>NC_135232.1:252868383-254191508 GCF_051348905.1 Ranitomeya variabilis
GACCTCACAGCACAGCTCAGGCAAGGAGCTGTGCTGTGATTGGTCAGCTGTCCTGCCCAAGCAGCACACAGCACGGCCATATATTGTACACAGAGGAGCTGAGGGATGGCTGCAGTCAGTGTGACTGTAAGTACATAAATAGTTCTGATGCCTGCACCCTGACTAGATCTCCAGGCACAGAGGCAGTTAGGGGAGGGGGCCCCATGCAACCTAAAGGTAACACAGGGGAGGGGGTCCACAGTGATATTCTAATTTTCTTGTGGGCCCCCTCCCCTATTGTGTCAACCACCTCTATTTTACTGTGGCTCCCCTTTCACTCTCTGAGCAGGCCCATAGGAAATTAGAGGTGAAATAGTGAGGGAGGGGCCACAGAATATTGGGTGACAGAGTGTGGGGGGCACAGGAAAATAGAGGTGGCACAGTGGGGGAGGGGGCCCACAGGAAAATAGAGGTGAAACAGTGGGGGAGGGGACCACAGGAAAATAGAAGTGAAACAGTGGGGGAGGGGGCCCACAGAAAAATAGAGGTGAAACAGTGGGGGAGGGGGCCTACAGGAAAATAGAGGTGAACAGTGGGGGAGGGGGCCCACAGCATATTGGGTGACACAGTGGGGGAGGGGGCCCACAGCATATTGGGTGACAGTGGGGGAGGGGGCCCACAGCATATTGGGTGACACATTGGGGGAGGGGGCCCACAGCATATTGGGTGACACAGTGGGGGAGGGGGCCCACAGCATATTGGGTGACACAGTGGGGGAGGGGGTCCTCAGGTGATTAACACCTTTACGACATCAGCCTTACATGTATGGCACATGTTAAATGCCACTGTCAATCTCTGACAGCAGCATATAACACATGCCAACATGTGTGCACATCACTCTCTAACCCATTGGCGCCCATGATGTGATCGGGTTGTAATGGCAGCCAGGGGTCTTCTTCCTGTAGCCGAGCTTTAGAGGAGACCATAATTTCTTCCATATGCAATGATGCTGTGGCATTACTGTATATAATAGCACATGCGATCGGATGATCGTATCTTCATGTCCTCTAAGGGGGCTAACTGTACCAGTGAAAGGTAAAAAAATTAAAAAAAATTCCAAAAAGTTCAAATCATCCCTTTTTATCCCATTGAAAATAAATATATTTTAAAAATAAAAAACAACAAATATTTGGTATTGCTGGGTTCAGAAAAGTCCGATCTATCAAACTATAAAAACAATTAACCAGATCAATAAACACCGTAAAAAGAAACAAATGCCAAATGTCCTTTTTTCTGTTCGCCACAATTCCACAAAAAAAGCTATAACAAATGATGAAAACATCATATCTATCCCAAAATCATACTAATAAAAACAATGTCTCGCCCCCAACAGAAAGCTTCCCTGTGTGTAATAAAATACACAGCAGTCGCCGTCTTCTGCCACTGTGTCATTGCTTGTGTCTTCATTGCAGTGGAATATGGCCACCGGTAAGTATTTTACTACACACACTGGACCTACATTACTGCTCTCCTGTGTAGTGTAGTATATAGAGATGTATGTATATATGTATATGTATGTATATAGAGGATCTGTCAGCTCTTCTATGTGGTGTAGTATATAGAGAATCTGTCAGCTCTCCCGTGTGGTGTAGTATATAGAGGATCTGTCAGCTCTCCTGTGTGGTGTAGTATATAGAGGATCTATCAGCTCTCCCGTGTGGTGTAGTATATAGAGGATCTGTCAGCTCTCCCGTGTGGTGTAGTATATAGAGGATCTGTCAGCTCTCCCATGTGGTGTAGCATATAGAGAATCTGTCAGCTCTCCCGTGTGGTGTAGTATATAGAGGATCTGTCAGCTCTCCCGTGAGGTGTAGTATATAGAGGATCTGTCAGCTCTCCCGTGTGGTGTAGTATATAGAGGATCTGTCGGCTCTCCTGTGTGGTGTAGTATATAGAGGATCTGTCGGCTCTCCTGTGTGGTGTAGTATATAGAGGATCTGTCAGCTCTTCCGTGTGGTGTAGTATATAGAGAATCTGTCAGCTCTCCCTTGAGGTGTAATATATAGAGGATCTGTCGGCTCTCCCGTGTGGTGTAGTATATAGAGGATCTGTCGGCTCTCCAGTGTGGTGTAGTATATAGAGGATCTGTCAGCTCTTCCGTGTGGTGTAGTATATAGAGAATCTGTCAGCTCTCCGTGTGGTGTAGTATATGGAGGATCTGTCAGCTCTCCTGTGTGGTGTAGTATATAGAGGATCTGTCAGCTGTCCTGTGTGGTTTAGTATATATAGAGGATCTGTCAGCTCTCCTGTGTGGTAAAGTATATAGAGGATCTGTCAGCTGTCCTGTGTGGTTTAGTATATATAGAGGATCTGTCAGCTCTCCTGTGTGGTGTAGTATATAGAGGATCTGTCAGCTGTCCTGTGTGGTTTAGTATATATAGAGGATCTGTCAGCTCTCCTGTGTGGTTTATTATATAGAGGAACTGTCAGCTCTCCTGTGTGGTAAAGTATATAGAGGATCTGTCAGCTGTCCTGTGTGGTTTAGTATATATAGAGGATCTGTCAGCTGTCCTGTGTGGTTTAGTGTATATAGAGGATCTGTCAGCTCTCCTGTGTGGTATAGTATATAGAAGATCTGTCAGCTCTCCTGTGTGGTGTAGTATATAGATGATATGTCAGCTCTCCTGTGTGGTGTAGTATATAGAGGATCTGTCAGCTCTCCTGTGTGGTGTAGTATATAGAGGATCTGTCAGCTGTCCTGTGTGGTTTAGTATATATAGAGGATCTGTCAGCTCTCCTGTGTGGTTTATTATATAGAGGAACTGTCAGCTCTCCTGTGTGGTAAAGTATATAGAGGATCTGTCAGCTGTCCTGTGTGGTTTAGTATATATAGAGGATCTGTCAGCTGTCCTGTGTGGTTTAGTGTATATAGAGGATCTGTCAGCTCTCCTGTGTGGTATAGTATATAGAGGATCTGTCAGCTCTCCTGTGTGGTGTAGTATATAGAGGATATGTCAGCTCTCCTGTGTGGTGTAGTATATAGAGAATCTGTCAGCTCTCCTGTGTGGTGTAGTATATAGAGAATCTGTCAGCTCTCCTGTGTGGTGTAGTATATAGAGAATCTGACAGCTCTCCTGTGTGTAGTGTAGTATATAGAGGATCTGTCAGCTGTCCTGTGTGGTGTAGTATATATAGAGGATCTGTTGGCTCTCCTGTGTGTAGTGTAGTATATAGAGGATCTGTCAGCTCTCCTGTGTGGTGTAGTATATAGAGAATCTGTCAGCTCTCCTGTGTGGTGTAGTATATAGAGAATCTGACAGCTCTCCTGTGTGTAGTGTAGTATATAGAGGATCTGTCAGCTGTCCTGTGTGGTATAGTATATAGAGGATCTGTCGGCTCTCCTGTGTGGTATAGTATATAGAGGATCTGTCAGCTCTCCTGTGTGGTGTAGTATATAGAGAATCTGTCAGCTCTCCTGTGTGTAGTGTAGTATATAGAGGATCTGTCAGCTCTCCTGTGTGGTGTAGTATATAGAGGATCTGTCAGCTCTCCTGTGTGATATAGTATATAGAGGATCTGTCAGCTCTCCTGTGTGGTGTAGTATATAGAGGATCTGTCAACTCTCCTGTGTGGTGTAGTATATAGAGGATCTGTCAGCTGTCCTGTGTGGTTTAGTTTATATAGAGGATCTGTCAGCTCTCCTGTGTGGTATAGTATATAGAGGATCTGTCAGCTCTCCTGTGTGGTAAAGTATATAGAGGATCTGTCAGCTGTCCTGTGTGGTTTAGTATATATAGAGGATCTGTCAGCTCTCCTGTGTGGTGTAGTATATATAGAATCTGTCAGCTCTCCCGTGTGGTGTAGCATATAGAGGATCTGTCAGCTGTCCTGTGTGGTTTAGTGTATATAGAGGATCTGTCAGCTCTCCTGTGTGGTATAGTATATAGAGGATCTGTCAGCTCTCCTGTGTGGTGTAGTATATAGAGGATCTGTCAGCTCTCCTGTGTGGTGTAGTATATAGAGAATCTGTCAGCTCTCCTGTGTGGTGTAGTATATAGAGTATCTGTCAGCTCTCCTGTGTGGTGTAGTATATAGAGAATCTGACAGCTCTCCTGTGTGTAGTGTAGTATATAGAGGATCTGTCAGCTCTCCTGTGTGGTGTAGTATATAGAGAATCTGTCAGCTCTCCTGTGTGTAGTGTAGTATATAGAGGATCTGTCAGCTCTCATGTGTGGTGTAGTATATAGAAGATCTGTCAGCTCTCCTGTGTGATGTAGTATATAGAGGATCTGACAGCTCTCCTCTGTGGTGTAGTATATAGAGGATCTGTCAGCTCTCATGTGTGGTGTAGTATATAGAGGATCTGTCAGCTCTCGTGTGGTGTAGTATACAGAGCAGGGGTCCCCAACCTGTAGATCGGGAGCCACATGTGGCTCACGGTCCCATGATTTGCGGCTCGCAGCTGTCTGTCAGCTTGGTGCCTTAGCTCCAGTTGTAGCAAACAGTTGTAAAGAGCACATCTGAAAATGGTGAATTTTGTGAGCAGCCCTGCACAGATGCACATTTACTGGTCTTAGGGGTTTTGAGATAATTTAAGTATGGCATGATTGAGACAAGATGACACCACCTGTCAGAGGAGGTGTTTGAAGCTGGATGTGACAATGTCTTGGCAGTGCTTTATAGGAGAATACTGAATGGGGGTATTGTAGGAACCCATGGATCTTTGTTTACTGCTTTGGGATGATTGATATTTGTGGAAAAGCTTTGGTTACCATTGTGAGGGGGCTGAATGTGGCTCGCGACCCTCTCTCAAGGCTGAATGTGGCTCTCAAGGTCAGAAACGTTGGGGACCTCTGATATAGAGGATGTGTCGACTCTCCTGTGTGGTATAGTATATAGACGATCTGTCGGCTCTCCTGTCTGGTGTAGTATATAGAGGATCTGTCAGCTATCCTGTGTGGTGTAGTATATAGAGGATCTGTCAGCTCGTGTGTAGTGTATTATACAGAGGATCTGTCAGCTCTCCTCTGTGGTGTAGTATATAGAGGATCTGTCAGCTCTCCCGTGTGGTGTAGTATATAGAGGATCTCTCAGCTCTCCTGTGTGGTATAGTATGTAGAGGATCTGTCGGCTCTCCTGTCCGGTGTAGTATATAGAGGATCTGTCAGCTCTCCTGTGTGGTATAGTATATAGAGGATCTGTCAGCTCTCCCATGTGGTGTAGTATATAGAGGATCTGTCAGCTCTCCTGTGTGGTATAGTATATAGAGGATCTGTCAGCTCTCCCGTGTGGTGTAGTATATAGAGGATCTGTCAGCTCTCCTGTGTGGTGTAGTATATAGAGGATCTGTCAGCTCGTGTGTAGTGTAGTATACAGAGGATCTGTCAGCTCTCCTCTGTGGTGTAGTATATAGAGGATCTGTCAGCTCTCCTGTGTGGTGTAGTATATAGAGGATCTGTCAGCTCTCCCGTGTGGTGTAGTATATAGAGGATCTCTCAGCTCTCCTGTGTGGTGTAGTATGTAGAGGATCTGTCGGCTCTCCTGTCCGGTGTAGTATATAGAGGATCTGTCAGCTCTCCTGTGTGGTATAGTATATAGAGGATCTGTCAGCTCTCCCATGTGGTGTAGTATATAGAGGATCTGTCAGCTCTCCTGTGTGGTATAGTATATAGAGGATCTGTCAGCTCTCCTGTGTGGTGTAGTATATAGAGGATCTGTCAGCTCGTGTGTAGTGTAGTATACAGAGGATCTGTCAGCTCTCCTCTGTGGTGTAGGATATAGGGTTGAGCGACTTTTGCTTTTTTAGGATCGAGTCGGATCGTGTGAAATCGGCCGATTATTGTGAAAAGTCGGGGGGCCGACCGAAACACGAAACCCAATGCAAGTCAATGGGGATTGTTTTTTTTATTCTCTCTCTCTCTCTCTCTCTCTCTCTCTCTCTCTCTCCGTCCCTGCAAAATTTGTGTGTCACTGTGGGAATCGCTATATCCCAAACGTTAAGATGGCGGTTTTACCCCTTGTGACGCCGCACAAAGCGAGCCGGAACCCATGTCATCACGCTGCACACACTCCTTCATTGGCTGAAAAAAATGGCAGGGAAATCGTCATACGAAACGCGACTTTGGCGCGAAAATCGCCGACCGTGTGGCCGATCCCATGCTGGGGTCGGGTCGGGTTTCACGAAACCCGACTTTGCCAAAAGTCGGCGACTTTTGAAAATGACCGATCCGTTTTGCTCAACCCTAGTAGTATATAGAGGATCTGTCAGCTCTCCTGTGTGGTGTAGTATATAGAGGATCTGTCAGCTCTCCTGTGTGGCATAGTATAGTATATAGAGGATCTGTAAGCTCTCCTGTGTGGTGTAGTATGTAGAGGATCTGTCAGCTCGTGTGTAGTGTAGTACATAGAGGATCTGTCAGCTCTCCTGTGTAGTGTGGTATATAGAGGATCTGTCAGCTCTCCTGTGTGGCATAGTATAGTATATAGAGGATCTGTAAGCTCTCCTGTGTGGTGTAGTATGTAGAGGATCTGACAGCTCTCGTGTGTGGTGTGGTATATAGGATCTATCCTGTGTGGTATTTTTAAACTGCATGGTGGGCCCCAAGAATGATTTTTCTCTGGTGGGCCCAAGGTACTCCAGTCCGACGCTGTATATATATATATATATATATATATATATATATATATATATATATATATATATATATATATATATATATACAGTGCTCAGAATAAATGAGTACACCCCACTTGAAAAGTAAGGTTTCAATCAACATCACACTGAACATGTGTGGTAGGAAAAGGAAAAGGCCAATACCTATGAAAATTAATTGATAAGAATACGTTTTATTATGAACACCAGAAAAAAGTCAAGACAAACAATACTAAAACATTTAAAACCACAAACAAAAAGTACAATATAAAAACACACCTATATTCATAATAGGTAGGGCAACCATAAATAGTGAAGACAATGTGCCAAGCCCACATAGGTAGTCCCATATTATGCAATAGAACTGGTATCATATCCAAAATGATGTGGACCATAAATATATAGAGCATGACAATCTCCCACAAGGCTGATGACAGTGTGGATCAATGGAAATCCCCATAAAAGTTCAATATGCACAATATAAAATGACCACACTGTTGATAACAAACGTGAAGATATATGACCTGTACAGTCATGAAGCTGCCAATCCTTGACCGATGAATGGAAGAGAGCAAAACATGGAAAAAAGATCATTGCGTATACAAAAAATAGAGTACACACACTGAATGTCCTGTTTGTTAGATACGAGGAGATCCAACAAAGGGCCAAGTCAGTAATGGAAAGACATCAGGAAGTCTGTAGTAAGAAGGAATGATCCACTGAGCCAAAGGCAGATACCAGGTCCAGGAGAAAGAGGAGGACAAACTAGCGTCACTTTGATTTAGTTAGTAGTTCCTTGGTGACTTTAGTCTGGGCAGTTTCAGTGGAATGGTGCGGTCTGAAGCCAGATTGTATGCAGTCAGAGGGAGCAAGAGGAAAAGTGGGAGGGCAGCTCAAAATGGATATGTTGTTCCAGTAGTTTGGAGACATAGCGGAGAAATGAGATGGAGCAATAGCTATACACAAAGAATGGGTCAAGGGTGGGCTTTTTGAGGATGGGTGAGATCAAGGTATGTTTCACTCAGAAGTGGAAGACACCAGTTGTAAGTCACAGGTCGAAGAGTTTGGTTATGCTTGGCATGAAGACTGTGGTAAGGTTTGGAATGTGGTGGGAGGGGGAGCTGGTGGACGGAGGAGGGAATTGAAAGTACTGAATAGCTCTTTAGGGTTGTGAGACAGGTATGATATGATGGATGAGTAGGACCAACAATGTGGACAAATGGGCGCGACTCATATGCACCTTTGACAATGGGGCCTCCATGGTGAGAGAAATTGTAAAAAAGCACTGGGGTACACTTCAAATGGATAATAACATCAAAGAGTTTGTGGGGAAAAACTACAAACAATATATAGGAGAAGTAAGACAATTGGAGATCGTTTTGTGCATAATCATTTTGTCACCCCTAAGATAAATGGCACATGGTTGCCGGCCAAGCCTAAAGGCAACTTCAAATGTGGAAGTTGTGTAGATTGCTACTTTGTTCAAACTGGTAAAAGGTTTGGTAATTAACATACTGGTGAAACATTTAAAATCCAGGATTTCATCAATTGTAAGGTCACATGTAAATGTGGGAAGGCTTATGTTGGGAAAACCATCAGGAAATTCAGAAGGAGAGTGGGGGAACATTTGGGGGACATTTGAAATGAAAGGGAAACACCATTAGCAAGGCATATTAATGGTATGCATGGTGGGGACATGAAAATGATGCAATTTATGGGCACTGAAAAAGTCAAACCTCTAGACAGGGGTGTCACGCCGTTACCGGCAATAAAGGGGCAGGACGGCGTACTGGGACCCGCACCTGTCCCTACCACTAAAATGGGGCCCTGGCTTTCCCTTATCTCAGGGGTACCTATGATGGTTAGGAGGCCTGAGCCGCCAGCGTATCCCTGTCTCCTGTGCAGACCCTATCAGTGGCCCCCTCTCCCCCCCAAGGGAGGTGGACTGCACCAGTGTATAAATACAACAGTTAACAGGGTATACAGAAAAGGTAAAGGAAAACCACACTTAGCTAAATGCTGCAGGATACAGCACAACAGAAAGAAACACCAGATTCACTGGACACAGCAGTAGAACAAGAGTTCCCAGCAAGCTCCTACTCCCAGCTTGGTCGCTGAAGAATGAACTAACACCGACAGTCAGCTGATGAACCAGGTGACCTCTTAAATGATGGAGGGAGTGGTCACCACAAACATCAGCTGACCAGCAGCAATGCAATAACACCAGCGGCTACCAGAGGGGGAAAAACTGCATTAACCCCAGATGACCAGAAAGGAAAAAAGGTCTTAGGGTATGTTTCCACGGTCAGGAAACGCTGCTTGTTTGACGCTGCGCAGAGCTGCAGCGTCAAACAAGCAGCGTCCAGATGTTCCAGCATAGTGGAGGGGATTTTATGAAATCCCGTCTCCACTATGCGTGGAAACCCGCACGCGGCGGCCCTGCGACTCCAGACATGCTGCGCGTCTTTTCAGATCGCAGCATGTCCGTACACCTTGCGGGGACGCAGCGTCCCCGCAAGGCATATCACAGGGCCCTATGGGACAGAGCGATCATCCCGGATGTGAAGAGTTAACACATCCGGCATGATCGCGTCCCAGAAAGGGGGCGGGGCTTAGCGCCGAGCGGCTTCGCCGCTGCGGTAATACCGCCGGCCATCCTGAACGTGGAGACATAGCCTTAAACTGAGGCAAAACAGATTTGCCACAAATCCAAAATTGGATCGTGACAAGGGGATTTTGACAGAGTTATCTTACAAAGAGAATCAAGGTAGATTTAACACTTGGATAACTGCCATCCCGTTGGTTTGAATGAGCTGCTTAATTTTCAGCTGCTTAATTTTCAGCTGCCTTTTAGGTTTTTCAGATATTTGCCTGCCACCCCCCACAATAACAAAATATTATCTATTGATATGTGTTCAATGTTTCTGCCTCCTTTTAGTTCAGCCATAGTAAAACAGTCAACCTAAAGGAACCTATTTTGATTCAGGGTTACCTATAAAAGTGGTTTCCATTGCCACACTTGATTCATACCATACTGTCTTTATTAATTATCCTATACTCCTTGGCCTTTGGCCAATTTATAGGAGAAAAGTATGTTGATTTCTGGATATATCTTTTAATATTTAACCCTCTCATTTATTCTTACACCTCTCTCGGGCCTTTTCCCCACCTCTTATACCCCCCCTCCCAATCCATTGTCTCCCCTTATATGTGAACCCAAAATAAATTCTTCCTCCAGTTGGTTTGAAAGAAAATAGGAGGACAATAAGTTGGTGGTATACACCATCGATGGTCTAGATATTAAAGGAAAAAGAAGGAGACATCTCCTGAGTGAACACACATTGTTCCAGTTTTATCCTTATTGGATCAACACGAGTCCCTCATTTGGAGAAGCTTCCTATGGGAAAGGATGGGATACAATGTGGTACCAGGTTGGAGGTTTAGTACCTTTTGGAAGTCTAGCCTTATGTCTAGGGGGAGTGATCTCTATGGGGAGATGTATGTAATTATTACACAAGAGACCTTTCTCCAGTGAGAATTCGATTAGATTTATCATTCTCAAAGGTCCTGCGTTCCAAGATGCAGTTTAACTACCGGATGTGATGGAGTATATCTCCTCTTTGGACATGCGCATTATTGTGTGGTCCATTTACCGGAAGTGGCCGGCGTACAACTTCAAGAGAGATGCGTACCACAGAGCATTCCAAGGTAAAGGAACATGTCACACTTTGGTGGCAGGTACCGTAGAGTGGGAACATCGAATGCGATGAGTAAGATGCCTTGGGTAGACCTGCGCTTAATTGTGTGGCCCACAGTCCCTAAATAATTCTTACATTGTTACATGGAAGGATGTGTCAATTCTGGTGGACTTGCGCCGACAACAGACGCCAGTTTACATGGAGGTAATTGGAAGTTTATTTAGGAAGGGTATACTGATGCAGCTTTACATGAACACCCGAGCCTTACACTGTGGCTGGTCCAAATAACTAAAGCAATTGTTATCATCCACCTCTCGTGTCTCCCCTTTTCCTTATAGTTTGTAAGCTTGCGAGCAGGGCCCTCATTCCTCCTGGTATCTATTTTGAACTGTGATTTCTGTTATGCTGTAAGGTCTATTGTCTGTACAAGTCCCCTCTATAATTTGTAAAGCGCTGCGGAATATGTTGGCGCTATATAAATAAAAATTATTATTATTATTATTTTACTGACCAGGATGGTTATGTACCTGGCTTTATGAGAAAAGGTGCAGGCTTAAACTAGCTAGACCTGAGCTGAGGGTTGCTGAGGGTTTGCTGTGATTTATCCATAAAAGTTATGTTTTATTTTATATCACCCCTCCTCACTAATTAGTCAGATATCCTTTTGAGAATAGTTTTGGAGTGGGTCATATAGACTTGACCTATTTGCTGATATTTTTATGTAAAAAGGAATTTGATTAGGGAACGTGATAGAGCACCCTATACAGATGTCTTTTTAGGGAACTTCATGGGGACCAAAGGGTAAGAGGTGAGTTATCTAGGTAGGAGATTGAAGTGAGCTGGACAAAGACCAGATCAGGGGTATTACTGTCTTTGTGCATCTCAGAAGTTGAAAGTTGTGAGAGACCACAAGATGTGGCTAGAGATAGAAGGTGGGATGCAGTTGGGGAAGTGGGGCTATTGAAGTCTCCCAGGGCAAGGGTTGGCAATTCTGAGGACATGAAGTGTGGCAACAAGGCAGAAAAGTGGTCAAGGAAGTGAGTGGGTAAGCCTGGGGGACGATATATGACCGCTACTCGGAGGGAGAGAGGATGAAAGACCCTGATAGTGTGAGCCTCCAAAGAAGAATGGTGTCCAATGGGCCTATGTTTATAACTTTATTTAAAAAAACAGGATTGTTGGTGTGTTATGATCCTAGTGGCAAGGATCGCAGGTAGGACTAGCTAAGAAACTGAACAGACGACTAGCTCTGGGGAGGTGGTAACTAGATTGACCGCAACCTGATCCTATCCGCAAACAACTATAAGTAGCCGTGGAACGTTACCTGAAATCCTAGACGTCTCTTCACGGCCTGAGAAACTGACTATTCCTGGAGGGAAAGAAAGTCCTCTCTTGCCTCAGTGGAATGACCCCAAAGATATAGAATAGCCCCCCACAAATATTAACGGTGAGTTAAGGGGAAAGCACAAACACAGAGATGAAATTAGATTTAGCAAATGAGGCCCGCTAATACTAGATAGCAGAAAATAGGAAGGGAACTGTGCGGTCAATAAAAAAATCCTATTCAAAATATCCACGCAGAGATTGCTTGAGCCCCCGCACCAACTAACGGTGCGGGGGAAGCAACTCCAACCCAGAGCTTACCAGCAACAAGAAATCACATATTAGCAAGCTGGACTAGACTCATCATACACAGAAATCATATTGCAGGCAGATGAGCAAAAAATATTCAAACAGAACTTAGCTTATCCTGAAGAGGCAGAAAACGAGATAGTCAGGAGTAATCAGAATAGCACTGAATACATTGACAGCCGGCAACAAGTGGAAGTGAAGCAGAGCTAAATAGGAGCCTCCCTGGTGAATAACGAGGCAGCTGATCCAGCCAGACCCGCAGGATAATAAACCAAACCACCAGGGGGAGCCAAAAAACCAAAGTCACACAATACCATCTGTGACCACAAGAGGGAGCCTGAAAACGGAGTTCACAACAGTACCCCCCCCTTGAGGAGGGGTCACCGAACCCTCATCAAAACTCCCAGGGCGATCAGGGTGAGCCACATGGAAGGCACGAACCAAATCGGCCGTATGAACATCAGAGGCGACAACCCAGGAATTATCCTCCTGACCATAGACTTTCCACTTAACCAAATACTGAAGCCTCCGCTCTAGAAATACGAGAATCCAAGATCTTCTCCACCACGTATTCCAATTCTCCCTCAACCAGCACAGGGGCAGGAGGCTCAACCGAAGGAACCACAGGCACCACATACCTCCGCAACAACGACCAATGGAACACATTATGAATAGCAAACGATGCCGGGAGGTCCAAACAAAATGACACAGGGTTAAGGACTTCCAAAATCTTATAAGGACCGATAAACCGAGGCTTAAACTTAGGAGAGGAGACCTTCATAGGAACAAAGCGAGAAGACAACCACACCAAGTCCCCAACGCGAAGTCGGGGACCCACACAGCGACGGCGGTTGGCAAAGCGCTGAGCCTTCTCTTGTGACAGCTTCAAATTGTCCACCACATGATTCCAAATCTGATGCAACCTATCCACCACAACATCCAATCCAGTACAGTCAGAAGGCTCCACCTGACCCGAGGAAAAACGAGGATGAAACCCTGAATTACAAAAAAAAGGCGAAACCAAAGTAGCAGAACTAGCCCGATTATTAAGGGCAAACTCGGCCAATGGCAAAAAAGTCACCCAGTCGTCCTGATCAGCAGAAACAAAACATCTTAAATAGGTTTCCAAAGTCGATTAGTGCGCTCGGTTTGGCCATTCGTCTGAGGATGGAAGGCCGACGAAAAAGACAAATTAATGCCCTTCTTAGCACAAAAGGTCCGCCAAAATCTAGACACAAACTGGGATCCTCTGTCGGAAACAATATTTTCAGGGATCCCGTGCAAACGAACCACATTTTGAAAAAACAGAGGAACCAACTCGGAGGAGGAAGGCAACTTAGGCAAGGGCACCAAATGGACCATCTTAGAAAAATGATCACACACCACCCAAATGACAGACATTCTCTGAGAGACAGGGAGATCCGAAATAAAATCCATGGAAATGTGCATCCAAGGCCTCTTCGGGACAGGCAAAGGTAACAACAAGCCACTGGCACGAGAACAGCAAGGCTTAGCCCGAGCACAAATTCCACAAGACTGCACAAAGGAACGCACATCCCGCGACAAGGAAGGCCACCAGAAGGACCTAGCCACCAAATCTCTGGTACCAAAAATCCCAGGATGGCCTGCCAACACCGAAGAATGAACCTCGGAAATAACTCTGCTGGTCCATCTATCCGGGACAAACAGTCTCTCCGGTGGGCAACGGTCAGGTCTATCCGCCTGAAACTCCTGCAGCACTCGTCGCAAATCTGGGGAGATGGCAGACAAAATAACCCCTTCTCTGAGGATACCAGCTGGCTCTGAATCACCAGGAGAGTCAGGCACAAAACTCCTAGAAAGAGCATCAGCCTTCACATTCTTCGAACCAGGCAGGTATGAGACCACGAAATCAAAACGAGAGAAAAACAACGACCAACGAGCCTGTCTAGGATTCAGCCGCTTGGCCGACTCGAGATAAATCAAATTCTTGTGATCAGTCAAGACCACCACACGATGCTTAGCTCCCTCGAGCCAATGTCGCCACTCCTCAAATGCCCACTTCATAGCCAACAACTCCCGATTACCAACATCATAATTCCGCTCGGCAGGCGAAAACTTTCTTGAAAAGAAAGCACATGGCTTCATCACAGAGCCATCAGAGCTTCTCTGCGACAAAACAGCCCCCGCTCCAATCTCAGAAGCATCAACCTCGACCTGGAAAGGAAGGGAGACATCTGGCTGACATAAGACCAGAGCCGAAGAAAACCGGCGCTTCAGCTCCCGAAAGGCCTCCACAGCCGCAGGAGACCAATTAGTAACATCAGAACCCTTCTTGGTCAAATCCATCAATGGCTTAACAACACCAGAAAAATTAGCGATGAAGCGACGGTAAAAATTAGCAAAACCCAAGAACTTCTGAAGACTCTTAACAGATGTAGGCTGAGTCCAGTCATGAATAGCCTGAACCTTGACTGGGTCCATCTCAATAGCAGAAGGAGAAAAAATGAAACCCAAAAAAGAAACCTTCTGGACTCCAAACAGACACTTTGAGCCCTTCACAAATAAAGCATTGGCACGCAGGACCTGAAACACCATCCTGACCTGCTTAACATGGGACTCCCAATCATCCGAAAACACCAGAATATCATCCAGATACACAATCATAAATTTATCCAGATATTCGCGGAAGATGTCGTGCATAAAGGACTGAAAGACAGAAGGAGCATTAGAAAGTCCAAAAGGCATCACCAAGTACTCAAAATGGCCTTCGGGCGTATTAAATGCAGTTTTCCATTCATCACCCTGCTTAATACGCACAAGGTTATATGCACCACGAAGATCTATCTTGGTGAACCAACTAGACCCCCTAATGCGAGCAAACAGATCAGATAACAATGGCAAAGGATACTGAAATTTGACCGTGATTTTGTTTAGAAGGCGATAATCAATACAAGGTCTCAGGGAACCATCCTTCTTAGCCACAAAAAAGAACCCCGCACCAAGAGGGGAGGAGGAGGGGCGAATAAGTCCTTTCTCCAAAGACTCCTTTATATAACTCCGCATAGCAGCATGCTCCGGCACTGACAAATTGAAAAGTCATCCCTTAGGAAACTTACTACCAGGAATCAAATTTATAGCACAATCACAATCCCTATGAGGAGGTAGAGAACTGAGTTTGGGCTCATCAAATACATCCTGGTAATCCGACAAAAACGCAGGGACCTCAGAAGGAGTGGATGAAGCAATTGACACCACAGGAGCGTCGCCATGAATTCCCTGACAACCCCAACTTGACACAGACATTGCTTTCCAATCCAGGACTGGATTATGAGTCTGCAACCATGGCAGGCCCAACACGACAACATCATGCAAATTGTGCAATACAAGAAAGCGAATCACCTCCTGATGAACAAGAGTCATGCACATGGTCACTTGTGTCCAGTAGGGTTGAGCGACCTTTACTTTTATAGGACCGGGTCGGGTTTCACGAAACCCGACTTTTTCAAAAGTCGGGTCGAGTGAAATCGGCCGATCCTATAAAAAAGTCGGGGTCGGGGTCGGTCGAAACTCGAAACCCAATGCAGTGCATTGGGTTTCCAATGGTTCCCAGGGTCTGAAGGAGCAGAAACTCTCCTTCGGGCCCTGGGATCCATATTTAAGTGTAAAATAAAGAATTAAATTAAAAAATATCGCTATACTTACCATCTGACGGGCCCTGGTACTAACCGGGAACCTTCCTTCCTTAGAATCAGCCTTCCAGGACCTCGCGGTGACGTCGCGGTGACATCGCGGCTTGTGATTGGTCGCGCGGCCGCCCATGTGACCGCTCGCGCGACCAATCACAAGCCGCGACGTCACCGTGACGTCACCGAAGGTCCTGGAAGGGCTGATTCTTAGGAAGGAAGGCTGCCGGAAAGAAGCAGGTCGTGTCTGAAGCTGAGTATATACCTAATAGGAATATACTCACCCTCGGCTTCGTTCTGGCAGCCTTCCTTCCTAAGAATCAGCCCTTCCAGGACCTTCGGTGATGTCACGGTGACGTCGCGGCTTGTGATTGGTCGCGCGAGCGGTCACATGGGCGGCCGCGCAACCAATCACAAGCCGCGACGTCACCGCGACATCACCGCGAGGTCCTGGAAGGCTGATTCTAAAGAAGGAAGGTTCCCGGTTAGTACCAGGGCCCGTCAGATGGTAAGTATAGCGATATTTTTTATTTTAATTCTTTATTTTACACTTAAATCTGAATTCCGATACCAATTCCCGATATCTTAAACATATCGGGAATCGGTATCGGAATTCCGATTCCAGATTCAGAAGATCGCCGACTTCATGGCCGACCCCACACAGGGGTCGGGTCGGGTTTCATGAAACCCGACTTTGCCAAAAGTCGGCGACTTCTGAAAATTGCCGACCCGTTTCGCTCAACCCTAGTGTCCAGTACTGAGGTTTATTCGTAGCCAATGGTGTATCATCAATTCCCCTTAGTGGAATAGGGAATTTTAAAGGCTCCAAAACAAAACCACAGCGCCTGGCAAATGACAAATCCATCAGACTCAGGGCAGCACCTGAATCCACAAAAGCCATAACCGGGTAAGATGACAGTGAACAAATCAGGGTAACAGACAAAATAAACTTAGGCTGTAAAGTACCGATGGTGACAGATTTATCAATCTTTTTTGTGCGCTTAGAGCATGCTGAGATAACATGAGCTGAGTCACCACAGTAAAAGCACAACCCATTTTGCCGTCTATAATTTTGCCGTTCACTTCTGGTCAGAATTCTATCACATTGCATAGACTCAGGTGTCTGTTCAGAAGACACCGCCAAATGGTGCGCAGGTTTGCGCTCCCGCAAACGCCAATCAATCTGAATGGCCAGAGTCATGGACTCATTCAGACCTGCAGGCGTAGGGAACCCCACCATGACATTCTTAATGGCTTCAGAAAGACCTTTTCTGAAATTTGCAGCCAGGGCACACTCATTCCATTAAGTAAGCACCGACCATTTCCGAAATTTCTGGCAGTACACCTCTGCATCATCTTGCCCCTGAGAGAGGGCCAACAACGCTCTTTCAGCCTGGTTCTCAAGATTAGGTTCCTCATAGAGCAATCCAAGGGCCAGAAAAAACGCATCCACACTGAGCAATGCAGGATCCCCTGGCGCCAATGCGAAGGCCCAATCTTGAGGGTCGCCGCGCAAGAGAGAAATAATAATCTTAACTTGCTGAACGGAATCACCAGAGGAACGAGGTTTCAAAGAAAGAAACAATTTGCAATTGTTCTTAAAATTCATGAACCTAGATCTATCTCCAGAAAACAATTCCGGAATAGGTATTCTAGGCTCTGACATAGGACTGTGCGCAACAAAATCCTGAATACTTTGTACCCTTGCAGCAAGATGATCTACACTGGAGGCTAAACTCTGGATATCCATATCAGCAGCTGAACTTAGAGCCACACCAAGATTAAGAGGAGGAGAGAAGCCAGACACACAGCAGCTAGACACACGGCAGCAAAAAATAAAAAATAAAAAAATTTCTCCAAGCTTCTTTTTTCCTGCTTCTGCCATGCAATTAACACTTTACTGGCCGGCTGTACTGTTATGATCCTAGTGGCAAGGATCGCAGGTAGGACTAGCTAAGTAACTGAACAGACGACTAGCTCTGGGGAGGTGGTAACTAGATTGACCGCAACCTGATCCTATCCGCAAACAACTATAAGTAGCCGTGGAACGTTACCTGAAATCCTAGACGTCTCTTCACGGCCTGAGAAACTGACTATTCCTGGAGGGAGAGAAAGTCCTCTCTTGCCTCAGTGGAATGACCCCAAAGATATAGAATAGCCCCCCACAAATATTAACGGTGAGTTAAGGGGAAAGCAAAAACACAGAGATGAAATTAGATTTAGCAAATGAGGCCCGCTAATACTAGATAGCAGAAAATAGGAAGGGAACTGTGCGGTCAATAAAAAAACCCTATTCAAAATATCCACGCAGAGATTGCTCGAGCCCCCGCACCAACTAACGGTGCGGGGGAAGCAACTCCGACCCAGAGCTTACCAGCAACAAGAAATCACATATTAGCAAGCTGGACTAGACTCATCATACACAGAAATCATATTGCAGGCAGATGAGCAAAAAATATTCAAACAGAACTTAGCTTATCCTGAAGAGGCAGAAAACGAGATAGTCAGGAGTAATCAGAATAGCACTGAATACATTGACAGCCGGCAACAAGTGGAAGTGAAGCAGAGCTAAATAGGAGCCTCCCTGGTGAATAACGAGGCAGCTGATCCAGCCAGACCCGCAGGATAATAAACCAAACCACCAGGGGGAGCCAAAAAACCAAAGTCACACAATACCATCTGTGACCACAAGAGGGAGCCTGAAAACGGAGTTCACAACATTGGTGGCAGCAAGGAGTGTGGAGTTACCGTGGAGTTAGCAATGATCGTATGGCGGGATGTACACATATTACATGCGTTCTAATACAGAGGTGGATAAGCCGTACGCTCACTAATAGTTTTTCGAGAACTAATTATTGCGAACAACCTGCAGCCTCCTCGGATGATTGTAGCCCAATCATTTTCTGGATGATAGGGGCCAGCTGAGAGCTCTTCGATACAAAAGATTACAGCGGTTGTTTTTGCATGACTCACGGCCTGTGATCTCTGTGATTATTGAATGGCCATTCCAATCTGTTGGCCACAGAAATGCAACCTTTCCACCTGTATACAGATGGTTTCTGAAAGTTGATGGATGTCACAGTCCCCCAGTAACAGTTGCCCAGTCACCATTACTTTTCTAAGAAAGATGTGCTTGCGCTACACCAGCTTGCCGCAGACAATCTCACCCGTTGCCTGGAAAATTCTGTCTGCCAGGGTACATTTCAACACTGACACATGAATGAGTAAGCATGGACAGGGGAGTTACATCTCGATGACTGGGCACAGGAAGGGCTGCTGCGCAAGTCTAGTAATCCCCAAGGCTCGCAGAGCACTTGGGGATGGAGACATAAACCACTACACACCATAAGATGAATAATTAAACTAATAGACAACAGGGGTTGGATAATTAAACCACTAAAGAGCTATGATTGTAGAATGAAACAAATACACACCAGAACATGGAGAACTAAACTAAACACAACAGGGGTTGGAGAACTAAACTACTAAACAGCTTGGGTTGGAGAACTAAACTAGTACAAACCAGAGCGTGAAGAACTAAAGCACTAGACACCAAGGTGTCACTATATACCAAGTCTTGGAATCTCCAGGGCTTGCAGAACAAACCTCTGTATATAACACTTCCTCCAGTGCTTCTGCCTCCTCCACCTCCTCTAAGGATTCCAACTGTGCCCTCAACATCTGCCTTAATGAAACACACATTCCCCCACCTCCATACTGCACAGCCAGGGCTCACTGCAATCAGGCAGTTTTAAATTAATATGCCTTGAAGATCGCAGTCATACAGATCAAGAGTTGTGGACAGCTATCCATGCCGACTTTGAGCAATGCCTGTCTACACACAGCCTGGAGCAAAGGAAGGCCAAGAGCCATAACAGTGCAAATCTGGTGGTGACCCTATGGCAGGCCAACCTCACACATGAGCCTTGCATGGCTCGCATTTTCAACCTGATGGCACAGCAATTCCTACGACACTGTCCCAGCCAGCTGCTGAAACCACTGTTGTTGTGTGCTCACTTTCACCATTTCACTTGGTATCAAGATCTTCTGGACTACCGGTTAACAGATTTATATGCGATGTGATCGTACCGTAGAATTCAACTCTGCACATGCTGCATAGCCTGGCACAAAGTATGGACATGGTGCGATTCACACTTGCATAGAGAACACAGATGAAGGACAATTTGGAGATTAAGATGATAATGATTCCCTCTCTGTTGTGTGTGGTTGCCAGGAGGGGATAGAAGAAGATAGTTTGAGTGTTATCTATCCACGAACACACTGTGGACTTGGACCTCATGAAAGAGAGCACCTTCTTGCAGCACTACCTGCAACATTATTTTTATCCATATAGTTATGATTCCAAAATACCAAATAAAGACAATCTTGACAGTGTTTTTTCCCAAGACAGCAGTGAGGCACACAGTTTGCATGGCAGTGATAGGCTTCTAACCCCAAGAACGTTGAGTCTTTAAACAAAAACCCAACCAGGAGTGTTCACATTAAAAAAAATTAGTGGCAGACACTAACAAAGTGGCATAAGTTTCACTACAGTAGAAATAGTATAATAGGGAACGACAGGTCTTCCACTACACTCAATCCAGCAGACAGACACCCATCCAGGAGTGTCCACTTTTCCTAAAATTAGTAGCACACACCACCAAAATGGCATCAATTTCACCACAGTAGAAATAGTATAATAGGTACTGACACGTCATCCATTACAGCCAACCCAGCAGATGGACACCCAAACAGTACTGTTCACAGTTCCACAAATTAGTGTTAACCTCTGCAGCAGCAACAGCAGGCACAAAAGTCCCACTAAAGATATCACAGACTACAATTTTGCAAGAACAATGTAGTAACAGAAGGTGTCAGTTGTCTTAGGGTAGGACGTGACGTTGTTGCTTCACTAGTGCTTACACAAACATTAGAGAAAAACCAAACCAAACTAATTCCGGAGCATATAATTATTTAACAACCAAAGAGGACAAAAAATATATGCCACTAAAATATAACTTTTATTTAGTCAGGTAAAAATGACCTGTTAGGGTCAGGAGCAGGAATTAATTAACCATATAACTAAAAAAGGATAGAGGTAATAGGTGAGGGGGTGCTCTCTCCCTGACTCACCCTACCTTACCGCGGAGGTTGGCACCCTAAGTTCGACATGGCGCCCCCACTCAACGACGGCTCTCCCTTAAGACCCTAGCGGGGACTTACCAAAGAAAACCACCACCAACACCAATAATAATAATACTCAATTAAAGTGCTAATGTGCTAACAAAGTGTTTAAATAACACCTGCGAGGTATATATTGATTTTGTCATATACCAGACGTTTTTGTTTCAGGATTCATTAATAAGAGTCCTGGTACTTAATAACTCGGGTGCAATTTGTGAGCGGGGATCGATAGTTTTTGTGCCTAGTATTTAAGATAGGTAATTAAAGTGGATACATCCTATCTAAATCTTAGGCTAGTAATCTTATCAAATATAGATGTTAGACGATATGCAAGGAAAAATATTGCCAATATAGGGTAGTGGCACTTAAAATCTCAAAAAATAAGTAGAGATATAGTCATGAATGTCAGAACACCATCTTATTCAGAAATGCTCGTGAATTACTTTTTATACATCACAGTAGTTTGTATACCATAACGTGAGTGTATAATAGCCAGCTAGTAATTCAATACATAATCACACTGCCCCATATAATAAGTCAAAATATAGTCATAGCTGTAAAAGGCACAAAAACCGCTCACAAGGACTCAGAGATAACAATAAAAAACCCAGTTATATGACACACTGCAGGGATTTTGGTGATCCATAGTTAGATCATGGTCATAGAAAAATAGTACAGATAGTACTTATCGGTTTGTTGCCCATGTTATGCTTACACAAACATTACCACATACACCTTAAACACCAAGACTAATCCCTCTTCCACCGCAACCTTGCTTTTTCCCAGTCATGTGGCTTAGATAATATGTTAGGAGCACAGTATTAGCAACTAAAAATATAATTTTTTACTCTGCACAACCTCTGCACACAGCTGAAATTCAGCAGCACTAAATGAGAAGGTGAAATATGGTGTGCTGAATCGCGTTCATCACAGATTAAAAAAAGTGAGATCTCTCTCACTATGATTTTGGTAACAGAAGAAAGAATTGTTTAAGTGTGGATGAAGGCTGTATGACAAGGAAGATATGTTCCAAACAATTTCAAAATTAGATCTCCCCTTCTGTATGACGTTAGTAACAGAAGACATTTTTTTTTGGGGTGGATGAGGGTTTGGATGATGCCTGTTGTGATCTGGTGGCCTAAGAGCAGCATGAGACGTACTCTGGAGAAGGTGGAACCTGTACTGACCGCAGACCCTGAACTTAACACCGCAACTAGAAGTAGCCATGGAATGTACCTAGCGCTCCCTAGACATCTCGACACAGCCGGAGGACTAATTACCCCTAGAGATAGAAAAGGGAAAACTATCTTGCCTCAGAGAAAATCCCCAAAAGATAGGCAGCCCCCCACAAATATTGACTGTGAGAGGAGAGGGAAAAAACATACACTGACTGAAATGAGAATTTAGCAAAGGAGGCACTTCTAGCTAAATAGAAAGGATAGGACAGAGTACTATGCGGTTAGTATTAAAACACTAGAAAATATCCACCACAGAAAATACAAAATCTCCACAGCTAACTAAAGATATGGAGGGTATATCTGCATCTCCAGAGATACCAGCTTGGCTAAACAAATCCTTATACAGACCAAGCTGGACAAGACAAAAACATGGAAAAGAACTGAACAATAAGGCCAAAGCATATGGACAGCAAAAAATCAAGGCCAGAACTTATCTTTGTTGAAATGAACTGCAAAGCAGAAGAGACCAGGCAGGTATGTGAATCCTCCAGGAACAATGGACAACTGGCACTGACTAAAGGGTGAAGCAAGACTAAATAGCCCAGTCAAAATTGCAAAAAGTGAACACACCTGATAAATGCTGCGATTCAGAAACAGCAGCGCTACCACTTACAACCACCGGAGGGAGCCCAAGAGCAGAATTCACAACAGTACCCCCCCCTTGAGGAGGGGTCACCGAACCCTCACCAGAGCCCCCAGGCCGATCCGGACGAGCCAAATGAAAGGCACGAACCAAATCATCAGCATGAACATCGGAGGCAATAACCCAAGAATTATCCTCCTGGCCATAACCCTTCCATTTGACAAGATACTGAAGCTTCCACCTCCATACTGAAGAATCCAAAATCTTCTCCACCACATACTCCAACTCCCCAGGAGGATCAACAGAGGGAACAACGGGCACCACATATTTCCGCAACAAAGATCTATGAAAAACATTATGGATGGAAAAAGAGGCTGGAAGGGCCAAACGAAAAGACACTGGATTGATAATCTCAGAAATCCTATAAGGGCCAATAAACCGAGGCTTAAACTTAGGGGAAGAAACCTTCATAGGAACATGACGGGAAGACAACCAGACCAAATCCCCAACCCGAAGCCGGGAACCAACACACCGACGACGGTTAGCAAAACGTTGAGCCCCCTCCTGAGACAACACCAAATTGTCAACAACATGAGCCCAAATTTGCTGCAACCTGTCAACCACAGAGTCCACCCCAGGACAATCAGAAGGTTCAACATGCCCCAAAGAAAAACGAGGATGAAAACCAGAGTTACAAAAGAAGGGTGAAACCAATGTAGCAGAACTAGCCCGATTATTAAGGGCAAACTCGGCCAATGGCAAGAAAGCCACCCAATCATCCTGATCAGCAGACACAAAGCATCTCAAATAAGTTTCCAAAGTCTGATTAGTTCGCTCGGTTTGGCCATTTGTCTGAGGATGAAATGCGGAAGAAAAAGACAAATCAATGCCCAGCTTAGTACAAAAGGCACGCCAAAACCTAGAGACAAACTGGGAACCTCTGTCGGACACAATATTCTCCGGAATACCATGCAAACGAACCACATGATGAAAAAACAAAGGAACCAAATCAGAAGAGGAAGGCAACTTAGGCAAAGGCACCAAATGAACCATCTTAGAAAACCGGTCACAAACCACCCAGATAACCGACATCCTCTGGGAAACCGGAAGATCCGAAATAAAATCCATAGAAATATGCATCCAAGGCCTCTCAGGGACCGGCAAAGGCAAAAGCAACCCACTAGCGCGGGAACAGCAAGGCTTGGCCCGCGCACAAGTCCCACAGGACTGCACAAAAGAACGCACATCCCGTGATAAAGAAGGCCACCAAAAAGACCTACCAACCAAATCTCTGGTACCAATAATACCAGGATGGCCAGCCAACACAGAACAGTGAACCTCCGAAATCACTCTACTAGTCCATTTATCAGGAACAAACAGTTTCCCCACAGGACAGCGGTCAGGTTTATCAGCCTGAAATTCCTGAAGAACCCGTCGTAAATCAGGGGAGATGGCAGAAAGAATCACCCCTTCCTTCAGAATACCGACCGGCTCAAGGACCCCAGGAGAATCAGGCAAAAAGCTCCTAGAGAGGGCATCAGCCTTGACATTCTTAGAACCCGGAAGATACGAGACCACAAAATCAAAACGGGAGAAAAACAGGGACCATCGGGCCTGTCTAGGATTTAGCCGTTTGGCAGACTCGAGATAAATCAGATTCTTATGATCGGTCAAGACCACAATACGGTGCTTGGCCCCCTCAAGCCAATGTCGCCACTCCTCAAATGCCCACTTCATAGCCATCAACTCACGATTGCCGACATCATAATTGCGTTCCGCAGGCGAAAACTTTCGAGAAAAGAAGGCACACGGTTTCATCAAGGAACCATCAGAATTCCTCTGAGACAAAACGGCCCCTGCCCCAATCTCGGAAGCGTCAACCTCAACCTGAAAAGGAAGAGAAACATCTGGCTGACTCAACACAGGGGCAGAAGTAAGTCGGCGCTTAAGCTCCTGAAAGGCAGAAACAGCCGCAGAGGACCAATTCGTCACATCAGCGCCTTTCTTCATCAAATCGGTCAGGGGTTTAACCACACTGGAGAAGTTGGCAATGAAACGGCGATAAAAATTAGCAAAGCCCAAAAATTTCTGAAGGCTCTTCACGGATGTGGGCTAGATCCAATCATGAATGGCCTGAACCTTAACCGGATCCATTTCTATAGATGAGGGAGAAAAAATGAAGCCCAAAAAAGAAATCTTCTGTACTCCAAAGAGGCACTTAGACCCCTTCACAAACAAGGCATTATCACGAAGGATCTGAAATACCATCCTGACTTGTTTCACATGAGACTCCCAATCATCTGAAAAAATCAAAATATCATCCAAATATACAATCATGAATTTATCAAGATAATTCCGAAATATATCATGCATGAAGGACTGAAACACAGATGGAGCATTAGAGAGTCCGAATGGCATCACAAGGTATTAAAAATGGCCTTCGGGCGTATTAAACGCAGTTTTCCATTCGTCACCCTGCTTAATACGAACAAGATTATATGCCCCTCGAAGGTCAATCTTAGTAAACGAACTAGCCCCCTTAATGCTAGCAAACAGATCAGAAAGCAAAGGCAAAGGGTATTGGAATTTGACCGTGATCTTATTCAAGAGGCGATAATCAATACAGGGTCTCAAGGAGCCATCTTTTTTGGCAACAAAAAAAAACCTGCTCCCAATGGTGAAGAAGATGGCCAAATATGCCCCTTCTCCAAAGACTCCTTAACATAGCTCCGCATGGCGGTATGTTCTGGCACGGACAGGTTGAAAAGTCGGCCCTTAGGGAACTTACAGCCTGGAATCAAGTCAATAGCACAATCACAGTCCCTATGCGATGGAAGGGAACTGGACTTGGGCTCATTGAATACATCCTGGAAATCTGACAAAAACTCAGGAATTTCAGAAGAGGGGGAGGAGGCAATTGACATCAAAGGAACATCACCATGAACCCCCTGACAACCCCAACTAGTCACAGACATAGATTTCCAATCTAATACCGGATTATGCACCTGTAACCATGGGAAACCCAGCACAATAGCATCATGCAAATTATGCAACACCAGAAAACGACAATCTTCCTGATGGGCTGGCGCCATGCACATGGTCAGCTGTGTCCAAAACTGAGGTTTATTTTTAGCCAACGGTGTAGCATCAATGCCCCTCAAAGGAATAGGACTCTGCAAAGGCTGCAAGGGGAAACCACAACGTCTGGCAAATTCTAAGTCCATTAAGTTTAGAGCGGCGCCTGAATCCACAAATGCCATGACAGAAAATGACGATAATGAGCAGATCAGGGTCACAGATAACAGAAATTTAGGTTGTACAGTACTGATGGTAACAGAACTAGCGATTCTCTTGGTACGCTTAGGGCAATCAGAAATAACATGAGCAGAATCGCCGCAGTAAAAACACAACCTATTCTGACGTCTGAATCCTTGTCGTTCAGCTCTAGACACAATCCTATCACACTGCATAGGCTCAGGACTCCGCTCGGAAGACAATGCCATAGTGTGCACAACTCTGCGCCCGCGCAAGCGCCGATCAATCTGAATGGCCAGAGGCATAGCATCATTCAGACCAGCAGGCGTGGGGAACCCCACCATAACATCTTTAACGGATTCAGAAAGACCCTTTCTGAAAATTGCCGCCAAGGCATCCTCATTCCATTTAGTCAGTACAGACCATTTTCTAAATTTCTGGCAATATGATTCTGCCGCTTCTTGACCCTGACACAGGGCCAACAAGGTCTTCTCAGCATGATCCACTGAATTAGGTTCATTATACAATAACCCAAGCACCTGAAAAAAGGTGTCTACATTCAGCAATGCCGGATTCCCAGGTTCCAGGGCAAATGCCCAATCCTGGGGGTCACCACGCAGCAGAGATATAACTAACAATTTTAACCTGCTGGATGGGATCACCAGAAGAACGGGATTTCAGAGCAAAAAACAGTTTACAGTTATTTTTAAAGCTCAGAAATTTGGACCTATCCCCAAAAAACAAATCAGGAGTTGGAATTCTAGGCTCTAAAACCGGAGTCTGAACGATATAATCGGAAATACCCTGTACTCTAGCAGCAAGTTGATCCACAGGAGAAGCCAATCCCTGAACATCCATATCAGCGCTGAACTCCTGAGCCACCCAGAGGTAAAGTGGGAAGAAAAAAAAACCAACAGACTACAGAAAAAAAAATGGCTCAGCACTTTCCTTCCCTTCTTCTGAGATGCGGTTAACTCATTGTTGGCCAGTTGTACTGTTGTGATCTGGTGGCCTAAGAGCAGCATGAGATGTACTCTGGAGAAGGTGGAACCTGTACTGACCGCAGACCCTGAACTTAACACCGCAACTAGAAGTAGCCGTGGAATGTACCTAGCGCTCCCTAGACATCTCAACACAGCTGGAGGACTAATTACCCCTAGAGATAGAAAAGGGAAAACTATCTTGCCTCAGAGAAAATCCCCAAAAGATAGGCAGCCCCCCACAAATATTGACTGTGAGAGGAGAGGGAAAAAACATACACAGACTGAAATGAGAATTTAGCAAAGGAGGCACTTCTAGCTAAATAGAAAGGATAGGACAGAGTACTATGCGGTCAGTATTAAAACACTAGAAAATATCCACCACAGAAAATACAAAATCTCCACAGCTAACTAAAGATATGGAGGGTATATCTGCATCTCCAGAGATACCAGCTTGGCTAAACAAATCCTTATACAGACCAAGCTGGACAAGACAAAAACATGGAAAAGAACTGAACAATAAGGCCAAAGCATATGGACAGCAAAAAATCAAGGCCAGAACTTATCTTTGTTGAAATGAACTGCAAAGCAGAAGAGACCAGGCAGGTATGTGAATCCTCCAGGAACAATGGACAACTGGCACTGACTAAAGGGTGAAGCAAGACTAAATAGCCCAGTCAAAATTGCAAAAAGTGAACACACCTGATAAATGCTGCGATTCAGAAACAGCAGCGCTACCACTTACAACCACCGGAGGGAGCCCAAGAGCAGAATTCAAAACAGACGCCTGTATAACATAGACTAGATGCTCCAAACAATTTCAAAATGAGATCTCCTCTACTGTATCAAGTTAGTAACAGAAAAAAATTTGTCTTTAGTGTGGATGAGGCCTGTATAAACTTATAAACTAGAAGATAGGCTCAAAAGAAACTCTTGGCTGTATCACGTTTCAATTTTTTTTTTTATGTGGAACAGCTCTGCACATAGAACAATTTCAAAGCCACTAAATGACAAGGTGGGATATGGAGGGCTGTATCATGTTTAGCAACAGAAAAAGTATTTTTTTGAACATGCGTGAGGTCTGAGCAAATTCATATTACCATCACAAAATTACAATGTGGGATATGGCGGACTGTATCACGTTTAGCAGCAGAAAAAAAATGTTTTTATGTGCATGAGCTATGCAGACTGTGCAATTTCAACCCCACTAAATAACAAGGTGCAATGTGGCATGGTGAATCACTGTAGCAACTGCAAATACAAATTTTTTTTATGCTCAAATCACAGAACAATGTCACTACACCACTAAATGACAAGGTGGGATATGGCATGCTGTTTCACATTTAAAAAGTGAAAAAATAAGATTTAGAATGGTCTACTCATTCATAGAGCACAATAAAAGCAGTGTACAATACACTTGTATGAAATATGCCCTGCTGTCAAGCTGAGATATCATGGAGTCATCAGACAAGGGGCCATAAACCCCTAGAATATAAAAGCCACAAGGATTTAGATCAAACCACCACAGGCAGAGTTTCAACAAACCTTAATGTTTTACAATGACAAACTGCAAACTTATAGAGGCTTAGAACTGTTTGTAAAGCAAATAAGCAAACATTTCTTGAGATTGTGTCACTATGAGCATTGTCTGTAACATCTGTAAATGTTTTACAAGAAATTCAGCTATATAATTGTCTGAATGCATTTGCTATACAGTATTTTAATCTGGATTCCAAATCACCAATTGTATATTCGCCATTTGTACACCTTGTTCTCTCAAAGAGAGAAACTAATATATTGGACAAAGAAATATTTGTAATGAACTACTGAACCAAACTAACAGCATTGCTTTATCAAATTTATATGAAGTGTATTGTGTCCAATGTGAGCAACCAGGCAACATAAAAAAGAGCTTTTCAAGAGAGCTCTTTAAGGTACACAAATGTTATGAAGTCTTTGCCAACAATGATGTGGATTCACCAATGGGGGGTACCTTTTTTAAAAATATAATATTGCCATCACAGCCCCCCGAGGCCTATAACTGTACAGAACACATTCACCCAGGTCATGTCGTCGGAGTTAAGAAAGAAATATTGCAGGAAACCGAGTTAAGAGGTAGGCCCAACGTAGGGGTGTGGGTCTCTGAGACTTGTAATAGAGTGCATGAGCTGACAAACAATTCCCCAATGGGGGGTATCTTTTTTAATAAATAAGCTAGTGCCATCACAACCCCCTTGCCCAAAATTCAGTGGCCTATAACAGTATAGATCACGTTAACCCTGGTGATCTAGTGGCAGGTAAGGAAGAGATATTGCAGGAGACAGAGTTAAGAAGTAGGCCCAATGTAGGGGTGTAGGTCTCTAAGACTTGTAATGGAGGGCATGAGCTGACAAACAATTCCCCAATGGGGGGTCCTTTTTTAATACAGTAAATAAAATAGTGCCATCACAGCCCTCTTGCCCAAAATTCACCGGCCTATAACAGTACACAGCACGTTCACCCTGGTCATCTAGTGGCAGTTAAGAAGAGACATTGCTGGAGACAGAGTTAATAAGTAGGCCCAATATAGGAGTGTGGGTCTCTGAGATTTGTAATGGATGGCATGAGCTGAAAAACAATTTCCCATTGTGCCATCACAGCTCCCTTGCCCAAAATTCACCGGCCTGTAGCAGTATAGAGCACGTTCACCCTGGTCATCTAGTGGTTCTGGATGAAGAGGATGAGGATAAGGAGGATAAGAACAAACAGACCAAATCTGGAAGTGTATACCATGTGTGGTTGTGAAGACATGCATGAGAATACACGTCCCCAAAACAGAGAATGTATTTGAGGTTATGTTTTGCTGTTTTCACTTGGTGGAGTACAGAAGTCTTTCTCAATCCAGCCCTTGTTCATTTTTATAAGACTCAGCCTGTCAGCATTTTCAGTTGACAGGCGGATGCGCTTATCTGTTATAATTCCACCAGCGGCACTAAAAACCCGCTCTGAAAGAACGCTAGCAACAGGGCAGGCCAGGACCTCCAAGGCATAGAGAGCCAGTTCATGCCACGTGTCCAGCTTGAATACCCAATAGTTAAAAAGCACAGAGGAATCACGGAGGACGCTTGTACGATCTGCAAGGTACTCCCTCACCATCTTCCCAAGCATTGCACTTCTTGTGACAGCACCCCTTGCCTCTGTGCCGTTACAAAGGGAGGGTCTGAGAAAACTGTCCCAGAACTTTGCCATTGTTCCCCTGCCTGAGCTGGATTTTACTTCTGTCTCTCTCGCTTGGACTCCTTGGTTGTACAACAAACTCTGACGTCTGCTGCCAGCGTTCTCACATGGGAATTTTCTAAGTAATTCCGCTACAAGGGCCCTCTGGTACTGCAACATTTTAGTACACTTCTCTGCCTCAGGCAAAAGAGATTGAAAGTTATCCTTGTAGCATGGGTCTAGAAGTGTCACCAACCAGTAATGAGTGTCACCCAAAATTTTTATAATGCGAGGGTCATGTGAAGCGCAGCGCAACATAAAGTCAGCCATGTGTGCCAGACTGCTAACAGGCAAGTTTGGAAAGTCCATAGAAAGAAAACACACACATCCGCACTGATGATATAGGAAAGCCCCGCGGCAGAGCCTTTTAGCTCGCAGCCCAGCAAATATGTAGAGGTTGGCAACGGCTGTACAACTCCTCCACACCTGTACTGTGGGGTGCGACTTCCAAGAAATATGCACAAAATCCAATGAAAAAATAGTAGAAAAAATGGAAGCACACTTACCTGCTAACAGGCAAGACTTCCGTGTCTTCACCAACAGGACAACTGACCATGCTGTCCTCCTTCTCCTCATCCTCATCCTCCCTGTCCTCAGGCCATCCCCGCTGAACAGACAGTAGGAAAGCTGTGTTTGTAGTACCGTCTATAGCGCATGAAAGTAACTCCTGTTCTTCCTCCTCCTCATTGACTACCAATCCACGATGAGAAGACATGAGGCTGGGCTGAGTGTAATCCCCCTGTATGGTTCCTTGATCCATGTCCTCGTGCTCTGCCTGCAATGCTTCCTCTTTAATTGTGAGCAGAGAGGTTTTCAGAATGCTGAGAAGCGTGATGGTGATGCTAATTATGGTGTCATCGCTGCTCACCATCTAGGTGCAGTCCTCAAAGTTTTGGAGGATGGTACATAGGTCTGACATCCATGTCCACTCCTGAGGTCTTATGTGTGGAGTCTGAACTGAATATCGACGGCCCTGTTGATGTTGGTAGTCAACAACTGCCCTCTTCTGCTCACAAATTCTTTCCAACATATGCAGCGTAGAGTTCCAGTGCGTGGGGACATCAAACACCAGTCGGTGAGCTGGAAGGTGCAAACGCTTGTGAAGCACGGCAAGGGCAGCTGAAGATGTAGCTGACTTTCTAAAAAGGGCAGACAGACTGCATACTTTCACTAGCAGATCCTGCAGCTCCGGGTAGCTTTTCAAAAAACACTGAACGATGAGGTTAAGCACATGGGCAAAGCAAGGTACTTATGTGAGCTCACCATGCCTCAGAGCCACCACCAGGTTCTGGCCATTGTCACACATGACCATGCCTGGCTGTAGGTTCAGCGGTGTCATCCAAATATCTGACTGCTCTTTCAGTGCTGTCCACAACTCTTTTGCATTGTGCGGTTTGTCACCTATGCAGATTAGCTTCAGCACAGCATGTTGCCACTTGGCTGAGGCAGTGCCTCTAGCTTCTGACTGATGTGTTGATTTCAGAGATGAAGGATGAAGAGGAGGAAGAGGAGGAGGAGGTGCAGGAGCTGTAGACTGTGGGGGCGACCCTGATTGACGTAGGGCCAGCAATCCTTGGCGTGGAGAGGATGTGTTCCATCCCAACTGGGTACTGGCTTCCATTATGTTAGCCCAGTGTGCAGTCAGTGAGATGTACCATCCCTGCCCACAAGCACTTGTCCATGTGTCCATGGTTAGGTAGACTTTCCCTGTAACAGCATTGTTGAGGGCACGGGTAATGATGTGGGACACATGCTGGTGTAATGCCGGTACAGCACACCGGGAGAAATAGTGGTGACTGGGGACCAAGTACATTGGGATGGACACCACAACGAGCCTAAAAAGCAATATTTGTAGCGCAAGCAGAAGAAAAATGTTAGACTTTAGGACTGGGTATTTGCGTTCCAAAGAATGGGGTATAGACAACTGAAGGCTGTGCTGGGACAAGTACGTGGACGGGCTTGATGATGGTGCTGCTTGACTGTGGGCAACAACAGGTGCAGGGCTAGAGGCATCTTCTCATGCACGGTGGACTGGGGATTGGTTTCGCCTTCTATGCAAAACAGTGGAAGCAGTGATGTCACCTGCAGACAGTGTTCCTGGAACCTGGGGTTCGATCCACAAAGTCGGGTGCTTTATTACCATGTGCCTGGTCATGCTGGTGGTGGTCAGGCTGGTTGTTTTGCTACCCCTGCTGATGGGGGCATGGCAGGTGCTGCAAATGGCCTGTTTATGGTTCTCGGCAGAGTCTTTAAAAACTAACCATACTCGGGAACATCTAACAGTTGGAATGGCAACTTCCCTCATGTTGGTGATACGGGAAATGGATGCACACCTTCTGTCTGTGCAACCACATTGCTTCTTCCTGCCTGTTGGGGGGATATGCCTCCTTCCCCATGTGTGCTGCTGCCCTCGCTCTGCATGTCCTTCTGCCAGGTTGGGTCAGTCACTATGTCATCCACTACCTCGTCTTCCACATCCACACCCTGCTCCTCCTCCTGACTTTCTGGCAATTGTGTCTCATCATCGTCCAACTTTTTCACTTTCCCACCATCGCCTTCGTGTGACCATGGCTGGTCAAAACTTTGGGCATCGCTACATGCGATCTCATCTGGCCCCACTTCAAGTTGACTGGCCGAGAGTCCAGAATCTTGAAATGGAAAACTGAACAGCTCTTCAGAGTGTCCATGTGTGGGATCAGTTGGCTCAGGGCACTTGGCAGGAGGAAAGAGGATCAGGGGGAGGAATACCCGGGCCACACTCACGGCTACTCAGACTTGACCGTGTGGAAGACATGGTGGTGGTGGTGGCTAAGTGACTGGAAGCATTATCCGCTATCCAACTAACAACCGTTTCACACTGCTCTGGCTTCAATAGTGGTGTGCTGCCATCCCCTAGTAACTGGGACAGGAAGGTCTAGCGAGAAGATGTGGGTCTTTGTTGTGGCTTACTTTCACCTTGGCCATGGCCTCATCCTCTGCATGCACCATCATCATCAAATCCAATTCCCTGTCCCTTGCCTTGGCCATTTTAAATGGACTACTGCACTATTTCAAAAGCTCAACACAAATGTATTTATTTGGAGCTAAATGATATCTGATCAGTATGCCTGCAAAGCTACGATTTTTCAAACACAAACACCAGGCCTCAGCCTGACATAACAGACTGTATTCAATTTTTTGGGGCTTTTTGGTGAATTTAAAAGCCCAAAAAAAGAGTGGCACAAGGCTAGAACACAGAACTATGCTATGTATGCCTGCTGAAATACGATTTTTCTAAACCAGATACAACAGGCCTCTGTCTGACATAACAGACTGTTTTAAATTTGGGGGGGTTTTGTAGAATTTTTTTAAATGCAAAATAGTGCTGTATATAAGTAGAGTAACAGTCAGCAAAAATAGTGGGAAACCGGCCTACAATGCTCAAACTTGGAGCACGCAGATATATGAGGCCTGACATGGAAATACAACACTGCCAAATATGTGGCCTTTATTTTTTAATGCCAAATAATGCTGTATATAAGTAGAGTAAGAGACAGCAAAAACAGTGGTAAACCGGCCTACTATACCCAAACTTGGAGCACGCAGATATATGAGGCATGTCATGGAAATATCACACTGTCAAATATGTGGCCTGTATTTTTCGGGGGGGGTCTGCAAAATAGTGCTGTATATAAGTAGAGTCACAGACAGCAAAAACAGTGGAAAACCAGCCTAAAATGCCCAAACTTGGAGTACGATGATATATGAGGCCTTTTTTGTTTTTTGGTGAATTTAAAACCAAAAAAAAGAGCGGCACAAGGCTACCACACAACTATGCTACTGCAGAAATACGATTTAAAAAAAAAAAAAAAAAACAGGACTCAGCCTGAAATAACAGACAGTATTAATTTTTGGGGGGTGAATTAAAAAAAAAAAAAAGTAGTAGAACAAGGCTAGCACACACAACTATGCTACGTATGCCTGACAAACTATGAATTGTCTACAGATGCACCACGACTCAGTCTGACATAACAGACTGTATATTTTTTTTGGGGGGGTGAATTTGTGGAAAAAAGAAAAAAAAAAGAAAACTGCAACTAGGTATATAGTAAATAAGCAGCAGCAAACAGTTATGGAGCTTTGGGAGGGATGCAGTGGGAGCTATGTATGCAAATACAGTGCCTGCAGGCCTTGCACTGATGTGGATATGCTGTGCCCTGCCTACTTAGCGCTGCAATATCGGGCCCCACGAACTAGCCCTAAAAAGGACTGTTGGTTTCTCAGGAGTTGTGGAATCAACAGTTGCAGACCTACACTAACTATTAAAAGCACGATTCTGACTCTATGTCGGCAGCAGCTTACCCTACTCTCGCTGAATCCGGAGCAGAATGCGGCGAGCAGGGCGGCGTCAGGTCTCTTATACTCGTGTTGATGCTGTGCGGCCAAGCCAATCACTGCACAACCACAACAAAGATGGCTGCGGCATTTCATAGCCTGGCAGACAATCCCTGCAGCGTGATTGGGTCCCTAAAGTCCGCCCAAAATGCTGGGTGGAGACAGCAGTTACCGCCAAATAATCCTAGAAATGCTCGGTGCTCGGCGAGTACACCAATTACACTGATACTCAGGCGAGTAACGAGTAGTGGCGAGCACGTTCGCTCATCACTACTGGTAGGGTCTTGTTTTCCTTATAAGCTTCATTGTGCCGTCTGTAAAAAAAACTGTTGCTTTGCATTGTCAAAACGCTCTATTTTGGTTTCATCTGTCCACAGAACATTTTCCCAGAAGGATTGTGGTTTGTCAAGGAAGTCTTTGGCAAAGATCAGTCGTTCATTTTTATGTCTTTTCTTCAGCAATGATATCTTCCTTAACTTTAGTCCATAAAGATCTGCTTGGTTTAGTGTGTGGAGTATGGTACTTGTTGAAACCATGACCCCAGACTGTTCCAGGTTGGCCTTCAGATCTTTGGATGTTTGACATGGTGTTTTATCCACCATTCGCACCAACCTTTGAAGACCTCTCCTGTCAATTTCCAAGGACTCTTTCCAAAACTAAATAGGATATTAGTTTGTTACTAGATAATTAATTATAATGTATGCATAACACTGCAAAACTAAAGCTAAAGACAATATCATTCTTTCTTTATCAATGTAAGCATCATCACTAGTGTTGAGCATTCCGATACTGCAAATATCGGGTATCGGCCGATATTCGCTGTATCGGAATTCCGATACCGAGTGAGATTTTTGTGATATCGGAAATCGGAATCGGAAGTTCCCAGTGTATGGTTCCCAGGGTCTGGAGGAGAGGAGACTCTTCTTCAGGCCCTGGGATCCATATTTATGTAAAAAATAAAGAATAAAAATAAAAAATATGGATATACTCACCCCTCAGACGGACCCTGGACCTAGCGGTGCAAACGGCAGCCTCCGTTCCTAAGAATGCAGTGAGTGTACAGGACCTGCGATGACGTCGCAGTCCTGTGATTGGTCGCGTGACCGCTCATGTGACCGCTGACGTGACCGCTACGTCATCGCAGGTCCTGTACACTCTCTGCATTCTTAGGAACGGAGGCTGCCGGTTGCACCGCTAGGTCCAGGGTCCGTCGGAGGGGTGAGTATATCCATATTTTTTATTTTTATTCTTTATTTTTTACATGAATATGGATCCCAGGGCCTGAAGGAGAGTTTCCTCTCCTTCAGACCCTGGGAACCATCCAGGATACCTTCCGATCGGTATTGGCGATATCCGATATTTTTTGGATATCGGCCGATCCAATCCGATACCGATACTTTCAAATATCGGAAGGTATCGCTAATCATCACTCTAAGTTTTAAATGTATAGCTGAAAATGTTTCCATGGTCCTGAATTCTCAGCTGTCAAATTTGGATATACAAAGATTTATTAAATTAACTATGGTTAAATTGCCACAAATATTTTGTTTTTCAAGTAGAATAATGAAAAACAGAAACAAAAGCATTTTATGCGAGGCACATATATTGGGAAAACTCAGCATGAGATAATATTTTAAAATTGATCTAAAATCTCTAAGTCTATTTCAGCACAATATATTTTTTTACAGTCCAGATATACTGTACAGTATCTAAAACAAAAGACCAAGATAGTTTGCAATTATCCTAGTTTGCAAATATCAACATTTCCTACTATTTCCACCTTTTTGCTAGTAATTTGCAATAATGTCTTTACAACCAACTTTGTTTTGTGATGTCATGTTCAAGATATACAGTTACTTCTAGTTAATCTAAATCAACTGTTAATATTTCCCCTGTCAACAACCCCTGCTCCCCTTGGTATAAGACTTGCATTTCTTTTGTGCACCATCTTCCGTGCACACGATGCAGATTTAGTGCAGAATTGGTGCTGATCTGCAGCAGGTGTTTCTGCAGCAGAAACGCTGCAGTCCCGCCCCGTGATTTACAGTACAATGTAAATCAATGTGAAGAAAAAAAGCTGTGCACATGGTGCAGAAAAATCTGCACAGAAACGCTTCAGATTTCAAAGAAGTGCATGTCACTTCTTTTGTGCAGTTCTGCAGCATTTCTGCACCCCTCCATTATAGAAATAAAATCTGCACAAAAAACACACAAAAAACGCACACAAAAAACGCAAAAAATGCACTAAAAACGCACTAAACGCATAAAAAACGCATACAAAACGCAGGTGCGGATTCTGCCAGGAGATGCAGATTTTGTGCAGAAAATTCTGCACCTCTTTTCTTATGTGTGCACATAGCCTTAACTGATAGTTGATAACCAAGCGAAAGGTACCTTCACACTCAGCAACTTTGCAACGAGAACGACAACGATCCGTGACGTTGCAGCATCCTGGATAGCGATCTTGTTGTGTTTGATACGCAGCAGCGATCTGGATCCCGCTGTGCCATCGCTGGTCGGAGCTAGAAGTCCAGAACTTTATTTCATCGTCAGGTTGGCGTGTATCGTCATGTTTGACATCAAAAGCAACGACGCCAGCAACGAACATAGGGGGCGTCGCAGCATCTCCTTCTAGTCAGGTAGGCGTGTTACATTACAAAAGGAGACGCCCTCAGCCGCGACGGCCTGGAAGGGAACTTGCAGCAGGAACAATGGTAGCTGGGCGTCTCCCTGAGAACGCTGATAGGCCACAGCAGGATCATCTGTAGCTGCGTTCCAAAATATAAACTGCGACTCTACTCATTTACAATCACTTGTGCGTCCTCCGCCACCTACGAGCCTCACTTGAGCGTCCTGTTTGGAAATCCAGAACTCTGCATCGTCTTCGTTCTCTATCTCTTTCAGCTTATCAACGGTAAGTAATATCTTTGTGCTGTTTGTTTTACCTGCCAAGCAGCAATGCAAATTTATGTGTATTGTAGAGTGATGTATACTACATCTCTGCAGAGATCTGTTTGAGCTTGCAAGTTTGTTAACAAATACACTTTTGCGCTGGCTGGCAGCCATTTTGAGCGTTCGCTTTATGGAAAGGTAAACAAATGCGCTTTTCCGCTGGCTGGAAGTCATTTTGAGCTTTCAGTATATGGAAAGGTAAACAAATACATTTTTACGCTGGCTGGCAGCCATTTGGAGCTTTCGCTTTATGGAAAGTGTATTGTAGAGTGATGTATACTACATCTCTGCAGAGATCTGTTTGAGCTTACAAGTTTGTAAACAAATACGCTTTTGCGCTGTAGTATTGGCCGTTAGTGGTCATTACTGGGTAACAAGGATTTGGTGATGTGGTGTGTAGCCTTAAGATGTTCACCAACAAAATGGCCACCGCCAAATTTACATTTGCCATCCACAAAATAGCCACCATTAGAATTATTACTTTTTCCATCCACAAAATGGCTGCTAACAATAGGGAAAAGCACACGGCCCATCCACAAAATGGCTGCTAACAATAGGGAAAAGCAGACGGCCCACATAGCCTTCCATTTAATACATTAGACCCTACAAAACCTTCAGTTTAATATTCTGGGCCTCACATAGTACTTCATTTAATATACTGGGAACTATATATCCATCCATATAATAAAATGGGCACCACATAGCCTTCCATTTAATGTATTTTAATAGGCCCCACATAGCTTTCCATTTAATCTATTGGGCCCCACATAGCCTTTTATTTAATTTGATGGGCCACACATAGCCTTCTTAATTTAATATAATTGGTGCTACAAAGCCTTCCATTTAATATTGTGGGCAACACATAGCATTCTATTTAATAAAATGGGTCCCACATAGCCTTCCATTTAATATAATGGGCCTCACATAGCTTCCAATTAATATAATGGACCCCACATAATTCTTAATTTGCTACAATGGGCTCAACATAGCCTTCTATTTAATGTAATTGGACCCACATAGCTTTTCATTGAATTTAATGGGGCCAACATAGCCCTTTTTTTAATATAATGGGCAAAACATAGCCTTATCCTTAAACTTATTTGACCCCACATAGCTCTTTTTTAATATAATGGAACCCACATAACTCTCCAATTAATATAATGGGCCTCACATGGCTTCCAATTAATATAATGGACCCACATAATTCTTAATTTGCTACAATGGGCCAACATAGCCTTCCATTTAATGTAATTGGACCCACATAGCCTTTCATTAAATTTAATGGGGCCAACATAGCCCTCTATTTAATATCATAGGCCAAACATAGCCTATTCATTAAATATACTTGACTCCACATAGCTTTTTTTTAAAGGGAATCTGTCACCTCATTTTTCGCATATAAAGGTACCTTCACACTAAGCAACTTTGCAACGAGAATGACAACGATCCGTGACGTTAAACAAATACGCTTTTGCGCTGTAGTATTGGCCGTTAGTGGTCATTACTGGGTAACAAGGATTTGGTGATGTGGTGTGTAGCCTTAAGATGTTCACCAACAAAATGGCCACCGCCAAATTTACATTTGCCATCCACAAAATAGCCAACATTAGAATTAATACTTTTTCCATCCACAAAATGGCTGCTAACAATAGGAAAAAGGCACACGGCCCATCCACAAAATGGCTTCTAACAATAGGGAAAAGCACACGGCCCATCCAGAAAATGGCTGCTAACAATAGGGAAAAGCACACGGCCCATCCATAAAATGGCTGCCATCACATTAAGCACATGGCTCTGGGCCACCATTATATGGTGGTGGCTAGGGTTGAGCGAAACGGGTCGATCATTTTCAAAAGTCGCCGACTTTTGGCTAAGTCGGCGTCTCATGAAACCCGATCCGACCCCTGTGCTTGTCGGCCATGCGGTACGCGACTTTCGCGCCAAAGTCGCGTTTCAATGACGCGAAAAGCGCCATTTCTCAGCCAATGAAGGTGAACGCAGAGTGTGGGCAGCGTGATGACATAGATCCTGGTCCCCACCATCTTAGAGAAGGGCATTGCAGTGATTGGCTTGCTGTCTGCGGCGTCACAGGGGCTATAAAGGGGCGTTCCCGCCGACCGCCATCTTACTGCTGCTGATCTGAGCTTAGGGACAGGTTGCTGCCGCTTCGTCAGAAGCAGGGAGAGCGTTAGGCAGGGTCCACTAACCACCAAACCGCTTGTGCTGCAGCGATTTCCACTGTCCAACACCACCTTCGGTGTGCAGGGACTGTGGAAGCTATTTTTTTTTTTTTTCCCCTCAGCGCTGTAGCTCATTGGGCTGCCCTAGAAGGCTCCGTGATAGCTGTATTGCTGTGTGTACGCCACTGTGGAAACCAACTGCTTTTTTCAAAGCACATATCCTCTTGTTCCTTCCTTTCTGCACAGCTATCTTTTTTGTTTGTCCACACTTTTTATTTAATTTGTGCATCAGTCCACTCCTATTGCTGCCTGCCATACCTGGCTTACATTACTGCAGGGAGATAGTAATTGTAGGACAGTTTTTTTTTTTTTTTTGTTTTTTTTTGTGGGAGATTAAGATTGGCATTTCTGCTACAGTGCCATCCCTGTGTGTGCCATCTCTCACTGAGTGGGCCATAGAAAGCCTATTTATTTTTTCCGTGATTTGTGTTCTAAAATCTACCTCAACACAAAAACACTACATCAATCAGTGGGAGAAAAATATTGGCCTCAGTCAGGGCTTGTGTGCCACTGCTGTGTGTGCTATCTCTCATTCAGTGGGCTATAGCAAGCCTATTTTTTTATTTTTTTTTTTAATATTATTTGGTTTCTAAAGTCTCCCTGAAAAAAAAAAAAAAACCTAAAAAAACAGTGGGAGAGTAATATTGCCCTTTCAGCTTGTGTGCCAGTCTTGACTCCTGGGTGTGCCACCTCTCTCCCTCTCATTCAGTGGGCCATAGAAAGCCTATTTATTTATTTTTTTAAATATTATTGGGTTTCTAAAGTCTCCCTGAAAAAACAAAAAATACATAAAAAAACAGTGGGAGAGTAATATTGCCCTTTCAGCTTGTGTGCCAGTCTTGACTCCTGGGTGTGCCACCTCTCTCCCTTTCATTCAGTGGGCCATAGAAAGCCTATTTATTTTTTCCGTGATTTGTGTTCTAAATTCTACCTCAACACAAAAACACTACATCAATCAGTGGGAGAAAAATATTGGCCTCAGTCAGGGCTTGTGTGCCACTGCTGTGTGTGCTATCTCTCATTCAGTGGGCTATAGCAAGCCTATTTTTTTATTTTTTTTTTTTAATATTATTTGGTTTCTAAAGTCTCCCTGAAAAAAAAAAAAAAACCTAAAAAAACAGTGGGAGAGTAATATTGCCCTTTCAGCTTGTGTGCCAGTCTTGACTCCTGGGTGTGCAACCTCTCTCCCTCTCATTCAGTGGGCCATAGAAAGCCTATTTATTTTTTTTTTTAAATATTATTGGGTTTCTAAAGTCTCCCTGAAAAAACAAAAAATACATAAAAAAACAGTGGGAGAGTAATATTGCCCTTTCAGCTTGTGTGCCAGTCTTGACTCCTGGGTGTGCCACCTCTCTCCCTTTCATTCAGTGGGCCATAGAAAGCCTATTTCTTTTTTCCGTGATTTGTGTTCTAAATTCTACCTCAACACAAAAACACTACATCAATCAGTGGGAGAAAAATATTGGCCTCAGTCAGGGCTTGTGTGCCACTGCTGTGTGTGCTATCTCTCATTCAGTGGGCTATAGCAAGCCTATTTTTTTTTTTTTTTTTTTAATATTATTTGGTTTCTAAAGTCTCCCTGAAAAAAAAAAAAAAACCTAAAAAAACAGTGGGAGAGTAATATTGCCCTTTCAGCTTGTGTGCCAGTCTTGACTCCTGGGTGTGCCACCTCTCTCCCTCTCATTCAGTGGGCCATAGAAAGCCTATTTTTTTTTTTTTTTAAATATTATTGGGTTTCTAAAGTCTCCCTGAAAAAACAAAAAATACATAAAAAAACAGTGGGAGAGTAATATTGCCCTTTCAGCTTGTGTGCCAGACTTGACTCCTGGGTGTGCCACCTCTCTCCCTTTCATTCAGTGGGCCATAGAAAGCCTATTTATTTTTTCCGTGATTTGTATTCTAAATTCTACCTCAACACAAAAACACTACATCAATCAGTGGGAGAAAAATATTGGCCTCAGTCAGGGCTTGTGTGCCACTGCTGTGTGTGCTATCTCTCATTCAGTGGGCTATAGCAAGCCTATTTTTTTTTTTTTTTTTTTTAATATTATTTGGTTTCTAAAGTCTCCCTGAAAAAAAAAAAAAAACCTAAAAAAACAGTGGGAGAGTAATATTGCCCTTTCAGCTTGTGTGCCAGTCTTGACTCCTGGGTGTGCCACCTCTCTCCCTCTCATTCAGTGGGCCATAGAAAGCCTATTTTTTTTTTTTTTTAAATATTATTGGGTTTCTAAAGTCTCCCTTAAAAAACAAAAAATACATAAAAAAACAGTGGGAGAGTAATATTGCCCTTTCAGCTTGTGTGCCAGTCTTGACTCCTGGGTGTGCCACCTCTCTCTCTCTAATTGTGGGCCATAGAAAGCCTTTTTTTTTTTTTTTTTTTTTTTTTTTTTAATATTATTTGGTTTCTAAAGTCTCCCTGAAAAAAAACAAAACATAAATTAGGTGGGAGATTAATATTGACATTAGTGCTTGAGTGACAGTCCTGCGTGTGTGTCATCTCTGTGATTTTGTGCCACAGAAAACAGAGTGTGTAACATTGTGCCTGATTTTCCTTGTGGTCTCACCAACCTGTTAAGGGATATTGAAATCATACTGAAGTTATAGCTCACCGTGTAAGTTGTTTGACAGCAACAAATAAAGTTACTTTGGTTAAGATTTTAAAACAATGAGGAAGTCTGGTGCAAGAGGTCGTCGTGGGCGTTCATTGTCAGCTGGTAATGATGGTAGTGGTAGTGGAGCATCAGGTGGTCGTGGGGATAAAAATATTCCACCTAAGTCTGGAGCTGTGGAGCCAGTTTCGTCGTCAGGCTACACAAGGCCTCGAACGCTCTCTTTTCTGGGAGTAGGAAAACCGCTTTTAAAGGCGGAGCAGCAACAGCAAGTTTTGGCTTACATTGCAGACTCAGCCTCTAGCTCTTTTGCCTCCTCTTCCGAAACTGGTAAATGTAAAAGCAGCGCGTCGCTTGTGGATGTTCACGGTCAGGGACAAGTCGCTTCCTTGTCCTCCTCAGCAAAAACTACAACAAGAGAGAAGGATGCAGCAGGCGACACAACGGGTCACTCCATGGAGCTCTTTACACATACCGTCCCTGGCTTAGAAAGTGAAACATTTAACAGGCCATGCCCATTACAAGTATATTCTGACATGGAGTGCACTGATGCACAGCCACAGCCAGAGTACTATGCTGCTCCTTTGACTCAGACCACCACATTGCCCTCTCAGGGTACAGATCCACAATCAGACCCTGATGAGACTATGTTGCCCCGCCACGAACGCTATACCACCGACCGACACAGTGACACAGACGAAGTTGCACACGAGCTCGAAGAGGAGGTAATAGATGACCCAGTTATTGACCCCGATTGGCAGCCATTGGGGGAACAGGGTGCAGGCGGCAGTAGTTCAGAAGCGGAGGTGGAGGAGGGGCCGCAGCAGGCATCAACATCGCAACAGGTTCCATCTGCCGGGCCCGTATCTGGCCCAAAACGCGTGTCAAAGCCAAAACCTGTTGGAGCACAGCGTTGCCATCCGGTTAAAGCTCAGTCTGCAATCCCTGAAAAGGGATCCGAGTCTAGGAAGAGTGCAGTCTGGCATTTTTTTAAACAACATCCAACTGATCAGCGCAAAGTCATCTGTCAAAAATGTTCAACTAGCTTAAGCAGAGGTCAGAATCTGAAAAGTCTAAATACTAGTTGCATGCATAGACACTTAACCACCATGCATTTTCAAGCCTGGACTAACTACCAAACGTCCCTCAAGGTTGTAGCACCCTCGGCCAATGAAGCTAGTCAGCAACGCAACATCCCTTCCGTCACTGTAAGGCCACCATTTTCCGCACCACCGGCAGTATCTGTGCAGGTTTCTTTGCCAGCCAAAAGCAGTCAGGGTCAGGGAATCACCAGTTTTGTAGGAGGAAATATTGCATCTAGGGCACCGGCGGAAACAATACCGTCTCAAACCGTCTCTCAGTCTGCCATGTACACCGGCACACCCGAAAGTTCCACGATCTCCAGCTCTCCAGTCCAGCTCACCCTACATGAGACTCTGGTTAGAAAAAGGAAGTACTTATCCTCGCATCCGCGTACACAGGGTTTTAACGCCCACATAGCTAGACTAATCTCGTTAGAGATGATGCCCTACCGGTTAGTTGAAAGCGAAGCTTTCAAAGCCCTGATGGAGTACGCTGAACCACGATACGAGCTACCCAGTCGACACTTTTTTTCCAGAAAAGCCATCCCAGCCCTGCACCAGCATGTTAAACAGCGCATCGTCCATGCACTCAGGCAATCTGTGAGTACAAAGGTGCACCTGACTACAGATGCATGGACCAGTAGGCATGGCCAGGGACGTTATGTGTCCATCACGGCACACTGGGTGAATGTGGTGGATGCAGGGTCCACAGGCGACATCAATTTAGGGACAGTTGTGCCTAGCCCACGGTCTAGGAAACAGTTGGCTGTAGGCGTTCGCACCCCCTCCTCCTCCTCCTCCTCGTCCTCCTGCAGAAGCTACAGCTCTTCCACAGAACGCAGTCTGCCAACCACTCCATCGGCAGATGACACTGTTGCACACCAGTTGTCCCATTATGGGCCAGCTACTGCCAAGCGTCAGCAGGCTGTATTGGCTATGAAGTGCTTGGGCGACAACAGACACACCGCGGAAGTTCTGTCCGAGTTCTTGCAACAAGAAACGCAGTCGTGGCTGGGCACAGTAGATCTTGAGGCAGGCAAGGTAGTGAGTGATAACGGAAGGAATTTCATGGCTGCCATCTCCCTTTCCCAACTGAAACACATTCCTTGCCTGGCTCACACCTTAAACCTGGTGGTGCAGTGCTTATTGAAAACTTATCCTGGGTTCTCCGACCTGCTCCTCAAAGTGCGTGCACTTTGCTCACATATCCGACGTTCGCCTGTACACGCCAGCCGTATGCAGACCTATCAGCGGTCTTTGAACCTTCCCCAGCATCGCCTAATCATAGACGTTGCAACAAGGTGGAACTCAACACTTCACATGCTTCAGAGACTGTGCGAACAGAGGCGTGCTGTTATTTATTTGTGGGAGGATACACGGGCAGGCAGTAGGATGGCAGACATGGAGTTGTCAGGTGTGCAGTGGTCTAAGATACAAGACATGTGTCAAGTCCTTCAGTGTTTTGAGGAATGCACACGGCTGGTTAGTGCAGACAACGCCGTAATAAGCATGAGCATCCCCCTAATGCGTCTGCTGATGCAAAGTTTGACGCACATAAAGGAGCAGGCGTCTGCACCAGAGGAAGAGGAAAGCCTTGATGACAGTCAGCCATTGTCTGGTCAGGGCAGTGTACAGGACGAGGTAGCGGGCGAAGAGGAGGTGGAGGACGAGGAGGATGATGGGGATGAGTATATTTTTAATGCCGAACCTTTCCCGGGGGCACAGGAAATTGGTTGCGTGTCACGGCCGGGTTCTGGTTTTTTGAGGGACACAAGTGACGTAGATTTGCCTGCAACTGCCCCTCAACCAATCACAACCGGAGATTTGACAACTGGAACTTTGGCCCACATGGCGGATTATGCCTTACGTATCCTAAAAAGGGACACACGCATTACGAAAATGATGAACGATGACGATTACTGGTTGGCCTGCCTCCTTGATCCACGCTATAAAGGCAAATTGCAAAATATTATGCCACATGAGAACTTGGAACTAATATTAGCAACCAAACAATCAACTCTTGTTGACCGTTTGCTTCAGGCATTCCCAGCACACAGCGCACGTGATCGTTCTCACACGAGCTCCAGGGGGCAGCAGACTAGGAGTGTTAGGGGTGCACACATCAGAAGTGGCGTTGGACAGAGGGGTTTTCTGACCAGGTTGTGGAGTGATTTTGCTATGACCACAGACAGGACAGGTACTGCTGCATCAATTGAAAGTGACAGGAGACAACATTTGTCCAGTATGGTTACTAACTATTTTTCATCCCTTATCGATGTTCTCCCTCAACCGTCATTCCCATTTGATTACTGGGCCTCCAAATTAGACACCTGGCCAGAATTGGCAGAATATGCATTGCAGGAGCTTGCTTGCCCGGCAGCAAGTGTCCTATCAGAAAGAGTATTCAGTGCTGCAGGTTCAATATTAACCGAAAAAAGGACTCGTCTGGCTACCCAAAATGTTGACGATCTAACATTCATTAAAATGAACCACAACTGGATTTCGAAATCTTTTGCCCCACCTTGCCCGGCCGACACCTAGCTTTCCTATGAAAAGCTCTTGCCTGTGAATTACTTTTCTAATGTCTAATTTGCTGCAGCTGATTGTACAGCATACGACATGTTTACACCTCCCTAAATGGCAAAACTCCCCACACGGGGCCGTGGTATCGCGACTTGGCGCAAGCACCCGTGAGACTGCTGTTTGTCTGAAGAGGTGGGTGTGCTCGCTTTTGGTTGACGGCATTGCTACTGGGTCCCTCATAGTACAATGTAGTGTCTCTGGCGGTGGTGGTGCGCACCCAACGTCAGACACACCGTTGTAACATGAGGGGCCCTGGGGCGGTCCCGCCGGCCTCAAGAGAGTTCCCCCCTACCCCAGCTCAAAATGTGCTCTACCACGTCCAAAATTATGTCGCACAGCTCCACCAATCTTTAGTCTATTCGCTGACATCATTCAATGTCTGGCACTGACAATACAAATTTGTAGACATCTATGATGCAACTTAAAGTAGTCTGTGTCTGTGTCCTATATTGGCACCATTAAATAGTTACTGCCAAATTACTATGTCAGAAACTCAGTAGATGAGCCCACCCCTGTACCTAAGTATGCCACCTTTTTTTTTGTTGTGGTTGTTTTGCGAGACATTAACATCTATTTATATTTTGGGAGTACTGGGACAGACACTCATTGCACTACTCCTCCACTCACCACCAAGCTGCCTGTGTATCCATGTAACCGCTGTAAAGCTGCCATGAGCCTATTGTTTGTTATTTTAGGCCTTTGATAGCCTGTCTGCGGTCCCTACTTTAAATACTCCTCCACTCACCACCAAGCTGCCTGTGTATCCATGTAACCGCTGTAAAGCTGCCATGAGCCTATTGTTTGTTATTTTAGGCCTTTGATAGCCTGTCTGCGGTCCCTACTTTAAATACTCCTCCACTCACCACCAAGCTGCCTGTGTATCCATGTAACCGCTGTAAAGCTGCCATGAGCCTATTGTTTGTTATTTTAGGCCTTTGATAGCCTGTCTGCGGTCCCTACTTTAAATACTCCTCCACTCACCACCAAGCTGCCTGTGTATCCATGTAACCGCTGTAAAGCTGCCATGAGCCTATTGTTTGTTATTTTAGGCCTTTGATAGCCTGTCTGCGGTCCCTACTTTAAATACTCCTCCACTGACCAGACCACTGCTGCCCGTGTACCCCTGGAACCAATTATAAAGTGCCTACAGCCAGCCCATTTTCTTATGTTAGGCCTTTGAAGCCTGTCTGCGGTCCCTACTTTAAATACTCCTCCACTCACCACCACCAAGCTGCCTGCCCGTGTATCCATGTAACCGCTGTAAAACTGCCATAAGCCTATTGTTTGTTATTTTAGGCCTTTGATAGCCTGTCTGCGGTCCCTACTTTAAATACTCCTCCACTCACCACCAAGCTGCCTGTGTATCCATGTAACCGCTGTAAAGCTGCCATGAGCCTATTGTTTGTTATTTTAGGCCTTTGATAGCCTGTCTGCGGTCCCTACTTTAAATACTCCTCCACTCACCACCAAGCTGCCTGTGTATCCATGTAACCGCTGTAAAGCTGCCATGAGCCTATTGTTTGTTATTTTAGGCCTTTGATAGCCTGTCTGCGGTCCCTACTTTAAATACTCCTCCACTGACCAGACAACTGCTGCCCGTGTACCCCTGGAACCAATTATAAAGTGCCTACAGCCAGCCCATTTTCTTATGTTAGGCCTTTGAAGCCTGTCTGCGGTCCCTACTTTAAATACTCCTCCACTCACCACCACCAAGCTGCCTGCCCGTGTATCCATGTAACCGCTGTAAAACTGCCATGAGCCTATTGTTTGTTATTTTAGGCCTTTGATAGCCTGTCTGCGGTCCCTACTTTAAATACTCCTCCACTCACCACCACCAAGCTGCCTGCCCGTGTATCCATGTAACCGCTGTGAAACTGCCATGAGCCTATTGTTTGTTATGTTAGGCCTTTGATAGCCTGTCTGCGGTCCCTACTTTAAATACTCCTCCACTGACCAGACCACTGCTGCCCGTGTACCCCTGGAACCAATTATAAAGTGCCTACAGCCAGCCCATTTTCTTATGTTAGGCCTTTGAAGCCTGTCTGCGGTCCCTACTTTAAATACTCCTCCACTGACCACCAAGCTGCCTGCCCGTGTATCCATGTAACCGCTGTAAAACTGCCATGAGCCTATTGTTTGTTATTTTAGGCCTTTGATAGCCTGTCTGCGGTCCCTACTTTAAATACTCCTCCACTCACCACCACCAAGCTGCCTGCCCGTGTATCCATGTAACCGCTGTGAAACTGCCATGAGCCTATTGTTTGTTATGTTAGGCCTTTGATAGCCTGTCTGCGGTCCCTACTTTAAATACTCCTCCACTGACCAGACCACTGCTGCCCGTGTACCCCTGGAACCAATTATAAAGTGCCTACAGCCAGCCCATTTTCTTATGTTAGGCCTTTGAAGCCTGTCTGCGGTCCCTACTTTAAATACTCCTCCACTGAGCACCAAGCTGCCTGTGTATCCATGTAACCGCTGTAAAGCTGCCATGAGCCTATTGTTTGTTATTTTAGGCCTTTGATAGCCTGTCTGCGGTCCCTACTTTAAATACTCCTCCACTGACCAGACCACTGCTGCCCGTGTACCCCTGGAACCAATTATAAAGTGCCTACAGCCAGCCCATTTTCTTATGTTAGGCCTTTGAAGCCTGTCTGCGGTCCCTACTTTAAATACTCCTCCACTCACCACCACCAAGCTGCCTGCCCGTGTATCCATGTAACCGCTGTAAAACTGCCATGAGCCTATTGTTTGTTATTTTAGGCCTTTGATAGCCTGTCTGCGGTCCCTACTTTAAATACTCCTCCACTCACCACCACCAAGCTGCCTGCCCGTGTATCCATGTAACCGCTGTGAAACTGCCATGAGCCTATTGTTTGTTATGTTAGGCCTTTGATAGCCTGTCTGCGGTCCCTACTTTAAATACTCCTCCACTGACCAGACCACTGCTGCCCGTGTACCCCTGGAACCAATTATAAAGTGCCTACAGCCAGCCCATTTTCTTATGTTAGGCCTTTGAAGCCTGTCTGCGGTCCCTACTTTAAATACTCCTCCACTGACCACCAAGCTGCCTGCCCGTGTATCCATGTAACCGCTGTAAAACTGCCATGAGCCTATTGTTTGTTATTTTAGGCCTTTGATAGCCTGTCTGCGGTCCCTACTTTAAATACTCCTCCACTCACCACCACCAAGCTGCCTGCCCGTGTATCCATGTAACCGCTGTGAAACTGCCATGAGCCTATTGTTTGTTATGTTAGGCCTTTGATAGCCTGTCTGCGGTCCCTACTTTAAATACTCCTCCACTCACCACCAAGCTGCCTGTGTATCCATGTAACCGCTGTAAAGCTGCCATGAGCCTATTGTTTGTTATTTTAGGCCTTTGATAGCCTGTCTGCGGTCCCTACTTTAAATACTCCTCCACTCACCACCAAGCTGCCTGTGTATCCATGTAACCGCTGTAAAGCTGCCATGAGCCTATTGTTTGTTATTTTAGGCCTTTGATAGCCTGTCTGCCGTCCCTACTTTAAATACTCCTCCACTCACCACCAAGCTGCCTGTGTATCCATGTAACCGCTGTAAAGCTGCCATGAGCCTATTGTTTGTTATTTTAGGCCTTTGATAGCCTGTCTGCGGTCCCTACTTTAAATACTCCTCCACTGACCAGACCACTGCTGCCCGTGTACCCCTGGAACCAATTATAAAGTGCCTACAGCCAGCCCATTTTCTTATGTTAGGCCTTTGAAGCCTGTCTGCGGTCCCTACTTTAAATACTCCTCCACTCACCACCACCAAGCTGCCTGCCCGTGTATCCATGTAACCGCTGTAAAACTGCCATGAGCCTATTGTTTGTTATTTTAGGCCTTTGATAGCCTGTCTGCGGTCCCTACTTTAAATACTCCTCCACTCACCACCAAGCTGCCTGTGTATCCATGTAACCGCTGTAAAGCTGCCATGAGCCTATTGTTTGTTATTTTAGGCCTTTGATAGCCTGTCTGCGGTCCCTACTTTAAATACTCCTCCACTCACCACCAAGCTGCCTGTGTATCCATGTAACCGCTGTAAAGCTGCCATGAGCCTATTGTTTGTTATTTTAGGCCTTTGATAGCCTGTCTGCGGTCCCTACTTTAAATACTCCTCCACTGACCAGACCACTGCTGCCCGTGTACCCCTGGAACCAATTATAAAGTGCCTACAGCCAGCCCATTTTCTTATGTTAGGCCTTTGAAGCCTGTCTGCGGTCCCTACTTTAAATACTCCTCCACTCACCACCACCAAGCTGCCTGCCCGTGTATCCATGTAACCGCTGTAAAACTGCCATGAGCCTATTGTTTGTTATTTTAGGCCTTTGATAGCCTGTCTGCGGTCCCTACTTTAAATACTCCTCCACTCACCACCACCAAGCTGCCTGCCCGTGTATCCATGTAACCGCTGTGAAACTGCCATGAGCCTATTGTTTGTTATGTTAGGCCTTTGATAGCCTGTCTGCGGTCCCTACTTTAAATACTCCTCCACTGACCAGACCACTGCTGCCCGTGTACCCCTGGAACCAATTATAAAGTGCCTACAGCCAGCCCATTTTCTTATGTTAGGCCTTTGAAGCCTGTCTGCGGTCCCTACTTTAAATACTCCTCCACTGACCACCAAGCTGCCTGCCCGTGTATCCATGTAACCGCTGTAAAACTGCCATGAGCCTATTGTTTGTTATTTTAGGCCTTTGATAGCCTGTCTGCGGTCCCTACTTTAAATACTCCTCCACTCACCACCACCAAGCTGCCTGCCCGTGTATCCATGTAACCGCTGTGAAACTGCCATGAGCCTATTGTTTGTTATGTTAGGCCTTTGATAGCCTGTCTGCGGTCCCTACTTTAAATACTCCTCCACTGACCACCAAGCTGCCTGCCCGTGTATCCATGTAACCGCTGTAAAACTGCCATAAGCCTATTGTTTGTTATTTTAGGCCTTTGATAGCCTGTCTGCGGTCCCTACTTTAAATACTCCTCCACTCACCACCACCAAGTTGCCTGCCCGTGTATCCATGTAACCGCTGTAAAACTGCCATGAGCCTATTGTTTGTTATTTTAGGCCTTTGATAGCCTGTCTGCGGCCCCTACTTGCAATACTCCTCCACTGACCACAATGCTGCCTGGAGTGCCTGCCTGTGTATCCATGTAACCGATGTAAAACTGCCATGACTGCCTACTGTTTGTTATTTTAGGCCTTTGATAGCCTGTCTGCAGCCCCTACTTGCAATACTCCTCCACTGACCACACCAATGCTGCCCGTGTACCCCTGGAACCTATTTAAAAGTTCATAGAGCCTAGTTATATATTTTATTTACTATTAATAAGGCCATGATGGACTACGCTGTACCACGCTACAAGCTAACCAGTCGACACTTCTTTTGCGAGAAAAGCCATCCCAACCCTCCACCAGCATGTAGAAGACCGCATTGTCCATGCACTCTGGCAATCTGTGAGTACAAAGGTGCACCTGACAACAGACGCATGGACCTGTAGGCATGGCCACGGAAGATTACGTGTCCATTACGGCGCAATGGGTTAATGTGGTGGATGCATGGTCCACAGGGGACAGCCTACTAGGTCTGTCTGCAGTCCCTAATTCAAATTGTCCTCCACTGTCTAAATCGGAACTTCCACCTTCTGGCTTTCGGCCTATAGTATCAGAAATTAAACTGCATTTGGCCTTCAACTTTGGTTAGGGCCTACTAACGGCTTCTGCCCCTCCCTGGTGTTGCCCTCAACTAAATAAAGCTGAGCTTCAACCTTCTGCTCCAAATTACCATTTTGAAAAATGCAATAGGCTTTTCCGGCCTACTAAAGGTGTCTGTCTGTGTGCCCCTGCCTGGTGTTGTCCTCAACTAAATAAAGCTGAGCTTCAACCTTCCGGCTCTCATTAAGTGGTTTTAAAAAAAAAAAATGGTGGTTAGGGCCTACTAACGGCTTCTGCCCCTCCCTGGTGTTGCCCTCAACTAAATAAAGCTGAGCTTCAACCTTCTGCTCCAAATTACCATTTTGAAAAATGCAATAGGCTTTTCCGGCCTACTAAAGGTGTCTGTCTGTGTGCCCCTCCCTGGTGTTGTCCTCAACTAAATAAAGCTGAGCTTCAACCTTCCGGCTCTCATTATGTGGTTTTAAAAAAAAAAATGGTGGTTAGGGCCTACTAACGGCTTCTGCCCCTCCCTGGTGTTGCCCTCAACTAAATAAAGCTGAGCTTCAACCTTCTGCTCCAAATTACCATTTTGAAAAATGCAATAGGCTTTTCCGGCCTACTAAAGGTGTCTGTCTGTGTGCCCCTGCCTGGTGTTGTCCTCAACTAAATAAAGCTGAGCTTCAACCTTCCGGCTCTCATTAAGTGGTTTTAAAAAAAAAAAATGGTGGTTAGGGCCTACTAACGGCTTCTGCCCCTCCCTGGTGTTGTCCTCAACTAAATAAAGCTGAGCTTCAACCTTCCGGCTCTCATTAAGTGGTTTTAAAAAAAAAAATGGTGGTTAGGGCCTACTAACGGCTTCTGCCCCTCCCTGGTGTTGTCCTCAACTAAATAAAGCTGAGCTTCAACGTTCCGGCTCTCATTAAGTGGTTTTAAAAAAAAAAAGGGTGGTTAGGGCCTACTAACGGCTTCTGCCCCTCCCTGGTGTTGCCCTCAACTAAATAAAGCTGAGCTTCAACCTTCTGCTCCAAATTACCATTTTGAAAAATGCAATAGGCTTTTCCGGCCTACTAAAGGTGTCTGTCTGTGTGCCCCTGCCTGGTGTTGCCCTCAACTAAATAAAGCTGAGCTTCAACCTTCTGCTCCAAATTACCATTTTAAAAAATGCAATAGGCTTTTCCGGCCTACTAAAGGTGTCTGCCCCTCCCTGGTGTTGTCCTCAACTGAACAAAGCTGAGCTTCCACATTCTGGCTTTCGCCCTATACTATCAGATATTAAACTGCATTTGGCCTACTAGTGTGGTTAGGCCCTTGAAACAGTGTCTGCTGCTCTTGGGTTTGCTACTCCACTGAACAATGCAATGCCGCCTGTTTAGTCCTGTTACCAATTTTGAACTGCATGTAGCCTACTTTATTCTTTGGCCCTATATCTGTTTCCTCCTCATCCTGCCCATTGCCCAGCCACTGCTAAATGAGTCTGCTGGTACATTGACCTAGACCACTACATTCCCCTTGTACTCTACACAGCCAGAATCTGTCCCTGCTGAAAGTAAGGTTCCCCTTCCCGCATGTTATACCACCTTACACAGGGACAAAGAGGAAGGTGCAGATGAAAGTGCAGGTTCCTTCATCAGGTGGGGGGGCATACTCGTTGGCGACGTCACTGGCACAGGGCCCCTCAGAGTACGCAAAAGTGTCGCTGCTGGTGGGAGGCGCCCCCGCCATGCAAACACACCGCCGTACTTTGAGGGGCCCTGTGCCAGTGGCAATGCGAACGAGTGGGCCCCCCCCCTGCTTGCTCAGGATCACAGCACTTGCAACTTTTAAATACTTACCTTTCCCTGCAACACCGCCGTGACGTAGTCCGCATTTCCTGGGCCCACGAAAAACTTGAGCCAGCCCTACTCCCCCCACAACTTTCCCCCAATTCCCTATGCCCAACTATTATTATACAGTTAATTAAGATTGGCAAGCTTCAGAAACAAGAATGGATGTTTTTGGCATTAAAATGGGCACTGTAGGTGTTTTCCTGGCCTCCACTCACTGCCGACTATGCTTCCCCATTGACTTGCATTGGGTTTCGTGTTTCGGTCGATCCCCGACTTTTAGCGATAGTCGGCCGACTGCACTCGACTCGACTCTGGACAAAATCGGGTTTCCCAAAACCCTACTCGATCTTAAAAAAATGAAAGTCGCTCAACCCTAGTGGTGGCCCCTCACAGGATATATTTTTGTAATACACAACTCAAAACTCTTTTCTTTTTATTCCTTTTCTCTTCTACCCAATTTTCTCTATATAGACTTTGAGACTTTTTCTCATTCCCTAGCAGTAGACAACAATCCATTATCTTCTAGGATACCTTTTTTTTTTTTTCAAGACAATCTTCCACTCCAGGGGCTGTAAACTGTAAACTCCCCCCTTCTGGCATTCCACACAACTTCATAAGCCTTTTACATTGTTTAACATGACTCTTCCCTTCACGAGCCATTTTGAGCGTTTGCTTTATGGAAAGGTAAACAAATACGCTTTTGCACTGGCTGGCAGCCATTTTGAGCGTTCACTTTCTTGCTTGCTGTAACTTAACTATTTCTTTCTTTCAGATGTCTGCCAATGACCAGGAGTTTGTTCGGGCACTCATCGACATGTACCACTCCCTGCCCTGCTTGTGGAAGATCAAGTCTGCGGATTACAGCAAACGCTACAAGAAGAAAGCTGCGTACAAGAAACTGGTGGCCCTCTACAAGCAGCATCATCCCACTAAGACGGTGGATGAAAACATTGTGCGGAAGAAGATCCAGGCTCTCCGCACAGTGTACAAAAAAGAAGTCAACAAGGTGGAAAAGTCCATGAAGTCTGGGGCCAGAACCGATGACGTCTATGTGCCCAACTTGTAGTACTATGACCTGCTGGCGTTCACTCGGGACCAGGAAATCCCTCGCCCGTGCCAGACCATGACAAGCCTTTGTGCGCCATCTGCTGAAGAGATCCTGCCTGAGTCTCCTGACGAGCATGTAAGTACCCCCTAGCTTCCCTGCTTGTAGCATGCCGTGTGTCTTGTATGTTTATGAGACTGCACAGTTTCCAATAATAATAATTCACGTTTTTCATGTTTAATCCACCAGATAATAACAGTTACCACTTCCTGTTCAGATAAGTATGTCCAAACAGTTCTTCCCTTCCTTTAAATGCTGTCTTATTTCAAAAGTCTAACATAAATTAAAATTTTGTGTCTTCCGCACATTCGTAGTTCAGCCCAGCTCTGTAACCCCTGTGGTTTGCTACATAGATAACTGTTCCTCATAGCTTCCCACGGACGGGCATAGAGGTGTTGGGGAGGTGGGGGCTCTCTAGGGCTGATTTGTTTGTATGTTAATTCCTTTTTTTTTTCTTTTCCTGTACTCGCTGGTGCCTCCTCAACAGCTCCAAACACCGGAAGGCAAAGATGACGAGACCCCTCAGTCCTCCATAAGCCCGTGTGTCGAGGAGCAGACACGTCCACAGCGCCCATTTCGCAAAAGAAAGGCGACTGCGGGCACACCTGTGGATCTCCTGGCACTGGCCAACAACATTATGAACCAGCATGCCACAACCCAGCTCACCGGATTCCCATCCTTCGTTGCGGAATGGTTAAACAGATTGGACATTACCCAGCGAACGCACGCGGAGAGGGTCATGTTCAAGGTTTTGAACGCGGCAGCCGCAGGCAAACTGACTGAGACATCAACGTTTACCAGCAGTGACCGTCAGTCCAGTGGCCAGTTTTATTGGGGACACCAGCAAGGGCCCATGCACAGCACTCCTGTCCGCAGACCGGCCCCACATCATTTGCAGTTCCGGACACCACCTCCACCCCCTTCTTTTGGTGACTTTTCACAAGGACGTTTTATGCCCACACACCAGTACAGCGAGATGGACACCTACTATCAACATCTGTAGGGTTCTTGGCTTGAAAACGATAGAGACTTCTGTTTCATAAGCACTTTATGCGTTCACACTGCCGTTTTTTTTGTTCTTCATTTACTGTTAGCTTTGTGGGTCACATTTTACACTAGTTACTGTTGTAATATGTTAATAAACTTTATAAGCTTCACATGGTCTCTTATCTTTCGATTTATTGTTTACATAGTCACATAATGTATAAGTGAATATATTATATATATATATATATATATATACATATATATATATATATATATATATATATATATATATATATATATATATATATATATATATAAATCAGGAAAGCGCTAGGGCAGAGGATGCTGCGGACTCCCAGGATTCATATGTTTGATACAGAACTAGAGTATGTGCATAGATATATTTATGTAGACATTGAGACAGAAAAAGGAATTGCATGGGTCATCAACAAAATGGTACACGAGAGCACATCAACCCCAAAAAATGTATTCCATAATACATGGTACAAGGAAATGGCAACAGTTGCGCTACTGCTGGAGATGCTGCCATGGGACAGCCCCTGGCCCATTGAAAAAGTCACAGTACTTCTCCCTGCAAATCGTCGCATCATCAGAGTTCCTTCCGGATCCAAGACATTCCAAGCCTGAAACCCTGTGCTCGTCTAGACGCCATTCGCCCTGGGTTACATCTCCGTTTGCAGGGTCAACAGAGTCAACATATTGTGGAGGGCTGTATGCACTGGCATCACGGTGGCTTAGAAAGTTGTGCAGGACGCAAAAGGCAAGCACCACAGAGTCAATAGACGAGAGTTTCTTGTTGAGTGCAGTGTGGAAAACCCGAAATCGGTTTGCCATAATACCAAAAGCATTCTCCACAACGCGTCGAGCTTTGGAAAGTATGTAATTAAAAATGCGTAGCTCCGGTGTCAGAGTTTTCTGGGATAAGGGCTTCAGAAGGTTGGGATGCAGTGGGAACACCTCATCTCCGATAAACACAAAGTTCATGTTTTCAGTAGTGTCGCTGTTGGGCGGCAAGGCCAGTTTGTGTTCTTTCAAGCGGTCCCCAAAATCGGTGTGCTCCAAAACTCCGCCATCAGATACTCTCCCGTTGATCCCTACAGCCACACTTATAAATTCATAGTTTGTATTAACGAGGGCCATGAGAATAATGCTGAAATAACCCTTGTAATTGTAGAAAAATGAGCCAGAGTGTGGTGTGTTGTGAGTTTGGTTTTTGGGCTCCCCCGGTGGTCACTGGTGGTACTGGACTTGTGTGCTTCACTTTCTCTGTTCACCTGTTTCCATCAGGATATGGGTGTATCCTATTTAGCCTTGCTGCTCAGTTATTCTAGTGCCGGCCATCAATGTAACCAAAGCCTTTCTGTTGCATGTTCCTGCTTCTAGACTACTATCAGCTAAGTTGGACTCTTAGTCCTAAGTTTGTTTTGCATTTTTGTTCCAGTTCACAGTTATGTTATTTTTCTGTAGCTGGAAGCTCTTGTGGGCCGAAATTGCCACTCCGGTGTCATGAGTTGACACATGAGTCTTAAAGTAATTTCGGGATGGTACTTTAACAGGGTTTTCAGCTGACCGTGAAGTTCCCTGTTGTATCTTCTTGCTATCTAGTAAGCGGACCTCGCTTTGCTGAACCTACCTTCATACTGCGTATGTCTTTTCCTCTGAACTCACCGTCAATATATGTGGGGGGCTTCTGTCTCCTTTTTGGGGGAATTTCCCTAGAGGTAAGCCAGGTCTGTCTTTTCCTCTATTAGGGTTAGTTAGTCCTCCGGCTGGCGCTAGGCGTCTAGGGATAAAACGTAGGTACGCCACCCGGCCACTGTTAGTTGTGTGGTAGGTTTAGCTCACGGTCAGCTCGAGATTCCATCACCCAAGAGCTGTTCTGTTATTTATGTTCTCTGACGTTCCCTTGCCATTGGGAACCATGACAGTATGGCCGGCCCAGTGTTGAAACCGTTGGCAGAAGAAAGGAGAGAAAAAGAAGTCTGCAGATTTTTTTTTTTTTTTTTTTTCCTCTGAGCTTGCTCTATAGTTGACTTAGTTGCATTTCTGCTCTAATTGCAGCCTTTGTCTCTCTCTCTCCTTCTAATCCTTGAATGGCTCTGATCTCACCTGATTAAAATGGATCCTCAGAGTTTGGCTACAGGTTTGAATAATCTTGCTACGAAGGTTCAAAATTTACAGGATTTTGTTATTCATGCTCCTATGTCTGAACCTAGAATTCCTATACCAGAATTTTTCTCCGGGGATAGATCTCGTTTCCTGAATTTCAAAAATAATTGTAAATTATTTCTTTCCCTGAGATCTCGCTCCGCTGGAGATCCCGCACAGCAGGTTAGGATAGTAATTTCCTTGCTGCGGGGTGACCCTCAAGACTGGGCATTTGCATTGGCACCCGGGGATCCTGCGTTGCTCAATGTGGATGCGTTTTTTCTGGCTTTGGGGTTGCTTTATGAGGAACCTAACTTAGAGATTCAGGCTGAAAAAGCCTTGATGGCCCTATCTCAAGGGCAAGATGAAGCTGAAATATACTGCCAAAAATTTCGTAAATGGTCTGTGCTTACTCAGTGGAATGAGTGCGCCCTGGCGGCGAATTTCAGAGAGGGTCTCTCTGATGCCATTAAAGATGTTATGGTGGGGTTCCCTGCACCTACAGGTCTGAATGAGTCCATGACAATGGCTATTCAGATTGATCGGCGTTTGCGGGAGCGCAAACCTGTGCACCATTTGGCAGTGTCTTCTGAGAAGGCTCCAGAAAATATGCAATGTGATAGAATTCTGTCCAGAAGCGAACGGCAGAATTTTAGGCGAAAAAATGGGTTGTGCTTCTATTGTGGTGATTCAACTCATGTTATATCAGCATGCTCTAAACGTACAAAAAAGGTTGATAAGTCTATTTCAATTGGCACTTTACAGTCTAAGTTTATTCTGTCTGTGACCTTGATTTGTTCATTATCGTCAATTACCGCGGATGCCTATGTCGACTCTGGCACCGCTTTGAGTCTAATGGATTGGTCCTTTGCCAGGCGCTGTGGGTTTGATCTAGAGCCTCTGGAAGTTCCTATACCTCTGAAGGGTATTGACTCTACACCATTGGCTAGTAATAAACCACAATACTGGACACAAGTGACTATGCGTATGAATCCAGACCATCAGGAGATGATTCGCTTCCTTGTGTTGTACAATCTACATGACGTTTTGGTGCTCGGATTACCATGGTTACAATCTCATAACCCAGTCCTTGACTGGAAAGCAATGTCTGTGTTAAGCTGGGGATGTCAGGGGGCTCATGGGGACGTACCTTTGGTTTCCATTTCATCATCTATTCCCTCTGAGATTCCGGAATTTTTATCTGATTATCGTGATGTTTTTGAGGAGCCTAAGCTTGGTTCACTACCTCCTCACAGAGATTGCGATTGTACCATAGATCTGATTCCGGGCAGTAAATTTCCAAAGGGTCGTTTATTTAATCTATCTGTACCTGAACATGCTGCTATGCGAGAATATATTAAGGAGTCCCTGGAAAAGGGACATATTCGTCCTTCTTCATCTCCCTTAGGAGCCGGTTTTTTCTTTGTATCTAAAAAAGATGGCTCTTTGAGGCCGTGTATTGATTATCGACTCTTGAATAAAATTACAGTCAAATATCAGTATCCTCTGCCACTGCTGACTGATTTGTTTGCTCGAATAAAAGGGGCTAAGTGGTTCTCTAAGATTGATCTCCGTGGGGCGTATAATTTGGTGCGAATTAAGCAGGGGGATGAGTGGAAAACCGCATTTAATACGCCCGAGGGCCATTTTGAGTATTTAGTAATGCCTGTCATGATTCTCAATGGCGAGAGAACATAGCCCAGCATATATGAGAACTAGCTCTTGGAAGATGGAAACTATACTGACCATGAACTAAACCTGCCGCACAACTAGAAGTGGCCGGGTAGCATGCCTACGTTTTTTTATCCCTAGATGCCCAGCGCCAGCCGGAGAACTACCTAATCCTAGCAGAGGAAAAGACAGTCCTGGCTCACCTCTAGAGAAATTTTCCCAAAAGGCAGACAGAGGCCCCCACATATATTGGCGGTGATTTTAGATGAAATGACAAACGTAGTATGAAAATAGGTTTAGCAAAATCGAGGTCCGCTTACTAGATAGCATGAAGACAGAAAGGGCACTTTCATGGTCAGCAGAAAACCCTATCAAAACACCATCCAGAAATTACTTTAAGACTCTAGCATTAACTCATAACACCAGAGTGGCAATTTCCGCTCACAAGAGCTTTCCAGACACAGTAACGAAACAGCAGCTGTGAACAGGAACAAAATGCAAAAACACACAAGGACAAAAGTCCAACTTAGCTGGGAGTTGTCTAGTAGCAGGAACAAGCACAGAAAGGCTACTGATTACATTGTTGACCGGCATGAAACTGACAGAGGAGCAAGGTTATATAGCGACTCCCACATCCTGATAGGAGCAGGTGAACAGAGGGGATGATGCACACAAGTTAAATTCCACAAGTGGCCACCGGGGGAGCCCAGAATCCAATTTCACAACAGTACCCCCCCCTCAAGGAGGGGGCACCGAACCCTCACCAGAACCACCAGGGCGATCAGGATGAGCCCTATGAAAGGCACGGACAAGATCGGAGGCATGAACATCAGAGGCAGTGACCCAAGAATTATCCTCCTGACCGTATCCCTTCCATTTGACCAGATACTGGAGTTTCCGTCTGGAAACACGAGAGTCCAAGATCTTTTCCACAACGTACTCCAACTCACCCTCAACCAACACCGGAGCAGGAGGCTCAACGGAAGGCACAGCTGGTACCTCATACCTGCGCAACAATGACCGATGAAAAACATTATGAATCGAAAAGGATGCAGGGAGGTCCAAACGGAAGGACACAGGATTAAGAATCTCCAATATCTTGTACGGGCCGATGAACCGAGGCTTAAACTTAGGAGAAGAAACCCTCATAGGGACAAAACGAGAAGACAACCACACCAAGTCCCCAACACAAAGCCGAGGAGCAACACGACGACGGCGGTTGGCAAAAAGCTGAGTCTTCTCCTGGGACAACTTCAAATTGTCCACCACCTGCCCCCAAATCTGATGCAACCTCTCCACCACAGCATCCACTCCAGGACAATCCGAAGATTCCACTTGACCGGAGGAAAATCGAGGATGAAACCCCGAATTACAGAAAAACGGGGACACCAAGGTGGCAGAGCTGGCCCGATTATTGAGGGCGAACTCCGCCAAAGGCAAAAAAGCAACCCAATCATCCTGATCCGCAGACACAAAACACCTCAAATATGTCTCCAAGGTCTGATTAGTCCGCTCGGTCTGGCCATTAGTCTGAGGATGGAAAGCAGACGAAAAAGACAAATCTATGCCCATCCTAGCACAGAATGCCCGCCAAAATCTAGACACGAATTGGGTCCCTCTGTCAGAAACGATATTCTCCGGAATACCATGCAAACGAACAACATTTTGAAAAAACAGAGGAACCAACTCAGAAGAAGAAGGCAACTTAGGCAAGGGAACCAGATGGACCATCTTAGAGAAACGGTCACACACCACCCAGATGACAGACATCTTCTGAGAAACAGGCAGATCCGAAATAAAATCCATCGAGATGTGCGTCCAAGGCCTCTTCGGGATAGGCAAGGGTAACAACAATCCACTAGCCCGAGAACAACAAGGCTTGGCCCGAGCACAAACGTCACAAGACTGCACAAAGCCTCGCACATCTCGTGACAGGGAAGGCCACCAGAAGGACCTTGCCACCAAATCCCTGGTACCAAAGATTCCAGGATGACCTGCCAACGCAGAAGAATGAACCTCAGAGATGACTCTACTGGTCCAATCATCAGGAACAAACAGTCTACCAGGTGGGCAACGATCAGGTCTATCCGCCTGAAACTCCTGCAAGGCCCGCCGCAGGTCTGGAGAAACGGCAGACAATATCACTCCATCTTTAAGGATACCTGTGGGCTCAGAATTACCAGGGGAGTCAGGCTCAAAACTCCTAGAAAGGGCATCCGCCTTAACATTCTTAGAACCCGGTAGGTAAGACACCACAAAATTAAACCGAGAGAAAAACAACGACCAGCGCGCTTGTCTAGGATTCAGGCGCCTGGCAGACTCAAGGTAAATTAAATTTTTGTGGTCAGTCAATACCACCACCTGATGTCTGGCCCCCTCAAGCCAGTGACGCCACTCCTCAAAAGCCCACTTCATGGCCAAAAGCTCCCGATTCCCAATATCATAATTCCGCTCGGCGGGCGAAAATTTACGGGAAAAAAAAGCACAAGGTCTCATCACGGAGCAGTCGGAACTTCTCTGCGACAACACCGCCCCAGCTCCGATTTCAGAAGCGTCGACCTCAACCTGAAAAGGAAGAGCAACATCAGGCTGACGCAACACTGGGGCGGAAGAAAAGCGGCGCTTGAGCTCCCGAAAGGCCTCCACAGCATCAGGGGACCAATCAGCAACATCAGCACCCTTCTTAGTCAAATCAGTCAATGGTTTTACAACATCAGAAAAACCAGCAATAAATCGACGATAAAAGTTAGCAAAGCCCAAAAATTTCTGAAGACTCTTAAGAGAAGAGGGTTGCGTCCAATCACCAATAGCCTGAACCTTGACAGGATCCATCTCGATGGAAGAGGGGGAAAAAATGTATCCCAAGAAGGAAATCTTCTGAACCCCAAAAACACACTTAGAACCCTTCACACACAAGGAATTAGACCGCAAAACCTGAAAAACCCTCCTGACCTGCTGGACATGAGAGTCCCAGTCATCCGAAAAAATCAGAATATCATCCAGATACACAATCATAAATTTATCCAAATAATCGCGGAAAATGTCATGCATAAAGGACTGGAAGACTGAAGGGGCATTAGAAAGACCAAAAGGCATCACCAAATACTCAAAATGGCCCTCGGGCGTATTAAATGCGGTTTTCCACTCATCCCCCTGCTTGATTCGCACCAAATTATACGCCCCACGGAGATCAATCTTAGAGAACCACTTGGCCCCCTTTATACGAGCAAACAAATCAGTAAGCAGTGGTAACGGATATTGATATTTAACCGTGATTTTATTCAAAAGTCGATAATCAATACACGGCCTCAAAGAGCCGTCTTTCTTAGACACAAAGAAAAAACCGGCTCCTAAGGGAGATGACGAAGGACGAATATGTCCCTTTTCCAAGGACTCCTTTATATATTCTCGCATAGCAGCGTGTTCAGGCACAGACAGATTAAATAAACGACCCTTAGGGTATTTACTACCCGGGATCAAGTCTATGGCACAATCGCACTCCCGGTGCGGAGGTAGTGAACCAACCTTGGGTTCTTCAAAAACGTCACGAAAGTCAGACAAGAATTCAGGAATCTCAGAGGGAATAGATGATGAAATGGAAACCAAAGGTACGTCCCCATGAGTTCCTTTACATCCCCAGCTTAACACAGACATAGCTCTCCAGTCGAGGACTGGGTTATGAGATTGCAGCCATGGCAATCCCAGCACCAAAACATCATGTAGATTATACAGCACCAGAAAGCGAATAACCTCCTGGTGATCCGGATTAACACGCATAGTCACTTGTGTCCAGTATTGTGGTTTATTACTAGCCAATGGGGTGGAGTCAATCCCTTTCAGAGGTATCGGAGCCTCCAATGGCTCCAAATCATACCCACAGCGTTTGGCAAAGGACCAATCCATAAGACTCACAGCAGCGCCAGAGTCGACATAGGCGTCCGCGGTAATAGATGACAAAGAACAAATCAGGGTCACAGATAGAATAAACTTAGACTGTAAAGTGCTAATTGAAACAGACTTGTCAGGCTTCTTAGTACGCTTAAAGCATGCTGATATAACATGAGTTGAATCACCACAATAGAAGCACAACCCATTTTTTCGTCTAAAATTCTGCCGCTCGCTTCTGGACAGAATTCTATCACATTGCATATTTTCTGGCGTTTTCTCAGTAGACACCGCCAAATGGTGCACAGGTTTGCGCTCCCGCAGACGCCTATCGATCTGAATAGCCATCGTCATGGACTCATTCAGACTCGCAGGCACAGGGAACCCCACCATAACATCCTTAATGGCATCAGAGAGACCTTCTCTGAAAATCGCCGCCAGGGCGCACTCATTCCACTGAGTAAGCACAGACCATTTGCGGAATTTTTGGCAGTATATTTCAGCTTCATCTTGCCCCTGAGACAAGGACATCAAGGCCTTTTCCGCCTGAAGCTCTAAATGAGGTTCCTCATAAAGCAACCCCAAGGCCAGAAAAAACGCATCCACATTGAGCAACGCAGGATCCCCTGGTGCCAATGCAAAAGCCCAGTCTTGAGGGTCGCCCCGGAGCAAGGAAATTACAATCCTGACCTGCTGTGCAGGGTCTCCGGCAGAGCGAGACTTCAGGGACAAAAACAATTTGCAATTATTTTTAAAATTTTGAAAGTGAGATCTATTCCCCGAGAAGAATTCAGGCAAAGGAATTCTAGGCTCAGACATAGGTGCATGAACAACAAAATCTTGCAAATTTTGTACCTTTGTGGCGAGATTATTCAAACCTGTAGCTACACTCTGAAGATCCATTTGAAACAGGTGAACACAGAGCCATTCAAGGATTAGAAGGAGAGGAAGAGAGGAAGGCTGCAGTATAGGCAGACTAGCAAGTGATTCAATTAAGAGCACACTCAGAATTAGAGGGGAAAAAAAAAAAAAAAAAAAAAAAAAATTGTAGCAGACTTCTTTTTTCTCTCCTTGCTCAGCCAGTAATTTAACCCTTTTTTGGGCCGGTCAAACTGTCATGATTCTCAATGGCGAGAGAACATAGCCCAGCATATATGAGAACTAGCTCTTGGAAGATGGAAACTATACTGACCATGAACTAAACCTGCCGCACAACTAGAAGTGGCCGGGTAGCATGCCTACGTTTTTTTATCCCTAGATGCCCAGCGCCAGCCGGAGAACTACCTAATCCTAGCAGAGGAAAAGACAGTCCTGGCTCACCTCTAGAGAAATTTTCCCAAAAGGCAGACAGAGGCCCCCACATATATTGGCGGTGATTTTAGATGAAATGACAAACGTAGTATGAAAATAGGTTTAGCAAAATCGAGGTCCGCTTACTAGATAGCATGAAGACAGAAAGGGCACTTTCATGGTCAGCAGAAAACCCTATCAAAACACCATCCAGAAATTACTTTAAGACTCTAGCATTAACTCATAACACCAGAGTGGCAATTTCCGCTCACAAGAGCTTTCCAGACACAGTAACGAAACAGCAGCTGTGAACAGGAACAAAATGCAGAAACACACAAGGACAAAAGTCCAACTTAGCTGGGAGTTGTCTAGTAGCAGGAACAAGCACAGAAAGGCTACTGATTACATTGTTGACCGGCATGAAACTGACAGAGGAGCAAGGTTATATAGCGACTCCCACATCCTGATAGGAGCAGGTGAACAGAGGGGATGATGCACACAAGTTAAATTCCACAAGTGGCCACCGGGGGAGCCCAGAATCCAATTTCACAACAAATGCCTTTTGGTCTTTCAAATGCCCCTTCAGTCTTTCAGTCCTTTATGCATGACATTTTCCGTGAATATTTGGATAAATTTATGATCGTGTATCTGGATGATATTTTGATTTTTTCGGATGACTGGGATTCTCATGTCCAACAGGTCAGGAGGGTTTTTCAGGTTTTGCGGGCTAATTCCTTGTGTGTGAAGGGTTCTAAGTGTATTTTTGGGGTTCAAAAGATTTCTTTTTTGGGGTACATTTTTTCCCCCTCTTCCATTGAGATGGATCCTGTCAAGGTTCGGGCTATTTGTGATTGGACGCAACCTTCTTCTCTTAAGAGCCTTCAGAAATTTTTGGGCTTTGCTAATTTTTATCGTCGATTTATAACTAGTTTTTCTGATGTTGCTAAACCTTTGACTGATTTGACCAAAAAGGGTGCTGATGTTGCTGATTGGTCCCCTGCTGCTGTGGAGGCCTTTCGGGAGCTTAAGCGCCGCTTTTCTTCCGCCCCTGTGTTGCGTCAGCCTGATGTTACTCTTCCTTTTCAGGTTGAGGTTGATGCTTCCGAGATCGGAGCTGGGGCGGTCTTGTCGCAGAAAAGTTCCGACTGCTCCGTGATGAGACCTTGTGCGTTCTTTTCTCGAAAATTTTTGCCCGCCGAGCGAAATTATGATATTGGTAATCGGGAGCTTTTGGCTATGAAGTGGGCTTTTGAGGAGTGGCGTCATTGGCTTGAGGGGGCTAGACATCAGGTGGTGGTATTGACCGATCACAAGAATTTGATTTATCTTGAGTCTGCCAGGCGCCTGAATCCTAGACAGGCGCGCTGGTCGTTGTTTTTCTCTCGGTTTAATTTTGTGGTCTCATACTTACCAGGTTCTAAAAATGTGAAGGCGGATGCCCTTTCTAGGAGTTTTGAGCCTGATTCCCCTGGTGATTCTGAACCTACAGGTATCCTTAAGGATGGGGTGATATTATCTGCTGTTTCCCCAGACCTGCGACGGGCTTTGCAGGAGTTTCAGGCGGATAGACCTGATCGTTGCCCGCCTGGTAGACTGTTTGTTCCTGATGATTGGACCAGTAGAGTCATCTCGGAGGTTCATTCTTCTGTGTTGGCAGGTCATCCCGGGATCTTTGGTACCAGGGATTTGGTGGCTAGGTCCTTCTGGTGGCCTTCCCTGTCTCGAGATGTACGAGTTTTTGTGCAGTCTTGTGATATTTGTGCTCGGGCCAAACCTTGTTGTTCTCGGGCTAGCGGATTGTTGTTATCTTTGCCTATTCCGAAGAGGCCTTGGACTCACATCTCTATGGGTTTTATTTCTGATCTCCCTGTTTCTCAGAAAATGTCTGTCATCTGGGTGGTGTGTGACCGTTTTTCAAAGATGGTTCATTTGGTGCCCTTGCCTAAGTTGCCTTCCTCATCCGAGTTGGTTCCTCTGTTTTTTCAAAATGTGGTTCGCTTGCATGGTATTCCGGAGAATATCGTTTCTGACAGGGGGACCCAGTTCGTGTCTAGATTTTGGCGGGCGTTCTGTGCTAGGATGGGCATTGATTTGTCTTTTTCGTCTGCGTTCCATCCTCAGACTAATGGCCAGACTGAGCGAACTAATCAGACCTTGGAGACTTATTTGAGGTGTTTTGTGTCTGCGGATCAGGATGACTGGGTTGCCTTTTTGCCGTTGGCGGAGTTTGCCCTCAATAATCGGGCTAGTTCTGCCACTTTGGTTTCTCCTTTCTTTTGCAATTCAGGGTTTCATCCTCGTTTTTCTTCCGGTCAGGTGGAGTCTTCGGATTGTCCTGGAGTGGATACTGTGGTGGATAGGTTGCATCGGATTTGGGGACAGGTGGTGGACAATTTGGAGTTGTCCCAGGAGAAGACTCGGCATTTTGCTAACCGCCGTCGTCGTGTTGGTCCTCGTCTTCGTGTTGGGGACTTGGTGTGGTTGTCTTCTCGTTTTGTCCCTATGAGGGTTTCTTCTCCTAAGTTTAAGCCTCGGTTCATCGGCCCGTATAAGATTTTGGAGATTCTTAACCCCGTGTCCTTTCGATTGGACCTCCCAGCATCTTTTTCTATCCATAATGTCTTCCATCGGTCATTATTGTGCAGGTATGAGGTACCGGTTGTGCCTTCCGTTGAGCCTCCCGCTCCGGTGTTGGTTGAGGGTGAATTGGAGTACGTTGTGGAGAAGATCTTGGACTCTCGTGTTTCCAGACGGAAACTTCAGTATCTGGTCAAGTGGAAGGGCTACGGTCAAGAGGATAATTCTTGGGTGACAGCCTCTGATGTTCATGCCTCTGATTTGGTCCGTGCCTTTCATAGGGCTCGTCCTGATCGCCCTGGTGGTTCTTGTGAGGGTTCGGTGCCCCCTCCTTGAGGGGGGGGTACTGTTGTGAGTTTGGTTTTTGGGCTCCCCCGGTGGTCACTGGTGGTACTGGACTTGTGTGCTTCACTTTCTCTGGTCACCTGTTTCCATCAGGATATTGGTGTATCCTATTTAGCCTTGCTGCTCAGTTATTCTAGTGCCGGCCATCAATGTAACCAGAGCCTTTCTGTTGCATGTTCCTGCTTCTAGACTACTATCAGCTAAGTTGGACTCTTAGTCCTAAGTTTGTTTTGCATTTTTGTTCCAGTTCACAGTTATGTTATTTTTCTGTAGCTGGAAGCTCTTGTGGGCCGAAATTGCCACTCCGGTGTCATGAGTTGACACATGAGTCTTAAAGTAATTTCGGGATGGTACTTTAACAGGGTTTTCAGCTGACCGTGAAGTTCCCTGTTGTATCTTCTTGCTATCTAGTAAGTGGACCTCGCTTTGCTGAACCTACCTTCATACTGCGTATGTCTTTTCCTCTGAACTCACCGTCAATATATGTGGGGGGCTTCTGTCTCCTTTTTGGGGGAATTTCCCTAGAGGTAAGCCAGGTCTGTCTTTTCCTCTATTAGGGTTAGTTAGTCCTCCGGCTGGCGCTAGGCGTCTAGGGATAAAACGTAGGTACGCCACCGGCCACTGTTAGTTGTGTGGTAGGTTTAGCTCACGGTCAGCTCGAGATTCCATCACCCAAGAGCTGTTCTGTTATTTATGTTCTCTGACGTTCCCTTGCCATTGGGAACCATGACAGTGGTGGTTGGGTGATGCGGACATGTTTCCCATCCAGGGCCCCACCGCAATTTGGGAACTGCCATTGCTGCTGAAATCCATGGGAAATCTGTTTCCAATCATCCTGGGTCTCTGGGAAAGGCATGTAAGTGCGGTGTAAAGCTGAGACGATTGCATTACATGTCTCTGGGATGATGACGCTGAGCAGGGATTGGGAAATAGCTGTGCAGTAATGCAAGTCTTGCATAGACCTGCCAGTTGCCAGGAACCACAGCGTGACAGCTAGTCTCTCATCCACAGGGACAGCAGCTCGCATCCTGGTATTTTGCCACCTGATAGAAGGTTCCACAGCAGCAAGTAGCACATTAAAGGAATCCTCCGACATTCGCAGGTAGTTCCTGAAATCATGCGGGTTGTTCTCCTGCAGTTCCCTTATTAGGCCAATATGGGACAATTGATTCCTCTGCTGCAGCCACTGTCTGGTCCACATGCGGCGCTGTCGCTTAGTACGAGTGTTCCGTGCATGAGCCTCCTGCTGGCGGTGAGCTTCAACCAACAACGCAGCCGCTACAATCACAGGTACATCTGTAACAGACATGGCAACCTGAAAAAGCCAAAAAAAGAATTAGTACTTATGATTTGCAAAACGGACACAAGGCATCCAATACTGTAAAGTAGCGTTCACACATCGCGTATTTGCCGCATATTATAAGTCCGTTAAATACGCAGGGCCAATATGCAGCGTTGATGCAACAGCCGTTCCCCATAGATACCCTAAAATCACTGTACAAGCTGCTGAAATGCTGAAACCAGGACGATGAGCGCTGCGGCTTGAAACCGGGAACGCCAAAAAATGATTTCAGGAGCCGGCGCCACAACCGCGACGCTGTGCATAAAGGGAGACGCTATTGCGGTGCGGATCGCACGGCATCACGCCTGAGTCAAGGACCTCCTCTGGGCATGCTTAGACTGTGTCATTCAGCGTCATTCCAGGTAAAATGGCGGCGAGACAGCGTTGTGCTCCCCTTGGCCAAACAGAGCTCAGATTTTCTGTCTCAAAAATGTCTGCCTGGGACTATGAGGTAACTTTACTATAACTGTAAAAGCAACAAACCTGAGCTCACACCATCTGCAAGGCATTTTTAGGTTTTCCTGCAATTTCATGGGTTTCATCTGGGTAATCAAGTTTCCTCACACACTCTACAGAGAAACTTGATAGGTAGTCTAGATTTTCAGGCCTAATGGGGACAGTGATGATCCTGTCTGCAAAGTGCTGCACAATATGTTGATGACAAGCAATATTATAATAAAAAAGATAATATTAGACCTAAATTGAGCTGTAAAGCACATGTACTAATTCAAGTAAGCAAAAGGACGTAATGGAAATATTTAGCTCTGAGATTATATCAGATGGTTGGAAATCTCCAAATTAAAGTAAAATGCAGTAGAGGAATTAAAAGAGCACATGGACAGAGAAGAGTTATGGTAAAGAGTCCTAGTTCATGGACCTTTAGGCCATGTTCACACATTCAGTATTTGGTGAGTATTTTACCTCAGTATTTGTAAGCCAAAACTAGGAGAGGAACTATCAGATACCGTATTTTCCGGCGTATAAGATGACTTTTTAACCCTTGAAAATCTTCTTAAAAGTCAGGGGTTGTCTTATACGCCGGGTGTCGTCTTGTACGCCGGGTGCAGACCTATGTGTATATGGTGGGTGGGGGGGAGTGGTCCCAATGATGAAGAGAGGGGGCGTCTCACAGGAAAGGGTGAGTGGAGTATCCCCCTATTACCTCATTGCAGCAGCGTGGGGTCTCTGTGCTGGGGAGCGGTGGCGGCTGCTCCTCTTTATGCCGCTTGGGTGCTGTGCTGTGGGGCGACTCCTCTTCGTGCAGCGTCGGGCCTCTGTTCTGTGGGGCGCCACCGCCGCCGCCGCATCTTAGTGCAGAGTCGGGGCTTCTCCGGCATCTCCTCAAAGCCAGGAGGCACCGGCAGCTCCATTGCTACGATGCGGTGGCCTCTGGGAAAATGGCCGCTGGGGACGGCGCATGGTCAGATTCAGATCTCGTCTCCTGAGATCTTGGGACGAGATCTGAATCTGAGCATGCGCCGCCCCCAGCGGCCATTTTCCCGGAGGCCACCGCATCGCAGCAATGGAGCTGCTGGTGCCTCTGGGCTTTGAGGAGATGCTGGAGGAGCCCCTACTCTGCACTAAGATGCGGCGGCGCCCCACAGCACAGAGGCCCGATGCTGCACGAAGAGGAGCCGCCCCACAGCACAGCACCCACGCGGCACAAAGAGGAGCAGCCGCCGCTGCTCCCCAGCACAGAGACCCCACGCTGCTACAATGAGGTAATAGGGGGATACTCCACTCACACTTTCCTGTAAGACACCCCCTCTCTTCGTCATCGGGACCACTCCCCCCCAAAAGGCACATTATTCACCGGCCCTATAAGACGACACATGGCATATAAGAAGACCCCCGACTTTTAAGAAGATTTTATATTTTAACTGGAAAAGTTGGGGGGTCATCTTATAGGCCCAGTCGTCTTATACGCCGGAAAATATGGTAAATAAGATGAAAAGTATAATAGAAACATGTCACCACTTCTGCATTTTTCACCCACTTCTGGTTTTGGCTTACAAATACTGATGTAAAATACTGCCCAAATACTGCATGTGTGATGGTGGTCTTTTCCTATTTCTTAATGGCAGTGTGAATAGATAAAGTGAACCTGTCTCCAGGTTTGACTGACATTGGATAAGACCACCACCTTTCAGCCTTGATAAACAGCATTCTATAGTGCTGTATATATCTACATATGTATCTTTTGATCATTGTGGCCAGAGTTCTATTTTAATCTCATCAGTCTTCAGGACTTGTTTCCAAAATGCATCACACTTGTATAGAAGTTCTTTTGCATACTTCTGACTCTGAATTTTATGGTGAGGACGCAGGAGATGTTTTCTTCTGATGACTCTTACAGGAAGGCAATATTTGTGCAGATATCTCTGAACAGTAGAACAATGTATTAAAACTCCAGAGTCTTCTAGATCTTTCCGTAGGTCTTTTACAGTCAAGCAGGGGTTCTGATTTGCCTCTCAAGCAATCCTATAAGTAGATCTCACTAAAATCTTGTTTCATCTTCTAGACCTTATCTTGACCTCCACTGTTCCTGTTAACTACCATTTCTTAGTTACATTTCCAACTGAGGAAATGGCAAATTGAAATCGTTTTCTTGCTATCTTCTTATTGCCTTTTTCTGCTTTGTGGGCCTCCACCATTTATTTTTAGAGTGCTATGCAGTTTCTTATAAGAGTCCGTGGCTGCTGGTTTTTGGCACGAGATTAGAGAAGGCTGGGTATTTTAAAGCTGGAAAAACTGCATCACCTGGCTTTTCCTAACGATGATAGTGAAAAAGCTATAACCCTAATGGGCTAATTAAGATCTTAAACCTTGGTCAAAGTTATCACAGCACACAAATGTTCAAGGGTGCCCAAACTTTTGCATTGGCCCATTTTCCCCTTTGTACTTTTTAAAATGTAAAAGATAACTACTCTGCAACTTCCTTCTCACCTCCAATGGAAGTGGTCTTTGTTGTCCTTTCTCATTCTCAGGTCCTCTACCAGAGGCCTGGGAGTTTGAGAGTCCTGCGCAGGATCTTAGCTATTCCCAGCATTGTGCTTTTCTGGACAGAGAGCTCAGATGTTGCTCCTGGGATCTGTTGTAGTCATTCTTCCAACTCAGGGGCCACTGCTCCAAGTACTCCTATCACCACTGGAATCATTGTTGCCTTCACCTTCCACATCTTCTCCAGTTCTCCTTTGAGGCCCTGGTATTTCTCCAGCTTCTCTTATTCCTTCTTTCTGATGTTGCTGTCACTTGGACTGCCACATCTATTATCATTGCTGTCTTCTGGTCCTTGTCTACTATCACAATATTTGGCTGGTTGGCCAACACATGCTTATCCGTCTGGATCTTGAAGTCCCACAGGATTTTAGCCCTTTCATTCTCCACCACTTTTTCTGGGGTCTCCCACTTGGACTTAGAGGGACTTAGCCCATATGCTGTGCAGATGTTCCTGCATACAATCCCCGCTACTTGGTTGTGGCATTCAGTATGCGTCGTTCCTGCTTGCATTTTGCATCCTGCCACTATGTGTTGGAGGGTTTCTGAGGTTTCGTTGCATAGTCTGCACCTTGGACAAGGCAAGAGAACCTGGATCTGATGAAAGATATATATATATATATATATATATATATATATATATATATAATTTATTAATTTATGCTTAGTCTCTTTTATTAAAGTATTAAAATAGTACAACATATCACAAATACAAACATACATATAGACTAAAGTAGTTACAAAACTTCTCAAAATAGTACGTGTTTTTTACTTCACGCAAATATGGTATCATCACAGGATCATATTTATTAGTTATTGCTGTATATGTTCCTTGCTCAACTCTTCTTTTCTTTCTTAGCATCTCGTATTGTCCACCACCTGTTGCCCCATTTCGATAATTATTTCGCTAAGCGGAAGTCTATTTCCAATTGCTATATTTATCCATAGAATCCGCCCAATATATCATTTATCCCTGACTGCAGCTTGCTTATGGTATAACGTCAGACTTAATGGAAAGATAAGAAGAAAAGAGGAAAAAGAAAGGAAAAATGAGAAGGGGAAAGGAAGGATCATGCCTCCGCAGCCCTCTGAAACCAGCCCAGGAAAGCCGAGGAGAAACCTCACTGCCGGGAAAGTACCTCCCATTTCTCCATGAGAGCCCCGAAACTCCCAGAGTCCCTAAATAAAATCCAGGGTTGCCATGTCCGCAAGTACCTAGAGTTATCACCCAAAGCCTGTGCAAACAATTCCTCCATATGGTGGATATGTGAGAATTCTGTTAACCATTCAATCATGGACGGAATTTTCGTTGTACGCCAATGTCTAGGTATAACCATGCGGGCTGCCGTCAAGCAAAACCTCAGGAGACTACTAATTTATTAATTTAATACAAAAATGTGCCATCTTTAAATTTAGGTCTTTTAGATATTATTTAATCTTAAACTTTCCTGACTGTTAACAAGAGCAGTCATTTTGACCAGGAGTACCCAAACTTTTACATGCCACTGTAAGGTGTTACAAAAAAATCTCTGTAAGTAGAGATGAGTGAATCAATTTGTTGAAAATCAATTTCATGATGATTTTTTCTTCAAGTTCCATTGATTAAAACAATTTGAAATTGGATGTGCGTGAATCGTCAAAGAAAATGTTTGCTGCTTTTTATACGTTGCATCATTACAACAGATTGTGTCTGCCACATAAAGCTCACGTGACTTCAGTTGTGACCATGCAGTCCTCCCCGTAATGCCTTGCAGCTATCATATGACATGGTATAGTGCAGGCAATCAGGAGGGATTATCATTGCCTTTATAAAAGCCAAGGCAGGGAATGCATCATCTATTTTAAGGTAATTCATGGTAGTCAGAAGGCATCAGACCTCACAGCTCAGCAATAGAAAAAGCAGAAGAAAGCCCTAAAACATTGCATAAATACCCAAGACAGTGTTGCTGTTGTACAGCTAAAGCACTGAAAAAGATTTGTGTAGTAGTCTACGAATAATTATGAGTAGGGTTGAGCGACCTTTACTTTTATAGGATCGGGTCGGGTTTCACGAAACCCGACTTTTTCAAAAGTCGGGTCGAGTGAAATCGGCCGATCCTATAAAAAAGTCGGGGTCGGGGTCGGCCGAAACTCGAAACCCAATGCAGTGCATTGGGTTTCCAATGGTTCCCAGGGTCTGAAGGAGCGGAAACTCTCCTTCAGGCCCTGGGATCCATATTTAAGTGTAAAATAAAGAATTAAAATAAAAAATATCGCTATACTTACCCTCTGACGGGCCCTGGTACTAACCGGGAACCTTCCTTCCTTAGAATCAGCCTTCCAGGACCTAGCAGTGACGTCGCGGTGACGTCGCGGCTTGTGATTGGTCGCGCAGCCGCCCATGTGACCACTCGCGCGACCAATCACAAGCCGCGACGTCACCGTGACGTCACCGAAGGTCCTGGAAGGGCTGATTCTTAGGAAGGAAGGCTGCCGGAAAGAATCAGGGCGTGTCCGAGGGTGAGGATATACCTAATAGGAATATACTCACCCTCGGCTTCGTTCCGGCAGCCTTCCTTCCTAAGAATCAGCCCTTCCAGGACCTTCGGTGACGTCACGGCTTGTGATTGGTCGCGCGAGCGGTCACATGGGCGGCCGCGCGACCAATCACAAGCCGCGACGTCACCGCGACGTCACCGCGAGGTCCTGGAAGGCTGATTCTAAGGAAGGAAGGTTCCCGGTTAGTACCAGGGCCCGTCAGAGGGTAAGTATAGCAATATTTTTTATTTTAATTCTTTATTTTACACTTAAATCTGAATTCCGATACCAATTCCCGATATCTTAAACATATCGGGAATCGGTATCGGAATTCCGATTCCAGATTCAGAAGATCGCCGACTTCATGGCCGACCCCACACAGGGGTCGGGTCGGGTTTCATGAAACCCGACTTTGCCAAAAGTCAGCGACTTCTGAAAATTGCCGACCCGTTTCGCTCAACCCTAATTATGAGATTCCTTTGATAGTTGGAAAGAGTGATAGGAAAGGTAACAATAGCAGTGCCAAACTCAGTGTAATTGATCAGTGATATTGTGCAGCTGGTATTTGTCCTGCAGTATTTGAATTACAATTGCACATTTTTTATTCATACTTACAGTTGTGCTCAAAAGTTTACATTCCCTGGCAGAATTTTTGCTTTCTTGTCCTTTTTTTCAGAGAATATCAATGATAATACCAAAACTTTTTTCTCAACTCATGGTTAGTGGTTGGGTGAAGACATTTATTGTCAAACTACTGTGCTTTCTCTTTTTAAATCATAATGACAACCCAAAACATCCAAATGACACTGATCAAAAGTTCACACACCCCGGTGATTTTGACCTGATAACATGCACAAAAGTTGGCACAAATGGGTTTGAATGGTTACTAAAGGTAACATCCTCACCTGTGACCTGTTTGCTTGTAATCAGTGTGTGTGTATAAAAGCTGAGTGAGTTTTTGAGATCCAGATAGACTCTTGCATCTTTCATCCAGCCACTGATATTTCTGGATTGTGAGTCATGGGGAAAGCAAAAGAATTTTCAATGGATCTACTGGAAAAGGTAATTGAACTGTATAAAACAGGAAAGGGATACAAAAAGATATCCATTGAATTGATAATTCCAGTCATCAGTGTTCAAATCGTGATTAACAAATGGAAAATTAGGGTCTCTGTAAAAACAAAACCACGGTCAGGTCGACCAACAAAAATGTCATCCACAACTTCCAGAAAAATTGTTTGGGTTGCAAAGAAAAACCCACAAATAACATTAACATTTGTTTGGTGGCCTAGGCAGGTAAGCATCTCTGCCTTGTTTTGCTGTATTTTCTATTTTTGGAGGATCTTTGAATCCTCTTTTTGTGCTTTTGCTGTTTAGAGTTAGGACTCATGAGCGTGGGGACCCTTGACGCGGGTCATGAGCTTCCGTATTTTGGCCAAAATATTAACCAATACCTCACATAGAATTTTTTTTTTTTATGTGTTTTTTGCACTTTTTTTCCAGGGTGCAGTTGGGCCCATTTTTGTCTTGTAAACTGTGGTGTCTGTTCACATGGGGTGCATTTGGATAGCGCTGGGCAGGCCCGCCTGATCTAATAGAAGGGTGTCACTACTAGGCCTGCCTGGATGCTGTGCATCTCCATTGTGTGAACAGCGCCGCATACAAGTCTTTTATGTGCGGCTATGTGCCAAGCAGCCACCCCCTCCATTAATTTGGTAGGTTGTGAGTGGCTGCTTCATCGGTTATGCTGCACCTGTGTTTCTTCTACCACATGGGTCCACTGCATCCTGAGAGTGCATTTGTTTGGTGGCCTAGGCAGGTAAGCATCTCTGCCTTGTTTTGCTGTATTTTCTATTTTTGGAGGATCTTTGAATCCTCTTTTTGTGCTTTTGCTGTTTAGAGTTAGGACTCATGAGCGTGGGGACCCTTGACGCGGGTCATGAGCTTCCGTATTTTGGCCAAAATATTAACCAATACCTCACATAGAATTTTTTTTTTTATGTGTTTTTTGCACTTTTTTTCCAGGGTGCAGTTGGGCCCATTTTTGTCTTGTAAACTGTGGTGTCTGTTCACATGGGGTGCATTTGGATAGCGCTGGGCAGGCCCGCCTGATCTAATAGAAGGGTGTCACTACTAGGCCTGCCTGGATGCTGTGCATCTCCATTGTGTGAACAGCGCCGCATACAAGTCTTTTATGTGCGGCTATGTGCCAAGCAGCCACCCCCTCCATTAATTTGGTAGGTTGTGAGTGGCTGCTTCATCGGTTATGCTGCACCTGTGTTTCTTCTACCACATGGGTCCACTGCATCCTGAGAGTGCATTTGTTTGGTGGCCTAGGCAGGTAAGCATCTCTGCCTTGTTTTGCTGTATTTTCTATTTTTGGAGGATCTTTGAATCCTCTTTTTGTGCTTTTGCTGTTTAGAGTTAGGACTCATGAGCGTGGGGACCCTTGACGCGGGTCATGAGCTTCCGTATTTTGGCCAAAATATTAACCAATACCTCACATAGAATTTTTTTTTTTTTTATGTGTTTTTTGCACTTTTTTTCCAGGGTGCAGTTGGGCCCATTTTTGTCTTGTAAACTGTGGTGTCTGTTCACATGGGGTGCATTTGGATAGCGCTGGGCAGGCCCGCCTGATCTAATAGAAGGGTGTCACTACTAGGCCTGCCTGGATGCTGTGCATCTCCATTGTGTGAACAGCGCCGCATACAAGTCTTTTATGTGCGGCAATGTGCCAAGCAGCCACCCCCTCCATTAATTTGGTAGGTTGTGAGTGGCTGCTTCATCGGTTATGCTGCACCTGTGTTTCCTCTACCACATGGGTCCACTGCATCCTGAGAGTGCATTTGTTTGGTGGCCTAGGCAGGTAAGCATCTCTGCCTTGTTTTGCTGTATTTTCTATTTTTGGAGGATCTTTGAATCCTCTTTTTGTGCTTTTGCTGTTTAGAGTGAAGACATTTATTGTCAAACTACTGTGCTTTCTCTTTTTAAATCATAATGACAACCCAAAACATCCAAATGACACTGATCAAAAGTTCACACACCCCGGTGATTTTGACCTGATAACATGCACAAAAGTTGACACAAATGGGTTTGAATGGTTACTAAAGGTAACATCCTCACCTGTGACCTGTTTGCTTGTAATCAGTGTGTGTGTATAAAAGCTGAGTGAGTTTTTGAGATCCAGATAGACTCTTGCATCTTTCATCCAGCCACTGACATTTCTGGATTGTGAGTCATGGGGAAAGCAAAATAATTTTCAATGGATCTACTGGAAAAGGTAATTGAACTGTATAAAACAGGAAAGGGATACAAAAAGATATCCATTGAATTGATAATTCCAGTCATCAGTGTTCAAATCGTGATTAACAAATGGAAAATTAGGGTCTCTGTAAAAACAAAACCACGGTCAGGTCGACCAACAAAAATGTCATCCACAACTTCCAGAAAAATTGTTTGGGTTGCAAAGAAAAACCCACAAATAACATTAGCTGAAATACAGGATTCTCTGAAAACCAGTGGTGTGGCTGTTTCAAGATGCACAATGAAGAGGCACTTGAAGAAAAATGGGCTGCATGGTCGAGTCGCCAGAAGAAAGCCATAGCTGAGCAAATGCCAGAAAGTATCTCGCCTATAATATGCAAAAGAACACAGAGACAAGCCTCAAAACTTCTGGAACAAGGTAATTTGGAGTGATGAGACCAAAATTTAACTTTTTGCCCAAAAACATAAATGTTAAATTTGAAGAGAGGTCATCAAGGCCTATGATGAAAGGAACACTATTCCTACTGTAAAGCACGGGTGTGGATCGCTGATATTTTGGGGATATGTGAGCTACATAGGCACAGTAAACTTGGTAAAAATTGAATTGAAGATGAATGCAGCACGTTATCAGCAAATACTGGAGGCAAATTTACACTCATTAGCCAAGAAGCTATGCATGGGACGTACTTGGACGTTCTAACATGACAATGATCCAAAACACAAGGTCAAGTCATCCTGTCATTGGTTACAGCAGAACAAAGTGAAGGTCCTGGAGTGGCCATATCAGTCTCTTGACCTCAATATCATTGAGTCAATCTGGGGAGATCTCAAGCGTGCAGTTCATGCTGGACAGCCCAGGAATTTACAGGAACAAGAAGCTTTTTGCCAAAAAGAGTGGGCAGCTTTGCCATCTGAGAAAATAATGAACCTCATCCACAACTACCACAAAATACTTCAAGCTGTCATTGATGTTAGAGGGGGCAATACACGGGATCAAGAAATGGGGTATGTGAACTTTTGATCAGGGTCATTTGGATGTTTTAAGTTGTCATTATGATTTAAAAAGAGAAAGCACAGTAGTTTGCCAATAAATTGCTTCACCCAACCACTAACCATGAGTGGAGAAAAAGTTTTGGTGTTATCATTCATATTCTCTGAAAAAAGGCCAAGAAAGCAAAAATTCTGCCAGGGTATGTAAAATTTTGAGCACAACTGTAACTCTAGTGAGAATTTGCATTTCATGTGCAATCCTTTTTGTGAAGAGAGATATAATTTTTTTCTAAAAATACAAAAACGTCACTTAAAAATGTAGCCATACTTGTCAACACCTCGTCACCTTATTCTGCAGTGTCGGTGTGGGAAATTAAGGTGGTTGTCATTGTGGGGTGCATTTGTACATTACAGTGCTTGGCATCCCATCTGGTCTAATTATATGGGGGGTCACCATTAGGCTGTAAACCCAAATTTTGTACTATCTGTTTTACTAGCTTTTAAAGCAAGCCTTATCCATGTGCATTTATAATACAAAGAATTCATATCCTATTAATTCTGGTTTATGAGTGATTGTTCATTTGTATTTTCTGACCGTGCTGCTTCATCTTTTATCATCGCGATTTGCTGCATCTTTCAGTACATTAGAATTATATCCAGGTATTGGTAAATATGGCTGCTTTTTGTGATGATTTTTGTATTTAGTGTAATTTTAGTAGTGGATATATAATAAATATAAAATAAAATTCCCAAAAATTTAGACATTAGAATACAAAGTTCTATCTGATTAGGTATAGGTGTTGAAAATAAGTGAACAAAAATGTGCCAAAAAATTATCAACTTGTTAGTCAGTGCATCCCACACAAATTGAAAGTCCTGTTGAAGGTTCTGGCCTTTTGGACGTGTAACTAGCTAGCATTTTTTATTATGTCATTTTTGCAAATGGTTGAATAATTGGGATTGAAAAATTGACACAGTGTACAAAATATACATTAAAATAAATTGTGGCAATGGCAATGAATGGAATAGTGTAAAACAAAAAATACCATACCATAGCTAAGAAAGTGGAAGCTGCTATCAGCAGCAGAAACACCACCACCACTAACACCTGTAGTACGACCAAACGAATGTCATAATTTTCCGCCATTGCATCTGGCAATTGTATTAGTATTGAGTAAACAGTAAGGTGATATGGAACATTTGACAAATCACTTTTCTTTGTCACAGCAGAATGTTACTTTTTACAGAGATACCATCAGTTTTAGCTAATGTTCTGCATAGAATGGTCTGCCTTATCACAAATGACTAAAAGGGATAATTTTGGGAATTTGTTTAACCATTTAAACTCTGTAAGTCTGCTGTGTTTTCAATTAGGCTGTTGGTTACTACAAGGTTGCCATCCATTTTTATGGTGAGGTCCCTTTGGCATTACTAAGGCTGTGCTTGTGTTAAAAAGTTTGAAGGGAATAGGATACAGTCCTGCAAAAACTCAGTGTTACACATGGCCTTTCAGGAAGCTTTGCCGTATTGCATTTTACGGAGAATAATTTCACTAGGAATCAAATTAAAAAAAATACATCAAACTTGGTGAATTTGAATTTTAAAAGATTCAATCATATCTACTGTTACGTTAACAGTTACAATAAATGCCTTATTTTATCAAAGTAGCACAATTTTCCGTTTTAATCATTGGTATGACTACAAAGACATTTTCCTGTGGCCATATACTGCTGATATATCCATTCTGAACTTTTAAAATTATTGTACATTAGCTAAATTATAACCCCTTCTCTTCCCCTCATCTCTATGGATTAGTTGCTATTACCTACTAGACATATTGAATAGGCTCTTTTGCAATTCCCAGGCCCTGCTCACTTAATATATCACCTCAATTTGTCTCCACACTGCAGAAAGTCAAATGATGACTGCTCCATTACTCACACACTGGATAAATAGTGTCACATTTAGCAAACTTGCTGCGTATCCAGTTTTCACACACATTATACTCTTTCTTGGGAACTGTGCATTTATAGTTTTAGAATATTTTTCTGATGAACACCCCAACAAAGAAAATGATTTATTGAACACAGGCTATATTGAATGCATGGGCACTATACAGTTATATGAAAAAGTTTGGGCACCCCTATTAATCTTAAGCTTAATGTTTTATAAAAAAAATTGTTTTTTTTGCAACAGCTATTTCAGTTTCATATATCTAATAACTGTTGGACACAGTAATGTTTCTGCCTTGAAATGAGGTTTATTCTACTAACTAGTGTTGAGCATTCCGATGCTGCAAGTATCGGGTATCGGCCGATACTTGCTGTATCGGAATTCCGATACCGGGATTCCGATACTCTTGTGGTATCGGGTATCGGGTATCGCAACAACATTAATGTTAAAATGTGTAAAAGAGAGAATTAAAATAAAAAATATCGCTATACTCACCTCTCCGACGCAGCCGGGACTTCAGCGAGGGAACCGGCAGCGTTGTTTGTTTAAAATTCGCGCTATTACTTGGTTACGTGAATTCCCGGCTTGTGATTGGTCAGGTCGGCCACGTTGCCGGGACGTGGACCAATCACAGCAAGCCGTGACGAAATTACGTCACGGCTTGCTGTGATTGGTCCGCGTCCCGGCAATATGGCCGCCCTGACCAATCACAAGCCGTGACGTCACGGGAGGATGGACACGCGCCCATTTTAAAATGAGCGCGTCCAGCCTCCCGGCTTGTGATTGGTTGACCGCGGCGCAACCAATCACAAGCCGTGACGTCACGGGAGGCTGGACACGCGCCCATTTTAAAATGAGCGCGTCCAGCCTCCCGGCTTGTGATTGGTTGACCGCGGCGCAACCAATCACAAGCCGTGACGTCACGGGAGGCTGGACACGCGCCCATTTTAAAATGAGCGCGTCCAGCCTCCCGGCTTGTGATTGGTTGACCGCGGCGCAACCAATCACAAGCCGTGACGTCACGGGAGGCTGGACACGCGCCCATTTTAAAATGAGCGCGTCCAGCCTCCCGGCTTGTGATTGGTTGACCGCGGCGCAACCAATCACAAGCCGTGACGTCACGGGAGGCTGGACACGCGCCCATTTTAAAATGAGCGCGTGTCCAGCCTCCCGTGACGTCACGGCTTGTGATTGGTCAGGGCGGCCATATTGCCGGGACGCGGACCAATCACAGCAAGCCGTGACGTAATTTCGTCACGGCTTGCTGTGATTGGTCCGCGTCCCGGCAACATGGCCGACCTGACCAATCACAAGCCGGGAATTCACGTAACCAAGTAATAGCGCGAATTTTAAACAAACAACGCTGCCGGTTCCCTCGCTGAAGTCCCGGCTGCGTCGGAGAGGTGAGTATAGCGATATTTTTTATTTTAATTCTTTCTTTTACACATTTATATGGTTCCCAGGGCCTGAAGGAGAGTTTCCTCTCCTTCAGACCCTGGGAACCATCAGGAATACCGTCCGATACATGAGTCCCATTGACTTGTATTGGTATCGGGTATCGGTATCGGATTGGATCCGATATTTTGCCGGTATCGGCCGATACTTTCCGATACCGATACTTTCAAGTATCGGACGGTATCGCTCAACACTACTACTAACATAAAATGTGCAATCTGCATTCAAACAAAATTTGACAGGTGCATAAGTATGGGCACCCTTATCATTTTCTTGTTTTAAATACTCCTACCTACTTTTTACTGACTTACTAAAGCACTTTTTTTGGTTTTGTAACCTCATTGAGCTTTGAACTTCATAGCCAGATGTATGCAATCATGAGGAAAGCTACTTAAAGTGGCCACTTGCAAGTTGTTCTCCTGTTTGAATCTCCTCTGAAGAGTGGCATCATGGGCTCCTCAAAACAACTGTCAAATGATCTGAAAACAAAGATTATTCAACATAGTTGTTCAGGGGAAGGATACAAAAAGCTGTCTCAGTGGAAATTGACAGGTTAAATCTCTGTGAGGAACATAGTAAGCAAATGGAAGAACACAGGTACAGTTCTTGTTAAGGCCAGAAGTGGCAGGCCAAGAAAAACATCAGAAAGGCAGAGAAGAAGAATGGTGAGATCAGTCAAGGACAATCCTCAGACCACCTCCAGAGAACTGCAGCGTTAACTTGCTGCAGATGGTGTCACTGTGCATCGGTCAACTATACAACGCACTTTGCACAAGGAGAAGCTACATGGGAGAGTGATGCGAAAGAAGCCATTTCTGCAAGCACGCCACAAACAGAGTCGGCTGAGGTATGCAAAAGCACATTTGGAGAAGCCAATTTCTTTTTGGAAGAATGTCCTGTGGACTGATGAAACCAAGATTGAGTTGTTTGGTCATACAAAAAGGTGTTATGCATGGCGGCCAAAAAACACAGCATTCCAAGAAAAACACTTGCTACCCACAGTAAAATTTGGTAAAAATCATCATGCTTTGGGGCTGTGTGGCCAATGCCGGCACCAGGAATCTTGTTAAAGTTGAGAGACGCATGGATTCCTCTCAGTATCAGCAGATTCTTGACAATAATGTTCATGAATCAGTGACAAAGTTGAAGTTACGCAGGGGATGGATCTTTCAGCAAGACAATGATCCAAAACACCGCTCCAAATCTACTCAGGCATTCATGCAGAGGAACAATTACACTGTTTTGGAATGGCCATCCCAGTCCCCAGACCTGAATATCATTGAACATCTGTGGGATCATTTGAAGAGGGCTGTCCATGCTCGGCGACCATCAAACTTAACTGAACTGGAATTGTTTTGTAAAGAGGAATGGTCAAAAATACCTTCATCCAGGATCCAGGAACTCATTAAAAGCTACAGGAAGCGACTAGAAGCTGTTATTTTTGCAAAAGGAGGATCTACTAAATATTAATGTCACTTTTCTGGTGAGGTGCCCATACTTATGCACCTGTCAAATTTTGTTTGAATGCAGATTGCACATTTTCTGTTAGTACAATAAACCTCATTTCAAGGCAGAAACATTACTGTGTCCAACAGTTATTAGATATATGAAACTGAAATAGCTGTTGCAAAAAAAACAATTTTTATAAAACATTAAGCTTAAGATTAGTGTTGAGCGATACTTTCCGATATCGGAAAGTATCGGTATCGGAAAGTATCGGCCGATACCGTCACAGTATCGGAATCCAATCCGATACCGATACCCGATCCCAATGCAAGTCAATGGGACGAAAATATCGGAATTAAAATAAACCCTTTCTTTCCTTGTAGGTTAATTCTACATGAAGGAAAACAACTAAGAATAATGTAGGATGTATTGGGGGAGGTGGCGGAGACATTAAAGGCACAGGGGTTTATCCCAATCAAATAGAATAGCAGGATTTTTAATTTTTTTATGACGTTCGGCGTTAGAAAGAATTTGACTATGTTAATTTTTTATTTATTTTGTCAGATATTGATGTTTCACTACTTCCACGCCCTTCACCCTATTTTTTACTTCTCCCACACTTTCTTCTTCATTATCCTCATCATCAGCTTCTGTGACATCAACTTCTTCACCTTATTCATCTTCTTCTTTTCTACGTATATATATATATTTTTTTTTACATTGTTCATATTCTTTTTATTTAACTATTATCTTTTTTATATTCAACTTCTTCATCATATTCTTATTTGTGACAGGCATTCCCGTAGTTGTTATCTATAAAAGTTTGAAGATTACACCTTCCGTTCTGCCTGTCACAAAACAGTTACATTTGTCCGCGTTCAGTTTGGCCTGCAGCATCAGGCTTTATCCAGGGGCACCACGAGGAGGAACGGACTCACCCCCATACACTGCTTAGTCTTCTTCTGCTTATAATTTAGATAATATCTTTTGCTCTGATATTTAGTCTTATGCTTAATGTTCTTCTGCTCTTTGTTCTGCAGCCTCTTGTTCTTCTGCTTCTCGGTCTTCCAGGTTGTCGTCGTCATCTCCAGGGTCGTCATCTCCAGGGTCGTCATCTCCAGGGTCGTCGTCATCGGGGTCGTCGTCATCGGGGTCGTCGTCATCGGGGTCGTCTTCAGGGTCATCGTCTCCAGGGTCGTCGTCATCTCGGTGGTTGTCGTCTCTGGTGTCGTCATCATCTTAGGGGTGGTCTTCCGGGTCATCGTCTTTCGGGTCTTGAACTTGGAAATGTAGCAGAAGGTACAAGAAGGCTGAGAAAATGCCGAGAAACAGCTGATGGAACTGGAACTCGGATGGCTACCCGAAGGTCCAAGAGCCAATGGAACTACCGAGGACCAGCTGACGTTACTGGAACCCGGTTACTAAGCAGGAGGTACCCGTGCCTGAAAGCACTACCAAGGACCACCTGACGTTGGTGGAACTCGGATACCCAGAGGGAGGCACCTAAGCCAAAGGCTCTGCCCGGAACCAGCTGACGGTACTGGAACCAGGATGGGGAGCAGAAGGTACAAGAGCAAAAGACACTGCCGAGAACCAGCTGACGGTACTGGAACCCGGATGGGTAGCCGAAGGTCCAAGAGCCAATGGAACTACCGAGGACCAGCTGACGTTACTGGAACCCGGTTACTAAGCAGGAGGTACCCGTGCCTGAAAGCACTACCAAGGACCACCTGACGTTGGTGGAACTCGGATACCCAGAGGGAGGCACCTAAGCCAAAGGCTCTGCCCGGAACCAGCTGACGGTACTGGAACCAGGATGGGGAGCAGAAGGTACAAGAGCAAAAGACACTGCCGAGAACCAGCTGACGGTACTGGAACCCGGATGGGGACCTATTCAAGCTTGTCTTCCTAGGGCCCCAACTGGCGGTGTGTTAGAGCCCAGGGACAGCAGGAGGAGGAGCAGGGGGAGGGGAGTGTAGGCCGAAGCCTGCACTGGCGGCAGCTTTGGGTGTGTTGTGTCTGCGTGGCTTTTGCAGGACACGTTGCCGGCTACACAGCAGGGGAACAGCTGGCGGTGCTGGACCCCACTGACACATTGGCGAGGTGTTTGGCTCTGTGCAGCCAGCACTTCCGGACAGCAACTAGCGTTGTTGGAGCCCGGGCTCTGCAGGTGGAGCAGAGTGTAGGCCGAAGCCTAATTGAACCGATTTCAAAAGTCACCTTTAACCCCCCCTCAGGGGTTACAAAGTAGAAGAGCCACAGCTTATGCAGCAGCAGTGCTGCGCAAGTCAAAGGTTGCTCTTGTAATTTTTCTCCTTGCACACGCTGAATGGAACACGTATAACATTTAGCCCTTTATACAGTCAAACTGTGTAATGGAGGCGAGAGTTCCCTTTGTAATGAGACACAGCACAGGTGTCAAGAATCCCACCTTGGTGCTGGGTGCAGCCTCCCGAGCGTTGTTATTTGCTGTACAGGAGTCTGCGCTGTCGTGTTATCCCCTGGCCTAGCGCCGTTAGCGCTGCCCATCTTCTGGCATCATGTAATGTCGGCCGGTGCGGTTCGCGATGCCCATGAATCCCAGCCCCGCAGTGTCTTAACATTGTTAAAACACTGCGGGGCTGGGATTCAGGGCCTGGCGCAGCACATATGTTCGCCTCTCACACTCGGGTCCTTACACCCGCTTCAGACTGTGCGGCGTCATCTGATCCCTTATCGCATGCCACGGCCATGAAGCCGCACAGTCCGAAGAAGGCGGAAGGAGAGGAGGGACAGGCGAACTGATGCACTGATCCTGCCCATGAATCACACCCTCGCAGTCCAAATAAATAAGACACCGAGGGGCGTTGTGTGGGTCAGGGCGGCCGCAGAGGCGCAGCCAGCCAAACAATGATGCCAGAAGACGGGCAGCGCTACCAAGGGGGTTGCAGCGTGTCATTACAAAGGAAAGTCACACCACCGGGACGGTTAAATGGTCACACAGAGGACACATTTCAGACGTGTTTTCAGTTCCACATGTGCGAGGAGAATACGTTTCTGAGCCACCTTGCACACATGCAGCATTACCGCTGTACAAGGTGGCTGGATAACGTAAAAACGCCTGGGGGAGGGGGGACAGGTTCCCTTCAATTTCAGTTCTTGTGTCTGCGTGGCTTTTGCAGGACACGTTGCCGGCTGCACAGCAGGGGAACAGCTGGCGGTGCTGGACCCCACTGACACATTGGCTGGTGTTTTTCTCTGTGCAGCTAGCACATCTGGGCCCCAACTGGCGGTGTGTTAGAGCCCAGGGACAGCAGGAGGAGGAGCAGGAGGAGGAGGAGCAGGGGGAGGGGAGTGTAGGCTGAAGCCTGCACAGGCGGCAGCTTTGGGTGTGTTGTGTCTGCGTGGCTTTTGCAGGACACGTTGCCGGCTACACAGCAGGGGAACAGCTGGCGGTGCTGGACCCCACTGACACATTGGCGAGGTGTTTGGCTCTGTGCAGCCAGCACTTCCGGACAGCAACTAGCATTGTTGGAGCCCGGGCTCTGCAGGTGGAGCAGAGTGTAGGCCGAAGCCTAATTGAACCGATTTCAAAAGTCACCTTTAACCCCCCCTCAGGGGTTACAAAGTAGAAGAGCCACAGCTTATGCAGCAGCAGTGCTGCGCAAGTCAAAGGTTGCTCTTGTAATTTTTCTCCTTGCACACGCTGAATGGAACACGTATAACATTTAGCCCTTTATACAGTCAAACTGTGTAATGGAGGCGAGAGTTCCCTTTGTAATGAGACGCAGCACAGGTGTCAAGAATCCCACCTTGGTGCTGGGTGCAGCCTCCCGAGCGTTGTTATTTGCTGTACAGGAGTCTGCGCTGTCGTGTTATCCCCTGGCCTAGCGCCGTTAGCGCTGCCCATCTTCTGGCATCATGTAATGTCGGCCGGTGCGGTTCGCGATGCCCATGAATCCCAGCCCCGCAGTGTCTTAACATTGTTAAAACACTGCGGGGCTGGGATTCAGGGCCTGGCGCAGCACATATGTTCGCCTCTCACACTCGGGTCCTTACACCCGCTTCAGACTGTGCGGCGTCATCTGATCCCTTATCGCATGCCACGGCCATGAAGCCGCACAGTCCGAAGAAGGCGGAAGGAGAGGAGGGACAGGCGAACTGATGCACTGATCCTGCCCATGAATCACACCCTCGCAGTCCAAATAAATAAGACACCGAGGGGCGTTGTGTGGGTCAGGGCGGCCGCAGAGGCGCAGCCAGCCAAACAATGATGCCAGAAGACGGGCAGCGCTACCAAGGGGGTTGCAGCGTGTCATTACAAAGGAAAGTCACACCACCGGGACGGTTAAATGGTCACACAGAGGACACATTTCAGACGTGTTTTCAGTTCCACATGTGCGAGGAGAATACGTTTCTGAGCCACCTTGCACACATGCAGCATTACCGCTGTACAAGGTGGCTGGATAACGTAAAAACGCCTGGGGGAGGGGGGACAGGTTCCCTTCAATTTCAGTTCTTGTGTCTGCGTGGCTTTTGCAGGACACGTTGCCGGCTGCACAGCAGGGGAACAGCTGGCGGTGCTGGACCCCACTGACACATTGGCTGGTGTTTTTCTCTGTGCAGCTAGCACATCTGGGCCCCAACTGGCGGTGTGTTAGAGCCCAGGGACAGCAGGAGGAGGAGCAGGAGGAGGAGGAGCAGGGGGAGGGGAGTGTAGGCCGAAGCCTGCACAGGCGGCAGCTTTGGGTGTGTTGTGTCTGCGTGGCTTTTGCAGGACACGTTGCCGGCTACACAGCAGGGGAACAGCTGGCGGTGCTGGACCCCACTGACACATTGGCGAGGTGTTTGGCTCTGTGCAGCCAGCACTTCCGGACAGCAACTAGCGTTGTTGGAGCCCGGGCTCTGCAGGTGGAGCAGAGTGTAGGCCGAAGCCTAATTGAACCGATTTCAAAAGTCACCTTTAACCCCCCCTCAGGGGTTACAAAGTAGAAGAGCCACAGCTTATGCAGCAGCAGTGCTGCGCAAGTCAAAGGTTGCTCTTGTAATTTTTCTCCTTGCACACACTGAATGGAACACGTATAACATTTAGCCCTTTATACAGTCAAACTGTGTAATGGAGGCGAGAGTTCCCTTTGTAATGAGACGCAGCACAGGTGTCAAGAATCCCACCTTGGTGCTGGGTGCAGCCTCCCGAGCGTTGTTATTTGCTGTACAGGAGTCTGCGCTGTCGTGTTATCCCCTGGCCTAGCGCCGTTAGCGCTGCCCATCTTCTGGCATCATGTAATGTCGGCCGGTGCGGTTCGCGATGCCCATGAATCCCAGCCCCGCAGTGTCTTAACATTGTTAAAACACTGCGGGGCTGGGATTCAGGGCCTGGCGCAGCACATATGTTCGCCTCTCACACTCGGGTCCTTACACCCGCTTCAGACTGTGCGGCGTCATCTGATCCCTTATCGCATGCCACGGCCATGAAGCCGCACAGTCCGAAGAAGGCGGAAGGAGAGGAGGGACAGGCGAACTGATGCACTGATCCTGCCCATGAATCACACCCTCGCAGTCCAAATAAATAAGACACCGAGGGGCGTTGTGTGGGTCAGGGCGGCCGCAGAGGCGCAGCCAGCCAAACAATGATGCCAGAAGACGGGCAGCGCTACCAAGGGGGTTGCAGCGTGTCATTACAAAGGAAAGTCACACCACCGGGACGGTTAAATGGTCACACAGAGGACACATTTCAGACGTGTTTTCAGTTCCACATGTGCGAGGAGAATACGTTTCTGAGCCACCTTGCACACATGCAGCATTACCGCTGTACAAGGTGGCTGGATAACGTAAAAACGCCTGGGGGAGGGGGGACAGGTTCCCTTCAATTTCAGTTCTTGTGTCTGCGTGGCTTTTGCAGGACACGTTGCCGGCTGCACAGCAGGGGAACAGCTGGCGGTGCTGGACCCCACTGACACATTGGCTGGTGTTTTTCTCTGTGCAGCTAGCACATCTGGGCCCCAACTGGCAGTGTGTTAGAGCCCAGGGACAGCAGGAGGAGGAGCAGGAGGAGGAGGAGCAGGGGGAGGGGAGTGTAGGCCGAAGCCTGCACAGGCGGCAGCTTTGGGTGTGTTGTGTCTGCGTGGCTTTTGCAGGACACGTTGCCGGCTACACAGCAGGGGAACAGCTGGCGGTGCTGGACCCCACTGACACATTGGCGAGGTGTTTGGCTCTGTGCAGCCAGCACTTCCGGACAGCAACTAGCGTTGTTGGAGCCCGGGCTCTGCAGGTGGAGCAGAGTGTAGGCCGAAGCCTAATTGAACCGATTTCAAAAGTCACCTTTAACCCCCCCTCAGGGGTTACAAAGTAGAAGAGCCACAGCTTATGCAGCAGCAGTGCTGCGCAAGTCAAAGGTTGCTCTTGTAATTTTTCTCCTTGCACACGCTGAATGGAACACGTATAACATTTAGCCCTTTATACAGTCAAACTGTGTAATGGAGGCGAGAGTTCCCTTTGTAATGAGACGCAGCACAGGTGTCAAGAATCCCACCTTGGTGCTGGGTGCAGCCTCCCGAGCGTTGTTATTTGCTGTACAGGAGTCTGCGCTGTCGTGTTATCCCCTGGCCTAGCGCCGTTAGCGCTGCCCATCTTCTGGCATCATGTAATGTCGGCCGGTGCGGTTCGCGATGCCCATGAATCCCAGCCCCGCAGTGTCTTAACATTGTTAAAACACTGCGGGGCTGGGATTCAGGGCCTGGCGCAGCACATATGTTCGCCTCTCACACTCGGGTCCTTACACCCGCTTCAGACTGTGCGGCGTCATCTGATCCCTTATCGCATGCCACGGCCATGAAGCCGCACAGTCCGAAGAAGGCGGAAGGAGAGGAGGGACAGGCGAACTGATGCACTGATCCTGCCCATGAATCACACCCTCGCAGTCCAAATAAATAAGACACCGAGGGGCGTTGTGTGGGTCAGGGCGGCCGCAGAGGCGCAGCCAGCCAAACAATGATGCCAGAAGACGGGCAGCGCTACCAAGGGGGTTGCAGCGTGTCATTACAAAGGAAAGTCACACCACCGGGACGGTTAAATGGTCACACAGAGGACACATTTCAGACGTGTTTTCAGTTCCACATGTGCGAGGAGAATACGTTTCTGAGCCACCTTGCACACATGCAGCATTACCGCTGTACAAGGTGGCTGGATAACGTAAAAACGCCTGGGGGAGGGGGGACAGGTTCCCTTCAATTTCAGTTCTTGTGTCTGCGTGGCTTTTGCAGGACACGTTGCCGGCTGCACAGCAGGGGAACAGCTGGCGGTGCTGGACCCCACTGACACATTGGCTGGTGTTTTTCTCTGTGCAGCTAGCACATCTGGGCCCCAACTGGCGGTGTGTTAGAGCCCAGGGACAGCAGGAGGAGGAGCAGGAGGAGGAGGAGCAGGGGGAGGGGAGTGTAGGCCGAAGCCTGCACAGGCGGCAGCTTTGGGTGTGTTGTGTCTGCGTGGCTTTTGCAGGACACGTTGCCGGCTACACAGCAGGGGAACAGCTGGCGGTGCTGGACCCCACTGACACATTGGCGAGGTGTTTGGCTCTGTGCAGCCAGCACTTCCGGACAGCAACTAGCGTTGTTGGAGCCCGGGCTCTGCAGGTGGAGCAGAGTGTAGGCCGAAGCCTAATTGAACCGATTTCAAAAGTCACCTTTAACCCCCCCTCAGGGGTTACAAAGTAGAAGAGCCACAGCTTATGCAGCAGCAGTGCTGCGCAAGTCAAAGGTTGCTCTTGTAATTTTTCTCCTTGCACACGCTGAATGGAACACGTATAACATTTAGCCCTTTATACAGTCAAACTGTGTAATGGAGGCGAGAGTTCCCTTTGTAATGAGACGCAGCACAGGTGTCAAGAATCCCACCTTGGTGCTGGGTGCAGCCTCCCGAGCGTTGTTATTTGCTGTACAGGAGTCTGCGCTGTCGTGTTATCCCCTGGCCTAGCGCCGTTAGCGCTGCCCATCTTCTGGCATCATGTAATGTCGGCCGGTGCGGTTCGCGATGCCCATGAATCCCAGCCCCGCAGTGTCTTAACATTGTTAAAACACTGCGGGGCTGGGATTCAGGGCCTGGCGCAGCACATATGTTCGCCTCTCACACTCGGGTCCTTACACCCGCTTCAGACTGTGCGGCGTCATCTGATCCCTTATCGCATGCCACGGCCATGAAGCCGCACAGTCCGAAGAAGGCGGAAGGAGAGGAGGGACAGGCGAACTGATGCACTGATCCTGCCCATCAATCACACCCTCGCAGTCCCATTAAATAAGACAACGAGGGCTGTTGTGTGGGTCAGGGCGGCCGCAGAAGCGCAGCCAGCCAAACAATGATGCCAGAAGACGGGCAGCGTTACCAAGGAGCTTGTTGCGTGTGTCAATACAAAGTCAAATCACACCTGAGGGACGTTTTAATGGTCACAGAGGACACATTTTAGACGTGTTCACTTCAACATGGGCAAGGAGAATAAGTTTCTGAGCCACCTTGAACACATGCAGCATTACTGCTGTTCAAGGTAGCTGTAAAACATAGAAACACCTGGGGGAGGGGGGACAGGTTCCCTTCAATTTCAGTTCTTGTGTCTGCGTGGCGGTCGCAGGACACGTTGCCGGCTACACAGCAGGGGAACAGCTGGCGGTGCTGAACCCCACTGACACATTGGCTGGTGTTTTTCTCTGTGCAGCTAGCACATCTGGGCAAAAACTGGCGGTGTTAGAGCCCAGGGTCAGCAGGAGGAGCAGGGGGAGCGGAGTGTAGGCCGAAGCCTGCACTCGAGCAAGTTGAAAGGAAACCTTTAACCCCCCCCCCCCCCCAGGCGTTTGTAGCTGAAAGAGCCATTGTGTACAGCACTAATGCTGGAAAAGGTAAACTTAGCTCTTTTAATTATGGTCCTTGTACATGCGGAACCTAACATTTATGAAATGTGTCTCCTCACAGCGTTAAACCGTCCGGTAGGTGGAACTTTCCTTTGTCGTGTGACGCAGCACAGCCATCATTTTTACCCCCTTGGCGCCGTGCGCCGCCTCCTCAGCGTTGTTTGAATCTGTCCCGGAGCCTGCGCTGTTAGGTTAGCCCTTGGCCATGCACACATGTTGCGCTGCCCGTCTTCTGACCTCATTTGGTGTCAGGCTGGCTGCGCCTGTGCGGGTGCGCTGGCCGAGATCCCGCCTCGCAGTGTCGTCTAATGTAATCCCACCGCGGGCCTGTGATCCGTGCCCGTGCGCAGTGCATATCCTCTCCTCTCACTCCCCTCCCTACGGCTTTTTCAGACTGTGCGGTGTCACGGCCGTGGCATGCTATTAGGGACCAGCTGACATCGCACAGTCTGAAGAAGCCGTAGGGAGGGGAGTGAGAGGAGAGGATATGCACTGCGCACGGGCACGGATCACAGGCCCGCGGTGGGATTACATTAGACGACACTGCGAGGCGGGATCTCAGCCAGCGCACCCGCACAGGCGCAGCCAGCCTGACACCAAATGAGGTCAGAAGACGGGCAGCGCAACATGTGTGCATGGCCAAGGGCTAACCTAACAGCGCAGGCTCCGGGACAGATTCAAACAACGCTGAGGAGGGGGCGCACGGCGCCAAGGGGGTAAAAATGATGGCTGTGCTGCGTCACACGACAAAGGAAAGTTCCACCTACCGGACGGTTTAACGCTGTGTGGGGACACATTTCATAAGTGTTTGGTTCAGCATGTGCAAGGAGCATCACGAAAAGAGGCACTTTTTCCCTTTGCATCATTACTGCTGCACAAGGTGGCTCCTTCAGTAACAAACGCCTGGGGGGGGGGGGGGGTCAGGTTCCCTTACATTTAACTTGTTGTGCCTGCGTGGCGGTCGCAGTACACGTTGCCGTATACACAGCAGGGGAACAGCTGGCGGTGCTGAACCCCAATAACAGAGGAGGGACTGTTGACTGTGCGTACAGCACTTCTGGACGGCAACTGGCGGTGTTGGAGCCCAGGGACAGGTGGAGGAGGAGGAGGTTGGAGGAGGTAGGAGGGATTGCCACACACACAGCAGGGGAACAGCTGACGTTACTGAACCCCAATAACAGAGGAGGGACTGTTGACTGTGCGTACAGCACTTCTGGACGGCAACTGGCGGTGTTGGAGCCCAGGGACAGGTGGAGGAGGAGGAGGTTGGAGGAGGTTGGAGGAGGTAGGAGGGATTGCCACACACACAGCAGGGGAACAGCTGACGTTACTGAACCCCAATAACAGAGGAGGGACTGTTGACTGTGCGTACAGCACTTCTGGACGGCAACTGGCGGTGTTGTAGCCCAGGGACAGGTGGAGGAGGAGGAGGTTGGAGGAGTTTGGAGGAGGTAGGAGGGATTGCCACACACACAGCAGGGGAACAGCTGACGTTACTGAACCCCAATAACAGAGGAGGGACTGTTGACTGTGCGTACAGCACTTCTGGACGGCAACTGGCGGTGTTGTAGCCCAGGGACAGGTGGAGGAGGAGGAGGTTGGAGGAGGTTGGAGGAGGTAGGAGGGATTGCCACACACACAGCAGGGGAACAGCTGATGTTACTGAACCCCAATAACAGAGGAGGGACTGTTGACTGTGCGTACAGCACTTCTGGACGGCAACTGGCGGTGTTGGAGCCCAGGGACAGGTGGAGGAGGAGGAGGTTGGAGGAGGTTGGAGGAGGTAGGAGGGATTGCCACACACACAGCAGGGGAACAGCTGATGTTACTGAACCCCAATAACAGAGGAGGGACTGTTGACTGTGCGTACAGCACTTCTGGACGGCAACTGGCGGTGTTGGAGCCCAGGGACAGGTGGAGGAGGAGGAGGTTGGAGGAGGTAGGAGGGATTGCCACACACACAGCAGGGGAACAGCTGACGTTACTGAACCCCAATAACAGAGGAGGGACTGTTGACTGTGCGTACAGCACTTCTGGACGGCAACTGGCGGTGTTGGAGCCCAGGGACAGGTGGAGGAGGAGGAGGTTGGAGGAGGTAGGAGGGATTGCCACACACACAGCAGGGGAACAGCTGACGTTACTGAACCCCAATAACAGAGGAGGGACTGTTGACTGTGCGTACAGCACTTCTGGACGGCAACTGGCGGTGTTGGAGCCCAGGGACAGGTGGAGGAGGAGGAGGTTGGAGGAGGTAGGAGGGATTGCCACACACACAGCAGGGGAACAGCTGACGTTACTGAACCCCAATAACAGAGGAGGGACTGTTGACTGTGCGTACAGCACTTCTGGACGGCAACTGGCGGTGTTGGAGCCCAGGGACAGGTGGAGGAGGAGGAGGTTGGAGGAGGTAGGAGGGATTGCCACACACACAGCAGGGGAACAGCTGACGTTACTGAACCCCAATAACAGAGGAGGGACTGTTGACTGTGCGTACAGCACTTCTGGACGGCAACTGGCGGTGTTGGAGCCCAGGGACAGGTGGAGGAGGAGGAGGTTGGAGGAGGTTGGAGGAGGTAGGAAGGATTGCCACACACACAGCAGGGGAACAGCTGACGTTACTGAACCCCAATAACAGAGGAGGGACTGTTGACTGTGCGTACAGCACTTCTGGACGGCAACTGGCGGTGTTGGAGCCCAGGGACAGGTGGAGGAGGAGGAGGTTGGAGGAGGTTGGAGGAGGTAGGAGGGATTGCCACACACACAGCAGGGGAACAGCTGACGTTACTGAACCCCAATAACAGAGGAGGGACTGTTGACTGTGCGTACAGCACTTCTGGACGGCAACTGGCGGTGTTGGAGCCCAGGGACAGGTGGAGGAGGAGGAGGTTGGAGGAGGTAGGAGGGATTGCCACACACACAGCAGGGGAACAGCTGACGTTACTGAACCCCAATAACAGAGGAGGGACTGTTGACTGTGCGTACAGCACTTCTGGACGGCAACTGGCGGTGTTGGAGCCCAGGGACAGGTGGAGGAGGAGGAGGTTGGAGGAGGTAGGAGGGATTGCCACACACACAGCAGGGGAACAGCTGACGTTACTGAACCCCAATAACAGAGGAGGGACTGTTGACTGTGCGTACAGCACTTCTGGACGGCAACTGGCGGTGTTGGAGCCCAGGGACAGGTGGAGGAGGAGGAGGTTGGAGGAGGTAGGAGGGATTGCCACACACACAGCAGGGGAACAGCTGACGTTACTGAACCCCAATAACAGAGGAGGGACTGTTGACTGTGCGTACAGCACTTCTGGACGGCAACTGGCGGTGTTGGAGCCCAGGGACAGGTGGAGGAGGAGGAGGTTGGAGGAGGTTGGAGGAGGTAGGAGGGATTGCCACACACACAGCAGGGGAACAGCTGACGTTACTGAACCCCAATAACAGAGGAGGGACTGTTGACTCTGCGTACAGCACTTCTGGACGGCAACTGGCGGTGTTGGAGCCCAGGGACAGGTGGAGGAGGAGGAGGTTGGAGGAGGTTGGAGGAGGTAGGAGGGATTGCCACACACACAGCAGGGGAACAGCTGACGTTACTGAACCCCAATAACAGAGGAAGGACTGTTGACTGTGCGTACAGCACTTCTGGACGGCAACTGGCGGTGTTGGAGCCCAGGGACAGGTGGAGGAGGAGGAGGTTGGAGGAGGTTGGAGGAGGTAGGAGGGATTGCCACACACACAGCAGGGGAACAGCTGACGTTACTGAACCCCAATAACAGAGGAGGGACTGTTGACTGTGCGTACAGCACTTCTGGACGGCAACTGGCGGTGTTGGAGCCCAGGGACAGGTGGAGGAGGAGGAGGTTGGAGGAGGTTGGAGGAGGTAGGAGGGATTGCCACACACACAGCAGGGGAACAGCTGACGTTACTGAACCCCAATAACAGAGGAGGGACTGTTGACTGTGCGTACAGCACTTCTGGACGGCAACTGGCGGTGTTGGAGCCCAGGGACAGGTGGAGGAGGAGGAGGTTGGAGGAGGTTGGAGGAGGTAGGAGGGATTGCCACACACACAGCAGGGGAACAGCTGACGTTACTGAACCCCAATAACAGAGGAGGGACTGTTGACTGTGCGTACAGCACTTCTGGACGGCAACTGGCGGTGTTGGAGCCCAGGGACAGGTGGAGGAGGAGGAGGTTGGAGGAGGTAGGAGGGATTGCCACACACACAGCAGGGGAACAGCTGACGTTACTGAACCCCAATAACAGAGGAGGGACTGTTGACTGTGCGTACAGCACTTCTGGACGGCAACTGGCGGTGTTGGAGCCCAGGGACAGGTGGAGGAGGAGGAGGTTGGAGGAGGTAGGAGGGATTGCCACACACACAGCAGGGGAACAGCTGACGTTACTGAACCCCAATAACAGAGGAGGGACTGTTGACTGTGCGTACAGCACTTCTGGACGGCAACTGGCGGTGTTGGAGCCCAGGGACAGGTGGAGGAGGAGGAGGTTGGAGGAGGTAGGAGGGATTGCCACACACACAGCAGGGGAACAGCTGACGTTACTGAACCCCAATAACAGAGGAGGGACTGTTGACTGTGCGTACAGCACTTCTGGACGGCAACTGGCGGTGTTGGAGCCCAGGGACAGGTGGAGGAGGAGGAGGTTGGAGGAGGTTGGAGGAGGTAGGAGGGATTGCCACACACACAGCAGGGGAACAGCTGACGTTACTGAACCCCAATAACAGAGGAGGGACTGTTGACTGTGCGTACAGCACTTCTGGACGGCAACTGGCGGTGTTGGAGCCCAGGGACAGGTGGAGGAGGAGGAGGTTGGAGGAGGTAGGAGGGATTGCCACACACACAGCAGGGGAACAGCTGACGTTACTGAACCCCAATAACAGAGGAGGGACTGTTGACTGTGCGTACAGCACTTCTGGACGGCAACTGGCGGTGTTGGAGCCCAGGGACAGGTGGAGGAGGAGGAGGTTGGAGGAGGTAGGAGGGATTGCCACACACACAGCAGGGGAACAGCTGACGTTACTGAACCCCAATAACAGAGGAGGGACTGTTGACTGTGCGTACAGCACTTCTGGACGGCAACTGGCGGTGTTGGAGCCCAGGGACAGGTGGAGGAGGAGGAGGTTGGAGGAGGTAGGAGGGATTGCCACACACACAGCAGGGGAACAGCTGACGTTACTGAACCCCAATAACAGAGGAGGGACTGTTGACTGTGCGTACAGCACTTCTGGACGGCAACTAGCGGTGTTGGAGCCCAGGGGCAGGTGGAAAAGCAGAGGAACACAATGTAGGCCGAAGCCTGAGAAAGTCGAAAGGGAACCTTTAACCCCCCCCCCAAGGCGTTTGTAGCTGAAAGAGCCAGCTTGTGCAGCACAAAAGATGCAAAAGGAAAAGGTGGCTCTTTTCATCATGCTCCTTGCAAACACAGAACTAAACACTTTTAAAATGTGTCCCCTGAAGCCGTGAAACCGTCCCGGAGGTGGGACTTTCCTTCGTAATATGACGCAGCACAGCCATCATTACTACCCCCCCGCCGCCGTGCCCCGGCTCCTCAGCGTTGTTTGATTCCGTCCCGGAGCCTGCGCTGTTATGTTATCCCGTGGCCAGGCACACTTAGCGCTGCCCATCTTCTGACATCATTTGGTGTCAGGCTGGCTGCGCCTGTGCGGCCGCGCTGGCCGAGAGCCCGCCTCGCAGTGTCTTCTGATGTAATCCCACTGGGGGCCTGGGATCCATGGCCATGCGCAGTGCATATCCTCGCCTCTCACTCCCCTCCCTACGGCTTCTTTTTCAGACTGTGCGGTGTCACGGCCGTGGCATGCTATTAGGGACCAGCTGACACCGAACAGTCTGAAGAAGCCATAGGGAGATGAGTGAGAGGTGGAGGTTCAGATATGCACTGCGCATGTCCATAGATCCCAGGCCCCCAGTGGGATTAAATCAGAAGACACTGCGAGGCGGGCTCTCGGCCAGCGTGGCCGCACAGGCGCAGCCAGCCTGACACCAAATGATGCCAGAAGACGGGCAGCGCTAAGTGTGCCTGGCCACGGGATAACATAGCAGCGCAGGCTCCGGGACGGAATCAAACAACGCTGAGGAGCCGGGGCGCGGCGCCGGGGGGGTAGGAATGACGGCTGTGCTGCGTCATATTACGAAGGAAAGTCCCACCTCCGGGACGGTTTTACGGTATCAGTGGACACATTTTATAAGTGTTAAGTTTTGCGTGTGCAAGGAGCAAAACCAAAATAGCTACCTTTTTCCTTGTGCAGCATTACTGCTGCACAAGGTGGCTCTTTCAGTAACAAACGCCTTGGGGGGGGGGGACAGATTCCCTTACATTTCAGTTGTTGTGTCAGCGTGGCGGTCGCATGACACATTGCCGGCTACACAGCTGGGGATCAGCTGACGTTACTGAAACCCAATAACACTGGGTCGTATGTTTTGACTGTGCAGACGGCACATCTGAGCCTCAACTGGCGGTGTTGGAGCCCAGGAATTTAAGTTCAGGTGGTAGAAAGATGAACACAACAGGAGACCTGGATAACGTATACAGTGACCTAATTATTTAATCAGGAGGAGGAGTGGCAAATTCCTGCGAGATCCAGGCCTTGTTCATTTTCAGGAAAGTAAGCCGGTCAACGTTATCGGAGGATAGTCGCATGCGACGGTCAGTTAGTACACCACCTGCAGCACTAAAGACACGTTCCGATAATACACTGGCCGCAGGGCAAGACAGCACCTCCAATGCATACTGGCTTAGCTCTGGCCATGTATCCAGCTTTGAGACCCAAAACTTGAAAGGGGAAGAGCCGTCTGGGAGTACAGCAAGAGGGCAAGACATGTAGTCTGTCACCATCTGACGGAACCGTTGCCTCCTGCTGACTGGAGCCGTCTGTGATGGTGTAGACTTTTGTGGCGGGCACAGAAAACTGTGCCACAGTTCGGCCATACTGGTCTTGCCTTGGGCAGAGGCACTGCTTCTGCTCCCTCTTTGTGCAGAGCCTCCACCACTGCCTGGACGCACTGAGCTGCTTTGGAATGCACTAGCAGCACTTCTCTCAGTTGGAATGGAGAAGATGATGGAACTGACCAGTGTGTCTTGGTACTCCCGCATTTTTCGCTCCCGGTTCAACGGTGTGATGAGGCTTTCTACGTTGTCCCGGTAGCGAGGATCGAGGAGGGTGAACACCCAATAATCAGACATGTTGAGAATGTGGTCGATGCGGCGGTCGTTTCTCAGGCACTGCAGCATGTAATCCACCATGTGCTGCAGACTGCCAACTGCCCAAGAAACGCTGTCCCCAGCTGGAGGCGTGATCTCTGCCCGCTCGTCATCACCCCACCCTCGCTGTACACACTGAGTACTGGACAATTCGGGAACTCCCTCCTCTGGACGGATGTCTTCCTCCTCCATTGACTCCTCCTCATCCTCCTCACAAACTGTCCCCTGCCTACGCGTTTGTGAGGAACCACGTGGCGCTGACTGTCCAGAAGATGATGGAAGTGGTGAATCCTCATCCTCCACCTCTTCCACAACATCATCCCTTAGCGCTTGCAGTGATTTTTCAAGCAGGCAGATAAGGGGAACAGTCATGCTGACTAGTGCATCATCTGCACTCGCCATCCGCGTGGAATAATCAAAGGGACGCAAAACCTGGCAGACATCCTTCATAGTGGCCCACTCTGTGGTTGTGAAGTCTGTACGGCGCTGACTGCGACTTTTTTGCGCCTGATACAGCTGGTACTCCATTACAGCTTGCTGCTGCTCACACAACCGCTCCAACATATGTAACGTGGAATTCCACCTGGTAGGTAGGTCACATATGATGCGATGTTCCGGCAGGCGGTGTCGGCGCTGCAGAGCCGCAATGCGCGCTTTTGCCGTGCTGGAACGCCGCAAGTGAGCACACTCTAGGCGGACCTTGTGCAGCAGTGCATCAAGATCCGGATAGTCCCTCAAAAAACTCTGCACGACCAAATTGAGCACATGTGCCAGACATGGGATGTGAGTGAGGTTGCCGAGTCCCAGGGCTGCCACCAGATTTCGGCCATTATCACACACTACCATGCCTGGCTGGAGATTCGCTGGCTCAAACCACACATCGCTCTCCTGCTTGATGGCATTCCAGAGCTCCTGCGCTGTGTGGCTACGATTCCCCAAAAAAATTAATTTCAAGACGGCCTGTTGACGTTTGGCCACGGCTGTGCTCATGTCGGTCGTAACAGGTACACGTTCATCACGGGTCCATGTGGAGGTGGACTGTGACGGCTCCTGCAGCGATGATTCTGAGGAACTGGTGTAAGAGGAGGAGTCAATGCGTACAGAATGGATTCCTGCAATCCTTGGAGTGGGCAGGACACGTCCTGCGCCACTCGCACGGTCTGTACCCGGCTCAACGACATTAACCCAATGGGCAGTGAGGGAAAGGTATCGCCCCTGTCCATGTTGACTGGTCCACGCATCGGTGGTGAGGTGGACCTTGCTACTGACGGCGTTCAGTAGCGCGTGTTTTATGTGTCCCTCCACATGCTTGTGCAGGGCAGGGACGGCTTGCCTGCTGAAGTAAAAGCGGCTGGGCACACTGTACTGTGGGACTGCCAATGACATCAAGTCACGGAAGCTGTCAGTCTCCACCAGCCTGAATGACAGCATTTCCAGTGACAGAAGTTTGGCAATGCCTGCAGTCAGAGCCTGTGCTCGTGGGTGGTTTGACGAGAAAGGCCGCCTTTTCTCCCATGCCTGTACTACCGATGGCTGTAGACTGGGCTGGGAGTGTGTGGTTGACTGGGAAAGTGGTGCTGCGGGTGGAATGACAGCGGGTCTCTGGACAACAGGGCCAGAGGTTCTTCCACGGCGATCCTGGGAGGAAGCCGAACCAGCTGCGTGTGAGCTAGAGGAAGAGGCAACACGAGCTGAAGAGGTGGTAGCTGCCGCTGTTGGTTGGCCTAGCTCTTCAGTGTGTTTGTCTAACTCCGCCGGGTGCCTGTTGCGCACATGTTTCCACATGTTGGAGGTATTGAGGTTGGCGACTTTTTGACCTCTTTTGATTTTTTGATGACACACCTTGCATCTGACATAGCAAATGTCATCTGCAACTGTGTCAAAAAAGGACCAGGCACTGCAAGTCTTGGGAGCCCCCCTTTTGACTTTTGGAAGAGACATGCTCCTTACGGGTGCCAAAGCGGAGGCTGCAGGATCCGCAGTCTTCCCCCTCCCTCTCCCTCTTTGGGCCGTACGGGGAATCTCTTCCTCAGAGCTGCTCCCACCACCTTCCTGTCCCTGACGCCAAGATGGGTCAAGGACCTCATCATCTACACTACCCTCTGCCCCCAACTGCTCCTCCTGGGTAGTCTCAGCAGCAGAGCACGCACCAGTAAGTGGCACCTGAGTGTCATCATCAGCTGATGCGGCCTGCGAGGTGGTGACCGGAGCCACTGGCCCACCCGCCTCTTCAGAGGAAGACAGAAAAAGCTGTTGGGCATCACTGCACCCTGCCTCTTCTTCCATTTCTCCAATGCTGCTTGGCTGGCCCCCTGTTTCCAAGCCAAGAGATGATTCAGAGAACAGAAGTAGAGACTGCTCCTGTCCTGGGATCTCTGTCTGCCTGGGCAATTTTGAAGGTGGTGAAGAGACAGATGGCTGCTCTCCAGTGCTCTGTGTCTGAGAGGATGTGGCACTAATGGAAGTTGATGCATTAGCTGCCATCCATCCCACAACGGCTTCAATTTGGTCTTCACGCAGCAGCGGTGTACGGCGCTCGGCGACAAAGCTGCGCATGAACGACTGTTCCCTTGTGAAAGTGGGTGCTGATGACTCACCGGTGCCCGCAGCAGGCACAGAATCCCCACGTCCCCTCCCTGCTCCGCGCCCACGCCCACGCCCACGTGCCTTACTCACTGCCTTCTTCATCTTGGTTGACTGATAAAGATAAGCAGAAAAGTACTAACGGCTTTGTGTGCTTATTCCTGAGCAACTCCTCCTAACAGGTATAAGACACACTAATTTTCTAAAGTGTGGACTAGACTTGAATATGAGCTAATGTGGCCTACACAAATGTAAAGTGGTGTAACTGGTGTGTTTGGTGAACTTTATTATTTATTTATTTTTTGGGGGCTGAACTGACAACGGATAGAGCTGCAATCACACGGAGACCGTGCAGACAGCCGTAAACGGCGCTGCAAGGCCCAAAAACCCTCCTCTACTTTATCCTATCTAGTGTTTTTCCACAAATTAGCTGGAGACGGGTGGAAAGACACTAATAGGATTTTTTAAAATAAATTAGCAGCAGACTACACTACTTTGAAAAAAAAGAAAATTGATTTGGCGGTATGACGCAGTGAAAAACCCTGAGCTGCAGACAACCAGGCTACGGCTGCTCACAGACTACAGGGCGAGCTGCAGTCACACGGAGACCGTGCAGACAGCCGTAAACGGCGCTGCAAGGCCCAAAAACCCTCCTCTACTTTATCCTATGTAGTGTTTTTCCACAAATTAGCTGGAGACGGGTGGAAAGACACTAATAGGATTTTTTAAAATAAATTAGCAGCAGACTACACTACTTTGAAAAAAAAGAAAATTGATTTGGCGGTATGACGCAGTGAAAAACCCTGAGCTGGAGACAACCAGGCTATAGCTGCTCACAGATTACAGGGCGAGCTGCAGTCACACGGAGACCGTGCAGACAGCCGTAAACGGCGCTGCAAGGCCCAAAAACCCTCCTCTACTTTATCCTATGTAGTGTTTTTCCACAAATTAGCTGGAGACGGGTGGAAAGACACTAATAGGAATTTTTGGAAAAAATGTGCAGCAGCCTGCACTACTTCAAAAAAAAAAAAAAAAAGGACAGTATGAGGCAATGAACCACCCTCCCTGAACTGAATACAACCAGCTATGGATGGCCTATGTGGCTGCACTCAGACTAGAGAGTGGGCTGCACTCACACACACACACAGAGAGACCTTGCAGATCGCTGTGAAAACAGCGCTACAAGGCAAAAGGAAGGTGAATAGTAGGTGAACACAGCGGTTGCTAAATTAGCCTTTGGAAAGCACAAAGAAGCAAATCGCTATCTCTAAACTGTCCCTCAGTCAGCAAACAGCGTCCTGTCACTAACTGAATTCACAGCAGAGTGATCGCAAAATGGCGCCAGCGACTTTTAAACTGCATCATGACATCATTTCAGCAGCCAATCACAGCCTTGCCAGTAGTTTCATGCCCTCCATGCTAAACAGGATGTGCCCACACTTGGAATCTTTCTCATTGGCTGAATTTCTGAATTTTGAATCATTGAACTTCCGATTCCGGTATCCGATACGCGCCAAGTATCGGAATCCCGGTATCGGAATTCCGATACCGCTAGTATCGGCCGATACCCGATACTTGCGGTATCGGAATGCTCAACACTACTTAAGATTAATAGGGGTGCCAAAACTTTTTCATATAACTGTATATAAGCCCATTTCTAGACCAGAATCACTATTTATGAACTGTCAATATTTCTCTCTGCTAGAATTTGCCACCAATGGACAAAGTAATCTATTTAAACAAGTCAATTCTATAGTGTATGGGGAATACATAATGTAGAAGATATGTGATTTAATGGCCGGCATTAATCTAAAATATGTAGATTCAGTACCTCTGAGGGACTCTTATTCGGATAGAGTCCATATATACTCAATAGCTGCTGATTCAACAACTCCATCCAATCTCTACTCTGAAGTTTTGACATGTTTCATCCTCTTAAAGATCACTACCAATGAAGAAGGAAAAGATATTGGATGTCTTCTATGTTCTGATTCAATCAGATAATAAGCACTTGCCAAACTAAAGTTTTTAACATAAGAGTAAAAAAATGTCATACTTTAGATTTTTTTTTGCTTAAAAGAGGAATTACTTTTTTGACTTTTAAAGGACAACTGAAGTATATTTTTGAGAAAGTTAGAATATGACTTTATGACATTGTCTGTACATTAATATTTCCCAAGGCTTAGATTCAAGTTTTTACACATGTATGCAAAAAGGTATAACGTAAGAGTGAAATGTATCTTTGGTAAGATTAAGAACATTTCCAATAACTACTATAGTTATAAAGCATAAAAGTTCACCTCTTGCTATTAGTGATGAGCACGTGCACTCCTTACTTGAGTTTCTCCGAGCATGCTTGGGTGGTCTCCGAGTATTTCGGCATGCTCAGAGATTTAATTCATGTCGACGCAGCTGTATGATTTGCAGCTACTAGACAGCTTGAATACATGTGGGGATTGCCTAACAAACAGGCAATCCCCACATGTATTCAATCTGTCTAGCAGCCGCAAATCATACAGCTGTGTCGACTTAATCTAAATCTCCGAGCACGCCAAAATACTTGCAGACCACCCGAACATGCGCAGAGAACCTCGAGTAATTTGCATACTCGCTCATCACTACTTGCTATAGTTTCTGTAGTTCAGAAATGTTCTATTAATAATTTTGCTTTGCCTAAAATAGATAAGATAAGTATGTGCTTTGGTAGATGAGACATGCTGATGTTAGAAAATGTTGTGTTGGTTCAGTCACTTATTAAAAATCAACAGTAGCATTTTTTGTAATAAAAAAAATAAATACTTGGATGTCCATTTTAAAACATTGTCACTTTGTAACTTTTCTTTACATAAATAACCTCTTTAAAAATCAATGTTTACTAGATACATTAAAATATTGTTGAAAATATCACACCAAAAGTGAATAAACTGCTATGCAAGGTACAAAATCATTTAGTTTAATGAATGTAACTGTCAATGCAGGTGCCCAGAGAGGGGGAATAACTGTACTCAAGATGCCCTAGTCTCGTCCTTCCTTTCCTTGGAAGTTGGCACCCTAACTCAGTATGCCATTGAGACCCCCACTCACAAGTCATCTATTCTTAATTCTTTCTTTTGCCTCAAACATCAAAAGGAAGTAATCTGCTTACATAATTTCAGTAATATTTTCATTAGCTCAGGAAAAAGTGTTGATGAGGAAAAGGCATCTGATAACACTCTGTCATTCTGGCTGAATATAATAGAAGACTGGCTGATTTAAAAGTGAGCAGGTGCTTGAAATCATTTTTTTCTTCTGCTAAGTATGATTACCTCCAAGGAAAGGCATGCAGTCATCATTACATTGCATTAAAAGGGCTTTACTGCTTTTAGTATTGCCCTGAAATCAACTATTTTTCTAATCATCATAAACTAAAAGGGTGCTCTCAATTTCAAAACTTATCTACCATCCAAAGGATAGCCAATCCATTCATTGTAATTGGAGCTCCAAAGATCAGCCAAATTCTGCTCTCGGCAATCTCCGGTGCTCCCATTAACAGTGAACAGAGAAGTAAGGCACATGATCAACCTCAATTCCATTCTTGGGATCTGTGGAGGCCATCTTTAAACTTGAAAACACACTTTTAAAAGAGAGAGGTTCAATTACTATGAAGAAGGCTTCAAATCACCCATAAAAAATCACCCACAAAAATCCAATGAGTTTGATTAAGAACAGTGTCATAAATAAAAGATCACAACTAAACATTCTCCAAGAGCTGCTTCTCTCAATGACTCAGGAGCAATTTGGTGATAAACAATGCTTTTTCCGATATTATAAAGCGTGATGTCACAAGGCAACGGTCATAACTAAGTTGTTTGATGACCAAAGCATTGAAATTTTAGGTTCATGGTTAAGAAATTTCCTAGGTCTCAAATCTGTTGAAAATCTTTGGTCATTCCTGAGAAAATGGTTAGATAAACATACAGAAATTGGGATAAATCCAAGCATTGATTTTGCAAGAATATGTTGCCATCAGCCAGTATTTAGTTGAGAAGTTGATAATCAACATGTCAGAGCAAAGTTCAGAAGTCATGAAGGAGAAAGGTAAAAATTGCACTGCAAATATTGAGTCTTTACATACATTTGATACATTAGACCAGTGGTCCCCAACTTTTCTGACCTTAAGAGCCACTTTCAGCTCTGTGAGAGGGTCACAAGACACATCCAGTTCCTGCCCCCTCACAGTAGTGACACCCAAAGCTCCCATTACCAGTATAATGACAGCCAAACTTTTTCCACAGAAAACACACTGAGGCAATATATACCAAGATTCAAGGGTTCCCACAATACCCTCATTTAGTACTCTAGCATCAAACATTGCCACCAAACTGGTGCATCCAGCTTGAAGCACCTCTTCTGACAGGTACTATTATTCTTTCTCCAGCTTACCATACTTAAATTAACTCTTAACCCCAAAGGCCATCGGCTCCTCTCTGCTGTTCATAGCTGTTTGCTAGACAAGGTAGTACTGCACCAAGCTGGCAAACAGCAGCAGCCACAAATTATGGGCCCATGAGCCACACGTGGCTCTCGAGCAACAGGTTGGCGACCCCTGCATTGGAAAATAAAAATGTTAAAACTTATGAAATGATTATCATTGCACTTCAGTAACCATAGAAACAAAGAACTAAAACTACTGAAGAAGCAAACTTTTTAAAAACAAAAGTTTGTGTCAATCTCAAAACTTTTGTCCACAACTGTACGGCAATTTCTAATTAGCTAAATACAATATTTACAGAGTTATGATCCTTTAATATCGGCCGAGAATGCTCCTGCCAGATCATCCGCACTTGTAACAGGGCTGCTTCCAGATATTTCAGGGCCCCATACTGGCATCATTTTTGGCCCCCTTGAAACTCAGCCTAGGCTGCACCTCAGCTCAGCCTCCACTCTTCGAACTTTCCACAGTACCGCTTTCTATTCTTGCAAAACCTCCACTTCTTCACCAATTACTCATTAATAGTGTTGAGCATTCCGATACTGCAAGTATCGGGTATCGGCCGATACTTGCTGTATCGGAATTCCGATACCGAGATCCGATATTTTTGTGATATCGGGTATCGGTATCGAAACAACATTAATGTAAAAATGTGTAAAAGAGAGAATTAAAATAAAAAATATTGCTATACTCACCTCTCCGACGCAGCCTGCACCTTACCGAGGGAAGCGGCAGCGTTCTTTGTTTAAAATTCGCGCTTTTCTTTCCTTTACGTGAGTCCCGGCTTGTGATTGGTTGCGTGCCGCCCATGTGACCGGGACGCAACCAATCACAGCAAGCCGTGACGTAATTTCAGGTCCTTCAGGATTTTAAAATTACGTTCCGGCGTTGTGATTGGTTGCGTCGCAGTCACATGGGAGACGCAACCAATCACAGCAAGCCGTGACGTAATTTCAGGTCCTTAAGGATTTTAAAATTACGTCCCGGCTTTGTGATTGGTTGCGTCGCAGTCACATGGGAGACGCAACCAATCACAAGCTGTGACGTCACGGGAGGCTGGACACGCGCGCATTTTAAAATGGGCGCGTGTCCAGCCTCCCGTGACGTCCCGGCTTGTGATTGGTTGCGCCGCGATCAACCAATCACAAGCCGGGAGGCTGGACACGCGCCCATTTTAAAATTTTAAAATGCGCGCGTGTCCAGCCTCCCGGCTTGTGATTGGTTGACCGCGGCGCAACCAATCACAAGCCGGGACGTCACGGGAGGCTGGACACGCGCCCATTTTAAAAAGCGCGCGTGTCCAGCCTCCCGTGACGTCACGGCTTGTGATTGGTTAATGGCGGCCATGTTGCCGGGACGCGGACCAATCACAGCAAGCCGTGACGTAATTTCGTCACGGCTTGCTGTGATTGGTCCGCGTCCCGGCAACATGGCGCCGTGACCAATCATAAGCCGGGACGTCACTGGAGGCTGGACACGCGCGCTTTTTAAAATGGGCACGTGTCCAGCCTCCCGTGACGTCCCGGCTTGTGATTGGTTAATGGCGGCCATGTTGCCGGGACGCGGACCAATCACAGCAAGCCGTGACGTAATTTCGTCACGGCTTGCTGTGATTGGTCCGCGTCCCGGCAACATGGCCACCCTGACCAATCACAAGCCGGGACTTCACGTAACCAAGTAAAAGCGCGAATTTTAAACAAACAACGCTGCCGGTTCCCTCGCTGAGGTCCAGGCTGCGTCGGAGGGTGAGTATAGCGATATTTTTTATTTTAATTCTTTCTTTTACACATTTATATGGATCCCAGGGCCTGAAGGAGAGTTTCCTCTCCTTCAGACCCTGGGAACCATCAGGAATACCGTCCGATACTTGAGTCCCATTGACTTGTATTGGTATCGGGTATCGGTATCGGATTGGATCCGATACTTTGCCGGTATCGGCCGATACTTTCCGATACCGATACTTTCAAGTATCGGACGGTATCGCTCAACACTACTCATTAACAATTCCCATCGATTACCATATCACATACATAGCAATCTTCTTTTGTTTTACCTAAAAGACTTTTTAAGCATGTCACTAGGTAAACTCTTTTGGCAGGGCCTCAACCTATTCTAACCTTTTAAACATTTCTTAAAATATCCAATACTCATTTTAGGTAGTGTGACAGGGTCACTGTCAATGTAAATAAAGAGAGATATATATCACGAACATTGCTATTTTCCACGATGTGAAAACCCAGAAGTTTCTCTCCAGCATGTTATGTGTAGAGAGGGGATAATCTGTCATGAGAGGGTTGTTTTTTTTGTGAGTGGATGAAGGAGATGGACGGGACTGTCACTCACCATATCTCCTCCCCAAGGGTGTGGTTCGGCAATTTAAATGTCTGACCACTGAGTATGTTTTCTCTTTCTGTGGATCTGAAGGCAGGAAGCTCCAGAGAGGTGTTTATGTGAAACTGTGCTAGATTCTATTGATTTGGACCCTGAACAGGCTGATCCCCACAGGCAAATGGACTGTACTGTACTATACATTAACTTTTGTTTTATCGTGTTGCTGGAAAAGGAAAAAGGCCGGCTTTGTGTTGTTGAACCCTGCACTAGTTTATGCAATGTTTTAATAAACCAGCACAAGAAACGTTCTTGTGTCTACCTCAGTGAGTAGATGAGTGAGTCACCTTACCACAGTTGGTGGAGAATGCGGCAAGGTTCCAAGAACATGTGTATTGACTACAGGAAACTGCATGTCCTGCATAAAGGCAGCTTTAGGAATGGAACAGCAACCAGACAAAATGGAAGAGCTTATCAAGCACCTGATCCTAAGCCAGCAGCAGCTCCAACAGCACCAAAAGCAGCAGCACCAAGAGCAGAAGCAGGCCCAGCAGAAGAAAGATAAACTCCTGATGCAGCAGTTGGAACTCCTGGCAGGGAATATCCACAGCAATAGCCTTCCCCCAAGTCATGTGATGACACTGACATCTGGAAGGTGGCAAGAGGGGCCACGCAGAAGATGATCCTGGGATGTGGATGATGAGAAAGCTTTCACATAGTTTTTGAGAGAGTGGCGGATTGGGCGGAGATGCTGGAGCCATATTTGACTGCCGAAACCCAAAAGGCGTATTATGACATAACATTCCAGGATGCCAAGGAATATACCAAGTTTAAGGCCAAAATCTTGGCAAGCCTGTGAGTGACTGTGTTGGTTAGAGCCCATTGAGTCCACCACTGGGCATATGTGGGTGAAAAACCCCCTCCCTTGCAGATGTTTGTCTTGCTGCATCTGGTCCACTCCTACCAAAATGATCAAGCGTGTGGTGATGGACAGATTCATCCACTCTCTTCCAAGGCTGGTGCAGACTTGGGCTGCCCAGGGTGACCCTTGGAATGCAGTCAACCTGGTTAGCCTAGTGGAGCGACACCAGGTTGTCAGGAAATCTCTCGGGAAACAGGTAATCATCACTCCCCACCAACAGGCAATCATCACCCCATACTGAAATACCCAGAAAGGGGGTGGGTTCACCAAAGAGGGAGTCCTGAACCACAAACGGGGGGCATATAAATTCCATTGCAGCTCCGCCAAAGACTGTTGTTAAGGACGTGGTCTAATGCCGATGTCACAATCTTGGTCACATAGTCGCCCAGTGTCATATGTCCCCAGAACCGATGGACTGCAACCTAGGGTGATGTTGTTCCTATTATGCCTATCGGGCATGTAGTGTGGACTGTCAACTGGTGAGGTGCTAAAGGTGTATTCTGTGACACTTAATGGTGTAATGGTACTTGGACTCTTGGACTCGGGAAGTCTGACCGTGATCAGTGCTACCCTTCTCCACCAATTGATCCCTGACAAATACAAGGAAATGCAAAGGACTACCCTCTAGCCAGAATGATCATGAAAACAGACTGCGGACCAAGTCCTATGAGGTTGGGGTAGTCAAGGATTTGATACATGTAGTCATATTGGGGTGGGATTTTTCCTTATTTTAGGACTTATGGTAAAAGGTGGATGAGTGAGCTTTCCCTGTGTGTCCTTGCCAGGGAGGAGGATGAGATGGTGTCTGAGGAGGCCACCCTCTTTGATTTGAGTGTGTCCAGAGACTGCTCAAATTAGCGACCTTACCTTAAAGAAGGGCTTTGATAATGCTACCGTCACTATTGGGGGTTCCCACACTTTGCAATTAATGTGAAGTTATTGTATTGGGTGAATAAACTGAGGGGATGAAAAATCATGGAGCAGTTGTTGGCTCCAGGTCCCTATTGGGGGAAAGTTTTAGATATGGCCCATTCGCATGTTCTGGGGGATATCTGATTGTTGAAAAATACTCAGGAGAGGATAATGCGGAGGTACTATTGGCCCAGATGTTACCCCGGGAAATCCTAAATTATTGCGGGTCCTTCCCATCTGCCAGATAGCCTCTCCCATTTCTCACTTCCCCACTATCTCTTCCCCAAGGGTGTGGTTCGGCAAGTTAAATGTCTGACCCTAAGCGGGCTCATACCCGCAGACATATGGACTGTACGATATGTATTCAACTTTTGCCGGAAAAGGCCATGTTTGTGTTTTTGAACCCTGCACTGGTTTCTGCCTTATTTGACTCAACCAGCAGAAGTAATGTTCATGTGACTACCTCTGAGAGTAGCTGAGTGAGTTGCATTACCACAGTATATTTGTATTTGCTTTTCAAGGGACTGAGTCACATAAATGTTTTAAACTAACTGACACCAGATTGTGATAATTTTTTAGAATCTCTATTTCTGATTGCAGATTATTGTATTCTGCTTTCTGTACATTTATGGAAGGTGATCTCTTGCATATTTGAGATACAGTATGTACTGTACATTGGATATATGAATGTATATATATCACAAGACATTATAGGGGAGAGTTTTCTATACATGTTCTCATGTTTATTGACATGCAGATGTCATTGTGTAGGAAGTGGGAAGAGGTGAGCTGTGACTATACCTACTATGAATGGTGGATTCTGTCATCTCTTATTTTAATCCTGCATGTTATGATAATGAGGTGACTGCTGAAAAGGGATCTCTTCTGGATGCGCCAGTCTATTAGAAAAGCAGTTTATTTTTACTATTTTATGATAATGGGAACAGGAGGTCAGATGGGTAAGTGAGCAGGCAGGCATCTGCACCTCATCACTTTCGGACCCTCAACTACTGTATGTAATGTAAACAATGGATAATAGGTCACACGCCATGGCGCTCAGCACTTAGTGACTGAATGGCCAGAAGTGTATAAGCGAAGACTGTCCCCCAGCTGCTGGAATCTAGAACAGAATATGGGCCAATTCTGTACAGATATACACAATAACCTAAAAATCTGATGCCGCGCATAGGTGATATGGCCAGAAATGCTAAACACGAAGGTAATTGTTATGACCTGGTGGTTAAGAGGCCACACTGATATGACCTGGTGGCTAAAACGCAACATGGGACGAGCTCTGAGAAGGTGGTATCTCTACTGACCGCAGTCCCTAATCCCAACAACAACACTAGTAATAGCTGTGAGATGTTCCTAACTCTCCCTAGACACCTCTTCACAGCCTAAGAACTAACTACCCCTAAAGAAGGAAATAGAAAGCTATCTTGCCTCAGAGAAAACCCCAAAAGGAAAGATAGCCCCCCACAAATATTGGCTGTGAGTGAAGAGGGAAATGACGTACACAGAAATGAAATCAGATTTCAGCAAAGGAGGCCAATACTAAACTTGATAGACAGAGAGAAAAGGATACTGTGCGGTCAGTATTAAAAACTACAAAATCCACGCAGAGTTTACAAAAATGAACTCCACACCGACTCACGGTGTGGAGGGGCAAATCTGCTTTCCCAGAGCTTCCAGCTAGCCTGAATATGACATAGTGACAAGCTGGACAAAAAGAGAAATATTTGCAGAGCAATAGAGTCCAAGCAAATGGACAAACAAGGACTAGCAAAAACTTATCTTTTGCTGACAACGACATGCCATATGAGAAATCCAAGGAGAGAACCAAATCCAAGCCAAGGACATTGACAGCTGGCATGAACTAAAGCCCAGAGCAGGTTTAAATAACAAACCCAGGCAAGGTGATTAGTGAAGGCAGCTGCCACAGCTACCCAAAGGAGCAGCAGTTCCACTCGAAACCACCAGAGGGAGCCCAAGGGTAGAACTCACAAAAATACCATTAGCAACCACAGGAGGGAGCTCCAGAACGGAATTCACAACAGTACCCCCCCTTGAGGAGGGGTCACCGAACCCTCACCAAAGCTCCCAGGCCGATCAGGACGAGCCAAATGGAAAGCACGAACCAAATCGGCAGCATGAACATCGGAGGCCACAACCCAAGAATTATCCTCCTGGCCATAACCCTTCCACTTGACCAGATACTGAAGCTTCCGCCTCGAAAAACGAGAATCCAAAATCTTCTGCACCACATATTCCAATTCCCTTTCAACCAACACCGGAGCAGGAGGATCAACGGAGGGAACCATAGGTACCACATATCTCCGCAACAAGGATCTATGGAACACATTATGAATGGAAAAGGAAGCTGGAAGGGCCAAACGAAAAGACACCGGATTAATAATTTCAGAAATCCTATAAGGCCCAATAAAGCGAGGCTTGAACTTAGGGGAAGAAACCTTCATAGGAACATGACGAGAAAACAACCAGACCAAATCCCCAACACGAAGCCGGGGACCAACACACCGACGACGGTTAGCAAAACGTTGAGCCTTTTCCTGAGACAACGTCAAATTGTCCACCACATGACTCCAAATTTGCTGCAACCTGTCCACCACAGAACCCACACCAGAACAGTCAGAAGGCTCAAGCTGCCCTGAAGAAAAACGAGGATGAAAACCAAAATTACAAAAGAAAGGCGAAACCAAGGTAGCCGAACTAGCCCGATTATTAAGGGCAAACTCGGCCAACGGCAAAAAGGTCACCCAATCATCCTGATCAGCAGACACGAAGCATCTCAAATAGGTTTCCAAGGTCTGATTGGTTCGCTCCATTTGGCCATTTGTCTGAGGATGGAATGCTGAAGAAAAAGACAAATCAATGCCCATTCTAGCACAAAAGGACCGCCAAAACCTGGAAACTAACTGGGAGCCTCTGTCAGACACAATATTCTCTGGAATACCATGCAAACGAACCACATGCTGAAAAAATAATGGAACTAAATCAGAGGAGGAAGGCAACTTAGGCAACGGTACCAAATGGACCATCTTAGAAAACCGGTCACAAACCACCCAGATGACAGACATCTTCTGAGAAACAGAAAGATCAGAAATATAATCCATGGAAATATGCATCCAGGGCCTCTCAGGAATAGGCAAAGGCAAAAGCAACCCACTGGCACGGGAACAGCAAGGCTTAGCCCGAGCACAGGTCCCACAGGACTGCACAAACAAACGCACATCCCGCGACAAGGAAGGCCACCAAAAGGACCTAGCCACCAAATCTCTGGTACCGAAAATCCCAGGGTTACCAGCCAACACCGAACAATGAACCTCAGAAATTACCCTGCCAGTCCATCTATCAGGAACAAACAGTTTCCCCACAGGACAGTGGTCCGGTTTATCAGCCTGAAACTCCTGAAGTACCCACCGCAAATCAGGGGAGATGGCAGAAAGAATCACCCCCTCCTTGAGGATCCCAGCTGGCTCAAGAACTCCCGGAGAATCAGGCAAAAAACTCCTAGAAAGGGCATCAGCCTTCACATTCTTAGATCCCGGAATATACGAGATCACAAAATCAAAACGTGAGAAAAACAGAGACCACCGAGCCTGTCTAGGATTCAACCGCTTAGCAGACTCGAGGTAAATCAGATTCTTATGATCAGTCAAGACCACCACGTGATGCTTGGCTCCCTCAAGCCAATGTCGCCACTCCTCAAATGCCCACTTCATAGCCAACAACTCCCGATTGCCGACATCATAATTACGCTCGGCAGGTGAAAACTTTCTGGAGAAGAAAGCACACGGTTTCATCAAAGAGCCATCAGAATTTCTCTGAGACAAAACGGCCCCTGCCCCAATCTCAGAAGCATCAACCTCAACCTGAAAAGGGAGAGAAACATCTGGCTGACGCAACACAGGGGCAGAAGTAAAACGACATTTAAGCTCCTGAAAGGCCTCAACAGCCGCAGAGGACCAATTCATCACATCAGCGCCCTTCCTCGTCAAATCGGTCAGAGGCTTCACCACACTAGAAAAATTAGCAATAAAGCGGCGATAAAAATTGGCAAAGCCCAAAAATTTCTGAAGGCTCTTTACAGATGTAGGTTGAGTCCAATCATGAATGGCCTGGACTTTAACAGGGTCCATTTCAATAGCCGAGGGAGAAAAAATGAAACCCAAAAAAGAAACCTTCTGAACTCCAAAGAGGCACTTAGACCCCTTCACAAACAACGCATTAGAACGAAGGACCTGAAATACCATCCTAACCTGCCTCACATGAGACTCCCAATCATCGGAGAAAACCAAAATATCATCCAAATACACAATCATGAATTTATCCAGATAATTCCGGAAGATATCATGCATAAAGGACTGAAATACCAATGGAGCATTAGAAAGCCCGAATGGCATCACAAGATATTCAAAATGGCCTTCGGGTGTATTAAATGCTGTTTTCCATTCATCACCTTGTTTAATACGCACGAGATTATACGCCCCTCGAAGGTCGATTTTAGTAAACCAACTGGCACCCTTAATCCGAGCAAACAAATCAGAAAGTAAAGGTAAAGGGTACTGGAACTTGACAGTGATCTTATTGAGAAGGCGATAATCTATACAGGGTCTCAAGGAGCCATCCTTCTTGGCAACAAAAAAAAATCCCGCTCCCAATGGTGACTAAGACGGGCGAATATGCCCCTTCTCCAAGGACTCCTTTACATAACTCCGCATAGCGGCATGCTCTGGCACAGACAGATTGAAAAGTCGGCCCTTAGGGAACTAACAGCCAGGAATCAAATTAATGGCACAATCGCAGTCCCTATGAGGAGGCAGGAAACTGGACTTGGGCTCATCAAATATATCCTGGAAATCCGACAAAAACTCAGGAACTTCAGAAGAAGGGGACGAGGAAAAGGACATCAAAGGAATATCACTATGTATCCCCTGACAACCCCAACCAATTACAGACATAGATCTCCAATCCAGCACTGGATTATGTACCTGTAACCATGGAAAACCCAGCACAACAACATCATGTAAATTATGCAACACCAAAAAGCGAATATTTTCCTGATGTGCTGGAGCCATGTACATGGTCAACTGTGTCCAGTACTGAGGTTTATTCTTGGCCAATGGTGTAGCATCAATCCCCCTTAAGGGAATAGGGCTCTGCAAAGGCTGCAAGGAAAAACCACAGCGCTTGGCAAATTCTAAGTCCATTAAGTTCAGGGCAGCGCCAGAGTCCACAAATGCCATAACAGAAAAGGACGACAATGAGCAAATCAGGGTAACAGACAAGAGAAATTTAGGCTGTACAGTACTAATGGTAACAGACCTAGGGACCCTCTTAGTACGCTTAGGGCAATCAGAAATAGCATGAACAGAATCACCACAGTAAAAACACAGGCCATTCTGACATCTGAATTTCTGCCTTTCTGCTCTAGTCAAAATCCTATCACATTGCATAGGCTCAGGACTCTGCTCAGAGGACACTGCCATATGGTGCACCCCCTTGCACTCGCGCAAGCGCCGATCAATCTGAATGGCCAAAGACATTGACTCATTCAGACCAGCAGGTGTAGGAAACCCCACCATAACATCTTTAAGGGCTTCAGAAAGACCCTTTCTAAAAATCGCTGCCAGGGCATACTCATTCCGTTTTGTGAGCACAGACCACTTTCTAAATTTCTGGCAGTTTACTTCTGCTGCTTCCTGACCCTGACACAGAGCCAGCAAAGTTTTTTCTGCCTGATCCACAGAATTAGGCTCGTCATACAGCAATCCGAGCGCTTGAAAAAATGCGTCAATATTAAGCAATGCAGGATTTCCTGGCTCAAGGGAGAATGCCCAGTCCTGCGGGTCGCCACGCAGCAAAGAAATAACAATCTTCACCTGCTGAATGGGGTCACCAGAGGAACGGGGTCTCAGAGCAAAAAACAATCTGCAATTATTTTTAAAATTCAAAAATTTAGATCTATCCCCAGAAAACAAATCAGGAATAGGAATTCTAGGCTCTAATACCGGAGTCTGGGCAACATAATCTTGAATACTCTGTACCCTTGCAGCGAGTTGATTCACGCGCAAGGACAGACCCTGAACCTCCAAAATCCTGAACCACCCAGAGATTAAGAGAAAAAAAAAGACAAAACAAGCTGCAAAGGAAAAAAAAATGGCTCAGAACTTTCTTTTCCCTCTTTTGAGATGCATTTAACACATTGTGGGCCAGCTGTACTGTTATGACCTGGTGGTTAAGAGGCCACACTGATATGACCTGGTGGCTAAAACGCAACATGAGACGAGCTCTGAGAAGGTGGTATCTCTACTGACCGCAGTCCCTAATCCCAACAACAACACTAGTAATAGCCGTGGGATGTTCCTAACTCTCCCTAGACACCTCTTCACAGCCTAAGAACTAACTACCCCTAAAGAAGGAAATAGAAAGCTATCTTGCCTCAGAGAAAACCCCAAAAGGAAAGATAGCCCCCCACAAATATTGGCTGTGAGTGAAGAGGGAAATGACGTACACAGAAATGAAATCAGATTTCAGCAAAGGAGGCCAATACTAAACTTGATAGACAGAGAGAAAAGGATACTGTGTGGTCATTATTAAAAACTACAAAATCCACGCAGAGTTTACAAAAATGAACTCCACACCGACTCACGGTGTGGAGGGGCAAATCTGCTTTCCCAGAGCTTCCAGCTAGCCTGAATATGACATAGCTGGACAAAAAGAGAAATATTTGCAGAGCAATAGAGTCCAAGCAAATGGACAAACAAGGACTAGCAAAAACTTATCTTTTGCTGACAAGGACAGGCCATATGAGAAATCCAAGGAGAGAACCAAATCCAAGCCAAGGACATTGACAGCTGGCATGAACTAAAGCCCAGAGCAGGTTTAAATAACTAACCCAGGCAAGGCGATTAGTGAAGGCAGCTGCCACAGCTACCCAAAGGAGCAGCAGTTCCACTCGAAACCACCAGAGGGAGCCCAGGGGCAGAACTCACAAAAATACCATTAGTAACCACAGGAGGGAGCTCCAGAACGGAATTCACAACAGGTAATCTACATATTCCACAAAGTGCCAGATACATGCACAAACACTTGGGGGTACGACTTGGCTGAAAAGTACAACAATTCTTGTAGAATCACTTAATAGCTAACACAGCACCCTAGCTGGAAGATTCCTATGGCCGCACGAATATAAACATGAATGGTACGGCACTTACCCTAGTACTGGTGTGTCCACGACTGAATTATGGATTACCGACCGCTACGTCCGGCTATGCAGCTTGTAGCATGGGAAGCAAAAGGTGAGATGGCGGGGAACACAAACAGCTGCGCAGCACCAGAGGAGCCCCGGCCGGTGGCATCCCTGGATACAGCTGAAAAAATGGCCGCCAGGCGTGTGACGTCACAGAGCTACGGAGCAGCAATAACGGCAGCTACGGAGCAGGGTAATCCATAATTCAGTCGTGGACACACCAGTACTAGGGTAAGTGCCGTACCATTCATGTTTATATTCATGGTCCCATAGGAATCTCCCAGCTAGGGTGCTGTGTTAGCTATTAAGTGATTCTACAAGAATTATTGTACTTTTCAGCCACGTCGTACCCCCAATTATTTGTGCATGTATCTGGCACTTTGTGGAATATGTAGATTATAACATTTAGCCTAATTGAATTTCCTAAGATATTTGGTGACTGTTTCTACCTGCCGATTACCTTCGTGTTCGGCATTTCTGGCCATACCCCCTAAGCGCGGCATCAGATTTTTAGGTCATACTGTATGTAATGTGCTGCAAGATCCAGGGCACACAGCCAACTTAGGAACAGAGGGTGAGCTGGCAGTGTCTTATGTCACTCATGTCAGACGTGACTGGTCCCCTCTGCTGTGGCCATGCAATGTAATTAGCCATGGCTGGTAGTGACTGTGGCCAGGGGCTTAATGAAGCAAATTAAAGTAATTAACCTGGGCTGCAGCGTGCCATGCAGTCTATCAGGCCGTTTATACAGTGGCTTGGCTGTGCTGCCTCAGCACAGGCTGCGCAGGGTTTCTCACACCGTCCAGACCCCCTATCCTTGTCTCTGCTCACCTGCCCCATAAACCAATAATGGCTGTAATGCCCTGATGGTGGCCCTGCTGTGCAGTGTCAGCTTAAGGAGGACATCCAGGGAAAGACATGAGAATAGAAGGTACTGCATTATTTTGGAGGGGGTGTCCGAGCAGAGGTAGATTTTAAAGCATGCATAATTTAAAGGGAACCTTTCACCAGGAAAATGTAGCACTATCTGCAGGCACCATTTATAGAGCTGGAGGAGCTGAAAAGATTGATACAGGATTTTGTGATAACAAATTCAGTATACCGGTAACTTGAGTTTTCATCATTTTATACTCTGTTCTATCTGGGATTTTAGGTCCAGTGAGTGGTGACAGCCTACTTCACCCAAAATTCCAGATACAGCGGAGGATGAAATGATGAAAACTCAAGTGAATCTATTATCAAAAAATCATACATCAATCTTTTTAGCTCGCCTTTCTCTATAACATGGTGCTTGCAGATTACACTGCATTTTCCTGGTGAAAGGTTCCTTTTAAGGCATGATCTACTTGACATGTCTACAGTAATATATATGACAATATGTGGTTCTGCTATAAAAAAAAAAACAGTACACATTACCTATATAAATAATAATGCATCAATTTGCTGCCCTGGAAATATTTAATCTAACACAAATCTCAGTCGCAGGATCAGACAGAAGAGAACCCCTGTGCAAGACTAGTATATGGGCCTTTTGATTTTCAATAGCTACTCATAATGCAAAATTCTATCTGCTTTGGAGGTGCATATGGGCAACTTTACATCTTTGGCCCCTGACAGATCTTGTATTCCATTTTTTTTATTGTTTTAGATGTTAACCATACATGTATTAACACAGTATTGGACATACTTGTAGTATATTATTCAAATGAGGACCACACATTTATTAAATGTACTTTAAAAATATTGTAAAAAATTTCAAATTCTGTTCTGTATTAGTGTATTCTGTCATTACAAATTCAATGTCAATAGCGCCTTGGGAAGTGCAATTCTTGAGCTCTATCTTTTCTCCTTGCTTTCTTTCTGCATTTGTTAGGTTTTCCTTTTCAGGACAGAAGTATTTTCACAATTCTTTTTGAAACAGGAAGTTTATTCATATATTATATGTATTATAGTTTTGTAATACTAAGCTAGCCCTCTGTGGTCTATCACCGCTATGTAAAATTACTCAAAGGGCCTAAAGGAGGTTTGAAGCTGTGAATCTAGCACATCAGTAAAGAACAACGCTCTCAGTGTGCGTACTGCCTTTGACCACCAGTGTTAGCAGATGTGTGGAAAACAGTCATTATAGTACTTGGCAGAAGGGAACACTACATGGTATAATGAAGTATATGGTTGCTGGCATAATGAAGTGTGGTGGCACTGTTTGTTTCATAATGAATGTGTGAGAAAAGCATGTCTTACATAATGAAGCAAATGGCAATGTCAGTTGGGTGTACAATGCCTCAATGCTTAGTGTAATGAAAGTTCTGAGAAAATGAATGAGGCTCGCATATTGATGTCTTGGAGATCTAGACACTGGCACAAGGAAGCATATGCAATGAATAATATAGCTGGTAAATCAGCTACAGAATATATTTGTACATAGCATATAAAATGTATAAAAACAGCAAATGATGAACTATTTATTATTTACACAAAGTAATCAAAAAATGGCATATTGTTCAATGAAGTTCTCAGGTCCCAGCAATCAGCAAGGTATCACCTAACCAATGATGCAATGTAGGGACAACCTTTTAATGTATCATTTACATTAACCCCTTACCAACATATGACGTACTGGTATGTAATATGCCAGCTCCCTAACGTTGATGCGTGCTCGCAAGCTGAGCCCGCCACTTTTCAGGCAGATGATGGCTGATTTGATCAGCCATCATGTGCCTTTATCAGAAATCTCTGACAGCAGACTTTAACATGCGTCAGCAGGGGGCATGTTATTCCACTTGAGATGTGATCACGGGGCGCTGATGGGTTGCTTTGACTGCTGGAGTTCTCAAGAAGATCCTTGTGCTGTCATTTCGATTCTCCTGTGAAGCACTTCTATGTATAGCACAAGCAATCAGAGTATCGCCACTTCAAGTCCCCTAAAGGGACTATTAAATACAGTAAACGTGAAAAAAAGTTTTTAAAAATATAACAAAAATGCAAAAGTTCACATCACTCCACTTTTGCAGCATTAAAATAAATCAATTTAAAAAAATAAAAAAAACACATATTTGGTATCACTGCATTCGTAAAAGTCCGATCAAAATATAAGATGTAACGAAAAAAAAATCGAACCCCAGAAATACTTTTTTTTGCAAATGCAACATTGCAATAAAATCCAATGAGAAACAATCATAACATTATATTTACTCCATGATATCAGTAAAAATGTCATCTCAGAGTGCAAAAATAAGCCTCCTGAGGAGTTTAGGGCCTGCGATGACATCGCGGCCTGTGATTGGTCGCGTGAGCGGTCACATGAGCGGCACGCGACCAATTACAGTGGGGCAAAAAAGTATTTAGTCAGTCAGCAATAGTGCAAGTTCCACCACTTAAAAAGATGAGAGGCGTCTGTAATTTACATCATCGGTAGACCTCAACTATGGGAGACAAACTGAGAAAAAAAAATCCAGAAAATCACATTGTCTGTTTTTTTATCATTTTATTTGCATATTATGGTGGAAAATAAGTATTTGGTCAGAAACAAACAATCAAGATTTCTGGCTCTCACAGACCTGTAACTTCTTCTTTAAGAGTCTCCTCTTTCCTCCACTCATTACCTGTAGTAATGGCACCTGTTTAAACTTGCTATCAGTATAAAAAGACACATGTGCACACCCTCAAACAGTCTGACTCCAAACTCCACTATGGTGAAGACCAAAGAGCTGTCAAAGGACACCAGAAACAAAATTGTAGCCCTGCACCAGGCTGGGAAGACTGAATCTGCAATAGCCAACCAGCTTGGAGTGAAGAAATCAACAGTGGGAGCAATAATTAGAAAATGGAAGACATTCAAGACCACTGATAATCTCCCTCGATCTGGGGCTCCACGCAAAATCCCACCTCGTGGGGTCAGAATGATCACAAGAACGGTGAGCAAAAATCCCAGAACCACGCGGGGGGACCTAGTGAATGAACTGCAGAGAGCTGGGACCAATGTAACAAGGCCTACCATAAGTAACACACTACGCCACCATGGACTCAGATCCTGCAGTGCCAGACGTGTCCCACTGCTTAAGCCAGTACATGTCTGGGCTCGTCTGAAGTTTGCTAGAGAGCATTTGGATGATCCAGAGGAGTTTTGGGAGAATATCCTATGGTCTGATGAAACCAAACTGGAACTGTTTGGTAGAAACACAACTTGTTGTGTTTGGAGGAAAAAGAATACTGAGTTGCATCCATCAAACACCATACCTACTGTAAAGCATGGTGGTGGAAACATCATGCTTTGGGGTTGTTTCTCTGCAAAGGGGCCAGGACGACTGATCCGGGTACATGAAAGAATGAATGGGGCCATGTATCGTGAGATTTTGAGTGCAAACCTCCTTCCATCAGCAAGGGCATTGAAGATGAAACGTGGCTGGGTCTTTCAACATGACAATGATCCAAAGCACACCGCCAAGGCAACGAAGGAGTGGCTTCGTAAGAAGCATTTCAAGGTCCTGGAGTGGCCTAGCCAGTCTCCAGATCTCAACCCTATAGAAAACCTTTGGAGGGAGTTGAAAGTCTGTGTTGCCAAGCGAAAAGCCAAAAACATCACTGCTCTAGAGGAGATCTGCATGGAGGAATGGGCCAACATACCAACAACAGTGTGTGGCAACCTTGTGAAGACTTACAGAAAATGTTTGACCTCTGTCATTGCCAACAAAGGATATATTACAAAGTATTGAGATGAAATTTTGTTTCTGACCAAATACTTATTTTCCACCATAATATGCAAATAAAATGATAAAAAAACAGACAATGTGATTTTCTGGATTTTTTTTTCTCAGTTTGTCTCCCATAGTTGAGGTCTACCTATGATGTAAATTACAGACGCCTCTCATCTTTTTAAGTGGTGGAACTTGCACTATTGCTGACTGACTAAATACTTTTTTGCCCCACTGTACAAGCCATGACGTCATCGAAGGTCTCAAGCTGCTCATTCTTAGGAACAGAGGCTGCCGGTTACAATCGGTAAGGTCCAGGGGCCCCCGGACGGGTGAGTATATCCATATTTTTTATTTTAATTCTTTATTTTTTACATGAATATGGATCCCAGGGCCTGAAGGATACCTTCCGATACTTGAGTCCCATTGACTTGTATTGGTATCGGGTATCGGTATCGGCGATATCCGATATTTTTCGGGTATCGGCCGATACTATCCGATACCGATACTTTCAAGTATCGGAAGGTATCGCTCAACACTAATCCCTAATCATTTGCAAGGTATTTATCTGGCTAGCTGCTAGTAGTTTTTGTCAGTTGTAGATTTACTTTAGGTAGATGTGTTGGCTTGCAATGTGTCTGACTCTGATCTTGCTAATGACCCAGGACTTTGTTGTGACTACTCTTTTAGATTTCCTCTTCTTCTTTTGATGTACCCTCCTGGCATTTGATCCCTGACTGTTACCTGATCACGCTTTTGTATCAACCCTCTGTACTACGAGCCCTCCTTGTATCTGACCTCGGACCTACTGACCACTCTGTCCCACGGCTTTTCCTCCATTATGGAGCCTGTTCACATGCTCTGTGACCTGGTGGCCAATTTGACTCAGATTATGCAGGATCTGGCTAAAGAATTCCAGAGTCTGGGATCATCACAGTTTCAGTTACAGAGAAAGATAATTAGTCTTATAATGAAAACCTTCTCTGGTCCTTTAATTCTAGCCTAGACTGCGATGTCTGTTTCCTATAATGTTCAGTTTGTATCCCTTGAACCAGTAGTGGCCCTACTTGATACTTTTTCAGGAGGGGAAAAACCAGTTTTGCGTATTCAGGAAAAGTTGCAAGCTATTCTTTACTCTATGACCCCAGTCTTCATGCAATGAGTTCCAGCAGTTAGGAATAGTTATGTCCTTATTACAAGGGGATCCCCAGACTTGGGCATTTTCCTTGTCCCCACAATCCACAGAACGATCTTCAGTTGACACCTTTTTTGATGCCTTAGGGGTTATCTATGATGAATATGACAAAACCCAGGTTGCTGAGGCTAGGATAATGAACCTGACACAGGGGTGCTGCACCACTGAAGACGACTGTACTAAATTTTGACAGTGGTCCACTAAGGTTCAGTGGAATGATGCTATGCCTAGGTGCCAATTTCATAGAGGTCTGTCCGAATCCCTGAAGGACTCTCTGGTTCTGCATGATCTCCCTAGTTTTTTGTCAGAAGCCATAACCCAGGCAGTACTAATGGACCACAGAATTCAGGAGAAGCATTGTAGACAGCAGGATGCCTTGATTTCTTCCCTGGAGTAGGTCCATTTACTCATGCTAGGGCCAATGGAAGAAGGAGCAGCCAGTTTTCGTGTCATTGAAAAAACATGGAGAAAAGATTTTGAACTTTTTCTACTGTGGTTTCACAGGACATTTTTTAAAGAACTTTTCAACTCGCCCTCAAGCAAGCAAGCCGTGGGGAAAACTTCTAAGTCTGTGTGATGATCGAGGAGGTCACCCAGACTTCCAGGTACCCCTTTTCTCCTCAGAAAGAAGTGCTGCTCAAAGCGATCGATTTTGTCTTTCAAGAACCAGGTTTTGCCAACATTGACTTTCATTGACTGCTGGTCTGAAGCTAACTTAATTGATTCTGAACTGGTTCAGAAATTAGGGTTAGGGACAGTTAGTCTAACAAAACCCATTCAAATTTTTGCGATTGACAAAACAATGCTACTTAAGGACTGTGTCAAATTTGTAAAGGTGAAATTCACGCTTCAAATAGGGGCACTTCACTTTGAATCCATTTCATGTTTTGTCTTGGATAAGTTACCTGCTCGGATGGCACTGGGGCTTCCATTGTTACTCATTGACAATCCTGTTATTGATTGATGTCAGAAGTAGGGCCCCAAATATCATAAGAAATGTTTAAGCTCTGTACATGTATGCTCCCCAAGTTAGTAGGGTGTACCAAGGTACCTGAAGGACTTTGGAGATGTGTTCTCGGAAAATGAGATGGAAATATTACTTCCCCATCATCCTTATGACTATGCTATTACTGTGCTAAATTACTTAAAGCTCTCCTGTATAATTTATCTGGGCCTGAATGAACCGCCATGAAAAGTTATATGAACAAGAGTTTACTGAAGGGTCACATCTAGTGATGGGTGAGCACTAAAATGCTCGGGTGCTCGTTGCTCAGGTCAAGCAATTTGGAATGCTCAGATGCTCACCAGAGCAACGAGCTCAATGTAAATCTATGGGAAACTCAAGCATTTTTACGGCGGCCCCCCAGGGGTCGGCAGAGGGACTAGAAATTGATATGAACAGTGCTCAAATGACATGGGAACAGCATGGGAAGACCCCTGGAAGCATTTTTGACTCCCAGGTCACTGTAGTGAACAATGTTTTCAGAGTCTTACGCCACTTTTACACAATAAAACATACAAAAATGAAACCAAAATGGATTTTCCTGGGAAATATATTAAGGAACATCCTTTCCAAAGTAATGACAAGTATATAAGGCATAATAAATAACCAAAAACAAAAATCCTCCTCCACACCTTGAACTATGTTCACACGTAGCGCTTTTGATGTGTTTTTGAACTTTTGCGTTGCTTTCAAACAAGACAAATGCATTCACTGGGAAATGTAATTTTAACATTTTACAACCTTATCTGGCCATGTGGTGTGATATGGTGGTAGAGGATGAGGAGAAGAAGGAGGACAACAGCAAATAGCCAAAATCAGGAAGTGTATACAAATGTGTGGGTGTGAAGAGGTATATGGCAATAGACCTCCCAAAAAAAGACACTGGATTTGAGTTTATATTATGCTGCTGTCATTCGGTGGTGTTGAGAAGTCTGGCCCAATCCAGCCCTTGTTCATTTTTATAAGAGTCAGCCTGTCAGCATTTTCAGTTTACAGGCAGATGTGCTTATCAATTATAATTCCACCAGCGGCACTAAGAACACGCTCTGACAGAATGCTAGCGGCAGGGCATGCCAGGACCTAAGAAAAGACAAAAAAAGCCAGCTCACCAATAAATGAAAGAAGCCCGGAATCCCGTCCTGATGAGACGTACTGAGACTCCACAAAGAAAAAAAAATGGTTCCAGCTTCTTGCAAAATGTAAAACTTTAATCCAACAGCGGTCAAAGAGCGCTGTGTCGGTCGAAACGCGTCACTTGCCTCATACAGTGCTATGGTGTTGTCCCAGGAGTTACTCTGATTTTACCATGTTGGATTAAAGTTTTACATTTTTCAAGAAGCTGGAACCATTTTTTTTTCTTTGTGGCATGCCAGGACCTCCAAGGCTTAGAGAGCCAGTTTATGCCACGTGTCCAGCTTGGACACCCAATAATTGTAAGGCACAGAGGAATCACGGAGGACGTTTGTACAGTCAGCAAGGTACTCCCTCAGCATCTTCCCAAACTTTGCACTCCTCGTGAGAGTACGCTGTGCCTCAGGGCCCGTGCAATGGTTGTAGCAGTCTACAGTCCAGGGTACCAGGAACAGGTGGTGATGTAGTCCGGCCGGCCCGAAGGCAAAGGTGGATCCCTCTCCCAGGTGAGGTCCATAAGCCTTCCTGCTCGCGCTTGTATGCAAGGTCCTTGCTGCCTGTGGCTTCCGTACAAAGTCCTCTCTCTCCTGTCCTGGGACAGTAACCCGAATGGTGGGCAGTGTAGGCCTTTTTATAGGGTCTCTATCACGACTTGGGCTTCTAGTGTACTGCTGCACCTTCAGGTGTGGGTGCGGGCAAATTACATAAAGTCATACGCCCTCCGGTTCTGCTGTGTGACCTGGAGTACAACACAGCCTTGGGCTCCCAGTACCAGGTTCCTGGGCTTCAGCTTTGAGGGTGCCCGGTCACAGTTCCCCTCTGAGCCTCTTTCCTTCTCCTGAATCTGGGTTCAGAGCTCCCCCTTCTGGCCTGGATTCAGATTGTGTTGTATGTAGGTGTGTTACCTGGTTAAGGGAATCCTCCTTGCCTCCAAGCATGATATCGCCCTCCCTGAAAGGAAGGCAACATCACTGTAACAACTGGTTACCTGGGCTGTTACATATGCACCACAGCAAGCCTTTGAAGGATCCTACACCTTGAGGTTCAAGGGACTCCAGAGTCACCAGCAGCTTCAAATAACTTTTTTCTGCTTTGTAATAGTATGTTCGCAGCTGCTCTCTTAATGAATTTGTCTGACAGAAACCTTCCTAATTATGCCTATATCTGCATGAACTCTGTCTGTGCTCTGTTTCAATCACAAATCTCCTCACAGTATGATGATCACTCTTAAGTTTTTGTGAAATATCTAATGTTTTCATACCTTGTCCAAGGCATTGCCCTATTTAATGCTTTTCAGCAGCAGAGAGATCCTTTTTATTTCCCATATTGCTTGAGACCTGTGGCCTGCTTAATAATGTGAAACATCATTTTTAAGTAGTTTTCCTTTAATTAGAATCACCTGGAAAACTAATTATCACATGTGTTTAAGATTAGTGTTGAGCATTCCGATACCGCAAGTAATTGTGATTGGTCGTGTGAGCGGTCACATGAGCGGTTGCAGATGCTGGCCTGGCAGGTGGTGCAAATGGCCTTTTTGGGGTTATCGGCAGAGTCTTTAAAAAACAATCAGACTTGGGATGACCTAACAGTTGTACTGGCAACTTCCGTCATGTTGGTGTTATGGGGAACGGTTGCCTGCCTTCTGTCTGCAGCCACCACACTGCTTCTTCCAGACTGATTGGATGCTATGCCTCCCTCCCACTGTGTTGCTGTCATTGCTCTGCATGTGCTCATAGCAGGTTGGGTCAGTTACTATATCATCCACAACCTCATCTTCCACTTCTGCACCCTGGTCCTCCTCCTGACTTTCTGGCAATTGTGTCTCATCATCGTCCACCTCTTGTGACACTTTCTGTTGTGATTCGGTTCGTGGGCTCCCCCGGTGGTCTCTTGTGGTACTGGTGTCCTGCAAGCTTTGCCTTCAGTTCACCTGTTTCTATCAGGATGTGGGAGTATCCTATTTAACCTTGTTCCTCAGTCATTCTAATGCTGGCCATCAATGTATCCAGAGTGATTCTGTTGCATGTTCCTGCTCCCAGTTTTCTTCTCAGCTAAGTTGGACACTTTAGTCCTTAAGTCTATTTTTGTATGTTTTGTCCAGTTTGCACTTATGTGAATCTCTGCAGCTGGAAGCTCTTGTTGGGCTGAAATTACCACTCCAGTGGCATGAGTTGTCACATGAGTTAAGGTAATTTCAGGATGGTGTTTTGAAGGGTTTTGCAGCTGACCGCGAAGTCCTCTGTTGTATCTTTCTGCTATTTAGTTAGCGGGCCTCTCTGTGCTAAATCTGCTTTCATACTACGTGTGTCTTTTCATCTGCTCTCACCGTTATTATATGTGGGGGGCTGCTATCTCCTGTGGGGACATTCTCTGGAGGCAAGCCAGGACTGTGTTTTCTTCTACCAGGGGTAGTTAGTTCTCCGGCTGGCGCGCGGCATCTAGAGACAACGCAGGAATGCCCCCTGGCTACTTCTAGTGTGGTGTGTAGGTTTAGCATCGCGGTCAGCTCTAGTTTCCATCACCCGAGAGCTTGTCCGTTTATTCCATGCTTCTGATGTTTCCTTGCCATTGGAAACCATAACAGTATGGCCAGCCCTAATGTTTAATCTATAGGCTGAAGCAGGAGAGTAAAGGAACTGTGTGAAACTTTTTTTTTTTTTTTTTTTTTTTCCTTCCTCTGAAATTGCACTCCAGCTCTAATTGCAGTCTCCTGTTTTCCTCTCCTCTTAACCCCTGAATGGCTCAGACTTTATCTGTTGAAATATGGATCCCCAGAGTCTGGCTACCAATTTGAATAATCTTGCCTCTAAAGTTCAGAATATACAAGATTTTTTGTTACATGCTCCTCGGTCTGAACCTAAAATTCCTATACCGGAGTTTTTTTCTGGAGATCGATCTTGTTTTCTAAATTTTAAATACAATTGTAAATTGTTTCTTTCGCTGAGATCTCATTCTGCTGGAGATCCTGCCCAGCAAGTAAAAATTGTTATTTCTTTACTGCGGGGTGACCCCCAAAATTGGGCATTTTCATTGGCACCAGGGGATCCTGCGTTGCTCAATGTGGATGCGTTTTTTCTGGCTTTGGGGTTGCTTTATGAGGAACCAAATTTGGAGATTCAGGCTGAGAAAGCCCTAATAGCCCTCTCTCAGGGGCAAGATGAAGCCGAAATATATTGCCAAAAATTTCGAAAATGGTCTGTGCTTACTCAGTGGAATGAGTGCGCTCTGGCGGCAATTTTCAGAGAAGGTCTCTCTGATGCTGTAAAAGACGTCATGGTGGGGTTTCCTGCGCCTACTGGTCTGAATGAGTCCATGACAATGGCAATTCAGATTGATCGGCGTTTACGGGAACGCAAACCTATGCACCAGTTGGCGGTGTCTTCTGAAGAGGCACCACAGAGTATGCAATGTGATAGCTTTCTGTCCAGAAGCGAACGACAGATTTACAGGCGCAAAAATCATTTGTGCTTCTATTGTGGAAATTCTACTCATGTTATATCAGCATGCTCTAAACGAACAAAGAAAGTTGATAAATCCTCTGCTATTGGCACTTTGCAGTCCAAGTTTATTTTGTCTGTAACTCTAATTTGTTCGTTATCTTCTATTGTTGCGGATGCGTATGTGGATTCTGGCGCCGCTTTGATTCTTATGGATTGGTCCTTTGCCAGGCGCTGTGGGTTTGATCTAGAGCCTCTGGAAGTTCCTATACCTTTAAAGGGTATTGATTCTACACCATTGGCTAGTAATAAACCACAATACTGGACACAAGTGACTATGCGTATGACTCCAGACCATCAAGAGGTGATTCGCTTCCTTGTACTGTATAATCTACATGATGTGTTGGTGCTGGGATTGCCATGGTTGCAAACTCATAACCCAGTCCTTGACTGGAAAACAATGTCTGTACTAAGCTGGGGATGTCAGGGAAATCATGGGGACACACCTTTGGTCTCCATTGCTTCATCTATTCCCTCTGAAATTCCTGAGTTTTTGTCTGATTATCGTGAGGTTTTTGAGGAATCTACTCTTAATTCTCTTCCTCCTCACAGAGATTGCGATTGCGCCATAGATTTGATCCCTGGCAGTAAATTTCCTAAGGGTCGTCTATTCAATCTGTCTGTACCTGAACATGCTGCCATGCGAGAGTATATTAGGGAGTCCTTGGAAAAGGGACATATTCGTCCTTCTTCGTCTCCTCTTGGAGCGGGGTTCTTTTTCGTAGCTAAAAGTGATGGCTCTTTGAGACCTTGTATTGATTATAGACTCTTGAATAAGATCACAGTCAAGTATCAATATCCTTTGCCATTGCTGACAGATTTATTTGCTCGCATTGAGGGGGCGAAGTGGTTCTCTAAGATTGATCTTCGCGGTGCGTATAATTTGGTGCGAATTAAGCAGGGGGATGAGTGGAAAACCGCATTTAATACGCCCGAGGGCCATTTTGAGTATTTGGTGATGCCTTTTGGTCTGTCAAATGCCCCTTCAGTCTTTCAGTCTTTTATGCACAATATTTTCCGTGAATATCTGGATAAATTTATGATTGTGTATTTGGACGATATCTTGATTTTTTCGGATGACTGGGAATCTCATGTTCAACAAGTTAGGAGGGTTTTTCAGGTTTTGCGGACCAATTCTCTGTTTGTTAAAGGTTCAAAGTGTGTTTTTGGGGTTCAGAAGATTTCTTTTTTGGGGTACATTTTTTCCCCCTCTTCTATTGAGATGGATCCTGTGAAGGTTCGGGCTATTGTGACTGGACGCAACCGACTTCTCTTAAGGGCCTTCAGAAATTTTTGGGCTTTGCTAACTTTTATCGTCGATTCATAACTGGTTTTCCTAGCGTTGTCAGGCCTTTGACTGATTTGACTAAAAAGGGTGCTGATGTTGCAGATTGGTCTCCTGCTGCTGTGGAGGCCTTTCGGGAGCTTAAGCGCCGTTTTTCTTCTGCTCCGGTGTTGTGCCAGCCTGATGTTTCTCTTCCTTTTCAGGTGGAAGTTGATGCTTCCGAGATCGGAGTGGGGGCGGTTTTGTCGCAGAAAAGTTCAGATTGTTCAGTGATGAGACCTTGTGCGTTCTTTTCTCGAAAATTTTCTCCCGCCGAGCGAAATTATGACGTCGGTAATCGGGAGCTTTTGGCGATGAAGTGGGCATTCGAGGAGTGGCGTCATTGGCTTGAGGGTGCTAAACATCAGGTGGTGGTCTTGACTGATCACAAAAATTTGATTTATCTTGAGTCGGCCAGACGTCTGAATCCTAGACAGGCGCGCTGGTCTTTGTTTTTCTCCCGGTTTAATTTTGTGGTTTCGTATCTGCCAGGTACTAAGAATGTGAAGGCGGATGCCCTTTCTAGGAGTTTTGAACCTGATTCCCCCGGTGATTCTAAACCTACGGGTATACTTAAGGATGGGGTGATATTGTCTGCTGTCTTCCCAGACCTGCGACGTGCTTTACAAGAGTTTCAGGCGGATCGGCCTGATCGTTGTCCGCCTGGTAGATTGTTTGTGCCGGATGAGTGGACCAATAGACTCATCTCGGAGGTTCATTCTTCTGCGTTGGCAGGTCATCCGGGAATTTTTGGTACCAGAGATTTGGTGGCTAGGTCCTTCTGGTGGCCTTCCCTGTCTCGGGACGTGCGTACTTTTGTGCAGTCTTGCGATGTTTGTGCTCGGGCCAAGCCTTGTTGTTCTCGGGCTAGTGGGTTGTTGTTGCCCTTGCCTGTTCCTAAGAGGCCTTGGACACACATCTCTATGGATTTTATTTCTGATCTCCCTGTTTCTCAGAAGATGTCCGTCATTTGGGTGGTGTGTGACCGTTTTTCTAAGATGGTTCATTTGGTGCCCTTGCCCAAGCTGCCTTCCTCATCTGAGTTGGTGCCCCTGTTTTTTCAGAATGTGGTTCGGCTGCATGGTATTCCGGAGAATATCGTTTCCGACAGGGGATCCCAGTTTGTGTCCAGATTTTGGCGGGCGTTTTGTGCCAGGATGGGCATTGATTTGTCTTTTTCGTCTGCATTTCATCCCCAGACAAATGGCCAGACGGAACGTACTAATCAGACCTTGGAGACTTATTTGAGGTGTTTCGTGTCTGCTGATCAGGATGACTGGGTCTCCTTTTTGCCGTTGGCTGAGTTTGCCCTTAATAATCGGGCCAGTTCTGCCACTTTGGTCTCCCCTTTCTTTTGCAATTCAGGGTTCCATCCTCGTTTTTCATCTGGTCAGGTGGAGTCTTCGGATTGTCCTGGAGTGGATACCATGGTGGATAGGTTGCATCGTATTTGGGGGCAGGTGGTGGACAATTTGGAGTTGTCCCAGGAGAAGACTCAACGTTTTGCTAATCGCCATCGTCGTGTTGGTCCTCGTCTTCGTGTTGGGGACTTGGTGTGGTTGTCCTCCCGTTTTGTCCCTATGAGGGTCTCTTCTCCTAAGTTTAAGCCTCGGTTCATCGGTCCTTATAGGATTTTGGAAATTCTTAACCCTGTGTCTTTTCGTTTGGACCTCCCAGCATCCTTTGCTATCCATAATGTCTTCCATCGGTCATTATTGCGGAGGTATGAGGTACCACTTGTGCCTTCTGTTGAGCCTCCTGCTCCTGTGCTGGTTGAGGGTGAATTGGAGTACGTGGTGGAGAAAATCTTGGACTCCCGTGTTTCCAGACGGAGACTTCAATATCTGGTGAAATGGAAGGGCTACGGTCAAGAGGATAATTCTTGGGTTACAGCTTCTGATGTTCATGCTTCTGATTTGGTCCGTGCCTTTCATAGGGCTCATCCAGATCGCCCTGGTGGTTCTTGTGAGGGTTCGGTGCCCCCTCCTTAAGGGGGGGGTACTGTTGTGATTCGGTTCGTGGGCTCCCCCGGTGGTCTCTTGTGGTACTGGTGTCCTGCAAGCTTTGCCTTCTGTTCACCTGTTTCTATCAGGATGTGGGAGTATCCTATTTAACCTTGTTCCTCAGTCATTCTAATGCTGGCCATCAATGTATCCAGAGTGATTCTGTTGCATGTTCCTGCTCCCAGTTTTCTTCTCAGCTAAGTTGGACACTTTAGTCCTTAAGTCTATTTTTGTATGTTTTGTCCAGTTTGCACTTATGTGAATCTCTGCAGCTGGAAGCTCTTGTTGGGCTGAAATTACCACTCCAGTGGCATGAGTTGTCACATGAGTTAAGGTAATTTCAGGATGGTGTTTTGAAGGGTTTTGCAGGTGACCGCGAAGTCCTCTGTTGTATCTTTCTGCTATTTAGTTAGCGGGCCTCTCTGTGCTAAATCTGCTTTCATACTACGTGTGTCTTTTCATCTGCTCTCACCGTTATTATATGTGGGGGGCTGCTATCTCCTGTGGGGACATTCTCTGGAGGCAAGCCAGGACTGTGTTTTCTTCTACCAGGGGTAGTTAGTTCTCCGGCTGGCGCGCGGCATCTAGAGACAACGCAGGAATGCCCCCTGGCTACTTCTAGTGTGGTGTGTAGGTTTAGCATCGCGGTCAGCTCTAGTTTCCATCACCCGAGAGCTTGTCCGTTTATTCTATGCTTCTGATGTTTCCTTGCCATTGGAAACCATAACAACTTTCCCATTGTCACCTTCGTGTCACCATGGCTGCTCAAATATTTGGGCATCGCTACATGTGATCTCCTCTTGCCCCGCTTCAAGTGGCCCGGGCGAGAGGCCTGAATCTATAAATGGAAAAGTCAACAGCTCTTTGGAGTGTGCAAGTGTGGGATCTGTTGTCTCCGGGCACTCGGCATGGTGGGAGGAAGGAGGATCAGGGTGAGGTATATACGGTCCAGACTCACGGCTACTGAGACTTGACCATATGGAAGACAGGATGGTGGTGGTGGCAAAGTGGCTGGAAGCATTATCCGCTATCCAATCAAACAAACTTTTGACACTGCTCTAGGTTCAATAGTGGTGTGCTGCTGTGGTCCCCTAGTAATTGGGACAAGAAGGTCAAGCGAGAAGATGTGGGTGTTTGTTGTGACATAGCTTCAGCTTGCCCACGGCCTCGGCCTCTGCATGCACTATCACTATCACACCCAGTTCCTTGTCCTTTGCCATGCGTCTTGCCCATTTTAAATGGAGGACAACATTTTCCACATTTACTACAAATGGCTGAATTTTGAGCGAACTTATATTTGATCCGTGTGACAGACAAACCACAGTTTTAAATAGCTGGCCTGTAGATAACTATTTTTAACAGCAAACTGGTGTCAAAAGCTTTGCTAACACACTGCAACAAAATTTAATTGGAGGCCAGAAATGGCAGATTTTTGAGTGCACTTATATGTGATCAGTGTGACGGACAAACCACAGTTTTAAATAGCTGGCCTGTAGGTAACTATTTTTAACAGGAAACTGGTGTATATAACTTCGCTAACACACTGCAACAAAATTTAATTGGAGGCCAGAAATGGCAGAATTTTGAGTGCACTTATATGTGATCAGTGTGACGGACAAACCACAGTTTTAAATAGCTGGCCTGTAGGTAACTATTTTTAACAGGAAACTGGTGTATATAACTTCGCTAACACACTGCAACAAAATTTAAATGGAGGCCAGAAATGGCAGAATTTTGAGCGTACTTTTATGTGATCCATGTGATGAACAAACCACAGTTTTAAATAGATGGCCTGTGGTTAACTATTTTTAACAGCAAACTGGTGTCAATAGCTTCGCTAACACACTACAACAAAATTTAAATGGAGGCCAGAAATGGCAGAATTTTGAGCGTACTTATATGTGATCCATGTAACGGGCAAACCACAGTTTTAAATAAATGGATTTTTAGCGCTGTAATATGGAAACAATCTTGCTGTATTCTGTAGTGCCAAAAAGCAAATGGAGCATAACAACGGTGTTCTCTGGATTGATTTTTAAGCAAATAATCAGGATTAAGATACAAAAAATTATTCCTAGCCCCTGATACTTGGGGCTATGTCTAGAAATGTCTGTAAAAGCAGCAGCAGCAGCAGACAGAACTGCAATGGACCCTCTTGCTATTTGCACTGAAGTCTGCAACATACACTGCCTGCATGCCTTGCACTGATATCTATGCAGCTGGATTAGTCCTCAGAAGGACTGTTAGTTGAGATAGATATGTGTATAATATATGGTGGTATACCTACACTAACTAAGAAATAAGCAAATCTCCCCTAGCTCAGCAGCACCTCTCCCTAAACTGACTGATTCCAGAGAAGACTGTGATGAGAATGGCGGTGCCAGGTCTGATATAGACCTGATGATGCTGTGAGGCCAGCCAATTACTGTAATGCCACAACCAACATGGCTGCGGCATTACAGTGTTTTGCAGACAATCACTGCATGTTCATTGGCTTTCTAAGGAATGCCAAATATGCAGGGAGGGGACCTGAGCACCCGCAGAGCAACCCCCAAAATACTCAACGAGCTTGGTCGAGTACCGAGTAGTGGCGAGCATGGTCGCTCATCACTAGTCATATCAGTCCTTCCTCTTCCCCTGTGGATGTAAAAAAGAAAGATGGGCGACTCTGTCCTTGCCTTGATTTCTGAGAACTGAACAAGGTCACGGTTAAGAATACATACCCACTTGCACTCATCTCCAACCTTTATAATCAGCATACGAGGGCTAAATGGTTTTCTAACTTGATCTTACATTGGTTAACAATTTAGTACTAGTGTTGAGCGATACCTTCCGATATCCAGAAGTATCAGTTTCGGATTGGATCGGCCGATATCCAAAAAATATCAGATATCGCCAATACTGAATGCCGATACCAATGCAAGTCAATGGGACACAAATATCGCAATGTAAATAAGCCCTTTCTGTGCTTCTACATCCTGTTCCAGAGGGGGGAAGAGTGGGGGCGGTGCGTGGGTGGACACTGTGCGTGTCTGTGTGTGTGTGGGCGGGGTCTGTGCGGGCCTGCCGGGGATCTGTACAGGCGTCTCGGGGCTATGTGAGGGCTGCCGGGGCTCTGTGCTGCCATCCGGGGCTATGTGTAGGCTGTCGGGGCTCTGTGTGGGCCTGCTGGGGCTCTATGCTGCCTGCCGGAGGTCTGTGCGGGCTGCTGGGTCTCTGTGCGGACCTGCCGGGGCTCTGTGCGCGCTGCCGGGGCTCTGTGCGGACCTGCCGGGGCTCTGTGCTGCCTGCCGGGGCTCTGTGCGTGTGTGCAGGCATCGTCCAATGGGACTACAAGTCCCATTGGATGATGCCTGCTACAGTGACAGTGATGGACACATTAGCCAATGATGGGACAGTAGTAGTCCCATTATCCGGCTAATGTGTTAAATGTAAAAAAAAAAAAAACTACATACATACTACATACATGCTACATACATATTTCATACATACATACCACATACATACCACATACATACTACATACATACTACATACATACATACATACTACATACATACAACATGCATACTACATACTACGTACATACTACATACAACATACTACATGCATACATACATACTTCATACATACATACTACATACATACTACATACTACATACAGTACATACATACTACATACATACACACTACATACATACATACTACATACATACATACATACATACTACATACATACTACATACATACTGCATACAATACATTCATACATTACATACAATACATACATATAGACATACAGTACCTTAAAAATAGATTACATACTCACTATTACTTGACATTTTGATCCCCGAAGCCAGTGTCATCTGTAAAAAAGATTAAAATAACAACCAATATACTCCCCGTCCACAGAAATCCACGAGTGTCCCACGATGATCTCCCGTGGAGAACGGCAGCATCAGCTCATGCGACCGCTCTCCAGGGGCCCCAGGAACACAATGGCTGGAGGAAGGTATCCTTCCACACTGTATTCCTCCACCGCTTTAAAAAAAATAGTCCCTAGTCTCACTTTATGCCATTGCTGTGTGAGAAATTTTCCCACACAGCAATTGCCATAAAGTGAGACTCACAGGTTACTATAGTTCAGTGATGCACTGCAGGAGCCATTGTCTCCTGTCAGTGTGTCACTGAAGGTCCTATAGAGCAGTGACATCACCCGATGTCACTGTTCTATAGGGGAGATCGTCGTGGGACACTCGTTATTAATTGGACTATGGCGGACAGGTAGTATACGGTTTATTATTTTACGTTTTTTCAGGCGCTGAAGTATGGTAAGTATGGTTAAATGAAGAATATTTAAATAATTTTTTCCTAATGAGTGTGTGTTTTATTAACCCTTTACTAGTATTGGATTAATAATGGATAGGCATCTTATTGACGCCTCTCTGTTATTAACCCGGCTTAATGTCACCTTACGATAGCAAGGTGACATTAACCCCTTATTACCCCATATCCCACTGCTACATGGGAGTGGGAAGAGAGGGGCTAAGTACCAGAATTGGCGCATCTTACAGATGTGCCATTTCCGGGGCTGCTGTGGACTGGTATTTATCCATGGCCCCTCTCTAGGCTATGAAGATCAATATAAAATATAGAGGTACCCCACGTAGCCAGAAAAGGCTACGCAGACAGCTGCGGGCTGATATTCATAGCAGGCTACTAATATTGGCCCCCGGCCGTCGGCTTTCCCCCTCTGGCGCAGAAATTTGTGCGGAAGCCCACGCCGTTTTTTTCCATTTTTTTTCTTTTTAATTTAACTCATGGGCTCCTGCGCAATTTTCTGCGCCAGAGGGAGAAAGCCGACGGCCGGGGGCCAATATTTGTAGCCTGCTATGAATATCAGCCCGCAGCTGTCTGCGTAGCCTTTACTGGCTATTAAAATAGGGGGACCCCCCAAAAAAATGACGTGGGGTCCCCCTATAATTTAAAGCCAGAAAGGCTACGCAGACAGCTGCGGGCTGATATTCATAGCCTAGAGAGGGGCCATGGATATTGGCCCCCCCGGCTACAAATATCAGTCCGCAGCCACCCCGGAAATGGCGCATCTGTAAGATGCGCCAATTCCGCCACTTAGCCCCTCTCTTCCCACTCCCATGTAGCGGTGGGATATGGGGTAATAAGGGGTTAATGTCACCTTGCTATCGTAAGGTGACATTAAGCCGGGTTAATAATGGAGAGGCGTCAATAAGACGCCTATCCATTATTAATCCAATATTAGTAAAGGGTTAATAAAACACACACATATTAGGAAAAAATTATTTTAATATTCTTAATTTAACCATACTTACCATACTTCAGCACCTGCAAAAAACTTAAAATAATAAACCGTGTACTACCTGTCCGCCGTAGTCCAATTAATAACGAGTGTCCCACGACGATCTCCCCTATAGAACAGTGACATCGGGTGATGTCACTGCTCTATAGGACCTTCAGTGACACACTGACAGGAGACAATGGCTCCTGCAGTGCATCACTGAGGTTACTATAGTTCAAAGTCTCACTTTATGGCAATTGCTGCGTGGGAAAATTTCTCACACAGCAATGGCATAAAGTGAGACTAGGGACTATTTTTTTTTACAGCGGCGGAGGAATACAGTGTGGAAGGATACCTTCCTCCTGTCATTGTGTTCCTGGAGCCCCTAGAGAGCGGTCGCATCAGCTGATGGTGCCGTTTTCCACAGGAGATCGTCATGGGACACTCGTGGATTTCTGCGGACAGGGAGTATATTGGTTGTTTGTTATTTTAATCTTTTTTACAGATGACACTGGCTTCGGGGATCAAAATGACAAGTAATGGTGAGTATGTAATCTATGTTTAATGTACTGTATGTCTATATGTATGTATTGTGTGCAATCTATGAATTTATTGTATGTTGTATGTATGTATGTATGTATGTATGTAGTATGTAGTATGCATGTAGTATGTATGTAATGTATGTAGTATGTATGTAATGTATGTAGTATGTATGTATGTAGTATGTATGTAGTATGTATGTATGTTGTATGTATGTATGTAGTATGTAGCATGTATGTAGCATGTACGTAGCATAAAACTCAAAATAGAAAGCACGCACCACCACGAATCAAAATATAAAAATATACAACTTTATTGAAGTAAATACATAAAAGTACATGGGATATGACAGGAGTTTAGCCAAAACATGGGTGCCGCATCTGAAAATAATAAGAGGAGTACAAACCCAATCAGAGAGTCATAATAATTACCTGCTGATGTCTGGAGCCCCGTGCGACCCACCGTCCCCAACGTGCGTTTCGGCACTAAAGCCTTCTTCCGGAAGGGTTTGTACTCCTCTTATTATTTTCAGATGTGGCACACAGCCCTTCTGATCTTTGTTTGTTCTAAGGTGTGCACTTGTACTTTGGATCTTATACTTATGCTGGTTATTGGCACACTATGGAGCAATTCTAATTAACCCTTTATACCTATATACACCTGCTGGTGCCTGGTTCCCTTGTGTGATTCCACCCATGTTTTGGTTAAACCCCTGTCATATCCCATGTACTTTTATGTATTTACTTCAATAAAGTTGTATATTTTTATATTTTGATTCGTGGTGGTGCGTGCTTTCTATTTTGAGTTTTGTCTATTTTGGCACTGAATCTTTTTTCTGACTTCCTCCACATTAATTGTGTTGCATGTGGATTTGGGCCTTGTATGTATAGGCTTCATTTATGTAGCATGTAGTATGTAGCATGTATGTAGCATGTAGTATGTATGTAGCATGTATGTAGCATGTATGTAGCATGTATGTAGCATGTAGTATGTATGTAGTATGTAGCCTGTATGTAGTATTTTTTTTTTACATTCAGCACATTAGACGGATGATGGGACTGCTACTGTCCCATCATTGGCTAATGTGTCAATCACTGTCATTGTAGCAGGCATAGCCCGATGGGACTTGTAGTCCCATCGGACAATGAATGCACAGACACAAAGACCCCCCGGCAGCCCGCACAGACCCCCGGCAGGCCACATAGACCTCCGAGAGGCCACACAGACCCCCCGGCAGGCCGCACAGACCCCCGAGAGGCTGCACAGACCCCACGGCAGGCCGCACAGACCCCTCGCCAGCCCGCACAGAGCCCCAGCAGGCACGCACAGACACCCCACGGTCCCGCACAGACCCCGCCCGCACAGAGACACGCAGTCTCTGCCCACACACCGCCCAAACTCCATTATAGTGCATTATTGCGCTATGGGAACTTCCGATTCCGGTATCCGATATCGCAAAAATATAGGAACTCGGTATCGAAATTCCGATACAGCGAATATCGGCGATATCCGATATTTGCAGTATTGGAATGCTCAACTCTATTTAATATGCATCCGGAAGGGTAATGAGTGGAAACTATGTTTTTAATGTCTGAGGGCCTATTCGAAAATCTTGTCATGCCTTTTGGGTTAACCAATGCACCAGCAGTATTTCAAATCTTTATGAACAATAAATGTTCTGATTCCATTAGGAGATTTGTTGTTATTTACCTTGAAGATTTTTAAATTTTCTGATTTGGACTCTAATCAGGAAAGTGTCCGAGTTGTATTACAAAGATTGAGAGAAAATTCTTTATTTGTAAAAATTGAAAAATTTATTTTTTCTCTTCGGGAGGTTTAATTTCTGGGATACATTTCATTCCCTATCGTTAGGTTCATCTCTGTCTAGCCGATTAGGGGCACCTTTAGATATATGCAATGTGTGGGTAGGGGAACCCTCTTATACTGGCAGGGTCTATCAGGATCCTAGGGTAAGACTACGAGGAGTGGGGGCGCCACAACGTTCCCCCTAGGGCGCCAACCCCCACTGATAGGTAGTTAACAGTGTAGCAATCTTGATAGGGTTTATACTTACCCCCAACAGTAGGTTTTTCACTGTGTGTTTTGGGTTTTTTGGTGCAGCCACAGGTTGGTGGCATTTTAAATATTTATTAATAAATATATTGGGTTTTATATGATTTTTGCAGAAGGCATCCCAATTTTCCATTGATTTTGATATTCGGAAGGGTAATGAGTGGAAACTATGTTTTTAATGTCTGAGGGCCTATTCGAAAATCTTGTCATGCCTTTTGGGTTAACCAATGCACCAGCAGTATTTCAAATCTTTATGAACAATAAATGTTCTGATTCCATTAGGAGATTTGTTGTTATTTACCTTGAAGATTTTTAAATTTTCTGATTTGGACTCTAATCAGGAAAGTGTCCGAGTTGTATTACAAAGATTGAGAGAAAATTCTTTATTTGTAAAAATTGAAAAATTTATTTTTTCTCTTCGGGAGGTTTAATTTCTGGGATACATTTTTTCGGCTGATGGTTTTAACCCCTTCATGACCCAGCCTATTTTGACCTTAATGACCTGGCCATCTTTTGCAATCTGACCAGAGTCCCTTTATGAGGTAATAACTCAGGAACGCTTCAACGGATCCTAGCGATTCTGAGATTGTTTTTTTCATGACATATTGGGCTTCATGTTAGTGGTAAATTTAGGTCGATAATGTATGCGTTTATTTGTGAAAAAATCGGAAATTTGGCGACAATTTTGAACATTTTGCAATTTTTTAATTTTTTATTTTTATTCTGTTAAACCAGAGAGTTATGTGACACAAAATAGCTAATAAATAACATTTCACACATGTCTACTTTACATCACCACAATTTTGGAAACAACATTTTTTTTTGCTAGGAAGTTATAAGGGTTAAAATTTGACCAGCAATTTCTCATTTTTACAAAACCATTTTTTTTAGGGACCACCTCACATTTGAAGTCAGTTTGAGGGGTCTGAATGGCTGAAAATACCCAAAAGTGACACCATTCTAAAAACTGCACCTCTCAAGGTGCTCAAAACCACATTCAAGAAGTTTATTAACCCTTCAGGTGCTTCACAGCAGCAGAAGCAACATGGAAGGAAAAAATGAACATTAACTTTTTAGTCACAAAAATGATTTTTAGCAACAATTTTTTTATTTTTCCAGGAGTAAAAGGAGAAACTGGACCCCGAAAGTTGTCCAATTTCTCCTAAGTACACCAATATCCCATATGTGGGGGGGAAACCACTGTTTGGGTGCACGACAGGGCACGGAAAGGGAAGGAGCGCCATTTGACTTTTTGAATGAAAAATTAGCTCCAATCGTTAGCGGACACCATGCCACATTTGGAGAGCCCCTGTGTGTCTAAATATTGGAGCTCCCCCACAAGTGACCCAATTTTGGAAACTAGACCCCCCCAAGGAACTTATGTAGATGCATAGTGAGCACTTCGAACCTCCAGGTGCTTCACAAATTGTTCCGTAAATATGAAAAAGTACTTTTTTTCCACAAAAATGTTAGCCTCAATTTTGTTAATTTTTACATGGGTAACAGGATAAAATGGATCCTAAAATTTGTTGGGCAATTTCTCCTGAGTACACCGATACCTCATATGTGGGGCTAAACTACTGTTTGGGCGCATGGCAAAGCTCAAAATGGAAGGAGTGCCATTTGACTTTTTGAATGAAAAATTGGCTCCAATCGTTAGCGGACACCATGCCAGGTTTGGAGAGCCCCTGTGTGCCTAAACATTAGAGCTCCCCCACAAGTGACCCCATTTTGGAAACTAGACCCCCCATGGAACTTATTTAGATGCATAGTGAGCACTTTGAACCCCCAGGTGCTTCACAAATTGATCCGTAAATATGAAAAAGTACTTTTTTTTTACCACAAAAATTTTATTTTAGCCTCAATTTTATTAATTTTTACATGGGTAGCACGATAAAATGGATCATAAAATGTGTTTGGCAATCTCTCCTGAGTACACCAGTACCTCACATGTGGGGGTAAACCACTGTTTGGGAGCACAGCAAGGCTCGGAAGGGAAGGAGCGCCATTTGAGTGAAAAATTAGCTCCAATCGTTAGCGGACACCATGTCACATTTGGAGAGCTCCTGTGTGCCTAAACATTGGAACTCCCCCACAAGTGACCCCATTTTGGAAACTATACCCCCCAAGGAACATATCTAGATGCATAGTGAGCACTTTGAACCTCCAGGTGCTTCACAAATTGATCCGTAAATATGAAAAAGTACTTTTTTTCCACAAAAATTTTATTTTAGCCTCAATTTTTTTAATTTTTACATGGGTAACAGGATAAAATGGATCTAAAGTTTGTTGGGCAATTTCTCCTGAGTACACTGATACCTCACATGTGGGGGTAAACCACTGTTTGGGTGCACGGCAAGGCTCGGAAGGGAAGGAGCGCCATTTGACTTTTTGAATGGAAAATTAGCTCCAATCGCTAGCAGACACGTTGTGTATTGAAAGTATGTAGTGTAAGTCAGGTTGGCATGTGGTGTACTATACATCAGGTTGGTGTGTGTGGTGTAGTGTACGTCAGGTTGGTGTGTGGTGTAGTGTACATCACGTTGGTGTGTGGTGTCGTATAGTGTACGTCAGGTTGGTGTGTATGTGGTGTGGTGACAGGATGGAGCTGTCAGGCGCAGGGGGTAGGAGAGGAGCAAATGGAGCCGGCAGCAGCAGGTGATAAAGGAGTGCAGGGGGTGATCAGAGGGCAGGGGGTGATCAGGGGCGGCAGGGGGTGATCAGAGGGCAGGGCGTGATCAGGGGGGGCAGGGGGTGATTAGGGGGGCCAGGGGGGTGATGACCAGGGGAGGATGGAGCTGTCAGGCACAGGGGGAAGGAGGGGAGCAGAGGATGAACTGTAGATGGAGCCAGCAGCAGGTAATCATGGGGTAATCAGGGGCAGGGGGTGACCAGGGGGGCCGGGGGTGATTGGGGGTGATCACTGGAGAGGGTGATCACCAGGGGAGGAGGGGCTGACAGGCGCAGGGAGGTAGGAGAGGAGAAAATGGAGCCGGCAGCAGGTGATAAAGGGGGGCAGGGGGGTGATCAGGTGGACAGGGGTGATCGGGGGCCAGGAGGTGATCAGGGGGGGCAGGGGGTGATTAGGGGTGATCACTGAAGAGGTTGATCACCAGGGGAGGAGGGGCTGTCAGGCGTGGGGGGCGGAAGAGGAGCAGAGTACCAGCTGCAGATGGAGCCGGCAGAAGCAGGTGATCAGGGGGTGACCAGAGAGCAGGGGGTGATCAGGGGGGGCAGGGGGTGATCAAGGGGGCTGGGGGTGATTGGGGTGATCACTGGGGGGGTGATCACTAGGGGAGGATGGAGCTGTCAGGCGCAGTGGGGGCAGGATAGGAGCAAATGGAGCCGGCAGCTGCAGGTGATAAAGGGGGGCAGGGGGTGATCAGGGGGGCAGGGGGTGATCGGGGGCAGGGGGGTGATCACCAGTGGAGGATGGAGCTGTCAAGCACGGGGGGAGCAGTAGGGGAGCAGAGGACGAGCTGTAGATGGAGCCGGCAGCAGGTAATCAGGGGGTGATCAGGGGGGCAGGGGGGGATCAGGGGGGCAGGGGGTGATCAGGGTGGCTGGGGGTGATTGGGGTGATCACTGGGGGGGTGATCACCAGGGGAGGATGGAGCTGTCAGGTGCAGGGGGGTAGAAGAGGAGCAAATGGAGGCGGCAGCAGCAGGTGATAAAGGAGTGCAGGGGGTGATCAGAGGGCAGGGGGTGATCAGGGGGGCAGGGGGTGATCAGGGGGGAAGGGGGTGATTAGGGGGGCCAAGGGGGTGATCACCAGGGGAGGATGGAGCTGTCAAGCATGTGGGGCAGGAGGGGAGCAGAGGACAAGCAGTAGATGGAGCCGGCAGCAGGTAATTAGGGGGGTGATCAGGGGGGCAGGGGGTGATAAGGGGGCAGGGGGTGACCAGGGGGGCCGGGGGTGATTAGGGGTGATCACTGGAGAGGGTGATCACCAGGGGAGGAGGGGCTGACAGGCGCAGGGGAGTTAGGAGAGGAGAAAATGGAGTTGGCAGCAGCAGGTGATAAAGGGGGCAGGGGGGTGATCAGGGGGCAGAAGGTGATCAGGGGGGGGAGGGGGTGATTAGTTGTGATCACTGAAGAGGGTGATCACCAGGGGAGGAGCTGACAGGCGCAGGGAGCAGTAGGAGAGGAGAAAATAGAGCAGCAGCAGGTGATAAAGGTGGGCAGGGGTTGATCACCAGAGCAGGGGGTGATCGGTGGGCAGGGGGGAGTTAGCGGAGGTTGGGGGGAGTGGAGGACAGGAGAGGGGAGGTACCTGTTCTCAACAGCACCGGTGGTGCTAGCAGTTGGGGAGGTGGCGGCGCTGTGAAGAGGTGTGCAGCGGCGATCATGGTGTCTGGGGGGCAGGTGAGCAGTCGGGCACCTCGCTCCTCAGCTTCCACAGATGGGATGAAGCTGAGGAGTGAGGCAGACATTGTTTTTCTCCGCCCCTCCACATCTGATTGGAGGACTAACGTCACATGGATGCTAGCTCCAATCAGATCTGAGGGGGGTGACAAAAAGGTCACCAGGAGTGATCGTAGCCCCGGGGGGGCAAAGCCACCAACCCTGGGGTCAGGTATAGGTACCCCTGCACCTGCGGGTCGGGTGACCTTTCATTAACCCCGGTCACCTGACCCGCAGTAACGCAATCCTTCTACGACACAGCATATGTATCACAGGTCGGATTGGCACCGACTTTCATGATGCATACGCTGTGTCACAGGTCGGGAAGGGGTTAAAATAGATCCTGGAAAGGTGCAATATTGCTCACCCATAGATTATTTTGTGGCCTGGAGTACATTTCCTTGGTGAATAACCCTTAAAAATGCATCGCCTTTATGAGTCTAGGAGTACCTATACATGACAATTTGAACAGAATGTGTATGAGGCCCTCCTTTATGTCTAATACATTGCATACCTGAGTCTTCTTTCATAAATGAAACTGAAATTTCCTACTTTTTAATAAAATAAAGTACATTTTTACTTAAATTATATTTTTTGCATCCTTTTTTAATTTTGTCTTATATACAAATCATTATACAGGAAAAACGGTTTTTTTTTTCTTGTAAAATGCAATTTCTCGTCGGTTTGGAATGTTTTATTGTCACTCCTTAAAATGGAGTAAGTGTGATCTGGGAGTTAGTGCTCATTCCCACTTGCAATGAAATCGGACAAATGCAATCCGATTAAAAATAAGATTGCATTTAGACCAATGTTTTTCTATTATTGTGTGTGTTAGGTATCGAGTTCCTGCCGCTGCACAGGGGGAATCTGAGCCACTTCCACTGCAGTCTCCCATTCTTCTTCAGCCACAGTGGAGCCTGCTCAGTGGAGACGTCGGTTCCAGCGTCTGGCTCAGTCAGATACTGTGAACTTGGTTACTGCTATTCTTCTAGGCTCAGCCATTGTAACCAGCACTGTTCAGCGGTGAGCAAATGCTCCTGGGACTAAGTCCTGCTTTTCCGCTACTGAGCATGCCCAAGGGATGTCCTCTCATTGGAGGTCGAAGGTCACATGCTCAGGTCCTGAAGCAGTTCCAATTGGACCACTAGGAAGGTCCTGGAGAGCTTCCTCTATAACAGGTTCACATGGCCGCACAGCCATGCGCTAGTATCAACCTATGTTCATGTGTGTATGAGCTTAGCTACCTCATGGTCTTTGTCAGCATGTGCTCAGGGTCGGCTGTAAGCCGTTCGAATTCCGGCACCTCCGAGAGGAGTTTGAGTGTATGAATTCAGGGCTGGCGTATAGCCACTAGAATTCCAGCACCTCCGGAAAGGAATTGTTTGAGTGCTGTTGCTGACTGTACGACCACTGTATGCTACCTGCTCCATTTATGAGCTTTGATCCCCTGTGAGGTTAACAGGGCACAGCATTTTCTTTAATTCCGGTGACTCTGCGAAGTAACAGAGTTCACTCCTGTGCAGGCCGGGTGATGGAACCCGTGTCTATTCAGATGTAGTGCCGCCATTTACTAGAAGCAGGTTCCACTCCTGCATGGTGGACCCTGGGCTGCAAACGCACCTATTCTACCTCAACAATTAATCGATGCGTTCCGCCAGCTCTAACAGTGTGTTCATCTAAGTTTTTTTTCTCAGGTCGGATCGGATCACGATCGCACTGGAAAAATCTCGAAGCATGCTATGATTGTAATTGGAAATCATATCGCATCCTGCAATAGAAGTCAATGGGTGAGAGAAAAAAAATCGCACAGCACTCGGATCAGCTGGGAGCAGATGTTTATAGCCTGGGAAAGGGGATAATACCCATGGAGCTTCCCAGGCTATTAATATCAGCTCACAGGCATATATTTAGCCTTTACTGGCTATTAAAATAGGGGACCCCCCAAAAAAATGACGTAGGGTCCTCCTATAATTAATAGCCAGCAAAGGCTATGCAGACAGGTCATGGATACTGGCCCCCCCCAGGCTAAAAATATCAGCTCTCAGCCTCCCCAGAAAAGGCACATCTCTAAGATGTGCCAATTCTGGCACTTAGCCTCACTCTTCCCACTTGTCCTGTAGCAGTAGTAAGTGGTGTGATAGTTGGGAGGGGTTGATGTCACCTTTGCATTGTCAGGTGACATCAAACCACGAGGTTAGTAATAGAGAGGCATCAATAAGACGCCATAGTTAGATTGTATAAAAATACAGACACCCAGAATAAAGTCCTTTAATTGAAAGAAAGACACAGACTCCTTTCATAAATATTTATTAAATCATACATACGACTTATCCCATTCCCTCGACACCATTGTCTTCTGCAAAAGAGTTAAAAAAATATGTATTCCTCACCTTTCCGCAGAGATGATAATCCATCTGTCCCACGATGGGTCTAGCTCTGCTACATCTAGATGGCAGGCTACATGGTTGCATGATGAAACCATATAGCCTACAAAAAACAAAGAGACAGCACCACAATGGATGGTGAAAAAATAGGAGCTTACATTTATTCTGCCTCCTGTAGCGACGTTTCGGTCAACAGACCTTTATCAAGCTTGTGTCCGCTGAGACCTTCAATCTATATATAAAAGGGTGCGGTTTTGACTTTCTTTTGTTTTGAAACCATACAGCCTGTCATCTAGCAGAGACACTTAGCAGCATGTGCTCAGTGTCTCCCTGTGAACTCTTATTCCCTCTCTGAGGGCACTGCGAGCGTGAGAAAGTTCTCTGGCTCACGGTGCCATCAGGTCCTTGGAGTTCACAGGCAGTGAACTCACTTAAGCTTTCTGACATCAGCGCGAGCGCCAGCTGAAGCTGGTCTACTGATCAGCTGATTAAGTCTTGCTTTCGATAACACCAATGATAAGACCCATTCTTTGCTTCCATCTTTACAGTCTTGAATTTAACAAGCTCATAAGAGAGTAAACTAACTGTACTGTGAACCACTTTTAATATATACTACGGTAAATTTGCTTACACAACTAGGCTTTATTATTACGCATTAGTAGGTTAATGTAAAATATATAGTAGTATCAAGTTTGAACCATAAAAAAATAATGAATTTAACAATTAGAACTGGCTGGTGGTCTTAATATATTTCTCTATGGTCCCCTATGAGTTATTTATAATGCAAATAATGCTGATACTGAATAGGCAGCCATATTATTGAATACACTACATCATTTTAGCCCATCCATGTATTATTTGCTCTATATTTACCCGAGTCACTTGCTTTGCTGAACATATTACATTCCCTAGTGTGATGCAATTTTTTCTTTCTTGTCTCTACATTTCCCAGTAGTACTCACAAGGTCCTCAGAAAAATAAGACAGAGCTACGGAGATTTATGAGAACGATTTAGAAGGCTGTGTTTGCTTGCTGACATTTGGATTCATCTATTGTCTCATTTCATGGAGTGTGATAGCACAACTCCATTCTAGTGCCACCAGAAACAATTTTCATTAATCAAAAGTCCAAAGACATCGTGTCACTTAAGGTTCTGACTCAATGCTCCCTATCTCTGCCTGCTTCTTCCCAGTGGTGTTCATACACTGATCTTACTCCCACACCAACCAAACGCTCATTGACACTTGGCCAGATACTAAACTTATTGTGGCTTGTCAACAAATATGTATAGTATAGTCAAGGAAGTTTTCAGAGTAACAATAATAAGCTTTGTGAAATTTTTGATCTATTGAAGCATAAAAATATTTTATATGATCATGTAATTTTCTTCGTGTTTGTTAGAGTAATGGTGTTACCAACTACTACTTCTTTCTCCTTAGTATTATTTTCCGAATAAAGCAATCAGAAGGCAGTAGCATAATATTTCTATTATGACTTTGCATTATAATTAATAATTACATCTTATTAAGAGAAATTTAATTTCACAAAACCAAATGCTGATTGTGGACTTTTTTAGATTTTGGCAAAAGCAAAAATGAGCTTTCCTAAGATGAATAGGTTCGTTGGCTAACTGTGAAAATGAATATATACCTAGTCCAAAACTGAAATTAATTTATTAGAAATCTGTATAAGAAAAGTCCAGTTTATAGTTTTTATACTTGGCAGGAAAAGTGCTACAGAAAGGATTTTATTAATTAATAACCAATTCATGCAAAGGTAAATATAAAGTACAAAAAACAGTTTATTATAAATGCATCTATAATTTTCTGTATGGTTACTTTAACTTCTTCATGACCTTGGGATTTTCTGTTTTTGTGCTTTCGTTTTTTGCTCCCTCTTCTCAGAGCCATAACTTGTTTCTGTTTCTGTTAACCCCTTCCCGACCTTTGACGCATACGCTGCGTCATGAAAGTCGGTGCCAATCCGACCTGTGACGCAGCGTATGCGTCATGGAGGGATCGCGTCCCTGCAGATCGGGTGAAAGGGTTAACTCCAATTTCACCCGATCTGAAGGAACAGGGGGAGTGGTGCTTCAGCCCAGGGGGGGTGGTTTCACCCCCTCGTGGCTACGATCGCTCTGATTGGCTGTTGAAAGTGAAACTGCCAATCAGAGCGATTTGTAATATTTCACCCAAAAAAACGGTGAAATATTACAATCCAGCCATGGCCGATGCTGCAATATCATCGGCCATGGCTGGAAAACCTAATCTGTCCCCCCCCCACACCCACCGATCTCCTCCTTAGTGCTCCATTACGTGGTCCGCCCCCCTAAGTCGTCCTGTCCGCTCCTCCGTCCTCCTGTCCGCTCCCCCCGTGCTCCGGTCCCCCCCCTGTGCACCGGTCCCCCCCCCGTGCTCCGATCACCCCCCTTCATACTTACCGGGCCTCCCGGTGTCCGTCCGGCTTCTCCCTGGGCGCCGCCATCTTCCAAAATGGCGGGCGCATGCAGCTGGCAGATTCGTTTCAGATGTATTTTGATCACTGCGATATAGCCTATCACAGTGATCAAAATAAAAAAAATAGTAAATGACCCCCCCTTTATCACCCCCATAGGTAGGGACAATAATTAAAATAAATAAAATATATATTTTTTTCTTTTTCTACTAGGGTTAGGGTTAGAACTAGGGTTAGAACTAGGGTTAGAATTAGGGGTAGGGTTAGGGTTAGGGGTAGGGTTAGGGCATGTGCACACAGTGCGGATTTGGCTGCGAATCCGCAGCGGATTGGCCGGGGATCCGCAGCGGATTGGCCGCGGATCCGCAGCGGATTGGCCGCTGCGAATTCGTAGCAGTTTTCCATCAGGTTTACAGTACCATGTACACCTATGGAAAACCAAATCCGCTGTGCCCATGGTGCGGAAAATACCGTGCGGAAACGCTGTGTTGTATTTTCCGCAGCATGTCAATTTTGTGCGGATTCCGCAGCGTTTTACACCTGTTCCTCAATAGGAATCCGCAGGTGAAATCCGCACAAAAAAACACTGGAAATCCACTGTAAATCCGCAGGTAAAACGCAGTGCCTTTTACCTGCGGATTTTTAAAAAATGGTGCGGAAAAATGTCACACGAATCCGCAAAGTGGGCACATAGCCTTAGGGTTAGGGTTGGAATTAGAGTTAGGGTACCGTCTCACAGTGGCACTTTGATCGCTACGACGGTACGATCCGTGACGTTCCAGCGATATCCATATGATATCGCAGTGTCTGACACGCAGCAGTGATCAGGGACCCTGCTGAGAATCGTACGTCGTAGCAGATCATTTGGAACTTTCTTTCGTCGCTGGATCTCCCGCTGTCATCGCTGGATCGTTGTGTGTGACAGCGATCCAGCGATGCGTTCACTTGTAACCAGGGTAAACATCGGGTTACTAAGCGCAGGGCCGCGCTTAGTAACCCGATGTTTACCGTGGTTGCCAGCGTAAAAGTAAAAAAAAAAAAACCGTACATACTCACATTTCGGTGTCCTTCAGGTCCCTTGCTGTCTGCTTCCCGCTCTGACTGTCTGCCGGCCGGAAAGTGAGAGCACAGCACAGCAGTGACGTCACCGCTGCGCTCTGCTCTCACTGTACGGTGGCACTCAGTCAGAGCGGGAAGCGGACGGCAAGGGACCTGAAGAACACCGAAATGTGAGTATGTATGTTTTTTTTTTTTTTTTTACTTTTACGCTGGTAACCACGGTAAACATTGGGTTACTAAGCGCGGCCCTGCGCTTAGTAACCCGATGTTTACCCTGGTTACCCGGGGCCTTCGGCATCGTTGGTCGCTGGAGAGCGGTCTGTGTGACAGCTCTCCAGCGACCACACAACGACTTTCCAACGATCACGGCCAGGTCGTATCGCTGGTCGTGATCGTTGGAAAGTTGCAGAGTGTGACGGTACCCTTAGGGTTGGAATTAGGGCTAGGGTTGGAAATAGGGTTAAGATTAGGCTTGTGGTTAGGGTTAAGGATAGGGTTAGGGTTGTGTTGGGGTTACAGTTGTGGTTAGGGTTGGGATTAGGGTTAGGGTTGGGATTAGGGTTACGGGTGTGTTGGGGTTAGGGTTGTGGTTAGGGGTGTGTTGGGGTTAGGGTTGTGATTAGGGTTATGGCTACAGTTGGGATTAGGGTTAGGGGTGTGTTGGGGTTAGTGTTGAAGTTAGAATTGAGGGGTTTCCACTGTTTAGGCACATCAGGGGTCTCCAAACGCAACATGGCGCCACCATTGATTCCAGCCAATCTTGCGTTCAAAAAGTCAAATGGTATGCCCTCCCTTCCAAGCCCCGACGTGCGCCCAAACAGTGGTTTACCCCCACATATGGGATACCAGCGTACTCAGGACAAACTGGGCAACAACTATTGGGGTCCAATTTCTCCTGTTACCCTTGCAAAAATTAAAAATTACTTGCTAAAACATAATTTTTGAGGAAAGAACAATTATTTTTTATTTTCACGGCTCTGCGTTATAAACTTATGTGAAGCACTTGGGGGTTGAAAGTGCTCCCTTGTGAAAAAAAAAATTGCTTGCTAAAACACCTTTTTTGAGGACAGAAAAATGATTTTTAATTTTCACGGCTCTGCGTTGTAAACTTCTGTGAAGCACTTGGGGGTTGAACGTGCTCACCACACATCTAGATAAGTTCTTTGGGGGGTCTAGTTTCCAAAATGGGGTCACTTATGGGGTGTTTCTACTGTTTAGGCACATCAGGGGCTCTGCAAATGCAACGTGACGCCCGCAGACCATTCCATCAAAGTCTGCATTTCAAATGTCACTACTTCCCTTCCGAGCCCTGACGTGCGCCCAAACAGTGGTTTACCCCCACATATGAGGTATCAGCGTACTCACAACAAACTGGGAAACAAATATTGGGGTCCAATTTCTCCTGTTACCCTTGTGAAAATAAAAAATTGCTTGCTAAAACATCTTTTTTGAGGAAAGAAAAATGATTTTTTATTTTCACGGCTCTGCGTTGTAAACTTCTGTGAAGCACTTGGGGGTTGAACGTGCTCACCACACATCTAGATAAGTTCCTTGGGGGGTCTAGTTTCCAAAGTAGGGTCACTTGTGGGGAGTTCCTACTGTTTAGGCACATCAGGGGCTCTGCAAACGCAACGTGACACCCGCAGAGCATTCCATTAAAGTCTGAATTTCAAAACGTCACTACTTCCCTTCCGATCCCCGACGTGTGCCAAAACAGTGGTTCACCCCCACATCTGGGGTATCAGCGTACTCAGGAGAAACTGCATAACAACTTTTGGGGTCCAATTTCTCCTGTTACCCTTGGGAAAATAAAAAATTGTGGGCTAAAAAATCATTTTTGAGGAAAGAAAAATAATTTTTTATTTTCATGGCTCTGCGTTATAAACTTCTGTGAAGCACTTGGGGGTTCAAAGAGCTCACCACACATCTAGATTAGTTCCATGGGAGGTCTAGTTTCCAAAATGGGGTCACTTGTGCGGGAGCTCCAATGTTTAGGCACACAGGGGCTCTCCAAATGCGACATGTTGTCCGCTAATGATTGAAGCTAATTTTCCATTCAAAAAGCCAAATGGCGTGCCTTCCCTTCCGAGCCCTGCCGTGCGCCCAAACAGTGGTTTACCCCCACATATGGGATATCATCGTACTCAGGACAAACTGGACAACAACATTTGGTGTCCAATTTCTCCTATTACCCTTGGGAAAATAAAAAACTCCGGGCTAAAAATCATTTTTGAGGAAAGAAAAATATTTTTTTTATTTTCATGGCTCTGCGTTATAAACTTCTGTGAAGCACCTGGGGGTTATAAGTGCTCACTATGCATCTAGATTAGTTCCTTGGGGGGTCTAGTTTCCAAAATGGGGTCACTTGTAGGGGAGCTCCAATGTTTAGGCACACAGGGGCTCTCCAAACGCGACATGGTGTCCGCTAACGATTGGAGCTAATTTTTCATTCAAAAAGTCAAATGGCGCGCCTTCCCTTCCGAGCCTTGCCGTGCACCCAAACAGTGGTTTACCCCCACATATGAGGTATCGGCGTACTCAGGAGAAATTGCCCAACAAATTCTAGGATCCATTTTATCCTGTTGCCCATGTGAAAATGAAAAAATTGAGGGTAAAAGAAATTTTGTGTGAAAAAAAAGTACTTTTTCATTTTTACGGATCAATTTGTGAAGCACCTGAGGGTTTAAAGTGCTCACTATGCATCTAGATAAGTTCCTTGGGGGGTCTAGTTTCCAAAATGGGGTCACTTGTGGGGGAGCTCCAATGTTTAGGCACACAGGGGCTCTCCAAACCTGACATGGTGTCCGCTAACGATGGAGATAATTTTCCATTCAAAAAGTCAAATGGCGCTCCTTCCCTTCCGAGCCCTGCCGTGCGCCCAAACAGTGGTTTACCCCCACATATGAGGTATCAGCGTACTCAGGACAAATTGGACAACAAAGTTCGTGGTCCAGTTTCTCCTTTTACCCTTGGGAAAATAAAAAAATTGTTGCGAAAAATCATTTTTGTGACTAAAAAGTTAAATGTTAATTTATTCCTTCCATGTTGCTTCTGCTGCTGTGAAACACCTGAAGGGTTAATAAACTTCTTGAATGTGGTTTTGAGCACCTTGAGGGGTGCAGTTTTTAGAATGGTGTCACTTTTGGGTATTTTCAGCCATATAGAACCCTCAAACTGACTTCAAATGTGAGGTGGTCCCTAAAAAAAATGGTTTTGTAAATTTTGTTGTAAAAATGAAAAATCACTGGTCAAATTTTAACCCTTATAACTTCCTAGCAAAAAAAAAATTTGTTTCCAAAATTATGCTGATGTAAAGTAGACATGTGGGAAATGTTATTTATTAACTATTTTGTGTCACATAACTCTCTGGTTTAACAATAAAAATTAAAAATGTGAAAATTGCAAAATTTTCTAAATTTTCGCTAAATTTCCATTTTTTTCACAAATAAACTCAGAAATTATCGACCTAAATTTACCACTAACATGAAGCCCAATATGTCACGAAAAAACTATCTCAGAATCGCTAGGATACGTTGAAGCGTTCCTGAGTTATTACCTCATAAAGGGACACTGGTCAGAATTGCAAAAAACGGCAAGGTCATTAAGGCCAAAATAGGCTGGGTCATGAAGGGGTTAATATAGCTGTGTGAGGCTTGTTTTTTGTGGGACGAGATGTTCTTTTGAACGACACTATTGATTTTACCAGATAGCGTACTGGAAAATTGGAAAAAAATTCCAAGTTCAGTGAAATTGCAAAAAAAATGAGATTCCACAACTTTTTTTATTTACTTTTTTATTCACATTGTTCGCTAAATGCCAAAACTGACCAGGCAATATGATTACCCAGGTCACTACCAGTACACAGATACCAAACATGTATAGGTTATTTTTAATTGTGAAAAACAAAATCAGACATTTGAAAGAAAAAAAATATTTTCTTATGTCAACATTTTCCAACACCCATAGCATCTCCATTTTTCAGGATCTGGGGCTGGATGATGGCTTATTTTTTGCGCCCCAAGCTGAAATTTTTTATTTTTTATTGATGACATTTTTGGGTAGATTCGATGTTTTGATCACCCATTGCATTTTGCTGCATTGGTGCGACAGCTCAAAAAATTTAATTTTGCCATTTTTATTTTTTCATTACGCCATTTACCTATTAGATTAATTTATATATTTATTTATAATTTGTATTTTGATAGATTGGACATTTCTGAACGCAGCGATACCAAATATGTGTACTGTTATTTTTTTTCATTGATTTCTTTTCAATGAGGCAAAAGGGGGGTGACTTAGACTTGAGGGTTTTTTTTACAAAAAAAAGTAAAATTTTTAAAACTTTTTTTTTTTTACTGTTTAATGACTTCAATAGTACCCTTAGGAGAATTGAAGCTGAGATCCTCCGATCGCCTGTGCTATATATATAGCAGAACTTCAGACCCCTGGCTGTCATGACAACCCATCGGCATCCCGCAATCACGTGACATGGGTGCCAATGGGCAGGACATGTGACGAGCTTCCGGCCGGCACATTTTAAATGCTGCTGTCAATGATGCTGACAGCTTTTAACTTGCTAACTTGTTAACAGCTGCATGTCGATCAGATCAGCTGTCATGTGCATGGAAAGATGAGAACTCAGCATCGGAACCGCATCAAAGACAGACACGACCTTTGACACCTATATGTCAAAGGTCGTGAAAGGGTTTATGTGTTCACAATAACTACCCAATTACTCAACATGGGTATTAGTTTCTGTGGCCATGCATGGCCATGCATATCTCCTGTCTCACAGATGATATAGCATAGGAAGGCAGGCTTTTTATATCTTTGGCCCTGCTGCTTTGCTGTCAGCCATTTCATTAGAACATGTTTAAAACAGCAGGGGAAGAGAACATTTTTGGTGGGAAAAAACTATTTCATTTACAAAGGATGTGAGTTCACAAGAGGCTGTAAAATTGCATCTTTGTAACAATTTGTGCTGAATGATAGCAAAAACTAAATTTGACCATGACTAGAGATGATCGAACTGTTTGAAATTCAAATATGCTGGCTGTGCTGGTTTTCCCCCCAAATTTTTATTTGATCCAAATCTCAATACTCTAAATCCTGTTTTCAGGCTCAGTTCAGTGTCTCCTGGATTCACGGCTCTGCAGTCACATCGTGCCTCTGCTCAGCCATGCAATCCAGATGAAATAGTGTTGAGCTCTTTGTGGGACAAATTGAATATCTGCAGATAGTTGAGTAATATGGAGTTTCATTTTTTTTATTTTACAGTAATAAATGGGTATAAGAGGATGGGAAGTGTTTATTAAAAAAAGGATTTTTCCTGTCTGTGTGTCTTTATTTAATTTTCACTACAGGGTTAGCAATTGGGGCGTCTTATAGACACCTCTCCATTAGTAACCCCTGGGCTTGATGTCAGCTGACATTACAAAGCTGACATCATCCCCACAAATATTACCCTACTTTCTACCCCATCAGGGCAAGTGGGAAGAGCGAGGCTAAGCACCAGAATTGGTGCATAGTATGGTTGCACCATTTCTGGGGCGTCTGAGGGCTGATGTTCTTAATCTGAGAGGAGGCCAATATCCATGGCCGCTTCCTAGGATATTATCATCAGTCCGCAACTGTCTGCATAGCCTTTGCTGGTTATTAAGTATAGGGGAAATCACACGTCATTTTTTGGAGGTTCTCTCCTATAATAACTAGGCTAAGCAAACAGCTGTGAGTTGATATTAATAGCCTGGGAACCTGTATGGTTATTGGCTCCGTCTCAGAATATTAACATCAGCCACCAGCCACTGGCTTTCTCGCAGACAGATATGAAAATTACAGGGGACCACATGCCATTTTTTTCATTTATTAAGAAGCACAGCAAAATACACACCAAAGGTAACCTTAGTTCACAGCCTCGAGGTGTTCCAGCAGCTGGAAACTCCAGTTACGTTAAAATGTACCTCAAAGTTTCCCATGAGATTTCTGGGCCTTGCAACACCTGGTAGCTGTAAAATCTGGTAACCTTTAAGTTCTCACGCAAAAAATACTAACGTCAGTAAAGTCAATTTATTGACATCACCGCTCGGTGCTGCAGTTGATTTCTCAGGCTCAGCTCAGTGTCTCCTTGACTAACAACTAAGCATTTTTCATCATGCCACAATATAGTGCTTTATTACTTTTAATTTTATAGCAATAAATTTACAGCAACAAATATGTGACAGAGGGTGGGGAGTTTTTATTTTAAATAAAGGAGTCTGTGTTTTCAGATATTTATTTTAAATAAAGTAGTTTTCTGTGTCTGTATTTTTATTACATTTGACTATGGGGTTAGTAATGGGGGTGTCTTATAGACACCTCTCCATTACTAACCTGTGGGCTTGATGTCAGCTGACATTACAAAACTGACATCAACCCCACAATTATTACCCCACTTGCCACCGCACCAGGATAAGTGTGAATATTCAGGCAAAGTGTTAGAATTGGCACGTATAGTAGATGTGCCTTTACTGAGGTGGCTACAGGCTACTATTTTTAGGCTCTGGGGGCCAATATCTAAGGCCCCTTGCCAGTTTTTATAACCAGCCAATATAACATTGACAGATGAGGGCTACAGTCCATAGCTGTCAGTTTTGCCTGCGGTGGTTATTAAAAATAGGGAGGACCCCACACCATTTTTTTTTATTTATTTATTGATAAGACACCAGCTGATGAATACTCTCATCATCATACGCCTGCTGTTGCTATCATCGAGGCCAGGCTTATGATAAGAGTAGAACTGTCATCAGCCGATGCCTGTGACCAGTGGTAACTTTTTTAGCATCAGTCACACCTGCTGGCTCACACACTGTCATCTGTATGACAGCGTGGGAACCGCAGCGCTCTGACCGGTGGCAACAAACTTACCGCCAATCAGTGCTGGTGTTGCTCACGCTGTCACGCAGATGACAGCATGGGAAATACCGGATGTCAAGTCTGTTGAACCTGAACAGTAACACAGACTTCAGGGAGAAGTCCATGTTTGGAGTCTGTGTACAGATGCTTGCTGTTCAGTATGGACCCTGAATTCTACCATTCAGGTTCGCCCATCATTTCTGGAATCTGAATATGATAAAAAACTGGGCCAATATGCGGAGGCAAAAATCCATGGGATCAGGACTCATGGTGAATGGTAGAGAAAATTGGCTATTCAAATGGTGGTTCACTGATGTACATCAGGTTGGCATTGTGGCAGATAAAACATTTAGTCCATTACGAGTGATTGCGTGCCCTTCGGGCATGCGCTGTGATTATGAACCATGCAATGGGGTGTAACCACGCAGCAGACTGACCTCGCAATGGTGTGTAGCCACACACCAGACTGCGTATGTGCAGACTAATAGCAAACATAAATACCTGGTGTGCCTCTCCTGCCACTCCTACCTTTTGTACAAAAATGTCCTCCCACTGCCTCCTGGGCTGTCCAGAAAAAACAGTGTGAGCTAGTGTCGTCTGGATGTGATGCAGCATTGACTGCTTGCATAATTGCATCAAAAGCTGATTTCTGAGCTTCATTAAGTATAGATTTCAATTGCTCAGCCTCTTGCTTTTTTTGGTTCATTCCAGTTTAATGTATCAAACTTGATATTGGCACAGTCATGTACTTTGTAAACATATTTGAAAAGATATTTAACACTTTTTATTGAAGCACATATCTCAACATTGATATGGCAATTGTACTTGAGTAATAAATAGGGGTTGTATGGAACTACCCATCTATTGTCTATTTCTTGCGTTCCTTGTCTGGTTTTCCCAGTATCGCGTCAACGGTACTGTGTGTAACCATCAACATTTGGGTTTGTCTCTGCATTAAATTCCTTTGGAAACTTTTTTGCGCATTGACCATCTGTCTTGCATATAGCACCAGGTTGATCTTCGCCACATGGGTCATGATATGAATCATGTGCTTCATCACTGCCTCATGCAGTTTTGGATTTGTCTCATTTGGGATTTCAGCAGAGACCAGTTTGTTAATTATTTCTTTGTCACTGGGTTTATCTTCCTCTTCGAGGATTAAGAGCATGTGAGCTTGTGGTAGTCCACACTTTTAAAATTCTAATACATTCACATAGGCAACTACACGGCCAAAAATGTGTTTTTTCAAAATCTCATTGAGCATGGCTTGGAGTTTGATTTTAAATACTCGTGCAACCAAATCTGGTCTGCATGCTGGCCTTTGCCATGGTTCTAGGTTTTCAGTAATTTATTTCCTCTTTGGGTTACAGGTCATCATAACAAAAAGTTCTGGCTTTCTGAATTTTCGGACGATTGTCATGGCATTTAGGTAATTTTTCTGCATAGCTTTTTGGGCTTTCAATGAAAGGGGATGGTAAAATTACTGGTGTCTCAGCTTTTAGCACTTGGTATAATGCAGCATTATGGATGTGATCCATAACGCCGGCATAACTGTTGATGCGTAATGCCTTTTAATTTTGTTTTATATATTCTATCCTGTCGGATTCAATTTTGACGTATCTGTCAACAGTAAATTGTTGCATCAACTTCCCAGCATTTAAAAGGGGATTGAACTCGTCACGAATGGCAAACCTGTACTGCAACAGGGTGATTTTTTTCTTGTCAATCTTGATCCACAGGTATGGATGGTAGATGAATGTCGCCAATTCCTTGATGTTGCACACTTAGGGCAATTGGAGTTGTCAAATTTATTTTCCATCCACTGTCCCCATATGGGAATAGAAGTGGATATGTCATTGCATCAGACTTTCTGTGAAGACAGCTGATTTGAACAGTTTGGTTTTCACTTTTGAGGTGAACTCTGATGTTCCTATTAAATGGGAGTTCACCCATTGCATTTTGATAAATTATAGCTACTTCATAGCACCTTGGTGCATTGTAGCACCTCTGGTCATCATTGTAGTCATTTATAATTGACATTTGACAATTGACAACGAGCCCAATGTAAATCTATGGGAGACCAGAGTATTTTTACCGCAATCCCCCCGGGGGTCCTTTTAAGGTCTAAAAACATCTGAAAATCATGGAAACACTGCTCAAAAGATACAGAGACATCATGGGGATCGCCCCTGGAAGCATTTCTGACTCCTAGTTACACAGTTGTAAACATTTTTTTCCGAGATTCATGCCATTTTTCCTGGTGCAACAAAAAAACACACTAAAACGAAACCAAAACTGATGTTGCTGGGAAATATGTCAAGGTACATCCTATGCAGGTTAATGACTTGCCTGTAAGGCCAAATATTTAACCCCAGACTAAAAATTTCCTCCCCCACTTAGGCTTAGTTCAGACGCAGCATTTTTGAAGCGATTTTCAACTTTAACATTGCTTTCAACTACTACAAATGCATTCACTGGGAAATATCATTGTAACATTTAACAACCCTAGCTGGCCATATGGTGTGTGACACATAAAGAGACCCATATTGTTTCATTTATGAGGGACTCTTAAAGTCACAGTCTATTTTTACTGGTGCATCAGGCATTAATCTTCTTAAAGGGCCATTATTAAACAGTGGGTCTCCTAAGCTGTTGTAGTCCATCCTGTGAGTGGATGGGCTGCCAAGAATTACGACGCACCACAATACCCCTGTCATAAGATGTCCAGGGGAGACTCCTGAAAAAGTGTTGCATTGAATTCAAGGCCTGCCCTGCTACCAATTTATATGCACCCAAATAAGCCTTTGAACCCACATACTGGATGGACCCATGAAAATCCACTTTCCAATATGCATTTTGTACTCCTTTGTTTTACACATTGACAGCAAGGCCAGCCCTGCTGCATAGTCAGTCATATGCACCCCATTAGGCCTTGGAACCCACATACTGGAAGGGCCCATTAAAATCCACTCGTATTTTTTAAAGGTATGATGGTTCCCTCTTTGCACAATTACAGTATTTACAGGAGAATTTGGCAATTTTATTTTACATGTTTTTAACACTAAGGTTCAGATAAGGCATTAAAAAAGGCTAATACTTGCAATACAACACAATTTTATTGCAAACTACAAAATTCAAGGAATAGTATGATTGAATAGTGTGAGTGCGTACACTTTTGTATATGTTAACATACACAGGTAAATAAGTACATATAAGGATTAAATAAATATAGTGATTGCATATATATGAAGATTAACTACATACAGTATACTTAGATCATCACAAGAGGCTTTTAAACATCATCTGTCTGGAATGAATCAGAGAAACAACACCAAGACAGAGAACCCCTGGGAGATTACCTACACTGCATGGGCATCCCCAGTTATGCAGATATCAGCACACTGTACATGTACAGGTACCCCAGCTTTCGCATCTGTCTTAGTCATGTTTCTCTGGTCTTATATAGTGATTTACACTATGTAGTAACTCTAGTTTCACCCACACCTTCAAGTGGCCAGCTTTCAAGGTTGTATGAAACTGAGATATCATGGCGTCATCAGACGAGATGCCATAAACCCCTAGAAAATAAAAGTCACAAGGATTTAGATCAAACCACCACCAGCTTAGTTTCAGTAAACCTTAATGTTTTAAAATGACAAACAGCAAACATATAGAGGCTTAGAACTGTTTGTGAAGTGAATAAACAAACATTTATCAAGATTGTGTCACTATGAGCATTGTCTGTCACATCTGTAAATGTTTTACAAGAAATGCAGCTATGTGATTGTCTGAATGCATTGGGTAAACAGTATTTTAATCTTGGTTACAAATCGCCATTTGTATATTTGCCATTTGTACATTTGAGGCTGCCAAAGTTATGGCTCTCAAGGAGAGAAACTAATATAGTTGACAAAGCTATATTTTTAATGAACTATTGAGCCAAGCTAACAGCACTGCTTTATCAAATTTATATGAAGTGTATTGTGTCCAATGTGACCAGGCAACACAAAAAGGAGCTTTTTAAGGGAGCTCTTTAAGGTACACAAATGTTATGAAGTCTTTGCGAACAAGGATGTGGTTTCTCCAATGTGGGGTACCTTTTTTAAAAATATACTAGTGCCATTGCAGGCCCCTTGCCCAAAATTCACCGGCCTATAACAGTACAAAGCACGCTCACCCTGGTGATCTACTGGCAGTTAAACAAGAAACATTGCAGGAGACAGAGTTAAGAAGTAAGCCCAATGTAGTGGTGTGGGTCACTGAGACTTGTAATGCAGTGAATGAGCTGCCAAACAATTCCTCAATGGGGGTACCTTTTTTAAAAATAGACTAGTGCCATCGCATACCCCTTGCCCAAAATGCACATTACAGAGCACGTTCACCCTGGTGATCTAGTGGCAGGTGAAGGACACACTGCAGGAGACAGAGTTAAGAAATAGGCCCAATGTAATGTAATGCCCAATTCCCCAATGTGGGGTCCTTTCTTTACAAATTAAAATAGTGCCAACACAGCCCCCTTTCCCAAAATGCACCATACAAAGCACGTTCACTCTGGTGATCTAGTGGCAGGTGAAGGACACACTGCAGGAGACAGACTTAAGAAGTAGGCCCAATGTAATGTAATGCCCAATTCCCCAATGTAAGGTCCTTTTTTTTACAAAATAAACTAGTGCCATCACAGCCACCTTGGCCAAAATGCACTGTACAGAGCACATTCACCCTGGTGATCTAGTGGCAGGTGAAGGACACACTGCAGGAGACAGACTTAAGATGTAGGCCCAATGTAATGTAATGCCCAATTCCCCAATGTGGGGTCCTTTTTTTACAAAATAAAATAGTGCCATCACAGCCTCCGTGCCCAAAATTCATGGATGATGAGTATGAGGATAAGGAGGAGGATAACAACAAACAGACCAAATGTGGAAGCGTATACCCATGTGTGGTTGTGAAGAGATGCATGAGAATACACCTGCTCAAAAGAGAGAATGTATTTGAGGTTATGTTTCGCTGTTTTCACTTGGTGGTGTACAGAAGTCTTTCCCAATCCAGCCCTTGTTCATTTTTATAAGTCAACCTGTCAGCATTTGCAGTTGACAGGCGGATGCGCTTATCTGTTAAAATTCCACCAGCGGCACTAAAAACCCACTCTGACAGAACGCTAGCAGCAGGGCAGGCCAAGACCTTCAAAGCATAGAGAGCCAGTTTATGCCATGTGTTCAGCTTGGATACCCAATAATTAAAAGGCACAGAGGAATCACGGAGGATATTTGTACGATCTGCAAGGTACTCCCTCATCATCTTCCCAAACATTGCACTTCTTGTGACAGCACCCCTTGCCTCATGCCGTCACGATGGGAGGGTCTGAGAAAACTGTCCCAGAACTTTGCCATTGTTCCCCTGCCTGAGCTGGATTGCACTTCTGTCTCTCTCACTTAGACTCCTTGGTTGTACAACAAACTCTGACGTCTGCTGCCAGGGTTCTCACATGATAATTTTCTAAGTAATTCTGCTACAAGGACCCTCTGGTACTGCAACATTTTAGTACACCTCTCTGCCTCTGGTAGAAGAGATTGAAAGTTCTCCTTGTAGCGTGGGTCTAAAAGTGTCACCAACCAGTAATGAGTGTCACCAAAATTTTAATAATGTGAGGGTCACGTGAAATGCAGCGCAACATAAAGTCAGCCATGCATGCCAGACTGCTAACAGGAATGACTTCCGTGTCCTCACCAACAGGACGGCTGACCATGCTGTCCTCCTCCTCCTCATCCCTGTCCTCAGGCCATCCCTGTTGAACAGACGGTATTACAGCTTTGGTTGTAGTACCATCTATAGCGCATGAAAGTAGCTCCTGGTTTTCCTCCTCCTCCTCACTGACTACCAATCCACGATGAGAAGACATGAGGCTGGGCTGAGTGTAATCCCCCTGTATGGTTCCTTACTCCATGTCCTCATGCTTTACCTGCAATGCATCCTCTTTAATTGTGAGCAGAGAGGTTTTCAGAATGATGAGAAGAGGGATGGTGATGCTAATTATGGCGTCATTGCCGCTCACCATCTTGGTGCAGTCCTCAAAGTTTTGGAGGATGATACATATGTCTGACATCCATGTCCACTCCTGAGGTCTTATGTGTGGAGTCTGAACTGAATATCGACGGCCTTGTTGATGTTGGTAGTCAACAACTGCCCTCTTCTGCTCACAAAGCCTTTCCAACATAAGCAGCGTAGAGTTCCAGCGCGTGGGGGCATCACACACCAGCCGGTGAGCTGGAAGCTGCAAACGCTGCTGAAGCACGGCAAGGGAGGCTGAAGTTGTGGCTGACTTTCTAAAATGTGCAGACAGACAGCGTACTTTCACTAGCTGATCCGGCAGCTCCGGGTAGATTTTCAGAAAACGATGAACCACCAGGTTAAGCACATGGGCCAAGCAAGGTACGTGTGTGAGTCAACCTTGCCTCAGAGGCGCCACCAGGTTACAGCTATTGTCACGTATGACCTTGCCTGGCTGTAGGTTCAGCAGTTTCATCCAAACATCTGACTGCTCTTTCAGCGCTGTCCACAACTCTTCTGCATTGTGCGGTTTGTCACCTATGCAGATTAGTTTCAGCACAGCCTGTTGCCACTTGGCTGAGGCAGTGCTGCAGTGCTTCCAGCTTCTGACTGATTCTGTTGATTTCAGAGATGGAGGATGAAGAGGAGGAGGTGCAGGAGCTCTAGATGGTGGGGGCATCCATGTTTGACGTAGGGCCAGCAATCCTCGGCATGGGGAGGATGTGTTCCATCCCAAGGTCCAACTGGGTCCTGGCTTCCACTATGTTAACCCAGTGTGCCGTCAGTGAGATGTACTGTCCCTGCCCACAAGCACTTGTCCACGTGTCCATGGTTAGGTGGACTATCCCTGTAACAGCATTGTTGAGGGCATGGGTAATGAGAAATAGTAGCGACTGGAAACCGAGTACCTATTGACGGCTGCTGCCATCAGGTTGTGGAAAGCTTCCATCTCAATGAGCCTAAAAGGCAGCATTTCTAGCGCAAGCAGAAGAGAAATATTAGAATTTAGGACTGTGGCCTATGGGGCATTGGGGTATTTCTGCTTTCGTTCCAAAGACTGGGTTATAGACAACTGAAGGCTGTGCTGGGACAAGGGCGTGGATGGGCTTGCTGATGGTGCTGCTTGACTGTGGGCCACAACAGGTGCAGGGCTAGAGGCATCTTCACATACATGGTGTACTGGGGATTGGCTTCTCCGCAAAACAGTCAAAGAAGCAGTGGTGTGACCTGCAGGCAGTGGTCCTGGTGCCTGGGATTCGGCCCACAAAGTCTGGTGCTTTGCTTCAATGTGCCTGATCGTGCTGGTGCTGGTCAGGCTGGTTGTTTTGCTACCCCTGCTGATGTGCGCATGGCAGGTGCTGCAAATGGCCTGTTTGGGGTTATTGGTAGAATCTTTAAAAAATAACCAGACTTGGGAAGACCTAACAGTTGGAACAGCTACTTCCCTCATGTTGGTGTTACGGGGAGCGAATGCATGCCTTCTGTCTGTGGCCACCACACTGCTTCTTCCTGGCTGTTGTGGTGATATGCCTCCTTCCCCATATGTGCTGCTGCTCTTGCTCTGCATGTCCTACTGCCAGATTGGGTCAGTCACTATGTCATCCACCACCTCGTCTTCCACATTCGCACCCTGCTACTCCTCCTGACTTTCTGGCAATTGTGTCTCCTCATCATCCACCTCTTCTGACACATTCCCACCATTGCCTTCGTGTGACTGGGGCTGGTCAAAGCTTTGGGCATCTGTACATGCGATCTCATCTGTCCCCACTTCAAGTTGTCCGACCGAGAGTTCAGAACAGCTCTTCAGAGTGTCCAAGTGTGGGATCAGTTATTTTAGGGCACTCGGCATAGTGGGAGGAAGGAGGATCAGGGTGAGGAATATCCGGGCCACACTCAGGGCTACTCAGACTTGACAGTGTGGAAGACATGGTGGTGGTGGTGGCTAAGTGACTGAAAGCATTACCCACTATCCAACCAACAATTGTTTCTGCCATCAATAGTTGTTTGCTGTGGTCCCCTAGAAACTGGGACAGGAAGGTCAAAGCGAGAAAATGTGGGTCTTTGTTGTTGCCCACTTTCACCTTGGCCACGGCCTCGTCCTCTGCATGCACCATCATCATCACGTCCACTTACCTGTCCCATGCCCCTTGCCTTGCCCATTTTAAATGGACTACTGCACTATTTCAAATGCTCAACACAAATATATTTATTAGTAGCGAAATAATATCTGATCAGTATGCCTGCAAATCAACAATTTTTCAAACCCAAACACCAGTCAGGCCTCAGCCTGATATAACAGACGGTCTTACATTTTTGGGGGCTTTTTGTGAAGTAAATTTATGCAAAATAGTGATAGAGAGGACAAAAGAAAAAGTAAAGGGAGGTAATGAGCAAAAGGTTTTTAGCACTAAATCACCCTTAAATAATAAAATGCTACAAAAAACCTAAATATGTACAATACCATACGTAAGATATATGCATTCCTCTGAACAACATATATGAGTCTTAATAAAGACACATGGTCTCACTAGTTTTACGTTTGGTTAGTTGTATTGGTCATTTTGTTTGCTCTACAGCCCAGATGGATGGTTAGACCACGATAGTATATATCATACCATGATTGGTTTATTATTATGTTTTTCTATTATGTATTCTCATGTCTATTCATTTATGTATATTACAGAGACAGACATTTCTTGAAAAAGGCTAGTCAGCCGAAACGTTGAATGTGATATATATGTCTGTAAGAACCTTCAGAAAAACTGCTTCTTTTTTGGGAGTCCCACCATCTAGATTAACCCCTTCACCCCCAAGGGTGGTTTGCACGTTAATGACCGGGCCAATTTTTACAATTCTGACCACTGTCCCTTTATGAGGCTATAACTCTGGAACGCTTTGACGGATCTTGGCGATTCTGACACTGTTTTCTCGTGACATATTGTACTTCATGATAGTGGTAAAATTTATTCGATATAACTTGCGTTTATTTGTGAAAAAAATGGAAATTTGGCGAAAATTTTGAAAATTTTGCAATTTTCCAACTTTGAATTTTTATGCCCTTAAATCACAGACATATGTCACGCAAAATACTTAATAAGTAACATTTCCCACATGTCTACTTTACATCAGTACAATTTTGGAACCAAAATTTTTTTTTGTGACGGAGTTATAAGGGTTAAAAGTTGACCAGCAATTTCTCATTTTTACAACACCATTTTTTTTTAGGGACCACATCTCATTTGAAGTCATTTTGAGGGGTCTATATGATAGAAAATACTCAAGTGTGACACCATTCTAAAAACTGCACCCCTCAAGGTGCTCAAAACCACATTCAAGAAGTTTATTAACCCTTCAGGTGTTTCACAGGAATTTTTGGAATGTTTAAATAAAAATGAACATTTAACTTTTTTTCACACACAATTTATTTCAGCTCCAATTTGTTTTATTTTACCAAGGGTAACAGGAGAAAATGGACCCCCAAAGTTGTTGTACAATTTGTCCTGAGTACGCTGATACCCCATATGTGAGGGTAAACCACTGTTTGGGCGTATGGCAGAGCTCGGAAGGAAAGGAGCGCCATTTGACTTTTCAATGCAAAATTGACTGGAATTGAGATGGGACGCCATGTTGCGTTTGGAGAGCCCCTGATGTGCCTAAACACTGAAACCCCCTACAAGTGACACCATTTTGGAAAGTAGACCCCCTAAGGAACTTATCTTGATGTGTGGTGAGCACTTTGACCCACCAAGTGCTTCACAGAAGTTTATAATGCAGAGCCGTAAAAATAAAAAATCATATTTTTTCACAAAAATGATCTTTTCGCCCCCAATTTTTTATTTTCCCAAGGGTAAGAGAAGAAATTGGACCCCAAAAAATGTTGTGCAATTTGTCCTGAGTACGATGATACCCCATATGTGGGTGTAAACCATTGTTTGGGCGCATGGCAGAGCTTGGAAGGGAAGGAGCGCCATTTGACTTTTCAATGCAAAATTGACTGGAATTGAGATGGGACGCCATGTTGCGTTTGGAGAGCCCCTGATGTGCCTAAACATTGAAACTCCCTACAAGTGACACCATTTTGGAAAGTAGACCCCCTAAGGAACTTATCTAGATGTGTGGTGAGCACTTTGACCCACCAAGTGCTTCACAGAAGTTTATAATGCAGAGCCGTAAAAATAAAAAATCATATTTTTTCACAAAAATGATCTTTTTGCCCCCAATTTTTTATTTTCCCAAGGGTAAGAGAAGAAATTGGACCCCAAAAAATGTTGTGCAATTTGTCCTGAGTACGATGATACCCCATATGTGGGTGTAAACCATTGTTTGGGCGCATGGCAGAGCTTGGAAGGGAAGGAGCGCCATTTGACTTTTCAATGCAAAATTGACTGGAATTGAGATGGGACGCCATGTTGCGTTTGGAGAGCCCCTGATGTGCCTAAACATTGAAACTCCCTACAAGTGACACCATTTTGGAAAGTAGACCCCCTAAGGAACTTATCTAGATGTGTGGTGAGCACTTTGACCCACCAAGTGCTTCACAGAAGTTTATAATGCAGAGCCGTAAAAATAAAAAATCATATTTTTTCACAAAAATGATCTTTTTGCCCCCAATTTTTTATTTTCCCAAGGGTAAGAGAAGAAATTGGACCCCAAAAAATGTTGTACAATTTGTCCTGAGTACGATGATACCCCATATGTGGGTGTAAACCATTGTTTGGGCGCATGGCAGAGCTTGGAAGGGAAGGAGCGCCATTTGACTTTTCAATGCAAAATTGACTGGAATTGAGATGGGACGCCATGTTGCGTTTGGAGAGCCCCTGATGTGCCTAAACATTGAAACTCCCTACAAGTGACACCATTTTGGAAAGTAGACCCCCTAAGGAACTTATCTAGATGTGTGGTGAGCACTTTGACCCACCAAGTGCTTCACAGAAGTTTATAATGCAGAGCCGTAAAAATAAAAAATCATATTTTTTCACAAAAATGATCTTTTTGCCCCCAATTTTTTATTTTCCCAAGGGTAAGAGAAGAAATTGGACCCCAAAAAATGTTGTGCAATTTGTCCTGAGTACGATGATACCCCATATGTGGGTGTAAACCATTGTTTGGGCGCATGGCAGAGCTTGGAAGGGAAGGAGCGCCATTTGACTTTTCAATGCAAAATTGACTGGAATTGAGATGGGACGCCATGTTGCGTTTGGAGAGCCCCTGATGTGCCTAAACATTGAAACTCCCTACAAGTGACACCATTTTGGAAAGTAGACCCCCTAAGGAACTTATCTAGATGTGTGGTGAGCACTTTGACCCACCAAGTGCTTCACAGAAGTTTATAATGCAGAGCCGTAAAAATAAAAAATCATATTTTTTCACAAAAATGATCTTTTTGCCCCCAATTTTTTATTTTCCCAAGGGTAAGAGAAGAAATTGGACCCCAAAAAATGTTGTGCAATTTGTCCTGAGTACGATGATACCCCATATGTGGGTGTAAACCATTGTTTGGGCGCATGGCAGAGCTTGGAAGGGAAGGAGCGCCATTTGACTTTTCAATGCAAAATTGACTGGAATTGAGATGGGACGCCATGTTGCGTTTGGAGAGCCCCTGATGTGCCTAAACATTGAAACTCCCTACAAGTGACACCATTTTGGAAAGTAGACCCCCTAAGGAACTTATCTAGATGTGTGGTGAGCACTTTGACCCACCAAGTGCTTCACAGAAGTTTATAATGCAGAGCCGTAAAAATAAAAAATCATATTTTTTCACAAAAATGATCTTTTTGCCCCCAATTTTTTATTTTCCCAAGGGTAAGAGAAGAAATTGGACCCCAAAAAATGTTGTGCAATTTGTCCTGAGTACGATGATACCCCATATGTGGGTGTAAACCATTGTTTGGGCGCATGGCAGAGCTTGGAAAGGAAGGAGCGCCATTTGACTTTTCAATGCAAAATTGACTGGAATTGAGATGGGACGCCATGTTGCGTTTGGAGAGCCCCTGATGTGCCTAAACATTGAAACTCCCTACAAGTGACACCATTTTGGAAAGTAGACCCCCTAAGGAACTTATCTAGATGTGTGGTGAGCACTTTGACCCACCAAGTGCTTCACAGAAGTTTATAATGCAGAGCCGTAAAAATAAAAAATCATATTTTTTCACAAAAATGATCTTTTTGCCCCCAATTTTTTATTTTCCCAAGGGTAAGAGAAGAAATTGGACCCCAAAAAATGTTGTGCAATTTGTCCTGAGTACGATGATACCCCATATGTGGGTGTAAACCATTGTTTGGGCGCATGGCAGAGCTTGGAAGGGAAGGAGTGCCATTTGACTTTTCAATGCAAAATTGACTGGAATTGAGATGGGACGCCATGTTGCGTTTGGAGAGCCCCTGATGTGCCTAAACGTTGAAACTCCCTACAAGTGACACCATTTTGGAAAGTAGACCCCCTAAGGAACTTATTTAGATGTGTTTTGAGAGCTTTGAACCCCCAAGTGTTTCACTACAGATTATAACGCAGAGCAGTGAAAATAATTTTTATTTTTTTTCTCAAAAATGATTTTTTAGCACCCAGCTTTGTATTTTTACAAGGGTAACAGAATAAATTGGACCCCAAAATTTGTTTTCCAATTTGTCCTGAGTATGCTGATACCCCATATGTGGGGGGGAACCACTGTTTGGGCGCATGACAGAGCTCGGAAGGGAAGGAGCGCCATTTGGAATGCAGACTTAAATGGATTGGTCAGCAGCCGTCACGTTGCATTTGCAGAGCCCCTGATGTACCCAAACAGTACAAACCCCCCACAAGTGACCCCATATTGGAAACTAGACCTCCCAAGGAACTTATCTAGATGTGTTTTGAGAACTTTGAACCCCCAAGTGTTTCACTAAAGTTTATAGCGCAAAGCCGTGAAAATAAAAATTCTTTTTTTTTTCACAAAAATGATTTTTTAGCCCCCAGTTTTGTATTTTCACAAGGGTAACAGGATAAATTAGACCCCAAAAGTTGTTGTCCAATTTGTCCTGAGTACGCTGATACCCCATATGTGGGGGGGAACCACTGTTTGGGTGCATGACAGAGCTCGGAAAGGAAGGAGCGCCATTTGGAATGCAGCCTTAAATGGATTGGTCTGCAGGCGTCACGTTGCATTTGCAGAGCCCCTGATGTACCCAAACAGTACAAACCCCCCACAAGTGACCCCATATTGGAAACTAGACCTCCCAAGGAACTTATCTAGATGTGTTGTGAGAACTTTGAACCCCCAAGTGTTTCACTACAGTTTATAACGCAGAGCCGTGAAAATAAAACATCTTTTTTTTCCCACAAAAATGATTTTTAGCCCCCCAAATTTTTATTTTCCTAAGGATAACAAGAGAACTTGGACCCCAGAAGTTGTTGTTCAATTTGTCCCGAGTACGCTGATAACACATATGTTGGGGTAAACCCCTTTTTGGGCGCACGGGAGAGCTCGGAAGGGAAGGAGCACTGTTTTACGTTTTCAACGCAGAATTGGCTGGAATTGAGATTGGACGCCATGTCGCGCTTGGAGAGCCCCTGATGTGCCTGGACAGTGGAAACTCCCCAATTCTACCTGAAACCCTAACCCAAACACATCCCTAACCCTAATCCCAACGGTAACCCTAACCACACCCCTAGCCCTGACACACCCATAATTCTAATCCCAACCCTAATCCAAACGTAAATGTAATCCAAACCCTAACCCTAACTTTAGCCCCAACCCTAACTTTAGCCCCAACCCTAACTTTACCTCCAACCCTAGCCCTAACCCTAACCCTAACCCTACCCCTAACCCTAAACGTGACTGAAATACGTGGCACTGAAATACGTGGCACTGAAATACGTGGCACTGAAATACGTGGCACTGAAATACGTGGCACTGAAATACGTGATACGTGGCACTTAAATACGTGGCACTGAAACACGTGGCACTGAAATACGTGATACGTGGCACTGAAATACGTGGCACTGAAATACGTGGCACTGAAATACGTGGCACTGAAATACGTGGCACTTAAATACGTGGCACTTAAATACGTGGCACTGAAATATGTGATACGTGGCACTTAAATACGTGGCACTGAAATACGTGGCACTGAAATACGTGGCACTGAAATACGTGGCACTGAAATACGTGATACGTGGCACTTAAATACGTGGCACTGAAACACGTGGCACTGAAATACGTGATACGTGGCACTGAAATACGTGGCATTGAAATACGTGGCACTGAAATACGTGGCACTGAAATACGTGGCACTTAAATACGTGGCACTGAAATATGTGATACATGGCACTTAAATACGTGGCACTGAAATACGTGGCACTGAAATACGTGGCACTGAAATACGTGATACGTGGCACTTAAATACGTGGCACTGAAACACGTGGCACTGAAATACGTGATACGTGGCACTGAAATACGTGGCACTGAAATACGTGGCACTGAAACACGTGGCACTGAAATACGTGATACGTGGCACTGAAATAAGTGGCACTGAAATACGTGGCACTGAAATACGTGGCACTGAAATACGTGGCACTGAAATACGTGGCACTTAAATACGTGGCACTGAAATACGTGATACGTGGCACTTAAATACGTGGCACTGAAACACGTGGCACTGAAATACGTGATACGTGGCACTGAAATACGTGGCACTGAAATACGTGGCACTGAAATACGTGGCACTGAAATACGTGCAACTGAAATACGTGCAACTGAAATACGTGGTACTAAAATATGTGGCACTGAAATACGTGATACGTGGCACTGAAATACGTGATACGTGGCACTGAAATACGTGATACGTGGCACTGAAATACGTGGCACTGAAACACGTGGCACTGAAATACGTGGCACTGAAATACGTGGCACTGAAATATGTGGCACTGAAATACGTGGCACTGAAATATGTGGCACTGAAATACGTGGCACTGAAATACGTGGCACTGAAATACGTGATACGTGGCACTTAAATACGTGGCACTGAAACACGTGGCACTGAAATACGTGATACGTGGCACTGAAATACGTGGCACTGAAATACGTGGCACTGAAACACGTGGCACTGAAATACGTGATACGTGGCACTGAAATAAGTGGCACTGAAATACGTGGCACTGAAATACGTGGCACTGAAATACGTGGCACTGAAATACGTGGCACTGAAATACGTGGCACTGAAATACGTGGCACTTAAATACGTGGCACTGAAATACGTGATACGTGGCACTTAAATACGTGGCACTGAAACACGTGGCACTGAAATACGTGATACGTGGCACTGAAATACGTGGCACTGAAATACGTGGCACTGAAATACGTGGCACTGAAATACGTGCAACTGAAATACGTGCAACTGAAATACGTGGTACTAAAATATGTGGCACTGAAATACGTGATACGTGGCACTGAAATACGTGATACGTGGCACTGAAATACGTGATACGTGGCACTGAAATACGTGGCACTGAAACACGTGGCACTGAAATACGTGGCACTGAAATACGTGGCACTGAAATACGTGGCACTGAAATACGTGGCACTGAAATACGTGGCACTATGACTGTCAGAAAATGTTCATTAAACGGTTAGGGGTGAGGTTAGGGGTAGAGTTAGGGTTAGGGTTTGGATCCCTTTATCACGTTGATGGTGGTGGGTGGCTTTTCAGTGTGTTTTCTGTTTTTTTTTTTCGAAAAAATGCATGCGTTTTTAACGCAAACAAACGCATGTGCTTAAAAACGCAAGAAAATACTGCAGGTTGTATTTCTGAAAATGAACGCATGCAGAAAAAAACCGCATGTGTTTGAAAACGTGACCAAACGCGTACAAAAAAAACCGCATGCGTTTTCAATGTTAAATATAGGGAAAAAACGCATGCGTTTTTTTGTGCAAAAAACGCTGCAGACAAAAACGCAAGTGTGAAACCAGCGACGCTTTTTATAGCAAAAAAGTTTTTGCGTCTCCACATTTTGAGACCTATAATTTTTCCACATTTTGCTCCACAGAGTCATGTGAGGTCTTGTTTTTTGCGGGACAAGTTGACGTTTTTATTGGTAACATTTTCGGACACGTGACCATTTTTGATCGCTTTTTATTCCGATTTTTGTGAGGCAGAATGACCAAAAACCAGCTATTCATGAATTTCTTTTGGGGGAGGCGTTTATACCGTTCCGCGTTTGGTAAAATTGATAAAGCAGTTTTATTCTTCGGGTCAGTACGATTACAGCGATATCTCATTTATATCATTTTTTTATGTTTTGGCGCTTTTGTACGATAAAAACTAAAATATAGAAAAAATAATTATTTTGGTATCGCTTTATTCTCAGGACTATAACTTTTTTATTTTTTTGCTGATGATGCTGTATGGCGGCTTTTTTTTTGCGGGACAAGATGACGTTTTCAGCGGTACCATGGATATTTATATCAGTCTTTTTGATCGCGTGTTATTCCACTTTTTGTTCGGCGGTATGGTAATAAAGCGTTGTTTTTTGCCTCGTTTTTTTTTTTTTTTTTCTTACGGTGTTTACTGAAGGGGTTAACTAGTGGGGCAGTTTTATAGGTCGGGTCGTTACGGACGCGGCGATACTAAATATGTGTACTTTTATTGTTTTGTTTTTTTTATTTAGATAAAGAAATGTATTTATGGGAATAATATATATATTTTTTTTATTATTTATTTAGGAATTTTTTTTTTTTTTTTTTTTACACATGTGGAAAATTTTTTTTTTAACTTTTTTACTTTGTCCCAGGGGGGGACATCACAGATCATTGATCTGGCAGTGTGCACAGCACTCTGCCAGATCGACGATCTGCTGTGCAGGGCTGCAGGCTTACCAAGTGTCTGCTCTGAGCAGACACTCGGTAAGCCACCTCCTTCCCTGCAGGACCCGGATGCCGCGGCCATCTTGGATCCGGGACCTGCAGCCAGGAAGGAGGTAGGAGACCCTCGCAGCAACGCGATCACATCGCGTTGCTCCGGGGGTCTCAGGGAAGCCCGCAGGGAGCCCCCTCCCTGCGCGATGCTTCCCTATACCGCCGGTACACTGCGATCATGTTTGATCGCGGTGTGCCGGGGGTTAATGTGCCGGGGGCGGTCCGTGACCGCTCCTGGCACATAGTGCCGGATGTCAGCTGCGATATGCAGCTGACACCCGGCCGCGATCGGCCGCGCTCCCCCCGTGAGCGCCGCTGATCGGTGATGACGTACTATCCCGTCGGCGGTCATATGGGCCCACCCCACCTCGACGGGATAGTACGTCAAATGTCGGGAAGGGGTTAAAATAAAAAAAAACAACTACATTTATTTAAGTGTGCCGAAGTTTATCTATCTTTCTTGATATATGAGGGCTGTCACGGAAATGCGACACTGGCAAAAATGTGGCCTTTTTATAATTTTGGAAGCTAAATAGTGCTGTATAGAATTAGTATATCAGACAGCAAATAAAGGGGTCCACCGGCCTACAATGCCCAAACTTGGAGCACGCAGATATATAAGGGCTGTCACGGAAATACCACACTGGCAAATATATGGCCTTTTTATAATTTTGGAAGCTAAGTAGTGCTGTATAGAATTAGAGTATCAGACAACAAAAAAAGAGGTCTACCAGCCTACAATGACCAAACTTGGGCACGCAGATATATGAGGGCTGTCACGGAAATACCACACTGGCATAAATGTGGCTTGTTTTTTTTTTTTAAATGCAAAATAGTGCTGTATAGAATTAGAGTATCAGACAGCAAATAAAGGGGTCCACCGGCCTACAGTGCCCAAGCTTGGAGCACGCAGATATATGAGGGCTGTCACAGAAATACCACACTGGCAAATATGTGGCCTTTTTGTAATTTTGGAAGCTAAATTGTGCTGTATAGAATTAGAGTCTCAGACAGCAAAAAAAGGGGTCCACCGGCCTACAATGCCAAAAGCTGGAGCACGCAGATACATGTGCTCTTTTTCTGTGAATTTAAAACACACACACAAAAAAAAGTGGCACAAGGCTAGCACACACAACTATGCTACGTATGCCTGACAAACTATGTTTTTTCAACAGGACTCAGTCTGACTGAACAGACTGTATATTTTTTTTTGGGGGGGGCGAATTTTTGGAAAAAAAAATCCAAATAGGTATATAGTAAAGAAGCTGCAGCAGCAGACAGTTATGGAGCTTTGGGAGGGATGCAGTGGGAGCAATGGATGCACATACAGTGGCTGCAGGCCTTGCACTGATGTGGATATGATGTGCCCTTCCTACCTAGCACTGCAATATCGGGACCCACGAATTAGCCCTAAAAAGGACTTTTGGTTTCTGAGGAGTGGTGGATTTAAGAGTTGCAGACATATACTAACTCTAAAAACCACGTTTCTGACCCTATCTCGGCACCAGATCTCCCTACTCTCGCTGAATCAGGAACAGAATGCAGTGAGCAGGGCGGCGCCAGGTCTCTTATACTCAGGATGATGCTGTGCGGCCAAGCCAATCACTGCACGACCACAACAAAGATGGCTGGTGCGTTTCATGGCCTAGCAGACAATCCCTGCACCGTGATTGGGTCTCTAAAGTCCTCCAAAAACGCTGGGTGGAGACAACAGTTAACTCCAAATAATCCCGGAAATGCTGAAATTGCCGAGTACACCGAGCATAGTGATACTCGGGCCAGTAACGAGTAGTGGCGAGCACTTTTGCTCATCACTAATGTGTTTCACTTTGTGCATTTCGTGTTGCTCATTGCTTTGACAATTTAGTTCGTCTTCTGTTTCATTAAGATGCAGGTTACGCATCCGTATGCGATTCCCTTCTCTATGTGCAGCATCGCGCTTAATTTGATCCATCTTTGCAATGTTGCCTCACAGTGTTGCCTCACAGGCTAACATTCAAAAAAGGCTTATGCCTTAACTCGCCACCAGGGAGAGCTCCTCTCATTAGGTATCCATGGTTACGCCCACGCAGATAGCTGCTAGTAGTAGTAACTATGGATACCTAAGTTACTGTTCAGCTGTGGATGACTCATTACACACACACATGACACGTCCAAATTAGGTATATTGATGTGATATACAGTATACTGTAATTGCTGTTATTATCTTGGTTATTTGTTGTGAGCTGTAGTGCTCAGAGCTCCCAAATGTCTCAGATTCAGCAGGGACTGTCTCTATTTTAGGGCTCAGCCTCACAATGTCAGAGTTTTGTCCTGGCTTGTGATACTCATCTTTCTCCGATATCATCATCACTCCAAAGCTTCTTCTCCTCAGATGGCAGGGATGCATCTCTCTGCTTAGTGAGTAAATTAAATTATATTTTTCACTTCTTCTTCCTCCTATGATCAAGTATCCCCAGAACTTGAACTTGCAACTCTCTGTTCATAAGCTGCAGCTCGATCTATAAGCCACAGCTTATAATAACAAACATAGGAGAATTTGGGAATCTTGACCTGTATTGCAGGCACTGAAACCAGAAGCAGGTTATATACAGGTGCTTCTCACAAAATTAGAATATCATCAAAAAGTTTATTTATTTCTGTTCTTCAATGCAAAAAGTGAAATTCCAATATTATATAGAATCATTACAAACAGAGTGATCTATTTCAAGTGTTTATTTGTGTTAATGTTGATGATAATGGCTTACAGCCAATGAAAACCCAAAAGTTATAAACTCATTAAATTAGAATACTTTATAACACCAGCTTGAAAAATTATTTTAAAATCTGAAATGTTGGCCTACTGAAATGTATGTTCAGTAAATGTACTTGATACTTTTGCACCAATTACTGCATCAATGCAGCGTGTCATGAAGGTGATCAGCCTGTGGCACTGCTGAGGTGTTATGTAAGCCCAGGTTGCTTTGATAGCAGCCTTCAGCTCATCTGCATTGTTGGGTCTGGTGTCTCTCATCTTCCTCTTGACAATACCCCACAGATTCTCTATGAAGATAAGGTCAGGTGAGTTTGCTGGCCAATCAAGCACCAGGCATTGGTACTTTTGGCAGTGTGGACAGGTGCCAAGTAGTGATGAGCGAACACTAAAATGCTCGGGTGCTCGTTGCTCGGGTCGAGCAATTTGTAATACTCGGGTACTCGGCCAGAACAACGAGCCCAATGTAAGTCTATGGGAAACCCAAGCATTTTTACCGTGATCCCCCGGGGGTCCTTTCAATGTCTAAAAACATCTGACAATGATGAAAACAGTGCTCAAATGGCATGGGGACATCATGGAGAATGCCCCTGGAAGCATTTCTGACTCCCAGGTCACAGCTTTGATCAATGTTGTCAGAGTCTTAAGCCATTTTTACAGGCGCACCCAAAAACATACAAAAACGAAACCAAAATGGATTTTCCTGCGAAATATGTTAATGAACATCCTTTCCAGGGAAATTAATTATATATAAGGCAAAATATTTAAACAAAAACAAAAATGTTCCTCCATCACTTTGGCTATGTTCACACGTAGCATTTTTTATGCGTTTTTCAACTTTAGCATTGCTTTCAACCAATACAAATACATTCACTGGGAAATGTCATTGTAACATTGAACAACCTTAGCTGGCCATGTGGTGTGTGACACATCATCAGACACAGCCTGTTTCATTTATGAAGGAGGGACTCTTAAAGTCACAAAGCCTGTTTTTATAGTGGCATCAGGTGGCATTAATATTTTTAAAGGGCCATTATTATTATACAGTGGGTCTCCTATACGGTTATTGCCTATGCAGTGAGTGACTGGTCTACCAAAAATTAGGACACACCCCAATACCTCTTCGACGAGACTTACAGGAGTGCCTCCTGAAAAAATGTTTCCATTATAAGAAAGTGGGTCTCCCATAGTGTTTGACTATGCATTGAATGCAAGGCCTACCCTGCACCAAAGTAACACTCACCCCAATAAGCCTTTGAGCCCATGTACTGGATGGCTACATGAAACCAAAGTTCCCATTTTTTTCATTTGGTACTGCCATACTGTTAGCCTATGCATTGAATGCAAGGCCTGCCCTGCACCAAAGTTACACACACCCCAATAACCATTGGAACCGACGTCCTGGATGGCCACATGAAGACAAAGTTCCCATTATTATGAATTTGGTACTTCCATACTGTTTGCTTATGCATTAAATACAAGGCTTGCCCTGCACCAAAGTTACACGCACCCCAATAACCATTGGAACAGATGTCCTGGATGGCCACATGAAGACAAAGTTCAAATTATTATGAATTTGGTACTTCCATACTGTTTGCTTATGCATTGAATACAAGACCCGCCCTGCACCAAAGTTACATGCACCCCAATAACCGTTGGAACCGACGTCCTGGATGGCCACATGAAGACAAAGTTCCCATTATTATGAATTTGGTACTTCCATACTGTTTGCTTATGCATTGAATACAAGGCCTGCCCTGCACCAAAGTTACACGCACCCCAACAACCCACTGAGCAGACATCCTGGATGGTCACATGAAACCAAAGTTCTCATTATTAGGAATTTGGTACTGCCATACTGTTAGCGTATGCATTGAATGCAAGGCTTGCCCTGCAGTAAAGTAACACGCACCCCAATAAGCCTTTGAGCCCACGTACCAGATGGCCACATGAAACCAAAGTTCCCATTTTTTTCATTCGGTACTGCCATACTGTTAGCTTATGCATTGCATGCAGGGCCTGCCCTGTACCAAAGTAACATGCACCCCAATAAGCCTTGGAAGAGACGTAGAGGTGGGCCTCCTGAAAACAATGTTCCCATTATTAGAAGTGGGTCTATGCAGTGAATGAAAGGCCTGCAAAAAATTAGGAGGTACTTCAATTCCCCCCGAGAAAGAGATGTAGAGGAGGGCTTAATAAAAAATGTTCCTATTATAAAGGAGCGGGTCTCCTATACTTGTAATGCCCATACACTAAACACTAAGTGCATGGGCTGTCAAACATTTCACCCTGGGGGGGGGTACACTTTTTTTTATTAGTTACGGGCATCATAAACACCCTTGCCAAAAAATAGAGTGACTGTTGCATCACGGAATACGTTCACCCTTGTGTTCTAGTGGTGGTGTCTGAAGAGATATGGAGGATGTCCTCCTAAGAATCAATTCCCAAATCAAAGGAGCGGGTCTCCTATATTTGGAATGCCCATACACTAAGTGTACGGGCTGACAAACAATTCCCGCTGGGGGATACACATTTAAAAAAAAAAATTATGGGCATCATAAACACCCTTGCCATAAAATAGAGTGACTGTTGCATCACGGAATACGTTCGCCCTCGTGTTCTGGTGGTGGTGTCTGAAGAGCCATTGAGGATGTCATAAGAATCTATTCCCAATTGAAAGGAGCAGGTCTCCTATATTTGGAATGCCCATACACTAAGTGTATGGGCTGACAAACATTTTCCTCTGGGGAATACACATTTTTTATTTTTCAAAATTATTTACGGGCATCATAAACACCCTTGCCAAAAAATAGAGTGGCTGTAGCACCACAGAACATGTTGACCCTTGTGTTGTAGTGGTGGTGGATGATTAGAATGAGGAGAAGGAGTAGGATAACACCAAATAGCCAAAATCAGGAAGTGTATACCTATGTGTGGGTGTGAAGAGGTGCATGGCAATACACCTCCCAAAAAAGGACACTGTATTGGAGGATATGTTTCGCTGTTATCATTCGGTGGTGTGGAGAAGTCTTGCCCAATCCAACCCTTGTTCATTTTGTATAAGAGTTAGCCTGTCAGCATTTTTAGTTGACAGGCGGATGAGCTTATCAGTTATAATTCCACCAGTGGCACTAAAAACATGCTCTGACAAAATGCTAGAGGGGGGCAGGCCAGGACTTTCAGGGCATAGAGAGCCAGTTCATGCCATGTGTCCAGCTTGGATACCCAAAAATTAAAAGGCACAGAGGAATCACGGAGAACGTTGGTACGGTCAGCAAGGTACTCTATCAGCATCTTCCAAAACATAGCACTCCTTGTGACAGTACCCCTTGCCATTCTCCCAGAACTTTGCCAGTGTTCCCCTGTCTCTGCTGGATTGGAGTTGTGTCTCTCTCGCCTGTACTCCTTGGTTGTCCAACGAACTATGACGTCTGCCACCAGCGTTCTCAGATAGGATTTTTTTTTAGTAATTCTGCAACAAGGGTACTACACCATTTTAGCAGAACTGTCTGCCTCTGTCTGCCTCTGGAAGAAGAGATTGAAAGTTCTCCTTGTAGCATGGGTCTAGAAGTGTCACCAACCAGTAATGACTGTCACCCAAAATTTTCATAATGCGAGGGACACGGGAAAGGCAGCGCAACATAAAGTCAGCCATGCGTGCCAGACAGTTAACAGGCAAGACTTCCGTGTCCTCACCAACAGGACGACTGACGATGCTGTACTCCTCCTCCCTGTCCTCAAGCCACCCACGCTGAACAGACACTTGTGCTTGTAGTACCGTCTATGAAAGTAGCTCCTGTTCTTCCTCCTCCTCTTCTTTTTCATTGTCTATCAATCCACGTTAGGACTAGGGTTGAGCGAAACGGGTCGATCATTTTCAAAAGTCGCCGACTTTTGGCTAAGTCGGCGTCTCATGAAACCCGATCCGACCCCTGTGCTTGTCGGCCATGCGGTACGCGACTTTCGCGCCAAAGTCGCGTTTCAATGACGCGAAAAGCGCCATTTCTCAGCCAATGAAGGTGAACGCAGAGTGTGGGCAGCGTGATGACATAGATCCTGGTCCCCACCATCTTAGAGAAGGGCATTGCAGTGATTGGCTTGCTGTCTGCGGCGTCACAGGGGCTATAAAGGGGCGTTCCCGCCGACCGCCATCTTACTGCTGCTGATCTGAGCTTAGGGACAGGTTGCTGCCGCTTTGTCAGAAGCAGGGAGAGCGTTAGGCAGGGTCCACTAACCACCAAACCGCTTGTGCTGCAGCGATTTCCACTGTCCAACACCACCTTCGGTGTGCAGGGACTGTGGAAGCTATTTTTTTTTTTTTTCCCCTCAGCGCTGTAGCTCATTGGGCTGCCCTAGAAGGCTCCGTGATAGCTGTATTGCTGTGTGTACGCCACTGTGGAAACCAACTGCTTTTTTCAAAGCACATATCCTCTTGTTCCTTCCTTTCTGCACAGCTATCTTTTTTGTTTGTCCACACTTTTTATTTAATTTGTGCATCAGTCCACTCCTATTGCTGCCTGCCATACCTGGCTTAGATTACTGCAGGGAGATAGTAATTGTAGGACAGTCCCTGTTTTTTTTTTTTTTTTTTGTGGGAGATTAAGATTGGCATTTCTGCTACAGTGCCATCCCTGTGTGTGCCATCTCTCACTGAGTGGGCCATAGAAAGCCTATTTATTTTTTCCGTGATTTGTGTTCTAAATTCTACCTCAACACAAAAACACTACATCAATCAGTGGGAGAAAAATATTGGCCTCAGTCAGGGCTTGTGTGCCACTGCTGTGTGTGCTATCTCTCATTCAGTGGGCTATAGAAAGCCTATTTTTTTTTTTTTTTTTATATTATTTGGTTTCTAAAGTCTCCCTGAAAAAAAAAAAAAAACCTAAAAAAACAGTGGGAGAGTAATATTGCCCTTTCAGCTTGTGTGCCAGTCTTGACTCCTGGGTGTGCCACCTCTCTCTCTCATTCAGTGGGCCATAGAAAGGCTATTTTTTTTTTGTTTTTTTTAATATTATTTGGTTTCTAAAGTCTCCCTGAAAAAAAAAAAAAAAACATAAAAAAACAGTGGGAGAGTAATATTGCCCTTTCAGCTTGTGTGCCAGTCTTGACTCCTGGGTGTGCCACCTCTCTCCCTCTCATTCAGTGGGCCATAGAAAGCCTATATTTTTTTTTTTTTTAAATATTATTGGGTTTCTAAAGTCTCCCTTAAAAAACAAAAAATACATAAAAAAACAGTGGGAGAGTAATATTGCCCTTTCAGCTTGTGTGCCAGGCTTGACTCCTGGGTGTGCCACCTCTCTCCCTCTCATTCAGTGGGCCATAGAAAGCCTATTTATTTTTTTTTTTAAATATTATTGGGTTTCTAAAGTCTCCCTTAAAAAACAAAAAATACATAAAAAAACAGTGGGAGAGTAATATTGCCCTTTCAGCTTGTGTGCCAGTCTTGACTCCTGGGTGTGCCACCTCTCTCTCATTCAGTGGGCCATAGAAAGCATTTTTTTTTTTTTTCCTTGATTTGTGTTCTAAAATCTACCTCAACACAAAAACACTACATCAATCAGTGGGAGAAAAATATTGGCCTCAGTCAGGGCTTGTGTGCCACTGCTGTGTGTGCTATCTCTCATTCAGTGGGCTATAGAAAGTGTTATGGTTCTCAATGGCAAGAGAACATAGCCCAGCATACATAGGAACTAGCTCTTGGAAGGATGGAAACTTAAACTGACCATGAACTAAACCTGCCGCACAACTAACAGTAGCCGGGTAGCGTAGCCTGCGTTTTATCCCTAGACGCCCAGCGCCGGCCGGAGGACTAACTAATCCTGGCAGAGGAAAATATAGTCCTGGCTCACCTCTAGAGAAATTTCCCCGAAAGGCAGACAGAGGCCCCCACATATATTGGCGGTGATTTAAGATGAAAATAACAAACGTAGTATGAAAATAGGTTTAGCAAAATCGAGGTCCGCTTACTAGATAGCAGGAAGACAGAAAGGGTACTTTCATGGTCAGCTGAAAACCCTATCAATACACCATCCTGAAATTACTTTAAGACTCTAGTATTAACTCATAACATCAGAGTGGCAATTTCAGATCACAAGAGCTTTCCAGACACAGAAACGAAACTGCAGCTGTGAACTGGAACAAAATGCAAAAAACAAACAAGGACAAAAGTCCGACTTAGCTGGAAGTTGTCTGGTAGCAGGAACATGCACAGAAAGGCTTCTGATTACAATGTTGACCGGCATGGAAGTGACAGAGGAGCAAGGTTAAATAGCGACTCCCACATCCTGATGGGAACAGGTGAACAGAGGGGATGATGCACACAAGTTCAATTCCACCAGTGGCCACCGGGGGAGCCCAAAATCCAATTTCACAACAGTACCCCCCCCTCAAGGAGGGGGCACCGAACCCTCCCCAGAACCACCAGGGCGATCAGGATGAGCCCTATGAAAGGCACGGACCAGATCGGAGGCATGAACATCAGAGGCAGTCACCCAAGAATTATCCTCCTGACCGTATCCCTTCCATTTGACCAGATACTGGAGTTTCCGTCTGGAAACACGGGAGTCCAAGATTTTTTCCACAACGTACTCCAACTCGCCCTCAACCAACACCGGAGCAGGAGGCTCAACGGAAGGCACAACCGGTACCTCATACCTGCGCAACAATGACCGATGAAAAACATTATGAATAGAAAAAGATGCAGGGAGGTCCAAACGGAAGGACACAGGGTTAAGAATCTCCAATATCTTGTACGGGCCGATGAACCGAGGCTTAAACTTAGGAGAAGAAACCCTCATAGGGACAAAACGAGAAGACAACCACACCAAGTCCCCGACACAAAGCCGAGGACCCACCCGACGCCGGCGGTTGGCAAAAAGCTGAGTCTTCTCCTGGGACAACTTCAAATTGTCCACCACCTGCCCCCAAATCTGATGCAACCTCTCCACCACAGCATCCACTCCAGGACAATCCGAAGATTCCACCTGACCGGAGGAAAATCGAGGATGAAACCCCGAATTACAGAAAAAAGGAGACACCAAGGTGGCAGAGCTGGCCCGATTATTGAGGGCAAACTCCGCTAAAGGCAAAAAAGCAACCCAATCATCCTGATCTGCAGACACAAAACACCTCAAATATGTCTCCAAAGTCTGATTCGTCCGCTCGGTCTGGCCATTAGTCTGAGGATGGAAAGCAGACGAGAAAGACAAATCTATGCCCATCCTAGCACAGAATGCCCGCCAAAATCTAGACACGAATTGGGTTCCTCTGTCAGAAACGATATTCTCCGGAATACTATGCAAACGAACCACATTTTGAAAAAACAGAGGAACCAACTCGGAAGAAGAAGGCAACTTAGGCAGGGGAACCAAATGGACCATCTTAGAGAAACGGTCACACACCACCCAGATGACAGACATCTTCTGAGAAACAGGAAGATCCGAAATAAAATCCATCGAGATGTGCGTCCAAGGCCTCTTCGGGATAGGCAAGGGCAACAACAATCCACTAGCCCGAGAACAACAAGGCTTGGCCCGAGCACAAACGTCACAAGACTGCACAAAGCCTCGTACATCTCGTGACAGGGAAGGCCACCAGAAGGACCTTGCCACCAAATCCCTGGTACCAAAGATTCCAGGATGACCTGCCAACGCAGAAGAATGAACCTCAGAAATGACTCTACTGGTCCAATCATCAGGAACAAACAGTCTACCAGGTGGGCAACGATCAGGTCTATCCGCCTGAAAATCCTGCAAGGCCCGCCGCAGGTCTGGAGAAACGGCAGACAATATCACTCCATCCTTAAGGATACCTGTAGGTTCAGAATTACCAGGGGAGTCAGGCTCAAAACTCCTAGAAAGGGCATCAGCCTTAACATTCTTAGAACCCGGTAGGTATGACACCACAAAATTAAACCGAGAGAAAAACAACGACCAGCGCGCCTGTCTAGGATTCAGGCGTCTGGCGGACTCAAGATAAATTAAATTTTTGTGGTCGGTCAATACCACCACCTGATGTCTAGCCCCCTCAAGCCAATGACGCCACTCCTCAAAAGCCCACTTCATGGCCAAAAGCTCCCGATTCCCAATATCATAATTCCGCTCGGCGGGCGAAAATTTACGAGAAAAAAAAGCACAAGGTTTCATCACGGAGCAGTCGGAACTTCTTTGCGACAAAACCGCCCCAGCTCCGATTTCAGAAGCGTCGACCTCAACCTGAAAAGGAAGAGCAACATCAGGCTGACGCAACACAGGGGCAGAAGAAAAGCGGCGCTTAAGCTCCCGAAAGGCCTCCACAGCAGCAGGGGACCAATCAGCAACATCAGCACCCTTCTTAGTCAAATCAGTCAATGGTTTAACAACATTAGAAAAACCAGCAATAAATCGACGATAAAAGTTAGCAAAGCCCAAAAATTTCTGAAGACTCTTAAGAGAAGAGGGTTGCGTCCAATCACAAATAGCCCGAACCTTGACAGGATCCATCTCGATGGAAGAGGGGGAAAAAATGTATCCCAAGAAGGAAATCTTTTGAACCCCAAAAACGCACTTAGAACCCTTCACACACAAGGAATTAGACCGCAAAACCTGAAAAACCCTCCTGACCTGCTGGACATGAGAGTCCCAGTCATCCGAAAAAATCAGAATATCATCCAGATACACGATCATAAATTTATCCAAATAATCACGGAAAATGTCATGCATAAAGGACTGAAAGACTGAAGGGGCATTTGAAAGGCCAAAAGGCATCACCAAATACTCAAAGTGGCCCTCGGGCGTATTAAATGCGGTTTTCCACTCATCCCCCTGCTTAATTCGCACCAAATTATACGCCCCACGGAGATCTATCTTAGAGAACCACTTGGCCCCCTTTATGCGAGCAAACAAATCAGTCAGCAGTGGCAACGGATATTGATATTTAACCGTGATTTTATTCAAAAGCCGATAATCAATACACGGCCTCAAAGAGCCATCTTTCTTAGACACAAAGAAAAAACCGGCTCCTAAGGGAGATGACGAAGGACGAATATGTCCCTTTTCCAAGGACTCCTTTATATATTCTCGCATAGCAGCATGTTCAGGCACAGACAGATTAAATAAACGACCCTTAGGGTATTTACTACCCGGAATCAAATCTATGGCACAATCGCACTCCCGGGGCGGAGGTAATGAACCAAGCTTAGGTTCTTCAAAAACGTCACGATAGTCAGACAAGAATTCAGGAATCTCAGAGGGAATAGATGACGAAATGGAAACCAAAGGTACGTCCCCATGCATCCCCTTACATCCCCAGCTTAACACAGACATAGCGTTCCAGTCGAGGACTGGGTTATGAGATTGCAGCCATGGCAATCCAAGCACCAACACATCATGTAGATTATACAGCACAAGAAAGCGAATAATCTCCTGATGATCCGGATTAATTCGCATAGTTACTTGTGTCCAGTATTGTGGTTTATTACTAGCCAATGGGGTGGAGTCAATCCCCTTCAGAGGTATAGGAGTTTCAAGAGGCTCTAAATCATACCCACAGCGTTTGGCAAAGGACCAATCCATAAGACTCAAAGCGGCGCCAGAGTCGACATAGGCATCCGCGGTAATAGATGATAAAGAACAAATCAGGGTCACAGATAGAATAAACTTAGACTGAAAAGTGCCAATTGAAACTGACTTATCAAGCTTCTTAGTACGCTTAGAGCATGCTGATATAACATGAGTTGAATCACCACAATAAAAGCACAACCCATTTTTTCGTCTAAAATTCTGCCGTTCGCTTCTGGACAGAATTCTATCACATTGCATATTCTCTGGCGTCTTCTCAGTAGACACCGCCAAATGGTGCACAGGTTTGTGCTCCCGCAGACGTCTATCGATCTGGATAGCCATTGTCATGGACTCATTCAGACCCGCAGGCACGGGGAACCCCACCATAACATCCTTAACGGCATCAGAGAGACCCTCTCTGAAATTCGCCGCCAGGGCGCACTCATTCCACTGAGTAAGCACAGACCATTTACGGAATTTTTGGCAGTATATTTCAACTTCATCTTGCCCCTGAGATAGGGACATCAAGGCTTTTTCCGCCTGAAGCTCTAAATGAGGTTCCTCATAAAGCAACCCCAAGGCCAGAAAAAACGCATCCACATTGAGCAACGCAGGATCCCCTGGAGCCAATGCAAAAGCCCAATCTTGAGGGTCGCCCCGGAGCAAGGAAATCACAATCCTGACCTGCTGAGCAGGATCTCCAGCAGAGCGAGATTTCAGGGACAAAAACAACTTGCAATTATTTTTGAAATTTTGAAAGCAAGATCTATTCCCCGAGAAAAATTCAGGCAAAGGAATTCTAGGTTCAGATATAGGAACATGAACAACAAAATCTTGTAAATTTTGAACTTTCGTGGTGAGATTATTCAAACCTGCAGCTAAACTCTGAATATCCATTTTAAACAGGTGAACACAGAGCCATTCCAGGATTAGAAGGAGAGAGAGAGAGGAAGGCTGCAATATAGGCAGACTTGCAAGTGATTCAATTGAAAGCACACTCAGAACTGAAGGAAAAAAAAAAAAAAAATTTTTTTCAGCAGACTTCTTTTTTCTCTCCTTTCTCTGCCAATTAATTTAACCCTTTGTGGGCCGGTCAAACTGTTATGGTTCTCAATGGCAAGAGAACATAGCCCAGCATACATAGGAACTAGCTCTTGGAAGGATGGAAACTTAAACTGACCATGAACTAAACCTGCCGCACAACTAACAGTAGCCGGGTAGCGTAGCCTGCGTTTTATCCCTAGACGCCCAGCGCCGGCCGGAGGACTAACTAATCCTGGCAGAGGAAAATATAGTCCTGGCTCACCTCTAGAGAAATTTCCCCGAAAGGCAGACAGAGGCCCCCACATATATTGGCGGTGATTTAAGATGAAAATAACAAACGTAGTATGAAAATAGGTTTAGCAAAATCGAGGTCCGCTTACTAGATAGCAGGAAGACAGAAAGGGTACTTTCATGGTCAGCTGAAAACCCTATCAATACACCATCCTGAAATTACTTTAAGACTCTAGTATTAACTCATAACATCAGAGTGGCAATTTCAGATCACAAGAGCTTTCCAGACACAGAAACGAAACTGCAGCTGTGAACTGGAACAAAATGCAAAAAACAAACAAGGACAAAAGTCCGACTTAGCTGGAAGTTGTCTGGTAGCAGGAACATGCACAGAAAGGCTTCTGATTACAATGTTGACCGGCATGGAAGTGACAGAGGAGCAAGGTTAAATAGCGACTCCCACATCCTGATGGGAACAGGTGAACAGAGGGGATGATGCACACAAGTTCAATTCCACCAGTGGCCACCGGGGGAGCCCAAAATCCAATTTCACAACAAGAAAGCCTATTTATTTATTTATTTATTTATTTTTCTTATTATTTGGTTTCTAAAGTCTCCCTGAAAAAAAAAAAAAAAACATACAAAAAACAGTGGGAGAGTAATATTGCCCTTTCAGCTTGTGTGCCAGGCTTGACTCCTGGGTGTGCCACCTCTCTCCCTCTCATTCAGTGGGCCATAGAAAGCCTATTTATTTTTTTTTTAAATATTATTGGGTTTCTAAAGTCTCCCTTAAAAAACAAAAAATACATAAAAAAACAGTGGGAGAGTAATATTGCCCTTTCAGCTTGTGTGCCAGTCTTGACTCCTGGGTGTGCCACCTCTCTCTCATTCAGTGGGCCATAGAAAGCATTTTTTTTTTTTCCTTTATTTGTGTTCTAAAATCTACCTCAACACAAAAACACTACATCAATCAGTGGGAGAAAAATATTGGCCTCAGTCAGGGCTTGTGTGCCACTGCTGTGTGTGCTATCTCTCATTCAGTGGGCTATAGAAAGCCTATTTATTTATTTATTTTTTTTCTTATTATTTGGTTTCTAAAGTCTCCCTGAAAAAAAAAAAAATACCTAAAAAAACAGTGGGAGAGTAATATTGCCCTTTCAGCTTGTGTGCCAGTCTTGACTCCTGGGTGTGCCACCTCTCTCTCTCATTCAGTGGGCCATAGAAAGGCTATTTTTTTTTTGGTTTTTTTAATATTATTTGGTTTCTAAAGTCTCCCTGAAAAAAAAAAAAAAACCTAAAAAAACAGTGGGAGAGTAATATTGCCCTTTCAGCTTGTGTGCCAGTCTTGACTCCTGGGTGTGCCACCTCTCTCTCTCATTCAGTGGGCCATAGAAAGGCTATTTTTTTTTTGGTTTTTTTAATATTATTTGGTTTCTAAAGTCTCCCTGAAAAAAAAAAAAAAAACATACAAAAAACAGTGGGAGAGTAATATTGCCCTTTCAGCTTGTGTGCCAGTCTTGACTCCTGGGTGTGCCACCTCTCTCTCATTCAGTGGGCCATAGAAAGCATTTTTTTTTTTCCTTGATTTGTGTTCTAAAATCTACCTCAACACAAAAACACTACATCAATCAGTGGGAGAAAAATATTGGCCTCAGTCAGGGCTTGTGTGCCACTGCTGTGTGTGCTATCTCTCATTCAGTGGGCTATAGAAAGCCTATTTATTTATTTATTTTTTTTCTTATTATTTGGTTTCTAAAGTCTCCCTGAAAAAAAAAAAAAAACATAAAAAAACAGTGGGAGAGTAATATTGCCCTTTCAGCTTGTGTGCCAGTCTTGACTCCTGGGTGTGCCACCTCTCTCTCTCATTCAGTGGGCCATAGAAAGGCTATTTTTTTTTTGTTTTTTTTAATATTATTTGGTTTCTAAAGTCTCCCTGAAAAAAAAAAAATACCTAAAAAAACAGTGGGAGAGTAATATTGCCCTTTCAGCTTGTGTGCCAGTCTTGACTCCTGGGTGTGCCACCTCTCTCTCTCATTCAGTGGGCCATAGAAAGGCTATTTTTTTTTGGTTTTTTTAATATTATTTGGTTTCTAAAGTCTCCCTGAAAAAACAAAAAACATACAAAAAACAGTGGGAGAGTAATATTGCCCTTTCAGCTTGTGTGCCAGTCTTGACTCCTGGGTGTGCCACCTCTCTCCCTCTCATTCAGTGGGCCATAGAAAGCCTATTTATTTTTTTAAAAAAATATTATTGGGTTTCTAAAGTCTCCCTTAAAAAACAAAAAATACATAAAAAAACAGTGGGAGAGTAATATTGCCCTTTCAGCTTGTGTGCCAGTCTTGACTCCTGGGTGTGCCACCTCTCTCCCTCTCATTCAGTGGGCCATAGAAAGCCTATTTATTTTTTTTTTAAATATTATTGGGTTTCTAAAGTCTCCCTTAAAAAAAAAAAAAAAACATAAAAAAACAGTGGGAGAGTAATATTGCCCTTTCAGCTTGTGTGCCAGTCTTGACTCCTGGGTGTGCCACCTCTCTCCCTTTCATTCAGTGGGCCATAGAAAGCCTATTTATTTATTTTTTTAAATATTATTGGGTTTCTAAAGTCTCCCTTAAAAAACAAAAAATACATAAAAAAACAGTGGGAGAGTAATATTGCCCTTTCAGCTTGTGTGCCAGTCTTGACTCCTGGGTGTGCCACCTCTCTCTCTCATTCAGTGGGCCATAGAAAGGCTATTTTTTTTTTGGTTTTTTTAATATTATTTGGTTTCTAAAGTCTCCCTGAAAAAAAAAAAATACCTAAAAAAACAGTGGGAGAGTAATATTGCCCTTTCAGCTTGTGTGCCAGTCTTGACTCCTGGGTGTGCCACCTCTCTCTCTCATTCAGTGGGCCATAGAAAGGCTATTTTTTTTTGGTTTTTTTAATATTATTTGGTTTCTAAAGTCTCCCTGAAAAAAAAAAAAAAAACATACAAAAAACAGTGGGAGAGTAATATTGCCCTTTCAGCTTGTGTGCCAGTCTTGACTCCTGGGTGTGCCACCTCTCTCCCTCTCATTCAGTGGGCCATAGAAAGCCTATTTATTTTTTTTTTTAAATATTATTGGGTTTCTAAAGTCTCCCTTAAAAAACAAAAAATACATAAAAAAACAGTGGGAGAGTAATATTGCCCTTTCAGCTTGTGTGCCAGTCTTGACTCCTGGGTGTGCCACCTCTCTCTCTCATTCAGTGGGCCATAGAAAGGCTATTTTTTTTTTTGTTTTTTTAATATTATTTGGTTTCTAAAGTCTCCCTGAAAAAAAAAAAATACCTAAAAAAACAGTGGGAGAGTAATATTGCCCTTTCAGCTTGTGTGCCAGTCTTGACTCCTGGGTGTGCCACCTCTCTCTCTCATTCAGTGGGCCATAGAAAGGCTATTTTTTTTTTGGTTTGTTTAATATTATTTGGTTTCTAAAGTCTCCCTGAAAAAAAAAAAAAAAACATACAAAAAACAGTGGGAGAGTAATATTGCCCTTTCAGCTTGTGTGCCAGTCTTGACTCCTGGGTGTGCCACCTCTCTCCCTCTCATTCAGTGGGCCATAGAAAGCCTATTTATTTTTTTTTTTTAATATTATTGGGTTTCTAAAGTCTCCCTTAAAAAACAAAAAATACATAAAAAAACAGTGGGAGAGTAATATTGCCCTTTCAGCTTGTGTGCCAGTCTTGACTCCTGGGTGTGCCACCTCTCTCCCTCTCATTCAGTGGGCCATAGAAAGCCTATTTATTTTTTTTTTTAAATATTATTGGGTTTCTAAAGTCTCCCTTAAAAAACAAAAAATACATAAAAAAACAGTGGGAGAGTAATATTGCCCTTTCAGCTTGTGTGCCAGTCTTGACTCCTGGGTGTGCCACCTCTCTCTCTCATTCAGTGGGCCATAGAAAGGCTATTTTTTTTTTGGTTTTTTTAATATTATTTGGTTTCTAAAGTCTCCCTGAAAAAAAAAAATACCTAAAAAAACAGTGGGAGAGTAATATTGCCCTTTCAGCTTGTGTGCCAGTCTTGACTCCTGGGTGTGCCACCTCTCTCTCTCATTCAGTGGGCCATAGAAAGGCTATTTTTTTTTTTGGTTTTTTTAATATTATTTGGTTTCTAAAGTCTCCCTGAAATAAAAAAAAAACTTAAAAAAACAGTGGGAGAGTAATATTGCCCTTTCAGCTTGTGCGCCAGTCTTGACTTCTGGGTGTGCCACCTCTCTCTCTCTAATTGTGGGCCATAGAAAGCCTTTTTTTTTTTTTTTTTTAATATTATTTGGTTTCTAAAGTCTCCCTGAGAAAAAAAAAAAAATAAATTAGGTGGGAGATTAATATTGACATTAGTGCTTGAGTGACAGTCCTGCGTGTGTGTCATCTCTGTGATTTTGTGCCACAGAAAACAGAGTGTGTAACATTGTGCCTGATTTTCCTTGTGGTCTCACCAACCTGTTAAGGGATATTGAAATCATACTGAAGTTATAGCTCACCGTGTAAGTTGTTTGACAGCAACAAATAAAGTTACTTTGGTTAAGATTTTAAAACAATGAGGAAGTCTGGTGCAAGAGGTCGTCGTGGGCGTTCATTGTCAGCTGGTAATGATGGTAGTGGTAGTGGAGCATCAGGTGGTCGTGGGGATAAAAATATTCCACCTAAGTCTGGAGCTGTGGAGCCAGTTTCGTCGTCAGGCTACACAAGGCCTCGAACGCTCTCTTTTCTGGGAGTAGGAAAACCGCTTTTAAAGGCGGAGCAGCAACAGCAAGTTTTGGCTTACATTGCAGACTCAGCCTCTAGCTCTTTTGCCTCCTCTTCCGAAACTGGTAAATGTAAAAGCAGCGCGTCGCTTGTGGATGTTCACGGTCAGGGACAAGTCGCTTCCTTGTCCTCCTCAGCAAAAACTACAACAAGAGAGAAGGATGCAGCAGGCGACACAACGGGTCACTCCATGGAGCTCTTTACACATACCGTCCCTGGCTTAGAAAGTGAAACATTTAACAGGCCATGCCCATTACAAGTATATTCTGACATGGAGTGCACTGATGCACAGCCACAGCCAGAGTACTATGCTGCTCCTTTGACTCAGACCACCACATTGCCCTCTCAGGGTACAGATCCACAATCAGACCCTGATGAGACTATGTTGCCCCGCCACGAACGCTATACCACCGACCGACACAGTGACACAGACGAAGTTGCACACGAGCTCGAAGAGGAGGTAATAGATGACCCAGTTATTGACCCCGATTGGCAGCCATTGGGGGAACAGGGTGCAGGCGGCAGTAGTTCAGAAGCGGAGGTGGAGGAGGGGCCGCAGCAGGCATCAACATCGCAACAGGTTCCATCTGCCGGGCCCGTATCTGGCCCAAAACGCGTGTCAAAACCAAAACCTGTTGGAGGACAGCGTGGCCATCCGGTTAAAGCTCAGTCTGCAATCCCTGAAAAGGGATCCGAGTCTAGGAAGAGTGCAGTCTGGCATTTTTTTAAACAACATCCAACTGATCAGCGCAAAGTCATCTGTCAAAAATGTTCAACTAGCTTAAGCAGAGGTCAGAATCTGAAAAGTCTAAATACTAGTTGCATGCATAGACACTTAACCACCATGCATTTTCAAGCCTGGACTAACTACCAAACGTCCCTTAAGGTTGTAGCACCCTCGGCCAATGAAGCTAGTCAGCAACGCAACATCCCTTCCGTCACTGTAAGGCCACCATTTTCCGCACCACCGGCAGTATCTGTGCAGGTTTCTTTGCCAGCCAAAAGCAGTCAGGGTCAGGGAACCACCAGTTTTGTAGGAGGAAATATTGCATCTAGGGCACCGGCGGAAACAATACAGTCTCCAACCGTCTCTCAGTCTGCCATGTACACCGGCACACCCGAAAGTTCCACGATCTCCAGCTCTCCAGTCCAGCTCACCCTACATGAGACTCTGGTTAGAAAAAGGAAGTACTTATCCTCGCATCCGCGTACACAGGGTTTTAACGCCCACATAGCTAGACTAATCTCGTTAGAGATGATGCCCTACCGGTTAGTTGAAAGCGAAGCTTTCAAAGCCCTGATGGAGTACGCTGAACCACGATACGAGCTACAGAGTCGACACTTTTTTTCCAGAAAAGCCATCCCAGCCCTGCACCAGCATGTTAAACAGCGCATCGTCCATGCACTCAGGCAATCTGTGAGTACAAAGGTGCACCTGACTACAGATGCATGGACCAGTAGGCATGGCCAGGGACGTTATGTGTCCATCACGGCACACTGGGTGAATGTGGTGGATGCAGGGTCCACAGGCGACATCAATTTAGGGACAGTTGTGCCTAGCCCACGGTCTAGGAAACAGTTGGCTGTAGGCGTTCGCACCCCCTCCTCCTCCTCCTCCTCGTCCTCCTGCAGAAGCTACAGCTCTTCCACAGAACGCAGTCTGCCAACCACTCCATCGGCAGATGACACTGTTGCACACCAGTTGTCCCATTATGGGCCAGCTACTGCCAAGCGTCAGCAGGCTGTATTGGCTATGAAGTGTTTGGGCGACAACAGACACACCGCGGAAGTTTTATCCGAGTTCTTGCAACAAGAAACGCAGTCGTGGCTGGGCACAGTAGATCTTGAGGCAGGCAAGGTAGTGAGTGATAACGGAAGGAATTTCATGGCTGCCATCTCCCTTTCCCAACTGAAACACATTCCTTGCCTGGCTCACACCTTAAACCTGGTGGTGCAGTGCTTATTGAAAACTTATCCTGGGTTCTCCGACCTGCTCCTCAAAGTGCGTGCACTTTGCTCACATATCCGACGTTCGCCTGTACACGCCAGCCGTATGCAGACCTATCAGCGGTCTTTGAACCTTCCCCAGCATCGCCTAATCATAGACGTTGCAACAAGGTGGAACTCAACACTGCACATGCTTCAGAGACTGTGCGAACAGAGGCGTGCTGTTATTTATTTGTGGGAGGATACACGGGCAGGCAGTAGGATGGCAGACATGGAGTTGTCAGGTGTGCAGTGGTCTAAGATACAAGACATGTGTCAAGTCCTTCAGTGTTTTGAGGAATGCACACGGCTGGTTAGTGCAGACAACGCCGTAATAAGCATGAGCATCCCCCTAATGCGTCTGCTGATGCAAAGTTTGACGCACATAAAGGAGCAGGCGTCTGCACCAGAGGAAGAGGAAAGCCTTGATGACAGTCAGCCATTGTCTGGTCAGGGCAGTGTACAGGACGAGGTAGCGGGCGAAGAGGAGGTGGAGGACGAGGAGGATGATGGGGATGAGTATATTTTTAATGCCGAACCTTTCCCGGGGGCACAGGAAATTGGTTGCGTGTCACGGCCGGGTTCTGGTTTTTTGAGGGACACAAGTGACGTAGATTTGCCTGCAACTGCCCCTCAACCAATCACAACCGGAGATTTGACAACTGGAACTTTGGCCCACATGGCGGATTATGCCTTACGTATCCTAAAAAGGGACACACGCATTACGAAAATGATGAACGATGACGATTACTGGTTGGCCTGCCTCCTTGATCCACGCTATAAAGGCAAATTGCAAAATATTATGCCACATGAGAACTTGGAACTAATATTAGCAACCAAACAATCAACTCTTGTTGACCGTTTGCTTCAGGCATTCCCAGCACACAGCGCACGTGATCGTTCTCACACGAGCTCCAGGGGGCAGCAGACTAGGAGTGTTAGGGGTGCACACATCAGAAGTGGCGTTGGACAGAGGGGTTTTCTGACCAGGTTGTGGAGTGATTTTGCTATGACCGCAGACAGGACAGGTACTGCTGCATCAATTGAAAGTGACAGGAGACAACATTTGTCCAGTATGGTTACTAACTATTTTTCATCCCTTATCGATGTTCTCCCTCAACCGTCATTCCCATTTGATTACTGGGCCTCCAAATTAGACACCTGGCCAGAATTGGCAGAATATGCATTGCAGGAGCTTGCTTGCCCGGCAGCAAGTGTCCTATCAGAAAGAGTATTCAGTGCTGCAGGTTCAATATTAACCGAAAAAAGGACTCGTCTGGCTACCCAAAATGTTGACGATCTAACATTCATTAAAATGAACCACAACTGGATTTCGAAATCTTTTGCCCCACCTTGCCCGGCCGACACCTAGCTTTCCTATGAAAAGCTCTTGCCTGTGAATTACTTTTCTAATGTCTAATTTGCTGCAGCTGATTGTACAGCATACGACATGTTTACACCTCCCTAAATGGCAAAACTCCCCACACGGGGCCGTGGTATCGCGACTTGGCGCAAGCACCCGTGAGACTGCTGTTTGTCTGAAGAGGTGGGTGTGCTCGCTTTTGGTTGACGGCATTGCTACTGGGTCCCTCATAGTACAATGTAGTGTCTCTGGCGGTGGTGGTGCGCACCCAACGTCAGACACACCGTTGTAACATGAGGGGCCCTGGGGCGGTCCCGCCGGCCTCAAGAGAGTTCCCCCCTACCCCAGCTCAAAATGTGCTCTACCACGTGCAAAATTATGTCGCACAGCTCCACCAATCTTTAGTCTATTCGCTGACATCATTCAATGTCTGGCACTGACAATACAAATTTGTAGACATCTATGATGCAACTTAAAGTAGTCTGTGTCTGTGTCCTATATTGGCACCATTAAATAGTTACTGCCAAATTACTATGTCAGAAACTCAGCAGATGAGCCCACCCCTGTACCTAAGTATGCCACCTTTTTTTTTGTTTTGGTTGTTTTGCGAGACATTAACATCTATTTATATTTTGGGAGTACTGGGACAGACACTCCTTGCACTACTCCTCCACTCACCACCAAGCTGCCCGTGTATCCATGTAACCGCTGTAAAACTGCCATGAGCCTATTGTTTGTTATTTTAGGCCTTTGAAGCCTGTCTGCGGTCCCTCCTTCCACTAGTCCTCCACTGACCAGACCACTGCTGCCCGTGTACCCCTGGAACCAATTATAAAGTGCCTACAGCCAGCCCATTTTTTTATGTTAGGCCTTTGAAGCCTGTCTGCGGTCCCTCCTTCCACTAGTCCTCCACTGACCAGACCACTGCTGCCCGTGTACCCCTGGAACCAATTATAAAGTGCCTACAGCCAGCCCATTTTTTTATGTTAGGCCTTTGAAGCCTGTCTGCGGTCCCTCCTTCCACTAGTCCTCCACTGACCAGACCACTGCTGCCCGTGTACCCCTGGAACCAATTATAAAGTGCCTACAGCCAGCCCATTTTTTTATGTTAGGCCTTTGAAGCCTGTCTGCGGTCCCTCCTTCCACTAGTCCTCCACTGGCCAGACCACTGCTGCCCGTGTACCCCTGGAACCAATTATAAAGTGCCTACAGCCAGCCCATTTTTTTATGTTAGGCCTTTGAAGCCTGTCTGCGGTCCCTCCTTCCACTAGTCCTCCACTGACCAGACCACTGCTGCCCGTGTACCCCTGGAACCAATTATAAAGTGCCTACAGCCAGCCCATTTTTTATGTTAGGCCTTTGAATCCTGTCTGCGGTACCTCCTTCCACTAGTCCTCCACTGACCAGACCACTGCTGCCCGTGTACCCCTGGAACCAATTATAAAGTGCCTACAGCCAGCCCATTTTTTTATGTTAGGCCTTTGAAGCCTGTCTGCGGTCCCTCCTTCCACTAGTCCTCCACTGGCCAGACCACTGCTGCCCGTGTACCCCTGGAACCAATTATAAAGTGCCTACAGCCAGCCCATTTTTTTATGTTAGGCCTTTGAAGCCTGTCTGCGGTCCCTCCTTCCACTAGTCCTCCACTGACCAGACCACTGCTGCCCGTGTACCCCTGGAACCAATTATAAAGTGCCTACAGCCAGCCCATTTTTTTATGTTAGGCCTTTGAAGCCTGTCTGCGGTCCCTCCTTCCACTAGTCCTCCACTGGCCAGACCACTGCTGCCCGTGTACCCCTGGAACCAATTATAAAGTGCCTACAGCCAGCCCATTTTTTTATGTTAGGCCTTTGAAGCCTGTCTGCGGTCCCTCCTTCCACTAGTCCTCCACTGGCCAGACCACTGCTGCCCGTGTACCCCTGGAACCAATTATAAAGTGCCTACAGCCAGCCCATTTTTTTATGTTAGGCCTTTGAAGCCTGTCTGCGGTCCCTCCTTCCACTAGTCCTCCACTGGCCAGACCACTGCTGCCCGTGTACCCCTGGAACCAATTATAAAGTGCCTACAGCCAGCCCATTTTTTTATGTTAGGCCTTTGAAGCCTGTCTGCGGTCCCTCCTTCCACTAGTCCTCCACTGGCCAGACCACTGCTGCCCGTGTACCCCTGGAACCAATTATAAAGTGCCTACAGCCAGCCCATTTTTTTATGTTAGGCCTTTGAAGCCTGTCTGCGGTCCCTCCTTCCACTAGTCCTCCACTGGCCAGACCACTGCTGCCCGTGTACCCCTGGAACCAATTATAAAGTGCCTACAGCCAGCCCATTTTTTTATGTTAGGCCTTTGAAGCCTGTCTGCGGTCCCTCCTTCCACTAGTCCTCCACTGGCCAGACCACTGCTGCCCGTGTACCCCTGGAACCAATTATAAAGTGCCTACAGCCAGCCCATTTTTTTATGTTAGGCCTTTGAAGCCTGTCTGCGGTCCCTCCTTCCACTAGTCCTCCACTGACCAGACCACTGCTGCCCGTGTACCCCTGGAACCAATTATAAAGTGCCTACAGCCAGCCCATTTTTTTATGTTAGGCCTTTGAAGCCTGTCTGCGGTCCCTCCTTCCACTAGTCCTCCACTGGCCAGACCACTGCTGCCCGTGTACCCCTGGAACCAATTATAAAGTGCCTACAGCCAGCCCATTTTTTTATGTTAGGCCTTTGAAGCCTGTCTGCGGTCCCTCCTTCCACTAGTCCTCCACTGGCCAGACCACTGCTGCCCGTGTACCCCTGGAACCAATTATAAAGTGCCTACAGCCAGCCCATTTTTTTATGTTAGGCCTTTGAAGCCTGTCTGCGGTCCCTCCTTCCACTAGTCCTCCACTGGCCAGACCACTGCTGCCCGTGTACCCCTGGAACCAATTATAAAGTGCCTACAGCCAGCCCATTTTTTTATGTTAGGCCTTTGAAGCCTGTCTGCGGTCCCTCCTTCCACTAGTCCTCCACTGGCCAGACCACTGCTGCCCGTGTACCCCTGGAACCAATTATAAAGTGCCTACAGCCAGCCCATTTTTTTATGTTAGGCCTTTGAAGCCTGTCTGCGGTCCCTCCTTCCACTAGTCCTCCACTGGCCAGACCACTGCTGCCCGTGTACCCCTGGAACCAATTATAAAGTGCCTACAGCCAGCCCATTTTCTTATGTTAGGCCTTTGAAGCCTGTCTGCGGTCCCTACTTTAAATACTCCTCCACTGACCACCAAGCTGCCTGCCCGTGTATCCATGTAACCGCTGTAAAACTGCCATGAGCCTATTGTTTGTTATGTTAGGCCTTTGATAGCCTGTCTGCGGTCCCTACTTTAAATACTCCTCCACTCACCACCAAGCTGCCTGCCTGTGTATCCATGTAACCGCTGTAAAACTGCCATGAGCCTATTGTTTGTTATGTTAGGCCTTTGATAGCCTGTCTGCGGTCCTTACTTTAAATACTCCTCCACTCACCACCTAGCTGCCTGTGTATCCATGTAACCGCTGTAAAACTGCAATGAGCCTATTGTTTGTTATTTTAGGCCTTTGATAGCCTGTCTGCGGCCCCTACTTGCAATACTCCTCCACTAACCACAATGCTGCCTGGAGTGCCTGCCTGTGTATCCATGTAACCGATGTAAAACTGCCATGACTGCCTACTGTTTGTTATTTTAGGCCTTTGATAGCCTGTCTGCGGCCCCTACTTGCAATACTCCTCCACTGACCACAATGCTGCCTGGAGTGCCTGCCTGTGTATCCATGTAACCGATGTAAAACTGCCATGACTGCCTACTGTTTGTTATTTTAGGCCTTTGATAGCCTGTCTGCGGCCCCTACTTGCAATACTCCTCCACTGACCACAATGCTGCCTGGAGTGCCTGCCTGTGTATCCATGTAACCGATGTAAAACTGCCATGACTGCCTACTGTTTGTTATTTTAGGCCTTTGATAGCCTGTCTGCGGCCCCTACTTGCAATACTCCTCCACTGACCACACCAATGCTGCCCGTGTACCCCTGGAACCTATTTAAAAGTTCATAGAGCCTAGTTATATATTTTATTTACTATTAATAAGGCCATGATGGACTACGCTGTACCACGCTACAAGCTAACCAGTCGACACTTCTTTTGCGAGAAAAGCCATCCCAACCCTCCACCAGCATGTAGAAGACCGCATTGTCCATGCACTCTGGCAATCTGTGAGTACAAAGGTGCACCTGACAACAGACGCATGGACCTGTAGGCATGGCCACGGAAGATTACGTGTCCATTACGGCGCAATGGGTTAATGTGGTGGATGCATGGTCCACAGGGGACAGCCTACTAAGTCTGTCTGCAGTCCCTAATTCAAATTGTCCTCCACTGTCTAAATCGGAGCTTCCACCTTCTGGCTTTCGGCCTATAGTATCAGAAATTAAACTGCATTTGGCCTTCAACTTTGGTTAGGGCCTACTAACGGCTTCTGCCCCTCCCTGGTGTTGCCCTCAACTAAATAAAGCTGAGCTTCAACCTTCTGCTCCAAATTACCATTTTAAAAAATGCAATAGGCTTTTCCGGCCTACTAAAGGTGTCTGTCTGTGTGCCCCTGCCTGGTGTTGCCCTCAACTAAATAAAGCTGAGCTTCAACCTTCCGGCTCTCATTAAGTGGTTTTAAAAAAAAAAAATGGTGGTTAGGGCCTACTAACGGCTTCTGCCCCTCCCTGGTGTTGCCCTCAACTAAATAAAGCTGAGCTTCAACCTTCTGCTCCAAATTACCATTTTAAAAAATGCAATAGGCTTTTCCGGCCTACTAAAGGTGTCTGTCTGTGTGCCCCTGCCTGGTGTTGCCCTCAACTAAATAAAGCTGAGCTTCAACCTTCTGCTCCAAATTACCATTTTAAAAAATGCAATAGGCTTTTCCGGCCTACTAAAGGTGTCTGTCTGTGTGCCCCTGCCTGGTGTTGTCCTCAACTAAATAAAGCTGAGCTTCAACCTTCCGGCTCTCATTAAGTGGTTTTAAGAAAAAAAAATGGTGGTTAGGGCCTACTAACGGCTTCTGCCCCTCCCTGGTGTTGCCCTCAACTAAATAAAGCTGAGCTTCAACGTTCTGCTCCAAATTACCATTTTAAAAAATGCAATAGGCTTTTCCGGCCTACTAAAGGTGTCTGTCTGTGTGCCCCTGCCTGGTGTTGCCCTCAACTAAATAAAGCTGAGCTTCAACCTTCCGGCTCTCATTAAGTGGTTTTAAAAAAAAAAAATGGTGGTTAGGGCCTACTAACGGCTTCTGCCCCTCCCTGGTGTTGCCCTCAACTAAATAAAGCTGAGCTTCAACCTTCTGCTCCAAATTACCATTTTAAAAAATGCAATAGGCTTTTCCGGCCTACTAAAGGTGTCTGTCTGTGTGCCCCTGCCTGGTGTTGTCCTCAACTAAATAAAGCTGAGCTTCAACCTTCCGGCTCTCATTAAGTGGTTTTAAAAAAAAAAAATGGTGGTTAGGGCCTACTAACGGCTTCTGCCCCTGCCTGGTGTTGCCCTCAACTAAATAAAGCTGAGCTTCAACCTTCTGCTCCAAATTACCATTTTAAAAAATGCAATAGGCTTTTCCGGCCTACTAAAGGTGTCTGTCTGTGTGCCCCTGCCTGGTGTTGTCCTCAACTAAATAAAGCTGAGCTTCAACCTTCCGGCTCTCATTAAGTGGTTTTAAAAAAAAAAAATGGTGGTTAGGGCCTACTAACGGCTTCTGCCCCTCCCTGGTGTTGCCCTCAACTAAATAAAGCTGAGCTTCAACCTTCTGCTCCAAATTACCATTTTAAAAAATGCAATAGGCTTTTCCGGCCTACTAAAGGTGTCTGTCTGTGTGCCCCTGCCTGGTGTTGCCCTCAACTAAATAAAGCTGAGCTTCAACCTTCTGCTCCAAATTACCATTTTAAAAAATGCAATAGGCTTTTCCGGCCTACTAAAGGTGTCTGTCTGTGTGCCCCTGCCTGGTGTTGTCCTCAACTAAATAAAGCTGAGCTTCAACCTTCCGGCTCTCATTAAGTGGTTTTAAGAAAAAAAAATGGTGGTTAGGGCCTACTAACGGCTTCTGCCCCTCCCTGGTGTTGCCCTCAACTAAATAAAGCTGAGCTTCAACGTTCTGCTCCAAATTACCATTTTAAAAAATGCAATAGGCTTTTCCGGCCTACTAAAGGTGTCTGTCTGTGTGCCCCTGCCTGGTGTTGCCCTCAACTAAATAAAGCTGAGCTTCAACCTTCCGGCTCTCATTAAGTGGTTTTAAAAAAAAAAAATGGTGGTTAGGGCCTACTAACGGCTTCTGCCCCTCCCTGGTGTTGCCCTCAACTAAATAAAGCTGAGCTTCAACCTTCTGCTCCAAATTACCATTTTAAAAAATGCAATAGGCTTTTCCGGCCTACTAAAGGTGTCTGTCTGTGTGCCCCTGCCTGGTGTTGTCCTCAACTAAATAAAGCTGAGCTTCAACCTTCCGGCTCTCATTAAGTGGTTTTAAAAAAAAAAAATGGTGGTTAGGGCCTACTAACGGCTTCTGCCCCTCCCTGGTGTTGCCCTCAACTAAATAAAGCTGAGCTTCAACCTTCTGCTCCAAATTACCATTTTAAAAAATGCAATAGGCTTTTCCGGCCTACTAAAGGTGTCTGTCTGTGTGCCCCTGCCTGGTGTTGCCCTCAACTAAATAAAGCTGAGCTTCAACCTTCTGCTCCAAATTACCATTTTAAAAAATGCAATAGGCTTTTCCGGCCTACTAAAGGTGTCTGTCTGTGTGCCCCTGCCTGGTGTTGTCCTCAACTAAATAAAGCTGAGCTTCAACCTTCCGGCTCTCATTAAGTGGTTTTAAAAAAAAAAAATGGTGGTTAGGGCCTACTAACGGCTTCTGCCCCTCCCTGGTGTTGCCCTCAACTAAATAAAGCTGAGCTTCAACCTTCTGCTCCAAATTACCATTTTAAAAAATGCAATAGGCTTTTCCGGCCTACTAAAGGTGTCTGTCTGTGTGCCCCTGCCTGGTGTTGCCCTCAACTAAATAAAGCTGAGCTTCAACCTTCTGCTCCAAATTACCATTTTAAAAAATGCAATAGGCTTTTCCGGCCTACTAAAGGTGTCTGTCTGTGTGCCCCTGCCTGGTGTTGTCCTCAACTAAATAAAGCTGAGCTTCAACCTTCCGGCTCTCATTAAGTGGTTTTAAAAAAAAAAAATGGTGGTTAGGGCCTACTAACGGCTTCTGCCCCTGCCTGGTGTTGCCCTCAACTAAATAAAGCTGAGCTTCAACCTTCTGCTCCAAATTACCATTTTAAAAAATGCAATAGGCTTTTCCGGCCTACTAAAGGTGTCTGTCTGTGTGCCCCTGCCTGGTGTTGCCCTCAACTAAATAAAGCTGAGCTTCAACCTTCCGGCTCTCATTAAGTGGTTTTAAAAAAAAAAAAATGGTGGTTAGGGCCTACTAACGGCTTCTGCCCCTCCCTGGTGTTGCCCTCAACTAAATAAAGCTGAGCTTCAACCTTCTGCTCCAAATTACCATTTTAAAAAATGCAATAGGCTTTTCCGGCCTACTAAAGGTGTCTGTCTGTGTGCCCCTGCCTGGTGTTGCCCTCAACTAAATAAAGCTGAGCTTCAACCTTCTGCTCCAAATTACCATTTTAAAAAATGCAATAGGCTTTTCCGGCCTACTAAAGGTGTCTGTCTGTGTGCCCCTGCCTGGTGTTGTCCTCAACTAAATAAAGCTGAGCTTCAACCTTCCGGCTCTCATTAAGTGGTTTTAAAAAAAAAAAATGGTGGTTAGGGCCTACTAACGGCTTCTGCCCCTCCCTGGTGTTGCCCTCAACTAAATAAAGCTGAGCTTCAACCTTCTGCTCCAAATTACCATTTTAAAAAATGCAATAGGCTTTTCCGGCCTACTAAAGGTGTCTGTCTGTGTGCCCCTGCCTGGTGTTGCCCTCAACTAAATAAAGCTGAGCTTCAACCTTCTGCTCCAAATTACCATTTTAAAAAATGCAATAGGCTTTTCCGGCCTACTAAAGGTGTCTGTCTGTGTGCCCCTGCCTGGTGTTGTCCTCAACTAAATAAAGCTGAGCTTCAACCTTCCGGCTCTCATTAAGTGGTTTTAAAAAAAAAAAATGGTGGTTAGGGCCTACTAACGGCTTCTGCCCCTGCCTGGTGTTGCCCTCAACTAAATAAAGCTGAGCTTCAACCTTCTGCTCCAAATTACCATTTTAAAAAATGCAATAGGCTTTTCCGGCCTACTAAAGGTGTCTGTCTGTGTGCCCCTGCCTGGTGTTGCCCTCAACTAAATAAAGCTGAGCTTCAACCTTCTGCTCCAAATTACCATTTTAAAAAATGCAATAGGCTTTTCCGGCCTACTAAAGGTGTCTGCCCCTCCCTGGTGTTGTCCTCAACTGAACAAAGCTGAGCTTCCACATTCTGGCTTTCGCCCTATACTATCAGATATTAAACTGCATTTGGCCTACTAGTGTGGTTAGGCCCTTGAAACAGTGTCTGCTGCTCTTGGGTTTGCTACTCCACTGAACAAAGCAATGCCGCCTGTTTAGTCCTGTTACCAATTTTGAACTGCATGTAGCCTACTTTATTCTTTGGCCCTATATCTGTTTCCTCCTCATCCTGCCCATTGCCCAGCCACTGCTAAATGAGTCTGCTGGTACATTGACCTAGACCACTACATTCCCCTTGTACTCTACACAGCCAGAATCTGACCCTGCTGAAAGTAAGGTTCCCCTTCCCGCATGTTATACCACCTTACACAGGGACAAAGAGGAAGGTGCAGATGAAAGTGCAGGTTCCTTCATCAGGTGGGGGGGCATACTCGTTGGCGACGTCACTGGCACAGGGCCCCTCAGAGTACGCAAAAGTGTCGCTGCTGGTGGGAGGCGCCCCCGCCATGCAAACACACCGCCGTACTTTGAGGGGCCCTGTGCCAGTGGCAATGCGAACGAGTGGGCCCCCCCCTGCTTGCTCAGGATCACAGCACTTGCAACGTTTAAATACTTACCTTTCCCTGCAACACCGCCGTGACGTAGTCCGCATTTCCTGGGCCCACGAAAAACTTGAGCCAGCCCTACTCCCCCCACAACTTTCCCCCAATTCCCTATGCCCAACTATTATTATACAGTTAATTAAGATTGGCAAGCTTCAGAAACAAGAATGGATGTTTTTGGCATTAAAATGGGCACTGTAGGTGTTTTCCTGGCCTCCACTCACTGCCGACTATGCTTCCCCATTGACTTGCATTGGGTTTCGTGTTTCGGTCGATCCCCGACTTTGAGCGATAATCGGCCGACTGCACTCGACTCGACTCTGGACAAAATCGGGTTTCCCAAAACCCTACTCGATCTTAAAAAAATGAAAGTCGCTCAACCCTAGTTAGGACGACATGAGGCTGGGCTGTGAGTAATCACCCAGTATGGTTCCTTGCTCCATGTCCTTGTGCTCCGCCTGCAATGCATCCTTTTTCATTGTGAGCAGAGAGCTTTTCAGAATGCAGAGAAGCAGGATGGTGATGCTAATTATGGTGTCATCGCCGCTCACCATCATGGTGGAGTCCTCAAAGTTTTGTAGGTTGGTACATATGACTGACATCCATGTCCACTCCTGAGGTCTTATGTGTGGAGTCTGAACTGAATAACAATGGCCTTGTTGATGCTGGTAGTCAACAACTGCCCTCCTCTGCTCACAAATCCTTTCCAACCTATGCAGTCTAGAGTTCCAGTGCGTGGGGACATCACACTGCAGTCTGTGATCCAGAAGCTGCAAACGCTGCTGAAGCATGGCAAGGGTGGCTGAAGCTGTAGCTGACTTTCCAAAATGGGCACACTGGTGGCGTACTTTCACAAGCAGATCTGGCAGCTCCAGGTAGCTTTTGAGAAACCGTTGAATGACGAGGTTAAGCACATGGGCCAGGCTTGGTACATGTGTGAGCTCACCTCACCTCAGAGCCACCAACAGGTTCTGGCCATTGTCACACATGACCATGCCTGGCTGTAGGTTCAGCGGTGTCAGCCACAAATCTGATTGCTCTTTCAGAGCTATCCACAACTCTTCAGCATTGTGCAGTTTGTCACCTATGCAGATAAGCTTCAGCACAGCCTGTTGCCGCTTGGGTCAGTGCTGCAGTGCTTCCAGCTTGTGACTGATGTGCTCATTTCAGAGATGGAGGCTGAAGAGAAGGAGGTGCAGGAGCTGTAGACTGTGGGGGCAACCCTGATTGATATAGGGCCGGCAATCCTCGGCATCAGGAGGACTAGTTCCATCCCAAGGTCCAAATGGGTTCCAGCTTCCACTATGTTAACCCATTGTGCCATCAGTGAAATGTACCATCCCTGCCCACACACTTAACTACATGTCTGTGGTTAGGTGGACTTTCCCAGTAACAGCATTGTTGAAGGCATGGGTAATGTTGTCGGACACGCGCTGGTGTAATGCCGATACGGCACACTGGGAGAAATAGTGCGGGAGAAATAGTGGCGGCTGAGAACCGAGTACCTTGGGACGGCTGCTGCCATCAGGATGCGGAAAGCTTCCATGTCAACGAGCTTAAAAGGCAACATTTCGACGGCAAGCAGATGAGAAATGTGTGAATTTAGTACTGTGGCCTGTGGGCCATTGGCTGCGTATTTCTGCTTGCGTTCCAATGACTGGGGTATGGACAACTGAAGGCTGCACTGTGACAAGGACGTGGACATGCTTGATGATGGCGCTAGTTGACTGTGGGCGATGACAGATGCAGGGCACTAGGCATCTTTGCATGCGCCGTGGACAGGGGATTGGCTTGCACGCAAAACAGTGGACCGAACAGTGGTGTCACCTGCAGACACTGTTCCTGGAGCCTGAGGTTCGGCCCACAAAGTTAGGTGCTTTGCTGCCATGTAACTGATCATGCTGGTGGTGGTCAGGCTGGTAGTTTTGCTAGCCCTGCTGATGCAGGCATGGCAGGTGGTGAAAATGGCCTGTTTGGATTTATCGGTAGAGTCTTTTAAAAACAACCAGACTTGGGAAGAACTAAAAGTTGGAATGGCAACTTTCGTCATGTTGGTGTTACAGGGAATGGATGCATGCCTTCTGTCTGCAGCCACTACACTGCTTCTTCCTGCCTTTTAGTGTGCTATGCCTCCTTCCCCATGTGTGCTGCTGTCCTCGCTCTGCATTTCCTCCTGCCAGGTTGGGTCAGTTACTATATCATCCACCACCTCGTCTTCCACATCTGCACCCTGGTCCTCCTCCTGACTTTCTGACAATTGTGTCTCATCATCGTCCACCTCTTGTGACACTTTCACACCGTCGCCTTTGTGTGACCGTGGTTGCTCAAATATTTGAGCATTGCTACATGCAATCTCATCTTGCCCGCTTCAAGTGGAGCCGAGAGTCCCGAATCTATAAATGAAAAAGCAAACAGCTCTTCAGAGTGTCCAAGTGTGGGATCAGTTGTCTCCAGGCACTCGGCATGGTGGGAGGAAGGAAGATCAGGGTGAGTAATATGCGGACCAGACTCACGGCTACTCAGACTTGACCGTGTGGAAGATGTGGTGGTGGTGATGGTGGCAACGTGACTGGAAGCATTATCCGCTATCCAACCACCAACATTTTGACACTGCTCTGGGTTCAATAGTTGCGTGCTGCGGTCCCCTAGTAATTGTGACAGGAAGGTCGAGCGAGAAGATGTGGGTGTTTGTTGTGGCCCACTTTCAGCTTCCCCAAGGACTCGGCCTCTGCATGCACCATCAGCACGATGTCCACTTCCCCGTCCCTTGCCCCGCACCTTGCCTATTTTAAATGGACTACCAAAATATTTTCCACGTTCACTACAAATGGCTGAATTTGGAGCAAACTTATATGTGATCAGTGTACGAAAAAACCACAGTTTTAATTCTCTAGAATGAAGGTACCTTTTTTTTTAAATGTTTTTAATAACTAGGGTAGGACACAGTAAACCAGTTCAAAGGAGTACTCAAATGTCACAATTTTTAGCCCACAGATAGATCAGACATGTGACGGAGATACCAGAGTGTTCAATATGTTGCCTGTATTTTTAAATTTTCACCCCAAAGTAGTCTATTGAACTAGGGTAAGACACAGCAAAAAAGTGCTATGTAGCCCTGAAATGCCAGAAATGCCAATACCAGACTGTACACTATGTGGCCTGTATGTTTATTTTTTTACCGAAAAATACTGTATAGAATTACGGTAAGACACAGGCAAAAAAGGAGAATGTAGGCCTGAAATGCCACAATTTGTAGGCCACAGATAGATCAGGCTTCTGACGGAGATAGCACACTGTTAAATATGTCACCTGGATTTTTTTCTTTTTACCCCAAAATAGTATATAGAAATAGGGTAACAGACAGCAAATACAGTGAATGTAGCCCTGAAATGACACAAATTGTAGCCCACAGATAGATCTGGCATTTGACGGACATACCAGACTGTTCAATATGTGGCCTGTATTTGTAAATTTTTTAACCCAAAGTAGTTTACTGAACTAGGGTAAGACACAGCAAAAAAAGGGCAATGTAGCCCTGAAATGCGACAATTTGTAGCCCACAGATAGTTCAGGTGTCTGACGGAGATACCAGACTGTTCAATATGTGGTCTGTATGTTTGTTTTTTTAATGAAAAATACTGTATAGAATTACAGTAAGAAAAAAAGAAAAAGGGGAATGTAGGCCTGAAATGACACAATTTGTAGCCCACAGATAGATCAGGCGTCTGACGGAGATACCAGACTGTTCAATATGTGGCCTATATTTTTAATTTTTTTACCCCAAAGTAGTCTATTGAACTAGGGTAAGACAAAGCAAAAAAAGGGCAATGTAGCCCTGAAATGCCACAATTTGTAGCCCACAGATAGATCAGACGTCTGACAGAGATACCAGACTGTTCAATATGTGGTCTGTATGTTTGTTTTCTTTACCAAAAAAAAACTGTATAGAATTACGGTAAGACATAGGCAAAAAAGGAGAATGTAGGCCTGAAATGCCACAATTTGTAGGCCACAGATAGACCAGGCTTCTGACGGAGATAGCACACTGTTAAATATGTGCCCTGGATTATTTTTTTATCCCAAAATAGTATATAGAAATAGGGTAAAAGATAGCAAATATAGTGGAATGTAGCCCAGAAATGACACAATTTGTCATTGCAGTAATGTCGCACTTCCACAAGGGGGAGTGATGTTACGTCTGATGGTACTAAAGGAGTCCACCTTGCCAGGTATCACAGTCACACACTACACTTTACACTCCAGTCCACTGGGGGGAGCAAAGCTTCTATCTACTAGGGCGCTCCTCACACACGGGTAAAACTGGTGGGTTGGAAAGGAAGTTAGGCAGAAAGAAGCAGACTGGGTGTGAGGTCCGAGTAAGACGGACAGAGAGTAGACCCTCTGGGTCACGGTACTGATGCACCCAGGGGCGAGCGAACCCGGGGAGCAACCCCTATACAGGGATTGTTGGGAGCAGGCCAGAGGGGGTCAAGTACCGCAACAGCTGGTGCCAAGAGGGACGGCTCTAGGAAAGGCAGGGCGGCTGAAGACAAACGGAAAAGAGGGAAAAGGAAGCGGAGAACAGGAGGCAGGGCTAGACAATGGAAGGACACAAAGGGTAAATAAGCCTGCGAGGGCAGACCAGACAGGTACGGCAAGGAGACCGAACCAGAAGGGACCTGTACAGAGCACAAAGTGCACAATAATAATCAGGCGCCTCCATTATGGAGGAGACGCCTGATATAGCCAAAGGAAGCACTGGATTGGAGGACACGGGGGCGAGGAAGGCGCGGAAGGGGTTAAGAGGAGGAAGGAGCGCGCGCCCGCGTCCTAAGGCGCATGTGCGGGGCAGGCACAGGACGGAGGAAGGAGGAAGCGCGGACACCACGCCGGAATCCCCGGGCAGCAGGAGGAGGAACCGGAGAACCGGCGCGGCGCTGAGAGCGGCGATTACAGCGAGAGGAGCCGGCAGGAGCAGGGGCCGCAGAGACAGGAAAGGCGGGTATGACAGTACCCCCCCTCTTAAGACTCCCTCCTCTGAGGTTGGCCAAGAATCTACTCAGAATCCGTGGAGCATTAACGTTCTCCCTAGGTTCCCAAGACCTCTCCTCAGGACCAAACCCCTTCCAATCAATAACCTCTAACCCTCTTCATGGCCAGAATATCCCTTACTTCAAAATCTTTGTCAATGCTTAAAGGCTGAGGGGAGACAAGTGGTGCTGGACAGAATCGATTAAGGATGAGAGGTTTCAGGAGCGAGACATGGAAGGCATTAGGGACCCAGAGCGAAGCCGGCAATCTCAATTTATAAGCGACGTCGTTAATACGTCCCAAAATCTCGAAGGGACCGATGTATCGAGGACCCAGCTTGTAAGAAGGGATCTTCAAACGGATATGTTTGGTCGAAAGCCAGACTTTGTCACCAGGACGGTACGGTGGAAGATCTCTCCTCCTCTTATCAGCGTGTCTCTTCATCTGGGCAGAGGCCCGTACGAGCGCCTCCTTGGTCTCTTTCCAGATTTGGGAAAATTCGGAAGAAAGAGCATCCGCTGCAGGTACACCAGAAGGGGAAGATATAGGAAGAGGTATTCCTGGGTTTAGACCAGAGACCATGAAAAATGGAGATTTAGAAGTAGCCTCACTAGAATGATTATTATGCGCAAACTCAGCCCAAGGAAGAAGAGTCACCCAATTATCGTGATGAGCGTTGGTAAAGTTGCGTATATAGGAAGTCAAAATTTGATTTATCCTTTCCACTTGCCCGTTGGTCTGAGGATGGTAGGCGGAGGAGAAATCCAGCGATATGCCTAAGAGCTTACAGAGTGCTCTCCAGAATTTGGAGGTAAATTGAACCCCCCGATCAGACACAATTCGTAGAGGAAGTCCATGTAATCTGAAAATATGATGGAAGAAAATTCTTGCCAATTCTGGAGCTGAGGGTAGTCCCGGCAAGGGAATGAAATGGGCCATTTTGGAGAAGCGATCCACCACCACAAGGATGGTTGTACACCCAGAGGAGCGAGGCAGATCAGTAACGAAATCCATGGCTATCTGTTGCCAAGGGGCTTCAGGGACGGGCAATGGATGCAAGAGGCCAGAAGGCAATTCTCTAGGTACTTTGTTTCAAGCACAAGTCATGCAGGAGGCTACGAAATCTGAAACATCTTGTCGTAGAGACGGCCACCAATAATATCAGGAGAGAAGAGAAAACGTCTTCTTGGTACCGACATGTCCGGCAATCTTGGAGGAATGTCCCCAATGCAAAACCTCCGTTCTCTTGTCACACGGGACAAAAGTTCTGCCTGGCGGAACTGAGAGGAGATTTGAGGGAGCTACCATGATGAACTTGGCAGGATCGATAATGTGTGAAGGACCTTCCTCCGTCTCGGGAGATTGCAAGGACCGAGAAAGCGCATCTGCTTTAGAGTTCTTGTCACCGGGTCGAAAATGAAGTTTGAAATCAAAATGAGAAAAGAACAAGGACCACCTGGCTTGCCTGGAATTGAGTCTCTGAGCGGATTGAATGTAGGCTAAGTTCTTGTGGTCAGTGAAAATTACAAAGGGGTGAATGGCCCCTTCCAAGAGAAAACGCCACTCCTGTAGAGCCAACTTTATAGCCAGCAATTCTCGATCTCCAATAGAGTAATTGCATTCTGCGGGAGAAAATGACTTCGAGAAGAACCCACAAGGAACCAGACGACCAGAGGAAGACTTTTGGGAGAGGACCGCCCCGGCTCCAGAAGAGGAGGCATCTACCTCAAGGACGAAGGGTCTGCTGGCTACAGGCCGATGAAGAACAGGAGCAGAAGTGAAGGCCCATTTCAAGGAGAGAAAGGCGTCTTCAGCCTCCGGAGGCAAAACGTTAGGCTTTGCTCCTTTCCGGGTAAGGGCGACGAGAGGTTTAGTTACTGAAGAGAAATGCGGGACGAACTGTCTGTAGTAGTTTGCGAAGCCCAAAAATCGTTGGATGGCCTTAACCCCAATAGGACGGGGCCACTTGAGAACAGCTGACAATTTCTCTGGGTCCATCTTCAACCCCATGTCAGAAATAATGTATCCCAGGAAGGGCAACGAAGTTTGTTCAAAAAAACACTTCTCGATTTTAGCTGAGAGACGATTCTCCCGAAGTCGTTGTAGAACCAGATGAACGCTTCTCCTGTGAGAGGATAAGTCGGGGGAAAAAATAAGGATGTCTTCCAGGTATACTACCATGCAGGAATACAGTAAGTCACGGAAGATCTCATTCACGAACTCCTGGAAGACCGCTGGTGCGTTACAGAGACCAAAGGGCATGACCAGGTATTCATAATGACCATCCCGAGTGTTAAAGGCGGTCTTCCACTCGTCCCCAGCGCAAATTCGGACTGAATTATAGGCCCCTCGTAAATCAAGTTTGGAAAAAATTCGGGCTCCCCTCAATCGATCGAAAAGTTCAGGAATCAGCGGTAGAGGATATCTATTCTTGACCGTGATGGCGTTCAGACCCCGGTAGTCTATACAAGGCCGAAGGGATCCATCTTTCTTCCGGACGAAGAAAAAAACGGCTCCAGCCGGGGAAGAGGACTTTCGGTTGAAACCCTTGGCAAGATTCTCTCGGATGTATTCTGACATGGCTAAGGTCTCTGCTGGAGACAAAGGATAGGTTCTACCCTTAGGAAGGGAGACTCCAGGAATTAGCTTGATAGGGCAGTCAAAGGTTCGATGTGGAGTAAGGGACTCCGCATCCTTCTTATCGAAGACATCGGCAAACGAGTGATAGGCCGAAGGGAGACTTGGAAGATTGACGGACGCTTGAGGAATGGCTGAACGGGAAACGGACTGCAGACAATGTTCATGACAACCATGACCCCAACGGAGTATCTCTCCAGAGCGTCAATCCAGAACTGGCTCGTGCGACCTGAGCCAGGGTAGACCCAAAAGCAGAGCATGAGATAGATTGGGCAAAACATAAAATGCAATCTTCTCCCGGTGAAGAGCACCAATCTGCATTTCCAACTTGAGAGTAAGCATTTTAATGGGAACAGATAACGGCTTGCCGTCCACTGCAGAGATTTGACGCGGAGTCTCAAGGGCAACCACTGGTATTTGGAACTTGTTCACCTCCTCCTCTCGAATGAAATTACCAGCCGCACCCGAGTCCACATATGCCTCCACAGATCTACGCTCCAGACCTAAAAAAATCAACGCTGAAATTGTTAGGGGTAGAGAGGGATTTGGGTCACCTAGGAAGGCCTCTCTTACCTGACCTAGGTGGAGGAGTTTCCCGGCCTCTCTGGACAGGAACGCAGAAAATGATTGACCCCTCCGCAGTAAAGACACAAGCCCTGCGCCAACCTCTCTCTGCGTCGCTGCTCAGACAATCTAACACGATCCACCTGCATGGGCTCTGGGGCAGGAAAAGCGGGAGACTTGATCAGAGGAGAACTGGATGCCAAATTAGTTTTAAAGGACCTCCTCTCCCTGACTAACTCCCGAGAGCGTTCCTGGAAATGTAAATCAATACGCGTGGCCAGAGAAATGAGATCCTCCAAGGTAGTGGGGGTATCCCGACCAGCGAGCTCATCCTTAATTTTGGACGAAAGCCCTCTCCAAAAAGCCCCTACCAATGCCTCATTATTCCACCAGAGCTCTGAGGAAAGGGTCCGGAAGCGGATGGCGTATTGCCCAACAGTGAGGTTTCCTTGTTGCAGGTTAAAGAGGGACTCGGTAGTAGAAGCCACCCGACCTGGCTCATCAAAGACTCTACGAAAAGTGTCCAAGAAAACCTGTATGCTGGCAACTACCGGGTCATCACGCTCCCACAAAGGGTTTACAAAGACAGAGCCTCTCCCTCTAGATGAGACACAATAAAGGCCACCTTAGCACGGTCCGAGGGATATTGCTGAGGCAGGAGCTCAAAGTGTAAACGGCACTGATTCAAAAACCCCCGACAGTTTGGGATCGCCACTATATCTAGGGGGTTTTCCCAAACCGGGAGGGGGTAGAGGTGCGGAATCACGATGAGAGACAGAGGCGGCGGCAACAGACTGTAGAGAGAGTAGACGGTCATCAACGGACGCCATATAGGTGAGGATATGGGACTGGGTATCTCGCTGCTGCGCGAGCTCCTGCTGGAGCCCGGCCAGCAGAGGAGCGTTACCAGGATCTGAAGTCTGCAGGGCTGACAACCGGGAGTCCATAGACTTCTTGACAGACATGATCCGGGTCTGATTCTCCCGTAAGAACAACAGCTCTTTCTGAGTTGCTGCAAAGGCACCAGCGGGGTCCATGGCCTGATTATACTGTGAGGTCCGAGTAAGACGGACAGAGAGTAGACCCTCTGGGTCACGGTACTGATGCACCCAGGGGCGAGCGAACCTGGGGAGCAACCCCTATACAGGGATTGTTGGGAGCAGGCCAGAGGGGGTCAAGTACCGCAACAGCTGGTGCCAAGAGAGACGGCTCTAGGAAAGGCAGGGCGGCAGAAGACAAACGGAAAAGAGGGAAAAGGAAGCGGAGAACAGGAGGCAGGGCTAGAAAATGGAAGGACACAAAGGGTAAATAAGCCTGCGAGGGCAGACCAGACAGGTACGGCAAGGAGACCGAACCAGAAGGGACCTGTACAGAGCACAAAGTGCACAATAATAATCAGGCGCCTCCATTATGGAGGAGACGCCTGATATAGCCAAAGGAAGCACCGGATTGGAGGACACGGGGGCGAGGAAGGCGTGGAAGGGGTTAAGAGGAGGAAGGAGCGCGCGCCTGCGTCCTAAGGCGCATGTGCGGGGCAGGCACAGGACAGAGGAAGGAGGAAGCGCGGACACCATGCCGGAATCCCCGGTCAGCAGGAGGAGGAACCGGAGAACCGGCGCGGCGCTGAGAGCGGCGATTACAGCGAGAGGAGCCGGCAGGAGCAGGGGCCGCAGAGACAGGAATGGCGGGTATGACACTGGGCTTCGACCAGACAACATCGAAGGAGAAGCAGCCTGGGTTTGACCCAGAGAGGTCCTGTTAGGGGTGGGATCCTGACAGAGGTCTAGCAAGAGATAGAACGTTACAGAGCTGCGCCTGCACATCATTGCGGCAGCATCCCAAGAAAGGACACGAAGCAAAGTATATTGTGGAGAGTGAGAACCGAAGTCACAGCACAAGGAGATAATACCGGGAGGAGTCCTGCCCCGAGGTCGGTAGCCTCCTTCCGAGGCGCGTAGCCGGTGCCCGGAACACCGAGGGAGTACGGACTCTACGCATTACTCCAGACAACGGCCGGACAGTCAATTCCAAGTTGGCTGCCCAACCTAAATACCTAAGAAGACACGAAGGCAATTGTGGGAGAGGGGCGTCTCTAGGGTCCCTATAAATTAACTCCAGGCCTACCCCGTCACATGGGTTGTCCTATCCATATCATCTGGGGGACAGAGAGAGAGAACATCAGAAATATTCACGAAGGTTGTGAGGACTTTCCCGTGGTGATCAGCAGGGAGGTACTACAACACACAGGCGCTAGTAGGAAGGCTACTGATTTCCTCCTGGCTAAGGGAACTCTGGATGTGCCTTCGGACCGGCCGGACTCAACCAGCCCTGTGAGCGGTACTCTGGACTGCGGACGCTGAAGTCTTCAGTAAAAGGTAAAGAGACTGCAACCTTTGTGTCCTCGTTATTCATCGTGCCTTACAACGACCACTATCAAAATCCACACACTTTGGGAAGCCCTGGGGACATACTTCACCTGTGGGAAGGTATACCATCTGGCTACCATTCCATCACCCCAGCGGTCCCCCAGCAGTGTCGGTCACCCTGACCGATTTCCACAGGTGGAGTCACAAACACCATACAACTTACATCTTTAATTGGGCGCCCCTCAGCAGGGCCACAGGTCGGGTCGGGCCACCATGACATCCCCAGAACCAAGACCGAGGGACCTGGTGCCAAGTACCCCATTGCCCTGCGCCTGGGGGCGATCCAACTTCATAGTAGAATGTGATGATAGCAAAAAACATAAAACTGATCAATGTAAATCAAAATGAATATTCCATGGAGATCTGGATTTGGAATAATACTCAAAATCAAAGTGGAACATCAAATTACAGGCTGATCCATCTTCAGTGGAAATGCCTCAAGACAAGGAAATTATATTCAGTTGTGTGTGTGTTGCCTCCATGTGCCTGTATGACTTCCCTACAAAGCCTGGGCATGCTCCTAATGAGGCGGCGGATGGTCTCCTGAGGGATCTCCTCCCAGACCTGGACTAAAGCATCCAGATTGGATTCAGGTCTGGGGAACGGGCATGCCAGTCCATAGCTTCAATGCCTTCATCTTGCAGGAACTGCTGACACACTCCAGCCACATGAGGTCTGGCATTGTCCTGCATTAGAAGGAACCCAGGGCCAACCGCACCAGCATATGGTCTCACAAGGGGTCTGAGGATCTCATCTCAGTACCTATTGGCAGTCAGGCTACCTCTGGCGAGAACATGGAGGGCTGTGCGGCCCTCCAAGGAAATGCCATCCCACACCATTACTGACCCACTGCCAAACCGGTCATGCTAAAGGATGTTGCAGGCAGCAGATCGCTCTCTACGGTGTCTCCAGACTCTGTCACATCTGTTACATGTGCTCAGTCTGAACCTGCTTTCATCTGTGAAGAGCACAGGGTGCCAATGGCGAACTTGCCAATCTTGGTGTTCTGTGGCAAATGCCAAGCGTCCTGCACGGTGTTGGGCTGTGAGCACAAACCCCATCTGAGGACGTCGGGCACTCAGACCATCCTCATGGAGTCAGGTTCAAACAATTTGTGCAGACACATGCACATTTGTGGCCTGCTGGAGATCATTTTGCACGGCTTTGGCCGTGTTCCTCCTGTTCCTCCTTGCACAAAGGCTGAGGTAGCAGTCCTGCTGCTGGGTTGTTGCCCTCCTACGGCCCCCTCCACGTCTCCTGGTGTACTGGCCTGTTTCCAGGTAGTGCCTCCACCCTCTGGACACTACGCTGACCGACACAGTAAACCTTCTTGCCACAGCTCGCAATGATGTGCCATCCTGGATGAGCTGCACTACTTGAGCCAGTTGTGCGGGTTGTAGAGTCTGTCTCATGCTACCACGAGTATGAAAGCACAACCAACATTCAAAAGTGACCAAAACATCAGCCAGAAAGCATTGGTACTGAGATGTGGTCTGTGGTTTCCACCTGCAGAACCACTCCTTTATTAAGTGTGTCTTGATAATTGACAATAATTTCCATCTGTTGTCTATTCCATTTGCACAACAGCATGAGAAATTGATTGTCAGTGTCGCTTCCTAAGTGGACAGTTTGATTTCACAGAAGTTTGATTTACTTGGAGTTATATTCTGTTGTTTAAGTGTTCCTGTTATTTTTCTGAGCAGTGTATATAGAAATAGGGTAACAGACAGCAAATACAGCGGAATGTAGCCCTGAAATGACACAATTTGTAGCCCACAGATAGATCTGGCATTTGACGGAGATACCAGACTGTTCAATTTGTGTCCTGTATTTGTAAATTTTTTAACCCAATGTAGTCTATTGAACTAGGGTAAGACACAGCAAAAAAAGGGCAATGTAGCACTGAAATTCCACAATTTGTAGCCCACAGATAGATCAGGTGGCTGACGGAGATACCAGACTGTCCAAAATGTGGCCTGTATGTTTGTTTTTTATAGAGAAATAATGTATTGAATTATGGTAAGATGCAGGCAAAAAAGAATGTAGGCTTGAAATGCCACAATTTGTAGGCCACAGATAGATAAGGCTTCTGACGGAGATAGCACACTATTAAATATGTGGCCTGGATTTTTTTTTGCACACCAAAATTGTGCCAATAACTACGCTATGACACTACAAAAAAAAACTTATTTGGATGACTAAAATTGTAAAATATTTAGCGCAATGATATGTGATATGTGTGGCGGACAAAACACGGTATTGAATATATGAACTGTAGCTAAATATTTTTTGGGCAGCTAAATATTTTTTTGCAAGCTAAATATTTTTGGGGCAGCTAATTTTTTTTTGCCAGCTAAATCTTTTGTGGGCAGCTAAATATTTTTTGAACAGTTAAATATTTTTTGAGCAGATACATTTTTTTTGGTCAGCAAAATTGTGTCAACAAATTTTATAAGACACTCCAAAAAATACTACAGTACCACTAAAAATGCCAGAATTTTCTGCGCACTCAGATGTGATGCCTGGGACAGGCAAACCCATTTAAAATTGCTGGATTTTCACGCTGTAGTACTAAAATGATCTGGCTGTAGTCTGCATTGTCAACAAGCAAATGGAGAAAAAAGGGGGTCTGGATCACTTTGGAATAAAATAATCTGGATGAAGGTGCAAAAAGAAATGATTGCTAGCCACTGATACCTGGAGCTAGGTATTTACATAATAGGCAGCAGCAGACAGTAATGGACCCTCTTGATGTATGCAATATCTATATGGCCACCTACAGTGACTGCATGCCTTGCACTGATGTGTATATAAGCACATACCCTCCCCTGCCTACCTAGCACTGCAGTCTATATATCCCACATTATTAGTCCTTAGAAGGACTGTTGGTTTAGCTGGATATGTGGATTCAATGATCTTATACCCACACTAATCAATAAAAGCACAAATCTGACCCTATCTCAGCATCAGCTCTACCTACACTGTCTGATTCCAGAGGAGAATGCGCCAAGCCGGGCGGCGCCAGGTCTCTTATAGACCTGATGATGCTGTGAGGTCAGCCAATCACAGTAATACCACAACAAAGATGTCTGCGGCATTACAGTGCATGGCACACAATCCCTGCATGTTGATTGGCTCTGTGAAGAGTCTGGAGGAAGAGTGGAGAGGCACACAATCCAAGCTGCTTGAGGTCTAGTGTGAAGTTTCCACAATCAGTGATGGTTTGGGGAGTCATGTCATCTGCTGGTGTAGGTCCACTGTGTTTTATCAAGACGAAAGTCAACGCAGCTGTCTACCTGGAAATTTTATAGCACTTCATACTTCGCCCTGCCTACTGTTAGGGCTGGCGGAACACACCGGATAATTATAAAGATAGTAATAAGGTGCGTTCGCAGCCTGGGGTCTACCGTGCAGAGATGGAACCCACTGCTAGGTAATGGAGGCACTATATGGCTGTATTAGGTCAGAATAAACACAAGTTCTGTCACCCGGTATGAACTGACGCGTACTCTGTTGCTTCACGCAGAAGCAGAGAAACAAAGGAAACGCTGTGCCCTGTTAGCAGTCACAGGATGCAGCAGATGGACGCTAGTGGAATCCCTGAAATTCACCCCCACTACTCTGGTGATTGATCTCGCTCTGAATCTCGGTGGCTTTTGAGCCCGCGCCTGAGGACGCCCTGAGTCAGATGCTAAGATCAAGTGGGAATTCCCACCCTACACTGACCAGTAGGGTTAATGTAGCTAAGAAGCCATTATTAGGCGCTGACTGCTTGCTCCACTCACCCTAATATCCAGACAACAACCAAAGGTATGGGGATCATTTAGGAGCATTCACCAGTATCAATCTCTCAGCACACACATGCATAGTCAAGTCTATACTAGCGCATGGCCGAGCGGCCATGCAAACCTTTTATAGTTGCAGCCTTCCAGGACCTTCCTGGTGGTCCAATCAGAGCTGCTACAGGACCTGGGCATGTGACCTCCGACCTCCAATGAGATGTCATCCCACGGGCATGCTCAGTAGATGAAAACCAGGACTTGGAATGTCTGCTCGCTGCTGATCAATGCTGGTTACAAAGGCTGAACCTGGGACAGCAGCTGTAACCAGATGCACAGTATCATCTTGAGCCAGATGCTGGGACCGACGTCTCTGCTGAGCAGACTCCACTGCGGCTGGGGAAGAAAGGGAGACTGCAGAGGATATGGTGTGATATTCCCCATGTGCAGCGGTGGGAACTCGACACCTAACACCTACAAGCTTTTTTGAGATGGAAACTTCATTCTCCAGCAGGACTTTAAAAACAACAGTATCAATGTGCTTGATTTGCCAGAAAACTCACCTGACCTTAACTTCATAGAGAATCACAGGTGGTGAGTCAAAGTCTTTAGCTGAGATGAGAGGAGAGGGAGGGGAAGCTGGTGGATGGAGTAAAGAATTGAAAGTACTGAATAACTGTTTAAGGTAGTGAGACAGGTACGATATGACGGATAAGAAGTAGGTTTGTTTTGCTGCAGTGAGCAATTGCACAGAATATTTTCAACTTCTGTTACTGGAGGGGCTACTACAGTCTCTTTCTTTGGCAACCGCACAGCGATGCACTTTCCCCCATGTCACAACTCTCCAACCACCCAACTGACTGTAGGGAACCACAGATGGCTGAATCTGCAGATCTGTTCACACATTCTATTACATGGGCATCAGAAGTGTACTCCAAAGATTCACAGAGTCAAGAGGAGGAAATAACCTGCACCAATACCCACATTTTTTTCAGTTTGATCCAGGGCTGGACGACGTAGAGTCTGAGCAAAATACAAACCCTTGTAAACAGTTGTTAACCCTGGAGGGGTGGAAGTGATCATGATGAGACTCATGATGATACTTCAGGCACTCGCGGACTATACTGTGCTGTCAGGGCAGGAAGAGGAGGAGGGTGACTCTCATGGTGATGAGTGGGAGAACAGAGAGGATGATGATGAGGTAGTAGATCATACTTGGTGCTAACCCAGAGGCATTCAGCTGAGTAGCTCAGCAGAGGAGGAGAAGGAAGACAAGCAGGTTATATTGTGGCTTCCCATAGACACAGAGTTATGCAACCACGACAAGCAATGAATCATCAGCCACAACTATGTCAGTGGCCAGCAGCGTCCACAGGTCTGCAGTTGGCTAGCTTGGGTCATTTTTTAGACTGCCAAAAATTATACAAATCATGTTATCTTAAAAAAAATGCAATAATTTAACTACTACATGCAGAGGCGTAGCTAGGGTTTTGGTTCGGGGGGGAGAAGCTTCTGAGTGGGCCCCTAACCAGGTAACCTTGATTATAATTCGGTGACGTGCCCTAATAGTGGAGGAGAATCAACATAGATATTACCACCATACGGTCAGTGGTAAATACAGTCCTACAGAACATATACAAGCATAGCAAACAAAAAAAGATGATCAAAAGGCCAGAATATGAAAAATTGCCAAACTTTATTTAATAATACCCATATAAAAACATATGATCATAGTGTAAAATACAGGGAAAGCACACCTACCCATAAGATACCATCATACATAATACGCGCACCCACAGGATACATATGACAACATACAATCGTATATTGGGACAGTACAGGCACACAGACTAACCAAATGGCACTGATATGCGTCTATAATGACATCTAGCCCGATCACAGCCCACAGGGAAACCTCACTAAATCGTGTAGAGTATATATCTGTACAACAGACCTCCTATCCATTGTATCTTGCTACCAAAAGTGTTCCCCACACCCCCATAGTTGTAGCACACACGGCTAAAAAGCCCTAAATGCCTGTACAAACATAATCACCTGCTCCAAATGGTGGGGGAATGTTGTCGATCCTGCGGTAGCACGTCCGCCCCGACGCGCGTTTCGGTCACCTTTCTCAAGGGGCCGCACATGCACACATCCCTAGTCCTCCTATTATATAGTCACCGGCCGCCGCGTGGATACCGCGCGGCCGGATGTGACGTGCACACCCCCGGATGTGACGCGTACTGTTGCCCAGTCAACGGGCGACGCTGGCCAGCGTCGGCATCACATGAGAGGCGGGACGAACCCAGCACCCATGTAGAGACGCCGAAAGCAGGCAAGCGCAGCGGTGAATGGACATAGCACGCGTCAGGGGGAGGACTTGGGATAGACCACTTACACCAATACCACAAATATAATTGCCCTGCCCTAACCAACAGTGCAAAACTGTGGTAGAACACAGCAAAATATTCTACATAACATACATAATATCTGGGAACATTTACAAACAATTGGAACAATGCATAATAGTCATCACATCTCAAATCCTCCAATGAGAGCATCACGCCATATAAAGTATACAATATAACTCAAGTATTGCGTCCATAATATGTCCAATGCTATTACTCCAATATGCATGTCCAATACTTTGTTGCTCCCCACTTTCGCATAAATCACCACAATGTGCATGAACGATCAAAGCTGAAATATATAAAATAAAATAATCAACCAAACATATAAAAACACCATATAATAATAAGATATGTAACGATGGTACCAAATGAATATCGGCGGTACCGTGGTTATAAGAAGGGGGCATAACTAATATTTTCGTTGAGTCCAGATGGATGGACCGTATCAAGGGTCCATATCCACCTGGACTCTAGTTGAGCCAACCTCTTAGTCATATTACCACCACGGATATTCATATCTAGCATGTCGATCCCCCTACATCTCAAGAGGTCCCCATTGCAATCATGGTACCGTCTGAAATGGCGTGGGATCGTTTTAAGTGCCGTGATGTCCTCGGCACTGGCCGCCGCCGTAATCCCTAAAACGTGCTCACGGATCCTTATCTTCAATGGTCTAGTGGTCATACCCACATATATTTTCTGGCAGGGGCACACTGCATAATAGACCACATATCTACTATTACACGTGATCCTTTTTTTGATGGAAAACCTGCGTGACCCTGCCTGATTCTCAAAATGGTCTATTCGATCAATATTGGTGCATGCCACACACCGGCCGCATGGGAAACACCCATTCGGTGCCCTGACCTAAGAATGTGCTCCCAGGTGGTCCGGTGTAGTGGCTGCGGACCAGATGATCCCTCAAGTTTCTTGATCTTCTAGCTGCTATCGCTGCCTTTTCAGGTATGAACCTAGAGATCACTGGGTCCGCTTTAAGAATATGCCATGATTTATTTAATATTTCTCTCATACGACCAAATTGAGAGTGGTAGGCCGTTACAAATCTAACTCGATCCTGACTATCCCTACTTATCTGTTTAGGGCCATATAATAATACATCCCTGGATGAATATTTAGCCCTGTTATAGGCCTTCTTAATCATTCGGTTACTAAACCCACGTTCCTGTAATCTCCGTTTAAGATCTTCAGCCTGTGTGTAAAATTCTTCATTGTTTGAACACAGTCTACGTAGACGAAGGAACTGTCCGGTGGGAACTGACTGGATCATGTGACCCGGATGGGAGGAGGTGGCATGCAACAGCATGTTCGTAGAGGTGGGCTTACGGTATATACTTGTTTGCACCTCCCCCTTCTCATCTTTTGAGAGTAGGACATCCAGAAATTCAATAGTTTTAGAATCATATTTATAAGTGATAAATATGTTCAACTGATTATCATTTAATGATGACATAAACCTCTTCAAATCATCACTGGACCCCTGCCAGATCAGCAAAATATCGTCGACGTACCGCGTCCACGAAAGGACACGGCACATCGGCGATGACTGATCCGGCAGGGAGAGGTCCCTCTCCCACAGCCCCAGGAACAGGTTGGCATAAGCCGGGGCAAAGGACGCCCCCATCGCTGTTCCTTGGAGCTGTAGGAAGAAGGACCCCTTAAATACAAAAACATTGTGTGTCAACGTAAACTTTAACAATTCAACCACCAATTTCTGGATGTCCATTGGAAGATTGGACATACTAAGGAAGACTTCCGTGGCATGGATCCCATCCACATGCCTAATGCTCGTGTATAAGGATTCAACATCCCCAGATCACAGTACAGTTACAGATAATGTCTTACCACTGATGTCCTTTCTGATGGAATTGTTCACTTTTGCTGTCTTTTCCATCTGGCCTAGACCGACACGACAACTTCTTCCAGCCAGGACTCTGTTGTGAATTCTGTTCTTGGGCTTCCTCCGGTGGTTATAAGTGGTAGCGCTGCTGTCTGTCCTTCACAGCAGTTATCAGGTGTGTCCACTCTGGACTGGGCTATTTAGTCTGGCCTCACCCTTTAGTCAGTGCCAGTTGTTCATTGTTTCTGGAGGATTCACATCCCTTCATGGTTTCTCCTGCTTCCTGGTCTTTTCACCAAGATTGTTTGCTTGTTTTGCAGCCCACATTTTGTGGGCCTCATTTTTCAGTGCATTCATGTTTTTTCTTGTCCAGCTTAATCTGTGTAAGGATTTATGCAGTCAAGCTGAAATCTCTGGAGAGGCAGATATTCCCTCCATGTCTTTAGTTAGATGTGGAGTTTTTGTATTTTCTGTGGTGGATATTTCCTAGCATTTTATTACTGACCGCATAGTTCTCTGTCCTATCTTTCCTATTTAGCTAGATTGGCCTCCTTTGCTAAATTCTATTTTCAGCCTGTGTATGTTTTATCCTCTCCTCTCACAGTCAATATTTGTGGGGGGCTGCCTGTTGTGAATTCTGTTCTCGAACTCCCTCCTGTGGTCATGAATGGTACTTCGGCGAGTTCTGTCCATGGACTCCCTCTTGTGGCTGTGAGTGGAGCTGCTGGTTCTGAGGTTCCTTCTCCAGCTGACCTCATTTAGTTCTAGGCTGGCTGCTCTATTTAACTCCACTCAGATCGTTACTTGATGCCAGCTGTCAATGTTCTAGTACTGGTTCAGTTCTCTCTTGGATCTTGCAGATGACCGGTCTACTCCAGCAAAAGCTAAGTCCCTGCTAGTTAAATTGTTTATCTCTGTTTTCTGTCCAGCTTGCTATCATGATTTTGCCAAGCTAGCTGGAAGCTCTGGGATGCAGAGTGGCACCTCCGCATCGTGAGTCGGTGCGGGGGTCTCTTTTGCACACTCTGCGTGGTTTTTATAGTTTTTTGTGCTGACCGCAAAGTTGCCTTTTCTATCCTCAGTCTGTTTAGTTAAGTCTGGCCTCCTTTGCTGAAACCTATTTCATTCCTGTGTTTGTGACTTCCATCTTAACTCACAGTTAATATTTGTGGGGGGCTGCCTGTTTTCTTTGGGGAATTTCTCTGAGGCAAGGTAGGCTTTATTTTCTATCTTTAGGGGTAGTTAGCTCTTAGGCTGTGAAGAGGCGTCTAGGCAGAGTCAGGTACACTCCACAGCTATTTCTAGTTGTTGTGATAGGATTAGGGGTTGCGGTCAGCAGAGCTCCCACTTCCCAGAGCTGGTCCTGTATTACTAGTTTGCTCATCAGGTCATTCCTAGTGCTCCTAACCACCAGGTCACCATAACAGTACAGCTGGCCAGTAAAGTGTTAATGCATCTCAATAGAGGGATAAGAGAAGTTCTGAGACCATTTTTTTTTTCCTCTGCAGCGTGTTTTGTTTTTCCTTTCCCCTAAATCTGTGGGTGGTTCAGGACACAGTTGTAGATATGGACATTCAAGGTCTGTCCTCTTGTGTGGATCAACTCACTGCAAGGGTACAAGGCATTCAAGATTATGTAGTTCAGAATCCGATGTTAGAACCCAGAATTCCAATTCCTGATCTAAGTTCCTGAATTTCAAAAATAATTGTAGACTGTTTCTTGCTTTGAAACCCCGCTCCTCTGGTGACCCCATTCAGCAAGTAAAAATCATTATTTCTTTGCTGCGTGGCGACCCTCAAGACTGGGCATTTTCCCTTGCGCCAGGAGATCCTGCATTGCGTAATGTAGATGCTTTTTTTCTGGCACTTGGATTGCTTTATGATGAACCAGATTCAGTGGATCAGGCAGAGAAAATCTTGCTGGCTTTGTGTCAGGGTCAGGATGAAGCGGAGGTATATTGTCAGAAGTTTAGAAAGTGGTCTGTGCTTACTCAGTGGAATGAGTGTGCCCTGGCGGCAATTTTCAGAAAGGGTCTTTCTGAAGCCCTTAAGGATGTTATGGTGGGATTCCCCACGCCTGCTGGTCTGAATGAGTCTATGTCTTTGGCCATTCAGATCGATCGACGCTTATGTGAGCGCAAAACTGTGCACCATTTGGCGGTATCTTCTGAGCAGAGGCCTGAGCCTATGCAATGTGATAGGACCTTGACCAGAGCTGAACGGCAAGAATACAGACGTCAGAATGGGCTGTGTTTTTACTGTGGTGACTTCACTCATGCTATCTCTGATTGTCCAAAGCGCACTAAGCGGTTCGCTAGGTCTGCCACCATTGGTACTGTACAGCCAAAATTTCTTTTGTCCGTTACTCTGACTTGCTCTCTGTCATCCTATTCTGTTATGGCATTTGTGGATTCAGGCGCTGCCCTGAATTTGATGGACTTGGAGTTTGCCAGGCGCTGTGGTTTTTTCTTGGAGCCTTTACAGTATCCTATTCCATTGAGAGGAATTGATGCTACGCCTTTGGCCAAGAATAAGCCTCAGTACTGGACTCAATTGACCATGTGCATGGCTCCTGCACATCAGGAGGATATTTGCTTTTTGGTGTTGCATAATTTGCATGATGTGGTCGTTTTGGGTTTGCCATGGCTACAGGTCCATAATCCAGTATTGGATTGGAAATCAATGTCTGTATCTAGTTGGGGTTGTCAAGGGGTACATGGTGATCTCCCATTGTTGTCAATTTCGTCTTCCCATCCTTCTGAAGTCCCTGAGTTCTTGTCGGATTACCGGGATGTATTTGATGAGCCCAAATCCAGTGCCCTACCTCCTCATAGGGATTGCGATTGTGCAATTAATTTGATTCCTGGTAGTAAGTTTCCGAAGGGCCGACTGTTCAATTTGTCTGTGCCAGAACACGCCGCTATGCGGAGTTACATAAAGGAGTCCTTGGAGAAAGGGCATATTCGCCCGTCGTTGTCACCGTTGGGAGCAGGGTTCTTTTTTGTGGCCAAGAAGGATGGTTCTCTGAGACCTTGTATAGATTACCGCCTTCTCAATAAAATCACCGTCAAATTTCAGTACCCTTTGCCTCTGCTGTCTGATTTGTTTGCTCGGATTAAGGGGGCTAGTTGGTTCACTAAGATAGATCTTCGAGGGGCATATAACCTTGTGCGTATTAAACAGGGCGATGAATGGAAAACAGCATTTAATACGCCCGAGGGCCATTTTGAGTACCTGGTGATGCCATTCGGGCTTTCTAATGCTCCATCTGTGTTTCAGTCCTTTATGCATGACATCTTCCGAAAGTACCTGGATAGATTCATGATTGTATATTTGGATGATATTTTGGTCTTTTCGGACGATTGGGAGTCTCATGTGAAGCAGGTCAGAATGGTGTTCCAGATCCTTCGTGCTAATTCCTTGTTTGTGAAGGGATCTAAATGTCTCTTTGGAGTTCAGAAGGTTTCATTTTTGGGCTTCATTTTTTCCCCTTCTACTATCGAGATGGACCCTGTTAAAGTTCAGGCCATTTATGATTGGACTCAGCCTACTTCTGTGAAGAGCCTTCAGAAATTTCTGGGCTTTGCTAATTTTTACCTTCGCTTCATCGCTAATTTTTCTAGTGTTGTTAAACCATTGACTGATTTGACCAAGAAAGGTGCTGATGTGGTCAATTGGTCCTCTGCGGCCGTTGAGGCTTTTCAGGAGTTGAAGCGTCATTTTTCTTCTGCCCCTGTGTTGTGTCAGCCAGATGTTTCACTCCCGTTTCAGGTCGAGGTGGATGCTTCTGAGATTGGAGCAGGGGCTGTTTTATCTCAAAGAAGTTCTGATGGCTCGGTGATGAAACCATGTGCTTTCTTTTCTAGAAAGTAGAGTTGAGCGACTTTCATTTTTTTAAGATCGAGTCGGGTTTTGTGAAACCCGATTTTGTCCAGAGTCGAGTCGAGTGCAGTCGGCCGATTATCGCTAAAAGTCGGGGATCGACCGAAACACGAAACCCAATGCAAGTCAATGAGGAAGCATAGTCGGCAGTGAGTGGAGGCCAGGAAAACACCTACAGTGCCCATTTTAATGCCAAAAACATCCATTCTTGTTTCTGAAGCTTGTCAATCTTAATTAACTTTATAATAATAGTTGGGCATAGGGAATTGGGGGTCATTTGGCAAAAGTTGTGGGGGGAGTAGGGCCGGCTCAAGTTTTTCGTGGGCCCAGGAAATGCGGACTACGTCACGGCGGTGTTGCAGGGAAAGGTAAGTATTTCAACGTTGCAAGTGCTGTGATCCTGAGCAAGCAGGGGGGGCCCACTCGTTCGCATTGGCACTGGCACAGGGCCCCTCAAAGTACAGCGATGTGTGTTTGCATGGCGGGGGCGCCTCCCACCAGCAGCGACACTTTTGCGTACTCTGAGGGGCCCTGTGCCAGTGACGTCGCCAACGAGTATGCCCCCCCACCTGATGAAGGAACCTGCACTTTCATCTGCACCTTCCTCTCTGTCCCTGTGTAAGGTGGTATAACATGCGGGAAGGGGAACCTTACTTTCAGCAGGGTCAGATTCTGGCTGTGTAGAGTATAAGGGGAATGTAGTGGTCTAGGTCAATGTACCAGCAGACTCATCTAGCAGTGGCTGGGCAATGGGCAGGATGAGGAGGAAACAGATATAGGGCCAAAGAATAAAGTAGGCTAAATGCAGTTCAAAATTGGTAACAGGACTAAACAGGCGGCATTGCTTTGTTCAGTGGAGTAGCAAACCCAAGAGCAGCAGACACTGTTTCAAGGGCATAACCACACTAGTAGGCCAAATGCAGTTTAATATCTGATAGTATAGGGCGAAAGCCAGAATGTGGAAGCTCAGCTTTGTTCAGTTGAGGACAACACCAGGCAGGGGCAGACAGACACCTTTAGTAGGCCGGAACAGCCAATTGCATTTTTAAAAATGGTAATTTGGAACTGAAGGTTGAAGCTCAGCTTTATTCAGTTGAGGACAACACCAGGCAGGGGCAGACAGACACCTTTAGTAGGCCGGAACAGCCAATTGCATTTTTAAAAATGGTAATTTGGAACTGAAGGTTGAAGGTCAGCTTTATTCAGTTGAGGACAACACCAGGCAGGGGCAGACATTCACCTTTAGTAGGCCGGAACAGCCAATTGCATTTTTAAAAATGGTCATTTGGAACAGAAGGTTGAAGCTCAGCTTTATTCAGTTGAGGACAACACCAGGCAGGGGCAGACAGACACCTTTAGTAGGCCGGAACAGCCAATTGCTTTTTTAAAAATGGTAATTTGGAACAGAAGGTTGAAGCTCAGCTTTATTCAGTTGAGGACAACACCAGGCAGGGGCAGACATTCACCTTTAGTAGGCCGGAACAGCCAATTGCATTTTTAAAAATGGTAATTTGGAACAGAAGGTTGAAGCTCAGCTTTATTCAGTTGAGGACAACACCAGGCAGGGGCAGACAGACACCTTTAGTAGGCCGGAACAGCCAATTTTTTAAAAAAACAGCAGTTAGTAAGAGGCAGAAGGTAGAAGCTCAGCTTTATTCAGTTGAGGACAACACCAGGCAGGGGCAGACAGACACCTTTAGTAGGCCGGAACAGCCAATTGCTTTTTTAAAAATGGTAATTTGGAACAGAAGGTAGAAGCTCAGCTTTATTCAGTTGAGGACAACACCAGGCAGGGGCAGACAGACACCTTTAGTAGGCCGGAACAGCCAATTGCTTTTTTAAAAATGGTAATTTGGAACAGAAGGTTGAAGCTCAGCTTTATTCAGTTGAGGACAACACCAGGCAGGGGTAGACAGACACCTTTAGTAGGCCGGAACAGCCAATTGCTTTTTTAAAAATGGTAATTTGGAACAGAAGGTTGAAGCTCAGCTTTATTCAGTTGAGGACAACACCAGGCAGGGGCAGACATTCACCTTTAGTAGGCCGGAACAGCCAATTGCATTTTTAAAAATGGTAATTTGGAACAGAAGGTTGAAGCTCAGCTTTATTCAGTTGAGGACAACACCAGGCAGGGGCAGACAGACACCTTTAGTAGGCCGGAACAGCCAATTTTTTAAAAAAACAGCAGTTAGTAAGAGGCAGAAGGTAGAAGCTCAGCTTTATTCAGTTGAGGACAACACCAGGCAGGGGCAGACAGACACCTTTAGTAGGCCGGAACAGCCAATTGCATTTTTAAAAATGGTAATTTGGAACAGAAGGTAGAAGCTCAGCTTTATACAGTTGAGGACAACACCAGGCAGGGGCAGACAGACACCTTTAGTAGGCCGGAACAGCCAATTGCTTTTTTAAAAATGGTAATTTGGAACAGAAGGTAGAAGCTCAGCTTTATTCAGTTGAGGACAACACCAGGCAGGGGCAGACAGACACCTTTAGTAGGCCGGAACAGCCAATTGCATTTTTAAAAATGGTAATTTGGAACAGAAGGTAGAAGCTCAGCTTTATTCAGTTGAGGACAACACCAGGCAGGGGCAGACAGACACCTTTAGTAGGCCGGAACAGCCAATTGCTTTTTTAAAAATGGTAATTTGGAACAGAAGGTTGAAGCTCAGCTTTATTCAGTTGAGGACAACACCAGGCAGGGGCAGACAGACACCTTTAGTAGGCCGGAACAGCCAATTGCTTTTTTAAAAATGGTAATTTGGAACAGAAGGTTGAAGCTCAGCTTTATTCAGTTGAGGACAACACCAGGCAGGGGCAGACATTCACCTTTAGTAGGCCGGAACAGCCAATTGCATTTTTAAAAATGGTAATTTGGAACAGAAGGTTGAAGCTCAGCTTTATTCAGTTGAGGACAACACCAGGCAGGGGCAGACAGACACCTTTAGTAGGCCGGAACAGCCAATTTTTTAAAAAAACAGCAGTTAGTAAGAGGCAGAAGGTAGAAGCTCAGCTTTATTCAGTTGAGGACAACACCAGGCAGGGGCAGACAGACACCTTTAGTAGGCCGGAACAGCCAATTGCATTTTTAAAAATGGTAATTTGGAACAGAAGGTAGAAGCTCAGCTTTATTCAGTTGAGGACAACACCAGGCAGGGGCAGACAGACACCTTTAGTAGGCCGGAACAGCCAATTTTTTAAAAAAACAGCAGTTAGTAAGAGGCAGAAGGTAGAAGCTCAGCTTTATTCAGTTGAGGACAACACCAGGCAGGGGCAGACATTCACCTTTAGTAGGCCGGAACAGCCAATTGCATTTTTAAAAATGGTAATTTGGAACAGAAGGTAGAAGCTCAGCTTTATACAGTTGAGGACAACACCAGGCAGGGGCAGACAGACACCTTTAGTAGGCCGGAACAGCCAATTGCTTTTTTAAAAATGGTAATTTGGAACAGAAGGTAGAAGCTCAGCTTTATTCAGTTGAGGACAACACCAGGCAGGGGCAGACAGACACCTTTAGTAGGCCAGAACAGCCAATTGCATTTTTAAAAATGGTAATTTGGAACAGAAGGTAGAAGCTCAGCTTTATTCAGTTGAGGACAACACCAGGCAGGGGCAGACAGACACCTTTAGTAGGCCGGAACAGCCAATTGCTTTTTTAAAAATGGTAATTTGGAACAGAAGGTTGAAGCTCAGCTTTATTCAGTTGAGGACAACACCAGGCAGGGGCAGACAGACACCTTTAGTAGGCCGGAACAGCCAATTGCATTTTTAAAAATGGTAATTTGGAACAGAAGGTAGAAGCTCAGCTTTATTCAGTTGAGGACAACACCAGGCAGGGGCAGACAGACACCTTTAGTAGGCCGGAACAGCCAATTTTAAAAAAAAACAGCAGTTAGTAAGAGGCAGAAGGTAGAAGCTCAGCTTTATTCAGTTGAGGACAACACCAGGCAGGGGCAGACATTCACCTTTAGTAGGCCGGAACAGCCAATTGCATTTTTAAAAATGGTAATTTGGAACAGAAGGTAGAAGCTCAGCTTTATTCAGTTGAGGACAACACCAGGCAGGGGCAGACAGACACCTTTAGTAGGCCGGAACAGCCAATTGCTTTTTTAAAAATGGTAATTTGGAACAGAAGGTTGAAGCTCAGCTTTATTCAGTTGAGGACAACACCAGGCAGGGGCAGACAGACACCTTTAGTAGGCCGGAACAGCCAATTGCTTTTTTAAAAATGGTAATTTGGAACTGAAGGTTGAAGCTCAGCTTTATTCAGTTGCAGCTTCTTGGCAATAATATAAAGAAGACGAGACAGGACAACACTCGTTGGATGCCATATCTGTGTTTTCACTGGAAAAAAAACTGTCAGTTAACTACTTGTAGGAGAAAGTTTTTGTAGCTGGAGGCCACTTTTTGTATTGTACCAGTTTTCTGTTGTATGTTTGGAACTGAAGGTTGAAGCTCAGCTTTATTCAGTTGAGGACAACACCAGGCAGGGGCAGACACCTTTAGAAGGACGGAACAGCCAATTTTTTTAAAAACAGCAGTTAATCAGAGCCAGAAGGTAGAAGCTCAGCTTTATTCAGTTGAGGACAACTTGAATTAGGGACTGCAGACAGACTTTGCAGGCTGTCCCCTGTGTGGACCATGCATCCAATACATTAACCCATTTAGCCACAAAGGACACGTAACCTTCCGTGGCCAGGCCTACAGGTCCATGTGTCTGTTGTCAGGTATACCTTTGGACTGACAAATTGACAGAATGCAAGGACAATGCGGTCTTTAACATGCAGGTGGAGGGGTGGGATGGATTTTCTCGCAAAAGAATTGTCAACTGGGTAGCTCATAGCGTGGTATATCGTAGTTCATCCTGGCTTTATTAATATTAAATTAAATAAAAAAATAGGCTCTAGGCACTTTATTATTGGTTCCAGGGGTACACGGGCAGCAGTGGTCAGGTGAGTGGAGGCCTAGTGGAAGGAGGGACCTTAGACAGGCTTCGAAGGCCTAACATAATAAAATGGGCTGGCGGTAGGCACTTTATTATTGGTTCCAGGGGTACACGGGCAGCAGTGGTCAGGTGAGTGGAGGCCTAGTGGAAGGAGGGACTGCAGACAGGCTTCGAAGGCCTAACACAATAAAATGGGCTGGCTGTAGGCACTTTAAAATTGGTTCCAGGGGTACACGGGCAGCAGTGGTCTGGTCAGTGGAGGCCTAGTGGAAGGAGGGACCGCAGACAGGCTTCGAAGGCCTAAAATAACAAACAATAGGCTCATGGCAGTTTTACAGCGGTTACATGGATACACGGGCAGCTTGGTGGTGAGTGGAGGAGTATTTAAAGTAGGGACCGCAGACAGGCTATCAAAGGCCTAAAATAACAAACAATAGGCTCATGGCAGTTTTACAGCGGTTACATGGATACACGGGCAGCTTGGTGGTGAGTGGAGGAGTATTTAAAGTAGGGACCGCAGACAGGCTATCAAAGGCCTAAAATAACAAACAATAGGCTCATGGCAGCTTTACAGCGGTTACATGGATACACAGGCAGCTTGGTGGTGAGTGGAGGAGTATTTAAAGTAGGGACCGCAGACAGGCTATCAAAGGCCTAAAATAACAAACAATAGGCTTATGGCAGTTTTACAGCGGTTACATGGATACACGGGCAGGCAGCTTGGTGGTCAGTGGAGGAGTATTTAAAGTAGGGACCGCAGACAGGCTATCAAAGGCCTAAAATAACAAACAATAGGCTCATGGCAGCTTTACAGCGGTTACATGGATACACGGGCAGGCAGCTTGGTGGTCAGTGGAGGAGTATTTAAAGTAGGGACCGCAGACAGGCTATCAAAGGCCTAAAATAACAAACAATAGGCTCATGGCAGTTTTACAGCGGTTACATGGATACACGGGCAGGCAGCTTGGTGGTCAGTGGAGGAGTATTTAAAGTAGGGACCGCAGACAGGCTATCAAAGGCCTAAAATAACAAACAATAGGCTCATGGCAGCTTTACAGTGGTTACCTGGATACACAGGCAGCTTGGTGGTCAGTGGAGGAGTATTTAAAGTAGGGACCGCAGACAGGCTATCAAAGGCCTAAAATAACAAACAATAGGCTCATGGCAGTTTTACAGCGGTTACATGGATACACGGGCAGCTTGGTGGTGAGTGGAGGAATATTTAAAGTAGGGACCGCAGACAGGCTATCAAAGGCCTAAAATAACAAACAATAGGCTCATGGCAGCTTTACAGCGGTTACATGGATACACAGGCAGCTTGGTGGTGAGTGGAGGAGTATTTAAAGTAGGGACCGCAGACAGGCTATCAAAGGCCTAAAATAACAAACAATAGGCTCATGGCAGTTTTACAGCGGTTACATGGATACACGGGCAGGCAGCTTGGTGGTCAGTGGAGGAGTATTTAAAGTAGGGACCGCAGACAGGCTATCAAAGGCCTAAAATAACAAACAATAGGCTCATGGCAGCTTTACAGCGGTTACATGGATACAGAGGCAGCTTGGTGGTGAGTGGAGGAGTATTTAAAGTAGGGACCGCAGACAGGCTATCAAAGGCCTAAAATAACAAACAATAGGCTCATGGCAGCTTTACAGCGGTTACATGGATACACAGGCAGCTTGGTGGTGAGTGGAGGAGTATTTAAAGTAGGGACCGCAGACAGGCTATCAAAGGCCTAAAATAACAAACAATAGGCTCATGGCAGCTTTACAGCGGTTACATGGATACACAGGCAGCTTGGTGGTGAGTGGAGGAGTATTTAAAGTAGGGACCGCAGACAGGCTATCAAAGGCCTAAAATAACAAACAATAGGCTCATGGCAGTTTTACAGCGGTTACATGGATACACGGGCAGGCAGCTTGGTGGTCAGTGGAGGAGTATTTAAAGTAGGGACCGCAGACAGGCTATCAAAGGCCTAAAATAACAAACAATAGGCTCATGGCAGCTTTACAGCGGTTACATGGATACACGGGCAGGCAGCTTGGTGGTGAGTGGAGGAGTATTTAAAGTAGGGACCGCAGACAGGCTATCAAAGGCCTAAAATAACAAACAATAGGCTCATGGCAGTTTTACAGCGGTTACATGGATACACGGGCAGCTTGGTGGTGAGTGGAGGAGTATTTAAAGTAGGGACCGCAGACAGGCTATCAAAGGCCTAAAATAACAAACAATAGGCTCATGGCAGCTTTACAGCGGTTACATGGATACATGGGCAGGCAGCTTGGTGGTGAGTGGAGGAGTATTTAAAGTAGGGACCGCAGACAGGCTATCAAAGGCCTAAAATAACAAACAATAGGCTCATGGCAGCTTTACAGTGGTTACATGGATACACAGGCAGCTTGGTGGTGAGTGGAGGAGTATTTAAAGTAGGGACCGCAGACAGGCTATCAAAGGCCTAAAATAACAAACAATAGGCTCATGGCAGCTTTACAGCGGTTACATGGATACACAGGCAGCTTGGTGGTGAGTGGAGGAGTAGTGCAAGGAGTGTCTGTCCCAGTACTCCCAAAATATAAATAGATGTTAATGTCTCGCAAAACAACCAAAACAAAAAAAAAGGTGGCATACTTAGGTACAGGGGTGGGCTCATCTACTGAGTTTCTGACATAGTAATTTGGCAGTAACTATTTAATGGTGCCAATATAGGACACAGACACAGACTACTTTAAGTTGCATCATAGATGTCTACAAATTTGTATTGTCAGTGCCAGACATTGAATGATGTCAGCGAATAGACTAAAGATTGGTGGAGCTGTGCGACATAATTTTGCACGTGGTAGAGCACATTTTGAGCTGGGGTAGGGGGGAACTCTCTTGAGGCCGGCGGGACCGCCCCAGGGCCCCTCATGTTACAACGGTGTGTCTGACGTTGGGTGCGCACCACCACCGCCAGAGACACTACATTGTACTATGAGGGACCCAGTAGCAATGCCGTCAACCAAAAGCGAGCACACCCACCTCTTCAGACAAACAGCAGTCTCACGGGTGCTTGCGCCAAGTCGCGATACCACGGCCCCGTGTGGGGAGTTTTGCCATTTAGGGAGGTGTAAACATGTCGTATGCTGTACAATCAGCTGCAGCAAATTAGACATTAGAAAAGTAATTCACAGGCAAGAGCTTTTCATAGGAAAGCTAGGTGTCGGCCGGGCAAGGTGGGGCAAAAGATTTCGAAATCCAGTTGTGGTTCATTTTAATGAATGTTAGATCGTCAACATTTTGGGTAGCCAGACGAGTCCTTTTTTCGGTTAATATTGAACCTGCAGCACTGAATACTCTTTCTGATAGGACACTTGCTGCCGGGCAAGCAAGCTCCTGCAATGCATATTCTGCCAATTCTGGCCAGGTGTCTAATTTGGAGGCCCAGTAATCAAATGGGAATGACGGTTGAGGGAGAACATCGATAAGGGATGAAAAATAGTTAGTAACCATACTGGACAAATGTTGTCTCCTGTCACTTTCAATTGATGCAGCAGTACCTGTCCTGTCTGCGGTCATAGCAAAATCACTCCACAACCTGGTCAGAAAACCCCTCTGTCCAACGCCACTTCTGATGTGTGCACCCCTAACACTCCTAGTCTGCTGCCCCCTGGAGCTCGTGTGAGAACGATCACGTGCGCTGTGTGCTGGGAATGCCTGAAGCAAACGGTCAACAAGAGTTGATTGTTTGGTTGCTAATATTAGTTCCAAGTTCTCATGTGGCATAATATTTTGCAATTTGCCTTTATAGCGTGGATCAAGGAGGCAGGCCAACCAGTAATCGTCATCGTTCATCATTTTCGTAATGCGTGTGTCCCTTTTTAGGATACGTAAGGCATAATCCGCCATGTGGGCCAAAGTTCCAGTTGTCAAATCTCCGGTTGTGATTGGTTGAGGGGCAGTTGCAGGCAAATCTACGTCACTTGTGTCCCTCAAAAAACCAGAACCCGGCCGTGACACGCAACCAATTTCCTGTGCCCCCGGGAAAGGTTCGGCATTAAAAATATACTCATCCCCATCATCCTCCTCGTCCTCCACCTCCTCTTCGCCCGCTACCTCGTCCTGTACACTGCCCTGACCAGACAATGGCTGACTGTCATCAAGGCTTTCCTCTTCCTCTGGTGCAGACGCCTGCTCCTTTATGTGCGTCAAACTTTGCATCAGCAGACGCATTAGGGGGATGCTCATGCTTATTACGGCGTTGTCTGCACTAACCAGCCGTGTGCATTCCTCAAAACACTGAAGGACTTGACACATGTCTTGTATCTTAGACCACTGCACACCTGACAACTCCATGTCTGCCATCCTACTGCCTGCCCGTGTATCCTCCCACAAATAAATAACAGCACGCCTCTGTTCGCACAGTCTCTGAAGCATGTGCAGTGTTGAGTTCCACCTTGTTGCAACGTCTATGATTAGGCGATGCTGGGGAAGGTTCAAAGACCGCTGATAGGTCTGCATACGGCTGGCGTGTACAGGCGAACGTCGGATATGTGAGCAAAGTGCACGCACTTTGAGGAGCAGGTCGGAGAACCCAGGATAAGTTTTCAATAAGCACTGCACCACCAGGTTTAAGGTGTGAGCCAGGCAAGGAATGTGTTTCAGTTGGGAAAGGGAGATGGCAGCCATGAAATTCCTTCCGTTATCACTCACTACCTTGCCTGCCTCAAGATCTACTGTGCCCAGCCACGACTGCGTTTCTTGTTGCAAGAACTCGGATAGAACTTCCGCGGTGTGTCTGTTGTCGCCCAAACACTTCATAGCCAATACAGCCTGCTGACGCTTGGCAGTAGCTGGCCCATAATGGGACAACTGGTGTGCAACAGTGTCATCTGCCGATGGAGTGGTTGGCAGACTGCGTTCTGTGGAAGAGCTGTAGCTTCTGCAGGAGGACGAGGAGGAGGAGGAGGAGGGGGTGCGAACGCCTACAGCCAACTGTTTCCTAGACCGTGGGCTAGGCACAACTGTCCCTAAATTGATGTCGCCTGTGGACCCTGCATCCACCACATTCACCCAGTGTGCCGTGATGGACACATAACGTCCCTGGCCATGCCTACTGGTCCATGCATCTGTAGTCAGGTGCACCTTTGTACTCACAGATTGCCTGAGTGCATGGACGATGTGCTGTTTAACATGCTGGTGCAGGGCTGGGATGGCTTTTCTGGAAAAAAAGTGTCGACTCTGTAGCTCGTATCGTGGTTCAGCGTACTCCATCAGGGCTTTGAAAGCTTCGCTTTCAACTAACCGGTAGGGCATCATCTCTAACGAGATTAGTCTAGCTATGTGGGCGTTAAAACCCTGTGTACGCGGATGCGAGGATAAGTACTTCCTTTTTCTAACCAGAGTCTCATGTAGGGTGAGTTGGACTGGAGAGCTGGAGATCGTGGAACTTTCGGGTGTGCCGGTGTACATGGCAGACTGAGAGACGGTTGGAGACGGTATTGTTTCCGCCGGTGCCCTAGATGCAATATTTCCTCCTACAAAACTGGTGGTTCCCTGACCCTGACTGCTTTTGGCTGGCAAAGAAACCTGCACAGATACTGCCGGTGGTGCGGAAAATGGTGGCCTTACAGTGACGGAAGGGATGTTGCGTTGCTGACTAGCTTCATTGGCCGAGGGTGCTACAACCTTAAGGGACGTTTGGTAGTTAGTCCAGGCTTGAAAATGCATGGTGGTTAAGTGTCTATGCATGCAACTAGTATTTAGACTTTTCAGATTCTGACCTCTGCTTAAGCTAGTTGAACATTTTTGACAGATGACTTTGCGCTGATCAGTTGGATGTTGTTTAAAAAAATGCCAGACTGCACTCTTCCTAGACTCGGATCCCTTTTCAGGGATTGCAGACTGAGCTTTAACCGGATGGCCACGCTGTCCTCCAACAGGTTTTGGCTTTGACACGCGTTTTGGGCCAGATACGGGCCCGGCAGATGGAACCTGTTGCGATGTTGATGCCTGCTGCGGCCCCTCCTCCACCTCCGCTTCTGAACTACTGCCGCCTGCACCCTGTTCCCCCAATGGCTGCCAATCGGGGTCAATAACTGGGTCATCTATTACCTCCTCTTCGAGCTCGTGTGCAACTTCGTCTGTGTCACTGTGTCGGTCGGTGGTATAGCGTTCGTGGCGGGGCAACATAGTCTCATCAGGGTCTGATTGTGGATCTGTACCCTGAGAGGGCAATGTGGTGGTCTGAGTCAAAGGAGCAGCATAGTACTCTGGCTGTGGCTGTGCATCAGTGCACTCCATGTCAGAATCTACTTGTAATGGGCATGGCCTGTTAAATGTTTCACTTTCTAAGCCAGGGACGGTATGTGTAAAGAGCTCCATGGAGTGACCCGTTGTGTCGCCTGCTGCATCCTTCTCTCTTGTTGTAGTTTTTGCTGAGGAGGACAAGGAAGCGACTTGTCCCTGACCGTGAACATCCACAAGCGACGCGCTGCTTTTACATTTACCAGTTTCGGAAGAGGAGGCAAAAGAGCTAGAGGCTGAGTCTGCAATGTAAGCCAAAACTTGCTGTTGCTGCTCCGCCTTTAAAAGCGGTTTTCCTACTCCCAGAAAAGAGAGCGTTCGAGGCCTTGTGTAGCCTGACGACGAAACTGGCTCCACAGCTCCAGACTTAGGTGGAATATTTTTATCCCCACGACCACCTGATGCTCCACTACCACTACCATCATTACCAGCTGACAATGAACGCCCACGACGACCTCTTGCACCAGACTTCCTCATTGTTTTAAAATCTTAACCAAAGTAACTTTATTTGTTGCTGTCAAACAACTTACACGGTGAGCTATAACTTCAGTATGATTTCAATATCCCTTAACAGGTTGGTGAGACCACAAGGAAAATCAGGCACAATGTTACACACTCTGTTTTCTGTGGCACAAAATCACAGAGATGACACACACGCAGGACTGTCACTCAAGCACTAATGTCAATATTAATCTCCCACCTAATTTATTTTTTTTTTTTTTTCAGGGAGACTTTAGAAACCAAATAATATTAAAAAAACCAAAAAAATAAATAGGCTTTCTATGGCCCACTGAATGAGAGAGAGGTGGCACACCCAGGAGTCAAGACTGGCACACAAGCTGAAAGGGCAATATTACTCTCCCACTGTTTTTTTTTTTTTTTTTTTTTCAGGGAGACTTTAGAAACCAAATAATAAGAAAAAAAATAAATAAATAGGCTTTCTATAGCCCACTGAATGAGAGATAGCACACACAGCAGTGGCACACAAGCCCTGACTGAGGCCAATATTTTTCTCCCACTGATTGATGTAGTGTTTTTGTGTTGAGGTAGATTTTAGAACACAAATCAAGGAAAAAAAAAAATGCATTCTATGGCCCACTGAATGAGAGAGGTGGCACACCCAGGAGTCAAGACTGGCACACAAGCTGAAAGGGCAATATTACTCTCCCACTGTTTTTTTATGTATTTTTTGTTTTTTAAGGGAGACTTTAGAATCCCAATAATATTTAAAAAAATAAATAAATAGACTTTCTATGGCCCACTGAATGAGAGAGGTGGCACACCCAGGAGTCAAGACTGGCACACAAGCTGAAAGGGCAATATTACTCTCCCACTGTTTTTTTAAGTTTTTTTTTTTTATTTTCAGGGAGACTTTAGAAACCAAATAATATTAAAAAAACCAAAAAAATAAATAGGCTTTCTATGGCCCACTGAATGAAAGGGAGAGAGGTGGCACACCCAGGAGTCAAGACTGGCACACAAGCTGAAAGGGCAATATTACTCTCCCACTGTTTTTTTTATGTATTTTTTGTTTTTTAAGGGAGACTTTAGAAACCCAATAATATTTAAAAAAATAAATAAATAGGCTTTCTATGGCCCACTGAATGAGAGAGGTGGCACACCCAGGAGTCAAGACTGGCACACAAGCTGAAAGGGCAATATTACTCTCCCACTGTTTTTTTAATTTTTTTTTTTTTATTTTCAGGGAGACTTTAGAAACCAAATAATATTAAAAAAACCAAAAAAATAAATAGGCTTTCTATGGCCCACTGAATGAGAGAGAGGTGGCACACCCAGGAGTCAAGACTGGCACACAAGCTGAAAGGGCAATATTACTCTCCCACTGTTTTTTTTTTTTTTTTTTTTTTTCAGGGAGACTTTAGAAACCAAATAATAAGAAAAAAAATAAATAAATAAATAGGCTTTCTATAGCCCACTGAATGAGAGATAGCACACACAGCAGTGGCACACAAGCCCTGACTGAGGCCAATATTTTTCTACCACTGATTGATGTAGTGTTTTTGTGTTGAGGTAGATTTTAGAACACAAATCAAGGAAAAAAAAAATGCTTTCTATGGCCCACTGAATGAGAGAGGTGGCACACCCAGGAGTCAAGACTGGCACACAAGCTGAAAGGGCAATATTACTCTCCCACTGTTTTTTTTATGTATTTTTTGTTTTTTAAGGGAGACTTTAGAAACCCAATAATATTTTAAAAAAAAATAAATAGGCTTTCTATGGCCCACTGAATGAGAGAGGTGGCACACCCAGGAGTCAAGACTGGCACACAAGCTGAAAGGGCAATATTACTCTCCCACTGATTTTTTAAGTTTTTTTTTTTTATTTTCAGGGAGACTTTAGAAACCAAATAATATTAAAAAAACCAAAAAAATAAATAGGCTTTCTATGGCCCACTGAATGAGAGAGAGGTGGCACACCCAGGAGTCAAGACTGGCACACAAGCTGAAAGGGCAATATTACTCTCCCACTGTTTTTTTTTTTTTTTTTTTTTTTAGGGAGACTTTAGAAACCAAATAATAAGAAAAAAAATAAATAAATAAATAGGCTTTCTATAGCCCACTGAATGAGAGATAGCACACACAGCAGTGGCACACAAGCCCTGACTGAGGCCAATATTTTTCTCCCACTGATTGATGTAGTGTTTTTGTGTTGAGGTAGATTTTAGAACACAAATCAAGGAAAAAAAAATGCTTTCTATGGCCCACTGAATGAGAGAGGTGGCACACCCAGGAGTCAAGACTGTCACACAAGCTGAAAGGGCAATATTACTCTCCCACTGTTTTTTTATGTATTTTTTGTTTTTTAAGGGAGACTTTAGAAACCCAATAATATTTAAAAAAAAAAATAAATAGGCTTTCTATGGCCCACTGAATGAGAGAGGTGGCACACCCAGGAGTCAAGACTGGCACACAAGCTGAAAGGGCAATATTACTCTCCCACTGTTTTTTTAAGTTTTTTTATTTTTATTTTCAGGGAGACTTTAGAAACCAAATAATATTAAAAAAACCAAAAAAATAAATAGGCTTTCTATGGCCCACTGAATGAGAGAGAGGTGGCACACCCAGGAGTCAAGACTGGCACACAAGCTGAAAGGGCAATATTACTCTCCCACTGTTTTTTTTTTTTTTTTTTTTTCAGGGAGACTTTAGAAACCAAATAATAAGAAAAAAAATAAATAAATAAATAGGCTTTCTATAGCCCACTGAATGAGAGATAGCACACACAGCAGTGGCACACAAGCCCTGACTGAGGCCAATATTTTTCTACCACTGATTGATGTAGTGTTTTTGTGTTGAGGTAGATTTTAGAACACAAATCAAGGAAAAAAAAAAAATGCTTTCTATGGCCCACTGAATGAGAGAGGTGGCACACCCAGGAGTCAAGACTGGCACACAAGCTGAAAGGGCAATATTACTCTCCCACTGTTTTTTTATGTATTTTTTGTTTTTTAAGGGAGACTTTAGAAACCCAATAATATTTAAAAAAATAAATAAATAGGCTTTCTATGGCCCACTGAATGAGAGAGGTGGCACACCCAGGAGTCAAGACTGGCACACAAGCTGAAAGGGCAATATTACTCTCCCACTGTTTTTTTAAGTTGTTTTTTTTTTATTTTCAGGGAGACTTTAGAAACCAAATAATATTAAAAAAACCAAAAAAATAAATAGGCTTTCTATGGCCCACTGAATGAGAGAGAGGTGGCACACCCAGGAGTCAAGACTGGCACACAAGCTGAAAGGGCAATATTACTCTCCCACTGTTTTTTTTTTTTGTTTTTTTTCAGGGAGACTTTAGAAACCAAATAATAAGAAAAAAAATAAATAAATAAATAGGCTTTCTATAGCCCACTGAATGAGAGATAGCACACACAGCAGTGGCACACAAGCCCTGACTGAGGCCAATATTTTTCTACCACTGATTGATGTAGTGTTTTTGTGTTGAGGTAGATTTTAGAACACAAATCAAGGAAAAAAAAAATGCTTTCTATGGCCCACTGAATGAGAGAGGTGGCACACCCAGGAGTCAAGACTGGCACACAAGCTGAAAGGGCAATATTACTCTCCCACTGTTTTTTTATGTATTTTTTGTTTTTTAAGGGAGACTTTAGAAACCCAATAATATTTAAAAAAAATAAATAAATAGGCTTTCTATGGCCCACTGAATGAGAGAGGTGGCACACCCAGGAGTCAAGACTGGCACACAAGCTGAAAGGGCAATAATACTCTCCCACTGTTTTTTTAAGTTTTTTTTTTATTTTCAGGGAGACTTTAGAAACCAAATAATATTAAAAAAACCAAAAAAATAAATAGGCTTTCTATGGCCCACTGAATGAGAGAGAGGTGGCACACCCAGGAGTCAAGACTGGCACACAAGCTGAAAGGGCAATATTACTCTCCCACTGTTTTTTTTTTTTTTTTTTTTTTTTCAGGGAGACTTTAGAAACCAAATAATAAGAAAAAAAATAAATAAATAAATAGGCTTTCTATAGCCCACTGAATGAGAGATAGCACACACAGCAGTGGCACACAAGCCCTGACTGAGGCCAATATTTTTCTACCACTGATTGATGTAGTGTTTTTGTGTTGAGGTAGATTTTAGAACACAAATCAAGGAAAAAAAAAAAAATGCTTTCTATGGCCCACTGAATGAGAGAGGTGGCACACCCAGGAGTCAAGACTGGCACACAAGCTGAAAGGGCAATATTACTCTCCCACTGTTTTTTTATGTATTTTTTGTTTTTTAAGGGAGACTTTAGAAACCCAATAATATTTAAAAAAAAAATAAATAGGCTTTCTATGGCCCACTGAATGAGAGAGGTGGCACACCCAGGAGTCAAGACTGGCACACAAGCTGAAAGGGCAATATTACTCTCCCACTGTTTTTTTAAGTTTTTTTTTTTTTATTTTCAGGGAGACTTTAGAAACCAAATAATATTAAAAAAACCAAAAAAATAAATAGGCTTTCTATGGCCCACTGAATGAGAGAGAGGTGGCACACCCAGGAGTCAAGACTGGCACACAAGCTGAAAGGGCAATATTACTCTCCCACTGTTTTTTTTTTTGTTTTTTTTTTCAGGGAGACTTTAGAAACCAAATAATAAGAAAAAAAATAAATAAATAAATAGGCTTTCTATAGCCCACTGAATGAGAGATAGCACACACAGCAGTGGCACACAAGCCCTGACTGAGGCCAATATTTTTCTCCCACTGATTGATGTAGTGTTTTTGTTTTGAGGTAGATTTTAGAACACAAATCAAGGAAAAAAAAAAATGCTTTCTATGGCCCACTGAATGAGAGAGGTGGCACACACAGGAGTCAAGACTGGCACACAAGCTGAAAGGGCAATATTACTCTCCCACTGTTTTTTTATGTATTTTTTGTTTTTTAAGGGAGACTTTAGAAACCCAATAATATTTTTTAAAAAAATAAATAGGCTTTCTATGGCCCACTGAATGAGAGAGGTGGCACACCCAGGAGTCAAGACTGGCACACAAGCTGAAAGGGCAATATTACTCTCCCACTGTTTTTTTAAGTTTTTTTTTTATTTTCAGGGAGACTTTAGAAACCAAATAATATTAAAAAAACCAAAAAAATAAATAGGCTTTCTATGGCCCACTGAATGAGAGAGAGGTGGCACACCCAGGAGTCAAGACTGGCACACAAGCTGAAAGGGCAATATTACTCTCCCACTGTTTTTTTTTTTTTTTTTCAGGGAGACTTTAGAAACCAAATAATAAGAAAATAAATAAATAAATAAATAGGCTTTCTATAGCCCACTGAATGAGAGATAGCACACACAGCAGTGGCACACAAGCCCTGACTGAGGCCAATATTTTTCTCCCACTGATTGATGTAGTGTTTTTGTGTTGAGGTAGATTTTAGAACACAAATCAAGGAAAAAAAAAAAAATGCTTTCTATGGCCCACTGAATGAGAGAGGTGGCACACCCAGGAGTGAAGACTGGCACACAAGCTGAAAGGGCAATATTACTCTCCCACTGTTTTTTTATGTATTTTTTGTTTTTTAAGGGAGACTTTAGAATCCCAATAATATTTTTTTAAAAAAATAAATAGACTTTCTATGGCCCACTGAATGAGAGAGGTGGCACACCCAGGAGTCAAGACTGGCACACAAGCTGAAAGGGCAATATTACTCTCCCACTGTTTTTTTAAGTTTTTTTTTTTTTATTTTCAGGGAGACTTTAGAAACCAAATAATATTAAAAAAAACAAAAAAATAAATAGGCTTTCTATGGCCCACTGAATGAGAGAGAGGTGGCACACCCAGGAGTCAAGACTGGCACACAAGCTGAAAGGGCAATATTACTCTCCCACTGTTTTTTTTTTTTTTTTCAGGGAGACTTTAGAAACCAAATAATAAGAAAAATAAATAAATAAATAGGCTTTCTATAGCCCACTGAATGAGAGATAGCACACACAGCAGTGGCACACAAGCCCTGACTGAGGCCAATATTTTTCTACCACTGATTGATGTAGTGTTTTTGTGTTGAGGTAGAATTTAGAACACAAATCACGGAAAAAATAAATAGGCTTTCTATGGCCCACTCAGTGAGAGATGGCACACACAGGGATGGCACTGTAGCAGAAATGCCAATCTTAATCTCCCACAAAAAAAAAAAAAAAAACAGGGACTGTCCTACAATTACTATCTCCCTGCAGTAATCTAAGCCAGGTATGGCAGGCAGCAATAGGAGTGGACTGATGCACAAATTAAATAAAAAGTGTGGACAAACAAAAAAGATAGCTGTGCAGAAAGGAACAAGAGGATATGTGCTTTGAAAAAAGCAGTTGGTTTCCACAGTGGCATACACACAGCAATACAGCTATCACGGAGCCTTCTAGGGCAGCCCAATGAGCTACAGCGCTGAGGAAAAAAAAAAAAAAAAATAGCTTCCACTGTTCCTGCACACCGAAGGTGGTGTTGGACAGTGGAAATCGCTACAGCACAATCGGTTTGGTGGTTAGTGGACCCTGCCTAACGCTCTCCCTGCTTCTGACGAAGCGGCAGCAACCTCTCCCTAAGCTCAGATCAGCAGCAGTAAGATGGCGGTCGGCGGGAACGCCCCTTTATAGCCCCTGTGACGCCGCAGACAGCAAGCCAATCACTGCAATGCCCTTCTCTAAGATGGTGGGGACCAGGATCTATGTCATCACGCTGCCCACACTCTGCGTTCACCTTCATTGGCTGAGAAATGGCGCTTTTCGCGTCATTGAAACGCGACTTTGGCGCGAAAGTCGCGTACCGCATGGCCGACAAGCACAGGGGTCGGATCGGGTTTCATGAGACGCCAACTTAGCCAAAAGTCGGCGACTTTTGAAAATGATCGACCCGTTTCGCTCAACCCTACTAGAAAGTTTTCGCCTGCTGAGCGCAATTATGATGTGGGCAATCGAGAGTTGTTGGCTATGAAGTGGGCGTTCGAGGAGTGGCGACATTGGCTTGAAGGAGCCAAGCATCGCGTGGTGGTCTTGACGGATCACAAGAATCTGACTTATCTCGAGTCTGCCAAGAGGTTGAATCCTAGACAGGCTCGATGGTCGCTGTTTTTCTCCCGCTTCGATTTTGTGGTTTCGTACCTTCCGGGTTCTAAGAATGTGAAGGCTGATGCCCTTTCAAGGAGTTTTGTGCCTGATTCTCCGGGAGTTCCTGAGCCGGCTGGTATTCTCAAAGAGGGGGTAATTTTGTCTGCCATCTCCCCTGATTTGCAGCGGGTGCTGCAGGAGTTTCAGGCTGATAGAACTGACCGTTGTCCAGCGGAGAAACTGTTTGTCCCTGATAGATGGACTAGCAGAGTTATCTCTGAGGTTCATTGTTCTGTGTTGGCTGGTCATCCTGGAATCTTTGGTACCAGAGATTTGGTGGCTAGATCCTTTTGGTGGCCTTCCTTGTCACGGGATGTGCGTTCTTTTGTGCAGTCCTTTGGGATTTGTGCTCGGGCTAAGCCCTGCTGTTCTCGTGCCAGTGGGTTGCTTTTGCCCTTACCGGTCCCGAAAAGGCCCTGGACGCATATTTCCATTGATTTTATTTTGGATCTCCCTGTCTCTCAAAGGATGTCGGTCATCTGGGTAGTTTGTGATCGCTTCTCTAAGATGGTCCATTTGGTACCTTTGCCTAAATTGCCTTCCTCCTCTGATTTGGTTCCATTATTTTTCCAGCATGTGGTTCGTTTGCATGGTATTCCGGAGAACATCGTGTCGGACACAGGTTCCCAGTTTGTTTCAAGGTTTTGGCGGTCCTTTTGTGCTAAGATGGGCATTGATTTGTCTTTTTCTTCAGCTTTCCATCCTCAGACAAATGGCCAAACCGAACGAACGAATCAGACTTTGGAAGCATATCTGAGATGCTTTGTTTCTGCTGATCAGGATGATTGGGTGTCCTTCTTGCCTTTGGCTGAGTTCGCCCTTAATAATCGGGCCAGCTCGGCCACTTTGGTTTCGCCCTTTTTCTGTAATTCTGGTTTCCATCCTCGTTTTTCTTCAGGGCAGGTTGAGCCTTCGGACTGTCCTGGTGTGGATTCTGTGGTGGACAGGTTGCAGCAAATTTGGACTCACGTGGTGGACAATTTGACATTGTCCCAGGAGAAGGCTCAACGTTTCGCTAACTGCCGTCGCTGTGTTGGTCCCCGACTTCGTGTTGGGGATTTGGTTTGGTTGTCGTCTCGTTATGTTCCTATGAAGGTTTCGCCTCCTAAGTTTAAGCCTTCGTTCATTGGTCCTTATAAGATTTCTGAAAATCTTAATCCTGTGTCATTTTGTTTGGACCTTCCAGCTTCTTTCGCCATCCATAATGTGTTCCATAGGTCGTTATTGCGGAGATATGTGGCTCCTATGGTTCCCTCCGTTGACCCTCCTGCCCCGGTGTTGGTTGAGGGGGAGTTGGAGTATGTGGTGGAGAAGATTTTGGATTCTCATATTTCGAGACGGAAACTTCAGTACCTGGTCAAGTGGAAAGGTTATGGTCAGGAGGATAATTCCTGGGTTGTTGCCTCTGATGTTCATGCTGCCGATCTGGTTCGTGCCTTTCATTTGGCTCGTCCTGATCGGCCTGGGGGCTCTGGTGAGGGTTCGGTGACCCCTCCTCAAGAGGGGGGGGTACTGTTGTGAATTCTGTTCTCGAACTCCCTCCTGTGGTCATGAATGGTACTTCGGCGAGTTCTGTCCATGGACTCCCTCTGGTGGCTGTGAGTGGAGCTGCTGGTTCTGAGGTTCCTTCTCCAGCTGACCTCATTTAGTTCTAGGCTGGCTGCTCTATTTAACTCCACTCAGATACTTGATGCCAGCTGTCAATGTTCTAGTACTGGTTCAGTTCTCTCTTGGATCTTGCAGATGACCTGTCTACTCCAGCAAAAGCTAAGTCCCTGCTAGTTAAATTGTTTATCTCTGTTTTCTGTCCAGCTTGCTATCATGATTTTGCCAAGCTAGCTGGAAGCTCTGGGATGCAGAGTGGCACCTCCGCACCGTGAGTCGGTGCGGGGGTCTCTTTTGCACACTCTGCGTGGTTTTTATAGTTTTTGTGCTGACCGCAAAGTTGCCTTTTCTATCCTCAGTCTGTTTAATTAAGTCTGACCTCCTTTGCTGAAACCTATTTCATTCCTGTGTTTGTGACTTCCATCTTAAATCACAGTTAATATTTGTGGGGGGCTGCCTGTTTTCTTTGGGGAATTTCTCTGAGGCAAGGTAGGCTTTATTTTCTATCTTTAGGGGTAGTTAGCTCTTAGGCTGTGAAGAGGCGTCTAGGCAGAGTCAGGTACGCTCCACGGCTATTTCTAGTTGTTGTGATAGGATTAGCGGTTGCGGTCAGCAGAGCTCCCACTTCCCAGAGCTGGTCCTGTATTACTAGTTTGCTCATCAGGTCATTCCTAGTGCTCCTAACCACCAGGTCACCATGACAGCTGCCTATCCTTTGGAATTTTCTCTGAGGCGAGATAGTTTTCCCTTTTCTATCTATAGGGTTAATTAGTCCTCCGGCTGTGTCGAGGTGTCTAGGATCAGTAGGTACGTCCCACGGCTACTTCTAGTTGCGGTGTTAAGTTCAGGGTCCGCGGTCAGTACAGATACCACTTTCTCCAGAGTACGTCCCATGCTACTCCTAGGCCACCAGATCATAACAGGACTCATCTGCAGAGAATACAACAAAGACACATTTCACTTCTCACATTCCAGCCCCATCATCATCTATTCCCAACCTGCACAAACTCCCCATCCCTATTACTGCACCTGATACCCCAATACTGAGCCACTGCTGCTGTATGTGTCCCTATTACTACACCTGATACCCCAATACTGAGCCGCTGCTGCCATATGTGTCCCTATTACTGCACCTGATATCCCAATACTGAGCCGCTGCTGCCATGTGTCCCTATTACTGCACCTGATACCCCAATACTGAGCCACTGCTGCTGTATGTGTCCCTATTAGTGTTGAGCGATACTTTCCGATATCGGAAAGTATCGGTATCGGAAAGTATCGGCCGATACCGTCACAGTATCGGAATCCAATCCGATACCGATACCCGATCCCAATGCAAGTCAATGGGACGAAAATATCGGAATTAAAATAAACCCTTTCTTTCCTTGTAGGTTAATTCTACATGAAGGAAAACAACTAAGAATAATGTAGGATGTATTGGGGGAGGTGGCGGAGACATTAAAGGCACAGGGGTTTATCCCAATCAAATAGAATAGCAGTATTTTTAATTTTTTTATGACGTTCGGCGTTAGAAAGAATTTGACTATGTTAATTTTTTATTTATTTTGTCAGATATTGATGTTTCACTACTTCCACGCCCTTCACCCTATTTTTTACTTCTCCCACACTTTCTTCTTCATTATCCTCATCATCAGCTTCTGTGACATCAACTTCTTCACCTTATTCATCTTCTTCTTTTCTACGTATATATATATATATTTTTTTACATTGTTCATATTCTTTTTATTTAACTATTATCTTTTTTATATTCAACTTCTTCATCATATTCTTATTTGTGACAGGCATTCCCGTAGTTGTTATCTATAAAAGTTTGAAGATTACACCTTCCGTTCTGCCTGTCACAAAACAGTTACATTTGTCCGCGTTCAGTTTGGCCTGCAGCATCAGGCTTTATCCAGGGGCACCACGAGGAGGAACGGACTCACCCCCATACACTGCTTAGTCTTCTTCTGCTTATAATTTAGATAATATCTTTTGCTCTGATATTTAGTCTTATGCTTAATGTTCTTCTGCTCTTTGTTCTGCAGCCTCTTGTTCTTCTGCTTCTCGGTCTTCCAGGTTGTCGTCGTCATCTCCAGGGTCGTCATCTCCAGGGTCGTCGTCATCGGGGTCGTCGTCATCGGGGTCGTCGTCATCGGGGTCGTCGTCATCGGGGTCGTCTTCAGGGTCATCGTCTCCAGGGTCGTCGTCATCTCGGTGGTTGTCGTCTCTGGTGTCGTCATCATCTTAGGGGTGGTCTTCCGGGTCATCGTCTTTCGGGTCTTGAACTTGGAAATGTAGCAGAAGGTACAAGAAGGCTGAGAAAATGCCGAGAAACAGCTGATGGAACTGGAACTCGGATGGCTACCCGAAGGTCCAAGAGCCAATGGAACTACCGAGGACCAGCTGACGTTACTGGAACCCGGTTACTAAGCAGGAGGTACCCGTGCCTGAAAGCACTACCAAGGACCACCTGACGTTGGTGGAACTCGGATACCCAGAGGGAGGCACCTAAGCCAAAGGCTCTGCCCGGAACCAGCTGACGGTACTGGAACCAGGATGGGGAGCAGAAGGTACAAGAGCAAAAGACACTGCCGAGAACCAGCTGACGGTACTGGAACCCGGATGGGTAGCCGAAGGTCCAAGAGCCAATGGAACTACCGAGGACCAGCTGACGTTACTGGAACCCGGTTACTAAGCAGGAGGTACCCGTGCCTGAAAGCACTACCAAGGACCACCTGACGTTGGTGGAACTCGGATACCCAGAGGGAGGCACCTAAGCCAAAGGCTCTGCCCGGAACCAGCTGACGGTACTGGAACCAGGATGGGGAGCAGAAGGTACAAGAGCAAAAGACACTGCCGAGAACCAGCTGACGGTACTGGAACCCGGATGGGGACCTATTCAAGCTTGTCTTCCTAGGGCCCCAACTGGCGGTGTGTTAGAGCCCAGGGACAGCAGGAGGAGGAGCAGGGGGAGGGGAGTGTAGGCCGAAGCCTGCACAGGCGGCAGCTTTGGGTGTGTTGTGTCTGCGTGGCTTTTGCAGGACACGTTGCCGGCTACACAGCAGGGGAACAGCTGGCGGTGCTGGACCCCACTGACACATTGGCGAGGTGTTTGGCTCTGTGCAGCCAGCACTTCCGGACAGCAACTAGCGTTGTTGGAGCCCGGGCTCTGCAGGTGGAGCAGAGTGTAGGCCGAAGCCTAATTGAACCGATTTCAAAAGTCACCTTTAACCCCCCCTCAGGGGTTACAAAGTAGAAGAGCCACAGCTTATGCAGCAGCAGTGCTGCGCAAGTCAAAGGTTGCTCTTGTAATTTTTCTCCTTGCACACGCTGAATGGAACACGTATAACATTTAGCCCTTTATACAGTCAAACTGTGTAATGGAGGCGAGAGTTCCCTTTGTAATGAGACGCAGCACAGGTGTCAAGAATCCCACCTTGGTGCTGGGTGCAGCCTCCCGAGCGTTGTTATTTGCTGTACAGGAGTCTGCGCTGTCGTGTTATCCCCTGGCCTAGCGCCGTTAGCGCTGCCCATCTTCTGGCATCATGTAATGTCGGCCGGTGCGGTTCGCGATGCCCCTGAATCCCAGCCCCGCAGTGTCTTAACATTGGTAAAACACTGCGGGGCTGGGATTCAGGGCCTGGCGCAGCACATATGTTCGCCTCTCACACTCGGGTCCTTACACCCGCTTCAGACTGTGCGGCGTCATCTGATCCCTTATCGCATGCCACGGCCATGAAGCCGCACAGTCCGAAGAAGGCGGAAGGAGAGGAGGGACAGGCGAACTGATGCACTGATCCTGCCCATGAATCGCACCCTCGCAGTCCCAATAAATAAGACACCGAGGGGCGTTGTGTGGGTCAGGGCGGCCGCAGAGGCGCAGCCAGCCAAACAATGATGCCAGAAGACGGGCAGCGCTACCAAGGGGGTTGCAGCGTGTCATTACAAAGGAAAGTCACACCACCGGGACGGTTAAATGGTCACACAGAGGACACATTTCAGACGTGTTTTCAGTTCCACATGTGCGAGGAGAATACGTTTCTGAGCCACCTTGCACACATGCAGCATTACCGCTGTACAAGGTGGCTGGATAACGTAAAAACGCCTGGGGGAGGGGGGACAGGTTCCCTTCAATTTCAGTTCTTGTGTCTGCGTGGCTTTTGCAGGACACGTTGCCGGCTGCACAGCAGGGGAACAGCTGGCGGTGCTGGACCCCACTGACACATTGGCTGGTGTTTTTCTCTGTGCAGCTAGCACATCTGGGCCCCAACTGGCGGTGTGTTAGAGCCCAGGGACAGCAGGAGGAGGAGCAGGAGGAGGAGGAGCAGGGGGAGGGGAGTGTAGGCCGAAGCCTGCACAGGCGGCAGCTTTGGGTGTGTTGTGTCTGCGTGGCTTTTGCAGGACACGTTGCCGGCTACACAGCAGGGGAACAGCTGGCGGTGCTGGACCCCACTGACACATTGGCGAGGTGTTTGGCTCTGTGCAGCCAGCACTTCCGGACAGCAACTAGCGTTGTTGGAGCCCGGGCTCTGCAGGTGGAGCAGAGTGTAGGCCGAAGCCTAATTGAACCGATTTCAAAAGTCACCTTTAACCCCCCCTCAGGGGTTACAAAGTAGAAGAGCCACAGCTTATGCAGCAGCAGTGCTGCGCAAGTCAAAGGTTGCTCTTGTAATTTTTCTCCTTGCACACGCTGAATGGAACACGTATAACATTTAGCCCTTTATACAGTCAAACTGTGTAATGGAGGCGAGAGTTCCCTTTGTAATGAGACGCAGCACAGGTGTCAAGAATCCCACCTTGGTGCTGGGTGCAGCCTCCCGAGCGTTGTTATTTGCTGTACAGGAGTCTGCGCTGTCGTGTTATCCCCTGGCCTAGCGCCGTTAGCGCTGCCCATCTTCTGGCATCATGTAATGTCGGCCGGTGCGGTTCGCGATGCCCCTGAATCCCAGCCCCGCAGTGTCTTAACATTGTTAAAACACTGCGGGGCTGGGATTCAGGGCCTGGCGCAGCACATATGTTCGCCTCTCACACTCGGGTCCTTACACCCGCTTCAGACTGTGCGGCGTCATCTGATCCCTTATCGCATGCCACGGCCATGAAGCCGCACAGTCCGAAGAAGGCGGAAGGAGAGGAGGGACAGGCGAACTGATGCACTGATCCTGCCCATGAATCGCACCCTCGCAGTCCCAATAAATAAGACACCGAGGGGCGTTGTGTGGGTCAGGGCGGCCGCAGAGGCGCAGCCAGCCAAACAATGATGCCAGAAGACGGGCAGCGCTACCAAGGGGGTTGCAGCGTGTCATTACAAAGGAAAGTCACACCACCGGGACGGTTAAATGGTCACACAGAGGACACATTTCAGACGTGTTTTCAGTTCCACATGTGCGAGGAGAATACGTTTCTGAGCCACCTTGAACACATGCAGCATTACTGCTGTTCAAGGTAGCTGTAAAACATAGAAACACCTGGGGGAGGGGGGACAGGTTCCCTTCAATTTCAGTTCTTGTGTCTGCGTGGCGGTCGCAGGACACGTTGCCGGCTACACAGCAGGGGAACAGCTGGCGGTGCTGAACCCCACTGACACATTGGCTGGTGTTTTTCTCTGTGCAGCTAGCACATCTGGGCAAAAACTGGCGGTGTTAGAGCCCAGGGTCAGCAGGAGGAGCAGGGGGAGCGGAGTGTAGGCCGAAGCCTGCACTCGAGCAAGTTGAAAGGAAACCTTTAACCCCCCCCCCCCCCCAGGCGTTTGTAGCTGAAAGAGCCATTGTGTACAGCACTAATGCTGGAAAAGGTAAACTTAGCTCTTTTAATTATGGTCCTTGTACATGCGGAACCTAACATTTATGAAATGTGTCTCCTCACAGCGTTAAACCGTCCGGTAGGTGGAACTTTCCTTTGTCGTGTGACGCAGCACAGCCATCATTTTTACCCCCTTGGCGCCGTGCGCCGCCTCCTCAGCGTTGTTTGAATCTGTCCCGGAGCCTGCGCTGTTAGGTTAGCCCTTGGCCATGCACACATGTTGCGCTGCCCGTCTTCTGACCTCATTTGGTGTCAGGCTGGCTGCGCCTGTGCGGGTGCGCTGGCCGAGATCCCGCCTCGCAGTGTCGTCTAATGTAATCCCACCGCGGGCCTGTGATCCGTGCCCGTGCGCAGTGCATATCCTCTCCTCTCACTCCCCTCCCTACGGCTTTTTCAGACTGTGCGGTGTCACGGCCGTGGCATGCTATTAGGGACCAGCTGACATCGCACAGTCTGAAGAAGCCGTAGGGAGGGGAGTGAGAGGAGAGGATATGCACTGCGCACGGGCACGGATCACAGGCCCGCGGTGGGATTACATTAGACGACACTGCGAGGCGGGATCTCGGCCAGCGCACCCGCACAGGCGCAGCCAGCCTGACACCAAATGAGGTCAGAAGACGGGCAGCGCAACATGTGTGCATGGCCAAGGGCTAACCTAACAGCGCAGGCTCCGGGACAGATTCAAACAACGCTGAGGAGGGGGCGCACGGCGCCAAGGGGGTAAAAATGATGGCTGTGCTGCGTCACACGACAAAGGAAAGTTCCACCTACCGGACGGTTTAACGCTGTGTGGGGACACATTTCATAAGTGTTTGGTTCAGCATGTGCAAGGAGCATCACGAAAAGAGGCACTTTTTCCCTTTGCATCATTACTGCTGCACAAGCTGGCTCCTTCAGTAACAAACGCCTGGGGGGGGGGGGGCAGGTTCCCTTACATTTAACTTGTTGTGTCTGCGTGGCGGTCGCAGTACACGTTGCCGTATACACAGCAGGGGAACAGCTGGCGGTGCTGAACCCCACTAACACATTGGCGAGGTGTTTGGCTCTGTGCGTACAGCACTTCTGGACGGCAACTAGCGGTGTTGGAGCCCAGGGACAGGTGGAGGAGGAGGAGGTTGGAGGAGGTTGGAGGAGGTAGGAGGGATTGCCACACACACAGCAGGGGAACAGCTGACGTTACTGAACCCCAATAACAGAGGAGGGACTGTTGACTGTGCGTACAGCACTTCTGGACGGCAACTGGCGGTGTTGGAGCCCAGGGACAGGTGGAGGAGGAGGAGGTTGGAGGAGGTAGGAGGAGGTAGGAGGGATTGCCACACACACAGCAGGGGAACAGCTGACGTTACTGAACCCCAATAACAGAGGAGGGACTGTTGACTGTGCGTACAGCACTTCTGGACGGCAACTGGCGGTGTTGGAGCCCAGGGACAGGTGGAGGAGGAGGAGGTTGGAGGAGGTAGGAGGGATTGCCACACACACAGCAGGGGAACAGCTGACGTTACTGAACCCCAATAACAGAGGAGGGACTGTTGACTGTGCGTACAGCACTTCTGGACGGCAACTGGCGGTGTTGGAGCCCAGGGACAGGTGGAGGAGGAGGAGGTTGGAGGAGGTTGGAGGAGGTAGGAGGGATTGCCACACACACAGCAGGGGAACAGCTGACGTTACTGAACCCCAATAACAGAGGAGGGACTGTTGACTGTGCGTACAGCACTTCTGGACGGCAACTGGCGGTGTTGGAGCCCAGGGACAGGTGGAGGAGGAGGAGGTTGGAGGAGGTAGGAGGAGGTAGGAGGGATTGCCACACACACAGCAGGGGAACAGCTGACGTTACTGAACCCCAATAACAGAGGAGGGACTGTTGACTGTGCGTACAGCACTTCTGGACGGCAACTGGCGGTGTTGGAGCCCAGGGACAGGTGGAGGAGGAGGAGGTTGGAGGAGGTAGGAGGAGGTAGGAGGGATTGCCACACACACAGCAGGGGAACAGCTGACGTTACTGAACCCCAATAACAGAGGAGGGACTGTTGACTGTGCGTACAGCACTTCTGGACGGCAACTGGCGGTGTTGGAGCCCAGGGACAGGTGGAGGAGGAGGAGGTTGGAGGAGGTAGGAGGAGGTAGGAGGGATTGCCACACACACAGCAGGGGAACAGCTGACGTTACTGAACCCCAATAACAGAGGAGGGACTGTTGACTGTGCGTACAGCACTTCTGGACGGCAACTGGCGGTGTTGGAGCCCAGGGACAGGTGGAGGAGGAGGAGGTTGGAGGAGGTAGGAGGGATTGCCACACACACAGCAGGGGAACAGCTGACGTTACTGAACCCCAATAACAGAGGAGGGACTGTTGACTGTGCGTACAGCACTTCTGGACGGCAACTGGCGGTGTTGGAGCCCAGGGACAGGTGGAGGAGGAGGAGGTTGGAGGAGGTTGGAGGAGGTAGGAGGGATTGCCACACACACAGCAGGGGAACAGCTGACGTTACTGAACCCCAATAACAGAGGAGGGACTGTTGACTGTGCGTACAGCACTTCTGGACGGCAACTGGCGGTGTTGGAGCCCAGGGACAGGTGGAGGAGGAGGAGGTTGGAGGAGGTAAGAGGAGGTAGGAGGGATTGCCACACACACAGCAGGGGAACAGCTGACGTTACTGAACCCCAATAACAGAGGAGGGACTGTTGACTGTGCGTACAGCACTTCTGGACGGCAACTGGCGGTGTTGGAGCCCAGGGACAGGTGGAGGAGGAGGAGGTTGGAGGAGGTAGGAGGAGGTAGGAGGGATTGCCACACACACAGCAGGGGAACAGCTGACGTTACTGAACCCCAATAACAGAGGAGGGACTGTTGACTGTGCGTACAGCACTTCTGGACGGCAACTGGCGGTGTTGGAGCCCAGGGACAGGTGGAGGAGGAGGAGGTTGGAGGAGGTTGGAGGAGGTAGGAGGGATTGCCACACACACAGCAGGGGAACAGCTGACGTTACTGAACCCCAATAACAGAGGAGGGACTGTTGACTGTGCGTACAGCACTTCTGGACGGCAACTGGCGGTGTTGGAGCCCAGGGACAGGTGGAGGAGGAGGAGGTTGGAGGAGGTTGGAGGAGGTAGGAGGGATTGCCACACACACAGCAGGGGAACAGCTGACGTTACTGAACCCCAATAACAGAGGAGGGACTGTTGACTGTGCGTACAGCACTTCTGGACGGCAACTGGCGGTGTTGGAGCCCAGGGACAGGTGGAGGAGGAGGAGGTTGGAGGAGGTAGGAGGAGGTAGGAGGGATTGCCACACACACAGCAGGGGAACAGCTGACGTTACTGAACCCCAATAACAGAGGAGGGACTGTTGACTGTGCGTACAGCACTTCTGGACGGCAACTGGCGGTGTTGGAGCCCAGGGACAGGTGGAGGAGGAGGAGGTTGGAGGAGGTAGGAGGGATTGCCACACACACAGCAGGGGAACAGCTGACGTTACTGAACCCCAATAACAGAGGAGGGACTGTTGACTGTGCGTACAGCACTTCTGGACGGCAACTGGCGGTGTTGGAGCCCAGGGACAGGTGGAGGAGGAGGAGGTTGGAGGAGGTAGGAGGAGGTAGGAGGGATTGCCACACACACAGCAGGGGAACAGCTGACGTTACTGAACCCCAATAACAGAGGAGCGACTGTTGACTGTGCGTACAGCACTTCTGGACGGCAACTAGCGGTGTTGGAGCCCAGGGGCAGGTGGAAAAGCAGAGGAACACAATGTAGGCCGAAGCCTGAGAAAGTCGAAAGGGAACCTTTAACCCCCCCCCCCAAGGCGTTTGTAGCTGAAAGAGCCAGCTTGTGCAGCACAAAAGATGCAAAAGGAAAAGGTGGCTCTTTTCATCATGCTCCTTGCAAACACAGAACTAAACACTTTTAAAATGTGTCCCCTGAAGCCGTGAAACCGTCCCGGAGGTGGGACTTTCCTTCGTAATATGACGCAGCACAGCCATCATTACTACCCCCCCGCTGCCGTGCCCCGGCTCCTCAGCGTTGTTTGATTCCGTCCCGGAGCCTGCGCTGTTATGTTATCCCGTGGCCAGGCACACTTAGCGCTGCCCATCTTCTGACATCATTTGGTGTCAGGCTGGCTGCGCCTGTGCGGCCGCGCTGGCCGAGAGCCCGACTCGCAGTGTCTTCTGATGTAATCCCACTGGGGGCCTGGGATCCATGGCCATGCGCAGTGCATATCCTCGCCTCTCACTCCCCTCCCTACGCCTTCTTTTTCAGACTGTGCGGTGTCACGGCCGTGGCATGCTATTAGGGACCAGCTGACACCGAACAGTCTGAAGAAGCCATAGGGAGATGAGTGAGAGGTGGAGGTTCAGATATGCACTGCGCATGTCCATAGATCCCAGGCCCCCAGTGGGATTAAATCAGAAGACACTGCGAGGCGGGCTCTCGGCCAGCGTGGCCGCACAGGCGCAGCCAGCCTGACACCAAATGATGCCAGAAGACGGGCAGCGCTAAGTGTGCCTGGCCACGGGATAACATAACAGCGCAGGCTCCGGGACGGAATCAAACAACGCTGAGGAGCCGGGGCGCGGCGCCGGGGGGGTAGGAATGACGGCTGTGCTGCGTCATATTACGAAGGAAAGTCCCACCTCCGGGACGGTTTTACGGTATCAGTGGACACATTTTATAAGTGTTAAGTTTTGCGTGTGCAAGGAGCAAAACCAAAATAGCTACCTTTTTCCTTGTGCAGCATTACTGCTGCACAAGGTGGCTCTTTCAGTAACAAACGCCTTGGGGGGGGGGGGACAGATTCCCTTACATTTCAGTTGTTGTGTCAGTGTGGCGGTCGCATGACACATTGCCGGCTACACAGCTGGGGATCAGCTGACGTTACTGAAACCCAATAACACTGGGTCGTATGTTTTGACTGTGCAGACGGCACATCTGAGCCTCAACTGGCGGTGTTGGAGCCCAGGAATTTAAGTTCAGGTGGTAGAAAGATGAACACAACAGGAGACCTGGATAACGTATACAGTGACCTAATTATTTAATCAGGAGGAGGAGTGGCAAATTCCTGCGAGATCCAGGCCTTGTTCATTTTCAGGAAAGTAAGCCGGTCAACGTTATCGGAGGATAGTCGCATGCGACGGTCAGTTAGTACACCACCTGCAGCACTAAAGACACGTTCCGATAATACACTGGCCGCAGGGCAAGACAGCACCTCCAATGCATACTGGCTTAGCTCTGGCCATGTATCCAGCTTTGAGACCCAAAACTTGAAAGGGGAAGAGCCGTCTGGGAGTACAGCAAGAGGGCAAGACATGTAGTCTGTCACCATCTGACGGAACCATTGCCTCCTGCTGACTGGAGCCGTCTGTGATGGTGTAGACTTTTGTGGCGGGCACAGAAAACTGTGCCACAGTTCGGCCATACTGGTCTTGCCTTGGGCAGAGGCACTGCTTCTGCTCCCTCTTTGTGCAGAGCCTCCACCACTGCCTGGACGCACTGAGCTGCTTTGGAATGCACTAGCAGCACTTCTCTCAGTTGGAATGGAGAAGATGATGGAACTGACCAGTGTGTCTTGGTACTCCCGCATTTTTCGCTCCCGGTTCAACGGTGTGATGAGGCTTTCTACGTTGTCCCGGTAGCGAGGATCGAGGAGGGTGAACACCCAATAATCAGACATGTTGAGAATGTGGTCGATGCGGCGGTCGTTTCTCAGGCACTGCAGCATGTAATCCACCATGTGCTGCAGACTGCCAACTGCCCAAGAAACGCTGTCCCCAGCTGGAGGCGTGATCTCTGCCCGCTCGTCATCACCCCACCCTCGCTGTACACACTGAGTACTGGACAATTCGGGAACTCCCTCCTCTGGACGGATGTCTTCCTCCTCCATTGACTCCTCCTCATCCTCCTCACAAACTGTCCCCTGCCTACGCGTTTGTGAGGAACCACGTGGCGCTGACTGTCCAGAAGATGATGGAAGTGGTGAATCCTCATCCTCCACCTCTTCCACAACATCATCCCTTAGCGCTTGCAGTGATTTTTCAAGCAGGCAGATAAGGGGGACAGTCATGCTGACTAGTGCATCATCTGCACTCGCCATCCGCGTGGAATAATCAAAGGGACGCAAAACCTGGCAGACATCCTTCATAGTGGCCCACTCTGTGGTTGTGAAGTCTGTACGGCGCTGACTGCGACTTTTTTGCGCCTGATACAGCTGGTACTCCATTACAGCTTGCTGCTGCTCACACAACCGCTCCAACATATGTAACGTGGAATTCCACCTGGTAGGTAGGTCACATATGATGCGATGTTCCGGCAGGCGGTGTCGGCGCTGCAGAGCCGCAATGCGCGCTTTTGCCGTGCTGGAACGCCGCAAGTGAGCACACTCTAGGCGGACCTTGTGCAGCAGTGCATCAAGATCCGGATAGTCCCTCAAAAAACTCTGCACGACCAAATTGAGCACATGTGCCAGACATGGGATGTGAGTGAGGTTGCCGAGGCCCAGGGCTGCCACCAGATTTCGGCCATTATCACACACTACCATGCCTGGCTGGAGATTCGCTGGCTCAAACCACACATCGCTCTCCTGCTTGATGGCATTCCAGAGCTCCTGCGCTGTGTGGCTACGATTCCCCAAAAAAATTAATTTCAAGACGGCCTGTTGACGTTTGGCCACGGCTGTGCTCATGTCAGTCGTAACAGGTACACGTTCATCACGGGTCCATGTGGAGGTGGACTGTGACGGCTCCTGCAGCGATGATTCTGAGGAACTGGTGTAAGAGGAGGAGTCAATGCGTACAGAATGGATTCCTGCAATCCTTGGAGTGGGCAGGACACGTCCTGCGCCACTCGCACGGTCTGTACCCGGCTCAACGACATTAACCCAATGGGCAGTGAGGGAAAGGTATTGCCCCTGTCCATGTTGACTGGTCCACGCATCGGTGGTGAGGTGGACCTTGCTACTGACGGCGTTCAGTAGCGCGTGTTTTATGTGTCCCTCCACATGCTTGTGCAGGGCAGGGACGGCTTGCCTGCTGAAGTAAAAGCGGCTGGGCACACTGTACTGTGGGACTGCCAATGACATCAAGTCACGGAAGCTGTCAGTCTCCACCAGCCTGAATGACAGCATTTCCAGTGACAGAAGTTTGGCAATGCCTGCAGTCAGAGCCTGTGCTCGTGGGTGGTTTGACGAGAAAGGCCGCCTTTTCTCCCATGCCTGTACTACCGATGGCTGTAGACTGGGCTGAGAGTGTGTGGTTGACTGGGAAAGTGGTGCTGCGGGTGGAATGACAGCGGGTCTCTGGACAACAGGGCCAGAGGTTCTTCCACGGCGATCCTGGGAGGAAGCCGAACCAGCTGCGTGTGAGCTAGAGGAAGAGGCAACACGAGCTGAAGAGGTGGTAGCTGCCGCTGTTGGTTGGCCTAGCTCTTCAGTGTGTTTGTCTAACTCCGCCGGGTGCCTGTTGCGCACATGTTTCCACATGTTGGAGGTATTGAGGTTGGCGACTTTTTGACCTCTTTTGATTTTTTGATGACACACCTTGCATCTGACATAGCAAATGTCATCTGCAACTGTGTCAAAAAAGGACCAGGCACTGCAAGTCTTGGGAGCCCCCCTTTTGACTTTTGGAAGAGACATGCTCCTTACGGGTGCCAAAGCGGAGGCTGCAGGATCCGCAGTCTTCCCCCTCCCTCTCCCTCTTTGGGCCGTACGGGGAATCTCTTCCTCAGAGCTGCTCCCACCACCTTCCTGTCCCTGACGCCAAGATGGGTCAAGGACCTCATCATCTACACTACCCTCTGCCCCCAACTGCTCCTCCTGGGTAGTCTCAGCAGCAGAGCACGCACCAGTAAGTGGCACCTGAGTGTCATCATCAGCTGATGCGGCCTGCGAGGTGGTGACCGGAGCCACTGGCCCACCCGCCTCTTCAGAGGAAGACAGAAAAAGCTGTTGGGCATCACTGCACCCTGCCTCTTCTTCCATTTCTCCAATGCTGCTTGGCTGGCCCCCTGTTTCCAAGCCAAGAGATGATTCAGAGAACAGAAGTAGAGACTGCTCCTGTCCTGGGATCTCTGTCTGCCTGGGCAATTTTGCAGGTGGTGAAGAGACAGATGGCTGCTCTCCAGTGCTCTGTGTCTGAGAGGATGTGGCACTAATGGAAGTTGATGCATTAGCTGCCATCCATCCCACAACGGCTTCAATTTGGTCTTCACGCAGCAGCGGTGTACGGCGCTCGGCGACAAAGCTGCGCATGAACGACTGTTCCCTTGTGAAAGTGGGTGCTGATGACTCACCGGTGCCCGCAGCAGGCACAGAATCCCCACGTCCCCTCCCTGCTCCGCGCCCACGCCCACGCCCACGTGCCTTACTCACTGCCTTCTTCATCTTGGTTGACTGATAAAGATAAGCAGAAAAGTACTAACGGCTTTGTGTGCTTATTCCTGAGCAACTCCTCCTAACAGGTATAAGACACACTAATTTTCTAAAGTGTGGACTAGACTTGAATATGAGCTAATGTGGCCTACACAAATGTAAAGTGGTGCGTAACTGGTGTGTTTGGTGAACTTTATTATTTATTTATTTTTTGGGGGCTGAACTGACAACGGATAGAGCTGCAATCACACGGAGACCGTGCAGACAGCCGTAAACGGCGCTGCAAGGCCCAAAAACCCTCCTCTACTTTATCCTATGTAGTGTTTTTCCACAAATTAGCTGGAGACGGGTGGAAAGACACTAATAGGATTTTTTAAAATAAATTAGCAGCAGACTACACTACTTTGAAAAAAAAGAAAATTGATTTGGCGGTATGACGCAGTGAAAAACCCTGAGCTGCAGACAACCAGGCTACGGCTGCTCACAGACTACAGGGCGAGCTGCAGTCACACGGAGACCGTGCAGACAGCCGTAAACGGCGCTGCAAGGCCCAAAAACCCTCCTCTACTTTATCCTATGTAGTGTTTTTCCACAAATTAGCTGGAGACGGGTGGAAAGACACTAATAGGATTTTTTAAAATAAATTAGCAGCAGACTACACTACTTTGAAAAAAAAGAAAATTGATTTGGCGGTATGACGCAGTGAAAAACCCTGAGCTGCAGACAACCAGGCTACGGCTGCTCACAGACTACAGGGCGAGCTGCAGTCACACGGAGACCGTGCAGACAGCCGTAAACGGCGCTGCAAGGCCCAAAAACCCTCCTCTACTTTATCCTATGTAGTGTTTTTCCACAAATTAGCTGGAGACGGGTGGAAAGACACTAATAGGAATTTTTGGAATAAATTAGCAGCAGACTACACTACTTTGAAAAAAAAGAAAATTGATTTGGCGGTATGACGCAGTGAAAAACCCTGAGCTGCAGACAACCAGGCTACGGCTGCTCACAGACTACAGGGCGAGCTGCAGTCACACGGAGACCGTGCAGACAGCCGTAAACGGCGCTGCAAGGCCCAAAAACCCTCCTCTACTTTATCCTATGTAGTGTTTTTCCACAAATTAGCTGGAGACGGGTGGAAAGACACTAATAGGAATTTTTGGAAAAAATGTGCAGCAGCCTGCACTACTTCAAAAAAAAAAAAAAAAAGGACAGTATGAGGCAATGAACCACCCTCCCTGAACTGAATACAACCAGCTATGGATGGCCTATGTGGCTGCACTCAGACTAGAGAGTGGGCTGCACTCACACACACACACACAGAGAGACCTTGCAGATCGCTGTGAAAACAGCGCTACAAGGCAAAAGGAAGGTGAATAGTAGGTGAACACAGCGGTTGCTAAATTAGCCTTTGGAAAGCACAAAGAAGCAAATCGCTATCTCTAAACTGTCCCTCAGTCAGCAAACAGCGTCCTGTCACTAACTGAATTCACAGCAGAGTGATCGCAAAATGGCGCCAGCGACTTTTAAACTGCATCATGACATCATTTCAGCAGCCAATCACAGCCTTGCCAGTAGTTTCATGCCCTCCATGCTAAACAGGATGTGCCCACACTTGGAATCTTTCTCATTGGCTGAATTTCTGAATTTTGAATCATTGAACTTCCGATTCCGGTATCCGATACGCGCCAAGTATCGGAATCCCGGTACCGGAATTCCGATACCGCTAGTATCGGCCGATACCCGATACTTGCGGTATCGGAATGCTCAACACTAGTCCCTATTACTGCACCTGATACGCCAATACTGAGCCGCTGCTGCCGTATGTGTCCCTATTACAGCACCTGATACCCCAATACTGAGCTGCTGCTGCCGTATGTGTCCCTATTACTGCACCTGATACCTCAATACTGAGCCGCTGCTGCCGTATGTGTCCCTGTTACTGCACCTGATATCCCAATACTGAGCCACTGCTGCCATATGTGTACCTATTACTGCACCTGATACCCTAATACTGAGCCGCTGCTGCCGTATGTGTCCCTATTACTGCACCTGCTGTGTAAATTCTAAAGCAGCCCCTCTATAATATAGTAATGCCAGGTGCAAGTGCCCTAGAAAACACTGCCCATATTTTGCTACCTAGAAAGTAATAATGCCCTGTGTGCCCCTTTGAAAGTCACAGTAACCCGAGTTCCCCTATAACAATAAGTGCCCACTTTACATTTAATAATGTCCCGAGTCTCCCCCTGTACAGCTCCCCTATACACAGCATGATGCTCCCTCACTGTATAGTACCACCAACACAGTATACTGACACCTTAGTAGGCTCCAAACTGTTTGATGGCTCCAACACTGTATGATGGCCCCTTCACTGTAATCCCCACACTGTATGATGGCCCCATAGATAACCTTCATATAGTATAATGTGCCAGATAGTCCTCAATATAGTCCTATAGGCCCTGTAGTATAAGGCAGTACCCATATAGGCAGACCCTGTGGTATAAGGCAGCACCCCACCATAGGCAGATCCTGTAGTGTATAAGGCAGCGCCCCCCCATAGGCAAATCCTGTAGTATTAGGCAGCACCCCCCCATAGGCAGATCCTGAAGTGTATTAGGCAGCACCCCCCATAGGCAGATCCTGTAGTGTATTAGGCAGCACCCCCCATAGGCAGATCCTATAGTGTATTAGGCAGCAGCCCCCCATAGTCACATCCTGTAGTGTATTAGGCAGCATCCCCCCATAGTCAGATCATGTAGTGTATTAGGCAGCAGCCCCCCCATAGTCAGATCTTATAGTGTATTAGGCAGTAGCCCCCCATAGTCAGAGCTTGTAGTGTATTAGGCAGCAGTTCCCCCATAGGCAGATCCTGTAGTGTATTAGGCAGCAGCCCTCCCCAAAGGCAAATCCTGTAGTGTATTAGGCAGCACCCCCCATAGGCAGATCCTGTAGTGTATTAGGCAGTAGCCCTCCCCATAGTCAGATCCTGTAGTGTATTAGGCAGCAGCCCCCCATAGTCACATCTTGTAGTGTATTAGGCAGCAGCCCCCCATAGTCAGATCCTGTAGTGTATTAGGCAGCAGCCCCCCTATAGTCAGATCCTATAGTGTATTAGGCAGCAGCCCCCCCATAGTCAGATCCTGTAGTGTATTAGGCAGCAGCCCCCCTATAGTCAGATCCTATAGTTTATTAGGCAGCAGCCCTTCCCATAGTCAGATCTTGTAGTGTATTAGGCAGCAGCCCTCCCCATTGTCAGATCCTGTAGTGTATTAGGCAGCAGCCCCCCATAGTCAGATCCTGTAGTGTATTAGGCAGCAGCCCCCCTATAGTCAGATCCTATAGTGTATTAGGCAGCAGCCCCCCCATAGTCAGATCCTGTAGTGTATTAGGCAGCAGCCCCCCTATAGTCAGATGCTATAGTGTATTAGGCAGCAGCCCTCCCCATAGTCAGATCCTGTAGTCTATTAGGCAGCAGCCACCCTATAGTCAGATGCTATAGTGTATTAGGCAGCAGCCCCCCATAGTCAGATCCTGTAGTGTATTAGGCAGCAGCCCCCCATAGTCAGATCCTGTAGTGTATTAGGCAGCAGCCCCCCTATAGTCAGATCCTATAGTGTATTAGGCAGCAGCCCCCCCCCATAGTCAGATCCTGTAGTGTATTAGGCAGCTGCCCCCCTATAGTCAGATCCTATAGTGTATTAGGCAGCAGCCCTCCCCATAGTCATATCCTGTAGTGTATTAGGCAGCAGCCCCCCCATAGTCAGATCCTGTAGTGTATTAGGCAGCAGCCCCCCTATAGTCAGATCCTATAGTGTATTAGGCAGCAGCCCTCCCCATAGTCATATCCTGTAGTGTATTAGGCAGCAGCCCCCCATAGTCAGATCTTGTAGTGTATTAGGCAGCAGCCCTCCCCATTGTCAGATCTGTAGTGTATTAGGCAGCAGCCCCCCATAGTCAGATCCTGTAGTGTATTAGGCAGCAGCCCCCCTATAGTCAGATCCTATAGTGTATTAGGCAGCAGCCACCCCATAGTCAGATCCTGTAGTGTATTAGGCAGCAGCCCCCCTATAGTCAGATGCTATAGTGTATTAGGCAGCAGCCCTCCCCATAGTCAGATCCTGTAGTGTATTAGGCAGCAGCCACCCTATAGTCAGATGCTATAGTGTATTAGGCAGCAGCCCCCCATAGTCAGATCCTGTAGTGTATTAGGCAGCAGCCCCCCATAGTCAGATCCTGTAGTGTATTAGGCAGCAGCCCCCCTATAGTCAGATCCTATAGTGTATTAGGCAGCAGCCCCCCCATAGTCAGATCCTGTAGTGTATTAGGCAGCAGCCCCCCTATAGTCAGATCCTATAGTGTATTAGGCAGCAGCCCTCCCCATAGTCATATCCTGTAGTGTATTAGGCAGCAGCCCCCCATAGTCAGATCCTATAGTGTATTAGGCAGCAGCCCCCCATAGTCAGATCCTGTAGTGTATTAGGCAGCAGTTCCCCCATAGGCAGATCCTGTAGTGTATTAGGCAGCAGCCCTCCCCATAGTTAGATCCTGTAGTGTATTAGGCAGCAGCCCCCCATAGTCAGATCCTGTAGTGTATTAGGCAGCAGCCCCCCAATTAGATCCTGTAGTGTATTAGGCAGCAGCCCCCTATAGTTAGATCCTATAGTGTATTAGGCAGCAGCCCCCCCATAGTCAGATCCAGTAGTGTATTAGGCAGCAGCCCCCCCATAGTCAGATCCTATAGTGTATTAGGCAGCACCCCCCCATAGTCAGATCCTTTAGTGTATTAGGCAGCAGCCCCCCTATAGTCAGATCCTGTAGTGTATTAGGCAGCAGCCCCCCCATAGTCAGATCCTATAGTGTATTAGGCAGCAGCCCCCCATAGTCAGATCCTGTAGTGTATTAGGCAGCAGGCCCCCCCATAGTCAGATCCTACAGTGTATTAGGCAGCAGCCCCCCCATAGTCAGATCCTGTAGTGTATTAGGCAGCAGCCCCCCATAGGCAGATCCTGTAGTATATAAGGCAGCCCCATAAAAAAAAAAAAAACAATACTCACCTCTCTTCCTCCTTGTTCCAGTGGCACTCCCTGCTGCTGCTCTTGTCCTGACAGCGGGCGCAGGACGGTGACATCACCGTGCCCACTGTCAGTGTCAGTGTCTGCGAGTGACGTCAGACACTGACAGGGGGATGATGGGGGAAGGAGCACAGCGCTCCTTCCCTCATCAATGCGGTGAGCTGTATCGGCTAGTTGCCGATACAGCTCACCATGCGATGACGGCGGGGGGCCCACTGCTGGCACTGGGCCCCCCGCCTGCTCAGGGGCCCCATAGCGCAGAGCAGGGCGATTGATTCTCCCTGCTCTGCCGCAGAATGTAACTGTATCGGCGCGCTGCGCATCGGTCCCAGCAATTTGCTTAGGCTCCCCACAGTGTTCATTTGGTTACTGCTGACTCTCCAGCCAAGTCTATGGCAATCAGCGATAGGCAGCTGAATCTTGACGCACTGGAGTCTAAGTCCAGAAACCACCTTACTGAGCATGTCCGTGATGTGGCGTCTTCCTATTGGTGGTTGGACGTCTCCTGCTCTGATGATGTGGTAGCTCCAGATTGGACCATGGGCGATGTCTTGGAAGACTCGGCGTGAGTGTTTGGGGTGGAGCCTTATGTATAAAAGATCCCCAATGGTGCCGCGGGCACGCTATTATCATTTATGTATGGCTATGTGAGTGGAGACTCTACTACTCTGTCTGCATGTGTTGTGTGTCCACCTAGTTTCGGGGGCAATTAGCCATTTGGCTTAGCATCTGTTACCTATGTGTGTGCAGTTTGCACAGTAGAGTCTCAGAGCAAGCACAACCCTAGTCAGGGTATTATATTATACGCAGCATCTGTTTTGCTCCCAAGTGCGATTGACATGGTTCGGTTGCAATGCTAGTTCTATCCATGTGCTTTAGTCCTGTGATGTTTCACAGGGCACTGCACTTAATAATCTTCTGTTCAGTATCACTCTGGTAATTAACAGAGCAGGGTATTCTGCGTTCCATTCTCACTGTATGTCATTAACTCAATGTGCACAAGCAATCGCTCACTGTTGCACTTCCGCCATTGTTCACTAGCAGCAGTTTTCCATCTCTGCACAGTGGACCCCGGGTTGCGATTGCACTTTATTATTTATATTTATTTAGTGCAAACCGCCAACCCTAACAATAGTGCTGACTACTGGGTTGCCAGTCTGTTCAAACCATGATGCAAAAGTAAATTTAGCCAGTTGCTTCCCCCTCTAGAAAGGGACACGCCCATGCTGCAGTATAAAAGCATACTTGAAGACAATCTTGACAGTGGTTTTCCCAAGACAGCAGTGAGGCACACAGTGTGCATTGCAATGATAGACTTCCAACCACGGGAGTGTTGAGTTGTCACCGTAAAAACATTAGCAGTAGTGATGAGCGAATATACTCGTTACTTGAGATTTCCCGAGCATGCTCGGGTGTCCTCCGAGTATTTTTTAGTGCTCAGAGATTAAAAAATACTTGGAGGACACCCGAGCATGCTCAGGAAATCTCGAGTAACGAGTATATTCGCTCATCACTAATTAGCAGCCTTGCAGCACTGGAGTCCAACCCCACCAAGGACAGCATCTGAAAAGAGTTTGTATGTTCTCCCTGTGTTTGCGAGGGTTTCCTCTCAGTACACATTTTTCTTCCTGCACTCCAAAGACATACTGATAGGAAATTTCGATAGTGAATCCCAATGGGGACAGTGCGACTAATGTCTGTAATGCGATGTGGAATTGTTAGCTCTATATTTGTGATTAAAAAAAATAAACAAATTAAAATTGATGCTAGTTTTTGGAGTATCTGTCCAAAATTTGTGGAAATATTTGCTTTCCAAGTTGGGTCTCCTTTACTTGTGTTGCCTAAATTTGGCACAGCTCTCAGAGCACCTGGCTTACATCTGTCACTTATCCACCAGTTACTGATCAAACTTTAAGCAAGAAATACTGCTCCAAGCCCTGTCCAATGCTTAAATGTGTCACGGACCACGCTTTTAGCACTAACAATTTATATTGTGAAATGTGGACTCCTGGCTGGAGCACAATACCAACACAATACCACAATAGGTCAGCACAGTGGCTCAGTGGTTAGCAGTGCAGCACTGGGGTCAAATCCCACCAAGGACAACATCTGCAAGGAGTTTGTATGTTCTCCCCGTGTTTGCGTGTGTTTACTCCTGGTACTCTGTTTTCATCCCACAATCCAAAACATACTGATAAGGAATTTAAATTGTGAGCCCCATTGGGGACAGTGATGATTGTATGAGTGTATGTAAAGCACTGCAGAATAAATTAGCGCTATATAAGCAAAGCATAATAAATAAATTATTTCCAGATCTAAAATCTTAAATCCGGCGCCTGCGCTGTGCATGCCTGCCTGGGGCAGGCGCAGTCTTCATTGTCCTTCATTGCTCAGATCCAGGGTGCCTGACTGCGCCTGTGCCGGCAGTGCGGCAACCCTGTTGCTGAATCCCCGCCCCGCACTGTGTTATTCATTATGCACAGTGCGGGGCTGGTATTCCTGGGCATGCGCACTGCGCTGTTCAGACGCTCCCCCGGTCCCCCGCCTTCCAGCGTTGCAGTAATATACAGGTTTCTTTGCCAGCATTTGGAATGAAGCAGCCGTAAATTACAACGCTGGAAGGCGGGGGACCGTCTGAACAGCGCAGTGCGCATGCCCAGGAATACCAGCCCCGCACTGTGCATAATGAATAACACAGTGCGGGGTGGGGATTCAGCAACAGGGTTGCCGCACTGCCCGCACAGGCGCAGTCAGGCACCCTGGATCTGAGCAATGAAGGACAATGAAGACTGCGCCTGCCCTAGGCAGGCACGCACAGCGCAGGCGCCGGATTTAAGAAGAAACAGCGTGCAGGGGGCGGCGACCACATCCCCGGAAGACAAGAGTGACGGCCTTTGGGAGATTCACAGAGGAAGCTTCGGACCGCCTCCAGGTCTAAGGACAGGTTATTTTGTACAAATTTTAAAACGCTTTATTGAGGGAATAACTGAATCAAAAACTAAAAGAGCCACCTTGTTAGACTGCAGCATTACTGCTGCACAAGGTGGCTCTTTTAGTTTATAATGGCTGGAGGGGGTGACAGTGGCCCTTTAAACAAGATGTCCGCTCTTTATATAGAGAGGGACTTGTGATTTCAGCAGCCAATGATATTGGGTCAGGACATTGTGGATGTTTCCTGCACCCTAATTGGCTAGCTGCAATGTGCACAAATAAAGTTAGAAGAAAAAAGTCTGCAAGTACGCCGGTCCTCTGATCTCTGCCAACCCCCTACCCTCATGAAACCCATGCCCCATGCTCATGATACCACCATTATTGTAGCCAAGGTACTTAAAATATTTTTGTGGCAACACAAATATTTTCCAGCACATTTTTCCAAATATTTCAGATTTTTTCCGATTTTATAACATTTTGCTCGTGTTTCCAAAAGTGAATCCAAATGTGCCATATGCATGCAGATTTTATATTTGGCAATCATTTTTCAAACAAATTCGCTCATCACTACTGGTGTAGCTCATGCACAGCTTTCTTAGAGAAGTATTGGCGATTGGCAACTGGTCCTGGGGGACTGTGATAGCCATCAACTTTCAGAAACCATTTGTATCCACCAGGGGGAAAGGCAGCATTTACCCGTGGTCAGCAGATTGGATATAGTGGATTTTAAACTCTAAGCTTTGGCATGTGTAGGAGGAAACATAAGTGAACACGACAAACTGCTGGACTGTAAGTGAGGTGCAGGCGGAGATGCTATGGTGTATTGAGAAAAATGTAATGTACTAGGTGAAAGAAAAACAGCAGGCATCTCCACTTTCCTAACAGCTGATAGGCTTTCCCTCACCTTGACTCTATGGGGTAAGCAAGTGGAGGTTCTGTGGCTGGAGACCTGTTTGAGAACACTTGCCACAATGATGGAGGAGGAAGAAGCAGCAGATGCAGTTGATGGGATGGCCAGTGGATTCCCAGACTAAGGCATGTTGATCATGCATGTGGCAGTTCATGTTTTTAGTTGCCAAATCATTGCAATTTTTGCGTCTACTGAGATTTTTTGCAAATTTGGCAGATAGCCTGAGTTGGGTCATCTTTTTCTGGCTCACAAAAATGACAAGGCTAGGCAACCCTTGCTGCCCCTGCAAACTGTAGACTCGCCACTGCTGCTGGCCACAGACATTTGTGGCTGTGGATGCAGTGCTTGTCGTGGTTGTGTCACACCATGTCTGTACAGGAAGCCACAATGTAACCTCATTGTTTTTCTCCTTTTCTGCTGAGCTACTCAGCTGTGTGACTTTGGGTTGTCACCAATTGGGATCTGTAACCTCATCATCATTCTCTCTGTTCTCCTACTCATTTCCCTGAGAGTCACCCTTCTCTTCCTGTCCTGACAGCACAGTACAGTCAGCGTGCACCTCAGGTATTTGAGTGTCATCAGAATCACCTCCAACCCCCTGTTTATTGTCTGGAGGAAGAGGAGGAGAGGCCACTTGATGCAGCGCTTGCCATCTACTGGAACACATGCTTTTTCTGGCCCTTACCTACAAGCATACCACTGTGCAACTGCCAAAGAAAGGGAGTTGAATGCCCCATTCAGTAACAGATGTTGACAGTTATCTTTGGTTAAGACAAGCTGGGATTTGTTCACTATAGATTTCAGTAACATTACCACTTAACCCATGTACAGGTTGAGCACAAAACCTATTTCCCCTTCTACCACAACGTTGCTTTTTTCCCCACTCTTGTTGGGTGTACCCTCTCCCTTTTTTAACCCTCTTGTTCACAACCGTAGGCCCAGATCTGTCAGTCATCTGTCACTAAATTAACAATCGGTATTTATTTTCTGAGATAGTGTGCCTGCACAACAATATTAGCACATACGATTTTGATTAGGAAATGGGTCCTGGTGCCTGCACAACAATATTAGTCCAAACGATTTTGATTAGGAAGTGTGGACTACTGCCTGCACTCTATTAGATCAAACTATTTTGGTTAGGAATTGTGGCCTCCTGCCTGCACCCCAATATTAGCCCAAGCTATATTGATTAGGAAATGGGGCCTGCACCGTAATACTAGCCATAATAATTTTGATTAGGAAATGGGACCTTTTGCCTGGACCACAATATTCACCCAAACATTTTTGATTGTGAAATGAAGACTCCTGCCTGCACCCTAATATTAGCCCAAACGATTATAATTGGGAAATGGAGCCTCCTGCCTGCACCCTAATATTAGGCCAAATGATTTTGATTACAAAATGGGTACTGCACCCCAATATTAGCCCAAACAACTTTGATTAGTAAATGTGGCTTCCTAAGTCCATATTGCAAAACAGTATTAGCACAAAGGATTTATATTATGATATGTGGGATGGTGCCTGCAACCCAATTTTAGAACAAATTATTTTAATTAGTAAATGTGACCTCCAGAGTCCTGACTGGAACACAGTATTAGCCCAAGCAATTTGGATTAGGAAATGGGACCTGGTGCCTGCACCCCAATATTAGCCCAAATGATTTTGATTAGCAAATGTGACCTCCTGAGTCCTGACTGCAAACAATTTTGATTAGGAAAAGTGGACTCTTGCCTGTACAACACCATTACTAGAGTTGAGCGACTTTTACTTTTTTCGGATTGAGTCGGGTTTCGCAAAACACGACTTTCTCAAAAGTCGGGTCGGGAAAAATCGGCCGATTATTGCGTAAAGTCGGGGACCGACTGAAACGCGAAACCCAATGCAAGTCAATGGGGAATCAAAGTCGGCAGTGAGTGGAGGACAGGAAAACACCTACAGTGCACATTTTAATGCCAAAAACATCAATTCTTATTACTGAAGCTTGTCAATCTTAATTCACTTTATAATAATAGTTAGGCATTGAAAACTGGGGTCATTTGGCTAAAGTTGTGGGGGGGTAGTGCTGGCTCAAGATTTTCATGGGCCCAGGAAACGTGGAATACGTCACGGCGGTGGAGCAGGGAAAGGTAAGTATTTCAACTTTGCAAGTGCTGTGATCCTGAGCAAGCAGGGGGGGCCCACTCATTGGCATTGGCACTGGCACAGGGCCCCTCAAAGTACGGCGGTGTGTTTGACGGCGGGTGGCACCTCCCACCGGCAGAGACACTTTTGCGTACTATGAGGGGCCCTGTGCCAGTGACGTCGCCAATGAGTATGCCCCACCTGTTATGATCCGGTGACCTTGGAGCCGCATGAGAGACTTTCTCAGGAGTAGGTGGTACCTGTACTGACCGCAAACCCTAAACTAACACCGCAACTAGAAGTAGCCGTGGGATGTACCTAACACGTCCTAGACACCTCGACACAGCCGGAGGACTAAATACCCCTATAGATGGAAATGGGAATTCTATCTTGCCTCAGAGCAGAACCCCAGAGGATAGGCAGCCCCCACAAATATTGACTGTGAGTATAAGAGGAAAAACACACGCAGGCAGAAAAACAAGATTTAGCAAAAGAGGCACTTCTAGCTAAACAGAAAAGGATAGGACAGAATTCTAAGCGGTCAGTATTAAAATCCTAAAAATATCCACAGCAGATAATACAAATATACTACATCTAACTAAAGACATAGAAAGTATATCTGCATCTCCTGAGAATTCAGCATGACTGAAAAATCCAACTTAGGGGAAGAAACCTTCATAGGAACATGACAGGAAGACAACCAGACCAAATCCCCAACCTGAAGCCGGGAACCAACACACCGATGACGGTTAGCAAAACGCTGAGCCTCACCTGAGACAACACCAAATTTTCCACCACATGAGCCCAAATCTGCTGCAACCTGTCAACCACAGAATCCACACCAGGACAATCAGAAGGTTCAACTTGCCCCGAAGAAAAATGAGGATGAAAACCAAAATTACAAAAGAAGGGCGAAACCAAGGTAGCCGAACTAGCCCGATTATTAAGGGCAAACTCGGCCAATGGCAAGAAAGCCACCCAATCATCCTGATCAGCAGACACAAAGCATCTCAAATAAGTTTCCAAAGTCTGGTTAGTTCGCTCGGTCTGGCCATTTGTCTGAGGATGAAATGCGGAAGAAAAAGACAAATCAATGCCCAGCCTAGCACAAAAGACCCGCCAAAACTTAGAAACAAACTGAGAACCTCTGTCGGACACAATATTCTCCGGAATACCGTGCAAACGAACCACATGCTGAAAAAACAACGGAACCAAATCAGAAGAGGAAGGCAATTTAGGCAAAGCCACCAAACGAACCATCTTAGAAAACCGGTCACAAACCACCCAGATAACCGACATCCTCTGGGAAAGCGGAAGATCTGAAATAAAATCCATAGAAATATGTGTCCAGGGCCTCTCAGGGACCGGCAAAGGCAAAAGCAACCCAGTAGCATGGGAACAACAAGGCTTGGCCCGCGCACAAGTCCCACAGGACTGCACAAAAAAACCTCACATCACGCAACAAAGAAGGCCACCAAAAGGACCTACCAACCAAATCTCTGGTACCAAAAATACCAGGATGGCCAGACAACACAGGACAATGAACCTCAGAAATCACTCTACTAGTCCATCTATCAGGAACAAACAGTTTCCCCACTGGACAGCGGTCAGGTTTGTCAGCCTGAAATTCCTGCAGAACCCGTCGCAAATCAGGGGAAATGGCAGAAAGGACCACCCCTTCCTTCAGAATGCCGACCGGCTCCAATACCTCAGGAGAATCAGGCAAAAAACTCCTAGAGAGGGGATCAGCCTTAACATTCTTAGAACCCGGAAGATACAAGACCACGAAATCAAAATGGGAGTAAAACAGGTACCATCGATCCTGTCTAGGATTCAGCCGTTTGGCAGATTCGAGTTAAATCACATTTTTATGATCGGTCAAGACCACAATACGGTGCTTGGCTCCCTCAAGCCAATGTCGCCATTCCTCAAATGCCCACTTCATAGCCAACAACTCCCGATTGCCGACATCATAATTGCGTTCAGCAGGCGAAAACTTACGGGAAAAGAAGGCACACGGTTTCATCAAGGAACCATCAGAATTCCTCTGAGACAAAACGGCCCCTGCCCCAATCTCAGAAGCGTCAACCTCAACCTGAAACAGAAGAGAAACATCTGGCTGACGCAACACCGGGGCAGAAGTAAATCGGCGTTTAAGCTCCTGAAAGGCAGAGACAGCCACAGGGGACCAATTTGTTACATCAGCGCCTTTCTTCGTCAAATCGGTCAGGGGTTTAACCACACTGGAGAAGTTAGCAATGAAACGGCGATAAAAATTAGCAAAGCCCAAAAATTTCTGAAGGCTCTTCACAGATGTGGGCTGAATCCAATCATGAATGGCCTGAACCTTAACCGGATCTATCTCTATAGATGAGGGAGATAAAATGAAGCCCAAAAAAGAAACCTTCTGCACTCCAAAGAGACACTTAGACCCCTTCACAAACAAAGCATTATCACGAAGGATCTGAAATACCATCCTGACCTGTTTCACATGAGACTCCCAATCATCGGAAAAATTTAAGATGTCATCCAAATATACAATCATGAATTTATCAAGATAATTCCGGAAGATATCATGCATGAAGGACTGAAAAACAGATGGAGCATTAGAGAGCCCGAATGGCATCACAAGGTATTCAAAATGGCCTTCGGGCGTATTAAATGCAGTTTTCCATTCGTCACCCTGCTTAATACGAACAAGATTATATGCCCCCCGAAGGTCAATTTTAGTAAACCAACTAGCCCCCTTAATCCTGGCAAACAAATCGGAAAGCAAAGGTAAAGGGTATTGAAACTTGACCGTGATCTTATTCAAGAGGCGATAATCAATACAGGGTCTCAAGGAGCCATCCTTCTTAGCAACAAAAAAAAGTCCCGCTCCCAACGGTGAAGAAGATGGCCGAATATGCCCTTTCTCCAAAGACTCCTTAACATAACTCCGCATGGCGGTATGTTCCGGCACAAACAGGTTGAAAAGTCGGCCCTTAGGAAACTTACAGCCTGGAATTAAGTCAATAGCACAATCACAGTCCCTATGCGGTGGAAGGGAACTGGACTTGGGCTCATCGAATACATCCTGAAAATCAGACAAAAACTCTGGAACTTCAGAAGAGGAGGAAGAGGAGATTGACATCACAGGAACGTCATTATGAACCCCCTGACAACCCCAACTAGTCACAGACATAGACTTCCAATCCAACACAGGATTATGTATCTGCAACCATGGAAAACCCAGCACAATAGCATCATGCAAATTATGCAACACCAGAAAACTACAATCTTCCTGATGGGCTGGCGCCATGCACATGGTCACCTGTGTCCAAAACTGGGGTTTATTTTTAGCCAAAGGTGTAGCATCAATGCCCCTTAAAGGAATAGGGTTCTGCAAAGACTGCAAGGGGAAACCACAACGCCTGGCAAATTCAAAGTCCATTAAGTTCAAAGCGGCGCCCGAATCCACAAACGCAATGACAGAAAATGACGACAATGAGCAGATCAAGGTCACAGATAACAGAAATTTAGGTTGTACAGTTCCGATGGTAACTGAACTAGCGATTCTCTTTGTACGCTTTGGGCAGACTGAAATGACATGAGAAGCATCGCCACAATAAAAACACAACCTATTCTGACGTCTGAATCCTTGTTGTTCCGTTCTAGACAGAATCCTATCACACTGCATAGGCTCAGGCATCTGCTCTGAGGACAACGCCACAGCGCGCACAGTTCTGCGCTCCCGCAAGCGACGATCAATCTGAATGGCCAGAGACATAGAATCACTCAGACCAACAGGCGTGGGAAACCCCACCATAACATCTTTAACAGATTCAGAAAGACCCTTTCTGAAAATTGCCGCCAAAGCATCCGCATTCCATTTAGTCAGCACAGACCATTTTCTAAATTTCTGACAATACAATTCTGCCGCTTCTTGACCCTGAGACAGGGCCAACAAGGTCTTCTCCGCTTGATCCACAGAATTTGGTTAATCATATAATAATCCTAGAGCCTGAAAAAAGGCATCTACATTATGCAAGGCCGGATTCCCAGATTTCAGGGAAAATGCCCAATCCTGAGGGTTGCCACGCAGCAGGGAGATGACAATTTTAACCTGCTGAATGGGATCACCAGAGGAACGAGGCTTCAGAGCAAAAAACAGTTTACAATTGTTTTTAAAACTCAAACATTTGGACCTGTCCCCAAAAAACAAATCAGGAGTAGGAATCCTAGGCTCTAAAAGCGGAGTCTGAACAATATAATCAGAAATACCCTGTACCCTAGCAGCAAGCTGGTCTATACGAGAAACTAATCCCTGAACATCCATGCTAGCACAAGACTCCTCATTCACCCAGAGGAAAAGAGGGAAGAAAAGACAAAGCAGGCTACAGACAAAAAATGGCTCTTTCTTCCCTTCTTCTGAGATGCATTTAACTCATTGTTGGCCAGTTGTACTGTTATGATCCGGTGACCTTGGAGCCGCATGAGAGACTTTCTCAGGAGTAGGTGGTACCTGTACTGACCGCAAACACTAAACTAACACCGCAACTAGAAGTAGCTGTGGGATGTACGTAACACGTCCTAGACACCTCGACACAACCGGAGGACTAAATACCCCTATAGATGGAAATGGGAATTCTATCTTGCCTCAGAGCAGAACCCCAGAGGATAGGCAGCCCCCCCACAAATATTGACTGTGAGTATAAGAGTAAAAACACATGCAGGCAGAAAAACAAGATTTAGCAAAAGAGGCACTTCTAGTTAAACAGAAAAGGATAGGACAGAATTCTAAGCGGTCAGTATTAAAATCCTAAAAATATCCACAGCAGATAATACAAATATACTACATCTAACTAAAGACATAGAAAGTATATCTGCATCTCCTGAGAATCCAGCATGACTGAAAAATCCAAACAAAGTCTAAGCTGGACAAAAACACAATGAATTGCACTGAATTGCAAAGCACACTGCATGTGTGCAAAGAGACAAAAAACCAGACACTTATCTTAGCTGAATTGGCAGCAGGGCATGAGGAGCCAGAGAGAGATGCAATCCCTCCAAGTACAATGGACAACTGGCGAGGACTCATGGATCCTGCACACCTAAATACCTAATAGAGCTGAAATCAGCAGAAACACCTGCCCAGGATTACAACCCCAAGACAACTGCACTACCACCAACAACCACCGGAGGGAGCCCAAGAGCAGAATTCACAACACCCACCACCTGATGAAGGAACCTGCACTTTCATCTGCACCTTCCTCTTTGTCCCCATGTAAGGTGGTATAGTATGTGGGAAAGGGGAACCTGACTTTCAGCAGGGTCAGATTCTGGCTGTGTAGAGTGCAAGGGGAATGTAGTGGTCTGGGTCAATGTACCAGCAGACTCATCTAGCAGTGGCTGGGCAATGGGCAGGATGAGGAGGAAACACAGATAAAGGCCCAAATAAGAAAGTAGGCTAAATGCATTTCAAAATTGGTAACATGACTAAACAGGTGGCATTGCTTTGTTCAGCGGAGGACAACTGTAATGAGGGGCAGACACATTTAGTAGGCCCAAAAAAGTAAGTAGGCTAAATGCAGTTCAAAATTGGTAACAGGACTAAACAGGCGGCATTGCTTTGTTCAGTGGAGGAAAACTGTAAGTAGCTGCTGACACAGTTTGTAGGCCCAACAAAGTAAGTAGGCTAAATGCAGTTCAAAATTGGTAACATGACTAAACAGGCGGCATTGCTTTGTTCATCGGAGGACAACTGTAATGAGAGGCTGACACAGTTAGTAGGCCCCAAAAAGTAAGTAGGCTAAATGCGTTCAAAATTGGTAACATGACTAAACAGGCGGCATTACTTTGTTCAGCGGAGGACAACTGTAATGAGGGGCAGACACAGTTAGTAGGCCCAAAAAAGTAAGTAGGCTAAATGCAGTTCAAAATTGGTAACAGGACTAAACAGGCAGCATTGCTTTGTTCAGTGGAGGAAAACTGTAAGTAGTGGCTGACACAGTTTGTAGGCCCAAATAAGTAAGTAGGCTAAATGCAGTTCAAAATTGGTAACAGGACTAAACTGGCGGCATTGCTTTGTTCAGCGGAGGACAACTGTAAGGAGCGGCAGACACATTTAGTAGGCCCAAATAATTAAGTAGGCAAAATGTCTGCCAAAAAATTGTTTATAAATAAACAGGTGGCATAGCTAGGTACAGGGGTGGGCTCCTCTGCTGAGTAGCAGACAGTGGTAGTAGGCGCAAAGTATTAACTGGTCTAAATGGAGGCCCGGGCCCCTGTATATTTTAACTACATCTATCATTTCAACAAATTTGTATTGGCAGTGCCATTGAAGGATTTAACAGCACAGACTACACAGTGGTGGAGCAGGGAGAGGTAAATATTGCAAGTGGTAGAGCACTGTTCGAGCTGGGGGGGACACTCTCTCGTAGGCGGTGGTACTGGCACAGGGCCCCTCATATTACGACGGTGTGTCTGACGTTGGTTGTGCACCACCACCGTCAGAGACACTTCATTGTACTATGAGGGACCCTGTGTCAGTGCCGTCGCCCAAGAGTGGGCACATCCACCTGTCCAGGCAAACAGCACTCGCACGGGTGCTTGCGCCAGGTGGTGACCACGTCCCTGTGTGGGGAGTCAGCCCATTTAGGGAGGTTTAAAAATGGCCTTTGGTGGACATTCAGCAGCTGCAAATGGAGGAATTGAAGCAGTCAGTAAGAGGAGGCCAAAAGCAAGACATTTTTCAGGCAAGCTACGTGTCAGCAGTGGAAGGTGGAACCAAATAATTTGAAATCCATGATTGGTTCATTTTAATGAAGGTTAGATCATTGACATTTCGGGTAGCCAGACGTGTCCTTTTTTCGGTCAGTATTGAACCAGCAGCACTGAAGACTCTTTCGGATAGCTCACTAGCAGCAGGGCAAGCGAGCTCCTGTAATGCATATTCTGCCAATTCAGGCCAGGTGTCTATTTTAGATGCCAGCAATCAAAGGGGAATGACCTGTGAGGGAGAACATCGATGAGAGAGGCAAAGTAGTTCGTAACCATACTGGAGAAATGCTGTCTCTTGTCACTTTGAATTGATGCAGCAGTTCCTGTCGTGTCAGCGGTCATTGCGAAATCACTCCACAACCTGGTCATAAAACCCCTCTGTCCAATGCCACTTCAGCTTTGTGCACCTCTAGCACCTCTGCCATGTTGCCCCCTGCAGCTTGTGTGAGAACCATCAGCGCCGCTGTGTGCTGGGAATGCCTGAACCAAATGGTCTACAAGAGTTGCTTGTTTGGTAGCCAATATTTGCTCAAGGTTCTCATGTGGCATGATATTTTGTAATTTTCCTTTGTATCGTGGATCCAGGAGCAGGCCAACCAGTAATCGTCATCGGTCATCATTTTGATAATGCAGGGGTCCTTTTTTAGGATATGCAAGGCATACTCAGCCATGTGGGCCAATGTTCCAGGTGTCAATTCACTGCTTGTGCTGGGTTGAGGAGCACTTTCTTGCAAATCAACATCACTTGTGTCCCGCAAAAACCCCATACCTGACCTTGCAACGCCACCAGTTTCTACTGCCCCTGAGAAGCATCCTCCTCCCATAAATATTCATCCCCTTCATCCTCCTCCTCCTCCTCTTCGTCCGCCACCTCGTCCAGGAGAGTTCACTGAGCAGACAATGGCTGACTGTCATCAAGGCTTCCCTCCTCCTCGGCTGCAGACGCCTGCTCCTTAATGTGCATCAAACTTTGCATCAGAAGAAGCATTAGTGGGATGCTCATGCTGTCTGCACTTACCAGCCGTGTGCATTCCTCAAAACACTGAAGGACTTGACAGAGGTCTTGTAGCTTCGACCACTGCACACCAGACAACTCCATGTCTGCCATCCAAGTGCCTGTCCGTGTATGTGTATCCTCCCACAAAAAAATTACAGCGTGCCTCTGTTCTCACAGCCTCTGAAGCATGTGCAGTGTGGAGTTCCACCTTGTTGCAACGTCGATTATTAGGCGGTGCTGGGAAGATTCAGCGATCGCTAATGGTTCAGCATACGGCTGGAGTGTACGGGCGACTGGCGGATGTGAGAGCAAAGTCTTCGCACCTTCAGTAGCAGGGCTGGTAACCCCGGATAATTTTTCAGGAAGCACTGCACCACCAGGTTCAAGGTGTGAGCCAGGCAAGGTATGTGTTTCAGTTGTGAAAGGGCTATGGCAGCAATAAAATTCCTTCCGTTATCACTGACTACCTTGCCTGCCTCAAGATGTACACTGCCATAGCCATGACTGAGTTTCTTGCTGCAAGTACTTGGCTAGTTCTTCCGCGGTGTGTCTGTTGTCACCCAAACACTTCATTTGTAACACAGCCTGCTGACGCTTACCACTAGCTGTTCGATAATGGGACACCTCGTGTGTAACACTGGCAGCTGCGGATGGAGTGGTCGTGTGACTGCGCTCTGTGGACGAGCTTTCACGTCTGGAGGAGGAGGAGGGGTGGCGAATGCCTACAGCCAATTGTTTCCTCAACCGTGGACTAGGCAGAACTGTCCCACTATGGCTGTCCCCAGTGGACCCTGCATCCACCACAGTAACCCAGTGTGCCGTGATGGCCATGTAACATCCCTGGCCATGCCTACTGGTCCATGCATCTGTTGTGAGGTGCACCTTTCCACTGACTGATTACCTCAGTGCATGGACAATGCCGTCTTTGACATGCTGGTGGAGGGCTGGGATGGCTTTTCTCACAAAGAAGTGCCGACTGGGTAGGTCATAGCGTGGTACAGCGTAGGCCATCAGGTCTTTGAAAGCTTCGCTTTCAACCAACCGGTAGGGCATCATCTCTAACGAGATTGGTCTAGCAATGTGGGCGTTCAAACCCTGTGTACGCGGATGAGAGGATGAGTACTTTCTTTTCCTAAAGAGAGTCTCTTGTAGGGTGAGCTGGACTGGAGAGCTGCATATGGTGGAACTAGCGGTGGTGGTGGTGGACATGGTGGATTGAGAGAGGGTTGGTGATGGTATTCTTGATGTTGGTCTACATACAGTGTTTCCTACCAATAACCTTGTGATTCCCTGACTGCTTTGGCCTTGCGACGATACCTCCACATTTGCTGCTGGTGGTGTCCTAACCGGTGGGCTTACAGTGAGGGAAGCAATGTAGCATTGCTGACTACCTTCATTCTGAGCAGGTGCACCAACGGTACGGGACATTTGGTAGTTAGTCCAGGCTTGCAAATGCATGCTGGTTAAATGTCTATGCATGCATGTTGTATTTAAATTTTGAAGATTCTTCCCTCTGCTAAAGGTCTTTGAGCATTTCTTACAGATAACTTTTGACTGATCATTCGGATCTTGGTTAAAAAAATTGCCACACTGCACTCTTCCTACTATCGAATACCTTTTCAGGCATTGCACGTTGTGCTACTTTCACCGGATGGCCACGCTGTCCTAAAACTGTTTTTGTTTTTGACTCACGTTTTTGGCCTCATTTGGGCCTGCCAGATGACAGCTGTTGCGATGTAGATGGCTGCTGCGGATCATCCTCCTCCGCTTCTGAGCTACTGGCAGCGCCACCCTCTTCCCCCAATGGCTGCCAATCTGGATCAACAACTGGGTCATCTATCACCTCCTCTTCAATGTCATGTGCACCTTCCTCTGTGTCACCGTGTAAGGTGCTATAGCGTTCGGGATGGGGCACCATAGTCTCATCAGGGTCAGATTCTGGCTGAGTACACTGCGAGGGCAATTTAGAGATCTGCGTCAATAGAACAGCATAATAATCTAGCTGTGGCTGTGCATCAGTGCACTCCATGTCCGATTCATCTTGTAATGGGCAGTTAACAATTTCCCTTTCTAACCCAGGCACGGTATGTGTAAAGAGCTCCATGGAGTAACCTGTAGTGTCGCCTGACACATCCTTCACTTTTGGTTTGGGTGAAGGACACAAGGAAACATCTTGTTCCTGATCGGGAGCATCCACTGACGACTCGCTGCTTTTATATTTGGAACTTTCTGAAGAGGAGGCGAAAGAGCTAGAGGCTGAGTCAGCAAGGAAAACCAAAACTTTTTCCTGCTGGTCCGGCTTTAAAAGCGGTTTTCCTACTCCCAGATAAGGGAGCCTTCGAGTCCTTGTGCAGCCAGACGATGGCTCAACACCTCCAGCCTTAGGTGCTATTTTGCTTTTCCCACTGATATGGAAATTTGGCTCGGGGTGAATTTAACCCCCTGTGTGTATGCTGTGTCCGTTCCCAATTATTATCAGATCAGATATATTGAGCGCTCAAGAAAGAATGAACTCTGACATAAAGTGACAGTATAACATTCCATCCAGATCTCTGGTTTATTCATTGATACATGATTTTATAAAAGCGTATAAAATGGGAGTGGTTAGTAAATTAACATACAATTTAGCTATTATTTCATTGGCTGACTGAGTACATAATGTATTTAACTGAGTACATGGCATATTCGAACTATGGTCTACCTAGCAACAAGCTGATTTAGCACCCTCGGAAATAACTGTAACCCTTATCCTGCTAGTCAGAAACATTCTGAGACATTAGTTTCGGACCATCTGTTTTTAACTTCCCATTTTCTGGCGATTTAGACATAGTGGAAAGTACCAAGGTCCATCTTCCCTAACTCATGTGATTAAATTGAGCAATTGATCATAAAGTAGCTGAGTATATAGTTATATATATTTTCTTTTTATCTAAGTATATATGATTTAAAGGAGTATACATGCAAGTGAGATCTACATGATATATATATATATCTATCACAAGCCCCCCTTAGATATCACTTGCCCTAATCCTAGCCTCCTGTCCCAAAGCGCTGCAACTCTTTTGTGCTGCCGGCGAACTGACATATGCCTAACGCACATGCCCTACCCCGTACAGACTTTTTGCAAATGGGCGGTCAGGAGATCTGTCCCTAAAGGGGGGTAGAAGCATGCATAGTCTCATATTGGCGAATTTCTCCAATCAGTTCCACATATTCATCATCATCAGGGTTGGAGGAGCCGTCAGGTGGGTGAATCTGCATTCGGATAGGTTCATCCAGGAGGAGATGTGGCATCAGGTTTGTTGTTTCCTTGACTGTCTTTTCCATCATCCTGCGGATACAAGGGATTATGCAGCAACTAGAAATTATCACAAGAACAAAAATAACAAGTATGGCTGCTCCAATCTGCGCTAGCAACCTTTGCCATCCACTCATCCATCCAAAGTACTGGTCCCAAGGATCTTTCACTCCTGAGTTTTGTTTCAATTCCTCTGATAGCTCGGTGAGTTTCTGTATCGCCACCGTGACTTTACCATTGGGACCAGTATTGTCTGGGATGTAGGTTCAACAGGTGTCTTTGATCATTTTACAAACACCTCCTTTCTCAGCTAGAATCATGTCTAAGGCCATCCTATTCTGGAATGCCATGATGGAAGTGGGGCCCAACTGGTCTGCCAGACCTTTCAGAGCATCTTGGGTGTAGTTAACAAATCTCTGCTGGTTATAATACACGTAATTTATCCAATCAACATTTTTGTTCACAGTTATTATTGGCAACAATGACTCAAATCCTGCCTTGACCTGGTCCCTGGCTTTAAATTCATCAGGTAACCCCCTAGGCACACCTACGGTGTCTATATAAACATGTGGATCAAAACTGCCTTTTGGGGCACTTGCCCGTTTCGGTCTGTTTACTGCAGTACTGGGTGAGGACTCATGGGTGTAGGGAAAAAGGTGGAAGGGCATCAGAATTTTGCCAGTGCACATTGGCCTACCCAAACACCTTCCAGTCTACTGCGCATCTTCATATCACCACAGATCCAGTATATGTCACCTAGGGAAACCACATGATTAATTAGGTTGTCAGTGGTGGTACTGTACTCTGAGCAGAACCCCTTGGTGAAGTTTTTTACATCCCTGCCTGCCCCTGTGCGTGTGTAACAGGTGTAATTACCAGGGTATATTGTTATTCCAGTCCCTGGGGGGGTGTCTTTAGTCATGAGTGGGTACTTAGACTTCCAGTCTTCACAGGATGCAGAATGAGATGAGTTAGTGTATATGCTGAGGAAACAGGCCTGCTGGGATTCTGGGATGTCAAGTGGCACTGTGCCCAGATGGGGTCTGGCTCCGGCACATGCATAACAGCCACTCCCATTATGCTGTTGGGCTGTGTATCTTACCCACTCTAGCCAGTAATTGGTTTCAGAGAACCCAGTCTCTACTGCTAAAGTCTCCTCATAGGTCGGGTCTGTCAGTACCATTACGTTACTAGGGGTCTCCTGAGTCACATTGGGCTTGTCAGCTACATTTGCCAGCTTGAATTTTCCTGAGTACTGCACAGGGGGTTTGCGTTCACCACTTGGAGATGTACTGCTCATTATATAAGTACCGGCATCACCTGGGGAGGGGTTTTCAATGCTAAGTATGAGTCGGTTGCATTCCCCCCTGGTGCTGCACCCCTTCCTGAAAGCCTGCTTTGTTAGGCGCATACGGTCAATTAAGGACTTGCCATCTTTATCTTTTCTGTTTAGGGCTGATGGGGGTTTGTATCCCCAACTGTCACCAGTGTTCCATGCTGCCGCTCCCCAGTATTCACATTTGTCTCCCCAATATTTATCTGCAACACAAATATACTGAGTCCCATGCCCCAAGCTGTCCAGCAGTGTGGGTGGGCAGTGTACCACATCGCAGTAATCAAACAGGTATGTAATTATATGTGCTGATGTATCGAACCAGAAAATGGTGTAGTCCCCATCCTTGGTGATCTCCCCTCCCAGAGGTGGGGCACGTGGAGCTTCTGCCCCCAGAATATGTATCACACAGAGGATATACAGGATCATTCTGGCTTTGGCGTATCTTCTGGTACGGGAGCCTTCTTGCAGTGCGATGCGTGGATCCAAGTGGGTTTTCCCTCTAGTTTCACAGAGGTTGGTGTCAGCAGCACTTGGAAGGGACCGTCAAATCTGGGGTCGAGCGTTCTCCTCACGAACTTCTTTACCAACACCCAGTCTCCTGGTTTCAGGGAGTGCGTACCGGGTACCGCTCCTGGATCTGGTAATGAAGAGAAAACTCGAGAATGGACATCAGCTAGTTTTTTGGTCAGTTGAATTACATAAGCAGACAAAGTATCATATTGCATTGCCAACTGCTGAGGGAAAAATACCCCTAACCTAGGACTGGACCCAAACAGAATCTCATGTGGTGACAGATTTTCTGGGCCCCGGGGAGTGTGCCTTACACTAAACAGTGCAATGTGAAGTGTTTCGTGCCATGGTTTGAGTGACTCTTGGGCAACTTTCAACATCCTGTTCTTAAGTGTCCCATTTAGTCTTTCTACTTTCCCGCTACTCTGAGGGTGGTAGGGAGTGTGTAGGCCTAAGGCCGGGGACACACTTAACGTATAAAAAATGGTCCGTTTTTCACGGCCGAGAATCGCACAAATGTTTCAAAAACAGTGATCCGTGTGCAGTGCGAGGATGCGATTTCCTCGCATCAAATGATCCGTGTGACATCCGTGTGTCATCCGTATGGCATCCGTATGCCGAGATTTTCTCGCAAGCTTGCAAAATGGACATATAACGGTTTTGCCACCTGGAAAAATTTAAATCATCACCCAGAACATTATTTAAGGGCCATAAAACAGGTGGCAGCCACCAATCAAGGCAGCAGAGTCCCTGCTTGTATTGGTGCACTTCTGCTTGATAAGCAACATGTCGGATCTACTGACTTTTAACACCACAGAGCGTGTGCTTTACAACTGGGTACTTTCCCAACGTTTTGGAGAGCCATACCCAGTAATTGTTGATCCGAGGAGGCGGAGACGGATGTGGGTACATCCACTTATGAAGCAACGGATCAAGAAAGGACATTTCAAACGTCTGTATGCTGCTCTGAGGACCAATCCAGACAAGTTCTTCAACTATTGTCGGATGCGGATACAAACGTTTGATATTTTGTTGGAGATTTTGCGACCAGGGATTACCAAGAAGGACACCAGGATGCGAAAATCCATTTCGGCAGAGGAGCGCCTTATCCTTACTTTACGGTATGTATCAATCCTCTGTTTCTAAAAAAAGATTTGTGTGTAATGCTATTACCCATTGTGAAAAGTAGCTATTTAAAGGGTTCCTAAACTTCAACATACCCGTATTTTCCGGCGTATAAGACGACCCCCGATTTTTTCAAAGATTTTCAGGGGTTCAAAATTAGTCTGATACTCCTGAAAATACCGTAATTTATGATAAAGTTGGACTATTTAAGCAAATCTAACCTCAAAGCCATTGCATGTCCTTAATGTTTGAGGAATCATGCCATATTATTTAGCTAATTGTAGTTTTGGCCCAGAGAACACTGTAATGTTTTCAATTTGTATTGTAAACAAATTATCTGGTTTCTTTTAGCTTCCTTGCCACTGGACTATCATATGCGGCCCTGCATTTAGAGTTTTTACTCGGGAAATCTACAATTTCTGGAATTGTGTGGGATACATGCACGGAAATATGGAGAAGACTCCATCAAGAGGTGATGCCTGAGCCGAAAAGGTCTGATTGGTTACGGATTGCCCAAGGATTTCAGGACACCTGCCAGTTTCCGCACTGTATTGGGGCTCTGGACGGAAAGCACATCCGTGTGCGTAAGCCGCCGGGCTCAGGGACCCAATTCTATAATTATAAACAGTTTTTCTCTGTAGTGCTGTTGGCCCTGGTCAACAGCAACTACAGGTTTATAATTGTCGATATTGGGGCCTATGGGAGAACTGGAGACTCTAGAGTCTTCAGTTCTTCCTTAATGGGTCGGCGGCTGCGCACCAATGATTTGGATCTCCCACCCCCAAGTAACCTACCAGGGGCGAATTTAGATGCGGTGCCTTACATGATGGTAGCAGATGAGGCGTTTCAATTATCCAGGAACGTCATGAGGCCATATCCACGGAGAGGCCTGGACTACCGGCGTAGAATTTTTAATTTGCGCCTTTCACGTGCCCGCCGTCTGGTAGAATGTTCATTTGGCATTCTCACTGCTAAATGGTGGGTACTTCAGTCCGCAATACAACTGAGTGAAGGCAATGTCAATGGTGTCATCAAAGCATGTGTTGTTCTTCACAACTTTACTAGATACCATGATTGCCCATCATCTGCTGCTGTTGAAATTGATTATGCTAATACTGTATTGCCTACTCCACGTGTTCTTCCTTCTCGTCGTCAGCCCTCAGGCCTAAAAGTTTGTGATGTGTTAACAAATTATTTTGTGTCACCAGAGGGAGCGACTGATTGGCAAGACAATGCTGTTGTGCTTTAAATTTTCTTTATATTGTTAGTTAACAAATAGCTTAATGTTCATGTGTGAATTGTATATTATGTTTCTACTTTTCCTTTCCCAAAAAGTTTTGAAGTTGCCACATCATCTTTGTAGTCCTAAGAAGACACAACACTTATATTTTGACCAACATTTTTACTGATCAAAGCATATATATCTTGGCCCAAAACATATTAACATCATATGTAATTTTCGGCCTAATAACCAGAGTCAACCAGAACAAAGTGAGAATCTGGAATTGCTTGCCTGAGGAGGTGGTGATGGCAAACTCAGTTGAGGGGTTCAAGAGAGGCCTGGATGTCTTCCTGGAGCAGAACAATATTGTATCATACAATTATTAGGTTCTGTAGAAGGATGTAGATCTGGGGATTTATTATGATGGAATATAGGAATATAGGCTGAACTGGATGGACAAATGTCTTTTTTCGGCCTTACTAACTATGTTACTATGTTACTATGTAAAGAACAGGCCAATGGCGCCAAAAACAAAAAGAAATAACATAAATGACCTCCCGAAACTTTGGGAACCGAACTTACAGGTTCTGGTAGGTTGGGGGTGGCGATGGTGATGGCGGGTGTCCAGCATGTGCTGAACTTGGCCTAGGTGGTGGACCAACCAGACTGTCAACCTGTGGTATGGCAGATATATATGAAGGGTGTTGGTGCAAGTTTCGATCCTGAGTGTGCGGTACAACTGGATGTTGAGGGTAGAACGGCATAAAGTCCTGTGTACTGTATTGACCCATTTGGTCATACCCCCCAATATGGCCATGTCGAGCAGACACATGTTGGGTCCAGCCTCCAAACATGTGTCTGTTCAAGTGGTCAGATTGGGCAGTGGATGGATATTCATTAATTGGCCTGTTTGGTTGTTGTTGGGTGTTTTGGGCAGGCTGTTGTTGTGGAGCTATACGTGGCAAGGGGGGTGCTGCAACTGTTGGGTTGGTTTCCTCTGGAAGGTCTTGCACCGCCAGAACATTTGTAGGTGACATTTGCCACTGTTCTAGGTAGTTGAACAAACGAATGGGGTTGTTTGGGGGTGTGGCCGCATCAATAACAATTTGGATACAACCTCTGGTCCGCAGCCTGAGCGAGCGTGGAATGGGCCGTAAATAGCGGGCAAGACTGCGGAAGTACGCTTCCTCCCCATCGTCATGTGCAGCCCTTGACAAATAGTCCAACACCCCTGTATCCACTTGCCTCCTGGTGCCAGTGTTAGAAGCCACCCTTCTGTGCCGTCCACGGTTTGGTCTGGTAGTAGGCTGTGGTGATGTATCCAGAGCCAAGGTTGGACTGCTGCTCTGGCCTCCTTCCTCAACCTCTGGATTGGCCTCCTGTGTGGCAGAATACGCTGCTGCTGGTTGTGGTTGGTTGCTGCTTGGTGCTTGCCCTGATGGTCCAGCCATTTCGGAATCTTCACCAATGGGGTCAATCACCACCTCCGAGTCAGATGCAGTCTCTCTTTCTGTCAGATTGGACTCTGTTCTGTATTTCACAAATGATTAGAGAGGAAAAAATTATAAACATATTCACGTTAGAAGATGTGTATAAGTTTTTGGGACATGCATCCACTTACGGTCTGAGCTCCATCACCGGGGCAAGAAAATTCAGCCTATCAAAATACAGATATTTTCTTTTTTTCGGTGCTGCATCACCACTCCACCCAGAAACTTGACGTTCCCGCCGGTATTGATCCCGGCAACTCCGCCAGCGTCTAGTGACATCATTCACTGCAAAGAAGCAAAAGTTGTTTGTGGAATACCAAATAATAATAAAGAATCTTTAGTTTTACATAACGATAACATATTCGGCAGTTTGTAAAAAACATTATCATTGCTGTCACCCAATATAAATTCCCGATGAGTATGTCTTTGGATTGGGGGAGGAAAGCGGAGTGCCCAGAGGAAACCCACGCAAACACGGAGAGAACATCCAAACTCTTTGCATATTTTGTCCTTGGCGGAATTTGAACCCAGGACTCATATCCACTGAGCCACCATGCTGGCCAAGCACATAACTACAACAGGTCCAGGGTTTGCAAGCACACACAGGCCCTGGAGCCTAAGGGGACATAAAACTCCCTTGGTAAGATCTGAAAGGACTCTAGCTAATATATTGGAACCATATTGGTGTGTCTTGTTAATGTTTTTGTATCCTCAACCAAGAGCTTGTAACATTTACATCATGCCTATTTTTCTCAAGACAAAAATGTTACAGCACATTTTTGGGTAAAGGATGGTACTTACAAATTTCTTGCTGAACCTCTTGAGGTCGCTCATCAAAATCGGGGAACATGTGGCGACAGATTGCCCTCCATGCTGCGTCTTTTCGTGCGCGGTCAGCATAATGTGCGTCGCGCTGGTCCCATAACTCTGGTCTATCATGGACCAGAGCAATCAGCATCTCCACATTTATATGTCTGGCCATGCTGCTACACAGTACACTCCGTGGAGGCGTGCTTCCTGCTTTGCAATCCAGCGTGGGCCATAAATTAGCATGCCAAAGCTTCCTGATGATGGATGATTCAATTTCCTGTCACCTGGAGAAGTCTTCCGTATTTCTCGCAATGCACACGCATGGTCCGTGTGTAATCCGATTTTTTCTCGCACCCATAGACTTGCATTGGCGAGTCTCGGCCGAGATACGCTGACAATCGCAGCCTGCTGCGAGTTCCCTCGGATCCGAAATACGGTGGAGAAAATATCGGATGATGGGAGCTGGAGCATAGATTAACATTGGGCCGAGTGTTATGCGATTTTTTATCGCATAGCACTCGTCCGTATTATGGTCTAGTGTGACCCCGGCCTAAGTCTGACCCTACTGCTGACCAGATCTCCCTTGTGAGGTTTGCTGTAAATGCGGGACCCTGATCACTCTCTATCACTTCTGGGACCCCGTATCTGCACACGATCTCTGAGAGTAGCTTCTTTGCAGTATTCTTTGCTGACTGATTCCTCACTGGGAAAGCTTCTGGCCATCCTGATAACACGTCCACGACCACAAGAGCATATTCAAATCCTCCACTTGGCGGCATCTGGATGTGGTCTATCTGGATCCTCTGGAAGGGGTATAGTGGTCTGGCAAGATGATGGGTGGGAACTTTCTCCATTCTTCCAGGGTTGCATTTGCCGCAGGTCAGACAGCTGCTCGTGAACTTGGTTGTTAGGGTGGAGATCCCTGGAGCGAACCAGTAAGCACCAATCAGATCATTCATCTGTGTCTTTGATCTGTGCGTGGGCCCATGTGCCCACTGGACCACCATAGGGTACATGCTTCGGGGTAAACAGGGTTTATAGTCCATTGAGTATACCCTTCCTTCTTGATGTGTTGCACCCTTCCGCATCCAACTCTCATTCTCCTCCTTTGGAGCTTGCTCCTGCAACTTCTTGAATAGATCCCAAGACGTCATCTCATCTAGTGCCTTGTCCTCAGTTGCCACGTAGTAGCCGTCCGGCTCTATGACCTCTCCCACTTCTCCGCATTGTCTTCCTTTGGCGGCTTCTTTGGCTGCCATATCGGCCATGTTGTTGCCCCATGCCTCTACTGTGTTCAGTTTTCCATGCGCTTTGACTTTCAGTACTGCCACCATTTTTGGAAGTTGAAGTGCGCTCAGCAGGTCCTTAATGGCTCCATGATGCTTCACGGTTGTTCCGCTTGCTGTGATGAAGTCTCTTGCAGCCCAGATGGCTCCAAAGTCGTGTGCTATGCCATGCGAGTACCTTGAATCGGTGTATATGTTCGCAGTTTTGCCCTCTGTCATCTGGCAGGCCCTCGTCAGCGCTATTAGTTCTGCTTCCTGGGCTGACAGGCTAGGCGGCAGACTTCTGGACCACAGGATTTTTTGATTGCTGGTCACTGCACATCCTGTGTGGAATCTTCCTTCATCATCTGCAAATCTGGAGCCATCTACGTAGAGGATCAACTCTGGGTTGGTCAGCGGCTCTTCTGCCACATTGGGTAGTCCTGCTGTTTCCTGTTGCATGATACTGAAGCAGTCATGGTCATCTGTCCGGAGCAAATCCAGATCCTTGTGGAAGGTATCGTGCAGATTTTGATCTGAAGGGTCCATATTCGTATCCCCCCTTGGGAGTGGGAGTAGAGTGGCCGGATTGAGGACTGTACATCTGGAGATGGTGACATTGTCAGGCAGTAGTAGGGAGCACTGCAGGCGAAGATGTCTTGCGGTGGAGAGATGTTTTGGCTGGGTTTGGTTGAGAATTGCTGAGATGTCATGTGGAGCCAGGATTTCCAGTGGATGTCCAAGAATGATGTCAGCAGTCTTGTCCAGGAGAGCGTGTGCTGCAAATACTGCTCTCATGCAGGAGGGAGCTCCCCTTGCAACTGGATCCAGGTGAGCTGAGAAGTAGCCTAGAGGTCTCTGTCTTCCCCCGTGAGTCTGTGCCAGGACTCCAGTAGCATGGCCTTCTTTTTCCATCAAGTAGAGACGGAATAGCTTCTTGTAGTCAGGTAGGCCTAGTGCTGGCGCTGAGACTACAGAGTCTTTTAGCTTTTTGAAAGAACTGAAGGCCACATCTGTTAGCAGGAATGGGGTTGCATTGACACAGTCATACAGAGGTTGCATTAGGACTGAGGCATCAGGGATCCAGGCTCTGCAATACGAAACTAGACCAAGGAAAGCTTGAAGCCCCTTTGGAGTTGCTGGAGGAGCCATCTTCTCCACCGTGGTCTTCCGATCATCTGTCAGGTGTTTGGTCTGATGAGCAATGCAGTGCCCAAGGAATGTAACTCGCTTCAGACACCACTGGACTTTGTTCTTTGAGACCTTGCAGCGCTGTTCCGCCAGGTAGAGTAGGAGAGACACGGAATGTGTTTTACACGTGTCAAAGTCAACTGCACAGAGGAGTAGATCGTCCACGTATTGTAGCAGGGTCACTTCTGCATGTTCTGTGATCCAGTTGGCGAGAACTGTGGACATTGCTTTGGTGAATTGTGAGGGGCTGTTCTGGGCCCCCTGGGGCATCACCGCCCATGTGTACTGTGCCCCCTGATGCGTGAAGGCAAACAGGAACTGATCGTCCGGATGGAGGGGAACACTGAAGAAAGCATTAGCCAGGTCGATCACCGTGAACACTGTTGCTGTGGAAGGCACATTTGAGAGCAGAGTGTGCGGATTCGGCACAATTGGAGTTTCAAATACTGTAGCGTCATTCACAGCTCTTAGGTCATGTACCATATTGAACTTGGCTGGCTCTCCTTTTACAGTCTTTTTCTTGACAGGGAACAGCGGGGTATTGCAAGGAGAGGTGCAAGGGACAATGACCCCTATTTCCATAAACACCTTCAATTGGTCTGAGACAGCTTGACTCTGGGCGATGGACAAGGGATACTGGGCCTTACGAGGATATGGAGTGCCTGGCTTGAGTGATACCCGCACCGGGGCAACTTGAAGTTTTCCCACATCTTGGGGTCCCTTGGACCATAGACTTTCTGGTACTACGTCCAGTACCTCCTTGGGTAGGCCTTCATCAGTTGCCTGAGGTTCCTGTAGGGCCGCCAGCATCACTGACTCTTCCTGGGTCAGAGGTGAAGAAAGGGTCACGGTCCCATCTTCCTGGAACACTATGGTTGCTTTCAGTTTTTGTAGTAGGTCTGCCCCCCGTAGGTTGAGTGGGCAGGTTCTTGACACCACAAACTGGGACACGATAGAGTGTCCTGGCTGAGTGCACACGCTCAGAGGCTTTGTAAGCTGAGAATGTCTGACTTGACCATCAATGCCTACGCAACACACAGAGGATTCTGATAGGCAGGTAGGGTCAGGGAGTTCCACATGTCTCATCACTAGGGTTGAGCGAAACGGGTCGATCATTTTCAAAAGTCGCCGACTTTTGGCTAAGTCGGCGTCTCATGAAACCCGATCCGACCCCTGTGCTTGTCGGCCATGCGGTACGCGACTTTCGCGCCAAAGTCGCGTTTCAATGACGCGAAAAGCGCCATTTCTCAGCCAATGAAGGTGAACGCAGAGTGTGGGCAGCGTGATGACATAGATCCTGGTCCCCACCATCTTAGAGAAGGGCATTGCAGTGATTGGCTTGCTGTCTGCGGCGTCACAGGGGCTATAAAGGGGCGTTCCCGCCGACCGCCATCTTACTGCTGCTGATCTGAGCTTAGGGACAGGTTGCTGCCGCTTCGTCAGAAGCAGGGAGAGCGTTAGGCAGGGTCCACTAACCACCAAACCGCTTGTGCTGCAGCGATTTCCACTGTCCAACACCACCTTCGGTGTGCAGGGACTGTGGAAGCTATTTTTTTTTTTTTCCCCTCAGCGCTGTAGCTCATTGGGCTGCCCTAGAAGGCTCCGTGATAGCTGTATTGCTGTGTGTACGCCACTGTGGAAACCAACTGCTTTTTTCAAAGCACATATCCTCTTGTTCCTTCCTTTCTGCACAGCTATCTTTTTTGTTTGTCCACACTTTTTATTTAATTTGTGCATCAGTCCACTCCTATTGCTGCCTGCCATACCTGGCTTAGATTACTGCAGGGAGATAGTAATTGTAGGACAGTCCCTGTTTTTTTTTTGTTTTTTTTGTGGGAGATTAAGATTGGCATTTCTGCTACAGTGCCATCCCTGTGTGTGCCATCTCTCACTGAGTGGGCCATAGAAAGCCTATTTATTTTTTCCGTGATTTGTGTTCTAAATTCTACCTCAACACAAAAACACTACATCAATCAGTGGGAGAAAAATATTGGCCTCAGTCAGGGCTTGTGTGCCACTGCTGTGTGTGCTATCTCTCATTCAGTGGGCTATAGAAAGCCTATTTATTTATTTATTTTTTTTCTTATTATTTGGTTTCTAAAGTCTCCCTGAAAAAAAAAAAAAATAAATAAAAAAACAGTGGGAGAGTAATATTGCCCTTTCAGCTTGTGTGCCAGTCTTGACTCCTGGGTGTGCCACCTCTCTCTCTCATTCAGTGGGCCATAGAAAGGCTATTTTTTTTTTTTGGTTTTTTTAATATTATTTGGTTTCTAAAGTCTCCCTGAAAAAAAAAAAAAAAACATAAAAAAACAGTGGGAGAGTAATATTGCCCTTTCAGCTTGTGTGCCAGTCTTGACTCCTGGGTGTGCCACCTCTCTCCCTCTCATTCAGTGGGCCATAGAAAGCCTATTTATTTTTTTTTTAAAATATTATTGGGTTTCTAAAGTCTCCCTTAAAAAACAAAAAATACATAAAAAAACAGTGGGAGAGTAATATTGCCCTTTCAGCTTGTGTGCCAGTCTTGACTCCTGGGTGTGCCACCTCTCTCCCTCTCATTCAGTGGGCCATAGAAAGCCTATTTATTTTTTTTTTTAAATATTATTGGGTTTCTAAAGTCTCCCTTAAAAAACAAAAAATACATAAAAAAACAGTGGGAGAGTAATATTGCCCTTTCAGCTTGTGTGCCAGTCTTGACTCCTGGGTGTGCCACCTCTCTCCCTCTCATTCAGTGGGCCATAGAAAGCCTATTTATTTTTTTTAAAAAATATTATTGGGTTTCTAAAGTCTCCCTTAAAAAACAAAAAATACATAAAAAAACAGTGGGAGAGTAATATTGCCCTTTCAGCTTGTGTGCCAGTCTTGACTCCTGGGTGTGCCACCTCTCTCTCTCATTCAGTGGGCCATAGAAAGGCTATTTTTTTTTGGTTTTTTTAATATTATTTGGTTTCTAAAGTCTCCCTGAAAAAAAAAAACCAAACATAAAAAAACAGTGGGAGAGTAATATTGCCCTTTCAGCTTGTGTGCCAGTCTTGACTCCTGGGTGTGCCACCTCTCTCCCTCTCATTCAGTGGGCCATAGAAAGCCTATTTTTTTTTTTTTTAAATATTATTGGGTTTCTAAAGTCTCCCTTAAAAAACAAAAAATACATAAAAAAACAGCGGGAGAGTAATATTGCCCTTTCAGCTTGTGTGCCAGTCTTGACTCCTGGGTGTGCCACCTCTCTCTCATTCAGTGGGCCATAGAAAGCATTTTTTTTTTTTTTCCTTGATTTGTGTTCTAAAATCTACCTCAACACAAAAACACTACATCAATCAGTGGGAGAAAAATATTGGCCTCAGTCAGGGCTTGTGTGCCACTGCTGTGTGTGCTATCTCTCATTCAGTGGGCTATAGAAAGCCTATTTATTTATTTATTTTTTTTCTTATTATTTGGTTTCTAAAGTCTCCCTGAAAAAAAAAAAAAACATAAAAAAACAGTGGGAGAGTAATATTGCCCTTTCAGCTTGTGTGCCAGTCTTGACTCCTGGGTGTGCCACCTCTCTCCCTCTCATTCAGTGGGCCATAGAAAGCCTATTTATTTTTTTTTTAAATATTATTGGGTTTCTAAAGTCTCCCTTAAAAAACAAAAAATACATAAAAAAACAGTGGGAGAGTAATATTGCCCTTTCAGCTTGTGTGCCAGTCTTGACTCCTGGGTGTGCCACCTCTCTCCCTCTCATTCAGTGGGCCATAGAAAGCCTATTTATTTTTTTTTAAAATATTATTGGGTTTCTAAAGTCTCCCTTAAAAAACAAAAAATACATAAAAAAACAGTGGGAGAGTAATATTGCCCTTTCAGCTTGTGTGCCAGTCTTGACTCCTGGGTGTGCCACCTCTCTCTCATTCAGTGGGCCATAGAAAGCATTTTTTTTTTTTTCCTTGATTTGTGTTCTAAAATCTACCTCAACACAAAAACACTACATCAATCAGTGGGAGAAAAATATTGGCCTCAGTCAGGGCTTGTGTGCCACTGCTGTGTGTGCTATCTCTCATTCAGTGGGCTATAGAAAGCCTATTTATTTATTTATTTTTTTTCTTATTATTTGGTTTCTAAAGTCTCCCTGAAAAAAAAAAAAAATAAATTAGGTGGGAGATTAATATTGACATTAGTGCTTGAGTGACAGTCCTGCGTGTGTGTCATCTCTGTGATTTTGTGCCACAGAAAACAGAGTGTGTAACATTGTGCCTGATTTTCCTTGTGGTCTCACCAACCTGTTAAGGGATATTGAAATCATACTGAAGTTATAGCTCACCGTGTAAGTTGTTTGACAGCAACAAATAAAGTTACTTTGGTTAAGATTTTAAAACAATGAGGAAGTCTGGTGCAAGAGGTCGTCGTGGGCGTTCATTGTCAGCTGGTAATGATGGTAGTGGTAGTGGAGCATCAGGTGGTCGTGGGGATAAAAATATTCCACCTAAGTCTGGAGCTGTGGAGCCAGTTTCGTCGTCAGGCTACACAAGGCCTCGAACGCTCTCTTTTCTGGGAGTAGGAAAACCGCTTTTAAAGGCGGAGCAGCAACAGCAAGTTTTGGCTTACATTGCAGACTCAGCCTCTAGCTCTTTTGCCTCCTCTTCCGAAACTGGTAAATGTAAAAGCAGCGCGTCGCTTGTGGATGTTCACGGTCAGGGACAAGTCGCTTCCTTGTCCTCCTCAGCAAAAACTACAACAAGAGAGAAGGATGCAGCAGGCGACACAACGGGTCACTCCATGGAGCTCTTTACACATACCGTCCCTGGCTTAGAAAGTGAAACATTTAACAGGCCATGCCCATTACAAGTATATTCTGACATGGAGTGCACTGATGCACAGCCACAGCCAGAGTACTATGCTGCTCCTTTGACTCAGACCACCACATTGCCCTCTCAGGGTACAGATCCACAATCAGACCCTGATGAGACTATGTTGCCCCGCCACGAACGCTATACCACCGACCGACACAGTGACACAGACGAAGTTGCACACGAGCTCGAAGAGGAGGTAATAGATGACCCAGTTATTGACCCCGATTGGCAGCCATTGGGGGAACAGGGTGCAGGCGGCAGTAGTTCAGAAGCGGAGGTGGAGGAGGGGCCGCAGCAGGCATCAACATCGCAACAGGTTCCATCTGCCGGGCCCGTATCTGGCCCAAAACGCGTGTCAAAACCAAAACCTGTTGGAGGACAGCGTGGCCATCCGGTTAAAGCTCAGTCTGCAATCCCTGAAAAGGGATCCGAGTCTAGGAAGAGTGCAGTCTGGCATTTTTTTAAACAACATCCAACTGATCAGCGCAAAGTCATCTGTCAAAAATGTTCAACTAGCTTAAGCAGAGGTCAGAATCTGAAAAGTCTAAATACTAGTTGCATGCATAGACACTTAACCACCATGCATTTTCAAGCCTGGACTAACTACCAAACGTCCCTTAAGGTTGTAGCACCCTCGGCCAATGAAGCTAGTCAGCAACGCAACATCCCTTCCGTCACTGTAAGGCCACCATTTTCCGCACCACCGGCAGTATCTGTGCAGGTTTCTTTGCCAGCCAAAAGCAGTCAGGGTCAGGGAACCACCAGTTTTGTAGGAGGAAATATTGCATCTAGGGCACCGGCGGAAACAATACCGTCTCCAACCGTCTCTCAGTCTGCCATGTACACCGGCACACCCGAAAGTTCCACGATCTCCAGCTCTCCAGTCCAGCTCACCCTACATGAGACTCTGGTTAGAAAAAGGAAGTACTTATCCTCGCATCCGCGTACACAGGGTTTTAACGCCCACATAGCTAGACTAATCTCGTTAGAGATGATGCCCTACCGGTTAGTTGAAAGCGAAGCTTTCAAAGCCCTGATGGAGTACGCTGAACCACGATACGAGCTACAGAGTCGACACTTTTTTTCCAGAAAAGCCATCCCAGCCCTGCACCAGCATGTTAAACAGCGCATCGTCCATGCACTCAGGCAATCTGTGAGTACAAAGGTGCACCTGACTACAGATGCATGGACCAGTAGGCATGGCCAGGGACGTTATGTGTCCATCACGGCACACTGGGTGAATGTGGTGGATGCAGGGTCCACAGGCGACATCAATTTAGGGACAGTTGTGCCTAGCCCACGGTCTAGGAAACAGTTGGCTGTAGGCGTTCGCACCCCCTCCTCCTCCTCCTCCTCGTCCTCCTGCAGAAGCTACAGCTCTTCCACAGAACGCAGTCTGCCAACCACTCCATCGGCAGATGACACTGTTGCACACCAGTTGTCCCATTATGGGCCAGCTACTGCCAAGCGTCAGCAGGCTGTATTGGCTATGAAGTGTTTGGGCGACAACAGACACACCGCGGAAGTTTTATCCGAGTTCTTGCAACAAGAAACGCAGTCGTGGCTGGGCACAGTAGATCTTGAGGCAGGCAAGGTAGTGAGTGATAACGGAAGGAATTTCATGGCTGCCATCTCCCTTTCCCAACTGAAACACATTCCTTGCCTGGCTCACACCTTAAACCTGGTGGTGCAGTGCTTATTGAAAACTTATCCTGGGTTCTCCGACCTGCTCCTCAAAGTGCGTGCACTTTGCTCACATATCCGACGTTCGCCTGTACACGCCAGCCGTATGCAGACCTATCAGCGGTCTTTGAACCTTCCCCAGCATCGCCTAATCATAGACGTTGCAACAAGGTGGAACTCAACACTGCACATGCTTCAGAGACTGTGCGAACAGAGGCGTGCTGTTATTTATTTGTGGGAGGATACACGGGCAGGCAGTAGGATGGCAGACATGGAGTTGTCAGGTGTGCAGTGGTCTAAGATACAAGACATGTGTCAAGTCCTTCAGTGTTTTGAGGAATGCACACGGCTGGTTAGTGCAGACAACGCCGTAATAAGCATGAGCATCCCCCTAATGCGTCTGCTGATGCAAAGTTTGACGCACATAAAGGAGCAGGCGTCTGCACCAGAGGAAGAGGAAAGCCTTGATGACAGTCAGCCATTGTCTGGTCAGGGCAGTGTACAGGACGAGGTAGCGGGCGAAGAGGAGGTGGAGGACGAGGAGGATGATGGGGATGAGTATATTTTTAATGCCGAACCTTTCCCGGGGGCACAGGAAATTGGTTGCGTGTCACGGCCGGGTTCTGGTTTTTTGAGGGACACAAGTGACGTAGATTTGCCTGCAACTGCCCCTCAACCAATCACAACCGGAGATTTGACAACTGGAACTTTGGCCCACATGGCGGATTATGCCTTACGTATCCTAAAAAGGGACACACGCATTACGAAAATGATGAACGATGACGATTACTGGTTGGCCTGCCTCCTTGATCCACGCTATAAAGGCAAATTGCAAAATATTATGCCACATGAGAACTTGGAACTAATATTAGCAACCAAACAATCAACTCTTGTTGACCGTTTGCTTCAGGCATTCCCAGCACACAGCGCACGTGATCGTTCTCACACGAGCTCCAGGGGGCAGCAGACTAGGAGTGTTAGGGGTGCACACATCAGAAGTGGCGTTGGACAGAGGGGTTTTCTGACCAGGTTGTGGAGTGATTTTGCTATGACCGCAGACAGGACAGGTACTGCTGCATCAATTGAAAGTGACAGGAGACAACATTTGTCCAGTATGGTTACTAACTATTTTTCATCCCTTATCGATGTTCTCCCTCAACCGTCATTCCCATTTGATTACTGGGCCTCCAAATTAGACACCTGGCCAGAATTGGCAGAATATGCATTGCAGGAGCTTGCTTGCCCGGCAGCAAGTGTCCTATCAGAAAGAGTATTCAGTGCTGCAGGTTCAATATTAACCGAAAAAAGGACTCGTCTGGCTACCCAAAATGTTGACGATCTAACATTCATTAAAATGAACCACAACTGGATTTCGAAATCTTTTGCCCCACCTTGCCCGGCCGACACCTAGCTTTCCTATGAAAAGCTCTTGCCTGTGAATTACTTTTCTAATGTCTAATTTGCTGCAGCTGATTGTACAGCATACGACATGTTTACACCTCCCTAAATGGCAAAACTCCCCACACGGGGCCGTGGTATCGCGACTTGGCGCAAGCACCCGTGAGACTGCTGTTTGTCTGAAGAGGTGGGTGTGCTCGCTTTTGGTTGACGGCATTGCTACTGGGTCCCTCATAGTACAATGTAGTGTCTCTGGCGGTGGTGGTGCGCACCCAACGTCAGACACACCGTTGTAACATGAGGGGCCCTGGGGCGGTCCCGCCGGCCTCAAGAGAGTTCCCCCCTACCCCAGCTCAAAATGTGCTCTACCACGTGCAAAATTATGTCGCACAGCTCCACCAATCTTTAGTCTATTCGCTGACATCATTCAATGTCTGGCACTGACAATACAAATTTGTAGACATCTATGATGCAACTTAAAGTAGTCTGTGTCTGTGTCCTATATTGGCACCATTAAATAGTTACTGCCAAATTACTATGTCAGAAACTCAGCAGATGAGCCCACCCCTGTACCTAAGTATGCCACCTTTTTTTTTGTTTTGGTTGTTTTGCGAGACATTAACATCTATTTATATTTTGGGAGTACTGGGACAGACACTCCTTGCACTACTCCTCCACTCACCACCAAGCTGCCCGTGTATCCATGTAACCGCTGTAAAACTGCCATGAGCCTATTGTTTGTTATTTTAGGCCTTTGAAGCCTGTCTGCGGTCCCTCCTTCCACTAGTCCTCCACTGACCAGACCACTGCTGCCCGTGTACCCCTGGAACCAATTATAAAGTGCCTACAGCCAGCCCATTTTTTTATGTTAGGCCTTTGAAGCCTGTCTGCGGTCCCTCCTTCCACTAGTCCTCCACTGACCAGACCACTGCTGCCCGTGTACCCCTGGAACCAATTATAAAGTGCCTACAGCCAGCCCATTTTTTTATGTTAGGCCTTTGAAGCCTGTCTGCGGTCCCTCCTTCCACTAGTCCTCCACTGACCAGACCACTGCTGCCCGTGTACCCCTGGAACCAATTATAAAGTGCCTACAGCCAGCCCATTTTTTTATGTTAGGCCTTTGAAGCCTGTCTGCGGTCCCTCCTTCCACTAGTCCTCCACTGGCCAGACCACTGCTGCCCGTGTACCCCTGGAACCAATTATAAAGTGCCTACAGCCAGCCCATTTTTTTATGTTAGGCCTTTGAAGCCTGTCTGCGGTCCCTCCTTCCACTAGTCCTCCACTGACCAGACCACTGCTGCCCGTGTACCCCTGGAACCAATTATAAAGTGCCTACAGCCAGCCCATTTTTTATGTTAGGCCTTTGAATCCTGTCTGCGGTACCTCCTTCCACTAGTCCTCCACTGACCAGACCACTGCTGCCCGTGTACCCCTGGAACCAATTATAAAGTGCCTACAGCCAGCCCATTTTTTTATGTTAGGCCTTTGAAGCCTGTCTGCGGTCCCTCCTTCCACTAGTCCTCCACTGGCCAGACCACTGCTGCCCGTGTACCCCTGGAACCAATTATAAAGTGCCTACAGCCAGCCCATTTTTTTATGTTAGGCCTTTGAAGCCTGTCTGCGGTCCCTCCTTCCACTAGTCCTCCACTGACCAGACCACTGCTGCCCGTGTACCCCTGGAACCAATTATAAAGTGCCTACAGCCAGCCCATTTTTTTATGTTAGGCCTTTGAAGCCTGTCTGCGGTCCCTCCTTCCACTAGTCCTCCACTGGCCAGACCACTGCTGCCCGTGTACCCCTGGAACCAATTATAAAGTGCCTACAGCCAGCCCATTTTTTTATGTTAGGCCTTTGAAGCCTGTCTGCGGTCCCTCCTTCCACTAGTCCTCCACTGGCCAGACCACTGCTGCCCGTGTACCCCTGGAACCAATTATAAAGTGCCTACAGCCAGCCCATTTTTTTATGTTAGGCCTTTGAAGCCTGTCTGCGGTCCCTCCTTCCACTAGTCCTCCACTGGCCAGACCACTGCTGCCCGTGTACCCCTGGAACCAATTATAAAGTGCCTACAGCCAGCCCATTTTTTTATGTTAGGCCTTTGAAGCCTGTCTGCGGTCCCTCCTTCCACTAGTCCTCCACTGGCCAGACCACTGCTGCCCGTGTACCCCTGGAACCAATTATAAAGTGCCTACAGCCAGCCCATTTTTTTATGTTAGGCCTTTGAAGCCTGTCTGCGGTCCCTCCTTCCACTAGTCCTCCACTGGCCAGACCACTGCTGCCCGTGTACCCCTGGAACCAATTATAAAGTGCCTACAGCCAGCCCATTTTTTTATGTTAGGCCTTTGAAGCCTGTCTGCGGTCCCTCCTTCCACTAGTCCTCCACTGGCCAGACCACTGCTGCCCGTGTACCCCTGGAACCAATTATAAAGTGCCTACAGCCAGCCCATTTTTTTATGTTAGGCCTTTGAAGCCTGTCTGCGGTCCCTCCTTCCACTAGTCCTCCACTGACCAGACCACTGCTGCCCGTGTACCCCTGGAACCAATTATAAAGTGCCTACAGCCAGCCCATTTTTTTATGTTAGGCCTTTGAAGCCTGTCTGCGGTCCCTCCTTCCACTAGTCCTCCACTGGCCAGACCACTGCTGCCCGTGTACCCCTGGAACCAATTATAAAGTGCCTACAGCCAGCCCATTTTTTTATGTTAGGCCTTTGAAGCCTGTCTGCGGTCCCTCCTTCCACTAGTCCTCCACTGGCCAGACCACTGCTGCCCGTGTACCCCTGGAACCAATTATAAAGTGCCTACAGCCAGCCCATTTTTTTATGTTAGGCCTTTGAAGCCTGTCTGCGGTCCCTCCTTCCACTAGTCCTCCACTGGCCAGACCACTGCTGCCCGTGTACCCCTGGAACCAATTATAAAGTGCCTACAGCCAGCCCATTTTTTTATGTTAGGCCTTTGAAGCCTGTCTGCGGTCCCTCCTTCCACTAGTCCTCCACTGGCCAGACCACTGCTGCCCGTGTACCCCTGGAACCAATTATAAAGTGCCTACAGCCAGCCCATTTTTTTATGTTAGGCCTTTGAAGCCTGTCTGCGGTCCCTCCTTCCACTAGTCCTCCACTGGCCAGACCACTGCTGCCCGTGTACCCCTGGAACCAATTATAAAGTGCCTACAGCCAGCCCATTTTCTTATGTTAGGCCTTTGAAGCCTGTCTGCGGTCCCTACTTTAAATACTCCTCCACTGACCACCAAGCTGCCTGCCCGTGTATCCATGTAACCGCTGTAAAACTGCCATGAGCCTATTGTTTGTTATGTTAGGCCTTTGATAGCCTGTCTGCGGTCCCTACTTTAAATACTCCTCCACTCACCACCAAGCTGCCTGCCTGTGTATCCATGTAACCGCTGTAAAACTGCCATGAGCCTATTGTTTGTTATGTTAGGCCTTTGATAGCCTGTCTGCGGTCCTTACTTTAAATACTCCTCCACTCACCACCTAGCTGCCTGTGTATCCATGTAACCGCTGTAAAACTGCAATGAGCCTATTGTTTGTTATTTTAGGCCTTTGATAGCCTGTCTGCGGCCCCTACTTGCAATACTCCTCCACTGACCACAATGCTGCCTGGAGTGCCTGCCTGTGTATCCATGTAACCGATGTAAAACTGCCATGACTGCCTACTGTTTGTTATTTTAGGCCTTTGATAGCCTGTCTGCGGCCCCTACTTGCAATACTCCTCCACTGACCACAATGCTGCCTGGAGTGCCTGCCTGTGTATCCATGTAACCGATGTAAAACTGCCATGACTGCCTACTGTTTGTTATTTTAGGCCTTTGATAGCCTGTCTGCGGCCCCTACTTGCAATACTCCTCCACTGACCACAATGCTGCCTGGAGTGCCTGCCTGTGTATCCATGTAACCGATGTAAAACTGCCATGACTGCCTACTGTTTGTTATTTTAGGCCTTTGATAGCCTGTCTGCGGCCCCTACTTGCAATACTCCTCCACTGACCACACCAATGCTGCCCGTGTACCCCTGGAACCTATTTAAAAGTTCATAGAGCCTAGTTATATATTTTATTTACTATTAATAAGGCCATGATGGACTACGCTGTACCACGCTACAAGCTAACCAGTCGACACTTCTTTTGCGAGAAAAGCCATCCCAACCCTCCACCAGCATGTAGAAGACCGCATTGTCCATGCACTCTGGCAATCTGTGAGTACAAAGGTGCACCTGACAACAGACGCATGGACCTGTAGGCATGGCCACGGAAGATTACGTGTCCATTACGGCGCAATGGGTTAATGTGGTGGATGCATGGTCCACAGGGGACAGCCTACTAAGTCTGTCTGCAGTCCCTAATTCAAATTGTCCTCCACTGTCTAAATCGGAGCTTCCACCTTCTGGCTTTCGGCCTATAGTATCAGAAATTAAACTGCATTTGGCCTTCAACTTTGGTTAGGGCCTACTAACGGCTTCTGCCCCTCCCTGGTGTTGCCCTCAACTAAATAAAGCTGAGCTTCAACCTTCTGCTCCAAATTACCATTTTAAAAAATGCAATAGGCTTTTCCGGCCTACTAAAGGTGTCTGTCTGTGTGCCCCTGCCTGGTGTTGCCCTCAACTAAATAAAGCTGAGCTTCAACCTTCTGCTCCAAATTACCATTTTAAAAAATGCAATAGGCTTTTCCGGCCTACTAAAGGTGTCTGTCTGTGTGCCCCTGCCTGGTGTTGTCCTCAACTAAATAAAGCTGAGCTTCAACCTTCTGCTCCAAATTACCATTTTAAAAAATGCAATAGGCTTTTCCGGCCTACTAAAGGTGTCTGTCTGTGTGCCCCTGCCTGGTGTTGTCCTCAACTAAATAAAGCTGAGCTTCAACCTTCTGCTCCAAATTACCATTTTAAAAAATGCAATAGGCTTTTCCGGCCTACTAAAGGTGTCTGTCTGTGTGCCCCTGCCTGGTGTTGTCCTCAACTAAATAAAGCTGAGCTTCAACCTTCTGCTCCAAATTACCATTTTAAAAAATGCAATAGGCTTTTCCGGCCTACTAAAGGTGTCTGTCTGTGTGCCCCTGCCTGGTGTTGTCCTCAACTAAATAAAGCTGAGCTTCAACCTTCTGCTCCAAATTACCATTTTAAAAAATGCAATAGGCTTTTCCGGCCTACTAAAGGTGTCTGTCTGTGTGCCACTGCCTGGTGTTGTCCTCAACTAAATAAAGCTGAGCTTCAACCTTCCGGCTCTCATTAAGTGGTTTTTTTAAAAAAAAATGGTGGTTAGGGCCTACTAACGGCTTCTGCCCCTCCCTGGTGTTGCCCTCAACTAAATAAAGCTGAGCTTCAACCTTCTGCTCCAAATTACCATTTTAAAAAATGCAATAGGCTTTTCCGGCCTACTAAAGGTGTCTGTCTGTGTGCCCCTGCCTGGTGTTGTCCTCAACTAAATAAAGCTGAGCTTCAACCTTCTGCTCCAAATTACCATTTTAAAAAATGCAATAGGCTTTTCCGGCCTACTAAAGGTGTCTGTCTGTGTGCCCCTGCCTGGTGTTGTCCTCAACTAAATAAAGCTGAGCTTCAACCTTCTGCTCCAAATTACCATTTTAAAAAATGCAATAGGCTTTTCCGGCCTACTAAAGGTGTCTGTCTGTGTGCCACTGCCTGGTGTTGTCCTCAACTAAATAAAGCTGAGCTTCAACCTTCCGGCTCTCATTAAGTGGTTTTTAAAAAAAAAAATGGTGGTTAGGGCCTACTAACGGCTTCTGCCCCTCCCTGGTGTTGCCCTCAACTAAATAAAGCTGAGCTTCAACCTTCTGCTCCAAATTACCATTTTAAAAAATGCAATAGGCTTTTCCGGCCTACTAAAGGTGTCTGTCTGTGTGCCCCTGCCTGGTGTTGTCCTCAACTAAATAAAGCTGAGCTTCAACCTTCTGCTCCAAATTACCATTTTAAAAAATGCAATAGGCTTTTCCGGCCTACTAAAGGTGTCTGTCTGTGTGCCCCTGCCTGGTGTTGTCCTCAACTAAATAAAGCTGAGCTTCAACCTTCTGCTCCAAATTACCATTTTAAAAAATGCAATAGGCTTTTCCGGCCTACTAAAGGTGTCTGTCTGTGTGCCCCTGCCTGGTGTTGTCCTCAACTAAATAAAGCTGAGCTTCAACCTTCTGCTCCAAATTACCATTTTAAAAAATGCAATAGGCTTTTCCGGCCTACTAAAGGTGTCTGTCTGTGTGCCCCTGCCTGGTGTTGTCCTCAACTAAATAAAGCTGAGCTTCAACCTTCTGCTCCAAATTACCATTTTAAAAAATGCAATAGGCTTTTCCGGCCTACTAAAGGTGTCTGTCTGTGTGCCCCTGCCTGGTGTTGTCCTCAACTAAATAAAGCTGAGCTTCAACCTTCTGCTCCAAATTACCATTTTAAAAAATGCAATAGGCTTTTCCGGCCTACTAAAGGTGTCTGTCTGTGTGCCCCTGCCTGGTGTTGTCCTCAACTAAATAAAGCTGAGCTTCAACCTTCTGCTCCAAATTACCATTTTAAAAAATGCAATAGGCTTTTCCGGCCTACTAAAGGTGTCTGTCTGTGTGCCCCTCCCTGGTGTTGCCCTCAACTAAATAAAGCTGAGCTTCAACCTTCTGCTCCAAATTACCATTTTAAAAAATGCAATAGGCTTTTCCGGCCTACTAAAGGTGTCTGTCTGTGTGCCCCTGCCTGGTGTTGTCCTCAACTAAATAAAGCTGAGCTTCAACCTTCTGCTCCAAAATTACCATTTTAAAAAATGCAATAGGCTTTTCCGGCCTACTAAAGGTGTCTGTCTGTGTGCCCCTGCCTGGTGTTGCCCTCAACTAAATAAAGCTGAGCTTCAACCTTCTGCTCCAAATTACCATTTTAAAAAATGCAATAGGCTTTTCCGGCCTACTAAAGGTGTCTGTCTGTGTGCCCCTCCCTGGTGTTGCCCTCAACTAAATAAAGCTGAGCTTCAACCTTCTGCTCCAAATTACCATTTTAAAAAATGCAATAGGCTTTTCCGGCCTACTAAAGGTGTCTGTCTGTGTGCCCCTGCCTGGTGTTGTCCTCAACTAAATAAAGCTGAGCTTCAACCTTCTGCTCCAAATTACCATTTTAAAAAATGCAATAGGCTTTTCCGGCCTACTAAAAGTGTCTGTCTGTGTGCCCCTGCCTGGTGTTGTCCTCAACTAAATAAAGCTGAGCTTCAACCTTCTGCTCCAAATTACCATTTTAAAAAATGCAATAGGCTTTTCCGGCCTACTAAAGGTGTCTGTCTGTGTGCCCCTGCCTGGTGTTGTCCTCAACTAAATAAAGCTGAGCTTCAACCTTCTGCTCCAAATTACCATTTTAAAAAATGCAATAGGCTTTTCCGGCCTACTAAAGGTGTCTGTCTGTGTGCCCCTGCCTGGTGTTGTCCTCAACTAAATAAAGCTGAGCTTCAACCTTCTGCTCCAAATTACCATTTTAAAAAATGCAATAGGCTTTTCCGGCCTACTAAAGGTGTCTGTCTGTGTGCCCCTGCCTGGTGTTGTCCTCAACTAAATAAAGCTGAGCTTCAACCTTCTGCTCCAAATTACCATTTTAAAAAATGCAATAGGCTTTTCCGGCCTACTAAAGGTGTCTGTCTGTGTGCCCCTGCCTGGTGTTGTCCTCAACTAAATAAAGCTGAGCTTCAACCTTCTGCTCCAAATTACCATTTTAAAAAATGCAATAGGCTTTTCCGGCCTACTAAAGGTGTCTGTCTGTGTGCCCCTCCCTGGTGTTGCCCTCAACTAAATAAAGCTGAGCTTCAACCTTCTGCTCCAAATTACCATTTTAAAAAATGCAATAGGCTTTTCCGGCCTACTAAAGGTGTCTGTCTGTGTGCCCCTGCCTGGTGTTGTCCTCAACTAAATAAAGCTGAGCTTCAACCTTCCGGCTCTCATTAAGTGGTTTTTAAAAAAAAAAATGGTGGTTAGGGCCTACTAACGGCTTCTGCCCCTCCCTGGTGTTGCCCTCAACTAAATAAAGCTGAGCTTCAACCTTCTGCTCCAAATTACCATTTTAAAAAATGCAATAGGCTTTTCCGGCCTACTAAAGGTGTCTGTCTGTGTGCCCCTGCCTGGTGTTGTCCTCAACTAAATAAAGCTGAGCTTCAACCTTCTGCTCCAAATTACCATTTTAAAAAATGCAATAGGCTTTTCCGGCCTACTAAAGGTGTCTGTCTGTGTGCCCCTGCCTGGTGTTGTCCTCAACTAAATAAAGCTGAGCTTCAACCTTCTGCTCCAAATTACCATTTTAAAAAATGCAATAGGCTTTTCCGGCCTACTAAAGGTGTCTGTCTGTGTGCCCCTGCCTGGTGTTGTCCTCAACTAAATAAAGCTGAGCTTCAACCTTCTGCTCCAAATTACCATTTTAAAAAATGCAATAGGCTTTTCCGGCCTACTAAAGGTGTCTGCCCCTCCCTGGTGTTGTCCTCAACTGAACAAAGCTGAGATTCCACATTCTGGCTTTCGCCCTATACTATCAGATATTAAACTGCATTTGGCCTACTAGTGTGGTTAGGCCCTTGAAACAGTGTCTGCTGCTCTTGGGTTTGCTACTCCACTGAACAAAGCAATGCCGCCTGTTTAGTCCTGTTACCAATTTTGAACTGCATTTAGCCTACTTTATTCTTTGGCCCTATATCTGTTTCCTCCTCATCCTGCCCATTGCCCAGCCACTGCTAAATGAGTCTGCTGGTACATTGACCTAGACCACTACATTCCCCTTGTACTCTACACAGCCAGAATCTGACCCTGCTGAAAGTAAGGTTCCCCTTCCCGCATGTTATACCACCTTACACAAGGACAAAGAGGAAGGTGCAGATGAAAGTGCAGGTTCCTTCATCAGGTGGGGGGGCATACTCGTTGGCGACGTCACTGGCACAGGGCCCCTCAGAGTACGCAAAAGTGTCGCTGCTGGTGGGAGGCGCCCCCGCCATGCAAACACACCGCCGTACTTTGAGGGGCCCTGTGCCAGTGCCAATGCGAACGAGTGGGCCCCCCCCGCTTGCTCAGGATCACAGCACTTGCAACGTTTAAATACTTACCTTTCCCTGCAACACCGCCGTGACGTAGTCCGCATTTCCTGGGCCCACGAAAAACTTGAGCCAGCCCTACTCCCCCCACAACTTTCCCCCAATTCCCTATGCCCAACTATTATTATACAGTTAATTAAGATTGGCAAGCTTCAGAAACAAGAATGGATGTTTTTGGCATTAAAATGGGCACTGTAGGTGTTTTCCTGGCCTCCACTCACTGCCGACTATGCTTCCCCATTGACTTGCATTGGGTTTCGTGTTTCGGTCGATCCCCGACTTTTAGCGATAATCGGCCGACTGCACTCGACTCGACTCTGGACAAAATCGGGTTTCCCAAAACCCTACTCGATCTTAAAAAAATGAAAGTCGCTCAACCCTACTCATCACACTTCTGGCTGCACCAGTGTCCACAAGAAAAGATCTGACAACACCATCCATCTCCAGGGTAATTTGAGGGGTTGGTCCTGCTGAAGGAGTTTTGCATGTCAGGAGCGTGGTGTCTTGCGGGCCTGGCTTGCCCCTGTCCTATGGACGGGGTACTTCACTGTTTACTTTGGGGATTCTTTGACTTGCTCTTCTGGGCAGGGTAGTTGGTTGTGATGGTGCTTTGCACTGATTTCGGTAATGGCCCAATTTGCCGCAGTTGTAACACCTGACACCTCTTCTGTATTGTGGTGTCTCTTCAGGGTCTGCGGCCACCATAAGGGGTGTTGTCTTCCGCACTCCTGGTTGGGACTCGATCCCTTTGGCTACTGTGAGCAGGGTGTCCATTGCTATTGACCTGTACTCGGGCCTAGCCACTATCAGCGGCTTCCTGATTGGCTCTCTGAGTCCATGCACAAAGGCCTGTGCCAACATTTGCCTGTGTATCTGGTCATGAATGGTGAAGCCAAGGTCCTGGAAGACCTGCATCACTCTGCCATGAAACTTCTCCACAGACTCTGTCTTCTCTTGACTCATGTCGTGTAAGCTGAGGGCCTGTCCGGCCAGCCTGCCTTTGGCCCACTCTCTGAGTTGTTCAATCAGCTTCGGCCCTGACTCCCAGGCATGTACATCTAAGTCTGCTGCAAGCTTGAAGTGTTCCTTCATGATTGTCCAGAAGGCATCACCTGCCTTTATCTCCATCACAGCCCACAGATCATTCCAGGTGGCTGCATATGTGCGCTGGTTCTGCTGCATTCTTCTGTAGAATGGCATGGGGTGCATCTCTGGGTCTGGAAGATTGTTGAGGATGCTGGTCACCTGACTTGGGGTGAAATGCACATAGTGTAAAGGTGGTGCTTCTATCTGCCCCTGTCTTCTGGGTGCCTGTGGGTTCTTCTTTCTAGTGCTGGGCAGCATGTATGAAGTCCCTTCTTCATCTTCATCAGAGGAATTGATGTGATATCGTGTACTGGGGTCATGCAGTGGCTGATAGGTGGTTCTAGGAATTGCCTTTTTGCGAGAGGATGTCTCTCCACCTTGCTGAAACTGTGGAGGATTATAGTTCCATTGTGGTGTGAATGTTGGCTGCTCTGACCGGGGATACTGATCATCATCAGATGGTGGTGCCTGTGACCTCCCCTCTGTCCCCGGACCTGAGCTGCCTGCTGCTGGTTGTGCCTGGGGGAACCCTGCTGCAGCTTGAGGGGTGCCTTCTACTGGGGGATCTCCACCTTCCTCCCCTGACAACATGACTGGTAGAGGCTGGACTGTATTTGGTACATAGAATGTTCCTTGTGCGGTGAGCACCGGATACAGAGAGACCACACTGCCCGAATCTGGCATCTGCCCAACAGGCAACAAAGCAGGAGAAGGAGAGTGTGAAACAGGAGGAGATGCATGGTGCAGAGGAAAAGAGGGAAGTAGAGATGTAAAGTGCGCAGAAGGCGGGGGTGAAGAGTGAGAGAGAGAGAGAGAGAGAGGCTGATTGGGGAGAAGACGGGAGGTTTGAAGAAGGGGGGGGAAGAGAAGGAAGCAAAGGGTGTGGTGGAAGAGAAGGAGGAGAGCATGAAGGGTGTGATGTAGATGGAGGAGGAGATGAGGGAGTAGAAGGACGGGGTGTGGAGTAGTGAGGAGGGGAAAGAGGAGGAGAGAGAGGAGGGGAAGTAGGCAGTGCAGAAGACGGAGGAGAGGAGAAAGATGGCGGAGAAAGACAAGGAGAGAATTCCTTCCTCTTTGATGCAGCCTGAGACGGCGTCACCAGAGCAACAGTGCCATCTCCCTGCACCACGGTTGGGCGGGGTGCACCACACACTGAGCAAGTCTCCCTGTACAATGGATTCTGTTGGGAGCAGACTTTACATACCCAATATTTTTCATCCCCATATGGGGGAGGTGCTGATGGTTTGACACCTTTCCCCACTTTGTACACATAAAAATCACTTCCTGACTCTTTCACATAACGTTCAGTGCTTCCCAATCGATGTAAGTCGGTAGCTACTTTATACCATGCTGCTGCAGCAGACAGCAAATTAGCGTCAACTAGCTTTCCTTTCTTCCTTTTCAGAACATCATGCCACTCTGCAGCTTGAAGCCTGCCTCCCTGATGGATTTCACACACTTTCATGAGCTGCCTGTAATTCTTCACATATTTAACACCTTCGTGCTCTGCCACTATCTGGGGGGCCGTTTTCTCATCAGGAAGCAAAAAGCTCTCCTGTCACTTGGCCACTTTATTTCCCATTGCAAAAAGGAAAAGAAAAAACACAATAAAAAAGACCTAAATGAGGTACGTATATAAAAGCACGAAAAATAAAAGGAACAGGAAAATTTCAAAAAGTTGATGCAAAAAGTTGACACCAGAATTAAAGAAAACCATCAGAAAAAACTCAAAATCTTTATACAAAAAAGAAGATATATATATAAAAAAAACTATTCCTTTTTAAACAGAGAAAAAGGGTAAAGAGGCAGAAGAGAAAAACTTTGGAAAAAATTTGGAGAGAAAAAAAAACTAAATAATACCTTCAAGTGACTAAAAGACAGTTTTATATATATATATATATATATATATATATATATATATATATATATATATATATATATATATACACTCACCGGCCACTTTATTAGGTACACCTGTCCAACTTCTTGTTAACACTTAATTTCTAATCAGCCAATCACATGGCGGCAACTCAGTGCATTTAGGCATGTAGACATGGTCAAGACAATCTCCTGCAGTTCAAACCGAGCATCAGTATGGGGAAGAAAGGTGATTTGAGTGCCTTTGAACGTGGCATGGTTGTTGGTGCCAGAAGGGCTGGTCTGAGTATTTCAGAAACTGCTGATCTACTGGGATTTTCACGCACAACCATCTCTAGGGTTTACAGAGAATGGTCCGAAAAAGAAAAAAAATCCAGTGAGCGGCAGTTCTGTGGGCGGAAATGCCTTGTTGATGCCAGAGGTCAGAGGAGAATGGGCAGACTGGTTCGAGCTGATAGAAAGGCAACAGTGACTCAAATCGCCACCCGTTACAACCAAGGTAGGCCTAAGAGCATCTCTGAACGCACAGTGCGTCGAACTTTGAGGCAGATGGGCTACAGCAGCAGAAGACCACACCGGGTACCACTCCTTTCAGCTAAGAACAGGAAACTGAGGCTACAATTTGTACAAGCTCATCGAAATTGGACAGTAGAAGATTGGAAAAACGTTGCTTGGTCTGATGAGTCTCGATTTCTGCTGCGACATTCGGATGGTAGGGTCAGAATTTGGCGTAAACAACATGAAAGCATGGATCCATCCTGCCTTGTATGGAGCATCTTTGGGATGTGCAGCCGACAAATCTGCGGCAACTGTGTGATGCCATCATGTCAATATGGACCAAAATCTCTGAGGAATGCTTCCAGCACCTTGTTGAATCTATGCCACGAAGAATTGAGGCAGTTCTGAAGGCAAAAGGGGGTCCAACCCGTTACTAGCATGGTGTACCTAATAAAGTGGCCGGTGAGTGTATATATATATATATATATATATTCCCCTCTGCGCTCAACGCAGTCAGAGACACACTTCCCCTTTCCTTATGCTATAATATCCAATGTCACCAAAATCACGTAGCTGAAAACACGTATGTCGCAGCAAAAATGATGGATACTATTTAATTTCACTTCTTCTTCAAATCAATGCTATACCATAGCCAGATTGCAAAAGAAAAAGACAGAGAAAAAAAAACAAAAAACAGATGTGACAGTGTGATTTACAATATATATATAGCTGTTTGGAAAAAGGGGAAGTAAAAAAAGAGAAAAGAAAAAAAAACTTTCTTTTTCAGCCTTACAATTGTATGCACTTAAGCAACATTAACGTGACATTAACAAACAAAAGCAAAATAGACATCCAGGAGATCGATAAGCCCTCTTTATTATTCTGTGACACGTGCTGGCCGTTCTGGGAACAGACAACTATCAATCGCACTTGGCATGCATATGCCGGGAAATCTACCACCCTCCGATCCGGTCGTCCTGACTGGCCGCTGGCTACGGGAATCTGTGGCAGCCCTCAAAGCTATCACCATCCGAGCCTGGAACCTGGAGCCACCTGCTCTGGAACTACCTGTTCCTTTCCTCTTGCACGGGAATCTGTGATAGCTTATTCAGCGATTTGACCTCCTGCCGTCTGTTACCCAGCAACCACAAGCAGTCACTTTCCTTTTCCTCTCCTAGATCTTACACAAACACAGAACACATACACGGCACACAGCAGACACCTATATCCCAGGGTTTGGATTAGAGGTATGGACTTTTTACGTCACCTGGGACTGCGGTGGTGACCACACCTGACCGGCTAAAGGTATAGACCCGGACTGGGCACAGGGGACATTCAGGTAAGATGACAGAATTTTCTTACCTTACTCTGATGGAGCTGCAGTCTCCGTCCCGTGAGCCGAGGCCGCGGCCGGCACCCTCGTCCTTCCGGTCAGAAAGGTCCCCTGAGCGATATCTTTGTCCTGCCACACGTTGGGCGCCACCTGATATGGAAATTTGGCTCGGGGTGAATTTAACCCCCTGTGTGTATGCTGTGTCCGTTCCCAATTATTATCAGATCAGATATATTGAGCGCTCAAGAAAGAATGAACTCTGACACAAAGTGACAGTATAACATTCCATCCAGATCTCTGGTTTATTCATTGATACATGATTTTATAAAAGCGTATAAAATGGGAGTGGTTAGTAAATTAACATACAATTTAGCTATTATTTCATTGGCTGACTGAGTACATAATGTATTTAACTGAGTACATGGCATATTCGAACTATGGTCTACCTAGCAACAAGCTGATTTAGCACCCTCGGAAATAACTGTAACCCTTATCCTGCTAGTCAGCAACATTCTGAGACATTAGTTTCGGACCATCTGTTTTTAACTTCCCGTTTTCTGGCGATTTAGACATAGTGGAAAGTACCAAAGTCCATCTTGCCTAACTCATGTGATTAAATTGAGCAATTGATCATAAAGTAGCTGAGTATATAGTTATATATATTTGCTTTTTATGTAAGTATATATGATTTAAAGGAGTATACATGCAAGTGAGATCTACATGATATATATATATCTATCACACCACTACCACCAGATGCTCCACCACCACCACCATCAGTACCAGCTGGCAACGAACGCCCATGGCCTCTTCCACCAGACTTCCTCATTTTTGGGAAAATGTTACCAAAATAACAACCGTTATATGGTACTGTAAAACAAGGTAGAAGGTGTATATAAACTTGTTGAGAATTTAAATCTCTCTATTTGTTTTGGGGAGACTGCACCGCAACTCAGGCCCAGTGTATAACACAACACAATGTAAGTGTCAGAATGTGGCTGGCTGATATACGACAAACTAACAGAACTGACGTATATATCCACTTTGTGACAATTTGAATCTCCCTTTTTTGGGGGGGAGACTGCACCACAACTCAGGCCCAGTGTATAACACAACACAATGTAAGTGGCAGAATGTGGCTGGCTGATATACGACAAACTAACAGAACTGACATATATCCACTTTGTGACAATTTGAATCTCCTTTTTTTGGGGGGAAAACGGAACCACAAGTCCGGCCCAGTGTATAACACAACACAATGTAAGTGGCAGAATGTGGCTTGCTGATATACGACAAACTAACAGAACTGACGTATATCCACTTTGTGACAATTTGAATCTCCCTTTTTTGGGGGGGGAGACTGCACCATAACTCAGGCCAGTGTATAACACAACACAATGTAAGTGGCAGAATGTGGCTTGCTGATATACAACAAACTAACAGAACTGGCATTTATCCACTTTGTGACAATTTGAATCTCCCTTTTTTTGGGGGGAGACTGCACCTCAACTCAGGCCAAGTGTATAACACAACACAATGTAAGTGGCAGAAAGTGGCTGGAAGATATTTGAAAAAATCCAAGGACTGTAGTACAATTTCAATCTCCCTACAATGTTCTCAGGACAAGTATGGCAGCAACAAAAAGGACTGCTGCACACAAAAGTGTGGACAAATAAACAAGATAACTGCAGAAAGGAGCAACAGGATTTTTGCTTTTAAAAAAGCAGTTAGTTTGCACAGCAGCATGCAAACAGCAATGCAGCTATCAGGGAGCCTTATAAGGCAGCCTAATAAGCTACAGAGCTGATGCACAAAAAAATAGCCTCCCACTGTCCCTGCAAAAAAAGGTGGTGTTGGACAGTGGAAATCGCTACAGCACAAGTGGTTTGGGGGTTAATTTTCCCTCCCTAACTATATCCCTTCTTCTGACGAAGCTGCAGCAACCTCTCCCTATGCTGAGATCGGCAGAAGTAAGATGGCGGTCGGCGTACATGCCCCTTTATAGCCCCTGTGATGCCGCAGAAAGCAAGCCAATCACTGTCTTGCCCTTCTCTAAGATTGTGGGGACCGAGACCTATGTCATCACGCTGCCCACACTCTGCGTCCTCCTTCATTGGCTGAGAAATGGCACTGAACGCGTCATACAAAACGCGACTTTGGCGCGAAGATCACCGACCTCATGGCCGATCCCACACTAGGATCGAAAGTCGGCGATTTTTGAATTTGTCCGATCTGTTTCGCTCAACCCTAACCATTACTAATTAGATGCTGGAAGGTCAATTTCACACAGGACAGAATCCTATCTAATTGTATGACAACTTTCAGCAGCAGAGTCTCTGCGCTGGCACACTGGCAAAATGGCGCCAGCAAAACAACATGTCTGCTTTTTATATGGAGAGGAACATGTGACTTTGGCAGCCAATGACAGATGCCTTTGTGTCTGGACGTTGCAGGTGGTGTCTGCATACTGATAGGCTGCCATAATGTACACACATTATGTTAATAAACCAAAAAACAATTACACTCTGCCACTACTCTGACTTATACCCAACCCCCTCGCCTCATAAAACACGTCCCCCCACTCATCATACAGCACAGCAGCACTATCCTAGCCAAAGTCCTAGCAAAAGCATTAGTAGAAACAATATCATTTACCGAACTTTGCTGACTTTGAGGGAAAATGCTCAGGAATGCGAGAATGAATCCAAATGAGCTACATTCATGCCGAATTTGAGATTGGCTAATGTTTTCAGATATATATATAGTTTTTCATATACACTGCCCAAAAAATAAAGGGAACACTTAAACAACAGAATATAACTCCAAGTAAACCAAACTTCTGTGAAATCAAACTGTCCACTTACGAAGCAACACTGTTTGACAATCAATTTCACATGCTGTTGTGCAAATGGAATAGACAACATATAGAAATTATTGGCAATTATCAAGACACTTTCAATAAAGGAGTGGTTCTGCAGGTGGGGACCACAGACCACATCTCAGTACCAATGCTTTCTGGCTGATGTTTTGGTCACTTTTGAATGTTGATTGTGCTTTCACACTTGTGGTAGCATGAGACGGACTCTACAACCCACACAAGTGGCTCAGGTAGTGCAGCTCATCCAGGATGGCACAGGAATACGATCTGTGGCAAGAAGGTTTGCTGTGTCTGTCAGCGTAGTATCCAGAGGCTGGAGGTACTACCAGGAGAAAGGCTAGTACACCAGGGGACATGGAGGGGGATGTAGGTGGGCAACAGCGCAGCAGCAGGACCGCTACCGCAGCATTTGTGCAAGGAGGAACAGGAGCCCTGCAAAATGACCTCCAGAAGGCCTCAAATGTGCATATGTCTGCACAAAGGGTTAGAAACCGACTACATGAGGATGGTCTGAGTGCCTGATGTCCACAGATGGGGGTTGTGCTCACAGCCCAACACCGTGCAGGACACTTGGCATTTGCCACAGAACAACAGGATTGGCAAATTTGCCACTGGTGCCCTGTGCTCTTCACAGATGAAACCAGGTTCACACTGAGCACATGTGACAGACGTGACAGAGTCTGGAGATGCCATGAAGAGCGATCTGCTGCCTGCAACATCCTTCAGCATGACCAGTTTGGCAGTGGGTCAGTAATGATGTTGGGTGGCATTTCTTTGGAGGGCCGCACAGACCTCCATGTGCTCGCCAGAGGTAGCCTGACTGCCAATAGGTGCCGAGATGAGATCCTCAGACCCCTTGTGAGACCAAATGCTGGTGCGGTTGGCCCTGGGTTCCTCCTAATGCAGGACAATGCCAGACCCCATGCGGCTGGACTGTGTCAGCAGTTCCTGCAAGATGAAGGCATTGAAGCTATGGACTGGCCCGCCCTGAATCCGATTGAACATATCTGGGACATTATGTCTCGCATCATCCACCAACATCACATTGCACCACAGACTGTTCAGGAGTTGGCGGATGCTTTAGTCCAGGTCTGGGAGGATATCCCTCAGGAGACCATCCACCGCCTCATCAGGAGCATGCCCAGGTGTTGTAGGGAGATCATACAGGCACGTGGAGGCCACACACACTACTGAGCATAATTTCCTTGTCTTGAGGCATTTCCACTGAAGTTGGATCAGCCTGTAACTTTTTTTCCACTTTGATTTTGAGCATGATTCCAACTTCAGACCTCTGTGGGATATTAGTTGTGAATTACGTTTATCATTTTTAGGTTTTAGTGTTCTCAACACATTCCACTATGTAATGAATAAAGATTTACAACTGGAATATTTCATTCAGTGATATCTACGATGTGGGATTTTAGTGTTCCCTTTATTTTTTTATGCAGTGTACATAGCAAATTATACATAGTACTATACAGATTTTTTTTTTCATTTATGCAGGCCACAAAGCCATGAGTTGATTGAGAAGCAGAACTCATGCAAGTTCGGGTTATATTCACTGTGACAGTCAGGTTTGATCTTCATTTCCATTTTGTGTTTCTGACTGCATCATTCAAATACACCCCTTCTACTGGCAGCATATACTGTATTTTAAAGCCATAGACTATGATAACTTCTAGAAGGAACACAATGTGCTGGCTACTTAGCTTCTTCCAAGCAATTGAAGAGTACTTAACATTCACGTTTTAATTTGCAGGCCTGTCTTCAGATATGAAGAATCGTGGAGCCACTGAAGCACAGGATGTTAATGGATTTTTTTCCTGAGTTTTGCTAATTAGCTGTCATTGAAAAGGAAAAAAACTCAGACAGAACTTGGGTAAATGATGTCCAAACAGTAAATTCTAGAACAGCAGACAGTTCTGTTTCCAAGTAAAACAAACAGTTTGAAACTGGCCTTGTTCAATATGTTACAATGACTAAAGTAGAATATTGACATCAGGTTTAACCAATAGTCAGAATTTATAAGACTGTTTTGTTTGAAACCATTAAAATTTATGATTATTATGTTTGCTTTTCTTTTTGCAGGTAAAAACCATCAATTTGATTTTAATAGAACTGCCTAATAATTGCCAGTGATGGCTTAGTTAAGTCAAGTGGAAAGGATTTCATGAAAGTGTAATTCTTTATATTTATTTTAAGAAATGTATTGGGAACAAGATTTTGTAGTACATAATAACATATAGTATATTAATATTATACTATATATCCCTTTCCAATCCACTGCCCTCTTATTTGTACAGCTTTCTTCATAGATTGCACAGTGCTCATGTTCTTAAAATGAAAGTTGATGTGACCAGATTGGTCCATAAGCCCCCTTCAATTGCAAAACAGCTTTTTACAATTCAAAGAGGATGATGGACAGGTCTAGTCATTTGATTTCCACCAATATGAGAACAGGAGTGATGTGCGCCTGTGAAGAAGGCTGTACTAAGGAGCCAACATTACGCAAAGGAGGAAAACCTGTAATTCATATAAATTGGTGAAAATAATGATCAAACAGATTCAATGTTCATGGAATTTTTTTTTTTTCAAAATTTCCTGGTCCTGGTGTATCTGGAGAGTGTGCGATTCAATTCTCATGTACCCCTCAAAAATGCCTGTTACCTTTTTACACATTGCAGAAGGTTGCATCATATCACTGCTGTGAAGATAATATCATCTATTAAATAATTGGGCACTAACACTGATAAAATTAGAAAGAAAATGCATAAAATCTATTGGGACATATAATACAATGATGCATTGTCCTGATTTGTAATAACAACAAGGTAATGAAGCAAACAGTAGTAGATACATTGTTCTGACCACAATAATGCACACAATAATACAGTTGTAAATTTGTTGTCCTCTATGAGGATACACATAATAATATATTGCCCCACAATAATATGTAAAAATATAAGTGTAATGATCAGACTGTTAGTAGTGAATACAGTGTCATGATTCCAAAAGTGCATACTCAAATCTTGCTTTACCTCTTCATAATTTGCAATTGTACATTTTTCCTCTTTCGTTTTTTCCTCCCCTTTTTCCAAGAGCCATAACTTTTTGTTTTTCTCTCCATATAGCCGTATGAAGGCTTGTTTTCTGCAGGACAAGTTATACTTTTGAATTACACCATTAATTTTATAATGTGATGCACTGAAAAGCGAGAAAAAATATCTACCGTATTTTCCGGCGTATAAGACGACTTTTTAACCCCTAAAAATTGTCCCAAAAGTCGGGGGTCGTCTTATACGCCGGGTACGGCGTGTGCAGGGAGTGATCCTGGATGTTCCCAGGGTCTGAAGGAGAGGAGACTCTCCTTCAGGCCCTGGGATCCATATTCATCTTAAAAATAAAGAATAAAAATAAAAAATATGTATATACTCACCCTTCCGAAAAGCCTGGCTCTCACCGGTGTAAGCGTCTGCCTCCGTTCCTAAGAATTGCTAAGCGTGAAGGACCTTCGATGACGTCACGGTCAGGTGACTGGTCACATGAGCAGTCACGGACCAATCACAGGCCAGTCACCTGACCGTGACATCATCGAGGGTCCTTCATGCTCTGCAATTCTTCGGAACGGAGGCAGACGCTTACACCGGTGAGAGCCAGGCTTCTCGGAAGGGTGAGTATATACATATTTTTTATTTTTATTCTTTATTTTTAACATGAATATGGATCCCAGGGCCTGAAGGAGAGTCTCCTCTCCTTCAGACCCTGGGAACCACACGCTGTATAAGATGACTGGGCGTATAAGATGACCCCCGTCTTATACAGCAGGCATATCCCACATTCCATATTTTATATGGAAAAGTTGGGGGTCGTCTTATACGCCCAGTCGTCTTATACACCAGAAAATACGGTAAGTATATTAAAATTGCAAAAAAAGTGAAGTTCCACAATTGTTTTGGATTTTTTTTTATTTACCATGTATTTTGTAAAACTGACCTAAAATATGATTCTCCAGGTCAGCAAAAGTATGCCGATACCAAACATGCATAGTTTTTTTTCCTTTAAGTGATGGAAAAAAAATTGGAAATTTGTAAGAAAAAAAAAAGTTACATTGCCATTTTTCAAGACCTGAGCTGACGTTTTTACCATTTTGTGGTAGATGCAATGATTTGATCGCCTCATATTGCATTATAAAGCAATGTTGTGGAAGCTAAAAAAAAGTAATTCTGCCGTTTTATTTTTTTCTTGTTACGCTGTTTGCCGATTAGATTATTTTATTTTCTAATTTTATATGTTGATAGATTGGACTTTATTGTTTTATTTTTAATGGGCCAAAAAGGTTTAAACTTTAGAGTTCTTTTTATTTTTTCTTAGTTTTAAACCTTTTTTTTTTTTAACTTTTCAGTGAATTTAACCCCTTCATGACCCAGCCTATTTTGACCTTAATGACCTGGCCGTTTTTTGCAATTCTGACCAGTGTCCCTTTATGAGGTAATAACTCAGGAACGCTTCAACGGATCCTAGCGGTTCTGAGATTGTTTTTTCGTGACATATTGGGCTTCATGTTAGTGGTAAATTTAGGTCGATAATTTCTGAGTTTATTTGTGAAAAAAATGGAAATTTGGCAAAAATTTTGAAAATTTCGCAATTTTCACATTTTGAATTTTTATTCTGTTAAACCAGAGAGTTATGTGACACAAAATAGATAACAAATAACATTTCCCACATGTCTACTTTACATCAGCACAATTTTGGAAACAAATTTTTTTTTTGCTAGGAAGTTATAAGGGTTAAAATTTGACCAGCGATTTCTCATTTTTACAACAAAATTTACAAAACCATTTTTTTTAGGGACCACCTCACATTTGAAGTCAGTTTGAGGGTTCTATATGGCTGAAAATACCCAAAAGTGACACCATTCTAAAAACTGCACCCCTCAAGGTGCTCAAAACCACATTCAAGAAGTTTATTAACCCTTCAGGTGTTTCACAGCAGCAGAAGCAACATGGAAGGAAAAAATGAACATTTAACTTTTTAGTCACAAAAATGATCTTTTAGCAACAATTTTTTTATTTATCCAAGGGTAACAGGAGAAACTGGACCACGAACCTTATTGTACAATTTGTCCTGAGTGCGATGATACCTCATATGTGGGGGTAAACCACTGTTTGGGCGCACGGCAGGGCTCGGAAGGGAAGGAGCGCCATTTGACTTTTTGAATGAAAAATTGGCTCCAATCTTTAGTGGACACCATGTCGCATTTGGAGAGCCCCCGTGTGCCTAAACATTAGAGCTCCCCCACAAGTGACCCCATTTTGGAAACTGGACCCCCCAAGGAACTTATCTAGAAGCATAGTGAGCACTTTAAACCCCCCAGGTGCTTCACAAATTGATCTGTAAAAATGAAAAAGTACTTTTTTTCACAAAAAAATTATTATAGCCTCAATTTTTTCATTTTCACATGGGCAACAGGATAAAATGGATCCTAAAATTTGTTGGGCAATTTCTCCTGAGTACACCGATACATTACATGTGGGGGTAAACCACTGTTTGGGCACATGGTAAGGCTCGGAAGGGAAGGAGCGCCATTTGACTTTTTGAATGAAAAATTATCATGTTTGGAGAGCCCCTGTGTGCCTAAACATTGGTGCTCCCCTACAATTGACCCCATTTTGGAATCTAGACCCCTCAAGGAACTTATCTAGATGCACAGTGAGCACTTTAAACCCCCAGTTGCTTCACAGAAGTTTATAACGCAGAGCCGTGAAAATAAAAAATAATTTTTCTTTCCTCAAAAATGAGTTTTAGCCCGGAATTTTTTATTTTCCCAAGGGTAACAGGAGAAATTGGACCAAAAATGTTGTTGTCCAGTTTGTCCTGAGTACGATGATACCCCATATGTGGGGGTAAACCACTTTGGGCGCACGGCAGGGCTCGGAAGGGAAGGCACGCCATTTGGCTTTTTGAATGGAAAATTAGCTCCAATCATTAGCGGACACCATGTCGCGTTTGGAGAGCCCCTGTGTGCCTAAACATTAGAGCTCCCCTACAAGTGACCCCATTTTGGAATCTAGACCCTTCAAGGAACTTATCTAGATGAACAGTGAGCACTTTAAACCCCCAGTTGCTTCACAGAAGTTTATAACGCAGAGCCATGAAAATAAAACATAATTTTTCTTTTCTCAAAAATGATTTTTGGCCCACAATTTTTTATTTTCCCAAGGGTAACTGGAGAAATTGGACCACAAAATTTGTTGTCCAGTTTCTCCTGAGTACGCTGATACCCCATATGTGGGGGTAAACCACTGTTTGGGCACACGTCAGGGTTCGGAAGGGAAGTAGTGACGTTTTGAAATGCAGACTTTGATGGAATGCTCTGCGGGCGTCACGTTGCGTTTGCAGAGCCCCTGATGTGCCTAAACAGTAGAAACTCCCCACAAGTGACCCCATTTTGGAAACTAGACCCCCCCAAGGTACTTATCTAGATGCATAGTGAGCACTTTAAACCCCCAGGTGCTTCACAGACGTTTATAACGCAGAGCCGTGAAAATAATAAATGTGTTTTCTTTCCTCAAAAATATTTTTTAGCCCAGAATTTTTTAATTTTCCCAAGGGTAACAGGAGAAATTTGACCCCAAGAGTTGTTGTCCAGTTTCTCCTGAGTACGCTAATACCCCATATGTGGGGGAAAACCACTGTTTGGGCACATGCCGGGGCTCGGAAGGGAAGTAGTGACGTTTTGGAATGCAGACTTTGATGGAATGGTCTGCGGGCATCATGTTACGTTTGCAGAGCCCCTGATGTGTCTAAACAGTAGAAACCCCCCACAAGTGACCCCATTTTGGAAACTAGACCCCCGAAGGAACTTATCTAGATGTGTAGTGAGCACTTAGAACCCAAAAGTGCTTCATAGAAGTTTACAACGCAGAGCCGTGAAAATAAAAAATAATTTTTCATTCCCCAAAAATTGTTTTAGCAAGCAATTTTTTATTTTCTCAAGAGTAACAGGAAAAATTGGACCCCAATTATTGTTGTCCAGTTTGTCCTGAGTACGCTGGTACTCCATATGTGGAAGTAAACCACTGTTTGGGCACACGTCGGGGCTCGGAAGGGAAGCAGTGACGTTTTGAAATGCAGATTTTGATGGAATGGTCTGCGGGTGTCACGTTGCATTTGCAGAGCCCCTGATGTGCCTAAACAGTAGAAACCCCCACAAGTGACCCCATTTTGGAAACTAGACCCCCCAAGGAACTTATCTAGATGTGTGGTGAGCACTTTGAACCCCCAAGTGCTTCACAGAAGTTTATAACGCAGAGCTGTGAAAATAAAAAATAATTTTTCATTCCTCTAAAATTATGTTTTAGCAAGCAATTTTTTATTTTTGCAAGGGTAACAGGAGAAATTGGACCCCAATAATTGTTGCCCAGTTTGTCCTGAGTATGCTGGTACCCCATATGTGGGGGTAAACCATTGTTTGGGTGCACGTCGGGGCTCGGAAGGGAGGGAGCACCATTTGACTTTTTGAACGCAAGATTGGCTGGAATCAATGGTGGCGCCATGTTGCGTATGGAGACCCCTGATGTGCCTAAACAGTGGAAACCCCTCAATTCTAACTCCAACACTAACCCCAACACACCCCTAACCCTAATCCCAACTCTAGCCATAACCCTAATCACAACCCTAATCCCAACACACCCCTAACCACAACCCTAACCCTAATCCCAACCCTAAACTTAATCCCAACCCTAACCCTAACCACAACTTTAACCCCAACACACCCCTATCCCTAACCATAACCCTAACCACAAGCCTATTCTTAACCCTATTTCCAACCCTAGCCCTAATTCCAACCTTAACTCTAATTCGAACTCTAAGGCTATGTGCCCACGTTGCGGATTCGTGTGAGATTTTTCCGCACCATTTTTGAAAAATCCGCAGGTAAAAGGCACTGTGTTTTACCTGCGGATTTACCGCGGATTTCCAGTGTTTTTTATGCGGATTTCACCTGCGGATTCCTATTGAGGAACAGGTGTAAAACGCTGCGAAATCCGCACAAAGAATTGACATGCTGCAGAAAATACAATGCAGCATTTCCGTGCTGTATTTTCCGCACCATGGGCACAGCGGATTTGGTTTTCCATAGGTTTACATGGTACTCTAAACCTGATGGAACACTGCTACGAATCCGCAGCGGCCAATCCGCTGCGGATCCGAAGCCAAATCCGCACCATGTGCACATAGCCTAATTCTAACGCTAACCCTAGTTCTAACCCTACCCCTACCCCTACCCCTAACCCTACCCCTACCCCTAACCCTAACCCTAGTGGAAAAAAAATATATTTTCTTTATTTTATTATTGTCCCTACCTATGGGGGTGATAAAGGGGGGGTTCATTTACTATTTTTTTTATTTTGATCACTGTGATAGGTTTTATCACAGTGATCAAAATGTAGCTGGAACGAATCTGCCAGGCGGCAGATTCGGCGGGCGCACTGCTCATGCGCCCGCCATTTTGGAAGATAACGGCGCCCGTGGAGAAGACGGTCGGACACCGGGAGGCTCGTTAAGTATGAGGGGGGGTGATCGGAGCATGGGGGGGTGATCGGAGCATGGGGGTGGGATCAGAGCACGGGGGGAGCGGACAGGAGGATGGGGTAGCGGACAGGCGGACGGAGGGGAGTACTGGACTGAACGGAGGACCGGGGAGGAGATCAGTGGCGGTGGGGGGGACAGATCAGGGTTTCCAGCCATGGCCGATGATATTACAGCATCGGCCATGGCTGGATTGTAATATTTCACAAGTTTTCATAGTGAAATATTACAAATCGCTCTGATTGGCTGTTTCACTTTCAACAGCCAATCAGAGCGATCGTAGCCACGGGGGGGGTGAAGCCACCCCCCCTGGGCTGAAGTACCACTCCCCCTGTCCCTGCAGATCAGGTGAAATTGGAGTTAACCCTTTCACCCGATCTGCAGGGACGCGATCATTCCATGACACCACATAGGCGTCATGGGTCGGATTGGCACCGACTTTCATGACGCCTACGTGGTGTCATGGGTCGGGAAGGGGTTAATAGTCCCCTTAGGGGACTTGAAGAAAAGGAGAAAAAAATCACTGCTTGCTGCGATTGTCCTCGTATATCAGACAAGACTCACCAATGCAAGTTAGTGGATGCGAGAAAAAGCAAGAACCAAATTTTATAAAATCGGAAAAAATTGGCAACATTCGGTAAATATTTGCATTGCCACAAAAGTATTTTCAGCACTTTAGCAACAATAACGGTGGTGTTTCATGAGCGTTTGACACATGTTTGATGAGGGGAGGGGGTTTGCAGAGCTCAGAGGCATGGAATTCTTGGAAACAGTCATTTTTTCCCCTAACTTTATGTACGCACATTGCGGCTAGCCAATCAGGGCACAGGAAACACCCACAATGCCCTTACACAATGGCTTGTGTCATTGGCTGCTGAAATCACAAGTCTCTCTCCATATAAATAGCGGACATCTTGTTTTAGTGCTATTTTGACATTGTAACAGCGCAGAGAGGCTGCTCCTGACACTGGCACTGTTAGCAGCAAGATTTTAGCTAGTTAGCTAGGCGGCTATATATCAGTCAGATAGTGTATCTAACTAGTGTCCAGTGTGGCTGTTAAATTTACCTTACAGCATTTTTTTCCATTACTGAGTGTTAGGGTTCGAGTTCCCGTCTCTGCGCAGGGGGAATCTCGGGCCATCTCCTGTTGTGAATTCTGTTGTGGGTTCTGCTCTTGGGCTCCCTCCGGTGGTTATAAGTGGTAGTGCTGCTGTTTGTAGTGCTGCTGTTTGTCCTTCACAGCCGTCATCAGGTGCTTCCACTTTGGACGGGGCTGTTTAGTCTGGCTTCACCCTTTAGTGAGTGCCAGTTGGTTTCTCCTGCTGGATTGTCCAAATCATCAAAGATAAGTCCTGGCTTTGTTTTTGCAGTCCACATGCAGTGGACTTTATAGTTCAGTGAATTGCTATGTTTTTTCTTGTCCAGCTTTGTCTGTGTAAGGATTTATTCAGCCAAGCTGGAAGCTCTGGAGTCGCAGAGTTACCCTCCATGCCTTTAGTTAGGTGTGGAGATTTTTGTATTCTCTGTGGTGGATTTTTGTAGTATTTTAATACTGACCACACAGTACTCTGTCCTGTCTTTTCTTTCTAGGTAGCGTGGCCTCCTTTGCTAAATTCTGTTTTCAGTCTGCGTTTGTAATTTCCCTCTCCTCTCACAGTCAATATTTGTGGGGGGCTGTCTTTCCTTTGGGGATTTTTTCTGAGGCAAGATAGTTTTCCTGTTTCTTTCTTTAGGGGTAATTACTCCTCCGGCTGTGACGAGGTGTCGAGGGAGTGACAGGAACATCCCACGGCTACTTATAGTTGCGGTGTTAAGTTCAGGGTCTGCGGTCAGTATAGAGGCCACCTACTCCAGAGCTCGTCCATGCTGCTCCTAGGCCACCAGATCCTAACAATCTCCGCTGCGGTCTCCCATTCTTCTCCTGCCGCAGTGGAGTCTGCTCAGCGGAGACGCCGGTCCCAGTGTCTCACTCAGTCTGACTCTGTACAGAGTGTTACTGCTGCTTTTACTGCTTCTGCCATTGAAGTCAGTGCTGGGCAGCAGCGAGCAGATGCTTCTGGGACTAAGTCCTGCTTTTCTCGTTCTGAGCATGCCTAGAGTAAGATCTCTCAGTGGAGATCGAGGTCACATGATCAGACACTGCAGCTAAGGTCCTGTAGGTGCTCACACTCTGTGGCAGCCTCTCATTGGTCCTTCCAGGAACGTCCTGTACGTGCTGCAACTATTTAAGGCTCACATGGCCGCACGGCTGAAATAAGCCCCTAGAATGCTGGCACCTCCAGCGAGTAGTTTGTATGCTTGGGTATTCAGGGACCTGGCCGAAATAAGCCCCTAGAATGCTGGCACCTCCGGCGAGGAGTTTCCTGTGCATGCATGACCACTGACTGCCTTTGTTTAGACAGTTAGCCTGTGCCTCTGTGGAGTCTAACAGGGCGCAGTGCTTTGAGTTCACGGCTGCTCTGTGAAGTAACAGAGTTAGCTAACATTGCCATTTAGTTCTGCTATTTGCTAGCAGCGGGTTCTCCTGCACGGTGGACCCCGGGCTGCGAACGCATCTATCATAATAAAATCTATATATTCATTTGGTGCGTTCCGCTAGCCCTAACACTGAGGTCCACAGAAAAAGTCATCAGGGCACATGTCCTATAAGCGTGTTTTTCAGTGCTTCTATTGTGCTCCATGCACGAGTATAGCATTCTAAATATTTTTTCACTAGCTTAATGTGAAACAGCCTGCTGTATCTCACATTGTCATTTTGTGGCAGTGATATGAACCTGTCTGCAGACCTAACACGCATTATTATTTTGTAAAACATTTATCTGTTGCTGAATGTGATACAGCCCGCTGTATCCCACATTATCATGTTGTGGTGGTGGTATGAACCTGTCTGCAGACCTAACGCGCATTTAAAAAATTTTTTTCTGTTGCTGAATGTGATACAGCCCGCCATATCCCACGTTGTCATTTTGTGGCTACGATATGAACCTGTCTGCAGACCTTATGTGCATTAAAAATTGTATCAATTTTTCTGTTGCTAAATGTGATACAGCCCGCATGCCATGTATACCAAGCTGTCATTTTGTGGCGGTGATATGAACTTGTCTGCAGACCTAACGTGCATTTAAAAAAATTATAATTTCTGTTGCTAATTGTGATACAGCCCATCATACCTCACATTGTCATTTTGTGGCAGTGATAAGAACCTGTCTGCAGACCTAACAGTCATTATATATTTTTTTAATTTTGTTGCTTTATGTGATTCAGCCCACCTTATACCATGTTGTCTTTTTGTGGTGGTGATATGAACCTGTCTACAGACCTAACACATATTAATTAAAAAAATAAATTCTGTTGCTGAATGTGATACAGTCCACCATATCCCACATTGTCATGTTGAGGTGGTGATATGGATCTGTCTGCAGACCTAAAGTGCATTAAAAAATTATATTTTTTTCTGTTGCTGAATATGATACAGCCCGCTGCATCGCACATTGTCATGTTGTGGTGGTGATGTGAACCTGTTTGTAGACCTAATGCGCATTAAAAAATATAATTTTTTCTGTTGCTAAATGTCATACAGCACGCCGTATCCCACTTTGTCATTTTGTGGTGGTGATATGAAGCTGTCTGCAGACCTCAAGACAATAAAATATTTATTTTTCTGTTGATAAACGTGAAACAGCCTGCTATATCCAACTTTTTCATTTAATGGCATTGAAAGTGTTCTGTGTGCAGAGCTGTGGCACATTAAAATTAATTTATTTTCTTTCATTTTTTTTGCAAACCTGATACAGCAGTCGAGATCTGAGTTTGAAATTGTTTTCAGCCTATCTTCTACATTATGTGCACTTTTGGCATCCAATTTATCATGAGCATCTTTTGTGCCTAGCTTGAGACATGCATCTGATACACCTATCTTCTGATGAACATCAAATACTCTCTGGTAATTGGTGTTGTGTAAATGAGTAATCGTTGTAGGCTGAATCCTGGATCTCGTACTTCCAATAGCCGCCTGTTATTGATCCTGTTGTACGTTGGTAAAAGAGTAATCTCTGTAGGCTGAATCCTGGATCTTATACTTCCCATCACCACCCTGTTATTGATCCTGTTGTGTGTTCCTATTCCCTTTGTCACCATTCCCCTTCCCCTGGTCAATTCATCTAATGAAACGTCGGCTATATTTCTGAAGCAAAAAAGGTGCTTACCAGGTGCTTAACAGGTGTGACTGTATGAAAGAGAGTGTTTCAGCGCCACAGACAATCTTCTAGATTATACAGGCCTCATCCACACTAAAAATATTTTTTTATGTTACTAACCGAATACAGAAGCAGAGATCTCAGCTTGAAATTGTTTTAAGCATCTAGTCAATGTTATACAGGACTCAACGACAGGCCCCCCCAAAATTCTTCTGTTACTAATAAAATACAGAAGAGGAAATCTAATTCAAAAATTGTTTGGAGCATATCTTCATTGTCATCCATCCCTCATCCACATTTAAACAATTCTTTCTTCTGTTACTAATGTGATACAGTAGGGGACATCTCACTTTGAAATTGTTTGTATCATCTAGTCAATGTTATACAGGCCTGATTGGCAGGCCCCCAAAAAATTATTTTGTTACTAATGTCATACAGTAGGGGACATGTCACTTTGAAATTGTTTGGAGCGTGTAGTCAATGTTATACCGGCCTCATTGGCAGGCACCCCAAAAATTCTTCTGTTACTAACGTATTACAGTATGGGACATCTCAAGTACAAATTGTTTGGAACATGTAGTCAATGTTATACAGGCCTCATCCACACCAAAAAGACAAAAAAAACTGTTAGTAATTAGTGTTGAGCGATACCGTCCGATACTTGAAAGTATCGGTATCGGATAGTATCGGCCGATACCCGAAAAGTATCGGATATCGCCGATACCGATACCCGATACCAATACAAGTCAATGGGACACCAAGTATCAGAAGGTATCCTGATGGTTCCCAGGGTCTGAAGGAGAGGAAACTCCCCTTCAGGCCCTGGGATCCATATTAATGTGTAAAATAAAGAATAAAAATAAACAAAATTGATATACTCACCCTCTGACGCGCCCTGGTTGTAACCGCCAGCCTCCGTTCATAAGAATGAGCGCTTGAAAGTCCTTAGATGACGTCGCGGCCTGTGATTGGTCGCGGAGCGGTCACGTGACCGCAACGCGACCAATCACAAGCCGTGACGTCATCTAAGGTCTTTCAAGCGCTTGAGTCAGTACGGCAGTGGTTTCTGCAGCAGCACATCGAGGCTGGCTCAGTGGTGGAGGAATTTGTCATGATCCATTTTTGGATTGGCACTGGTATATGAAGATCCTGATGGCTGAGTTTAGACTCTGAAAATCAAGCAGGGGGCCAGCCGGCTGAGGAGCACTGCTCAGAGTTTAGGAGATGGACCTCTGACACTCAGTTGAATGACCATGCACTTAAGAGCCATTTTTGTCACGGTCTGTCAGCTAGGTTTCAGGATACTCTGTTGCAGTATGCTACTCCTGGGACGTTGGAGGCCGCCATGGCCATTGTTATCCGGGTGGATAGATGTTTCAGGGAGAGACATACACCAAACTGCCCCCTGTTGTTTTTTTCTAGGGAGGAGGACACACTGGTGCAGAGGGTCAACCTATGCAGGTGGAAGGAGTCTGTTCTCAAATAGGGTTGCCTGTGGTTCGCCGTGGGATGTTTCTACTGTGGTCATATGGAACATTACATTAATGTCTGCTCATCCCGCGCCAAAGCCACGTTCCCCTGGTCGTGTGGAGGAAGGCGACCAGGGTGTGTATATTTCTTCCATCTTTTCATCTCAGTGTACCATTCCTGCTGAAATGGAGATTTACGGGGTTATGGGGTGAGACTATACCAGTGTTTGTGGATAGTAGAACTGGAGTCAATTTGGTGGAATCTCCCTTTGACCAGACCCATAGTCTGATGGGTATGATGCTGGCTGTTATGACCCCAATGGCAGAGGGTCTCAGAAATAATTACTAAGTCTGCAAACACAAAAAAACAAGCTCATAGGGCAGTGGTAACTGAGCTGACCATATATCTAATCCTAGCACCACAAATAGCAGCAGCCGGGGAACGTGCCTACGTTGGTTCTAGACGTCTCGCGCCAGCCGGAGAACTAACTAACCCTAGAAGGGAAAAGAAAGACCTTTCTTGCCTCCAGAGGAAAGACCCCAAAAGTTGGATACAAGCCCCCAACAAATAATAACGGTGAGGTAAGAGGAAAAGACAAATGTAAGAATGAGCTAGGTATTTAGCAAAGAGAGGCCCACTAGCTAATAGCAGAATATAGTAAGATGACTTATATGGTCAGCAAAAACCCTATCAAAATATCCACGCTGGATATTCAAGAACCCCCGAACCGTCTAACGGCCCGGGGGGAGAACACCAGCCCCCTAGAGCTTCCAGCAAAGTCAGGAATCACATTTAGTACAAGCTGGACAAAAATAAGAGCAAAGCAAATAACCAAAAAACAAAGAAGCAGGACTTAGCTTAATTTTGCACGAACCAGGATCAGCAGACAGGAGCAAACAGAAAGGATCTGATTACAACGATGCCAGGCACTGGACTAAGGATCCAGGAAGTTTATATAGCAACACCCCTGGACTAACGACCCAGGTGGGTGCCAAACTGAGGAAAGACAATCCCAGAGTCATATCACTAGTAACCACAAGAGGGAGCCAAAAAGTCTAATTCACAACAGTACCCCCCCCTTAAGGAGGGGTCACTGAACCCTCACCAAGACCACCAGGGCGATCAGGATGAGCAGCGTGAAAGGCACGAACTAAATCGGCCGCATGCAAATCAGAAGCAACCACCCAGGAATTATCCTCCTGACCATAGCCCTTCCACTTGACCAGATACTGAAGCCTCCGTCTGGAGAGACGAGAATCCAAGATCTTCTCCACCACGTACTCCAACTCGCCCTCAACCAACACCAGAGCAGGAGGCTCAACAGAAGGAACCACAGGTACAACGTACCGCCGCAACAAAGACCTATGGAACATGTTGTGAATGGCAAACGACACCGGAAGATCCAAGCGAAAGGACACAGGATTAAGGATTTCCAATATCTTGTAAGGACCGATGAAGCGAGGCTTAAATTTAGGAGAGGAGACCTTCATAGGAACAAATCGAGAAGACAGCCATACCAAATCCCCAACACGAAGTCGGGGACCCACACCGCGGCGGCGGTTGGCAAAACGCTGAGCCTTCTCCTGTGACAACTTTAAGTTGTCCACCACATGATTCCAGATCTGCTGCAACCTATCCACCACAGAATCTACCCCAGGACAGTCAGAAGGCTCCACATGTCCTGAGGAAAAACGAGGATGGAAACCAGAGTTGCAGAAAAATGGCGAAACCAAAGTAGCGGAACTAGCCCGATTATTAAGGGCAAACTCAGCCAACGGCAAGAAGGTCACCCAATCATCCTGATCTGCCGAAACAAAACACCTCAAATAAGCCTCCAGAGTCTGATTAGTTCGCTCCGTTTGTCCATTAGTTTGAGGATGAAAGGCAGACGAAAACGACAAATCAATGCCCATCCTAGCACAAAAGGATCGCCAGAACCTGGAAACAAACTGGGATCCTCTGTCAGACACAATATTCTCAGGAATGCCGTGTAAACGAACCACATTCTGAAAGAACACAGGAACCAGATCGGAAGAGGAAGGCAGCTTAGGCAAAGGCACCAAATGGACCATTTTAGAAAAGCGATCACATACCACCCAGATGACAGACATGCCCTGAGACACCGGGAGATCTGAAATGAAATCCATGGAAATGTGTGTCCAAGGCCTCTTCGGGACAGGCAAGGGCAAGAGCAACCCGCTGGCACGAGAACAGCAAGGCTTAGCTCGAGCACAAGTCCCACAGGACTGCACAAATGACCGCACATCCCGTGACAAGGAAAGCCACCAAAAGGACCTAGCCACCAGATCTCTGGTGCCAAAAATTCCCGGATGCCCTGCCAACACCGAGGAATGAACCTCGGAAATGACTCTGCTGGTCCACTTATCAGGAACAAACAGTCTGTCAGGTGGACAAGAGTCAGGTCTACCAGCCTGAAATCTCTGCAACACACGTCGCAAATCATGACAAATGGCCGACAAGATAACTCCCTCTTTAAGAATACCAACTGGTTCTGCGACTCCAGGAGAGTCAGGCACAAAGCTCCTTGAAAGAGCATCAGCCTTCACATTCTTTGAACCTGGTAAATACGAGACCACAAAGTCAAAACGGGAGAAAAACAATGACCAGCGGGCCTGTCTAGGATTCAGGCGTTTAGCAGACTCGAGATACATCAAATTTTTGTGATCAGTCAAGACCACCACACGATGCTTAGCACCCTCGAGCCAATGACGCCACTCCTCAAATGCCCACTTCATGGCCAACAACTCCCGATTGCCAACATCATAATTCCGCTCAGCAGGCGAAAACTTCCTAGAGAAGAAAGCACATGGTCTCATTACCGAGCAACCAGGGCCTCTCTGCGACAAAACGGCCCCTGCCCCAATCTCAGAAGCATCCACTTCGACCTGAAAGGGAAGTGAGACATCAGGCTGGTACAAAACAGGCGCCGAAGTAAACCGGCGCTTCAACTCTTGGAACGCCTCCACGGCTGCAGGAGCCCAGTTAGCAACATCAGAACCTTTCTTGGTCATATCCGTCAAAGGTTTAACAACGCTAGAAAAATTAGCGATAAAACGATGGTAGAAGTTAGCAAAACCCAAGAACTTCTGAAGACTCTTAACTGACGTGGGTTGAGTCCAATCATGAATAGCTCGGTGTCATGGTTCCCAATGGCAAGGGAACGTCAGAGAACTTAAATAACAGACTAGCTCTTGGGTGATGGAATCTCGAGCTGACCGTGAGCTAAACCTACCACACAACTAACAGTGGCCGGGTGACGTACCTACGTTTTATCCCTAGACGCCCAGTGCCAGCTGGAGAACTAACTAACCCTAATAGAAGAAAAAACAGACCTGGCTTACCTCTAGGGAACTTCCCCCAAAAAGGAGACAGAAGCCCCCCACATTTATTGACGGTGAGTTCAGAGGAAAAGACATACGCAGTATGAAGGTAGGTTCAGCAAAGCGAGGTCCGCTTACTAGATAATAAGAAGATACAATAGGGAACTTCACGGTCAGCTGAAAACCCTATTAAAATACCATCCAGAAATTACTTTAAGACTCATGTGTCAACTCATGACACCGGAGTGGTAATTTCGGCCCACAAGAGCTTCCAGCTACAGAAACATAACATAACTGTGAACTGGAACAAAAATGCAAACAAACTAAGGACTAAGAGTCCAACTTAGCTGATAGTAGTCTAGTCTAGAAGCAGGAACATGCAACAGAAAGGCTCTGGTTACATTGATGGCCGGCACTAGAATAACTGAGCAGCAAGGCTAAATAGGATACTCCCACATCCTGATGGAAACAGGTGAACAGAGAAAGTGAAGCACACAAGTCCAGTACCACCAGCGACCACCGGGGGAGCCCAAAAACCAAATTCACAACAGTACCCCCCCCTCAAGGAGGGGGCACCGAACCCTCACAAGAACCACCAGGGCGATCAGGTTGAGCCCTATGAAAGGCACGGACCAAATCAGAGGCATGAACATCAGAGGCTGTCACCCAAGAATTATCCTCCTGACCGTAGCCCTTCCACTTGACCAGATACTGAAGTTTCCGTCTGGAAACACGGGAGTCCAAGATCTTCTCCACAACGTACTCCAATTCACCCTCAACCAACACCGGAGCGGGAGGCTCAACGGAAGGCACAACCGGTACCTCATATGTTATGACCCCAATGGCGAGGGTCTCAGAGGAACGTGGAAGTCTGCAGAATACAAAAATCCAGCTCATAGGGCAGTGGTAACTGGGTTGACCATATATCTACTCCTAACGCCAACACTAGAAGTAGCCGGGGATCATTCCTACGTTGATTCTAGATGACACGCGCCAGCCGGAGAATCTAGCTACCCCTAGTAGAGGAAAACAAAGACCTTTCTTGCCTCCAGAGAAGGGGACCCCAAAGCTGGATAGAAGCCCCCCACAAATAATGACGGTGAGGTAAGAGGAAATGACAAACACAGAAATGAACCAGGTTTAGCACAGAGAGGCCCGCTTACTGATAGCAGAATAAAGAAAGGTAACTTATATGGTCAACAAAAACCCTATCAAAATCCACACTGGAAATTCAAGAACCCCCGAACCGTCTAACGGTCCGGGGGGAGAACACCAGCCCCCTAGAGCTTCCAGCAAAGGTCAGGATATAGATTTGGAACAAGCTGGACAAAAATACAAAACCAAAACAAATAGTAAAAAGCAAAAGGCAGACTTAGCTGATATAACTGGAACCAGGATCAGTAGACAAGAGCACAGCAGACTAGCTCTGATAACTACGTTGCCAGGCATTGAACTGAAGGTCCAGGGAGCTTAAATAGCAACACCTGTTGTGAATTTGGATTCTGGGCTCCCCCGGTGGCTACTGGTGGAATTGAACTGGTGTCTTCATCTTCTCTGTTCACCTGTTCCCATCAAGATGTGGGAGTCGCTATATAACCTTGCTGCTCTGTTAGTTGCTTGCCGGTCAACAATGTTATCAGAAGCCTCTCTGTGCTTGTTCCTGCTCCTAGACAACTACTAGATAAGTTGGACTCTTGTCCATGTTTGTTTTTGCATTTTGTTCCAGTTCACAGCTGTAGTTTCGTTACTGTGTCTGGAAAGCTCTTGTGAACGGGAATTGCCACTCTGGTGTTATGAGTTAATGCCAGAGTTTTAAAGTAATTTCTGGATGGTGTTTTTTGATAGGGTTTTCAGCTGACCATGAAAGTGTCCTTTCTGTCTTCTGCTATGTAGTAAGTGGACCTCAAATTTGCTAAACCTATTTTCATACTACGTTTGTTATTTCATCTCAACTCACCGCCAATACATGTGGGGGGCCTCTGTCTCCTTTCGGGGTATTTCTCTAGAGGTGAGCTAGGACTAATATTTTCCTCTGCTAGCTTTATTTAGTCCTCCGGCTGGGCTGGGCATCTAGAATCAACGTAGGCATGCTACCCGGCCACTGCTAGTTGTGCGTTAGGTTTAGTTCATGGTCAGCTCAGTTCCCATCTTCCAAGAGCTAGTTCCTATATATGCTTATGCTATGTTCTCTTGCCATTGAGATCATGACAAACACCCCTAACTAACGACCCAGGTGCGGATAAAAGGAATGACAGAAAAACCAGAGTCAAAAAACTAGTAACCACTAGAGGGAGCAAAAAGCAAATTCACAACAGTACTCCCCCCTTAGTGAGGGGTCACCGAACCCTCACCACGACCACCAGGGCGATCAGGATGAGCGGCATGAAAGGCACGAACTAAATCGGCCGCATGAACATCAGAGGCGACCACCCAGGAATTATCCTCCTGACCATAGCCCTTCCACTTGACCAGGTACTGAAGCCTCCGCCTGGAGAGGCGAGAATCCAAGATTTTCTCCACCACGTACTCCAACTCGCCCTCAACCAACACCGGAGCAGGAGGCTCAGCAGAAGGAACTACAGGCACAATGTACCGCCGCAACAAGGACCTATGAAATACATTGTGAATAGCAAACGACACAGGAAGATCCAGACGAAAAGATACAGGATTAAGGATTTCCAATATCTTGTAAGGCCCAATAAAACGAGGTTTAAATTTGGGAGAGGAGACCTTCATAGGAACAAAGCGGGAAGAAAGCCACACCAAATCCCCAACGCGTAGTCGGGGACCCACACCGCGGCGGCGGTTGGCAAAGCGCTGAGCCTTCTCCTGTGACAACTTCAAGTTGTCCACCACATGATTCCAGATCTGCTGCAACCTATCCACCACAGAATCCACCCCAGGACAGTCAGAAGGCTCCACATGACCCGAAGAAAAGCGAGGATGGAAACCAGAGTTGCAGAAAAAAGGCGAAACCAAGGTGGCGGAACTAGCCCGATTATTAAGGGCAAACTCAGCCAACGGCAAGAATGTCACCCAATCGTCCTGATCAGCAGAGACAAAACACCTCAAATAAGCCTCCAAAGTCTGATTGGTTCGCTCCGTCTGTCCATTAGTCTGAGGATGGAAAGCAGACGAAAACGACAAATCAATGCCCATCCTACTACAAAAGGATCGCCAGAACCTGGAAACGAACTGGGATCCTCTGTCTGACACAATATTCTCAGGGATGCCGTGCAAACGAACCACGTTCTGGAAAAACACAGGAACCAGATCGGAAGAGGAAGGCAGCTTAGGCAAAGGAACCAAATGGACCATCTTGGAGAAGCGATCACATATCACCCAGATAACGGACATGCCCTGAGATAGCGGAAGATCAGAAATAAAATCCATGGAGATATGTGTCCAAGGTCTCTTCGGGACAGGCAAGGGCAAGAGCAAACCGCTGGCACGAGAACAGCAAGGCCTTTTCTGCCTGAATCTCAAGATTGGGTTCCTCATAAAGTAAACCGAGCGCCAGAAAAAACGCATCAAGATCAGCCAATGCCGGATCTCCTGGCGCCAGCGAAAAAGCCCAATCCTGAGGGTCGCCCCGTAAGAACGAAATAACAATTTTTACTTGCTGAGCAGAATCTCCTGATGAACAGGGTCTCAGGGACAAAAACAATTTACAATTATTCACGAAATTCCTAAACTTAAACCTGTCTCCGGAAAACAGTTCAGGAATCGGTATTTTAGGTTCTGACCTAGGATTTCTGATAACATAGTCTTGTATGCCCTGCACACGAGTAGCCAGCTGGTCCACACTTGTAATCAAGGTCTGGACATTCATGTCTGCAGCAAGCATAGCCACTCTGAGGTAAAGGGGAAGGAGAAAAAAAAAAAAAAACCTCAGAATCTTCTTTCTTATAATCCCTCTTCTGCAATGCATTAAACATTTAATACTGGCCTGGCAAACTGTTATGACCCCAATGGCGAGGGTCTCAGAGGAACGTGGAAGTCTGCAGAATACAAAAATCCAGCTCATAGGGCAGTGGTAACTGGGTTGACCATATATCTACTCCTAACGCCAACACTAGAAGTAGCCGGGGATCATTCCTACGTTGATTCTAGATGACACGCGCCAGCCGGAGAATCTAGCTACCCCTAGTAGAGGAAAACAAAGACCTTTCTTGCCTCCAGAGAAGGGGACCCCAAAGCTGGATAGAAGCCCCCCACAAATAATGACGGTGAGGTAAGAGGAAATGACAAACACAGAAATGAACCAGGTTTAGCACAGAGAGGCCCGCTTACTGATAGCAGAATAAAGAAAGGTAACTTATATGGTCAACAAAAACCCTATCAAAATCCACACTGGAAATTCAAGAACCCCCGAACCGTCTAACGGTCCGGGGGGAGAACACCAGCCCCCTAGAGCTTCCAGCAAAGGTCAGGATATAGATTTGGAACAAGCTGGACAAAAATACAAAACCAAAACAAATAGTAAAAAGCAAAAGGCAGACTTAGCTGATATAACTGGAACCAGGATCAGTAGACAAGAGCACAGCAGACTAGCTCTGATAACTACGTTGCCAGGCATTGAACTGAAGGTCCAGGGAGCTTAAATAGCAACACCCCTAACTAACGACCCAGGTGCGGATAAAAGGAATGACAGAAAAACCAGAGTCAAAAAACTAGTAACCACTAGAGGGAGCAAAAAGCAAATTCACAACACTCATACCTGCGCAATAATGACCGATGGAAGACATTATGGATAGAAAAAGATGCCGGGAGGTCCAATCGAAAGGACACAGGGTTAAGAATCTCCAAAATCTTATACGGGCCGATGAACCGAGGCTTAAACTTAGGAGAAGAAACCCTCATAGGGACAAAACGAGAAGACAACCACACCAAGTCCCCAACACGAAGACGAGGACCAACACGACGACGGCGGTTAGCAAAATGCCGAGTCTTCTCCTGGGACAACTCCAAATTGTCCACCACCTGTCCCCAAATCCGATGCAACCTATCCACCACAGTATCCACTCCAGGACAATCCGAAGACTCCACCTGACCAGAAGAAAAGCGAGGATGAAACCCCGAATTGCAAAAGAAAGGAGAAACCAAAGTGGCAGAACTAGCCCGATTATTGAGGGCAAACTCCGCCAACGGCAAAAAGGCAACCCAGTCATCCTGATCCGCAGACACAAAACACCTCAAATAAGTCTCCAAGGTCTGATTAGTTCGCTCAGTCTGGCCATTAGTCTGAGGATGGAACGCAGACGAAAAAGACAAATCAATGCCCATCCTAGCACAGAACGCCCGCCAAAATCTAGACACGAACTGGGTCCCCCTGTCAGAAACGATATTCTCCGGAATACCATGCAAGCGAACCACATTTTGAAAAAACAGAGGAACCAACTCGGAAGAGGACGGCAACTTAGGCAAGGGCACCAAATGAACCATCTTTGAAAAACGGTCACACACCACCCAGATGACAGACATTTTCTGAGAAACAGGGAGATCAGAAATAAAATCCATAGAGATGTGAGTCCAAGGCCTCTTTGGAATAGGCAAAGATAACAACAATCCGCTAGCCCGAGAACAACAAGGTTTGGCCCGAGCACAAACATCACAAGACTGCACAAAAACTGGTACATCTCGAGACAGAGAAGGCCACCAGAAGGACCTAGCCACCAAATCCCTGGTACCAAAGATCCCGGGATGACCTGCCAACGCAGAAGAATGAACCTCCGAGATGACTCTACTGGTCCAATCATCAGGAACAAACAGTCTACCAGACGGGCAACGATCAGGTCTATCCGCCTGAAACTCCTGCAAAGCCCGTCGCAGGTCTGGGGAAACAGCAGATAATATCACCCCATCCTTAAGGATACCTGTAGGTTCAGAATCACCAGGGAAATCAGGCTGAAAACTCCTAGAAAGGGCATCCGCCTTCACATTTTTAGAACCTGGTAAGTATGAGACCACAAAATTAAACCGAGAGAAAAACAACGACCAGCGCGCCTGTCTAGGATTCAGGCGCCTGGCAGACTCAAGATAAATCAAATTCTTGTGATCGGTCAATACCACCACCTGATGTCTAGCCCCCTCAAGCCAATGACGCCACTCCTCAAAAGCCCACTTCATAGCCAAAAGCTCCCGATTACCAATATCATAATTTCGCTCGGCGGGCGAAAATTTTTGAGAAAAGAACGCACAAGGTCTCATCATGGAGCAATCGGAACTTTTCTGCGACAAGACCGCCCCAGCTCCGATTTCGGAAGCATCGACCTCAACCTGAAAAGGAAGAGTAACATCAGGCTGACGCAACACAGGGGCGGAAGAAAAGCGGCGCTTAAGCTCCCGAAAGGCCTCCACAGCAGCAGGGGACCAATCAGCAACATCAGCACCCTTTTTGGTTAAATCAGTCAAAGGTTTAGCAACATCAGAAAAACCAGTTATAAATCGACGATAAAAATTAGCAAAGCCCAAAAATTTCTGAAGGCTCTTAAGCGAAGAAGGTTGCGTCCAATCACAAATAGCCCGAACCTTGACAGGATCCATCTCAATGGAAGAGGGGGAAAAAATGTACCCCAAAAAAGAAATCTTTTGAACCCCAAAAATACACTTAGAACCCTTCACACACAAGGAATTAGCCCGCAGAACCTGAAAAACCCTCCTGACCTGTTGGACATGAGAATCCCAGTCATCCGAAAAAATCAAAATATCATCCAGATACACGATCATGAATTTATCCAAATATTCCCGGAAAATGTCATGCATAAAGGACTGAAAGACTGAAGGGGCATTTGAAAGACCAAAAGGCATTACTAAATACTCAAAATGGCCCTCGGGCGTATTAAATGCGGTTTTCCACTCATCCCCCTGCTTAATTCGCACCAAATTATACGCCCCACGGAGATCAATCTTAGAGAACCACTTAGCCCCTTTTATTCGAGCAAACAAATCAGTCAGCAGTGGCAGAGGATACTGATATCTGACTGTAATTTTATTCAAGAGTCGATAATCAATATACGGCCTCAAAGAGCCATCTTTTTTAGATACAAAGAAAAAACCGGCTCCTAAGGGAGATGAAGAAGGATGAATATGTCCCTTTTCCAGGGACTCCTTAATATATTCTCGCATAGCAGCATGTTCAGGTACAGATAGATTAAATAAACGACCCTTTGGAAATTTACTGCCCGGAATCAGATCTATGGTACAATCGCAATCTCTGTGAGGAGGTAGTGAACCAAGCTTAGGCTCCTCAAAAACATCACGATAATCAGATAAAAATTCCGGAATCTCAGAGGGAATAGATGACGAAATGGAAACCAAAGGTACGTCCCCATGAGCCCCCTGACATCCCCAGCTTAACACAGACATTGCTTTCCAGTCAAGAACTGGGTTATGAGATTGTAATCATGGCAATCTGAGCACCAAAACATCATGTAGATTGTACAACACAAGGAAGCGAATCGTCTCCTGATGGTCTGGATTCATACGCATAGTCACTTGTGTCCAGTATTGTGGTTTATTACTAGCCAATGGTGTAGAGTCAATACCCTTCAGAGGTATAGGAACTTCCAGAGGCTCTAGATCAAACCCACAGCGCCTGGCAAAGGACCAATCCATGAGACTCAAAGCGGCGCCAGAGTCGACATAGGCATCCACGGTAATTGACGATAATGAACAAATCAAGGTCACAGACAAAATAAACTTAGACTGTAAAGTGCCAATTGAAATAGACTTATCAACCTTTTTTGTACGTTTAGAGCATGCTGATATAACATGAGTTGAATCACCACAATAGAAGCACAACCCATTTTTTCGCCTAAAATTCTGCCGTTCACTTCTGGACAGAATTCTATCACATTGCATATTTTCTGGAGCCTTCTCAGAAGACACCGCCAAATGGTGCACAGGTTTGCGCTCCCGCAAACGCCGATCAATCTGAATAGCCATTGTCATGGACTCATTCAGACCTGTAGGTGCAGGGAACCCCACCATAACATCTTTAATGGCATCAGAGAGACCCTCTCTGAAATTCGCCGCCAGGGCGCACTCATTCCACTGAGTAAGCACAGACCATTTACGAAATTTTTGGCAGTATATTTCAGCTTCATCTTGCCCTTGAGATAGGGCCATCAAGGCTTTTTCAGCCTGAATCTCTAAATTAGGTTCCTCATAAAGCAACCCCAAAGCCAGAAAAAACGCATCCACATTGAGCAACGCAGGATCCCCGGGTGCCAATGCAAATGCCCAGTCTTGAGGGTCACCCCGCAGCAAGGAAATTACTATCCTAACCTGCTGTGCGGGATCTCCAGCGGAGCGAGATCTCAGGGAAAGAAATAATTTACAATTATATTTGAAATTCAGGAAACGAGATCTATCCCCGGAGAAAAATTCTGGTATAGGAATTCTAGGTTCAGATATAGGAGCATGAATAACAAAATCCTGTAAATTTTGAACCTTCGTAGCAAGATTATTCAAACCTGTAGCCAAACTCTGAGGATTAATTTTAATCAGGTGAGATCAGAGCCATTCAAGGATTAGAAGGAGAGAGAGAGGCAAAGGCTGCAATTAGAGCAGAAATGCAACTGAGTCAACTATAGAGCAAGCTCAGAAGAAAAAAAAAAAAAAAATCTGCAGACTTCTTTTTCTCTCCTTTCTTCTGCCAACGGTTTTAACCCTTGGCCGGCCATACTGTCATGGTTCCCAATGGCAAGGGAACGTCAGAGAACTTAAATAACAGACTAGCTCTTGGGTGATGGAATCTCGAGCTGACCGTGAGCTAAACCTACCACACAACTAACAGTGGCCGGGTGACGTACCTACGTTTTATCCCTAGACGCCCAGCGCCAGCCGGAGAACTAACTAACCCTAATAGAAGAAAAAACAGACCTGGCTTACCTCTAGGGAAATTCCCCCAAAAAGGAGACAGAAGCCCCCCACATATATTGACGGTGAGTTCAGAGGAAAAGACATACGCAGTATGAAGGTAGGTTCAGCAAAGCGAGGTCCGCTTACTAGATAGTAAGAAGATACAATAGGGAACTTCACGGTCAGCTGAAAACCCTATTAAAATACCATCCAGAAATTACTTTAAGACTCATGTGTCAACTCATGACACCGGAGTGGTAATTTCGGCCCACAAGAGCTTCCAGCTACAGAAACATAACATAACTGTGAACTGGAACAAAAATGCAAACAAACTAAGGACTAAGAGTCCAACTTAGCTGATAGTAGTCTAGAAGCAGGAACATGCAACAGAAAGGCTCTGGTTACATTGATGGCCGGCACTAGAATAACTGAGCAGCAAGGCTAAATAGGATACTCCCACATCCTGATGGAAACAGGTGAACAGAGAAAGTGAAGCACACAAGTCCAGTACCACCAGCGACCACCGGGGGAGCCCAAAAACCAAATTCACAACAGCTCGGACCTTGACTGGGACCATCTCCACAGCAGAAGGGGAAAAAATAAACCCCAAAAAGGGAACCTTCTGTACTCCAAAGAGACACTTTGAGCCCTTAACAAACAAAGCATTCTCACGCAAAACCTGAAACACCATCCTGACCTGCTCCACATGTGAGTCCAAATCTTCAGAGAAAACCAGAATATCATCCAGATAAACAATCATAAATTTATCCAGATACTTCCGGAAAATATCATGCATAAAGGACTGAAACACTGAGGGAGCATTAGAGAGCCCAAAAGGCATCACCAAGTACTCAAAATGACCTTCGGGCGTATTAAATGCTGTCTTCCATTCATCTCCTTGCTTAGTGAGCACAAGGTTGTACGCACCACGAAGATCTATCTTGGTGAACCACTTGGCACCTTTAATCCGGGCAAACAAGTCCGACAACAGAGGCAAAGGATACTGAAATTTAACAGTGATTTTATTCAGAAGCCGATAGTCAATACAAGGTCTCAAAGATCCGTCCTTCTTGGCCACAAAAAAGAATCCCGCACCAAGAGGGGAAGAGGATGGACGGATATGCCCCTTCTCCAGAGACTCCTTGATATACGAACGCATTGCGGCATGCTCAGGTACAGACAGATTAAATAGTCTTCCCTTAGGAAATGTACTACCTGGAATCAAATCTATGGCGCAGTCACAGTCCCTATGAGGAGGCAGAGCACTGGACCTGGACTCGCTGAATACATCCTGATAATCAGACAAATACTCAGGAACTTCCGAAGGAGTAGAGGAAGCAATAGACACCGGCGGGGAATCAGCATGAATTCCCTGACAGCCCCAACTTGACACAGACATTGCCTTCCAATCCAAGACTGGATTGTGGGTCTGTAACCATGGCAGACCCAAAACGACCAAATCATGCATTTTATGCATAACAAGAAAACGAATCACCTCCCGATGTTCAGGAGTCATGCACATGGTTACCTGCGTCCAAAACTGCGGTTTATTTTCCACCAATGGTGTAGCATCAATACCTCTAAGAGGAATAGGATTTACCAATGGTTCAAGAACAAAACCACAGCGCTTGGCAAATGACAGATCCATAAGACTCAGGGCAGAACCTGAATCCACAAACGCCATAACAGGGTAAGAAGACAATGAGCAAATTAAAGTCACAGACAAAATAAATTTAGGTTGCAAATTACCAATGGCGACAGGACTAACAACCCTTGTAAGGCGTTTAGAGCATGCTGATATAACATGTGTAGAATCACCACAGTAAAAACAACCCATTCTGACGTCTATGATTTTTCCGCTCATTTCTAGTCTGAATTCTATCACATTGCATTAAATCAGGTGTTTGTTCAGACAACACCACCAGAGGATTAGCGGTTTTGCGCTCCCGCAAACGCCGGTCAATTTGAATAGCCAGCGCCATGGAATCATTCAGACTTGTAGGAATGGGGAAACCCACCATCACATTCTTAATGGCTTCAGAAAGGCCATTTCTGAAATTTGCGGCCAGAGCACACTCATTCCATTGAGTAAGCACGGACCATTTCCGAAATTTTTGGCAATACACTTCAGCTTCATCCTGGCCCTGAGAAATAGCCAGCAAGGCTTTTTCAGCCTGAACTTCAAGATTGGGTTCCTCGTAAAGCAATCCGAGTGCCAGAAAAAACGCATCAATATTTGCCAATGCCGGATCTCCTGGCGCTAGCGAGAAAGCCCAATCCTGAGGGTCGCCCCGTAAAAAAGAGATAACAATTTTAACTTGCTGAGCTGAATCTCCAGATGAACGGGGTCTCAGAGATAGAAACAATTTACAATTATTCCTGAAATTCCTAAACTTAAATCGGTCTCCAGAAAACAGTTCAGGAATAGGTATTTTAGGTTCAGACATTGGACTACTGGTAACAAAATCTTGTATGCCCTGCACACGAGCAGCAAGCTGGTCTACACTTGTAATCAAGGTCTGGACATTCATGTCTGCAGCAAGCACAAGCCACTCAGAGGTAAAGGGGAGGAAGAGAGAAAAAAAAAAAAAAACCTCAGAATTTCCTTTCTTATTATCCCACTTCTGCAATGCATTAAACATTCAATGTTCGCCTGGCATACTGTTATGACCCCAATGGCAGAGGGTCTCAGAAATAATTACTAAGTCTGCAAACACAAAAAACCAGCTCATAGGGCAGTGGTAACTGAGCTGACCATATATCTAATCCTAGCACCACAAATAGCAGCAGCCGGGGAACGTGCCTACGTTGGTTCTAGACGTCTCGCGCCAGCCGGAGAACTAACTAACCCTAGAAGGGAAAAGACCTTTCTTGCCTCCAGAGAAAAGACCCCAAAAGTTGGATACAAGCCCCCAACAAATAATAACGGTGAGGTAAGAGGAAAAGACCTAACGTAAGAATGAGCTAGGTATTTAGCAAAGAGAGGCCCACTAGCTAATAGCAGAATATAGTAAGATGACTTATATGGTCAGCAAAAACCCTATCAAAATATCCACGCTGGATATTCAAGAACCCCCAAACCGTCTAACGGCCCGGGGGGAGAACACCAGCCCCCTAGAGCTTCCAGCAAAGTCAGGAATCACATTTAGTACAAGCTGGACAAAAATAAGAGCAAAGCAAATAACCAAAAAACAAAGAAGCAGGACTTAGCTTAATTTTGCACGAATCAGGATCAGCAGACAGGAGCAAACAGAAAGGATCTGATTACAACGATGCCAGGCACTGGACTAAGGATCCAGGAAGTTTATATAGCAACACCCCTGGACTAACGGCCCAGGTGGGTGCCAAACTGAGGAAAGACAATCCCAGAGTCATATCACTAGTAACCACAAGAGGGAGCCAAAAAGTCTAATTCACAACAGCTGGCAAGACCCATTAGTGTTCAGGCAATTGACTCTGTCCTTCTCAGCCACGGGAGGGTGACCCAAGTTGTAGATAATATTAACCTGCATATAGGGACTCTTCATGAGGAGTCCCTGTCGTGCTATGTCTCAGATGGTATGCCAACTTCCATCGCACTAGGCCTGCCTTGGTTGAAGAGACACAACCCAGTCATAAATTGGTCATAAAACATCAGTTGGAAGTATGCTTCTGGGACCTGGATTTCTAGGGTTATTGGGCCATATCGGGTGTCGGCCTTTCTCAACCCGGGGACTTTCAAGCTGGAGTTACCCCCAATAAGGCATATTCATAGCATATTCCACAGGTCGGCACTCTGGAGATTTGTTGCTCTACCGGAGCCTACATTATTGCCATCTTTATTGGGCTGCGTTTTCCATAAACCTGAGGATCAGGTGACTGCAGAAGTGAATCTTTGTGGATCGAGGCATCCTCACCGTATGTTGTTTTCGTTTCCGGTGAGGAAATACATATTAATGTAAACACTGCCTGATTACATTGAGCCCTGGCTGCGCAGTATGGAGGCTGGGAGGGATTCTCTCTGCAGTTTGGAATGTGTACTTAATTAAGGCAGAGGTTGAGGGCGCAGGTGGAGGCTCTAGAGGAGGTGGAGGAGGCAGAAGCACTGCAGGAACTGTTACATGCAGAGGTTTGTTCCGCAAGCCCTGAAGATTCCAAAACTTGGTGTCTAGTTACACCTTGGTATCAACTGCTTTAGTTCTCCATCCCCTGGTGTATACTAGTTTAGTTCTCCAACCCAAGCTGTTTAGTAGTTTAGTTCTCTAACTTATATTTTCTATTAGTTTAGTTCTCCATATTCTGGTGTTAAATTGTTTAGTTCTCCAACCCCTGTTGTCTATTAGTTTAGTTATCCATCGTATGGTGTGCAGTGGTTTAGTTCTACAACCCTAGCTGTTTAGTAGTTTAGTACTCCAACCCCTGTTGTCTAGTAGTTTAGTTAGCCATCTTTTGGTATGTTGTGGTTTATTTCTCAATCCCCAAGCACCCTGCAATCCTTGGGGATTGCAACACTTGTGGAACAGTTCTTCCACGATTGCACCTACAGCCACTAGAGTCACCCAGTGCCCAGTCATCTAGATGTAACTCTCCTGTCCATGCTTGCTCGCTCAGGTGTCATTGTTGAAATGCACCATGGCATACACACAGTAGAATTTTTCAGGGAACAGGTGATGTTGTCTGCAACTTGTTGCTGTAGCACAGGCACATCATTCTTAGAGAACTAATGGTGCCTAGGCAACTGGTACTGGGGGGACTGTGACGGTCATCAGCTTTGAGAAACTGTCTCTATCCATAAGGCAGAAAGGCTGCATTTCTGTGGCCAACAGATTGGAGTGGCCATGCAATAATCACAGAGATCAAAGGCCATGAGTCATACAGAAAGAAGCGCTATAATCTTTTTAGCGAATAGCTCTCAGCTGGCCCCTATCATCCAGACAATGACACGATTGGGTGACGAATCATTCGAGGAGGCCGCAGGCTGTTCACAATAATTAGTTTTCAGAAAAATAATGGTGAGCGAACGGCTTATCCAGATTAGAACACAGGGGATATGTGTATATCTCGACGTACGTCGATCAATGCTAACTCCTTGAAAGCCCTACACTCCTCGCTGCCAACAACAGTCTTGTTTTTAATCCAATAAATAAATACAGGTTGATTGGACGCCATTCTTCTTTTGAGGTTCACACCATCAGGGTGTTCCATCTCCTCTCCATCAAAGCTGCAGTCATATACCGGCCCTAAGGCTCACGCACCCACTTCCTTCACCACTTTTATGCGTTGCTGCCACACTTCATGTCCTCAGAATTGACAACCCTTATCCTGGGAGACTTCAACAGCTCCACAGCTCCACCTCTCCAACTGCACTAGTGTTGAGCATTCCGATACTGCAAATATCGGGTATCGCCGATATTCGCTGTATCGGAATTCTGATACCAAGTTCCGATATCTTTGCGATATCAGATACCGGAATTGGAAGTTCCCATAGTACAATAATGCACTGTAATGGAGTGTGAGCGGTGTGTTGGCAGAGACTGTGTGTCTCTGTGCGGGCGGGGTCTGTGCGGGACCGTGGGGGGTCTGTGCGTGCCTGCCGGGGGGGTCTGTGCGGCCTGCCGGCGGTCTGTGTGGCCTGCCGGGAGGTCTGGCAAGCCTGCCGGGAGTTCTGGCAAGCCTGCCGGGGGGTCTGTGCGGCCTGCCGGGGGGTCTGTGCGGCCTCTCGGGGGGTCTGTGTGGCCTGCTGGGGGATCTGTGTGGCCTGCTGGGGGTCTGTGTGGCCTGATGGGGGTCTGTGCGGCCTGCCGGGGGGTCTGTACGGCCTCTCGGGGGGTCTGTGCGGCCTGCTGGGGGGTCTGTGCGGCCTCTCGGGGCGTCTGTGCGGCCTGCCGGGGGGTCTATGTGTCTGTGCAGGCATCGTCCGATGGGACTACAAGTCCCATCGGACGATGCCTGCTACACTGATAGTGACTGACACATTAGCCAATGATGGGACAGTAGTAGTCCCATCATCCGGCTAATGTGTTGAATGTAAAAAAAAATACTACATACATACTACATACATGCTGCATACTACATACATACTAAATGCTACATACATGCTACATACTACATACATGCTACATACATGCTACATACATGCTACATACATGCTACATACATGCTACATACATACTACATGCTACATACATGCTACATACATGCATACATACTACATACATACAACATACATGTAGAATTTATGTAGTATGTAGTATGTATGTAGAATGTAGTATGTATGTAGTATGTATGTATGTAGTATGTATGTAGTATGTATGTAGTATGCATGTAGTATGTATGTAGTATGTATGTATGATGTATGTAGCATGTATGTAGTATGTATGTAGTATGTATGTAGTATTTTTTTTTACATTTAACACATTAGTCGGATGATGGGACTAGAGTTGAGCGACTTTTACTTTTTTCAGATAGAGTCGGGTTTCGCAAAATCGGCCGATTATTGCGTAAAGTCGGGGGCCGACTGAAACACGAAACCCAATGCAAGTCAATGGGGAATCAAAGTCGGCAGTGAGTGGAGGACAGGAAAACACCTACAGTGCCCATTTTAATGCCAAAAGCATCAATTCTTATTACTAAAGCTTGTCAATCTTAATTTATTTTATAATAATAGTTAGGCATTGAAAACTGGGTGTCATTTGGCTAAAGTTGTGGGGGGGTAGGGCTGGCTCAAGGGCAATGTGGTGGTCTGGGTCAATGTACCAGCAGACTCATCTAGCAGAGGCTGGACAATGGGCAGGATGAGGAGGAAACAAAGATATAGGCCCAAATAATAAAGTGGGCTAAATGCAGTTAAAAATTGGTAACAGAACTAACCAGGCGGCATTGCTTTGTTCAGGGAAGGACAACTATAATGAGAGGCTGACACAGTGAGTAGGCCCAAATAAGTAAGTAGGCTAAATGTCTGCCAAACATTTTTTCATAAATAAACAGGTGGCATAGCTAGGTACAGGGGTGGGCTCCTCTGCTGAGTAGCAGACAGTGGTAGTAGGCGCAAAGTATTAACTGGTCTAAATGGAGGCCAGGGCCCCTGTATATTTTAACTATCATCTATCATTTCAACAAATTTGTATTGGCAGTGCCATTGAAGGATTTAACAGCCCAGACTACAGAGTGGTGGAGCAGGGAGAGGTAAGTATTGCAAGTGGTAGAGCACTGTTCGAGCTGGGGGGAACACTTTCTCGTGGTCGGCGGTACTGGCACAGGGCCCCTCATATTACGACGGTGTGTCTGACGTTGGTTGTGCACCCCCACCGTCAGAGACACTTCATTGTACTATGAGGGACCCTGTGCCAGTGCCGTCGCCCAAGAATGGGCACACTCACCTGTCCAGGCATACGGCACTCGCACGGGTGCTTGCGCCAGGTGGTGACCATGGCCCTGTGGGGGGAGTCAGCCCATTTAGGGAGGTATAAAAATGGCCTATGGTGGACATTCAGCAGCTGCAAATGGAGGAATTGGAGCAGTCAGTAAGAGGAGGCCAAAAGCAAGACATTTTTCAGGCAAGCTACGTTTCAGCAGGGGAAGGTGGGGCCAAATAATTTGAAATCCATGATTGGTTCATTTTAATGAGGGTTAGATCATCAACATTTCGGGTAGCCAGACGTGTCCTTTTTTCGTTCAGTATTGAACCAGCAGCACTGAATACTCTTTCTGATAGCACACTAGCAGCAGGGCAAGCAAGCTCCTGCAATGCATATTCTGCCAACTCAGGCCAGGTGTCTATTATTAGATGCCCAGTAATCAAAGGGGAATGACCTGTGAGGGAGAACATCGATAAGGGAGGAAAAGTAGTTCGTAACCATACTGGAGAAATGCTGTCTCCTGTCACTTTGAATTGATGCAGCAGTACCTGTCGTGTCAGCGGTCATTGCGAAATCACTCCACAACCTGGTCATAAAACCCCTCTGTCCAACGCCACTTCAGATTTGTGCACCTCTAACACCTCTGCCATGTTGCCCCCTATGGCTCGTGTGAGAACCATCACCGATGCTGTGTGCTGGGAATGCCTGAACCAAACGGTCTACAAGAGTTGCTTGTTTGGTAGCCAATATTTGCTCAAGGTTCTCATGTGGCATAATATTTTGCAATTGTCCTTTATATCGTGGATCCAGGAGGCAGGCCAACCAGTAATCGTCATCGGTCATCATTTTGATAATGCGGGGGTCCCTTTTTAGGATACGCAAGGCATAGTCAACCATGTGGGCCAATGTTCCAGGTGTCAATTCACTGCTTGTGCTGGGTTGAGGAGCACTTTCTTGCAAATCAACATCACTTGTGTCCCGCAAAAACCCTGTACCTGACCTTGCAACTCCACCAGTTTCTATTGCCCCCTGAGAAGCATCCTCCACCCATAAATATTCATCCCCATCATCCTCCTCCTCCTCCTCTTCGTCCGCCACCTCGTCCAGGAGAGTTCACTGAGCAGACAACGGCTGACTGTCATCAAGGCTTCCCTCCTCCTCGGCTGCAGACGCCTGCTTAATGTGCATCAAACTTTGCATCAGCAGAAGCATTAGTGGGATGCTCATGCTTATGATGGCGTCATCTGCACTTACCAGCCGTGTGCATTCCTCAAAACACTGAAGGACTTGACAGAGGTCTTGTAGCTTCGACCACTGCACACCAGACAACTCCATGTCTGCCATCCAAATGCCTGCCCATGTATGTGTATCCTCTCACAAATAAATTACAGCGTGCCTCTGTTCGCACAGCCTCTCAAGCATGTGCAGTGTGGAGTTTCACCTTGTTGCAATGTCGATTATTTGGCGGTGCTGGGGAAGATTCAGCGATTGCTGATGGTTCAGCATACGGCTGGAGTGTATGGGCGACCAGCAGATGTGTGAGCAAAGTCTTCGCACCTTCAGGAGCAGGGCTGGTAACCCCGGATAATTTTTCAGGAAGCACTGCACCACCAGGTTCAAGGTGTGAGCCAGGCAAGGTATGTGTTTCAGTTCTGAAAGGGCTATGGCAGCCATAAAATTCCTTCCGTTATCACTGACTACCTTGCCTGCCTCAAGATGTACACTGCCCAGCCATGACTGAGTTTCTTGCTGCAAGAACTGGGCCAGAACTTCCGCGGTGTGTCTGTTGTCACCCAAGCACTTCATTTCCAACACAGCCTGCTGACGCTTACCACTAGCTGTTCCATAATGGCACACCTGGTGTGCAACACTGGCAGCTGCGGATGGAGTGGTCTTGCGACTGCTCTCTGTGGACGAGCTTTCGCGTCTGGAGGAGGAGGAGGAGGGGTTGCGAACGCCTACAGCCAACTGTTTCCTAGACTGTGGGCTAGGCAGAACTGTCCCACTATGGCTGTCCCCTGTGGACCCTGCATCCACCACATTAACCCAGTGCACAGTGGTGGACACGTAACGTCCCTGGCCATGCCTACTGATCCATGAATCTGTTGTGAGGTGCACCTTTCCACTGACTGATTGCCTCAGTGCATGGACAATGCTGTCTTTGACATGCTGGTGGAGGGCTGGGATGGCTTTTCTCGCAAAGAAGTGCCAACTGGGTAGGTCATAGCATTGTACTGCGTAGGCCATCAGGTCTTTGAAAGCTTCGCTTTCAACCAACCGGTAGGGCATCATCTCTAACGAGATTAGTCTAGCAATGTGGGTGTTCAAACCCTGTGTATGCGGATGAGAGGATGAGTACTTTCTTTTCCTATCAAGATTCTCTTGTAGGGTGAGTTGGACTGGAGAGCTGCATATGGTGGAACTAGCGGTGGTGGTGGTGGTGGACATGGTGGATTGAGAGAGGGTTGGTGATGGTATTCTTGATGTTGGCCTACATACAGTGTTTCCTACCAAAAACCTTGTGATTCCCTGACTGCTTTGGCCTTGCGACGATACCTCCACATTTGCTGCTGGTGGTGTCCTAACTGGTGGGCTTACAGTGAGGGAAGCAATGTAGCATTGCTGACTACCTTCATTCTGAGCAGGTGCACCAACGGTACGGGACGTTTGGTAGTTAGTCCAGGCCTGCAAGTGCATGCTGGTTAAATGTCTATGCATGCATGTTGTATTTATATTTTGAAGATTCTTCCCTCTGCTAAAGGTCTTTGAGCATTTCTTAGAGATAACTTTTGACTGATCATTCGGATCTTGGTTAAAAAATTGCCACACTGCACTCTTCCTACTATTGAATACCTTTTCAGGCATTGCACGCTGTGCTACTTTCACTGGATGGCCATGCTGTCCTAAAACTGTTTTTGTTTTTGACACACGTTTTTGGCCTGATATGGGCCTGCCAGATGACAGCTGTTGCGATGTAGATGGCTGCTGCGGATCATCCTCCTCCACCTCTGAGCTACTAGCAGCACCACCCTCTTCCTCCAATGGCTGCCAATCTGGGTCAACAACTGGGTCATCTATCACCTCCTCTTCAATGTCATGTGCACCTTCCTCTGTGTCACCGTGTAAGGTGCTATAGCGTTTGGGACGGGGCACCATAGTCTCATCAGGGTCAGATTCTGGCTCAGTACACTGCGAGGGCAATTTAGTGATCTGAGTCAATAGAACAACATAATAATCTAGCTGTGGCTGTGCATCAGTGCACTCCATGTCCGAATCATCTTGTAATGGGCAGTTAACAATTTCCCTTTGTAACCCAGGCGCGTTATGTGTAAAGAGCTCCATGGAGTAACCTGTAGTGTTGTATATATATTAGCGACTGGATAAAAATTAACCTTTATTAGGTATTGTTAAAAGCCCAATATGGCACACTAAAAATGACGAGACAAAACCAAAGTGATTGGTGCCCTATTACCCAAACAGAAAAAGGGGAAATCACACACAACAATTAACAAACAAACCAACACTAAAAAAGATGGTCTTTAGTGACACCATGACCCATCCTGAGGAGAGGATAATTCTGTGGCTGCGTTATATTGACGATGTCTTCGTAATTTGGAAAGGAGGAGTTAATGAATTTGGGAACTTTGTTGAAGGCCTAAACACTAATGATCTGGGCCTGCGGTTCACGTATGAGGCCAGTAACACCAGTCTGGCATTCCTGGACATTCGTATTGAAAAACATCCTAATGGAGAACTGATCGCAAGGACACACAGAAAAGACACAGCCACAAATTCTCTCCTCAGGTGGGAAAGTAGTCACCCGGTTCCTCTGAAAAGGGGCATCCCCAAGGGACAATATTTTAGGGTGCGGAGGAACTGCTCAAATATGAATGTATTTAAAGAACAAGCAAAAGATCTAAAAGATCGGTTCCTAGAAAGGGGATACCCAGAAAAAGTACTGAATAGAGCTTATAAAGAGTCCCTGAAAAAAGAGAGGAAAGATTTATTAACGTCTAAACCAAAGTCAGAGGAAGAGAACTTCATACGTTTTATTACAAGATACTCAAATGGAGCTAATCATATAAGAGAAATTCTCCAAAAACATTGGTCAATATTGCAGATGGACAGGGACATATCCAAATATGTCCCCCCTGTGCCTCAGATTACGTTTAAGAAGGGCAAATCCCTCCGTGACAGATTGGTTCACAGCCATTTTGATCCCGGTAAAAAATACAGCCTTACAACTAATCAGATAATAGGCTGTTATAGATGTGGAAACTGCAAAAGTTGTTCCTCAATAAGACCCTCAAAGAGTTTTTCAAGTAATGTGACAGGTACCACATACTTAATTCGACACTTCATTAATTGTCGTACTAAAGGGATCGTATACAAGGCCACCTGTGAATGTGGCCTGGAGTATGTGGGGAAAACAAAAAGAGAGTTTCGAAAGAGGATTGGTGAACATCTCCGGGACATTGCAAAAAAGAGAGAGACCCCAGTGGCTACCCACATGAATTCATTTCATCAGGGTGATCTAAGTAAAATCAAATTTGTGGGTATCGATAGGATAGCGCCTCCGCATAGAGGGGGTGATTGGGACAAGTCAATACTCCAGAAGGAGACAAGATGGATTTTCACTTTGAGAACAGTACAACCATCTGGATTGAATGAAATGCAATCATATAGTTGTTTTCTGTAAAATTATGTATCTTATATCCTAGAAATGTTGAGTCTGGTAGGGATCAATGTAGGGCCAGTCTTCGTGGAGTGGGGACGCCAAATGTAAAAAGATCTAGGGTGCCAATCCCCACGAGAGGTAGGCTTTACCCATTGGAGGAGACTTTGTAGCCAATATTGAATCATTCGAACTCAACTGTACAGACTTTACAGTATGCCAAGATAATCCCATATGTAACACTTATTTCCATCTATCCTTTGTATATATGAGGGTTTCATAGGGATAGATAGTTTGGGACAGCCTACGTTGAGTGGGGGCGCCATATGCGCAGGGCTCTCTTAGGGTGCCAACCTCCGCGATAGGCAGGGAGAGGAGAGCAGATATATAATAGGGACCCATAGGGTCACATTTTTCCCACGTTTTTTAGGCGGTGGTGTCCCGTATACATGAACTCCTGTCCTATCATCATTTTTCTGTTTTCTCTCTTTTTTAACTGATTTTTGATTTTCTTTACTATAGGGACCATGAAATTATAGATCTAAAATTATATATCTATATGAGGGCAAGATGGTAGTGGTGGTGAATCCCTCTTGCCCGTACTTATCCATCTTAATAGGTCGGTAGATATAATAGGAGCTATTTGAGGACGGTTAGGGAGGTACCTTGCCTCCGTCCCATTATATATTTGTGCTAAAATATGCTGAGAGCATCTTGAATCATGCCTATTGGTGAACAGGTTGAAAAGAAAAGATTTTTGTTTGTGAAAATTATAATATTCTTCCTGTTGGTTTATGGTGCCAATTTAATATGAAGCGCAATGGTGAATATATGGAAGAGTTGCACTGAATTAATAAGCACCATATAGGATTGAATAGCATGAACATATGCATTTATATCCTGTTGTTTGATTACCAGGCAGGAGCCGGCCCTCAGATTCTGTATTACGCTTGGTCTGGGTAAGGTGGTGCGCAGGCGCCGCCGAACGGAGATACTAAGCGCCTAAGAAAGCAGGAGAGCGTCGCAGGTTGCCTAGCAACATAGGAGGAAGCTCAGGAAGCGCGTCACACGCCAGGAGGCGGGGTTTACAGAGCGCGGTACCGAGCTGAATTTATAAATACCACAGAAAGGGGGAGAGCCGCAATGGCAGCAGCATTTCTCCCCTGATGATTCTATAAAGAAGAAACGCGTCGGGAGACGCATTGTAGAGCACGATACCCACATACCAGGGCGGACACGAGGTGGATAGTGATAGCTGAAAGGCTGGAGATGATGAAGATGCGGTGAGATCCACCCATATATATGGGAATAATATATTTAGGATAACGCACACATCCCAGCAATGTTTACATAATATCGCATCCACATTAACCCTGTAGGTTGCCAAAAATTAACCCGTCTGGGAACACTCATAGGAATTTAAATGAGAAATATATGTATCCCATAGATTCATGGATGGGAAATTATGAAGATTCGGCAATTTTATAGGCTGGGTATTGGTGCAGCCAATTTATAATTGACAAAAGGCTCCAATCTAATATATGGCAGTTTTTAGTATGTATATATTTGAGAATAGTAATAAGGTGGGTCTTATATGTAAATATAACAAATATAACGCATTACTATAATTGAAAAGCCATTTAAACGGAATTTGAAGGTTGAGTACTGCACATATAGTGTGTAGACAGGTGGACACTAACATCAAAGTGTGACCCACAGACAGATGTCCAACATACTGCAGTAAACCGTGTATTTCATGAGCTTGGTGGCAGCTAGTCCATTGAAATAATAGCCACAACTACGAATATAGATTGGAAGTCATTTCAACACTGATAGTGTTGGTTTGTTTGTTAATTGTTGTGTGTGATTTCCCCTTTTTCTGTTTGGGTAATAGGGCACCAATCACTTTGGTTTTGTCTCGTCATTTTTAGTGTGCCATATTGGGCTTTTAACAATACCTAATAAAGGTTAATTTTTATCCAGTCGCTAATATATATAAATATTTTTTGGATAAGTACACCCAGCTTATAATTTAACCTGTAGTGTTGCCTGACACATCCTTCACTTTTGGTTTGGGTGAAGGACACAAGGGAACATCTTGTTCCTGACCGGGAGCATCCACTGAAGACTCGCTGCTTTTATATTTGGAACTTTCTGAAGAGGAGGCGAAAGAGCTAGAGGCTGAGTCAGCAAGGAAAGTAAAAACTTTTTCCTGCTGCTCCGGCTTTAAAAGCAGTTTTCCTACTCCCAGATAAGGGAGCCTTCGAGGCCTTGTGTAGCCAGACGATGACGCTGGCTCAACACATCCAGCCTTAGGTTCTATTTTGTTTTTCCCACTACTACCAGATGCTCCACCACCACCACCATCAGTACCAGCTGGCAACGAACGCCCACGGCCTCTTCCACCAGACTTCCTCATTTTTGGGAAAATGTTACCAAAATAACAACCGTTATATGGTACTGTGAAACAAGGTAGAAGGTGTATATAAACTTGTTGAGAATTTAAATCTCTCTTTTTCTTTTGGATAGACTGTGCCGCAACTCAGGCCCAGTGTATAACACAACACAATGTAAGTGGCAGAACGTGGCTGGCTGATATACGACAAACTAACAGAACTGACGTATATCCACTTTGTGACAATTTGAATCTCCCTTTTTTGGGGGGGAGACTGCACCGCAACTCAGGCCCAGTGTACTGTATAACACAACACAATGTAAGTGGCAGAACGTGGCTGGCTGATATACGACAAACTAACAGAACTGACGTATATCCACTGTGTGGCAATTTGAATCTCCCTTTTTTGGGGGGGAGACTGCACCACAACTCAGACCCAGTGTGTAACACAACACAATGTAAGTGGCAGAAAGTGGCTGGAAGATATCTGAAAAAATCCAAGGACTGCAGTACAATTTCAATCTCCCTACAATGATCTCAGGGCAAGTATGGCAGCAACAAAAAGGACTGCTGCACACAAAAGTGTGGACACCCGCACGGAGCTCCGGCAAGCCCGCACAGAGCCCCGGCAGTCCGCACATAGCCCCGGCAGGCAGCACAGAGCCCCGGCAGCCTGCACATAGCCCCAAGGTGCCCATGCAGATCCCCGGCAGCCCACACATAGCCCCGAGACGCCCGTGCAGATCCCCAGCAGCCCGCACATAGCCCCGAGACGCCCGTATAGATCCCCGGCAGGCCCGCACTGACCCCGCCCGCACACACAGACATGCACAGTGTCCGCCCACGCACCACCTACACTCTTCCCCCCTCCGGAACAGGATGTAGAAGCATAGAAAAGGGCTTATTTACATTCCGATATTTGTGTCCCATTGACTTGCATTGGTATCAGGTATCGGTATCGGCGATATCCGATATTTTTTGGATATCAGCTGATCCAATCCGATACCGATACTTCTGGATATCGGAAGGTATCGCTCAAGACTAAACTGCACCCCAGCTTCTATCTCTAGACATTTCTCATGGCCTCTCACAACTTTCAGGGTATGTGCACACGTTGCAGATTCTGCTGCGGATATTTCCGCAGCGGATTTGGAAAATCCGCAGTGCAAAACCACTGCGGTTTTCACTGCGGATTTTATAGTGGTTTCTTCTGCGTATTCCACTGCGGTTTTACATCTGCAGTTTCCTATTGGTGCAGGTGTAAAACCGCTGCGGAATCCGCACAAAGAATTGACATGCTGCGGAAAATAATCCGCTGCGTTTCCACGCGTTTTTTTCCGCAGCATGTGCACAGCGGTTTTTTTTTCCCATAGGTTTACATGGTACTGTAAACTTAGGGAAAACTGCTGCGGATCCGCAGCGTCAAAACCGCTGCGGATCCGCAGCAAAATCTGCAACGTGTGAACATAGCCTCAAACTTTGAGGCACACAAAGATTTTGTCCGGCTCAGTTCAATCACCTACCTAGATGACTCAGCTCTTACCCTTTGTCCCCCATAAAATTAGGAGTATAACCACAACTTAGACATTTTTAGGTGCTCCCTAAGAACACATCTGTTTAAGGTGGCTTATCGCACTCTCTAATCAAACTACTTTATATATATTGTGACTCACATAGGTATGCCCTCAGTATACTATCCCTTAACCGGGGAGAAAAGTACCACTAAATATACAATGCATAAATAACTTTTTTTGGTAATTCTACTAAATAGTAAACTCCCAAACAGGTGGTACTTTATGAATGAAATATTTTTTATTTAAACAAAAAATTAAAAACTAAATGAACATATAACATAAATAAGGCAAAAAAAGTGCAGTTCCATTAAAAGAGGGACAAAGCAACCATAGGAAAGCCACCAATTTTCTATAGCGCTGTGGTATAATACTGTGCACAATTATGGAGTGAAGCTGCATTACAAATAAATTAACTATCTGTTCTCATGCTAGGAAAGAATGGTAAAAGGACCCCCATAACCTATGCTGACAATGTAATGAACCAATGTCTAACTTGTAGACTAACAAAAATAACAATACTGACAGCAAAGGTGAGGTGTATTAGCTAATTGCTAGAACAGTTTTTGTGAGAATGCAGCTAAACTATGACCAAATAAACAGAACACTTTACCAGGGCGATGTGATGTGGCTTAACCTCGGCGTCCCTCTGCCCCAACGCGCGTTTCACAGTCCGCTTCTTCAGGAGGCATGTCTAGGCAGGGGGAAAGCCGGTTTATGTATGCTTAGGGCCTGTGCTGATTGGTGGTGATCACGCTAAAGGAGGGTACGAGGAATAGTTACTTCCGCCAGCGGCGTTACTATGAATGTTACAATGCAGCCGTAAGTGGGTGTTAAACACACCGGAAGGGGAGTATTGCGCATGAGTCAAGAGGCGCCGGCATCGGCGTTACTATGGATATTCAAAACACCGCAAAGTAGGTGCTATGTAAACAAGAACGACATGAAAAAAATGAAATGGAGCCCCATCAACGGTGTTGCTATCCAAATGCGAACATAAATGAGCATAATGTAAGAACGCAATGCTTATGTGGACCCAGATGTAAATTAGGGCACACACGGTGTAAAAAAACTATGTGAAACAACTAAACAAAATTAACCACTAATAAAGTACAGAGTGATGAATGGTCATGTTGCAAAACTACCCCCGCAATACTGCTGCACCTTGTACAGATGTAAAAAATAAAAAATAAAAAAGTGAAAAAGTAAAAAGGACATTATTGTTGGGACTGAGTCGCTAAATGTGAAAACAGAGAGTGTAACGGCGCATGCGCAAATGTCGGACCGGTGATGAAAGAGGTGATGGGTGAGCAGACCAGCGGTGCCACAAGTCCATCATCAGGTGTGATGAATGAGCCCGAGGCAGCGCCGTGGTCCGCCCCTCCATCACTACCTAGTCCCAACATCTGAGCATGCGCACCTCTCCGAAAATGTGGAAATTGATGATGGTGAAAATGGAATGTGCTGCCAGAAACAAAGTGAGTATCAACAAAAGGATTATTGGAATGAGTGGCCATAATGATAAAGTGTTAAAGTGTGACCATTGAACAAAATGTATAACTGTGAAAAGTGACTGGAGCTAAGATAACTTGTGCTACTATTACTGTACAGTATCGAACTATACATGTGCTAATTGTATATTTTATACTAAAAATATATAAAACCGATTCTGTCAAAAGTTCCTAGGTAAATACATAGAACTATACATGGTGCTCATTAAATACTTGTTACTTAAAAGTATAAAACCGATGTGATCAAAGGTTCATAAGTAAATACATTAAAACCTGTGTACATGACTATAAAAGCATAAAACTAACAAAAAGGAGAAACATTCTCTGTGAAAAAGGTGCAAGATGGAAAATCAAACTAATGTCCATTGATGGTTCCAAAAAAGCTATACACTCACTGGCCACTTTATTAGGTACACCTGTCCAACTTCTTGTTAACACTTAATTTCTAATCAGCCAATCACATGGCGGCAACTCAGTGCATTTAGGCATGTAGACATGGTCAAGACAATCTCCTGCAGTTCAAACCGAGCATCAGTATGGGGAAGAAAGGTGATTTGAGTGCCTTTGAACGTGGCATGGTTGTTGGTGCCAGAAGGGCTGGTCTGAGTATTTCAGAAACTGCTGATCTACTGGGATTTTCACGCACAACCATCTCTAGGGTTTACAGAGAATGGTCCGAAAAAGAAAAAAAATCCAGTGAGCGGCAGTTCTGTGGGCGGAAATGCCTTGTTGATGCCAAAGGTCAGAGGAGAATGGGCAGACTGGTTCGAGCTGATAGAAAGGCAACAGTGACTCAAATCGCCACCCGTTACAACCAAGGTAGGCCTAAGAGCATCTCTGAACGCACAGTGCGTCGAACTTTGAGGCAGATGGGCTACAGCAGCAGAAGACCACACCGGGTACCACTCCTTTCAGCTAAGAACAGGAAACTGAGGCTACAATTTGTACAAGCTCATTGAAATTGGACAGTAGAAGATTGGAAAAACGTTGCTTGGTCTGATGAGTCTCGATTTCTGCTGCGACATTCGGATGGTAGGGTCAGAATTTGGCGTAAACAACATGAAAGCATGGATCCATCCTGCCTTGTATGGAGCATCTTTGGGATGTGCAGCCGACAAATCTGCGGCAACTGTGTGATGCCATCATGTCAATATGGACCAAAATCTCTGAGGAATGCTTCCAGCACCTTGTTGAATCTATGCCACGAAGAATTGAGGCAGTTCTGAAGGCAAAAGGGGGTCCAACCCGTTACTAGCATGGTGTACCTAATAAAGTGGCCGGTGAGTGTATATATCACAGGTAGTGTTGAGCATTCCGATACCGCAAGTATCGGGTATCGGCCGATATTTGCTGTATCGGAATTCCGATACCGAGATCCGATACTTTTGTGGTATCGGATATCGGTATCGAAACAACATTAATGTGTAAAATAAAGAATTAAAATAAAAAATATTGCTATACTCACCTCTCCGACGCAGCCTGCACCTTACCGAGGGAACCGGCAGCGTTGTTTGCTTAAAATTCGCGCTTTAACTTCCTTACTTGAAGTCCCGGCTTGTGATTGGTCGCGTCGCCCATGTGACCGCGACGCGACCAGTCACAGCAAGCCGTGACGTAATTTTAGGTCCTTCAGGATTTTAAAATTACGTTCCGGCATTGTGATTGGTTGCGTCGCGGTCACATGGGCGACGCGACCAATCACAAGCCGTGACGTCACGGGAGGAGGCAGGAGACGCGCGCATTTTAAAATGCGCGCGTCTCCTGCCTCCTCCCGTGACGTCACGGCTTGTGATTGGTCGCGTCGCCCATGTGACCGCGACGCAACCAATCACAATGCCGGAACGTAATTTTAAAATCCTGAAGGACCTAAAATTACGTCACGGCTTGCTGTGATTGGTCGCGTCGCGGTCACATGGGCGGCGAGTGACCAATCACAAGCCGGGACTTCAAGTAAGGAAGTTAAAGCGCGAATTTTAAGCAAACAACGCTGCTGGTTCCCTCGCTGAAGTCCAGGCTGCGTCGGAGAGGTGAGTATATCAATATTTTTTATTTTAATTCTTTATTTTACACATTAATATGGTTCCCAGGGCCTGAAGGAGAGTTTCCTCTCCTTCAGACCCTGGGAACCATCAGGAATACCGTCCGATACATGAGTCCCATTGACTTGTATTGGTATCGGGTATCGGTATCGGATTAGATCCGATACTTTGCTGGTATCGGCCGATACTTTCCGATACCGATACTTTCAAGTATCGGACGGTATCGCTCAACACTAATCACAGGAGACGGAATATTGCCATTCCTGTTAAAATGTTCAAAGTTTTGATAGTCCTTCACCTGCTTGGAAGTGCGACGTCAGTCAATAAGTCCTTATATGTAGATGATCGCAACATACATCTTCGGAGGTCCATTCATAATCTCCAAAGTAATTGTATCACAGAGAATTTGTTATTATCGTTGGACCACTGCTGTGGAGTTGTGGTAGACATTCGCCTTCAAGAATCTACAGTGTCAGTCCAATGTTCCTCATGTGCAAGTAATGATGTCATAAGCCTGAAGAAGTCCATTGGTAGGTCCAAAGGTCCAAAGATTGTTGTATAGCATGCAGCTTACTATTCCCCTTTAGCAACTTCTATGGAAAATGTTCAGATGTTAGTGTCCCTTGACCTCCGAAAGCCTCCAATATCAGCCAGGGTATCCATATACATAGACAATATGATGAAGACAACCAGGATGAGTAAACTGAGTGAATATAAAAAAAAAGAGAATAATTAATGAAATATAAGACAGAACAAGACAAACATGTTAAAACCCCTACCTAAAACCTCCAACATAACTAGATATATGGGTGGACTGTATATTTATAGGAATGCTCCAAACCCAGAGTTCTCATTGAGTCCCTGTGGTGTAAGTGTGCCTAATCTGTATATCCATTGACATTCTTTTTTGGCTAGCCTCTTACTAAGATCTCCACCTCTGGAACCAAGATCAATGGAGTCTATGCCCTTAATTAATATGTTCGGGAGTTACTTTGATGGAATCTCTTGTAGTGTCTTGGAAGAGTTTTGAGCATACTGTCATCTTTAATTGTTTTGGCCTTCTCGATGTCTAGGCAATGTTCCCGTACTCTTATTTTTAGCTCCCGACTGGTCATGCCAATGTATATTTTCTTACACGGGCATTGGGCATAATAAATCACCCCTTTAGTGGTGCATGTGATGTTGGACCTAATTTCAAATTTTCTTGTGCCGTCATAGTTGAAAAACAAACAGCTTTTTTGCATGTTGGCACACCCTTTACACAGACCGCAAGGGTAAAAACCTTTACGTTCCCCCAATTTCTTGTTGGTAACCTGTCTTTTGGGATCATATGTACTGTGTACCAACATATCACGTAAATTAGGGGCCCTTTTTGCCACAAATAAGGGGCGCTCAGGTAAGATCTTGTTAAGAGTGGTGTCTGTTCGTAGGATTTGCCAATGTTTTAAAATGGCAGTTTTTAAATCGTACCACCCCTCACTATAATTTGTGATGAACCTTACCTGGTTATCATACTTATCTAGAATGGGAGTTGGTTGATTTTTGTGTAGCAGCTTGCTTCTTTCAGTTTTCCTGGCTCTCCTATACCCTTTTTCAATGATCTTTTTGTTATACCCACGGTCATGAAATCTTCGTTTTAAATCCTGTGATTGGATTTCAAAATCAGAATGTTCAGAACATATTCTCTTTACACGAAGAAATTGTCCAATTGGTATTCCATTGATGGTAGATTTGAGATGTGAGGATGATGCATGAAGTAATGCATTAGTGGCTGTTGGTTTACGAAAAACTGTGGTGGCTAAATGTCCGTTAGATTGTGCTGTGATGGAGAGGTCCAGGAACTCTATTTGATGTCCAAAGTTGAATTTTAGCTTGATATTTTGATCATTATTATTGAGTTCCTGCATCATACTTTTCAAGTCACTTATAGGACCCTCCCAGATGAACATAATGTCATCAATATAACGAACCCAATGATGAATTCGTTCTACACCCGGAATATCTTCCCCCTGAAAAATTGACCACTCCCAGGCTCCCATAAACAGATTGGCATATGAGGGGGCACAAGTCGCCCCCATTGCCGTTCCTTGTAATTGCAGGTATGTTTTTCCATTAAAAGTAAACACATTGTGGGTAAGGATAAATTCAAGCAAAGTAAGAACCAGGTTGACCATGTCCTTGTTGATGTTACTGTGTGTAAGGTATCTACTGATGGCTCTTAGTCTGTCAGTGTGCCTTATTGAGGAGTAGAGAGCCTCTACATCTGCAGTCACTAGGACCATGTTTTCTGTCAAATGGATGTTTTCCAAGTGTCCCAGGACTGCAGTAGTATCTTTCACATAAGATGGTAATTGTGTGACCAAAGGCTGAAGAAAATATTCAATGATATTGCAAATGATTTCACACAAACCTTCATTAGCTGCTATAATGGGCCTTCCCGGCGGGTCCAGCTGATTTTTGTGCACCTTAGGGACCAAATACAGTGTGGCCAGTCTGGGTTCTAGTTTTTGGTGTATTTCCACCAATTTTTTGGGGATGATGCCGCTTTCAAAGGCCTCAGTGAGAATATCCACCAATTCAGATTTAAATTTGGAGGTGGGATTAAACGTAAGCTGTTTATATTCTTTGATATTGTTCAACAGCTTATTAGCCTGAGTTTCATACTGTAAGTTAGGCCAAATAACGATGTTGCCTCCTTTGTCGGCCATTTTGAAAACGACATCATCCCACATGGTTAATTCAACAAGTGCTTTCCTTTCAGCTGCCGTTAGATTGTTCCTAGAACGTTTTTTGGTGCGGTTAATTTTCTCAATATCCGCTGCCACCATTCTAGTAAAAGTCTCAACCACTGGCACTGATGCTAGAGGGGGAAACTTGTGTGACTTATTTATAATATGCATTGGAAACCTACTCACTTCTGGTTCATTTTCATCCAACAGGGATTCCAATGCTTCCAAGGCTTCCTGTTCATCATTATTTGTAATATTTTTTCCCATGTCCTCTTTGTGGTGCAATTTTTTCAGCACTATTTTCCTAGAAAATAAATGTAGATCTTTAATAGCCACAAATGGACTTAAGGGAGATGTAGGTGAGAAGGTTAATCCTTTCTGCAATACTCTCATTTGAGGTTCAGTAAGGGTGTGTGAAGACAAATTGATTACCTTGACTCCGTCTCCTCTGAAGTTCATGTCTTTTTGAGTAGATTTCTTATGAAAGAATTGCCTAGTGCGAGGTCCATGATAGTTGGATTCACCTCCTTCACTCATAGAGGAGAGGGATGTAATGGACGAACTCCTAGATGCCTCACTAGGGATGTATGCATTTTTTATTTGCCATCTGAAGATTTTGTTGGTTTCAAAATCCGTCATGTCCCTGTTGTATTTCTTTTGTTTATTGAGACTGATGGATTCCTCCCATTTCTCAATATCTTTGTCCAAATTCAAAATCATGGTCTGAAGTGACTCCACTGTTAGTTCCGGTTGTAAAGATTTTTGTAATGTTTCAATTTCAGTCTCTATGATTTTTAAAGTAGAGGTATTTTTTTTCAATTATAATGCCAATGAACTCAAAGGAACAGGTGTTGGCTGCTTTGATCCACTTCTGAACAAGATTATCATCATCTAGGTCAAATGTTGGAAATAAGTTAATTCTTAGTCCCCTGGGGATAATCTGCTGAGCAATGTAGTTTTCTAAAGTAATTTTGGTCCACCATATTTTTGTCTTCTTATGTATTAAATTTCTATACTTTCTGATGACCTCTTGGTTGATGCTGGAGGTGCAAGCAGTACCAAGACCTGCACTTTTTTTAAAAATATTGTTCGCTTTCGCCTGCCAAGAACTTTCTTTAGCTCTGAAATCCTATAATAATACTGTAAATATATATATATATATATATATATATATATATATATATATATATACATATATATAGCTTATTCTCTACTTCTCTGAACATAATTCGCCATCAAACTCACCAGTACCCAAAAGGCTCATGCATTCTTTATCTACCCCCATTTCCTCAAGGTAGTTGTACCATCATTGTAAACAAGCACCTGTAGTTGGTGTCACCCCCACCTCATTGTAGATTGAAGAGCAGGGTCATAATTTTTTTGTTTTGTTTATCTTAAATTTGATATTTTTTGTTTTATTTATTTATTTATTGAGATATATAAATAAAGGTTATTATTATTGGTAGATTGAAGATGGTGAAGTTCAAGCTGTTAGCTTTGCCATGTGTAGGAAGAAAGAATCTTTTACGTGAGCATAACTACACAAACCAGGGTTTGTTGCTGTGCTGACACAGGGTGGAGTAGAGTGAACACGACACCTAGAGAGGTGCAAGCGGAGATGTTATAGTGGATAGAGATAGATAGGGTGTGCTTGGTATGCAAGATCAAAAACAGAAGCTATGTCCAATTCAGTATCAGCTGACAGGCTCTCAGTCACCCCAACTGTAGGGGGTAAACAAGTGGAGGTTCTTCGGCTGGAGACCTGTGTGACAACACTTGCCAAGGTGAGGGAGTGGTTGGCGATGCCAAATAGTCTGCATTTTTGTACAGCTACATTCCCAGATAAACGTATGTTTGCTGATGAACGCATCTGATGATTACTGCTATGTAGCTGAGCCGATCGAGTGGTGCCAGCTTCTAGCCTCCCATGGAGGTTATTGAAGCATGGCAAAAGTAAAAAAAAAATGTTTTAAAAATATGAAAAAATAAAAAAGATATAAAAAGTTTAAATCACCCCCCTTTCGCCCCATCCAAAATAAAACAATTAAAAAAAATCAAACCTACACATATTTGGTATCGCCGTGTTCAGAATCGCTCGATCTATCAATAAAAAAAACATTAACCTGATCACTAAATGGCATAGGGAGAAAAAAATTTGAAATGCCAGAATTATGGTTTTTTGGTCGCAGTAACATTGCATTAAAATGCAATAACGGGCAATCAAAAGAACGTATCTGCACAAATGTGGTATCATTAAAAACATCATCACGGCACGCAAAAAATAAACCCTTTCCCGACCCCAGATCACGAAAAATAGAGACGCTACGGGTATCGGAAAATGGCGCATTTTTTTTTTTTAGCACAGTTTTGAATTTTTTTCACCACTTAGATAAAAAATAACCTAGACATGTTAAGTGTCTATGAACTCGTAATGACCTGGAGAATCATAATATCAGTTCAGTTTTAGCATTTAGTGAAGCTAGCAAAAAAGCCAAAGAAAGAACCAGTGTGGGATTGCACTTTTTTTGCAATATTACCGCATTTGGAATTTTTTTCCCGCTTTCTAGTACAAGACATGGTAAAACCAATGGTGTAATTCAAAAGTACAACTCGTCCCACAAAAAATAAGCCCTCCCATGACCACATTGACGGAAAAATAAAAAAGTTATGGCTCTGGGAAGGAGGGGAGCGAAAAATGAAAACACAAAAAGAAAAAGGGGTTAAAAAGTTGACAGCTAACGTGATATTTTAAATTTTTGCAGGTCTGAAAATAAAAAAAAGACCCAAGATAGGCAACTGCAGAACCATGATAGTTCCTGTCCACTGCCAGAGTTGGGGCTCAGGATACATTGGTTGTCGTGGTTGCATAACTGTCAGGACATTTTTTACATTTTGTGCATTACTGCCCTTTTCCAAGACGGCGTCTTTGGTCTCATGTGCACTGTGTCTTCCTGCTCTAAAACTCCACCCCAGCCTTCAGTCTGTGCTAGAGTATTCTGCCTTGCATCCAGCTCCTGACTTCTGATTACTCCCTGGCTATATAGCTGCTCCTGTGAACCTGTGTGTTGATCCTGCTACTCTGCTCTGAGTTCCTGCTGCCTACACCAGTTCCAGTAATCCTCCTTCATCTGCTGCTCGTGTTTACTTCCATCTGCATTTGCTGGACATGTAAGCTGTTTCTGCTCTGCAAAAACCTGAGACTATTAACCAGGCCTCCCTGGTTGAGCTAAGATATGATTTGAACTGCCTTATAAGCTTATCTATCTGTGTTTGGACTAAGACAAGGATTTATTCGTGTCAAGTATCCTCAAGAATAACTGTGCTTCATAGACTTTCTGCTTGATTGCATTTTCCTCTGAAGTTTCCTATAGACTGCTGAGCTGCATTTAATATTTACACCAAGTGTTGTGGACTTGAGTTTCGCTCTGCGCCTGTTTGAATCACCGTGTGATAATATAGACTTTACCACTTATAAAACTGTGTCCTGTAGTTGTCTTGTTTCATGCTAAGAGTCTCCTGAGTTATCCCTGTTGTGAATTTGGATTCTGGGCTCCCCCGGTGGCTACTGGTGGAATTGAACTTGTGACATCATCTTCCCTGTTCACCTGTTCTGATTAGATCTGGGTGTCGCTATATAACCTGGCTTCTCTGTTAGATGCTTGCCGGTCAACAATGTTATCAGAAGCCTCTCTGTGCTTGTTCCTGCTCCCAGACATCTACTAGATAAGTTGGACATTCGTCCATGTTTTGTTTTTGTATTTTGGTTCCAGTTCACAGCTGCAGTTTCGTTACTGTGTCTGGAAAGCTCTTGTTGATCAGGAATTGCCACTCTGGTATTATGAGTTAATGCCAGAGTCCTAAAGTAATTTCTGGATGTGTTTTGTTAGGGTTTTCTACTGACCATGAAAGTATGCTTTCTGTCTTCTGCTATCTAGAAAGCGGACCTCAAATTTGCTAAAACTATTTTCCTGCTGCGTTTGTTATTTCTTCTAAAATCACCGCCAATATATGTGGGGGGCCTCTGTCTCCTTTTTTTGGGCATTTCTCTAGAGGTGAGTCAGGTCTTATATTTCCCTCTGCTAGCATTATTTAGTTCTCCGGCCGGCGCTGGGCATATAGGGATAAAAAGTAGGACATGCTACCTGGCTACTTCTAGATGATGCGGTAGGTTTAGTTCATGGTCAGTATAGTTACATCTTCCAAGAGCTTGTTCCTATAGAGGCTTATGCTAGTTCTCTGGCCATGGAGATCATGACAGTTTGACCGGCCCACTAAAGGGTTAAAATCCTTGGCTGAGAAAGGAGAGAAATAAGAAGTCTGCTGAGAGTTTTTTTTTTTTTTTTTTTTTTTCTCTGTGCTCTTAATTGGATCACTTGCCAGTCTGTCTATGCTGCAGTCTTTCTTTTTTTTCTCTCTCCTTATAATCTTTGAATGGCTTTGTGTTCACCTGTTAATAATGGATCTTCAGAGTGTAACTGCAGGTTTGAATAATCTCACCACGAAAGTACAAAATTTGCAAGATTTTATTATTCATGCTCCGGTATCTGAGCCGAGAATTCCTTTGCCGGAATTCTTCTCAGGGAATAGATCTAGCTTTCAGAATTTTAGAAATAATTGTAAGCTATTTTTGTCCCTGAAATCTCGTTCTGCTGGAGACCCTGCACAGCAGGTTGGGATTGTGATTTCCTTGCTCCGCGGCGACCCTCAAGACTGGGCTTTTGCATTGGCACCAGGGGATCCTGCGTTGCGCAATGTGGATGCGTTTTTTTTGGCCTTGGGCTTGCTGTATGAGGAACCTCATTTGGAACTTCAGGCAGAAAAAACTTTGATGTCCCTATCGCAGGGGCAAGATGAAGCTGAAATTTACTGCCAAAGATTCCGTAAATGGTCTGTGCTTACTCAGTGGAATGAGTGTGCCTTGGCGGCTACTTTCAGAGAGGGTCTCTCTGATGCCATTAAGGATGTTATGGTGGGGTTCCCTGTGCCTGCGGGTCTGAATGAGTCCATGACAATGGCCATTCAGATCGATAGGCGTCTGCGGGAGCGCAAACCAGTGCACCATCTGGCGGTGTCCACTGAGAAGACGCCAGAAAGCATGCAGTGTGATAGAATTCTGTCCAGAAGCGAGCGGCAGAATTTTAGACGGAAAAATGGGTTGTGTTTCTATTGTGGGGATTCTACTCATGTTATATCAGCATGCTCTAAGCGTACTAAAAAGCTTGATAAATCCGTTTCCATTGGCACTTTACAGTCTAAATTTATTTTGTCTGTGACCCTGATTTGCTCTTTGTCATCTATTACTACTGACGCCTATATCGACTCTGGCGCCGCTTTGAGTCTTATGGATTGGTCCTTTGCCAATCGTTGTGGGTATGATTTAGAGCCTTTGGAAACTCTTATTCCTCTGAAGGGGATTGACTCCACCCCATTGGCTAATAATAAACCACAATACTGGACACAAGTGACTATGTGTATTAATCCGGATCACCAGGAGACTATTCGTTTTCTAGTGCTGTATAATCTACATGAGGATTTGGTGCTGGGATTGCCATGGCTGCAGTCTCACAACCCAGTCCTTGACTGGAGAGCTATGTCTGTGTTGAGCTGGGGATGTAAGGGGACTCATGGGGACGTACCTTTGGTGTCCATTTCATCATCTATTCCCTCTGAAATCCCTGAGTTCCTGTCTGATTATCGTGACGTCTTTGAAGAACCCAAGCTGGGTTCACTACCTCCGCACCGTGAGTGCGATTGTGCTATAGATTTAATTCCGGGTAGTAAATACCCAAAGGGTCGTTTATTTAATCTGTCTGTGCCTGAACATACTGCTATGCGAGAATATATAAAGGAGTCCTTGGAAAAGGGACATATTCGTCCATCGTCATCTCCCTTAGGAGCCGGTTTTTTCTTTGTGTCAAAAAAAGACGGCTCTTTGAGACCATGTATTGATTATCGGCTTTTGAATAAAATCACGGTTAAATATCAATACCCATTGCCGTTGCTGACTGATTTGTTTGCTCGCATAAAGGGGGCCAAGTGGTTCTCTAAGATTGATCTCCGTGGGGCGTATAATTTGGTGCGGATCAGGCAGGGGGATGAGTGGAAAACCGCATTTAATACGCCCGAGGGCCACTTTGAGTATTTGGTGATGCCTTTTGGTCTTTCTAATGCCCCTTCAGTCTTCCAGTCCTTTATGCATGATATTTTCCGCGATTTTTTGGATAAATTTATGATAGTGTATCTGGATGATATTCTGATTTTTTCGGATGACTGGGACTCTCATGTCCGGCAAGTTAAGAGGGTTTTTCAGGTTTTGCGGTCTAATTCTCTGTGTGTCAAGGGTTCTAAGTGCGTTTTTGGGGTTCAGAGAATTTCCTTTTTGGGATATATTTTTTCTCCCCCTTCCATTGAGATGGATCCTGTCAAGGTTCAAGCTATTTGTGATTGGACGCAGCCCTCTTCTCTTAAAAGTCTTCAGAAATTTTTGGGCTTTGCCAACTTTTATCGTCGATTTATTTCTGGTTTTTCGGATGTCGTTAAGCCATTGACCGATTTGACTAGACAGGGTGCTGATGTTGCTAATTGGTCCCCTGATGCTGTGGAGGCCTTTCAGGAGCTTAAGCGCTGTTTTTCTTCTGCCCCTGTGTTGCGTCAGCCTGATGTGACTCTTCCTTTTCAGGTTGAGGTCGACGCTTCTGAGATCGGAGCTGGGGCAGTGTTGTCGCAGAAAAGTTCTGACTGCGCCGTGATGAGGCCTTGTGCCTTCTTTTCCCGTAAATTTTCGCCCGCTGAGCGGAATTATGATGTTGGGAATCGGGAGCTTTTGGCCATGAAGTGGGCGTTTGAGGAGTGGCGCCATTGGCTCGAGGGGGCCAGACATCAGGTGGTGGTATTGACTGACCACAAAAATTTGATTTATCTTGAGACCGCCAGGCGCCTGAATCCTAGACAGGCGCGCTGGTCATTATTTTTTTCTCGGTTTAATTTTGTGGTATCGTACCTACCAGGTTCTAAGAATGTTAAGGCGGATGCCCTTTCTAGGAGTTTTGAGCCTGATTCACCTGGCAACTCTGACCCCACAGGTATTCTTAAGGAGGGAGTTATCTTGTCAGCCGTTTCTCCAGACCTGCGGCGGGCCTTGCAGGAGTTTCAGGCGGATAGACCGGATCGTTGTCCGCCTGATAGGCTGTTTGTTCCTGATGATTGGACCAGTAAAGTCATCTCTGAGGTGCATTCTTCTGCGTTGGCAGGTCATCCTGGAATTTTTGGTACCAGGGATTTGGTGGCAAGATCCTTCTGGTGGCCTTCCCTGTCACGAGATGTGCGAGGCTTTGTGCAGTCTTGTGACGTTTGTGCTCGGGCCAAGCCTTGTTGTTCTCGGGCTAGTGGATTATTGTTGCCCTTGCCTATTCCTAAGAGGCCTTGGACACACATCTCGATGGATTTTATTTCAGATCTGCCTGTTTCTCAGAAGATGTCTGTCATCTGGGTGGTGTGTGACCGTTTTTCTAAGATGGTTCATTTGGTTCCCCTGCCCAAATTGCCTTCTTCTTCCGAGTTGGTGCCCCTGTTTTTTCAAAATGTTGTTCGTTTGCATGGTATTCCTGAGAATATCGTTTCTGACAGAGGAACCCAATTTGTGTCTAGATTTTGGCGGGCATTTTGTGCTAGGATGGGCATAGATTTGTCTTTTTCGTCTGCTTTTCACCCTCAGACTAATGGCCAGACCGAGCGGACTAATCAGACCCTGGAGACATATCTGAGGTGTTTTGTGTCTGCTGACCAGGATGATTGGGTTGCTTTTTTGCCATTGGCGGAGTTCGCCCTCAATAATCGGGCCAGCTCTGCCACCTTGGTTTCCCCGTTTTTCTGTAATTCGGGGTTCCATCCTCGATTTTCCTCCGGTCAGATGGAATCCTCGGATTGTCCTGGAGTGGATGCGGTGGTGGAGAGATTGCATCATATCTGGGGGCAGGTGATGGACAATTTAAAGTTGTCCCAGGAGAAGACTCAGCTTTTTGCCAACCGTCACCGTCGTGTTGGTCCTCGGCTTTGTGTTGGAGATTTGGTGTGGTTGTCTTCTCGTTTTGTCCCTATGAGGGTCTCATCTCCTAAGTTTAAGCCTCGGTTCATCGGTCCGTATAAAATATTGGAGATTCTTAACCCTGTTTCCTTCCGTTTGGACCTCCCTGCATCCTTTTCTATTCATAACGTTTTTCATCGGTCGTTATTGCGCAGGTATGAGGCACCGGTTGTGCCTTCCGTTGAGCCTCCTGCTCCGGTGTTGGTTGAGGGTGAGTTGGAGTACGTTGTGGAAAAAATCCTAGACTCCCGTGTTTCCAGACGGAGACTCCAGTATCTGGTCAAGTGGAAGGGATATGGCCAGGAGGATAATTCTTGGGTCACTGCATCTGATGTTCATGCCTCTGATCTGGTTCGTGCCTTTCATAGGGCCCATCCTGATCGCCCTGGTGGTTCTGGTGAGGGTTCGGTGCCCCCTCCTTGAGGGGGGGGTACTGTTGTGAATTTGGATTCTGGGCTCCCCCGGTGGCTACTGGTGGAATTGAACTTGTGACATCATCTTCCCTGTTCACCTGTTCTGATTAGATCTGGGTGTCGCTATATAACCTGGCTTCTCTGTTAGATGCTTGCCGGTCAACAATGTTATCAGAAGCCTCTCTGTGCTTGTTCCTGCTCCCAGACATCTACTAGATAAGTTGGACATTCGTCCATGTTTTGTTTTTGTATTTTGGTTCCAGTTCACAGCTGCAGTTTCGTTACTGTGTCTGGAAAGCTCTTGTTGATCAGGAATTGCCACTCTGGTATTATGAGTTAATGCCAGAGTCCTAAAGTAATTTCTGGATGTGTTTTGTTAGGGTTTTCTACTGACCATGAAAGTATGCTTTCTGTCTTCTGCTATCTAGAAAGCGGACCTCAAATTTGCTAAAACTATTTTCCTGCTGCGTTTGTTATTTCTTCTAAAATCACCGCCAATATATGTGGGGGGCCTCTGTCTCCTTTTTTTGGGCATTTCTCTAGAGGTGAGTCAGGTCTTATATTTCCCTCTGCTAGCATTATTTAGTTCTCCGGCCGGCGCTGGGCATATAGGGATAAAAAGTAGGACATGCTACCTGGCTACTTCTAGATGATGCGGTAGGTTTAGTTCATGGTCAGTATAGTTACATCTTCCAAGAGCTTGTTCCTATAGAGGCTTATGCTAGTTCTCTGGCCATGGAGATCATGACATATCCCCTATAATTATTACAATAACTCTGTGTCAACGTAACCTCCTCATCATCTTCCTCCTCCTCCTCCTCCTCTGCTGAGCTACACAGCTGCATGCCTCTGGTTTTATACCAAGTGTGATCTACTACCTCATCGTCATCATCTCTGTACTCCCACTCCTCACCCTGAGAGTCACCTTCCTCCTCTTCCTGCCTTGACAGCACAGTTGTAATGCAACTGTGGAGCAGGCTTAGCAATTTGAGAAAACCTCCTTATAAATTTCATATAATAATTAGCGAACCCCAAGAAACGCTGAAGACCTTTAAGATCCCTGGGTTGGACCCAGTCCGCAATGGTCTAGGGTCCATACGAAATCCCTCAGCAGACAAGACAAACCACAGAAATGACACCTCTGGACCAAAAACAAACATTTCTCTGGTTTAGCAAATAGACAGTCCTACCAGAGTCTCTGGAGAACTGCAGGCAGATGACCTATGTGGGCCTGGTTCTCCACAGAGTACACCAGAATAACATCAAGATACACTACCAAAAAGTGCCCAATAAAGTCAGAAAAGACATGGTTGATAAAATTTTGAATAACAGCTGGCGCATTAGTTAACCGAAAAGGCATAACAAAATTTTCGAACAGCCCCTCAGAGGTGAGAAAAACAGTTTTCCATCCATCCCCCTCTCATATATGGATGAGATTATATGCCCCCAAAGATCCAATTTAGAAAACCACTTAGCCCCAAAATGGTTGTATAAATCAGGGATAAGTGGGAGAGGGTATTTCTCACAGTGATCTTATTCAACTTTCGGAAATTGAGGCATGGGTGCAAACCACCATCAAACCCAGCCACCACAGGGGACATGGAAGGGCAAATGTGCCCTTTGTGAAGACTCTCAGAGATGTATTCCTTCATGGTCATATGCTCGGGACCTAAATTATGCAAACAGGCCTTGGGCAATTTGGCATCAGAAACAAGATCAATGGAACAATCAAATGGGTGGTGTGGTGGCAAAACCTTAGCCTCTCTTTCAGAGAATACACCCATAAAGTACTTAAGGTACTCCAGAATACCCACCAGATTGATGGATGACATAGACATAGTAGTAAGACAAGCTTCAGAACAATTAGGTCCCCACTTCACAATATCCTGGGACCCCCAATCAATCACTGGGTTATGAAGTTGTAACCAAGGAAACCCTAACACAAGGCCAGCAGGGAGATTATCCAAGACAAAACATGAAATACGCTCCTGGTGTAGGGCCCCCACCATGAGGGTGAACTCTTTAGATATGAAATTAAGCCCGCCCTTGGTGGGGGGTGCAGAGTCAATGGCCACGATTTTAATAGGAGTCTCCAACCTAACTGTCCGTAACTTACAGCCGGCCACCAATTTAGAGTCAATCAGATTCATGGATGACCCACAGTCCACAAAGGTCAAAGTGGGAGTTAAGCAGTTCTCTACACCAAGTGCTACTTTTAACAGTACTTTAAGGAATGAGGAAAATGGTACCTGTGAGTCTGGGCAACCTCATCAGTAGTTACCCAGGCTTAGGTGTTTCCCGACAGCTTGGGAGTAGGAGGACAGGAGGGACAATCCTTCTTCTAATGTCCTGGAGGACCACAGTAAAAATAACATTTGCCTTCCCATCGACGTCTCTTCTCCCTTTCCTTGAAGGTGATAGCCCCTACTTCTATGGGCTCAGCAGATTGTTAAGGTTCCGGTTTAACCGGAAGGAAAGGGCCTTCCAGTTGCATGACTCCTTTCTCCTGTAACCGCTGATCCATGCGAATGGCCTCAGTCATGGCCTCTTCCAGAGAGCAAGGAGGAGGATGAAGAGCCAGAGCATCCTTTAAATGATCAGATGGTTCCCTCCGGAACTGACACCGGAGTGCTGAGTCGTTCCAGGAACCTCCGGAGACCATCTCCGAAATTCCAAACCGTACCATTCGGCAGAGAGCTTTCCTTGCGATAGACCCATAACAGTGTCCTCTGCCAATCTGACTTGATCTGTTTAAAAAAAAAAACTCATCAACAGACATTCTCTCAGGGGCGGTCGCGGGTAAGGAATAAGCCGAAGACTGCTGACCCTCCCTCAGTAAAGATATAATTATCCCCACCCGCTGACTCTCATCCCCTGAAGATCAAGGTCTAAGGGAAAATAATAATCTGCAACCCTCTCTGAACATGCGGAACTTGTCCCTCTCACCAGAGAAGGTGTCAGGGAGTTTCATCGGAGGTTCAGGAGAGTGCAGAGACACATCAGTCACCTCACCAGACTTACTGACAGAGGAGGTTCCCTGGGTTAACTTAACTGTCTCAGCCATCTCCCTCTGCACCTGCTTCAGAGAATTAACCAAGGCCCTGTGCTCCACAGATAATTCCTGCATCATCTGAGTAAGATTAGCTACTAACCACCAAATCAAACTGATGCAAATTTTTCCTCCTCCTTCTCCTGGACTTGGCATCTACCTTTTGCAAAGTGGACCATTCCCTCTTACTACAGACTTTCTGATCTGTTGAAATACAGACTTGGCCCTTTGTTGGATCGCCTCATGCCTAACAGACAGGACATTCAGTGTCTCTCACTCACACACCACCTCCTCATCTCGCCCCCTATACATCGGTGTACATCAAAGTTCAGCTCCCTCCCTCTTAAAGGGACCGCCCAAATTAACCTAAGGTATTGCCAGCATATAGCTGGGCGACACCTTCTATTTAAGGCTTCTCCTCCAATATGGGGGTGCCTGAGCTACATTGTTAGTTTGCCTTGCATGCTTGCTAGTGGTCAGGTTCCCCAGTCTGCCTGTCTGCTTGTCTACCCTGTACCCATCTGCTCTTACCTGTCTGTACTCTTCTGTCCATCAGCCAGTCCAGATCGCACCTGCCAGTGCTTTTCTGTTTCTTACCAGTCCCTTCTGCATTTGTGGTTCCAGTGTCCCTACAGTGCCTGCCTGCATTTTTAATTCATCCTTTGGGCCGAAGCAGCGTACCCTGTTGTGAATTCTGTTGTGGGTTCTGCTCTTGGGCTCCCTCCGGTGGTTATAAGTGGTAGTGCTGCTGTTTGTCCTTCACAGCAGTCATCAGGTGCTTCCACTTTGGACGGGGCTATTTAGTCTGGCTTCACCCTTTAGGGAGTGCCAGTTGTCCATTGTTTTTCTGGAGGATTCACATCTCTGCTTGGTTTCTCCTGCTGGATTGTCCAAATCATCAAAGATAAGTCCTGGCTTTGTTTTTGCAGTCCACATGCGGTGGACTTTACAGTTCAGTGAATTGCTATGTTTTTTCTTGTCCAGCTTTGTCTGTGTAAGGATTTATTCAGCCAAGCTGGAAGCTCTGGAGTCGCAGAGTTACCCTCCATGCCTTTAGTTAGGTGTGGAGATTTTTGTATTCTCTGTGGTGGATTTTTGTAGTTTTTAATACTGACCGCACAGTACTCTGTCCTGTCTTTTCTTTCTAGGTAGCGTGGCCTCCTTTGCTATATTCTGTTTTCAGTCTGCGCTTGCAATTTCCCTATCCCCTCACAGTGAATATTTGTGGGGGGCTGTCTTTCCTTTGGGGATTTTCTCTGAGGCAAGATAGTTTTCCTGTTTCTTTCTTTAGGGGTAATTAGTCTTCCGGCTGTGACGAGGCGTCGAGGGAGTGACAGGAACATCCCACGGCTACTTATAGTTGCGGTGTTAAGTACAGGGTCTGCGGTCAGTATAGAGGCCACCTACTCCAGAGATCGTCCATGCTGCTCCTAGGCCACCAGATCATAACAGTACAACTGGCCAACAATGAGTTAACCGCATCTCAAAAGAAGGGAAAGAAAGTGCTGAGCCATTTTTTTTGTACTCTGTTGTGTTTTTTTTTTCCCTCTTCACCTCTGGGTGGCTCAAGAGTTAGACGCTGACATGGATGTTCAGGGACTTGCTTCTCAGGTGGATCAACTTGCTGCTAGAGTACAGGGTATTTCTGATTATATCGTGCAGACTCCTGTTTTAGAGCCTAGAATTCCTACCCCCGATCTGTTTTTTGGGGACAGGTCCAAATTTTTGAGCGTTAAAAATAACTGTAAACTGTTTTTTGCTCTGAAGCCCCGTTCCTCTGGTGATCCCATCCAGCAGGTAAAAATTGTCATTTCTCTGTTGCGTGGCGACCCGCAGGATTGGGCATTTTCCCTGGAATCTGGGAATCGGCCTTGCTTAATGTAGACACCTTTTTTCAGGTGCTTGGGTTATTGTATGATGAACCTAATTCTGTGGATCATGCTGAGAAAACCTTGTTGGCCCTGTGTCAGGGTCAAGAAGCGGCAGAATCATATTGCCAGAAATTTAGAAAATGGTCTGTGCTTACTACGTGGAATGAGGATGCTTTGGCGGCAATTTTCAGAAAGGGTCTTTCTGAATCTGTTAAAGATGTTATGGTGGGCTTCCCCACGCCTGCAGGTCTGAGTGATTCTATGTCTCTGGCCATTCAAATTGATCGGCGCTTGCGTGAGCGCAGAGTTGTGCACACTATGGCATTGTCTTCCGAGCGGAGTCCTGAGCCAATGCAGTGTGATAGGATTGTGTCTAGAGATGAACGCCAAGGATTCAGACGTCAGAATAGGTTGTGCTTTTACTGCGGCGATTCTGCTCATGTTATTTCTGATTGCCCTAAGCGTGCCAAGAGAATCGCTAATTCCGTTACCATCAGTACTGTACAACCTAAATTTCTGTTATCTGTGACCCTGATCTGCTCATTATCGTCATTCTCTGTCATGGCATTTGTGGATTCAGGCGCCGCTTTAAATTTGATGGACTTAGAATTTGCCAGACGTTGTGGTTTTCCCTTACAGCCTTTGCGGAGTCCTATCCCTTTGAGGGGTATTGATGCTACACCATTGGCTAAAAATAAACCTCAGTTTTGGACACAGTTAACCATGTGCATGGCGCCAGCCCATCAGGAAGATTGTCGTTTCCTGGTGTTGCATAATTTGCATGATGCTATTGTGCTGGGGTTTCCATGGTTACAGGTACATAATCCAGTGTTGGATTGGAAATCTATGTCTGTGACTAGTTGGGATTGTCAGGGGGTTCATGATGACGTTCCTCTGATGTCAATTTCCTCCTCCCCCTCTTCTGAAATTCCTGAGTTTCTGTCAGGGACTGTGATTGTGCTATTGACTTGATTCCAGGCTGTAAGTTTCCTAAGGGCCGACTTTTCAACCTGTCTGTGCCTGAACATGCCACCATGCGGAGCTATGTAAAGGAGTCTTTGGAGAAGGGGCATATTCGACCATCTTCTTCTCCATTGGGAGCAGGTTTTTTTTTTGTTGCCAAGAAGGATGGCTCCTTGAGACCCTGTATTGATTATCGCCTCTTGAATAAGATCACAGTCCAATTCCAATACCCTTTGCCTTTGCTTTCTGATTTGTTTTGCAGGATTAAGGGGGCTAGTTGGTTTACTAAGATTGACCTTCGAGGGCCATATAATCTTGTTCGTATGAAGCAGGGTGACGAATGGAAAACTGCGTTTAATACGCCCGAGGGCCATTTTGAATATCTTGTGATGCCATTCGGACTCTCTAATGCCCCATCTGTGTTTCAGTCCTTCATGCATGATATTTTTCGGAATTATCTTGATAAATTCATGATTGTATATTTGGATGATATGTTGATTTTTTCAGATGATTGGGAGTCTCATGTGAAACAAGTCAGGATGGTATTTCAGGTCCTTCGTGATAATGCCTTATTTGTGAAGGGGTCTAAGTGCCTCTTTGGAGTACAGAAGGTTTCTTTTTTGGGCTTCATTTTTTCTCCATCATCTATAGAAATGGATCCGGTTAAGGTTCAGGCCATTCATGATTGGATCCAGCCCACATCCGTGAAGAGCCTTCAGAAATTTTTGGGCTTTGCTAATTTTTATCGCCGTTTCATTGCCAACTTCTCCAGTGTGGTTAAACCCCTGACCGATCTGACGCGGAAGGGCGCTGATGTAGCTAATTAGTCCTCTGAGGCTGTTTCTGCCTTTCAGGAGCTTAAGCGCCTATTTACTTCTGCCCCTGTGTTGCGTCAGCTGGATGTTTCTCTTCCTTTTCAGGTTGAGGTTGACGCTTCTGAGATTGGGGCAGGGGCCGTTTTGTCTCAGAGGAATTCTGATTGTTCCTTGATGAAACCGTGTGCCATCTTTTCTCGAAAGTTTTCGCCTGCGGAACGCAATTATGATGTCGGCAATCGTGAGTTGTTGGCTATGAAGTGGGCATTTGAGGAGTGGCGACATTGGCTTGAGGGGGCCAAGCACCGTATTGTGGTCTTGACCGATCATAAGAATCTAATTTACCTCGAGTCTGCCAAACGGCTGAATCCTAGACAGGCCCGATGGTCCCTGTTTTTCTCCCGTTTTGATTTTGTTGTCTCGTATCTTCCGGGTTCTAAGAATGTTAAGGCTGATGCCCTCTCTAGGAGTTTTTTGCCTGATTCCCCTAGGATTCTTGAGCCGGTTGGTATTCTGAAGGAGGGGGTGATTCTTTCTGCCATCTCCCCTGATGTGCGACGGGTTCTTCAGGAGTTTCAGGCTGATAAACCTGATCGCTGTCCAGCGGGGAAACTGTTTGTTCCTGACAGATGGACTAGTAAAGTGATTTCTGAGGTTCACTGTTCTGTGTTGGCTGGCCATCCTGGGATTTTTGGTACTAGAGATTTGGTTAGTAGGTCCTTTTGGTGGCCTTCTTTGTCACGGGATGTGCAGTCCTGTGGGACTTGTGCGCGGGCCAAACCTTGCTGCTCCCACGCCAGTGGGTTGCTTTTGCCTTTGCCGGTCCCTGAGAGGCCTTGGACGCATATTTCTATGGATTTTATTTCGGATCTTCCTGTTTCCCAGAGGATGTCTGTTATCTGGGTGGTCTGTGACCGGTTTTCTAAGATGGTTCATTTGGTACCTTTGCCTAAATTGCCTTCCTCTTCTGAGTTGGTTCCGTTGTTTTTTCAGCATGTGGTTTGTTTGCATGGCATTCCGGAGAATATTGTGTCCGATAGAGGTTTCCAGTTTGTTTCTAGGTTTTGGCGGTCCTTTTGTGCTAAGCTGGGCATTGATTTGTCTTTTTCTTCCGCATTTCATCCTCAGACAAACGGCCAAACAGAGCGAACTAACCAGACTTTGGAAACTTATTTGAGATGCTTTGTGTCTGCCGATCAGGATGATTGGGTGGCTTTCTTGCCATTGGCCGAGTTTGCCCTTAATAATCGGGCTCGTTCTGCTACCTTGGTTTCACCATTCTTTTGTAATTCTGGGTTTCATCCTCGTTTTTCTTCAGGGCAGGTTGAGTCTTCTGATTGTCCTGGGGTGGACTCTGTGGTTGACAGGTTGCAGCAGATTTGGGCTCATGTTGTGGACAATTTGGTGTTGTCTCAGCGTTTTGCCAACCGTCGTCGGCGTGTGGGTTCCCGGCTTCGGGTTGGGGATTTGGTCTGGTTGTCTTCTCGTCATGTTCCTATGAAGGTTTCTTCTCCGAAGTTCAAGCCTCGGTTTATTGGTCCTTATAGGATTTCTGAGATTATCAATCCAGTGTCTTTTCGTTTGGCCCTTCCAGCCTCTTTTTCCATCCATAATGTTTTTCATAGATCTTTGTTGCAGAAATATGTGGTGCCCGTGGTTCCCTCTGTTGATCCTCCTGCCCCGGTGTTGATTGATGGGGAGTTGGAGTATGTTGTGGAGAAGATCTTGGATTCTCGTTTTTCAAGACGGAGGCTTCAGTATCTTGTTAAGTGGAAGGGTTATGGCCAGGAGGATAATTCTTGAGTTGTTGCCTCCGATGTTCATGCTGACGATTTGGATCGTGCCTTCCATTTGGCTCGTCCGGATCGGCCTGGGGGCTCTGGTGAGGGTTCGGTGACCCCTCCTCAAGGGGGGGGGTACTGTTGTGAATTCTGTTGTGGGTTCTGCTCTTGGACTCCCTCTGGTGGTTATAAGTGGTAGTGCTGCTGTTTGTCCTTCACAGCAGTCATCAGGTGCTTCCACTTTGGACGGGGCTATTTAGTCTCTGGCTTCACCCTTTAGGGAGTGCCAGTTGTCCATTGTTTTTCTGGAGGATTCACATCTCTGCTTGGTTTCTCCTGCTGGATTGTCCAAATCATCAAAGATAAGTCCTGGCTTTGTTTTTGCAGTCCACATGCGGTGGACTTTATAGTTCAGTGAATTGCTATGTTTTTTCTTGTCCAGCTTTGTCTGTGTAAGGATTTATTCAGCCAAGCTGGAAGCTCTGGAGTCGCAGAGTTACCCTCCATGCCTTTAGTTAGGTGTGGAGATTTTTGTATTCTCTGTGGTGGATTTTTGTAGTTTTTAATACTGACCGCACAGTACTCTGTCCTGTCTTTTCTTTCTAGGTAGCGTGGCCTCCTTTGCTAAATTCTATTTTCAGTCTACGTTTGTAATTTCCCTCTCCTCTCACAGTCAATATTTGTGGGGGGCTGTCTTTCCTTTGGGGATTTTCTCTGAGGCAAGATAGTTTTCCTGTTTCTTTCTTTAGGGGTAATTACTCCTCCGGCTGTGACGAGGTGTCGAGGGAGTGACAGGAACATCCCACGGCTACTTATAGTTGCGGTGTTAAGTTCAGGGTCTGCGGTCAGTATAGAGGCCACCTACTCCAGAGCTCGTCCATGCTGCTCCTAGGCCACCAGATCATAACAGTACCCGCTGTAGGGGGTCAGCTGCCACCTTCTGTAGGTCAGCCAAGGACTAGCACCTGGTGCGACCTCTTTGTCCTTCCTTGGGTAGCAGTTTTCACCTGCTGCCACTTGTCCGAGTAGGAACTTGGTAGGCCTCCTAGTTGTGCCCCTTCAAGGCTTTCAGAGGGATACGGAACAGTGATTCCACCACCTTGCCCATTACAGTCTCCATCTTTTGGGTTGGCTGTAGTGAAAGAGGTGTCGGTCCCTGCTATGCTAGTTCTACTCTACTGCAATTGATGCCAATTTGTTGGTGTCTACCACTAATTTTTATAAATGTGTAGGCTCCTGGTTGGGTCTCCTTCATGCATGTTCCTTGGAGTCAACTACTCATGTTACTATCCTTAGATTTTTCTGACAATAGTAGTCTACAAAATGTATATGATATTTGTGCCACCTGGGTGTCGCTCAGTATGAAAGCAGGTTGAGCTGTTGCATGTGGTATCAGGGCTCACAGCACAAGAGGCCTACACTGATCCCTCACCCACCTCGCCTTACTGTGACATTCAATTGAAAGCTGTAAATGCTGTCAGAGACCCTGATACCTCATGCCTGGCTGATTGCTGCAGTGCCATGCTACAATTTGTACTGTGGGTGAATTGAGGCCACTTTCCTGGTGTTTTTCCCTCATTTGATGTATTTTGGCATCATTTTGAGCCATTATAAGGTGTTGTGCATGCGTTTGTTTTTGCCTCCCATTGAGAATAATGGCGTTCGGTTATGTTCAGTGAATATTCGATGAATTAATCGACGAATATTGCAAATTCGGCGATCGCAATCCGAACCGAACATTGAAATACTTGCTCATCTCTAGTTATGAGTACTGGATTCTGTGATGGAAGGTTTATGCATGGAACTTGTCTGATTTCTGTATGTGGAGTCAGGAAGGATTTTTTCTTCTAGTAGTGGTCAATTAGATTCTACTTCTTGGCATTTTTGTCTTCCTCAGGATCAACATGTTAGGTTATAGGTTGAACTCGCTGAACTTATGTCTGTCTGTTCAACTTTAAAAACTAAGAAACTTTGAAATTGTCAAAATGACATAGATGCTGCAGATAATAATAGACACTCACAGCAATGAAAGACTCCGCACTAGACCCAGGGAGAGTGAATAAAACACAGTTTGTTTTTTAAAACAAAAAGTATCTGTGGAAAGGAACTTTATGAAACCTATTTGATGTGTTTGTGAGTGTTGTTGCACATCTGTGAAATTGAATTAACTGTTCAAGAAATAATTGTAACTAAGGATGGCCACATTGACATACACACATTAAAAAAACAATTCAGGGTGATGGTATCATGGATAGTTGTAAACAAAAACCACGAGTTCTATTGTGTAAGAAAACACATGGTAAAGTTCTTGATGGAATATATGTGCCACCAAGGTAGCTGACCTTTGTGATGCAAGACCTTAAGATAAAGATTCCAACAATAATAGGATGTTGGAAATTTTTCTATTGGGACCGGATTTTGGGTCCAGGTTTTAGGAACGACTGGAAGAGCTTGGCTTGGTATGATCACTCGTTTAGCTTGAGTCTGGGCTTTGCAGCTCTTTTAATAGACAGCTGACCTGTCTCAGAAATTATCTGTGTGCGAGGAGGGAAAGACTCTAACGTTGTTTAGTCTCTGCAAGACCTGTGGGAGTTGGACATGTATCTGTATGGGTGTGCCTGTACTGTTGTACAAACTGTTTATTTTCGGTTATAGTTTTATGCCAGAAAAGGCTGTTTGTTTGTTTTTTTGAGTCCTTCAGAGGCTCCTGAGTTTATGAACTTAATAAAATTCATCTTGTTGGACCAGAGACACCGTTTTTGTGTACGCTAGTTGTTATCAAAGAGCGGGGATCCCTATAAATGCTAGAAAGAAAAGAGTTAAATGGGGAAAGGAACATAGGCATGAGTGATGGACATGGAAGTTGATATTATTATTATTATTATTATTTATTTATATAGTACCATTAATTCCATGGTGCTGTACTTGAGAAAAGGGTAGAAAAGTTGATAAAGCAGCATTTATCTTTTGTCTGGTTCCCTTTAAAGGGAACTTGTCAGTAGGATTGTGCTGAGTAAACTACAGACAGTATCAAGTTGACGCCGGTATATTGATTAAAATCAAAGAATTATAGAATCATAGTGAGTCGCCCGCCAGGGCCGTGCGGTACTTGGTACCAGGTCCTGAGTTTCACAGGGGGATGTCACGGTGGCTGCGACCCAGTCTGTGGCCCTGGGCACCCATGTAAAAGGGAAAGGTCTTTAAAGGGAATAAAGTTTATGTTCGTGACGCCACCTGTTTTGTTCGGTCAGTGAGGACCGACGCTGCTTTAAGGGGTTTTCTGGGGTGATGTTATGGCAGATAGATGTATACTTTCCCACAGGTGAAGTATATCCCCAGGGCTCCCAGTCTTTAGATGGAAGATGGTGAATGGCACAGTAAAGAACGAGGATGCAGGTTTGCAGTCTCTTTACCTTGTTTACTGAAGACTTCAGGCAGCCACAGTCAAGGGCACCAGATCACAGGGCAGGCAGGGTCCGGCCGGCTTGGAAGCGAATCCAGAGTCCCCTTTACTGAGTAGAGTTAAAAGCCTTCCTCTAGCGCGGTGGTGTTATAGTCCCTTACTGCCTATGGCTTCAGATAATGTCCTCACAGATGTTCCCTCTCTGTCCCCCGTATAGGATAGGACATAACCCGTATGACTCGTGACTTGAGTTTGTGTATAGGGACTCTAGCATGCCCCGGGCCGTGTCTTCAGATGTGTGTGGGGACAGACAACTTGCAATTCAACTGTCCTGCTGGTTTCTGCTGTAAGTCGTAGAGTCCATACAATCTCGGTGGTCCGGCTACCGGTTATCTGTGCTTCAGGGGGAAGCAGCCTGATCTTAGCTTGTCTCCCCTGATGTTACTCTCCTGTGCTTCGCTTTCCTGCACACTCACTGAACAATGTTCGGCTTTCCATATGTCTCTTCCACCAGGAGCTGCAGTACTTCAGACTACAGGCCCCTTCAGACTTTCTGACACTCTATGTAGGTCTGCTCTCTTCTGTGTGTCTCACTCTCTGAACCGAAACTGAACACTTTCCCTCCAGATCAGGATGTAGTTATAGGGGAGTTCACCTTAAACAGGTTTAGAGCTCCCCCTTCTTGCCTGGAGTGTGAACATGTTGTATGGATTGTGGTTACCTGATAAAAGATATTCCTTCATCACTTCCAAACGTAACATCACTCTCCCCGTGAGGAAAGCAATGCTACTGTGACAACCAGGACCCTGGGACGTCACACTAGAATGATAGAGTTGGAAGAGACCTCCTGGGTCATCTGGTCCAACCCCCTGCTCAACGCAGGACTCACTAAATCATCCCAAACAGATGTCTGTCCAGCCTCTGTTTGAAAACTTCCATGGAAGGAGAACTCACCACCTCTCGTGGCAGACTGTTCCACTCATTGATCACCCCAACTGTCAAAAAGTTTTTTCTAATATCTAATCTGTGTCTCCTCCTATTCAGTTTCATCCCATTGCTTCTAGTCTTTCCTTGTGCAAATGAGAAGAAAGACGATCCTTCTATAATGTGACAGCCCTTGAGATATTTGTAGACAGCTATTAAGTCTCCTCTCAGTCTTCTTTTCTGCAAGCTAAACATTCCCAAATCCTGCAACCATTCCTCATAGGTTTGCAGACCGGTCACCATTCTGGTCGCTCTTCTCTGAACTTGCTCCAGTTTGTTGACAGTTGCATAGTTACATAGTTATTAAGGTTGAAGGAAGACTTTAAGTCCATCTAGTTCAACCCATAGCCTAACCTAACATGCCCTAACATGTTGATCCAGAGGAAGGCAAAAAAAACCCCATGTGGCAAAGAGTAAGTTCCACATTGGGGAACAAAAATTCCTTCCCGACTCCACATACGGCAATCAGACTAGTTCCCTGGATCAACACCCTATCAAGGAATCTAGTGTATATACCCTGTAACATTATACTTTTCCAGAAAGGTATCCAGTCCCCTCTTAAATTTAAGGAATGAATCACTCATTATAACATCATACGGCAGAGAGTTCCATAGTCTCACTGCTCTTACAGTAAAGAATCTGCGTCTGTTATTATGCTTAAAAACCTTCTTTCCTCCAGACGTAGAGGATGCCCCCTTGTCCATGTCTCAGGTCTATGATTAAAAAGATCATCCGAAAGGTCTTTGTACTGTCCCCTCATATATTTATACATAAAAATAAGATCACCCCTTAGTCTTCATTTTTCCAATCTAAATAGCCCCAAGTGTAATAACCTATCTTGGTATTGCAGACCCCCAGTCCTCTAATAACCTTGGTCGCTCTTCTCTGCACCCGCTCTAGTTCAGCTATGTCTTTCTTATACACCGGAGACCAGGACTGTGCACAGTATCCTAAGTGTGGTCGAACTAGTGACTTGTATAGAGGTAAAATTATGTTCTCATGAGCATCTATGCCTCTTTTAATACATCCCATTATTTTATTTGCCTTTGTAGCAGCTGCCTGGCACTGGCCACTGAATATGAGTTTGTCATCCACCCATACACCCAGGTCTTTTTCATTGATGGTTTTGCCCAGAGTTTTAGAATTAAGCACATAGTTATACATCTTATTATTTCTACCCAAGTGCATGACCTTACATTTATCCCCATTAAAGCTCATTTGCCATTTATCAGCCCAAGCTTATGGTTTACATAAATCATCCTGTAATATAAAATTGTCCTCCCCTGTATTGATTACCCTGCAGAGTTTAGTGTCATCTGCAAATATTGAAATTCTACTCTGAATGCCCCCTACAAGGTCATTAATAAATATGTTAAAAAGAAGAGGGCCCAATACTGACCCCTGTGGTACCCCACTGCTAACCGCGACCCAGTCTGAGTGTGCTCCAATAATAACCACCCTTTGTCTCCTATCCCTGAGCCAGCTCTCAACCCACTTACACATATTTTCCCCTATCCCCATTATTCTCATTTTATGTATTAACCTTTTGTGTGGCACCGTATCAAAAGCTTTTGAAAAGTCCATATACACTACATCTACTGGGTTCCCTTGGTCCAGTCCAGAACTTACCTCTTCATAGAAGCTGATCAAATTAGTCTGACATGAATGGTCCCTAGTAAACCCGTGCTGATACTGGGTCATGAGGTTATTTCTCTTCAGATACACCAGTATAGCATCTCTTAGAAAACCCTCCAGGATTTTACCCACAGTAGAGCTTAAGCTTACTGGTCTATAATTTCCGAGTTCAGCTTTTGTCCCCTTTTTGAATATTGGCACCACATTTGTTATACGCCAGTCCTGTGGTACAGACCCTGTTATTATGGACTCTTTAAAGATTAAAAATAATGGTCTATCAATGACTGTACTTAATTCCTGCAGTACTCGGGGGTGTATCCCATCCGGGCCCGGAGATTTGTCAATTTTAGTGATTTTTAGATGCTGCCGTACTTCCTGCTGGGTTAAGCAGGTGACACTTAATGGGGAATTTTTGTTATCACTGATCATATTGTCTGCCATGGGATTTTCTTTTGTAAATACTGATGAAAAAAAGTCATTTAGCATATTGGCTTTTTCCTCATCCTCATCCACCATTTCACCCAGACTATTTTTAAGGGGGGCCAACACTCTCATTTTTTAGTTTCTTACTATTTATGTAGTTAAAGAATATTTTGGGATTATTTTTACTCTCTCTGGCAATGAGTCTCTCTGTCTCAATTTTTGCTGCCTTGATTTGCTTTTTACAGAATTTATTTAATTTTATGTATTTATTTAATGCCTCATCACTACCTACTTCCTTTAATTCTCTAAATGCATTCTTTTTGTCACTTATTGCGCCCCTTACAGCACTATTTAGCCATATTGGTTTCCTTCTATTTCTAGTATGTTTATTCCCATACGGTATATACTGTGCACAGGTCCTATCCAGGATGCTAATAAATGTCTCCCATTTTCTTTGTGTATTTTTATGTCTCAGGATGTCGTCCCAGTTAATTGCACCAAGATCCTCTATCATCCTTTGGAAATTTGCCCTCCTGAAGTTTAGTGTCCTTGTAACCCCCCTACTACCCATCTTATTAAAGGATACATGAAAAATTATTATTTTGTGATCACTATTCCCCAAGTAACCCCCAACCCTTATATTTAATATGCGGTCTGGCCTGTTGGTTAATATTAGGTCTAGCAGTGCCCCCCTTCTTGTTGGGTCCTGAACCAGTTGTGAAAAATAATTGTCTCTCATAGTTGTCAAAAACCGATTACCTTTGCTGGAACTGCAGGTTTCTGTTCCCCAATCTATTTCAGGGTAGTTGAAATCCCCCATAATAATGACTTCTCGTTGAGTCGAAGCTTTATTTGCTTTATGAGGATATTCTCCATTGCTTCCATTATTTTTGGAGATTTATAACAAACCCCTATCAGTAATTTATTATTTTTTCCCCCTCCCCTTATCTCCACCCACAGGGACTCTACATTTTCATTTAATTCACCTATATTATCACGCCGGATTGGTTTTAAGGATGATTTTACATACAGACACACCCCTCCCCCTCGCTTATCTGTACGGTCATTTCTGAAAAGGCTATAGCCCTGCAAGTTAACAGCCCAGTCATGGCTCTCATCCAGCCATGTTTCAGATATCCCCACCATGTCATAATTATGCTCCAACAACATTAATTCTAATTCATCCATTTTGTTGGCGAGGCTTCTGGCATTAGTATACATGCACTTGATGTTCCTCTCTGTACCTCTATTCTTTCTTAAATTATTAACTGTTCTAACCCCACCCCCCATGCCACCGAAACCTCCAACTTCCTTATTTGTGCCCAGGGTTCTATCTGCACTATCTTCCCCTCCTATAAATTGAATACCCTCCCCCCAATCCCTAGTTTAAACACTCCTCCAACCTTCTAGCCATTTTCTCCCTCAGCACAGCTGCACCTTCCCCATTGAGGTGCAGCCCGTCCCTAGCGTACAGCCTGTAGCCAACTGAGAAGTCGGTCCAGTTCTGCAGGAACCCAAACCCCTCCTTCCTACACCAATTCTTGAGCCACTTATTAACCTCCCTAATCTCCCGTTGCCTCTCTGGCGTGGCACGTGGTACAGGCAGTATTTCGGAAAATACCATGTTGGAGGTCCTTGCTTTCAGCTTGCAGCCTAATTCCCTGAAATCGTTTTTAAGGACCTTCCACCTACCTCTAACTTTGTCATTTGTGCCAATGTGCACCATGACCGCTGGGTCCTCACCAGCCCCTCCCAGTAATCTGTCCATCCGATCAGCGATGTGTCGGACTCGAACGCCAGGTAGGCAGCACACCGTTCGACGATCCCTGTCTTTGTGACAGATTGCCCTATCTGTTCCCCTAATAATTGAGTCCCCCACTACCAGCAACTGTCTGGCCTGCCCTGCTCTCCTATTTCCCTCCTTACTGGAGCAGTCACTCCTCCAGCTTTCAGAGGACATGCCTTGCTGCAGCAGTGCTACCATTGTACTGGCACCCCCCTCATCTGCCAACTTAGCAAACTTATTGGGGTGTGCCAGATCAGGACTGGCCTCCCTGGCACTCTTCCCTCTACCCCGCTTTCTAACTGTCACCCAGCTAGCTGCTTCACTGTCCTGCAGCTCCATCCTACCATCCCCCCTCATCTATCCCACTGAGCGTCTGCTCAGTGAGCAGAAGACTCCTCTCCATATTGTCTATGGATCTCAGTGTTGCCAGCTGCACATTTAGATTCAGAATCTGGGTTTCCAAATGCTCAACGTGCTCACATCTCGCACAGCAGTATGCACCCTCGACCGGCTGATCAAGGACTGCATACATGTGGCAAGATGTGCACTGGATGGCATTAACAATAGTGGAACACATTTACTAATGGGGATTGCACCAGACAGAAGCATTAAATAAAAATAAATACAAAGTATTAATAAAATACAGACAGCAATTCCTCCCTTGGAAAGTCCCTGAATCCAAAGTCACTGAATCACAAGTCACACTTACCGCCGTTCACACTTACACTCAGGTCAGACTCAGCTCGTTCACACTTGCTAAGCTGAAGACTTAAATATTTTTTTTTCTTTTTCCCCACAGCAGCAATCCACCTTGCTGTTCAATGCACTTCCAAAAAGGACTTGAGTCCCAAACAGCTGCCCCTTATAAACCCTTAATTATGAGCCCCCACCCTAAGTTAACCCCTTGTGAATATAGCTACTCCCAATTCAGCAATTCACACCAATTCACACAGGTATTTGTTAAAGGCTTTCCAAATACCTCTTCACCGAATCACAAGTCACACTTACCGCCGTTCACACTTACGCTCAGGATGTCTTTTTTAAAATGTGGTGCCCAAAACTGGACACAGTATTCCAGATGAGGTCTGACCAAAGAGGAGTAGAGGGCAATAATAGCTTCACGTGATCTAGACTGTATGCTTCTGTTAATACATCCCAGAATTGCATTTGCCTTTTTTGCTGCTACATCACACTGTTGAATCATGTTCAGTTTATGATCTAGTAGTATACCCAAGTCTTTTTCACATGTGCTGTTACTTAGCCCTATGCCTCCCATTCTATAAATGCCTTTTTCATTTTTATTGCCCAGATGTAGTACTTTGCATTTTTCCTTGTTAAAAAACATTCTGTTAGTTGCTGCCCACTGCTCCAGTTTATTTATATATTTTTGAATCCTCTCTCTCTCTTCTCTAGTATTAGCTATCCCTCCTAGCTTTGTGTCATCAGCAAATTTAATTAGTGTACCCTCAATTTCTTCATCTAAATCATTGATAAAGATTAGTGATGAGCGAATATACTCGTTACTCGAAATTTCCCGAGCACACTCGGGTGTCCTCCGAATATTTTTTAGTGCTCAGAGATTTAGTTTTCATCGCCTCAGCTGAATAATTTTCAGCTTTTAGCCAGGCTGAGTACATGTGGGGGTTGCCTGGCTGATAGGGAATCCCCACATGTAATCAAGCAGGCTAGTAGCTGTAAATCATCCCGCTGCGGCGAAAAAACTAAATCTCTGAGCACTAAAAAATACTTGTCGGTCACCCGAGCGTGCTAGGGAAATCTCGAGTAACGAGTATATTCGCTCATCACTAATAAAGATGTTGAGCAATACAGGGCCCAGTACAGAACCCTCTGGTACCCTACTTGAGACATTCTTCCAACTGTATGTGCAGCCATTTACAACCTCTCTTTGGGTCTGATCACTAACCCAGTTATGAGTCCACCTAACAGTTGCCTTGTCCATTCCATACTTAGTAATTTTTACAATAAGGATGGTGTGAGATACTTTGTCAAATGCTATGCTGAAGTCAAGATATATTATATCTACAGCATTTTCCTGATCCACCCAGTCAGTGATTCTGTCATAGAAGGAAATTAAGTTAGTCTGACATGACTTATTAGTTACAAACCCATGCTGACTCTGGTTAATCACTTCATTCTTATCCAGGTACTTACATACATGTTGTTTAATAATTTGTTCAAAGATCTTTCCTGGTATGGAAGTCAGACGCACTGGCCTATAGTTCCCTGGGTCTACCTTCTTCCCCTTTTTGAAGATTGGAACGACATTTGCTCTTCTCCAGTCTTCTGGGACTTCTCCTGTTCTCCAAGAATTTTCAAAGATTATGGAGAGTGGTTCAAAACTTTCTTCTGCTATCTCCTTCAGTACTCTGGGGTGTAATTCTTCTGGACCTGGAGACTTGAATTCATTTATGTTAGCTAAGTGTTTCCTCACTATCTTTCTGTTTATAGATATCCTAGATTCTTCTACTCCTTTAATAGGACAGTGAAGATCAGTTGATGTTACATTTCCTTTCTGAGAGAAAACAGATGCAAAATAGGAATTAAAAAGTTTGGCCTTCTCAACATCCTTTCTTACCATTTCATCATTTTCATCCTGTAAAAATCCTATAGCATCTTTGACTTTTCTTTTACTTTTGACATATCCCCAAAATCCTTTTTTACTGCTTTTGACATCTCTTGCAAGCCTTAATTCATTGTCAGCTTTAACTAATCTGATTCGCAACCTGCAGGTTCTGCAGACAGCATTATATTCTTCTTTAGATATGCCTCTCTCTTTCCATTTGATAAACATTTCTTTCTTCCTTTTAAATGATACCTTTGTTGATGAAATCTGTTTTGCGGTTGTTGTTTAATCTTTATTTTCAGTTTTAAGCTAATATGCTCTACCTCTGGGGTGGGCCTGTGGTGGGGGGTTTTATGTGGTGCTCTGCTGAGCTATTCATCTCTATGGCTTCTGACTGGTCACTGATCACTCAGTGACCTGCCCCCTATTTAACATAATGATTATTATATATATTGGAAAAAAATCAACTGCAGCAGGCATGATTGCATGTGTAATGTGCATTTAATTCTTTTATTTAATGCTATAAATAAATTTATTTTAAAAAAAAGTGTCTCAAAATGTCGCCGGCAGGCCTGCGCAGTAACAGCTATTGACGATCTGATAGATGAAATGCACAGGCGCTGGCAGCACCATCTTGGAGGAGACTGTTTTCTTTACCAAGCAGGTGCCGCCTGTGCTTGTGCCGTAGCACCTATTGGCAATCGCCGATAGCTGCTACTGTGCAGGAGCCAGCAGCACCATCTGGGAATAGGCAATTTTTTTTCTCTAGTAAGATGGCGCCGCCGGTGCCTGCACAGTAGCATCTATTGGGTTGCCGAGAATATCGTTTGCACAAAACTAAAAATAAAGATTAAACAACAAGCACAAGACGGATTTTAATCAGCATATTGGCGCCGACCTGACACTGTCTGTAGGTTACTCAGCACAATCCTGCTGACAAGTTATTTTAACCCCTTCCGGACATCTGATGTACTATCCTGTCAAGGTGGTATGGGCCCGTATGACCACCGACAGGATAGTACGTCATCACCGATCAGCCGCGCTCATGGGGGGAGCGCGGCCAATTGGGGCCCGGGTGCCAGCTGACTATCGCAGCTGACATCCGGCACTATGTGCCAGGAGTGGTCACGGACCGCTCCTGGCACATTAACCCCCGACACACTGCAAACAAAAATGATCGCAGTGTTTTGGAGGCACAGGGAAGCTTTGCACAGGGAGGGGGCTCCCTGCGTGCTTCCCTGAGACCCTCAGAGCAACGTGATGTGATCACGTTGCACCGAGGGTCTCCTACCTCCTCCTCTCTGCAGGCCCGGATCCAAAATGGCCACGTGGGGCCTTCTGGGTCCTGCAGGGAGGTGGCTTGCAAGCGCCTGCTCAGAGTAGGCCCCGGCAAGCCTCCTTCAGTGCCTGTGTGATCACTGATCTGACATAGTGCACTGCAAAGTGTCAGATCAGCGATCTGTCACTATAATGTGATGTCCCCCCCTGGGGCAATGTAAAAAAGTAGAAAAAAATTTTACATGTGTAAAAATAAAAAATTCCTAAATAAAGAAAAAAAAAATATTGTTCCAATAAATACATTTCTTTATCTAAATTAAAAGAAAAAATAAAAGTACACATATTTAGTATTGACGTGTCTGTAGCGACACGACCTATAAAACTGTCCCACTAGTTAACCCCTTCAATGAACACCGTAAAAAAACAAGGTAAAAAACGACGCTTTATTATCATACCTCCAAACATAAAGTGGAATAACACGCGATTAAAAAGACAGATATAAATAACCATGGTACCGCTGAAAATGTCATCTTGTCCCGCAAAAAACGAGCTGCAATACAGCATCATCAACAAAAAAATAAAAAAGTTATGGTCCTCAGAATAAAGCGATGCAAAAATAATTTTTTTTTATATAAAATAGTTTTTATCGTATAAAAGCGCCAAAACATAAAAAAATTATATGCATGAGGTATCCCTGTAATCGTTCTGACCCAAAGAATAAAACTGCTTTATCAATTTTACCAAACGTGGAACGGTATAAGTGACCCCCAAAAGAAATTCATGATTAGCTGGTTTTTGTTCATTCTACCTCACAAAAATCTGAATAAAAAGCGATCAAAAAATGTCATATGCCTGAAAATGATACCAATAAAAACGACAACTCGTCCTGCAAAAAACAAGACCTCACATGACTCTGTGGACCAAAAAATGGAAAAATTATAGCTCTCAAAATGTGAAGAAAAAAACTATTTTTTGCAATAAAAAGCATCTTTTATTGTGTGACGGCTGCCAATCATAAAAATCCGCTAAAAAACCTGCTATAAAAGTAAATCAATCCCCCATTCATCGACCCCTTAGTTAAGGAAAAATAATAAAATTTTAAAAAAATATATTTATTTCCATTTTCCCAATAGGGTTAGGGTTGGGGCTAAAGTTAGGCTTAGGGTGTTAGGGGTCAAGTTCCCGCCTCTGCACAGGGGGAATTTCGGGCCATCTCCGCTGCGGTCTCCCATTCTTCTTCTGCCGCAGTGGAGCCTGCTCAGGGGAGACGTCGGTCCCAGCGTCTTGCAAAGTTGGAGAAGTGTGTGTTTGAGCAGGAGTCTTTACCTTTCCTGGGCTATATCATTTCCACCCAGGTATTAGCTATGGATCCTGCCAAACTACAAGCTGTGATGGACTGGCAAGAACCCCATTCTCTTAAAGCGGTGCAGCGCTTTATGGGGTTCATTAATTACTATAGCCAGTTCATTCCCCACTTCTCAACTTTGGTAGCTCCCTTGGTAGCCCTCACCAAGAAGGGAGCAAATCCCAAATTGTGCTCTGAAGAGGTCTCCAAGGCCTTCACTTCTATTACATCTCATTTTGCTAGTGCTCCCATCTTACATCGTCCCAATGTTGATAAGCCATTCATAATGGAGGTGGATGCCTCATCCGTTGGTGCTGGAGCAGTCCTCTTCCAAAAGGATGCTCAAGGTCGGAAGCATCCTTGCTTCTTCTTCTCTAAGACCTTCACACCAGCAGAGAGGAATTATTCCATCGGGGATAGAGAGTTGCTAGCAATGAAGTTGGCCTTCTCGGAGTGGAGACATCTTTTGGAGGGAGCTCGCTTTCCCTTCCAAGTCTTCACGGACCACAAAAATTTGGTTTATTTATGTACAGCTCAGCGGCTGAATTCTCGTCAGGCCAGATGGTCCTTGTTCTTCTCTTGGTTCCACTTCACTCTCCATTATCTTTCTGTGGAGAAGGACATTCGTGCTGATGCCCTCTCTCGCTCCGTTGTATCATCTGAGGAGGAGGAAGGGGAGCCTCAGCTTATTGTCCCTTCTGAGAGCCTGAGAACCGTAGATCCGTTTTCGCTAGAGTCTGTGCCTCCAGGCAAGACTTTTGTTCCCATTAATTTGCGACCGGAGGTTCTCTCTTGTGCTCAGTCGTCCAGAGTGGGTGGACACTTTGGGACAAAGAGGACATCTGAGCTGCTGGCAAGAACGTACTGGTGGCCACATATGGTCCGTGATGTTGGAGACTATATTCGGGCATGTGTCTCCTGCACCAAAAATAAGTCTCCTCGACAATGGCCAGCTAAATTATTATATCCCCTGCCGGTGGCAGACAGGCCCTGGTAGATGGTCGGGATGGACTTTGTGGTGGGTTTGCCCAAGTCTGTACCATCATTTGGGTTATCACCGATCATTCATCTAAAATGGTGCACTTGGTGCCGCTACCTTCTGCAAGGGCCTTGGCAGCGATGTTTATAAAACACATCTTCCGGCTACACGGTATGCTGGACAAAATTGTCAGTGACCGGGGTCCCCAGTTTGCGTCTCGGTTCTGGAGAGAGCTTTGTCATCTTCTCAGCATTGAGTTAAATCTCTCTTCTGTGTATCATCCCGAGACGAATGGGTTGGTAGAGAGAGCCAACCAGACCTTGGTCACATATCTGCGACATTTTGTCTCAGACAGGCAGGATGACTGGGCATCTTTGCTATCATGGGCAGAGTTTGCACTGAACAACGCTGTAGCCGACTCCACTGGACAGACTCCATTCCTCCTTAACTATGGTCAGCATTCACGGGTACCTGTGCCCATGCCCGTGTCTTCCGCCGACTCCAGGGTGGCAGACTGGGCTGTGGAGGCACGGGACATTTGGGACCGCACTCAGGATGCCATTCGGGTCTCCAAGGAAAGAATGAGGTCCTCCGCCGATGCACATCAGCGCCCCACTTCGACCTTTGCTCCTGGCAATTTAGTGTGGCTCTCCGCCCGTAACATCAGGCTGCGAGTTGAGTCTACTAAGTTTGCACCTCGCTACTTGGGTCCTTTCAAGGTCCTCGAACAGGCTAACCCTGTGGTCTACTGTTTAGCTCTTCCGCCACGCCTGGGTATCAAAAACACCTTTTATGTGTCCGTCTTGAAGCCCGTATACATGTCCCAGTTTTCCGAGTCATTTGCTGGGACACCGGGTTCGTCTACGGACGATTACGAGGTGAATGCTATTCTGGGATGCAAGGTGGTACATGGCAAAAACATTTATTTGGTGGACTGGAAGGGTTGTGGTCCTGAGGACAGGTCCTGGGAGCCTGCTGAGCACATTCGGGCTTCACAGCTCATTGCTGCCTTCTAGCATGGCGAGGTCGAAGGGGGGGGCCTAGGAGGGGGTAATGTTAGGGGTTGATTTCCCGCCTCTGCACAGGGGGAATCTTGGGCCATCTCCGCTGCGGTCTCCCATTCTTCTGCTGCTGCAGTAGAGCCTGCTCAGCAGAGACGTCGGTCCCAGCATCTTGCTCAGTCTCACTCTGTGCATAGGGATACTGCTGCTTTTCCAGCTTCTGCCATTGAAGCCAGTGCTGGGCAGCAGCGAGCAGACTGCTTTTCCCCTTCTGAGCATGCCCAGGGCAAGATCTCCCATTGGAGATTGAGGGTCACATGCTGAGATACTGCAGCAGATCCCATTGGTCCTCCAGGAAGGTCCTGAAGGTGCTCAACTTCTGTGGCAGCCTCCCATTGGTCCTTCTGGGAAGGTCCTGTACATGCTGCAGCTATAAAAGGTTCACATGACCGCACGGCCATGCACTAGTGTACACTTGTATACGTGTGTGTGTTGATGAGTGCAAGTCATTCTTTAAAATCCCCTCCCTATTGTATGACTGTTCTCATATGGTGTATGGCTGCTATCTAGCGCCCGACTGAACTCTCAGTGTTATAACACACGAAACAGCATCTTCTGCTGTGACGGCCAGTACAGTGCCACGCGCCATTAGATCGCTTCCTTAGCCCAAGTCTCGGTGGTTAGTAGCGTCCGCCAGTACGGCGCAGCTCGCACTCTTGTGCTCAAAACTATTATTTCTGTTTATCTCTTACACCCAGTAGCGGTGTCGAGCGCAAGTAGTCTAGACGGACTCAAATCCCTTGGGACTGAGTTCGGTGACTCCTTGCTTGCGCTCTTTTGTGCGGTACTGTGGCCCTGTGACTTAACAGGGTTCGCTTCAACCGCCATATAGTGCTGCCATTTGCTAGCAGCAGTTTCTCACCTGCACGGTGGACCCCGGACTGCGAACGCACCTAATAACATCTCACCTTTTACTCGGTGTGTTCCACCAGTCCTAACATAGGGTTGGGGCTAAAGTTACAGTTAGTGTTAGGGTTGGGGCTAATGTTAGGGTTAGGGTTGGTGCTAAAATTAGGATTAGGGTTCGGGGTAAAGTTAGGGTTAGGGTTGGGGCTAAAGTTAGGGTTAGGGTTGGGGCTAAAGTTAGGGTTGAGTTTAGGTTTGGTGTTGGGGTTAGGGTTAGGTTTGGTGTTGGGGTTAGGGTTGGGGCTAAAGTTAGGGTTAGGGTTGGGGCTAAAGTTAGGGTTAGGGTTAGGGCTAGAGTTAGGGTTAGTGTTGGGGCTAAAATCAGGGTTGGGGCTAAAGTTAGGGTTTGGATTACATTTACAGTTGGGATTAAGGTTGGGTTTAGGGTTAGGGGTGTGGTTAGGGTTATGGCTGGGATTAGGGTTAGGGGTGTGTTTGGGTTAGGGTTTCAGTTAGAATTGGGGGGTTTCCACTGTTTAGGCACATCAGGGGCTCTCCAAACGCGACATGGCGTCCGATCTCAATTCCAGCCAATTCTGCGTTGAAAAAGTAAAACAGTGCTCCTTCCCTTCCGAGCTCTCCCGTGTGCCCAAACAGGGGTTTACCCTAACATATGGGGTAACAGCGTACTCAGGACAAATTGGACAACAACTTTTGGGGCCCAATTTCTTCTGTTACTCTTGGGAAAATAAAAAATTGGAGGCGAAAATATAATTTTTGTGAAAAAAATATGATTTTTTATTTTTACGGCCCTATATTATAAACTTCTGTGAAGCACTTGGTTGGTCAAAGTGCTCACAACTAGTGTTGAGCATTCCGATACCGCAAGTATCGGGTATCGGATGATATTTGCTGTATCGGAATTCCGATACCGAGTTCGATTATTTTTGTGATATCGGAAATCGGAATCGGAAGTTCCCAGGAGAGGAGACTCTCCTTCAGGCCCTGGGATCCATATTCATGTAAAAAATAAAGAATTAAAATAAAAAATATGGATATACTCACCCTTCCGTCGGCCCTGGACCTTACCGATGTAACCGGGAGCCTCCGTTCTTAAGAATGAGGAGTTTAGGACCTGTGACGACGTCACGGCTTGTGATTGGTCGCGTGAGCGGTCACATGAGCGGTCACGCGACCAATCACAAGCTGCGACGTCATCGAAGGTCCTAAACTCCTCATTCTTAGGAACGGAGGCTCCCGGTTACATCGGTAAGGTCCAGGGGCCGCCGGAGGGGTGAGTATATCCATATTTTTTATTTTAATTCTTTATTTTTTACATGAATATGGATCCCAGGGCCTGAAGGAGAGTTTCTTCTCCTTCAGACCCTGGGAACCATCCAGGATAGCTTCCGATACTTGTGTCCTATTCACTTGTATTGGTATCGGGTATCGGTATCGGCGATATCCGATATTTTTCGGATATCGGCCGATACTATTCGATACCGATACTTTCAAGTATCGGAAGGTATCGCTCAACACTACTCACAACACATCTAGATAAGTTCCTTAGCAGATCTTCTTTCCAAAATGTTGTCACTTGTGGGGGGTTTCAATGTTTAGGCACACCAGGGGCTCTCCAAACGCAACATGGTGTCCTATCTCAATTCCAGTCAATTTTGCATTGAAAAGTCAAATGGCGCTCCTTCCGTTCCAAGCTCTGCCATGCGCCAAAACAGTGGTTTTCCCCCACATATGGGGTATCAGCGTACTCAGGACAAAATCTGCAACAACTTGTGAGGTCCAATTTCTCTTGTTACCCTTGGTAAAATAAAACAAATGGGAGCTGAAGTAATTTTTTTGTGAAAAAAAGTTCAATGTTTTTTTTTTTAAACATTCCAAAAATTCCTGTGAGTACCTTGAAATGTGCAGTTTTTAGAATGGTGTCGCACTTGGGTATTTTCTATCATATAGACCCCTCAAAGTGACTTCAAATGTGATGTGGTCCCTAAAAAAAATGGTGTTGTAAAAATGAGAAATTGCTGGTCAACTTTAAACCCTTATAACTCCCTAACAAAAAAAATTTTGATTCCAAAATTGTGCTTATGTAAAGTAGTCATGTGGGAAATGTTAACTGTTTAGTATTTTTTGTGACATATCTCTGTGATTTAAGGGCATAAAAATTTTAAGTTGGAAAATTTCAAAATTTAATTTTTTTTGCCAAATTTCCATTTTATTCACAAATAAACACAGGTAATATCAAAGAAATTTTACCACTATCATGAAGTACAATATGTCTTGAGAAAACAATGTCAGAATCATCAGGATCCGTTGAAGTGTTCCAGAGTTATAACCTCATAAAGGGACAGTTGTCAGAATTGTAAAAATTGGCCCGGTCATTAACATGCAAACCACCCTTGGGGGTAAAGGGGTTAAAAGCTCTTGAAGGAAAATACATTATGAGGCATTCACACTTTACATATCACTATTATAACAAGTTAACAAGTAAATTAAAGGAAATTATTATGAAAGAATAGTTGAAAGAGTATTGAAAAGAATAGCATTTAATAAATACATTTTTTAATTCAGTTCTAAATTACTATTAAAAAATACCACTACTACGAATGAGAGTAATAATAATATTAATAATAATAATAATAATAATATAAAAGAGATTACCTTTCCCCTCTGACCCAAAGAGGAAATACACATTTTGAAAGGTCAAATTATGTTAATACTAAATCTAAAATATTCATGTGATATTATTAATGGTCTTCTGGGGCTATGCAGTGACCTTTTCCTAATAGCATGCAGAAAACCATATCAGCGAAAAAATAATCAGTTGTGTTATTAGATAATATTACTGAATCTAAACATGAATCTTACAGTTGAAGGAAGTGATTGAATGTATGGTCTGACAATTTTTTTGCAAGTGTTAACAAATAAAAATTCATTTTTTTGGTATTCCTATTAAAAGTTACATGTAAATTACAGCATACTGTCCACACATTACAGTATATTACCATGTATTACCCTATTTAGAATGACAGATACTACAATCAGACAATAAAAACTTTGAATCAAATTGTCTCCCTGAAATAATATGTTTCTACTAAAGTCATATTTCCACGCTACATAAAATGTAATATGTGTCCACTTTAAAACGTCTCAGAATTTGATATAAACGAAACTATTTTAATCTTCTTGCAGAATTAAACAAAAAGTAAAAGCTCTGTCTATCCAGGTCAATGAATGAAAATACATAGTTCACAGACAAGTAGATGTTTCAGGAATTCTGATAATTGTGTTTAGTCTAATTTGGCTCATTACAGGCAATTCCAGAGACAAATTCATTTGTTCTCTACGTACTGTAATATATTTCACTAGTGACAAAGCAATCAGATCATAGGTGCCCATTTTCAGCATAAAATTTAAAGAGGATCGCTTACCAAATATTTCATGTTGAACTGGACACACGATGTAATAGAGGTTGCAGAACGGAATCAAATGGTTTTTTTTGGGGTTCAACTTTTTGTTGCAGAGATATTAGTAATTAATTAGATAAATGTAACCCCTTAACCCCCAAGGGTGGTTTGCACGTTAATGACTGGGCCAATTTTTACAATTCTGACCACTGTCCCTTTATGAGGTTATAACTCTGGAACGCTTCAACGGATCCTGATGATTCTGAAACTGTTTTCTCATGACATATTGTACTTCATGACAGCGGTACAATTTATTTGATATTGCCGGTGTTTATTTGTGAAAAAATGGAAATTTGATGAAAATTTAGAAAATTTTGCAATTTTCCAAATTTGAATTTTTATGCCCTTAAATCACAGACATATGTCACACAAAATACTTAATAAGTAAGATTTTCCACATGTCTACTTTACATCAGCATAATTTTGGAACCAAAACTTTTTTTTGTTAGGGAGTTATAAGGGTTAAAAGTTGACCAGCAATTTCTAATTTTTACAACACCATTTTTTTTTTTTTTAGTTTTTAGGGAGTGCATCACATTTGAAGTCACTTTGAGGGGTCTATATCAGAGGTGTCAAACTGCATTCCTCAAGGGCCGCCAACAGGTCATGTTTTCAGGATTTCCTTGTATTGCACAGGTGATAATTTAATCACCTGCACAGAATGATTCCAGCACCTTGTGGAATGCTAAGGAAATCCTGAAAACATGACCTGTTGGCGGCCCTCAAGGAATGCAGTTTGACACCTCTGGTCTATATGATAGAAAATACCCAAGTGTGACACCTTCTAAAAACTGCACATCTCAAGGTGCTCAAAACCACATTCAAGAAGTTTATTGACCCTTCAGGTGTTTCACAGGAATTTTTGGAATATTTAAAAAAAATTAACATTTAACTTTTTTTCACAAAAAATTTACTTCAGCTCCAATTTGTTTTATTTTACCAAGGGTAACAGGAGAAATTGGACCCTAAATGTTGTTGCAAAATTTGTCCCGAGTACGCTGATACCCCATATGTGGGGGTAAACCACTGTTTGGGCGCATGGCAGAGCTCGGAAGGGAAGAAGCACCGTTTGACTGTTCAATGCAAAATTGACTGGAATTGAGATAGGATGCCATGTCGCGTTTCGAAAGCCCCTGATGTGCCTAAACATTGAAAGCCCCCACAAGTGACACCATTTTGGAAAGGAGATCCCCTAAGGAACTTATCTAGATGTGTGGTGAGCACTTTGACCAACCAAGTGCTTCACAGAAGTTTATAATGTAGAGCCGTAAAAATAAAAAATCTTATTTTTTTACAAAAATGATCTTTTTGCCCTCATTTTTTGTTTTCCCAAGGGTAACAAAAGAAATTGGGCCCCAAAAGTTGTACAATTTGTCCTGACTATGCTGATTCCCCATATGTTAGGATAAACCACTGTTTGGGCGCATGGCAGAGCACCTGATGTGCCTAAACATTGAAACCCCCACAAGTGTCACCATTTTGGAAAGAAGACCCCTAAGGAACTTATCTAGATGTGTTGTGAAAGCTTTGAACCTTCAAGTGTTTCACTACAGTTTATAACGCAGAGCCGTGAAAATAAAAATTCTTTTTTTTCCACAAAAATTATTTTTTAGCCCCCAGTTTTGTAATTTCCCAAGGGTAACAGGAGAAATTGGACGCCAAAAGTTGTCCAATTTGTCCTGAATAAGCTGATACCCATATGTGGGGGGAACCACCGTTTGGGCGCATGTCAGAGCTCACAAGGGAAGGAGCGCCGTTTGGAATGCAGATTTAGATGGATTGGTCTGCAGGCGTCACGTTGAATTTGCAGAGCCCCTGATGTACCTAAACAGTAGAAACCCCCCACAAGTAATCCCATATTGGAAACTATACCCCCCTTATCTAGCTGTGTTTTGACAACTTTGAACCCCCAAGTGTTTCACTACAGTTTTTAACACAGAGCCATGAAAATAAAAAAAACCTTTTTTTCCCACAAAAATTATTTTTAGCCCCCGGTTTTGTATTTTCCCAAGGGTAGCAGGAGAAATTGGACCCCAAAAGTTGTTGTCCAATTTGTCCTGAGTACGCTGATATCCAATATGTTTGGGTAAACCCCTGTTTGGGCGCACGGGAGAGCTGGGAAGGGAAGGAGCACTGTTTTACTTTTTCAACGCAGAATTGGCTGGAATTGAGATCGGACGCCATGTTGTGTTTGGAGAGCCCCTGATGTGCCTAAACAGTGGAAACCCCCCAATTCTAACTGAAACCCTAACCCAAACACACCCCTAACCCTAATCCCAACCATAACCCTAACCACACCCCTAACCCTAATCCCAACCCTAATCCCAACTGTAAATGTAATCCAAACCCTAACTTTAGCCCCAACTCTAACCCTAACTTTAGCCCAAATCCTAACCCTAACCTTAACTTTAGCCCCAATCCTAATCCTAACCCTAATGGGAAAATGGAAATAAATACATTTTTTAAAATTTTAATATTTTTCCCTAACTAAGGGGGTGATGAAGGGGGGTTTGATTTACTTTTATAGTGGGTTTTTTAGCGGATTTTTATGATTGGCAGCCGTCACATACTAAAAGATGCTTTTTATTGCAAAAAATAGTTTTTGCGTCTCCACATTTTGAGAGCTATAAATTTTCCATATTTTGGTCCACAGAGACATATGGGTCTTGTTTTTTGCGGGACGAGTTGACATTTTTATTGGTACCATTTTCGGACATGTGACTTTTTTTATCGCTTTTTATTCCGATTTTTGTGAGGTAGAATGAACAGAAACCAGCTATTCGTTAATTTCTTTTGAGGGGCGGGCATTTGTCCCATTCCACATTTGGTAAAATTGATAAAGCAGTTTTATTCATAGGGTCAGAACGATTACAGTGATACCTCATTTATATAATTTTTTATGTTTTGGCACTTTTATACGATAAAAACTATTTTGTATAAAAAAAATATTTTTGCATCGCTTTATTCTGAGGACTATAACTTTTTTATTTTTTCGTTGATGATGCTGTATCATGGCTCGTTTTTTGCAGGACAAGATGACGTTTTCAATTGTACCATGGTTATTTATATCCATCTTTTTGATCGCATTTTATTCCACTTTTTGTTTGGAGGTACTGTATGATAATAAAGCGTCGTTTTTTTGTTTTTTTTTACAGTGTTCACTGAAGAGTTTAACTAGTGGGACAGTTTTATAGGTCGGGCCGTTATGGACGCGGCGATACTGAATATGTGTACTTTTATTGTTTTTTTTTTTATTTAGATAAAGAAATGTATTTATTGGAACAATGTATATATTTTTTTCTTTATTTAGGATTTTTCTTTTTTTACTCATGTAAATTTATATATATATTTTTTACATTGCCCTGGGGGGGACATATCACATTATAGTGACAGATTGCTGATCTGACACTTTGCAGTGCACTGTGTCAGATCAGCGATCACACAGCCACTGCAGGGAGGCTTCCTGGTGCCTGCTCTGAGCAGGCTGTTGAAAGCCACCTCCCTGCAGGACCCGGAAGGCCCCTTGTGGCTGTTTTGGATCTGGGCCTACAGGGAGGCGGATGCTCCTAGGGTCTTAGGGAGGCACGCAGGGAGCCCCCTCCCTTCGCTATGCTTCCCTATGCCGCCGAAACGCTGCAATTATTTTGATCGCAGTGTTCCGGGGGTTAATGTGCCGGGAGCGGTCCGTGTCTGCTCCTGGCACATAGTGCCGGATGTCAGCTGTAATAATCAGCTGACACCCGGCGGCCGATCGCCTATGACGTGCTATCCCGTCACTGGGAATTAAGTCCCAGGTCACCTCGATGGGATAGTACATCATATGGGATAAAGGGGTTAATTAAAGAAACCTATCAGCAGGCTTGTGGTATGTTAGCTGAAGACACAAGGAGATTAACCCCTTAACCCCCAGAGCTTTTGTCAGTTTTTCTTTTTCATTTTTCGCTCCCCTCCCAGAGCCATAACTTTTTTATTTTTCCATCAGTATGGCCACATGAGGGCTTATTTATTGTGGGACAAGTTGTATTTTTGAACGACACCATTGGTTTTACCTTGTCGTGTACTAGAAAACTGGAAAAAAATGCCAAGTGTGGTGAAATTGCAAAAAAGTGTAATCCCACACTTGTTTTTTGTTTACCTTTTTTGCTAGGATCAATAAATGCTAAAACTGACCTGCTTTAATGATTCTCCCGGTCATTATGAGTTCATAGACACCAAACATGTCTAGGTTCTATTTTATCTAAGTGGTGCAAAAAAATTCAAAACTTTGCCTTAAAAAAAAAATTGCACAATTTTCCGATACCCGTAGCGTCTCCATTTTTTGTGATCTGGGGTTGGGTCAGGGCTTACTTTTTGCATGCCGAGCTGGTGTTTTTCATGATACCATTTTGGTGCAGATACATTCTTTTGATCATCCTTTATTGTATTTTAATGCAATGTCGTGGTGACCAAAAAAATTAATTTTTGCATTTTGAATTTTTTTATTACTATGCCATTTAGCGATCAGGTTAATCCTTTTTTTATTAATAGATCTGGTGATTCTGAATGTGTCAATACCAAATATGTTTAGGTTCGGGTTTTTTAATTTTTTTTTTTGCATGGGGCAAAAGGGGGGTGATTTTAACTTTTATATTTTTTTATTTTTTTCATATTTTTTTTACTTTTGCCATGCTTCAATAGCCACCATGGGAGGCTAGAAGCTGGCACAACTAGATTGGCTCTCCTACATAGAGGCAATGCTCAGATCGCCTCTATGTAGTAGAATTACAGCATTGCTATGAGCGCTGACCACAGGGTGGCACTCACAGCAATCTGGCATCAGCAACCATAGAGGTCTCAATGAGACCTCTGGTTGTCATGCCGACGTGCTGATGACCCCCGATCATGTGATGGAGGTCACTGGTGCCCGCATTTCCGCCCAGATGGCCAGAAGCGCTTGTTTAATGCCGCCGTCAGAGATTGACAGCGGCATTTAACTAGTTAATAGGTGAGGACTAATCACGATTCTGACGGCACCTATTGCACACACATGTCACCTGTTCAAAACAGCTGACATGTCCTGGCTTTGATGCGGGCTCACCACCGGAGCCCACATCAAAACGGGGGTACTGCCATCCGGAAAGAGACACTGACCACAGAACACATGATCAAGGGTTCAAACCCAAACATATGACAAAATAATTTTTAATATGAGTCAGCATGTGTACCCCCCAATCTCCCTAACTGCTGATGCCGCAGATTGCATCAACTCAGGAGTTGTCTTCTGGACTCACACCCTTCCACTTAACGAGAAACTGCAGTCACCATCTGACATGTCTGTATTTCAAGACTCGTTCCACCTCATACTTCTTGTCCTCTACCAAGTCTATCTCAATAATGTCATGAGGACCCAGTGTCCCATCAAGCTTTTTAAGAAATTAGACATAGAAGGAATTATTAATCCTCTACGCAGCTGGGATTTGGAGCTTTAACTGTCAGCAGATTAATGATCTTGATTATTTCATACGGTCCAACAAACTTAGGAGAAAATTTTCTAGGTGGAACTTTGAGACAAAGATTTGTAGAGGATAATAGACCAAATTTATGTATGCGATTTTACAGTTATCTTGGTCCGATCACACAAGTTATTAATAGACATCTGGTAACTTATCTCTAGACCTTAATCAAACAAAAAGAATATTTTTGCTCTGCTGAGACCACAGACTGCAGACCAGAAAATCTCAGCAAAACAGAGAAATCCCCCACAGCAAAAAAAAGATGAGGAACCAGAGGAAGAACCAGAGGAAGAAAATCCACCCAGTCTTGATTGGAGATGAGCAACCTTGGTCAGAAAACGTTCGTCAATCTCAAATTTGGCATACATGTAGCACATTCGGATTCATGTTCGGTTTCACAAGCATTTTTCCTCAAAGTTGGCAAAATTTGGTCACATTTCGGTAAATGATAGGGATTCCACTAATGCTTTTGTTTTTACTTTATCTAGGATAGTGATGCTGTATGGTGAGCAGGGGAAGACGTGTTTTATGAGGGGATGGGGTGTGTCTATGTCAGCGGAAGAGTGGAGTGTAATTTTTTTTTTATTTTTTCAATGACTTAATTTGTGTACATTTTGGCAGCTAATCAGGGAGCAGAAACCATCCTCAACGTCATGACAAAAGGTCTTCTATGATTGGCTGCCAAAGTCACATACCCCTGTCCATTTAAAAAGAGTAAGACACCTATACTAGAATCCTATATTTATGTCATGAAGCATATGACTATAAATTACAGCTAAAGCGAGACTTCATAAGGAGGCAAAGTAAAGGGTTTAAAACAAAATTTAATTGAAATAAGAGATAAAATCAAACAATAAAGGCAGTAGGAAAATTAAAAAGAATGAGAAGACACAGATAAGGTAAATTGGTAGAACAGCCTGGACATGTACATAAATATATATATAGAGAGGCAATGGTATTTAAAAACAGGTAGATCAATACATTAATAGTTGGATAACATTCCCTGTATGGATCGAAACAATGCAGTGATGATTTGTTTAAAGTGCAAGGCAGAAAATGAATAAATAACTTTCACAGTTCAATAGTGAACTTGCTTTATATCGGTGCATGTACAAATTTAGTAAGTAACACATAAATGCCTTAGTCTGCACTGAGTAACCAATATATAGTAATTCATAAGGTAGCAGTAAATCCTTAGTTAGAGTCAAACAATGACCAATCTTCCCAGTGTTTAATAACTGTGGAATAAAAAATATGCATATTCAGTAAAGAGCCAATGTATGAAAACATGCCGGTCTATAAAAAGTATAGTAACATATACATTACCAGCTCAGAAGTGGTTCAGTCATCCACCACACCCAATGCATGTTTTGCAATTAAATGCTTTGTACAGTGGTTATGATGCCCGTATTCTTAGGGTAAGAAATAGTGCTGACTACTGGGTTGCCACTCTGTTAGATCCATAGTACAAGAACAAATTTTGCCAGATGCTTCCCTCCTGGAAAGAGATGTGCATGCTGGAGTATCGAAACACACTTGTAAGTGTGATTTTCCCCAAGAAAGCAGTGAGCATCACAGTTCTAGACTTCTAAACCAGGGAACGTCAAGGTGGCAATGCAGAAACATTAGCAGCAGCAGCATAAGTGGCATAAGAAATTTCTGTGAGTCATTTCACACATTTTTTAGACCAGCCTTTGCACCAGCAGAACAGGGTGGGCCCCTAGAGTAAATTCCTCCTGGGGACCTCAGACATCCCAGTCCGACCCTGAGTCTGGGAGTACCACTACATGACAATTTGAACAAAAGATGTATGAAAGCCTCCTTTATGTCTAATACAGGGTGTATCTGAGTCCTTCTTACATCACATTTTTGTCAGCTCTTGCTTCCTTCATAAATTACACTGACATTTCCAATTTTGGTTCACTTAAATGATTATTATTCTTTTTTAAATTCTTTTTAAAATTTGCAATATATACAAGTCATTATTCAGGGAAGAATGTTTCATAACATTTTTTTCCTGTAAAGTTCAATTTCTAGTCAACTTTGAATGTTTTATTGTCAAATCTTAAAGTTGAGTAAAAGTGTAAAGGCCCCGTCTCACATAGCGAGATCGCTAGCGAGATCGCTAGCGAGATCGCTGCTGAGTCACAAGTTTTGTGATGCAACAGCGACCTCAGTAGCGATCTCGCTATGTGTGACACGTACCTGCGATCAGGCCCCTGCTGTGAGATCGCTGGTCGTGTCGGAATGGCCTGGACCTTTTTTTGGTCGTTGAGGTCCCGCTGACATCGCTGAATCGGTGTGTGTGACACCGATCCAGCGATGTCTTCACTGGTAACCAGGGTAAACATCGGGTTACTAAGCGCAGGGCCGCGCTTAGTAACCCGATGTTTACCCTGGTTACCAGCGTAAATGTAAAAAAAAAACAAACAGTACATACTCACCATCTGATGTCCGTCAGGTCCCTTGCCGTCCGCTTCCTGCTCTGACTGAGATCCGGCCGTACAGTGAGAGCACAGCACAGCAGTGACGTCACCGCTGCGCTCTGCTCTCACTGTACGGCCGGCACTGTCAGAGCAGGAAGCAGACGGCAAGGGACCTGACGGACATCAGATGGTGAGTAGGTACTGTTTGTTTTTTTTGGTAACCAGGGTAAACATCGGGTTACTAAGCGCGGCCCTGCGCTTAGTAACCCGATGTTTACCCTGGTTACCCGGGTGCTGCAGGGGGACTTCGGCATCGTTGAAGACAGTTTCAACGATGCCGAAGTCGTTCCCCTGATTGTTGGTCGCTGGAGAGAGCTGTCTGTGTGACAGCTCCCCAGCGACCACACAACGACTTACCAACGATCACGGCCAGGTCGTATCGCTGGTCGTGATCGTTGGTAAATCGCTATGTGAGACGGGGCCTTTACACCATTGTTCTCAGCAGGGATCTTGGAGTCAAAGATGATTCAAGGGGTCTTCTCCATGCTGTTCTCCTTCCATTCAGCAATTTTCCCATCGATTTCAACATTTTCACTGTCCCCCCAGAATTCCTTGTTGGGTCTCCAGGAAAAATGCTCAGATTTCGCATGGACTTCAAGCATTCGGAATTGCTTAGTTCAAGTAATAAATAGTGTTGAGCGATACCTTCCGATACTTGAAAGTATCGGTATCGGATAGTATCGGCCGATACCCAAAAAATGTCGGGTATTGCCGATACCGATACCCGATACCAATACAAGTCAATGGGACTCAAGTATCGGAGGGTATCCTGGATGGTTCCCAGGGTCTGGAGGAGAGGAGACTCTCCTTCAGGCCCTGGGATCCATATTCATGTAAAAAATAAAGAATTAAAATAAAAAATATGGATATACTCACCCGTCCGGTGGCCCCTGGACCTTACCGATTGTAACCGGCAGCCTCCGTTCCTAAGAATGAGCAGTTTAGGACCTTCGATGACGTCGTGTGACCAATCACAAGCCACGACGTCATCGAAGGTCCTAAACTGCTCATTCTTAGGAACGGAGGCTGCCGGTTACAATCGGTAAGGTCCAGGGGCCACCGGACGGGTGAGTATATCCATATTTTTTATTTTAATTCTTTATTTTTTACATGAATATGGATCCCAGGGCCTGAAGGAGAGTCTCCTCTCCTCCAGACCCTGGGAACCACACACTGGGAACTTCCGATTCCGATTTCCGATACCACAAAATTATCGGAACTCGGTATCGGAATTCCCATACCGCAAGTATCGGCCAATACCTGATACTTGCGGTATCGGAATGCTCAACACTAGTAATAAACATCAGAGCTTTTAGTGCTCATTCATCCCTAGTTATGAGTAATAGTATTAATATATCCTATGTGTATATTGCAGAGCAAAAAGTAACCTGGCAGAATTGTTTTGACCCTAATAGCTGCAGGATTGATTTATTTTTGCAGATAGTAACTAAAGTCTTCCTACCTCATTAGATAATTCAATCTCTTATTCTGCCTGAAAATCGGTATTCCCTTTGTGAGCCTTTAAGTGGTTGCTTTTTAATTATATAGGTAATTGGAGTTATGCACATGAGATTAGCACACATATATAGAGTACTTTTACAGAATAGTTTAGCAGATAATCTTCTTTACATTGCAGGGTTGTGTGCATATGTGTGTGTATGTTCATGTTGGTGAAGAATGAATGCTGTACTTGCATGTCTAATGTTGCTTACAATGTGACAGGACTACTCAAGCAGGCAAAAGAGCTCCAGGGGTTAAAACCTAAGATGAATAAATGGGACCCTTTTGTAATGGAGGGATTCCACAGGAGCCATCTTAGGGAAATTTGGGGCTCATTCCTAAAACCCGTAATTAAAATTCTGTTTTATGATCCTACTTTTTAATATTTTCATTGTTCATTTGCAAGCATTGTACTTCCAACTCTTTAAACGGCTATTGATTGTTATTGATCTGTGATTGATAAAAGTGTTTATGTTTGTATAAAAAAGGAAGGAGCTACTGAAGAAAATTATCCAAAAGGCTAGTAACCTATAAGTTGTCAATATTGCTTAGCTTATTCAATAATTGTGTCCTCATTATATATTATACTGCATTGCACTTTTCTCTGTTCAACTGTACAGAACGTTTTTTTAAAAAATAATGATTTAGAAAGCAGACTTCTAGTTTATAACTGAAGGGAAAATGCTGACTTTTATCAACATACACTACAGCAAATTGAGTAAGTTGAATAAATAACGTTGATCTTTTGGGCATAAAAATGATTCTTGAAAATTGTTCATGAAAAACTGACTCTTTTTAACTTGCAGTATTATATTGGTTTGGGCTTGTGCAAAAGCCTCATGGCTGTGTGCCAGAATTTAGACTTTAACCCCTTCACCCCAGGAGCTTTTTTTCGTTTTTTCGTTTTCATTTTTCGCTCCCCTCCTTCCCAGAGCCATAACTTTTTTATTTTTCTGTCAATTTGGCCATGTGAGGGCTTATTTTTTGCGGGATGTGATGTACTTTTGAATGATACCATTGGTTTTACCATGCCATGTAACAGAAAACGGGAAAAAAATTCCAAGTGCGATGAAATTGCAAAAAAAGTGCAATCTCACACCTGTTTTTTGTTTGGCTTTTTTGCTAGGTTCACCAAATGCTAAAACTAACTTGCCATTATGATTCTCCAGGTCATTACGAGTTCATAGTTCTCTTTTATCTAAGTGGTAAAAAAAATTCTAAAGTTTGCTTAAAAAAAAAAATTTGCACCATTTTCCGATACCCGTAGTGTCTCCATTTTTCATGATCTGGGGTCAGGTGAGGGCTTATTTTTTGCATGCCGAGCTGGCGTTTTTAATGATACCATTTTGGTGCAGATACGTTCTTTTGATCGCCAGTTATTGCATTTTAATGCAATGTCACGGCAACCAAAAAAAATGTAATTTTGGTGTTTTTATTTTTTTCTCGCTACGCCATTTAGCGATCAGGTTAATCCTTTGTTTTTATTGATAGATCGGGTGATTCTGAACGCGGCAATACCAAATATGTGTAGGTTTGATTTTTTTATTGTTTTATTTTGATTGGGGCGAAAGGGGGGTGATTTGAACTTTTATTTATTTTTTATTTTTTTATATTTCTAAACACTTTTTTTTAATTTTGGCATGCTTCAATAGCCTCCATAGGAGGCTAGAAGCATGCACTACACGATCACCTCTGCTACATACAGTAGAGGTGAAGCACAGATCACCTCTATGTAGCAGAAATGCAGGGTTGCTTTGAACGCCGGCCACAGGGTGGCGCTCAAAGCAATCGGCCATCAACAACCATCGAGGTCTCAAGGAGACCTCTGATTGTTATGGCAATGCACCGATGACCCCTGATCATGTGATGGGGTCAGCGGTGCGAGCACTTCCGGCCGCACGGCCGGGAGCGCTAGTTAAATGCCGCTGTCAGCGTTTGACAGCAGCATTTAACTAGTTAATGGGCATGGGCGGATCGCGATTCCGCTCACGCTTATTGCGCGCACATGTCAGCTGTATAAAACAGCTGACATGTCGCAGCTTTGAGGTGGGCTCACCGCCGGAGCCCACCTCAAAGCAGGGGATCTGCCAGCTACTATTCCGTCAGCTGGCAGAAAGGGGTTAAAGGAAATCAGTCAGAAGGATGGTCCCTCCTTAGCAGCCTATATGGGGATATAGGTCATAGGAAGATGAATAAAATGTCTGATTTCTTATTACCAAAATGTAGATTTCTCTGGAATATGTATATTATCTTTTCCAAGCTATGGGGAGGATGTTGCCTGGAAGATAACTCTGCCTCCAGAGCTTATTTTACATAAAAGGGTGAGTCACCAGTGTGAGACAAGTAACTATCAAAGAACAGGAGAAATGAACTTTGTTGTGAAAACATTTTTTGCAGCTCTCACAGTGCAGCTTTGTTACAACAATTTTGCAACCCTGTCTGCCTGTGAGATGGATGCTGAAGCTAAGAGGAACCTGCATTTGTGTCTGGTATAATCACACAAATCTCTGCAGTGAGATCAGGAGAGCAGAGAGCTGCCATTATGCATCACACTGGTAACTCTCCCTTCTAACTTAAATAAGCTCTAGAGGCAGCATTATCTTACAAGTAGCATCCTCCCCATAGCCTGGAAAAGGCAGCGTGGTGGATCTGTGAACTGGAGGCCGTGGTGGTGCTGGAGGATAGTTCGGTGCTGTCGGAGTTGGAACATAGATAGTCTGCTGCTGGTAATATCCTTCGGCCTGTGGATTGTAACTTTGGGACTCCTGCTGCTGCAATGCGTGGCTGTAAGCAGCCTGGCAGGCCTGCATGACATTCAGCTGGAGTTGATGTGTAAGGTTTTCTGACACGTCCCGCTCTATTACAGAAAAAAAATGTTGCGCTAGTCTCTCAAGGTTGGCTTCCAGGTGGACAAGGCATTTGTTGACATCCTGTAAAAGTGTGTTCACATGGGTGAACCCACTTTACAGTCTATCACCAAGCACCTTAATCCCATCCTGGAAGACCGAGCTTAAGTGCATAAACTCGGGCACAAATGGCCTCTCCCAGGCCCTGTGCTGCTGATGAGAAGACCCAACCAAAGCAGTGGCAGCGGGCTGGGAGAGGGGAAAACCAGATGGACCAGCTGCCTGTTCCCCTGCCTGTGAAGCCTGCCAGGTTGCTCCATCACTGGTGGATGATTGGGACTGCATTTGTTTGTTGGCTGGTCGATGAGGCGCCGCTTCAACAGAGGATGATCTAGGTTGTGTTGTGCTGCACAAGGTTCTGTGTGGAAAATAAAAGAAAAACAAGAAGCTTGCAGCGATACGCGTGGGGCTCTCGCCTCACCCCTGAGCCTGTCTCCTGCTTTTTCCAGGCATCCTGCTTCATGGTATACCATTACTTAGCATTGGTGCTGTATCTTCTGGCACATTCCTTCTCCCTTTTCTCCCTTTTTTTTTCATTCAATTCTATGCAGGCTATTGTGCCAGATTTGCAATAGATCTTTCTCTGCGCATATCAATTAATAGGGGGTGATTAGTATGTGCCTGATTAAGGTCTTGGGCATATAGTCTATGCCCATGTTCAGATAGTCTTATTCATACTATCAATACACTGGGTAAAGAGCATGCTCATTTAACACTTCATGCCTTTATTCTATCTATATTGAACAGGACAGTGAGCACGCTCATTCAAAACTTTCATGTTCCGTCTATAGAGTCTTAGTAAATCGATGACTGGTCAGTGTATTACTATTAGCTGTGGCATGTATTATTTTGTGATCACTATTCTGGGCAATGAGCATGCCCGTTTAACACTTTATGCCTTTATATTCTTTACATTGAACAGGACAGTGAGCATGCTCATTTAAATCTCTATACTGCTATGTTCTGTCTATAGAATCTCAGCAAATTGATTACTGGTCAGTGTATGTTCATTGGTTGTGGCATGTATTATCTTGTGATTTGATATACTATCTGCATAAACAGGAGACATTGTATATATTTAATATTAAGCACTTTATCTATGTGTGTTATTATTATTTTTTTTTTGTAACGTATTCAGGGGTGGCGGCCTATGGTTCTGTATTCAGGCCTTTTTAAATGGTTTTATTGTGTACTTGTCCTTTTGAGGTGTAATAAAAGTTTTTGATATTTTGTATATTCTATGGGTGTGCATACCATTATTGGTCTAGTCTTTTTCTTCCTTGTTTATAAATAATAGTAAGACAACACAAAAGATACTCATTTTCGCTGAGCAAGCGCAGGCCTCAGAAAAGCAAGGTTACAGTGGTATTTTTATTTCCTTAGCCTTTGAGCAGGACCACTTTTACCACAAATCTCTTCTCTTGTCCTTGTTGAAGCGATCCTTCATCGACCGCCAACGGACTCTTATTCTCTTCACTGTGAAGGGGGAAAAAATTAATTGTAAAACAATGCACCTACATTTACAGGTTCACTGGCGCATCAGACCACATTGCAATACTTACCAAAATCCTTTAATCCTTTCTGGCATGTGGCGTGGCATGATCCCAATTATCCAACAGCGATCTGGCCACTTCTTCCCAGAGTCATCGAATCACAATAATGTCAGTGTGCTGACGATCACAGGTGTCCCACAACGTTACTCGCTCTTGCACAAGGTTAATTAGTTGATTGTTGTCCATATCCTGCTTGGCTTCTTCCAATTGTCGAACCTATAGATCAAATAAAACAAAAGAATTTTAAGTAAAACTGAAAACAAATTCAATTACAACTCTGATGACAAGACTACATTCCCTGACAGAAGTTATGTTGCTTATACATGTTATGCAAATAAAAGCTTATAACCTGACGTTAAATTCATCAAGGATAGATGGGAGCACCAGGAGAGACGGCAGCACATCTGCCATATATTTCCACACATTCAAAAATATCCATACAAATATACATGCACTTTGTATTTACCTGTCTTTAGCCAATAACCCCTCTTTAGGAAACAAGGTTCAGTATATTTGGAGTGTGAAGCTGACATTTTGCAACCAGTGCCTTGGGCACCAACAGTGTTTAGCATGTTGCTGGCTTCAAATCACAAATAATAACTTCATAGTAATGGTAACTAGGTATACTGTATATTTTTATATAGTGCTACCATATTCTGCAGCACTTTACAGTTTGCATGTATTGTCATCGCTGTCCCCGATGGGGCTCACAATCTAAATTCCCTATCAGTATGTCTTTGGAATGTAGTAGGAAAGCCTCGCAAACTCCTTGAAGATGTTGTCCTTGGTGGGATTTGATCCCAGGACTCCAGCGCTTCAAGGCTGCAGTGCTATGCACTGAGCCACCGTGCTGCCCCCATTATCCATTATGGATGTAAATACTGGACATAGCAGCTTCTAAAACCAGGACAATCTATTTAGAAGAAAGGTGCAGCTAATGATAATCATGGATATGAGGTCCACAACCTTTTGAAAACTGCAGTTCATTTTCACATGTGAAGCATTCAACCACAAGGAACATTAAACGGAAAAAAAGTCTATGATAGATATCACTCTATTTCCATGAACTTTAACAACCAAAATAAGCAAAAGCAAATGAAAACCTCTCCTATTATAAATCCAAAGAATTTAGCAGGAGTTCCCTAGAACCGTTTGAAAATAGAATTATTATATCATTACAACATCCAGTTTTATAAAAAGACAGAAGCAGAAGCAATTGTGAACAAAGCCCTATATTTATGTTGGTGACGACAATGCCCCTTTGCAGTTGCCAGAGAGCCATCCAGTTGGAGATTTGCTGTTTGATGATCAGCAAACAGCTGCACATCCAGCTCTACCCTTGCCTACTGTATTCTCACCCATCCCTTGTAGATTGTGAGCCCTCTTGGGCAGGGTCCTCTCTCCTTATGTACCAGTCGTGACTTGTATTGATTAAGATTATTGTACTTGTCTTTTATTATATGTATACCCCTCCTCACATGTAAAGTGCTATTGAATAAATGTCGCTATAATAATGAATAATAATAATAACTTGCCTTTTGCATGGTTTTTGTACCCCAAGATTTCAAGCTGTAAAACTGTTTGGTAGTGCTTTCTGCCGTTTGAACCAAAAGTATGATGGTGGAATGGAATTAACTCTGTACCCTGTGGCTGTTGTTGATGGGTTCATATTTGTTGAATATATTGTGGAGGAGACTGATAACCAGCACATTGTGATGGAAAAATAAGTAGTCCCCAGTCTGTAAACTATATCATTTCTCGAAAGGCAGCTGACTCCACAAAGCTGACACACAAACCTATGCTTGGGATATGTGTATTTTCTTGACACACAATCAGTAATTTATGTCTGGCAGTGCAACAATGAAGAAGAGGCTGGAATACTTGAAGTACAATCAAGGTGATGATGCCACCTATTGTGTGCTACTTGAGGATGTGGTCATGCAGATAGAAAGACAATTGTGAGGAACAGGGGTAGGAAGACAACTTAAGGCTTTCTCTAATTACTCACCAGCTTGCTCTTCATCAAATGAGTAGACCATTTTGCTTCATGTGCTGAAGGAGAGCAATACTTCCTAGTCTATGAGAGCTTTGATGATCGTGGCTTATTTTCCTCCTGTGAAGCCTGCAGACTGCAGACTGCTAAAGATTTTGACAGGAATGTGCAAAAGTATGTATGACTAGCAACTAACATTACCAAATTTTTCAGGCACTATTGAACCTCCTCCATCAACAGCACATGTGACATCACCTTCTTCAGATCCAGCCTCAATAGAAGCAGATTTTTGCCCCAGATCTTTTAGCCGCAAGCCGTTTCTTCTGTGTTTGGCAGAGGCCGATTCCCTCTTCTGATAACATTACCTCCTTGGCATCCCTTTCTAGTATCTAGGTGATGTCCCCATGGAATCACAATGATCTTCATTGTTTTCATCACTTCAACAGCAGCCCATAGTATAATTGAGGCGTGCATGTTTGTCAAATGGACAAGTAAAACAGGTAGGCAAAAATTAAAATGTGTGTAGTATTATGATTTTATTTTTAAATTTTAATCACTATTCTACTTTCCCTGGCAAAAAACTGTAACCTAAAAATGTTATGCTGGTAGATACATGGACTGAAAGGAAGATTCAAATGTTGGCATCATTGTTGTGGTGTTTATGGTTGTTAAATTGGAGTAGAAAATTGAGTAGTAAAAACATTAAAATTCTGTTTTTAGATTTTTTATTTTTTTTAATTCCCCTATTTCCAGAATGTTTTTTAATAAAAAAAAAAAGCTATGCAACAGCATGCAATATTGTTGTGACATATACATTTGGTAAATTGAACTAGTAAAACAGATATACAACTATTGATGGGCGAACCAATGGATGTTTGGGTCTAGAGGGTCCTCGAACCTGAACTCTATTCAGATGAATGGGGCACCCGAACATCTGTTGTTTGCCAAGCAGTCATCTTAAACACAGGCTCTCATCGTCGGTAGATTAATACTGCTGCTCAGAGAGCTGCAGTTCCCATGTTGTCATATGACAGTGTTAGTCAGCAACTGTGACCAGCGGTAAAAAGTTTACCGATGGTCAAGTCAGATGATGAGAGAGTACTACTCCCATCAACCAACGCCTTCTGTTGCTGATAACAGCAAGAGCAGGCGCCGCTGATGGGAGTATTAATAAATTAAGACAAAAATGACATAGTGTCTCCTCTATTTTTCATAATCAGTGCGGGCAAAACTGACAGCTTTAGGCTGCAACCTTCAGCGGCCAGCTTTATCATGGCTGGTTATCAAGAAAAGAGGGGTCCCCATGCAGTTTTGTAAAAGCAAATATTTAAATAAATAAAAAACACAGCTTAGACCCCCTCCATTTTTGACAATCAGCCAAGCAAGAGCAAACAGCTGGGGGCTGATATTCTCAGACATGGTATTGCCCCCCAGCTTAAAAATAGTATCCTGCAGCTGCCCACAGCTGTCCCAGAAATGGCACATCAATTGTGGCACTTTGCTCACGTCTTCCCACTTGAACTGGTGCAATAGAAACTGGGGTAATATTTGTGGGTTGATGTCAGCTGTTTTCATTACCCTGATATCAAGTCCACAGGTTAGTAATGGAGAGGTGTCTATAAGATTTAAAAAAAGACACAGCCAGAATAAAACCCTATATTTAAAAGTGTTGACTCCTTGATTTGAACTAAAAATAAATAGCACAGTTTTACTCACCTCACGCCCATTCCATTGAAGCCTTTGTCCCCTGTAAAAAACAAACAAACAATAAACAACCATATCCCTCATCTGTCCGAAGTTAAGATATATCATACTGTCCCACGCTGTTATCCATGTCTGTGAAATGCAATTTACAAGTGTTTGGTTTTATTTTTTCCTTTACTCACTTATACAGTATAGCGCCACAGAGTTTGTCAAACATTATTGACACTGTCCCCATTGGAGCTCACAATCTAAAATCCCTATCACTTTGTCTTTGGAATGCGGGAGCAAACACGTGTTAGAACACGCAAACTCCTTGCAGATGTCCTTGCGGGGATTTGAACCCAGAACCCCAGTGCTGCAAGGCTGCAGTGCTAACCACTGAGCCACCATGCTGCCTCAACCATCTCTATAAACAACACAAATAATCAGAAAAGAACATGCGGAATCAGCATGTAGTATTGTCATAGGAAATATTGTTATTGAATTGGACTAGTAAAACAGGCATGAAAAATGTGTACTGTTTTAAAATTTCTAAAAAAGTTACATAAAATAACACATTCTTTTCTCAAAAAGGATATGACAAGAAAATATAGGTAGGTACTAGAGATTATTGAATGTTTCGAAATTAAAATTAAATTCAGCAAATTTTTTGAAAAAATTACAGTGAATAAATTTGCTTTAAATTGCAGCGACTCAAATTGTTTTGAGGTCTATTTGCATTGTATTAAACCCATTTCAATCTATTTAATGCAAGCACAGCTTTAACAATGTCAAATTGGCATTACTATAGAAATGGATCGTAATTAGTGATGAGTGAATACATTCGGCACTATACGTTACTCGGCGAGTAATTTGCTATTCGCCTCGGTTTATTCGAGTAATCCGCCCAACATGTTTGTCACTTTATTTGCAGCCAATGAACATGCTGGGCTTGCTTGCCAATCACAGAAATGTCGGCGCCATCTTTGGTGGGGCATTACCGTGATTGGCTGGCTTTACAGTGTCATATGGGATATTTAATCCCTGTCGGCGCCAACTTGGGCACATTACAGCCGGAAACAGAGTAGTGAGAGCAAAGTGTGAGCGCAGGGAGAGTGAAAGCAGCATATAGGGAGAGTTTGTGTTTACAAACAGCTCTTTTAAGCTACTGAGGGTGAATATCCGTTCTTTGTCAGGTGGAGATATTGTAGGGACTAGGGAGAGATTTAATAGGAGGGACAGTGGAAGGCAGGGACCTGGGTGTTATCAATCCTCATTGCAAGTACATGCTGGAGATCTCTGCTAGTTTGCATTATGTTTTATAGTTTAGGAACAGACTGTGGGATTATGGAGAGATAGGCAGAGTTTCATCCACTACCATAATATGCAAAAAAGCTCTTTTGAGAGCCAAATATTACAGGTGCTTCTTGCAAAATTAGAATATCATCAAAAAGTTAGTTTATTTCAGTTCTTCAATACAAAAAGTGAAACGCATATATAATACGGAGTCATTACTAACAGTGTGATCTATTTCAAGTGTTTATTTCTGTTAATGTTGAAGATTTGGGTTTTCATTGGCTGTAAGCCATAAAGTCATTATCTCAGTAAATTAGAATAATTAACAAAAACACCTGAAAAGGCTTCCTAAGCATTTAAAAAGGTGAAGACTGCTGACTTAATAGATGTCCAGAAGGCAGTCATTGACACACTCCACAAGGAGGGTAAGCCACAAAAGGTCATTGATAAAGAAGCTGGCTGTTCACAGAGTGCTTTATCCAAGCATATTAATGGAAAGTTGAGTGGAAAGAAAAAGTGTGTCAGAAAAAGGTGCACAAGCAACCGGCATAACCGTAGCCTTGTTAAGGATTGTTAAGAAGAGACTATTCAAAAATTTGGAGGAGAGTCACAAGGAGTGGACTGCTGCTGGAGTCATTGCTTCAAGAGCCACCACACACAGACATATCCAGGACATAGGCTACAAGTGTTGCATTGCTTGTGTCAAGACAATCAAGACCAATAGACAACGCAAGAAGTGTCTTAACTGGGCCAAGGAGAAAAAGAACTGGACTGTTGCTCAGTGGTCAAAGGTGTTTTCAGATGAAAGCAAATTTTGCATTTCATTTGGAAATAGAGATCCCATAGTCTGGAGGAAGAGTGGAGAGGCACACAATCCACCATCTGTTTGAGGTCTAGTGTGAAGTTTCACAATCAGTGATGGTTTGGGGAGCCATGTCATCTACTGGTGTAGGTTCCACTATGTTTTATCAATACTAAATGCAGCACAGCCATCTACCAAGAAATTTTAGAATTTTAGCGCACTCCATGCTTCCCTTTGCCTACAAGCTTTTAGAGATGGAAATATTCTCCAGCAGGACTTGGCACCTGTCCATGTGATGGAAATATATATATCATGTAGATCTCACTTGCATGTATACTCCTTTATAATCATATATACTCATACAAACGCAAATATATCTATATACTCAGCGAGTTTATAATCAATTGCTCTACTTGACCACATGAGCTAGGCCAGATGGTTCCTCGGTACTTTCCAGACACCCAAAAAAACAGAACTTAGGCCAGATGTCTTGAACTAATGTCTAAGAATCCTGCTGTATAGCAGGATCAATGTGAAAGCTACATTTTAGTTGCTTAATCAGCATTCATATGTGCATTAATCACAATATTCCATATATATTTAGATAACCAATAACAGAGGAGCTAGACAATATGGTAATTAACTAACCACCCCTAACCACCTCCTTTCTATATGCAATTACAAATTGGGAACGGCCGCAGCACACACAGGGATAGATTTATCCAAACCAAATTTCCATAACATCTGGCGTCTGCATGCAGGGCAATGGATGAAACGCATGGGGACCCTGCTGACCGGAGAGACGGAGGTGTTGGCCATGGCCTTGGTTCATGGGACGGAGACTGCGCAGCTCCATAAGTAAGGTAAGAAAATGTTATCATCTTAAATGAAAGTCTCCTGTGCCCAGTCCGGGTCTATGCCTCTTGCCGGTCAGGTGTGGTCACCACCGCATTTCCAGGTAGTGTAAAAAGTCCAAGCCCATATCCAAACCCTGGGATATAAGTCAAGGTGTCTGCTGTGTGCCGTGTATGTGTTTCATGGTTGTGTAAGATCCGGGAGAAAGTTGGAACGGTGACTGTTCTGCTTGTGGTTGCTGGGCAACAGACGGCAGGAGGTCAAATCACTCGATAAGTTATTGCAGGATTCCCATTCATAGGAGGGACAGGTAGTCCCGAGGCAGGTGGTCCCAGGCTCCAGGCTCAGGTAGTGATAATTTAGAGGGCTACTGCAGATTCCAGTAGTGCCAGCGAGCCAGTCAGGACAACCGGACCGGGGGGGTAGAATTCCCACTTGTTGTGTTTCTCACTCAGGCAGCCCGGGCACAGGTGCGCTCAGTGTGATTGGCAGTAGTCTGTTCCCAGAGCAACCTGCACGTGTCACAGAATAATAAAGAGGGAATCAGTTCTCCCGGACGTCTGTATCTGTTTTTGTCAATGTCATGTACTGTTGTTGCTTTAAGTGATAACAGTTGTCAGTGCATACAATTGTAAAGAGAAGTTTTTTTTTCTTTCCTCCTTCTCCACGCTTCTCCTTCTACTGCTAGCAAAGATATATCCATTGTAAATCACACTGTCACATCTGTTTTTGAACTCAGTTTGAAACTGAGTGGTGTCTATCATTTTTGCTGTGAGCTACTTGTTTTTAGATACGTGATTTTAGCAACTTTAGATACAGCAGCATAAGAAAGGGGAAGTGTGTGTGTCTGACTGCGTTTGAGCACAGACAAAGTATAAGGAAAGCCGTTTTAACTTTTTTATTCTTTGAAGTTTTTTCTTCTGTCTCTTTACCTTTTAAAGTTTTTCCTTCTGTATCAAAATTTTAAGTTTTTTGGTTGTGTACCAAGTTTTTGATGGTTTTCTTTTCTTTTGGTTTCAACTTCTTGTACCAACTTTTTGAAGGTTTTCTTTTCTTTTCTTTTTTTTGTGTTTTTATATACCCATCTTTTTGAAGTTTTTTTTGTTGTTTTTTTCCTTTTTGTTTGTTTTTCATTTTTGCCATGGGGAATAAGGTGGCCAAGCAACAGGAGGGTCTTTTACTTCCTGAAATGAAAATGGCCCCCCAGAGAGTGGCAGAATACGAAGGTGTTAAGTATGTGAAAAATTTTAGAAGGTATAAAGTATGTGAAATCCATCAGAATGGCAGAATTCAGACTGCAGAATGGCATGACGTAGAATGTAAAATAAGGGAAGTTAGCTGATGTTAAATTGCTGAATGCTAATACATTGCATAAAGTAGCAGCAAAGCTTACATCGCTTAGGTGATACAGAAAGATATGTGAGCAAACCAGGAAGTGATTTTTATGTGTATAAGATGGGGAAAGGTGTTAAACCATCAGCGCCTCCCCATATGGGGATGGGAAAATATTGGATCTGTGCTGTCTGCTCACAGCAGAATCCATGGTATAGGGAGGGTTTTTTTTGCACAGTATGTGTTGCGCCCCGTCCCTCCCTACAGGGAGAAGGCATCATTGTTCCAACCATGCCCTCTCAGACTGCACAGAGGGGGGAGGAATTCTCTTCTCTATCCTACTCTTTCTCTGTCACTCTTTCTCTCCTCCTTCTTCACACTCTCTCTCTCTCCTTTTCTCTCCTTCTTCTCCACACCTCTTTTCTCCTTCTTCACTCACCCTTTTTCTCTCCTCCTCTCCTACTTCTTCACAACCCATCACACGATCTCCTCCTGCTCTTCCTTCTCCACATCCATCTCCACACCTCTCTACTCCTCCTTCTCCTTCTTCTCCACACCTCTTTCCTCCTTCTTCACTCACCCTTTTTCTCTCTTCCTTCTCTCCTCCTTCTTTACACTTCCCATCTTCTCCTCCTTCTGTTCCTTATTCTCACTCCTCACCTTCGCCTCCTGTGCACCTTACACCTATACCTCCTATTTCTTCTCTGCCTCACCTATCTCCTCCTTTTACACACCCTTCTTCTTCTTCTTCTTCTTTGTTGCCGGCTGGGCCAATGCCAATTCAACTAGTGTGGTGCCTCTGTATCCAGTGCTTACAGCACAAGGCACCCCTTCTATGTCCCTGGCACAGTCCAGCCATTGCCAGTTATGATAGCAGGGAAAGAAGGTGAAAATTGAAAATCCCCCTACACACAATGCAGTAGGCAACCTCCAGACACATCAGGCAGCAGACAGCTCAGCTTTGAGTGCAAAATGGGTTATGTGCGCCTAGGAGACTGTTTATTGTCGATTGTCGCCAAAACTGCCGCCATCATAGCGCCACATAGAGTGCAAAGAAGGAAACGGGTGCTGCGCTGCTGAGAACACCGGAAGGGGAGCCAGAAGTGAAGATGCTGCAAAGTTCCGAGCGACATACCAGAAGAACCGCTGCAGACTCCGGAGAGGAGACTCCGAACTCAATAAGGTTAGCAAAGGGCAGAAGCTATGTCAAACCAGGGGGAAGAAGTGGTGGCAGATGCAGCCGCAACCCCTGTAATGCCCCAAGACCTTGGGTTAGATGCAGCCACCAGTCTTATGGCACCCCCGGGCCTTGCCACGGACGCACCTGCAGGCCCCATGTTACCACCAGGGCCCGCAGCTTCAATCAGCAGGCTGGACCCTGCTGCCGCTACAGTGCCCATCATGCCGTTGTCCACAGTAGTCAAAGGGATTGAGTCCCAACCAGGGGTGCAGAAGACAGCCCCTCTCATGGTGACCACCGACCTGGATGCGCAACCACCCTACAAAGACAGAAGAAGTGTCAAGTGTTACAACTGTGGCAAGTTTGGCCATTTCCAGAACAAGTGCAGAGCACCCATGCAACACTAAGGTTGGTCCAGAGAAACAGGTCAAGGAAGAAATACAGAAAGCAGTGAAGCAGTGAAGCACCCCGTCCATAGGACAGGGGCAAGCCAGGTCTGCAAGACACTACTTTCCTGACATGTAAAACCCCATCTGCAGGACCAATACCTCAAATTACCCTGAAAGTGGATGGTGTTGTCAGATCTTTTCTTCTGCACACCGGTGAAGTCAGAAGTGTGATGAGACCTGTGGAACTCCCCAATCCGACTTGCCTATCAGAATCCTCTGTGTCTCGCATGGGCATTGATGGTCAAGTCAGACATTCTCAGCTTACAAAGTTTCTGAGTGTGTGCACTCAGCCAGGACACTCTATCCTGTCCCAGTTTGTGGTGTCAGGGACCTGCCACTCAACCTGCTGAGAGCGGACCTACTGCAGAAGCTGAAGGCAACCACAGTGTTCCATGAAGATGGGACCGTGACACTTTCTTCATCCCTGACCCAAGAAGAATCATGCTGGTGGCCCTACAAGAACCTCAAACAACCGACGGAGGCCTACCCAAGGAGGTACTGGACATAGTACCAGAAAGTCTATGGTCTAAGGGACCCCAGGACGTGGGAAAACCTCAAGTTGCCCCAGTCCGGCTATCACTCAAGCCAGGCACTCCATATCCTCGTAAGGCCCAATATCCCCTGTCCATCTCCCAGAGTCAAGCTGTCTCAGACCAATTGAAGGTGTTCCTGGAAATAGGGGTCGTTATCCCCTGCACGTCTCCTTGCAATACCCCACTTTTCCCTGTCAAGAAAAAGACTGTAAAAGGAGAGCCAGCCAAGTTCAAAATGGTACATGACCTGAAAGCTGTGAATGACGTCACGGTGTTTGAAACTCCAATTGTGCCGAATCCGCACACTCTGCTCTCAAATGTGCCTTCCACAGCAAAAGTGTTCACAGTGACTGACCGGGCTAATACTTTCTCCAGTGTTCCCCTTCATCCAGAAGACCAGTTCCTGTTTGCCTTCACACATCAAGGGGCTTAGTACATTTTGGCGGTGATGCCCCTGGGGGCCCAGAATAGCCCCTCACAATTCACAAAAGCAATGTCCACAGTCCTCGCCAACTGGATCACAGAACATGCAGAAGTGACCCTGCTACAATACGTGGACAATCTGCTCCTTTGTGCATTTGACTTTGACACGTGTAAAGCACATTCCGTGTCTCTCCTACTCTTCCTGGCAGAGCAGCACTGCAAGGTCTCAAAGAACAAAGTCCAGTGGTGTCTGAAGCGAATTACGTTCCTTGGGCACTGTATTGCTCACCAGATGAAACACCTGACAGATGACTGGAAGACCACAGTGGAGAAGGTGGCTCCTCCAACAACTCCAAAGGCGCTACAGGCCTTCCTTGGTCTAGTTTCGTATTGCAGAGCCTGGATCCCTGATGCCTCAGTCCTAATGCAGCCTCTGTATGACTGCTTTAATGCAACCCCATTCCTGCTGACAGATGCAGCTTTCAGCTCGTTCAAGAAGTTAAAAGGCTCTGTAGTCTCAGCGCCAGCACTAGGCTTACCTGACCACGAGAAGCCATTCCGTCTCTACCTGATGGAAAAAGAAGGCCTTGCTAGAGTCCTGACGCAGCTTCAGGGAGAAAGCAGAGACCTTTAGCCTACTTTTCAGCTCGCCTGGATCCAGTTGCAAGGGGAGCCCCCTCCTGCATAAGAGCAGCATTTGTAGCACAAGCCCTCCTGGACAAGAATTCTGACATCATTCTTGGATATCCATTGAAAATCCTGGCTCCGCATGACATCTCAGCAATCCTCAACCAAACCCAGCCAAAACATCTCTCCACCGCCAGGCATCTTCGACTCCAGTGCTCTCTACTCCTGCCCGACAATGTCACCATCTGCAGATACACAGTCCTTAATCTATCCACTCTACTCCCACTCCCAAGGGGAGATACACATATGGACCCTCAGATCAAAATTCTGATGAAAATCTGCATGATACCTTCCGTAGGGATCTGGATTTGCTCCGGACAGGTGACCATGATTGCTTCTGCATCATGCAACAGGAAACAACAGGACTACCCAAGGTGGCAGAAGAGCCACTGACCAACACAGAGTTGATCCTCTATGTGGATGGCTCCATATTTGCAGATGATGAAGGAAGATTTCACACGGCATGTGCAGTGACCAGCAATCAAGAGATCCTGTGGTCCAGAAGTCTGCTGCCTAGCCTGTCAGCCCAGGAAGCAGAACTAATAACGCTGATGAAGGCCTGCCAGATTGCAGAAGGCAAAACTGCAAACATATACACCGATTCAAGGTACTCGCATGGCATAGCACTTGACTTTGGACCCATCTGGGCTGCAAGGGACTTTTTCACAGCAAGTGGAACAGCCGTGAAGCATCATGGAGCCATCAAAGACCTGCTGGACACACTCCAACTTCCAAAAATGGTAGCAGTACTAAAAGTCAAAGCACATGGAAAATTGAACACAGTAGAGGCACGGGGCAACAACATGGTGGATATGGCAGCCAAAGAAGCCGCCAAAGGAAGACAATATGGAGAAGTGGGAGAGGTCATAGAGCCGGACGGCTACTACATGGCAACTGAGGACAAGACACCAGACAAGATGACGCCTTGGCATCTGTTTAAGAAGTTGCAGGAGCAAGCTCCAAAGGAGGAGAAGGAGAGTTGGATGCGGAAGGGTGCAACACATCAAGAAGGAAGGGTATACGCAATGGACTACAAACCCTGTTTACCCTGAAGCATGTACCCTATGGTGGTCCAGTGGGCACATGGGCCCCACGCACATATCAAAGACACAGATGAATGATCTGATTGGTGTTTACTGGTTGGCTCCAGGGATCTCCACCCTAACAGCCAAGTTCACTGGCAGCTGTTTGACCTGCGGCAAATGCAACCCCAGAAGAATGGAGAAGGTTCCCACGCATCATCTTGCCAGACCACTGTACCCCTTCCAGAGGATCCAAATAGACCACATCCAGATGCCACCAAGTGAGGGATTCGAATATGCCCTTGTAGTTGTGGACGTGTTCTCAGGATGGCCAGAAGTTTTCCCAGTGAGGAACCAGTCAGCAAAGACTACTGCAAAGAAGCTACTCTCAGAGATAGTATGCAGATATGGGGTCCCAGAAGTGATAGTGACCTGGGACCCGCATTCACAGCAAATCTCACACTGGTCAGCAGTAGGGTCAGACTTAGGCCTACACACTCCTTACAATCCCCAGAGTAGCGAGAAAGTGGAAAGACTGAATGGGACACTTAAGAACAGGATGTTGAAAGTTGCCCAAGAGACAAACAAACCATGGCAGGAGACACTCCCAATCACACTACTTAGTGTAAGGCACACTTCCAGAGGCCCAGAAAAGCTGTCACCATATGAAATTTTGTTTGGGTCTAGTCCCAGGTTAGGGGTATTCTTCCCTCAGCAGCTGACTTTGCAATATGATACTTTGTCTGCTTATGTAATTGAACTCACCAAGAAACTTGCTAATATCCATTCTCGAGTTTTTTCTTCATTGCCAGATCCAGATTCCGTGTCCAGTACGCACTCCTTGAAGCCAGGAGACTGGGTGATGGTGAAAAAAGTTTGTAACACCACTCAATCCCAGATTTGATGGTTCTTTCCAAGTGCTGCTGACGACACCAACCTCTGTGAAACTAGAGGGAAGACCCACTACAATCCACACATCGCATTGCAGGAAAGCTCCCCTACCAGAGGATGACACCCAAGCCAGAATTATGTTGTGAATACCCTGCCTGACCAAATAAATGACCTACCTGGTAAAGAATACCCACCGCTCACTACACATGCTGTTGAATAAGAGACTGATTGCAACAAACCCCGTTAGGGACAGATCTCCTGACCGCCCATTTGCGAAAAGTCTGTATGGAGGGGGGCGTATGCGCTAGGCATGCATCAGCTCACCGGCAGCATAAAAGAGTTGCAGCGCTTTGGGACAGGAGGCTAGGATTAGGGCAAGTGATATCTAAGGGGGGATTGTGATGGAAATATATATATCATGCAGATCTCACTTGCATGTATACTCCTTTATAATTATATATACAATAATAATAATAATAATTTTATTTATATAGCGCCAACATATTCCGCAGCGCTTTACAACTTATAGAGGGGACTTGTACAGACAATAGACATTACAGCATCACAGAAATCACAGTTCAAAACAGATACCAGGAGGGCCCTGCTCGCAAGCTTACAAACTATGAGGAAAAGGGGAGACACGAGAGGTGGATGGTAACAATTGCTTTAGTTATTTGGACCAGCCATAGTGTAAGACTCGGGTGTTCATGTAAAGCTGCATGAACCAGTTAACTGCCTAAGTATGTAGCAGTACAGACACAGAGGCTATTGACTGCATAAAGTGTATGAGAACATGATGCGAGGAACCTGATTATGTTTTTTTTTTTTAAATTTTAATTAGGCCACACAGGGATAGTTAGGTTAATGCGTTGAGGCGGTAGGCCAGTCTGAACAAATGCGTTTTTAGGGCAAGCTTAAAACTGTGGGGATTGGGGATTAATCGTATTAACCTAGGTAGTGCATTCCAAAGAATCGGCGCAGCATGTGTAAGGTCTTGGAGACGGGAGTGGGAGGTTCTGATTATTGAGGATGCTAACCTGAGGTCATTAGCGGAGCGGAGGGCACGGGTAGGGTGGTAGACTGAGACCAGAGAGGAGATGTAGGGTGGTGCTGAGCCATGGAGTGCTTTGTGGATGAGGGTAGAAGTTTTGTACTGGATTCTGGAGTGGATGGGTAGCCAGTATATACACATATAAACGCAAATATCTCTATATACTCAGCTAGTTTATAATCAATTGCTCTACTTGACCACATGAGCTAGGCCAGATGGTTCCTCGGTACTTTCCAGACACCCAAAAACTGGAACTTAGGCCAGATGTCTTGAACTACAGTAATGTCTAAGAATCCTGCTGTATAGCAGGATCAATGTGAAAGCTATATTTTAGTTGCTTAATCAGCATTCATATGTGCATTAATCACAATTTTCCATATATATTTAGATAACCAATAACAGAGGAGCTAGACAATATGGTAATTAACTAACCACCCCTAACCACCTCCTTTCTATACGCAATTATAAATCCATGTATGTACAATAAATCATCAGTATTGGTGGACTGTTATTGTCACAATGGTGTGCAGTCTTATTCCTTGAGCGCTCAAAATACTCAGTCTAATTGGGAACGGCCGCAGCACACACAGGGATAGATTAATCCAAACCAAATTTCCATAACATCCACACTGCCAAAAGTACCAATACCTGGTTTAAAAACAACAGTATCACTGTGCTTGATTGGCCAGCAAACTCGCCTGACCTTAACCCCATAGAGAATCTATGGGTTATTGTCAAGAAAAAGATGAGAGACACCTGACGCAACAATGCAGACGAGCTGAAGGATGCTATCAAAGCAACCTGGGCTTTCATAACCCCTCAGCAGTGCCACAGGTTGATCACCACCATGTCGCATTGATGCAGTAATTCATTCAAAAGGGGCCCAGGCCAAGTATTGAGTGCATTTACTGAGCATTAGTGATGGGCGAGCACTATAGCACTCTCCCCCATAGGCTTAGTACAGATGCTGCGTTTTTGAAGTGTTTTTCAACTTTAACATTGCTTTAAACCACTACAAATGCATTTACTGGGAAATTTCATTGTAACATTTAACAACCCTAGCTGGCCATGTGGTGTGTGACACATAAGCAGACCCATCTTGTTTCATTTACGAAGGAGGGACTTTTAAAGTCACAGGGCCTATTTTTACTGGTGCATCAGGCGGCATTAATCTACTTAAAGGGTCATTGTGAAACAGTTGGTCTCCTAAGCTATTGTAGCCTATGCTGTGAGTGGATGGGCTGCCAAGAATTGTCATAAGATGTCCAGGGGGGACTTCTGAACAAATGTTTCATTTAATTCAAGGCCTGCCCTGCTACCAATTCATATGCACCCCAATAAGCCTTTGAACTCACATACTGGATGGGCCCAGGAAAATCCACTTCACAATATGCATTTTGTGCTCCATACTCCTTTGTTTTGTACATTGGCGGCAAGGCCAGCCCTGCTGCATAGTCAGTCATATGCATCCCATTTGGCATTGGAACCCACATACTGGATGGGCCCAGGAAAAAAAACTTCACAATATGCATTTTGTGCTCCATACTCATTTGTTTTATACATTGGCGGCAAGGCCAGCCCTGCTGCATAGTCAGTCATATGCACCCCATTAAGCCTTGGAACCCACATAGTGGATGGGCCCAGGAAAATTCACATTACAATATGTATTTTGTGCTCCATACTCCTTTGCTTTATACATTGGCAGGAAGGCGAGCCCTGCTGCATAGTCAGTTATGTGCACCCCATTAGGCCTTGGAACCCACATAGTGGATGAGCCCATGAAAATCCACTTCACAGTATGCATTGTGTGCTCCATACTCCTTTGTTTTATACATAGGCGGCAAGGAAAGCCTTGCTGCATAGTCAGTCATATGCACCCCATTAGGCCTTGGAACCCACATACTGGATGGGCCCATGAAAATCCACTTCACAATATGCATTTTGTGCTCCATACTCCTTTGTTTTATGCATTGGCAGGAAGGCAAGCCCTGCTGCATAGTCATATGCACCCCATTAGGCAATGGAACCCACATACTGGATGGGCCCATGAAAATCCACTTCACAATATGCATTTTGTGCTCCATACTCCTTTGTTTTATGCATTGGCAGGAAGGCGAGCCCTGCTGCATAGTCATATGCACCCCATTAGGCAATGGAAACCACATACTGGATGGGCCCAAGAAAATTCATATTTTTTAATGGTATGATGGTTCCCTCTTTGCACAATTATTTACAGGAGAATTCTGCAATTTTATTTGACATGTTTTTAACACTGAGGTTCAGATACGGCTTTAAAAAAGGCAAATACTTGCAATACAAGGCAATTTTATTGCAAACTACAAAATTCAAGGAATAGTATGATTGAATAGTGTGAGTGCATACACTTTTGTATGTGTTAACATACACAGGTTAATAAGTACATATAAGGATTAAATAAATATAGTGATTACGCATATATAAAGTTTAACTACATACAGTATAGTTAGATCATAACCAAAAGGCTTTTAAACATCATCCGTCTGGAATATCAGAGAAGCAACACCAAGACAGAGAACCCCTGGGAGATTACCTACACTGCATGGACATCCCCAATTATGCAGGTATTAGCACACTGTACATGTACAGGTAACTCAGTTTTGGCATCTGTCTTAGTCATGTTTCTCTGGTCTTATATAGTGAATAACACTATGTAGTAACTCTAGTTTCACCTACACCTTCAAGTGGCCACTTTTCAAGTTTGGATGAAACTGAGATATCATGGAGTCATCAGATGAGGGGCCATAAACCCCTAGAAAATAAAAGCCACAAGGATTTAGATCAAACCACCACCAGCATAGTTTCAGTAAACCTTAATCTTTTACAGTGACAAACAGCAAACATATAGAGGCTTAGAACTGTTTGTGAAGTGAATAAACAAACATTTATCAAGATTGTGTCACTATGAGCATTGCATGTCACATCTCTAAATGTTTTACAAGAAATGCAGCTATGTGATTGTCTGAATGCATTTGGTATACAGTATTTCAATCTTGTTTACAAATTGCCATTTGTATATTCTCCTTTTGTACATTTGAGACAGATAAAGTTAAGGCTCGCAAGGAGAGAAACAAATATAGTGGACAAAGCTATATTTTTAATGAACTACTGAGGCAAAGTAACAGCATTGCTTTATCAAATTTATAAAAAGTGTATTGTGTCCAATGTTAGCAACCAGGCAACACAAAAAGGAGCTTTTCAAGTGAGCTCTTTAAGGTACACAAATGTTATGAAGTGTTTTCCAACAAGGATGTGGTTTTACCAATGGGGGGTACCTTTTGTAAAAATAGACTAGTGCCATCACAGCCCCCCTTGACCAAACTTTACTGGCCTATAACAGTACAAAGCATGTTCACCCTGGTAATCTAGTGGCAGTTAAACAAGAGACATTGCAGGAGACAGAGTTAAGAAGTAGGCTCAATGGAATGCCATGCCCAATTCCCCAATGTGGGGTCCTTTTTGGACTGATTAAAATAGTGCCATCACAGCCCCCTAGACCTAAATGCCCCGTACAGACCACGTTCACCCTGGTGATCTATTGGCAGGTACAGGACAGATTGCAGGAGACCGAGTTAAGAAGTAGGCCCAAAGAAATGTCATGCCCAATTCCCCAATGTGTTGTCCTTTTTGGACTAAAAAATATAGTGCTATCACAGCCCAATTGCCCAAAATTCACTGGCCTATAACAGTACTGAGCACGTGCACCCTGGTCATCTAGTGGCAGTTAAAGGACACAAAGAAGTAGGCCCAATGTAATGAAATGCCCAATTGCCCAATGTGGGGTCCTGTTTTTACAAAATGAAATAGTGCCTTCACCGCCCCCGTGCCCAAAATTCACCGGCCTATAACAGTACTGAGCACGTGCACCCTGGTCATGTCATCGAAGATAAGGAATAGACATTGCAGGAGACAGAGTTAAGAATTAGGGCCAATGTAGTGGTGTGGGTCTCTGAGACTTTTAATGCAGTGCATGATCTGCCAAACAATTCCCCAATGGGGGTACCTTTTTTAAAAATATACTAGTGCCAGCGCATGCCCCTAGCTCAAACTTCAACGGCCTATAACAGTACTGAGCACAGACACCCTGGTGATCTAGTGGCAGGTACATTTTAGATTGCAGGAGACCGAGTTAAAAAGTCGGCCCTATTGAATGTCATGCCCAATTCCCCAATGTGGGGTCAATTTTTTTAAAAAATAAAAGAGTGCCATCATAGTCCCCTTGGCCAAAATGCACCTTACAGAGCACATTCACCCTGGTAATCTAGTGGCAGGTACATTTTAGATTGCAGGAGATCGAGTTAAGAAGTCAGCCCAATGTAATGCCATGCCCAATTTCCCAATGTGTTGTCGTTTTTTTAAAAAATAAAAGAGTGCCATCACAGGCCCCTTGGCCAACATGCACCGTACAGAGCACATTCACCCTGGTGATCTACTGGCAGGTACAGGACAGATTGCAGGAGACAGAGTTAAGAAGTAGGCCCAATGTAATGTCATGCCCAATTCCCCAATGTAAAATCCTTTTTTTAAAAAATAAGAGTGCCATCACAGGCCCCTTGGCCAACATGCACCGTAACAGAGTTAAGAAGTAGGCCCAATGTAACGCCATGCCCAATTCCCCAATGTGTTGTCCTTTTTAATACAATAAAAGAGTGCCATTACAGCACCCTAGGCCACAATGCACCGTACAGACCACGTTCACCCTGGTGATCTATTGGCAGGTACAGGACAGATTGCAGGAGACCGAGTTAAGAAGTAGGCCCAAAGAAATGTCATGCCCAATTCCCCAATGTGTTGTCCTTTTTGGACTAAAAAATATAGTGCTATCACAGCCCAATTGCCCAAAATTCACTGGCCTATAACAGTACTGAGCACGTGCACCCTGGTCATCTAGTGGCAGTTAAAGGACACAAAGAAGTAGGCCCAATGTAATGTAATGCCCAATTCCCCAATGTGGGGTCCTGTTTTTACAAAATGAAATAGAGCCTTCACCGCCCCCGTGCCCAAAATTCACCGGCCTATAACAGTACTGAGCACGTGCACCCTGGTCATGTCATCGAAGATAAGGAAGAGACATTGCAGGAGACAGAGTTAAGAATTAGGGCCAATGTAGTGGTGTGGGTCTCTGAGACTTTTAATGCAGTGCATGATCTGCCAAACAATTCCCCAATGGGGGTACCTTTTTTAAAAATATACTAGTGCCAGCGCATGCCCCTAGCTCAAACTTCAACGGCCTATAACAGTACTGAGCACAGACACCCTGGTGATCTAGTGGCAGGTACATTTTAGATTGCAGGAGACTGAGTTAAAAAGTCGGCCCTATGGAATGTCATGCCCAATTCCCCAATGTGTTGTCCTTTTTTAAAAAATAAAAGAGTGCCATCACAGGCCCCTTGGCCAACATGCACCGTACAGAGCACATTCACCCTGGTGATCTACTGGCAGGTACAGGACAGATTGCAGGAGACAGAGTTAAGAAGTAGGCCCAATGTAATGTCATGCCCAATTCCCCAATGTAAAATCCTTTTTTAAAAAAATAAGAGTGCCATCACAGGCCCCTTGGCCAACATGCACCGTAACAGAGTTAAGAAGTAGGCCCAATGTAATGCCATGCCCAATTCCCCAATGTGTTGTCCTTTTTAAAACAATAAAAGAGTGCCATCACAGCACCCTTGGCCACAATGCACCGTTCACCCTGGTGATATAGTGGTTCGGGATGAGGAGGATGAGGATAAGGAGGAGGATAAAAACAAACAGACCAAATCTGGAAGCGTATACCCATGTGTGGTTGTGAAGAGGTGCATGAAAATACACCTCCCCAAAAGAGAGAATGTATTTGAGGCTATGTTTCGTTGTTTTCACTTGGTGGTGTACAGAAGTCTTTCCCAATTCAGGCCTTGTTCATTTTCATAAGAGTCAGTCTGTCAGCATTTTCAGTTTACAGGAGGATGCGCTTATCTGTTATAATTCCACCAACGGCACTAAAAACCCTCTCTGACAGAATGCTAGCAGCAGGGCAGGCCGGGACCTCCAAGGCATAGAGAGCCAGTTCATGCCACGTGTCCAGCTTGGATACCCAATAATTAAAAGGCACAGAGGAATTATGGAGGACGTTTGTACGATCTGTAACGTACTCCCTCACCATCTTCCAAACATTGCACTTTTTGTGACAGCACCCCTTGCCTTTGTGCCACCACGATGGGAGGGTCTGAGAAAACTGTCCCAGAACTTTTCCATTGTTCCCCTGCCTGGGCTGGATTGTACTTCTATCTCTCTCGCTTGGACTCCTTGGTTGTACAACAAACTCTGACGTTTGCTGCCAGCGTTCTCACATGGGAATTTTCTAAGTAATGCAAGGGCCCTGTGGTACTGCAACATTTTAGTAAACCTCTCTGCCTCAGGCAGAAGAGATTGAAAGTTCTCCTTGTAGAGTGGATCTAGAAGTGTCACCAACCAGTAATGAGTGTCACCCAAAATTTTGATAATTCGAGGGTCACGTGAAATGCAACATAAAGTCAGCCATGCGTGCAAGACTGCTAACAGGCAAGACTTCCATGTCCTCACCAACAGGATGACTGACCATGCTGTCCTCCTCCTCCTCATCCTCATCCTCCTCTTCCCTGTCCTCAGGCCATCCCCGCTGAACAGAATCTAATACAGATGTTTTTGTAGTACCATCTATAGTGCATGAAAGTAGCTCCTATTCTTCCTCCTCATCCTCCTCCTCATTGCCTACCAATCCACGTTGAGAAGACATGAGGCTGGGCTGAGTGTAATCCCCCTGTATGTTTCCATGCTCCATGACCTCATGCTCCACCTGCAATGCATCCTCTTTGATTGTGAGCAGAGAGTTTCTCAGAATGCTGAGAAGCGGGATGGTGATGCTAATTATGGCGTCATCGTCGCTCACCATCTTGGTACAGTCCTCAAAGTTTTGGAGGATCTTACGTATGTCTGACATTCATATCCACTCTGGAGGTCTTGTGTGTGGAGTCTGACCCGAAATTCAACGGCCTTGTTGATGTTTGTAGTCAACAATGGCCCTCTTCTGCTCACAAATCCTTTCCAACATATGCTGCATAGAGTTCCAGCGTGTGGGGACATCACACAACAGTCGGTGAGCTGGAAGCTGAAACTGCTGCTGAAGCACGGCAAGGGCAGCTGAAGCTGTAGCTGACTTTCTAAAATGGGGAGACAGATGGCATACTTTCACTAGCATATCCGGCAGCTCCAGGTAGCTTTTCAGAAAACGTTGAACCACGAGGTTAAGCACATGGGCCAAGCAAGGTATGTGTGTGAGCTCTTCTTGCCTCAGAGCTGCCACCAGGTTACGGCCATTGTCACACACGACCATGCCTGGTTGCAGGTTCAGCGATGTCATCCAAACATATTACCTCTCTTTCAGAGCTGTCCACAACTCTTCTGCATTGTGCGGTTTGTCACCTATGCAGATTAGCTTCAGCACAGCCTGTTGCTGCTTGGCTGAGGCAGTGCGGCAGTGCTTCCAGCTTCTGACTGATGTGTTGATTTCAGACATGGAGGATGAAGAGGAGGAGGAGGTGCAGGAGCTGTAGACTGTGGGGGCAACCCTGATTGACGTAAGCCAGCAATCCTCTGCATGGGGAGGATGTGTTCCATCCCAAGGTACGACTGGGTCCCGGCTTCCACTATGTTAACCCAGTGTGCCGTCATTGATATGTACTCTCCCTGCCCACAAGCACTTGTCCACGTGTCCGTGGTTAGGTGGACTTTCCCGGTAACAGCATTGTTGAGGGTACAGGTAATGTTGTGGGACACATGCTGGTGTAATGCCGGTACGGCACACCGGGAGAAATAATGTAGACTGGGGACCGAGTACCGCCATCTGGTTGCGGAAAGCGTCCATCTCAACAAGCCTAAAAGGCAGCATTTCTACCGCAAGCAGAAGAGAAATGTTAGAATTGAGGACTGTGGACTGTGGGACGTTGGCTGGGTATTTCCGCTTGCATTCCAAAGACTGGGTTATAGACAACTGAAGGCTGTGCTGGGACAAGGAAGTGGACGCGCTTGCTGATGGTGCTGCTTGACTGTGGGCCACAACAGGTGCAGGGCTAGAGGCATCTTCACATGCACATGATTGACTTCTACGCAAAATAGTGGAAGAAGCAGTGGTGTGACCAGCAGGCAGTGGTCCTGGAGCCTGGGGTTCAGCCTACAAAGTCGGGTGTTTTGCTTGCATGTGCCTGATCATGCTGGTGGTGGTCAGGCTGGTTGTTTTGCTACCCCTGCTGATGTGGGCATGGCAGGTGCTGCAAATGGCCTGTTTGGAGTTGTCGGCAGAGTCTTTCAAAAATAGCCAGACTTGGGAAGATCTCACAGGTGGAATGGCAACTTCACTCATGTTGGTGTACGGGGAATGGATGCACACCTTCTGTCTGTGGCCACCACACTGCTTCTTCCTTCCTGTTGGGGGGGGATATGCCTCCTTCCTCATTTGTGCTGCTGTCCTTGCTATGCATGTCCTCCTGCCAGGTTGGGTCAGTCACTATGTCATCCACCACCTCGGCTTCCACATCCACACCCTGCTCCTCCTCCTGACTTTCTGGCAATTGTGTCTCATCATCGTCCATCTCTCGGGACACTTTCCCACCATCACCTTTGTGTGACCGGGGCTGGTTAAACCTTTGGGCAGCTCTACATGCGATCTCATCTTTCCCCACTTCAAGTTGACCGGCAGAGATTTCTGAATCTTGAAATGGAAAACTGAACAGCTCTACAGAGTGTCCAAGTGTGGGATCAGTTGTCTCAGGGCACTCGGCATGGTGGGAGGAAGGAGGATCAGGGTGAGGAATATCCTGGCCACACTCACGGCTACTCAGACTTGACCGTGTGGAAGACAAGGTTGTGGTGGTGGCTAAGTGACTGGAAGCATTATCCGCTATCCAACCAACAACCGTTTCGCACTCCTCTGGCTTCAATAGTGGTGTGCTGTGGTCCCCCAGAAACTGGGACAGGAAGGTCGAGCGAGAAGATGTGGGTCTTTGTTGTTGTCCACTTTCACCTTGCCAACCGCCTCGTCCTCTGGATGCACCATCAGCATCACATCCACTTCCCCGTCCTTTGCCCCTTGCCTTAACCATTTTAAATGGACTACTGCACTATTTCAAATGCTCAACACAAATGTCTTTATTACTAGCAAAATAATATGTGATCAGTGTGCCTGTACACCGGCCTCCAATGCCCAAACTTAGAGAACAGAGATATATGACGGCTGTAACGGAAATACCATACTGGCAAATCTGTGGCCTTTGAATTTTTTTGGATGCTAAATAGAGCTGTATAGAATTTGAGTATCACACAGCCACAAAATAAGTACATCGACTTCCAATGCCCAAACTTAGAGCACAGAGATATATGACGGCTGTAACCTGAAATGCCACACTGGCAAATCTGTGGCTTTTGAATTTTTTTGGATGCTAAATAGAGCTGTATAAAATTTGAGTATCACACAGCCACAAAATAAGTACATCGACTTCCAATGCCCAAACTTAGAGCACAGAGACATATGACGGCTGTAACGGAAATACCACACTGGCAAATCTGTGGCCTTTCAATTTTTTTTATGCTAAATAGTGCTGTATAGAATTTGAGTATCACACAGCCACAGCCAAAATAAGTACACCGGCCTCCAATGACCAAACTTGGAGCACAGAGATATATGAGGCCTTTTTCAGTGAATTTAAAACACCAAAAAAAAAAAGGGGGGGCACAAGGGTAGCGCACACAACTATGCTATGTATGCCTGACAAACTATCACTTTTTCAACAGGCCTCAGTCTGACAGAACAGACTGTATTTTTTTTTTTGGTGGGGGAACTTGTGGAAAAAAAGGTATATAGACCGTAAATAAGCTGCAGCAGCAGGCAGTTATGGAGCTTTGGGAAGGATGCAGTGGGAGCAATGGATGCACATACAGTGCCTGCAGACCTTGCACTGATGTGGATATGCTGTGCCCTGCCTGCCTAGCGCTGAAATATCGGGACCCATGAATTAGCCCTAAAAAAGGACTGTTGGTTTCTCAGGAGTTGTGGATGTAAGAGGTGCAGACCTACACTAACTCTAAAACCACAATTCTGACCCAATCTCGGCAGCAGCTCTCCCTACTCTCGCTGAAACAGGAACAGAATACGGGGAGCAGGGCGGCGCCTGGTCTCTTATACTTGGGATGATGCTGTACGACCCAGCCAATCACTGCGTGACCACAACAAAGATGGCTGCGGCATTTCATGGCCTGGCAGACAGTCTCTGCACCGTGATTGGTTCTCTAAAGTCCACCAAAGCTGCTGGGTGGAGACTGCAGTTACTGCTGAATAATCCCGGAAATGCGGCTCGCTGCTCGGGCGAGTAACAAATAGTGGCGAGCACGTTCGCTCTTCACTACTGAGCATACATTTCCATAGGCCAACATTTGGGATTTTAAAATAATTTTTCAAGCTGGTGTTATAAAGTTTTCTAGTTTACTGAGGTAGCGACTTTGGGGTTTTCATTGGCTGTAAGCAATAATCATCAACATTAACAGAAAAAAACACTTGCAATAGATCACTCTGCAATGACTCTATGTAATATATGAGTTTCACTTTTTGTATTGAAGAACTGAAATAAATTGACTTTTTGATGACATTACAATTTTGTGAGAAGCACCTGTATTAGTACCAGCATATATGCAAAAAAAAAATTTTGAGCTACATAATATTCCTGCATACCAGCATATAAATTTTTTTTCTACAGCTAAAAAATATTCAACATCCTTTTTAAAAGCTAATTGCTAAATAATATTCCTTGCCTATTGCTGAAATAGCTAATATTTATCTATCAATTGTGCAACTGGCTCAAAACCTTCTGAGCTACGCAAACATCACTATTTACCAGTAATTTCCCTGCGTCTGCTGTTGGCATGTCTCATAAGGGCGATATAAAAAATAAAAAAAATTATATTAGTTAAACAAATGGCGTATCTTTATCTAGCAGTTGAGTGACTTCTGCAAAGCCTGCAGAGATACGCAAGTGGCAAGATTTTCCTTAACATGCTGTCGGCATGTGTCGTAAAGGTGATATAAAAAAATTTCAAATTTCTATTGGTTAAATAAATAACGTATATGTGCCTTAGTGTGAAACCACTACCCCTTGCCCTGTGTTATGGCTTTCCCAATCTGCAATCCAGGAAGCAGGCACTGATGCCTTCTGCCCACAACCTGCAGTTGCACCCACACAACAGTCAGCAACCAAATCCAGTTTGTTGTCCCAGTGCAGCATTCAGTTGTCCCTACCCCAGATGTTTCATAGGAAGCAAAAATATCCATCCATTCACAAGCCCAAATGCTAAACACCCACATTGCCAGATTGCTAGCCCTGGAAATGTTGCTGCTTCGGCTGGTGGTAACTGAGTCTTTCTGTGACCTCTTAGTGATCGCATCCCCACGGTACTCGATTCCTAGCCACCACTATTTTCCCCGGTGTGCCATCCCCGCGTTACATAAGCACGTGTTACACATCATGAGCCGTGCTCTGACCAATGCAGTCACTATGAAGGTCCACCTAGCCACAGATACATGGACAAGTTCTTGTGGACAGGGATGCTACATTTCCCTGAAGGTACACTGGGTGAACTTAGTGGAATCTGGGACAGAGTCAAAGGGTGGGACATCACACATCTTACCCACATGAAGAATAGCTGTCCCAACGTCCATCAGGGTTTAAGTGTCCTAGTCTTCCAGTCCCTGTCTCTCCTCCTTCTCATCCTCAGTGGAATTAGCCTCCACATCACTCCCCAGCTTGGAGGTCTGTAGCACTGCCTTGGCGAGACGGAGGTGCACTCTGAAGAAGCTCATCTGTTTAGGTGATAAACCTCATAATGCAGCAGAGCTGCTGAAAGGGATAAAAGAACAGACCAATCAGTGGCTCTCACCGCTGAACCTCCAACCAGGTTTGGTTGTGTGCGATAATGGGTGTAACTTGGTGGCGCCTTTAAAGCTCGGCAAGCAAATACATCTACATCAGTTTTTAAAAACATACCCTTACTTGCCAGACCTACTTGCCAAGGTACGCCATGTCAGTACCTATTTCCAAAAGTCATGTCAGGCTTTCGCCGGTCTGGCTTCGCTGCAGCAGCACTTTAATATGCCTCTTCACCAACTGATTTGTGACCTGCGCACACGCTGGAATTCAACCTTTCATATGTTGGCAGCAAAGGGCAGTGTAGTTTCCAGAAGAAGTGTGTAGACTTGTGCAGATTGGTCAATGGCACTCCTATCTCTTTCACTTGAGGAGGCTGCTTCCAAGTAAAATGAGTCTTGTGCATGTTCCTGACATGCCTGACAGACTGACCACATTACAGATCCTCACTTGCATACACTGTATTAAGAAATTAATTGGAATGCTTTTGGTGTCTGGTAGAATCCAATTTACTAACATTGAGCATACAGCTACTCCAACTCCAGTATTATATTCACCTTACAGCGACTTCACCATCTATGACAGTGGCTCCATTTGGATCCGGTGGCTAAAATGAACTGTGGAGCTAAAAACACCCTCAGGTTTCACGGCACTTGCTGGCGCTTTGAAAATGTGAAGCAGTGGGTGCATAATAACATTACAGTGGATGTGGTGGCGAGCGAAGTTTCACTATCTTGCTAACAATTTGGAATGAGGGAGGGACCTCTCAAATGTAGGAGTGAGAGCCCTCACAAATGTTAAAGGCAAAACTAAAGCCAAAACGCTCCGTGTGCACACATGCTAAAGGGGAGGTATATTTTTTTTTTATTTATATACATGTAATTATGAAAGAAATAATGTTTATTAGCATTTTTCCTTTAAAAAAAATGTTAGTTTTGTAGGTCTTTTTAAAAAATCTGTAAAACCGACACAATAGTCTGACAACTTTATTCCCAGATATTATATGTGAGTCAGAAAGGCATGCAGGCACCTTCTCCATGCAGTTCCCAATTAGTTTTAGCTCTTTCTCATCCATTTTAGGTTTTTTCTCATGCCCCCAGACCTGTTTTTTGGGAAAAATATTCGGCTTTCCCATTGAGTTGCACTGGATTTCTTATTTGGTACGAATACACAGATTTTAGAAATTGTTTGTGCCGAATTTCCCAAATCCAAATATTTCACTATTCACTCATCACTAATAGTAATCCATCAATAAACAACAGTTCACTGAATAACACATTGCACTGTCAGACTTTATGGGGTTTTTTATTAAAAAAAAGTTCAAAAATTATTCCTGATCATAATTTGTGATATGTGCAGAACAATGACTCAAACTGACTGTGTCTCATCCTGCTGTGATTCCAATGGGTGATGTGCATTTATTCTATAATACCACCTGCCCCCACTCCACTAATATGCTTGCTAAAGGCAAATAAGGCCAATTGTGGCCTGTGTTTTTTAAATACTACTGCCCAGACAGCTGGTGTCATTGGTGGTGGTGGCGGTGATTTTGCTGTTACTAGTAGCACCCACATTTTAAGATGTCCCAAAAGCCACTTTGTAAATAAATGTATACAATGTTGGGAATTTTCTTTTAAAAACATAAAATCAAAAAACCCTTAACAAACAAAAATGGAAAAAGGTAACCATCTCACAAGACAGGAAGCACACTTTGGGACAAACAAGCCTTTGTTACAGTATTTTTTTCTTAGGAAAATTAGGACTAAAGGAATTTAAACTGCTCTCCTTATAAGGGCTCATACTCACCTGCGAGAAACTCAGATGAGTCTCGCACATCAATACTTTGCACTGCACCCGGCACTCAGATCGGAGCATGCGGCTGCATAGCAATACATGCAGCCTCATGCTCCGCTCCTGATTGCCAGGTGCAGTGCCGAATATTGACATGCGAGACTCATCCGAGTTTCTCGCAGGTGAGTATAAGCCCTTAGTCGAGTTTAAGGAATTTAAAAAATGATGTTAGGTGCTGTACTGCAGTATATTATGGGCCATTTAATTCACAATTACACAGACTCTGCAGGGCCTGCACCTCTCTAAGGGTACCGTCACACAGTACCATTTTGATCGCTACGACAGTACGATTCGTGACGTTCTAGCGATATCGTTACGATATCGCAGTGTCTGACACGCAGCAGCGATCAGGGATCCTGCTGAGAATCGTACGTCGTAGCAGATCGTATGGAACTTTCTTTCGTCGCTTGATCACCCGCTGACATCGCTGGATCGTTGTGTGTGACAGCGATCCAGCGATGTGTTTGCTTGTAACCAGGGTAAACATCGGGTAACTAAGCGCAGGGCCGCGCTTAGTAACCCGATGTTTACCCTGGTTACCAGCGTTAACGTAAAAAAAACAAACAGTACATACTCACATTCCGGTGTCTGTCCCCGGCGTCTCAGCTTCTCTGCACTGTGTGAGCGTCTGCCAGCCGGAAAGCGAGCACAGCGGTGACGTCTGACGTCACCGCTGTGCTTTCCGGCTATGGCGCTTACACAGTGGAGAGAAGCAGAACGCCGGGGACAGACACCGGAATGTAAGTATGTACTGTTTGTTTTTTTTACGTTTACGCTGGTAACCAGGGTAAACATCGGGTTACTAAGCGCGGCCCTGCGCTTAGTAACCCGATGTTTACCCTGGTTACCCGGGGACTTCGGCATCGCTCCAGCGCCGTGATTGCAACGTGTGACCGCAGTCTACGACGCTGGAGCGATAATCATACGATCGCTGCGACGTCACAGATCGTGCCGTCGTAGCGATTAAAATGGTACTGTGTGACGGTACCCTAATACTTGAATTTATCACTATCTGTAATGATGATCTGTGCGATCTGTGCATGATGTCATGTGTGCCTGCTATCTGACTGATCCAATCTTTGACAATGAGTGAAGATCCACGCAAATAAAACTGCAAATTATTCTAATTTGCCTTGTAGTGCGAATTTCATGAAATTTGACTCAAAGTCAATTCGCAAGGAATCTATTTGACCATTTGTACCCAGTAGTTAAAAACAGTAAATAATTTCCATTTGGTTTCAATAAATATACATATTTAACTGTATTCCTTACAGCTGGGTAATGAAACTGCTCACTACTCTGCATCCTTTCTTTCTCCAACGATTAACACTCAAATTATATGTAAAAGCAGGTCAGTGTGTGAATCTGAGCAGGTTGCTTACAGTACAATGCAAGAAGTAGTAATTAGGTTCCTAGGTGAAGCCAAGAGTTCTAATGTATATGTACCCTGAATATTAAACAGCCGTCTTGTGCCAGTATTTAATTTGATGCAGGTCACAGATGAGTGTGCATGAAACAGCAGCCTTCAAGAAACCCAGAAAGCTATTATTTAGCGCAATGAAAAGCAGGCACAGGAACTCTGCATCACAAAACACTTTAAACACTCCACTTTCGGAGTAGCTGACAGGGCGTTGCAGAGAATGTTTTGTCTCATGATGATATTTGCAACTGTATCATGTATTTAGTTTTAATCTGCCTGGACTATATGACCCCGCAGAATGCTTAGGTTTTCAAAGATTTAAAGACATTTTTTAAAGTTCCTAATTTAATCGCTGTACCAGTCATGTCCTCCACACTAGCCACTGTTTACATATATCCGCTGCATCTAAAGCACTGCCGACATTTGAACGCAGGTAATTTCACATGTGTTCCGCAAGATAAATTGACATGCTGCAGTCTGGAAAGACGCGCGGCATGCCCATCTCTGCAGATGAGCCGCAGGCATCTGTGCACACATAATGGAGATGGGATTTCTTGAAATCCCATCCACTATGCTGTAACATGTGGCCCGCTGCGGGTTGGACACTGCGGATGTACACAGTGTCTATCCTGCAGCGTTTACTGACCATGGAAACATACCCTTAGAAATCTGAATTTGTTAAGACCTGTGCTTCAGTGGCCTTTTTTTCTAGCCATTAGATCATGTCAGTTGTGTTCTGTCTTTTCCTTCAGCAAGTTTTATTCCAGTTTGACTGCCTGTGCATATCTTAGTTTTGATTTTGGACTGAGCCTTATCTTAACTTTGCTCCTGCCTGTTCTGTGTTGTGTTTTGTCAGTAATAGGGCTCATACTCACATGCGAGAAACTTGCATGAGTCTTGCATGTTAATACCCGGCGCTGCTGCTGGCACTCGGAGCGGAGCGTGCAGCCGCGTAGCTCTGCTCCTGAGTGCCAGGTGCACTTCCGGGCATTGACGTGTGAGACTCATCCGAGTTTCTCGCAGGTGAGTATGCGCCCTTAGAGTCCACACAGAGAGACACATACTATGTGTCACAGAGTCTATACCTTCTCTAATGCACAGGGCCCTGATTAACTCATCTGCATTTATTACAAGACTTTCTTTAACCCCTTTATGACCCCAGCTTTTTTGTTTTTGCGTTTTTGTTTTTTGCTCCCCTCCTTCCCAGAGCCATAACCTTTTTATTTTTCTTTCAACATGGCCATGTGAGGGCTTATTTTTTGCAGGAAAAGTTGTACTTTTGAACAACATCATTTTTAGCATGTCTTGTACTAGAAAACAGGAAACAATTCCAAGTGCAGTGAAATTGCAAAAAAAGTGCAATCCCTCACTTGTTTTTTGTTTGGCTTTTTACTAGGTTCACTAAATGCTAAAACTGACCTGCCATTTTGATTCTACAGGTCATTATGAGTTCATAGACACCAAACGTGTCTAGGTTATTTTTTATCTAAGTGGTAAAAAAAAATTCCAAACTTTGGTTAAAAAAAAAAAAATTGTGCAATTTTCCCATACCCATAGTGTCTCCATTTTTCATGATCTGGGGTCAAGTGAGGGCTTATTTTTTGCAAGCCGAGCTGACGTTTTTAATGATACCACAATTATGCAGATAAGTTTTTTTGATCGCCCATTATTGCTTATTAATGCAATGTCACGGTGACCAAAAAAACGTAATTCTGGGGTTTCAAATTTTTTTCTCGCTACACCATTTAGCGATCAAGTTAATCCTTTTTTTATTGATAGATTGGGTGATTCTGAACACGGCGATACCAAATATGTGTATATTTGATTTTTTTATTGTTTTAATTTAAATGGGGCAAAAGGGAGGTGATTTAAACTTTAATTTTTTTCAAATTCTTAAAACATTTTTTTTTACTTTTGCCATGCTTCAATAACCTTCATGGGAGGCTAGAAGCTGGAATAGCCTGCTCGGCTCTGCTACATAGGAGCAAAGCTCAGATCGCTCCTATGTAGCAGAATTACAGGCTTGCTATGAGCGCCGACCACAGGGTGGCGCTCATAGCAATCTGGCATCAACAACCATAGAGGTCTCAAGGACGGGGTCAGCGATGTGCTCATTTCCGGCCCGATGGCCGGAAGCGCTAGTTAAATGCCGCTGTCAGTGTTTGACAGCGTCATTTAATTAGTTAATAGCGGCGGGTGGATCGCGATTCCATCGGCCGCTATTGCGGGCTCATGTCAGCTGTACAAAGCAGCTGACACATCCCAGCTTTGATGTGGGCTCACCGCCGGAGCCTGCATCAAAGCAGGGGATCTGACCTTGGACGTACTATCCCATCCGAGGTCAGAAAGGGGTTAATTCTACTCTTCTCATTTTCATTTAAAGTAGCACTCCTATCAAAGTTTTATCATCTTAATATATTGCAATCATCTTATTACATAACACTGTGTACTTACAATTGCTCATTTTGGCCTTCTGCCCAGTTAATATTTCTATTTTCCATTAAGCCTGTGACATCACATGATTAACAGACAAGCTGAATCATTCAAAGCTCTATGTAGAAACAGGAAGTCTCTTTTACCTGCATGAGTCATCCCTCTCTTCAACTTCAGACCCAGCTGGTCCCTTCCCCCTTGGCAAGGAGTTTGCAGTGATGACTCATTCAGGGAAAAGAGACTTCCTGTTGCTACACAGAGATTAGAAGGATTCAGCTAGTCTGTTTTTCATCATGTGATGTCATGGACCTAAGGAAAAGAGAATAACTGGGTAGAACAGCAAAATGAGCAATTGTAAGTGCTGCATTATACTAAGACAATAAAAATTTTCATGAGAGTGCTTCTCTTACATATTTTCTGATGCAGATATCTCTCCAATCTCTGATAAACATCAATTTGACATTATTCACGAAGTTGTCAACTTTTTCATTCTTTTCATAACCTTTGTAGATCTGTCACAAATCAGTTTTTTCATAAGTAATATCTAAAGGGATAATGTATTTTGGTACATTAGAAGCTTACCAGAACCAATAAATGCATAATAAAGCATAATCGGATAAAGGTAAATTCTGAATAATTTTCAATGAACCCAGTTCCATGGATAATTAGTTTTTTTATGTATGTTTACATTGTGCACACAAGTATATTAATACTCTGCTCACTGTACCTACAAGAAATAAATGTTTAAGGGTATGCGCACACGATGCAGATTTGTCTGCATAATTTTCTGCACAGAATCTGCATCTCTTGGCAGAAAACACAGGTAAAAATCTGCGCGTTTTTTATGCTTTTTTGGTGTGGATTTTCATGTGTTTTTTCATGCGGATTTGTCTGCGTTTTTGTAACCTAAATATCTATTATTTAACAAAAAAAAGAATTGTGATGTCATTTCTTTGCCTTATTTTACATACTCCATTGAAGAATAATGTTTACACACACACACACACACACACACACACACACACACACACACACACACTCTCACGGACAGACAGACATAGACATACAGATAGATGATAGATAGATAATACCAAAGCCAATGTTTACTAATGAACCTAATAAAATGGTACATAAATAGTTAAATAGAGACACACACACAAAATCTTTTATTGCAGTCCAACATAGAGAGGGAAAGCTGACAGCTGGGGCAGATGTTTCTAGCCTGGGAAGGGGGTAATACCCACGGATTTTCCCAGGCTATGAATATCAGCCCGCAGCTGTATATTTAGCCTTTACTGGCTATTAACCCTTCACCCCCAAGGGTGGTTTGCACGTTAATGACCGGACCAATTTTTACAATTCTGACCACTGTCCCTTTATGAGGTTATAACTCTGGAACACTTCAACGGATCTTGGCGATTCTGACATTGTTTTCTCGTGACATATTGTACTTCATGATAGTGGTAAAATTTCTTCGATATATCTTGCGTTTATTTGTGAAAAAAACGGAAATTTGGCAAAAATGTTGAAAATTTTGCAATTTTCCAACTTTGAATTTTTTTGCCCTTAAATCACAGATATATGTCACCCAAAATACTTAATAGGTAACATTTCCACATGTCTACTTTACATCAGCACAATTTAGGAACCAAAATTTTTTTTTGTTAGGGAGTTATAAGGGTTAAAAGTTGACCAGCAATTTCTCATTTTTACAACACCATTTTTTTTTAGGGACCACATCTCATTTGAAGTCATTTTGAGGGGTCTATATGGCAGAAAATACCCAAGTGTGACACCATTCTAAAAACTGCACCCCTCAAGGTGCTCAAAACCACATTCAAGAAATTTATTAACCCTTCAGGTGTTTCACAGGAATTTTTGGAATGTTTAAATAAAAATAAACATTTAAATTTTTTTTACACAAAATTTATTTCAGCTCCAATTTGTTTTATTTTACCAATGGTAACAGGAGAAAATATACCCCAAAAGTTGTTGTACAATTTGTGCTGAGTACGCTGATACCCCATATGTGGGGGTAAACCACTGTTTGGGCGCACCGCAGAGCTTGGAAGGGAAGGAGCGCCATTTGACTTTTCAATGCAAAATTGACTGGAATGGAGATGGAACGCCATGTCGCGTTTGGAGAGCCCCTGATGTGCCTAAACATTGAAACCCCCCACAAGTGACACCATTTTGGAAAGTAGACCCCCTAAGGAACACATCTAGATGTGTGGTGAGCACTTTGACCTACCAAGTGCTTCACAGAAGTTTATAATGCAGAGCCGTAAAAATAAAAAATCATATTTTTTCACAAAAATTATCTTTTTGCCCCTATTTTTTTATTTTCCCAAGGGTAAGAGAAGAAATTGGACCACAAAAGTTGTTGTGCAATTTGTCCTGAATACGCTGATACCCTATATGTGGGGGTAAACCACTGTTTGGGCGCATAGCAGAGCTCGGAAGGGAAGGAGCGCCATTTGACTTTTCAATGCAAAATTGACTGGAATTAAGATGGGACGCCATGTTGCGTTTGGAGAGCCCCTGATGTGCCTAAACATTGAAACCCCCCACAGGTGACACCATTTTGGAAAGTAGACCCCTTAACGAACTTATCTACATGTGTGGTGAGCACTTTGACCCAACAAGTGCTTCACAGAATTTTATAATGCAGAGCAGTAAAAAATCATATTTTTTCACAAAAATTATCTTTTTGCCCCCAATTTTTTATTTTCCCAAGGGTAAGAGAAGAAATTAGACCACAAAATTTGTTGTGCAATTTGTTCTGAGTACACCAATACCCCATATGTGGGGGTAAACGACTGTTTGGGCGCATGGCAGAGCTCGGAAGGGAAGGAGCGCCATTTGACTTTTCAATGCAAAATTGACTGGAATTAAGATGGGACGCCATGTCGCGTTTGGAGAGCCCCTGATGTGCCTAAACATTAAACCCCCCACAAGTGACACCATTTTGGAAAGTAGAACCCCTAAGGAACTTATCTAGATGTGTTTTGAGAGCTTTGATCCCCCAAGTGTTTCACTACAGTTTATAACGCAGAGCTGTGAAAATAATTTTTTTTTTTTTTTTCGCAAAAATGATTTTTTAGCCCCCAGTTTTGTATTTTCACAAGGGTAAGGATAAATTGGACCCCAAAAGTTGTTTTCCAATTTGTCCTGAGTACGCTGATACCCCATATGTGGGGGGGGAACCACTGTTTGGGTGCATGGCAGAGCTCGGGAGGGAAGGAGCGCCATTTGGAATGCAGACTTAGATGGATTGGTTTGCAGGTGTCACATTGCATTTGCAGAGCCCCTGATGTACCAAAACAGTAGAAACCCCCCACAAGTGACCCCATATTGGAAACTAGACCTCCCAAGGAGCTTATCTAGATGTGTTGTGAGAACTTTGAACCCCCAAGTGTTTCACTACAGTTTATAACGCAGAGCCGTGAATATAAAAAATATTTTTTTCCACAAAAATGATTTTTTTAGCCCCCAGTTTTGTATTTTCCCAAGGGTAACAGGAGAAATTGGACCCCAAAAGTTGTTGTCCAATTTGTCCTGAGTATGCTGATACCCCATATGTGGGAGGGAACCTCTGTTTGGGCGCATGGCAGAGCTCGGAAGGGAAGGAGCGCCATTTGGAATGCAGACTTAGATGGATTGGTCTGCAGGCGTCACTGTTGTGAAATTGGATTCTGGGCTCCCCCGGTGGCCACTTGTGGAATTGTACTTGTGTGCATCATCCCCTCTGTTCACCTGCTCCTATCAGGATTTGGGAGTCGCTATATAACCTTGCTCCTCTGTCAGTTTCATGCCGGTCAACAATGTAATCAGAAGCCTTTCTGTGCATGTTCCTGCTACTAGACAACTCCCAGCTAAGTTGGACTTTTGTCCTTGTGTGTTTTTGCATTTTGTTCCTGTTCACAGCTGCTGTTTCGTTACTGTGTCTGGAAAGCTCTTGTGAGCGGAAATTGCCACTCTGGTGTTATGAGTTAATGCTAGAGTCTTAAAGTAATTTCTGGATGGTGTTTTGATAGGGTTTTCTGCTGACCATGAAAGTGCCCTTTCTGTCTTCTTTCTATCTAGTAAGCGGACCTCGATTTTTGCTAAACCTATTTTCATACTACGTTTGTCATTTCATCTAAAATCACCGCCAATATATGTGGGGGCCTCTGTCTGCCTTTTGGGAAAATTTCTCTAGAGGTGAGCCAGGACTGTCTTTTCCTCTGCTAGGATTAGGTAGTTCTCCGGCTGGCGCTGGGCATCTAGGGATAAAAAAACGTAGGCATGCTACCCGGCCACTTCTAGTTGTGCGGCAGGTTTAGTTCATGGTCAGTATAGTTTCCATCTTCCAAGAGCTAGTTCTCATATATGCTGGGCTACGTTCTCTCGCCATTGAGAATCATGACAGTTTGACCGGCCCAAAAAAAAGGGGTTAAATTACTGGCTGAGAAAGGAGAGAAAAAAGAAGTCTGCTACAATTTTTTTTTTTTTTTTTTTTTTTCCTCTAGTTCTGAGTGTGCTCTTAATTGAATCACTTGCTAGTCTGCCTATACTGCAGCCTTCCTCTCTTTCTCTCCTTCTTATCCTTGAATGGCTCTGTGTTCACCTGTTTCAAATGGATCTTCAGAGTGTAGCTACAGGTTTGAATAATCTCGCCACAAAGGTACAAAATTTGCAAGATTTCGTTGTTCATGCACCTATGTCTGAGCCTAGAATTCCTTTGCCTGAATTCTTCTCGGGGAATAGATCTCACTTTCAAAATTTTAAAAATAATTGCAAATTGTTTTTGTCCCTGAAGTCTCGCTCTGCCGGAGACCCTGCACAGCAGGTCAGGATTGTAATTTCCTTGCTCCGGGGCGACCCTCAAGACTGGGCTTTTGCATTGGCACCAGGGGATCCTGCGTTGCTCAATGTGGATGCGTTTTTTCTGGCCTTGGGGTTGCTTTATGAGGAACCTCATTTAGAGCTTCAGGCGGAAAAGGCCTTGATGTCCTTGTCTCAGGGGCAAGATGAAGCTGAAATATACTGCCAAAAATTCCGCAAATGGTCTGTGCTTACTCAGTGGAATGAGTGCGCCCTGGCGGCGATTTTCAGAGAAGGTCTCTCTGATACCATTAAGGATGTTATGGTGGGGTTCCCTGTGCCTGCGAGTCTGAATGAGTCCATGACGATGGCTATTCAGATCGATAGGCGTCTGCGGGAGCGCAAACCTGTGCACCATTTGGCGGTGTCTACTGAGAAAACGCCAGAAAATATGCAATGTGATAGAATTCTGTCCAGAAGCGAGCGGCAGAATTTTAGACGAAAAAATGGGTTGTGCTTCTATTGTGGTGATTCAACTCATGTTATATCAGCATGCTTTAAGCGTACTAAGAAGCCTGACAAGTCTGTTTCAATTAGCACTTTACAGTCTAAGTTTATTCTATCTGTGACCCTGATTTGTTCTTTGTCATCTATTACCGCGGACGCCTATGTCGACTCTGGCGCTGCTTTGAGTCTTATGGATTGGTCCTTTGCCAAACGCTGTGGGTATGATTTGGAGCCATTGGAGGCTCCGATACCTCTGAAAGGGATTGACTCCACCCCATTGGCTAGTAATAAACCACAATACTGGACACAAGTGACTATGCGTGTTAATCCGGATCACCAGGAGGTTATTCGCTTTCTGGTGCTGTATAATCTACATGATGTTTTGGTGCTGGGATTGCCATGGCTGCAATCTCATAACCCAGTCCTCGACTGGAGAGCTATGTCTGTGTTAAGCTGGGGATGTAAAGGAACTCATGGGGACGTACCTTTGGTTTCCATTTCATCATCTATTCCCTCTGAGATTCCTGAATTCTTGTCTGACTTTCGTGACGTTTTTGAAGAACCCAAGGTTGGTTCACTACCTCCGCACCGGGAGTGCGATTGTGCCATAGACTTGATCCCGGGTAGTAAATACCCTAAGGGTCGTTTATTTAATCTGTCTGTGCCTGAACACGCGGCTATGCGAGAATATATAAAGGAGTCCTTGGAAAAGGGACATATTCGTCCTTCGTCATCTCCCTTAGGAGCCGGTTTTTTCTTTGTGTCTAAGAAAGACGGCTCTTTGAGGCCGTGTATTGATTATCGACTTTTGAATAAAATCACGGTTAAATATCAATATCCGTTACCACTGCTTACTGATTTGTTTGCTCGTATAAAGGGGGCCAAGTGGTTCTCTAAGATTGATCTCCGTGGGGCGTATAATTTGGTGCGAATCAAGCAGGGGGATGAGTGGAAAACCGCATTTAATACGCCCGAGGGCCATTTTGAGTATTTGGTGATGCCTTTTGGTCTTTCAAATGCCCCTTCAGTCTTCCAGTCCTTTATGCATGACATTTTCCGCGATTATTTGGACAAATTTATGATTGTGTATCTGGATGATATTCTGATTTTTTCGGATGACTGGGACTCTCATGTCCAGCAGGTCAGGAGGGTTTTTCAGGTTTTGCGGTCTAATTCCTTGTGTGTGAAGGGTTCTAAGTGTGTTTTTGGGGTTCAAAAGATTTCCTTCTTGGGATACATTTTTTCCCCCTCTTCCATCGAGATGGATCCTGTCAAGGTTCAGGCTATTGGTGATTGGACGCAACCCTCTTCTCTTAAGAGTCTTCAGAAATTTTTGGGCTTTGCTAACTTTTATCGTCGATTTATTGCTGGTTTTTCTGATGTTGTAAAACCATTGACTGATTTGACTAAGAAGGGTGCTGATGTTGCTGATTGGTCCCCTGATGCTGTGGAGGCCTTTCGGGAGCTCAAGCGCCGCTTTTCTTCCGCCCCAGTGTTGCGTCAGCCTGATGTTGCTCTTCCTTTTCAGGTTGAGGTCGACGCTTCTGAAATCGGAGCTGGGGCGGTGTTGTCGCAGAGAAGTTCCGACTGCTCCGTGATGAGACCTTGTGCTTTTTTTTCCCGTAAATTTTCGCCCGCCGAGCGGAATTATGATATTGGGAATCGGGAGCTTTTGGCCATGAAGTGGGCTTTTGAGGAGTGGCGTCACTGGCTTGAGGGGGCCAGACATCAGGTGGTGGTATTGACTGACCACAAAAATTTAATTTACCTTGAGTCTGCCAGGCGCCTGAATCCTAGACAGGCGCGCTGGTCGTTGTTTTTCTCTCGGTTTAATTTTGTGGTGTCTTACCTACCGGGTTCTAAGAATGTTAAGGCGGATGCCCTTTCTAGGAGTTTTGAGCCTGACTCCCCTGGTAATTCTGAGCCCACAGGTATCCTTAAAGATGGAGTGATATTGTCTGCCGTTTCTCCAGACCTGCGGCGGGCCTTGCAGGAGTTTCAGGCGGATAGACCTGATCGTTGCCCACCTGGTAGACTGTTTGTTCCTGATGATTGGACCAGTAGAGTCATCTCTGAGGTTCATTCTTCTGCGTTGGCAGGTCATCCTGGAATCTTTGGTACCAGGGATTTGGTGGCAAGGTCCTTCTGGTGGCCTTCCCTGTCACGAGATGTGCGAGGCTTTGTGCAGTCTTGTGACGTTTGTGCTCGGGCCAAGCCTTGTTGTTCTCGGGCTAGTGGATTGTTGTTACCCTTGCCTATCCCGAAGAGGCCTTGGACGCACATCTCGATGGATTTTATTTCGGATCTGCCTGTTTCTCATAAGATGTCTGTCATCTGGGTGGTGTGTGACCGTTTCTCTAAGATGGTCCATCTGGTTCCCTTGCCTAAGTTGCCTTCTTCTTCCGAGTTGGTTCCTCTGTTTTTTCAAAATGTTGTTCGTTTGCATGGTATTCCGGAGAATATCGTTTCTGACAGAGGGACCCAATTCGTGTCTAGATTTTGGCGGGCATTCTGTGCTAGGATGGGCATAGATTTGTCTTTTTCGTCTGCTTTCCATCCTCAGACTAATGGCCAGACCGAGCGGACTAATCAGACCTTGGAGACATATTTGAGGTGTTTTGTGTCTGCGGATCAGGATGATTGGGTTGCTTTTTTGCCTTTGGCGGAGTTCGCCCTCAATAATCGGGCCAGCTCTGCCACCTTGGTGTCCCCGTTTTTCTGTAATTCGGGGTTTCATCCTCGATTTTCCTCCGGTCAAGTGGAATCTTCGGATTGTCCTGGAGTGGATGCTGTGGTGGAGAGGTTGCATCAGATTTGGGGGCAGGTGGTGGACAATTTGAAGTTGTCCCAGGAGAAGACTCAGCTTTTTGCCAACCGCCATCGTCGTGTTGGTCCTCGGCTTTGTGTTGGGGACTTGGTGTGGTTGTCTTCTCGTTTTGTCCCTATGAGGGTTTCTTCTCCTAAGTTTAAGCCTCGGTTCATCGGCCCGTACAAGATATTGGAGATTCTTAACCCTGTGTCCTTCCGTTTGGACCTCCCTGCATCCTTTTCGATTCATAATGTTTTTCATCGGTCATTGTTGCGCAGGTATGAGGTACCGGCTGTGCCTTCCGTTGAGCCTCCTGCTCCGGTGTTGGTTGAGGGTGAGTTGGAGTACGTTGTGGAAAAGATCTTGGACTCTCGTGTTTCCAGACGGAAACTCCAGTATCTGGTCAAATGGAAGGGATACGGTCAGGAGGATAATTCTTGGGTCACTGCCTCTGATGTTCATGCCTCCGATCTTGTCCGTGCCTTTCATAGGGCTCATCCTGATCGCCCTGGTGGTTCTGGTGAGGGTTCGGTGCCCCCTCCTTGAGGGGGGGGTACTGTTGTGAAATTGGATTCTGGGCTCCCCCGGTGGCCACTTGTGGAATTGTACTTGTGTGCATCATCCCCTCTGTTCACCTGCTCCTATCAGGATTTGGGAGTCGCTATATAACCTTGCTCCTCTGTCAGTTTCATGCCGGTCAACAATGTAATCAGAAGCCTTTCTGTGCATGTTCCTGCTACTAGACAACTCCCAGCTAAGTTGGACTTTTGTCCTTGTGTGTTTTTGCATTTTGTTCCTGTTCACAGCTGCTGTTTCGTTACTGTGTCTGGAAAGCTCTTGTGAGCGGAAATTGCCACTCTGGTGTTATGAGTTAATGCTAGAGTCTTAAAGTAATTTCTGGATGGTGTTTTGATAGGGTTTTCTGCTGACCATGAAAGTGCCCTTTCTGTCTTCTTTCTATCTAGTAAGCGGACCTCGATTTTTGCTAAACCTATTTTCATACTACGTTTGTCATTTCATCTAAAATCACCGCCAATATATGTGGGGGCCTCTGTCTGCCTTTTGGGAAAATTTCTCTAGAGGTGAGCCAGGACTGTCTTTTCCTCTGCTAGGATTAGGTAGTTCTCCGGCTGGCGCTGGGCATCTAGGGATAAAAAAACGTAGGCATGCTACCCGGCCACTTCTAGTTGTGCGGCAGGTTTAGTTCATGGTCAGTATAGTTTCCATCTTCCAAGAGCTAGTTCTCATATATGCTGGGCTATGTTCTCTCGCCATTGAGAATCATGACACGTCACGTTGCATTTGCAGAGCCCCTGATGTACCCAAACAGTAGAAACCCCCAAAAGTGACCCCATAATGGAAACTAGACCTCCCAAGGAACTTATCTAGATGTGTTGTGAGAACTTTGAACCCCCAAGTGTTTCACTACAGTTTACAACGCAGAGCCGTGAAAGTAAAAAATCTTTTTTTTTTCCACAAAAATGATTTTTAGCCCCTCAAATTTATATTTTCCCAAGGGTAACAAGAGAACTTGGACCCCAAAGGTTGTTGTCCAATTTGTCCCGAGTACGCTGATGCCCCATATGTTGGGGTAAAACCCTGTTTGGGCGCACGGGAAAGCTCGGAAGGGATGGAGCACTGTTTTACTTTTTCAATGCAGAATTGGCTGGAATTGAGATCGGACGCCATGTCGCGTTTGGAGAGCCCTGATGTGCCTGAACAGTGGAAACTCCCCAATTCTACCTGAAACCCTAATCCAAACACACCCCTAACCCTAATCCCAATGGTAACCCTAACCACACCCCTAACCCTGACGCACCCCTAACTCTAATCCCAAACCTAATCCCAACCGTAAATGTAATCCAAACCCTAACCCTAACTTTAGCCCCAACCCTAACCCTAACTTTATCTCCAACCCTAGCCCCAACCCTAACCCCAACCCTAACCATAACCCTAGCCCTAACCCTAACCCTAACCCTAGCCCTAACCCTAGTCCTAACCCTAACCCTAACCCTCGCCCTAACCCTAACCCTAGCCCTAACCCTAATGGGAAAATGGAAATAAATACATTTTTTTTAATTTTATTATTTTTCCCTAACTAAGGGGGTGATGAAGGGGGGTTTGATTTACTTTCATAGCATTTTTTATATAGGATTTTTATGATTGGCAGCTGTCACACACTAAAAGACGCTTTTTATAGCAAAAAAGTTTTTGCGTCTCCACATTTTGAGAGCTATAATTTTTCCATGTTTTGGTCCACAGAGTCATGTGAGGTCTTGTTTTTTGCGGGACGAGTTGACGTTTTTATTGGTAACATTTTCGGACACGTGACATTTTTTGATCGCTTTTTATTCTGATTTATGTGAGGCAGAATGACAAAAAAACAGCTATTCATGAATTTCTTTTGGGGGAGGCGTTTATACCATTCCACGTTTCGTAAAATTGATAAAGCAGTTTTATTCTTCGGGTCAGTACAATTACAGCGATACCTCATTTATATAATTTTTTTGTGTTTTAGCGCTTTTATACGATAAAAACTATTTTATAGAATAAATAATTATTTTGGCATTGCTTTATTCTGAGGACTATAACTTTTTTATTTTTTCTTTGATGACACTGTATGGTGGCTCGTTTTTTGCAGAACAAGATGACGTTTTCAGCAGTACCATGGTTATTTATATCCGTCTTTTTGATCGCGTGTTATTCCACTTTTTGTTCGGCGGTATGATAATAAAGGGTTGTTTTTTGCCTTGTTTTTTTTTTCCCTACGGTGTTCACTGAAGGGGTTAACTTGTGATATAGTTTTATAGGTTGGGTCGGTACGGACGCGGCGATACTAAATATGTGTACTTTTATTGTTTTTTTTTTTTATTATTTAGATAAAGAAATGTATTTATGGGAATAATATATATATAATTTTTTTCTTTATTTAGGAATTTTTTTTTTTATTTTTTTTTACTTATGTGGAATTTTTTTTTTTACTTTTTTACTTTGTCCCAGGGGGGGACATCACAGATCGGTGATCTGACAGTTTGCAAAGCACTCTGTCAGATCACCGATCTGACTTGGAGCACTGCAGGCTTACCAGCGCCTGCTCTGAGCAGGCACTCAGTAAGCCACCTCCCTCCCTGCAGGACCCGGATGCCGCGGCCATCTTGGATCTGGGACCTGCAGCGAGGAAGGAGGTAGGAGACCCTCGGAGCAACGCGATCACATCGCGTTGCTCCGAGGGTCTCAGGGAAGCCCGCAGGGAGCCCCCTCCCTGCGCGATGCTTCCCTGTACCGCCGGCACACCGTGATCATGTTTGATCGCGGTGTGCCAGGGGTTAATGTGCCGGGGGCGGTCCGTGACCGCTCCTGGCACATAGTGCCGGATGTCAGCTGCGATATTCAGCTGACACCTGGCCGCGATCGGCGGTGCTCCCCCCATGAGCGCCGCCGATCGCGCTGGACGTACTATCCCGTCGGTGGTTATACGGGCCCACCACACCTCGACGGGATAGTACGTCCAATGTCAGAAAGGGGTTAAAATAAGGGATCCCCCACAAAATGACGTGGGGTCCCCCTATAATTAATAGCCAGAAAGGCTATGCAGACAGCTGCGGGCTGATATTCATAGCCTACAGTAGAGAGGGGCCATGGATATTGGCCCCCCAGGCTACAAATACCAGCCCCCAGCTGCCCCATAAATGGCGCATCTATAACACAGTATCCACCCACACTCCGCCTACACACTCTCCCCCCTCCCGATCTGCAGCATTTCTGTCAGGCACATCCACAGCAAATCCGCACATCTTTTTTAAACCTGCGGATTGACCTGACACAATGGAAGTCAATGGGTGCAGAAACGCTGCAGATCCGCAAAAAGAATTGACATGCTGCAGAAAAAAAGCTGCGATTCCGTGCTTTTTTTTCACCAGCATGTGCACACCATATGTCAATTTCACATTGACTAACATTGCTTGTGCACTACACTATAGAAAAATAATGGTATTTTGCAACAACATAGCTATCACTAACCAGGTGTCACTCTCAAATGTTGTTCTAATTTTGGACTTATTGTAACCCAGTCGTTACTGCATCATACAACGGGGGGTGTGGAAACCACAAAACGACCAAACGGAGCTATAAGTTATATAGACAAACAAATGTTTATTCAGTACAAAAGACACAGTCTAAAAAATGTCAATACAGGACAACAATAAAACACAGTGAGAAGTCTATGCAGGCCACGAACAAAATACTACCGTGCAAAACATTAACATGCAGACCAGGAAGATAATCATATCTATACAGAAAAGCAGAATGGACAACTGTATACATGGGCACGACCTATATGACAGGGTACTGCTCCATAGGTCTATTATTTGCCTCTATACAAGAGAAACCAATTAACCATATTTTTGCCACACTGTGCTAAATCTATACACACCCATGTAGCAGTCCCAATAAGCACTATCGATTAAGGCTGGAAATAGTCTGTGCAGGAGGTGACGACCAATCTTCATGCTTACCCTAATGCCACCAGCCTATGCCCATATGATAAAGTACACAGTCTCTGGAACCACACTCCAAATGGAGTTACAGATATCCATTGCTAACGTCAATTCAGGGGTGGTAACTACCACACTCCATATTACCTTCTTGGATGGCGCTAAAGTGTACTTCAGTCCACGGTCTGCACGTCTGCCTGACGCGCGTTTCGGAGATGAACTCGTTCGTCAAGGGGCGTATCAGATAACCAAAGTGCCGGGGTTTAAATATCGTCCCGCTGGAAGTAGCCGTGACGTTCACCGGAAATGACGCAGGCACTGCCACGGCAACCCGCAACTCTCAGCGACGGTGGCGTCATGCATGGGCGTTGCTAAAGTCTTTTATGATCCGGTGACCTTGGAGCCGCATGAAACTTTCTCTGGAGTCGGTGGAACCTGTACTGACCGCAAATCCTAAACTAGCACCGCAACTAGAAGTAGCCGTGGGGTGTGCCTAACAACCCTAGACACCTCGACACAGCCGGAGGACTAAATACCCCTATAGATGGAAATAAGAATGCTATCTTGCCTCAGAGCAGACCCCCAAAGGATAGGCAGCCCCCCACGAATAATGACTGAAAAGGAGAAGATTAGACACACGCAGGTAGAAAACAGGATTTAGCAAAAGAGGCCACTCTAGCTAAATAGGAAAGGATAGGACAGATTACTAGGCGGTCAGTATTAAAACCCTTCCAAAAATATCCACAGCAGATAATACAAGAAGTTCCACAATCTAACTAAAGACATGGAATGTATATCTGCCACTCCAGAGAATCCAGCAAGACTGAGAAAATACTGACACAATCTAAGCTGGACAAGAAAACACAAGGAATAGCACTGAATTGTGAAACACACAGCATGTGTGTCACAGGAAAAAAAAACCAGACACTTATCTTTGCTGATTTGGCAGGAAGGCAGGAGGAACCAGGCAGAGGTCAGACACCTCCCAGCAACAATTGACAACTGGCAAGGACTAATGAATCCTGCACACCTAAATACCCCAGTCAGAACTGCAATCAGCAGATACACCTGACCAGGACTGCAACTCAGGGACAACTGCATTACCACCTACAACCACCGGAGGGAGCCCAAAAGCAGAATTCACAACAGTACCCCCCCTTGAGGAGGGGTCACCGAACCCTCACCAGCACCCCCAGGCTGATCAGGACGAGCCAGATGAAAGGCACGGACCAAATGAGCAGCATGGACATCAGAAGCAAAAACCCAAGAATTATCCTCCTGGCCATAACCCTTCTATTTGACAAGGTACTGAAGCCTCCGCCTCGAAAAACGAGAATCCAAAATCTTCTCAACCACATACTCCAACTCCCCATCAACCAAAACAGGGGCCGGAGGATCAACAGAGGGTACAATGGGCACCACATATTTCCGCAATAAAGATCTATGGAAGACATTATGGATAGCAAAAGAGGCCGGAAGCGCCAATCGAAAAGACAAAGGATTAATAATCTCAGAAATCCTATAAGGACCAATAAACCGAGGCTTAAACTTAGGGGAAGATACCTTCATAGGAACATGACGGGAAGACAACCAAACCAAATCCCCAACCCAAAGCCGGGAACCAACACACCGACAACGGTTAGCAAAACGTTGAGCCTCCTCCTGAGACAACACCAAATTGTCCACCACATGAGCCCAAATCTGCTGTAACCTGTCAACCACAGAATCCTCACCAGGACAATCAGAAGGCTCAACCTGCCCAGAAGAAAAACGAGGATGAAAACCAAAATTTAAAAAAAAAGGCAAAACCAAAGTAGCCGAACTAGCCCGATTATTAAGTGCAAACTCGGCCAATGGCAAAAGGCCACCCAATCATCTTGATCGGCAGACACAAAGCATCTCAAATAAGTCTCCAAAGTCTGATTAGTTCGCTCGGTCTGGCCATTTGTCTGTGGATGAAATGCAGAAGAAAAAGACAAATCAATGCCAAGCCTAGCACAAAAGGCCCGCCAAAACCTAGAAACAAACTGGGAACCTCTGTCGGACACAATATTCTCCAGAATACCATGCAAACGAACCACATGCTAAAAAATCAACGGAACCAACTCTGAAGAGGAAGGCAATTTAGGCAAAGGCACCAAATGAACCATCTTAGAAAACCGGTCACAAATAACCCAGATAACCGACATCCTCTGGGAAACCGGAAGATCAGAAATAAAATCCATAGAAATATGCGTCCAGGGCCTCTCAGGGACTGGCAATGGCAAAAGTAACCCACTAGCACGGGAACAACAAGGCTTGGCCAGCGCACAAGTCCCACAGGACTGCACAAAAGAACGCACATCTTGTGACAACGAAGGCCACCAAAAGGACCTACCAACCAAATCTCTGGTACCAAAAATACCAGGATGACCAGCCAACACAGAACAGTGAACCTCAGAAATCACTCTACTAGTCCATCTGTCAGGAACAAACAATTTCCCCACAGGACAGCGGTCAGGTCTATCAGCCTGAAATTCCTGAAGAACCCGCCGTAAATCAGGGGAAATGGCAGAAAGGACCACCCCTTCTTTCAGAATGCCAACCGGTTCAAGGACCTCAGGAGAATCAGGCAAAAAACTCCTAGAAAGGGCATCAGCCTTAATAATCTTAGAACCCGGAAGATACGAAACCACAAAATCAAAACGGGAAAAAAACAAGGACCATCGAGCCTGTCTAGGACTCAGCCGTTTGGCAGACTCGAGGTAAATCAAATTCTTATGATCGGTCAGGACCACAATACGGTGCTTAGCTCCCTCAAGCCAATGTCGCCACTCCTCAAACGCCCACTTCATAGCCAACAACTCCCGATTGCCGACATCATAATTGCGTTCAGCAGGCGAAAACTTGCGGGAGACGAAGGCACACGGTTTCATCAAAGAACCAACAGAATCCCTCTGAGACAAAACGGCCCCTGCCCCAATCTCAGAAGCATCAACCTCAACCTGAAACGGAAGAGAAACATCCGCAGAGGACCAATTCGCCACATCAGCGCCTTTTTTCGTCAAATCAGTCAAGGGTTTAACAACGCTGGAGAAGTTAGCAATGAAACGGCGATAAAAATTTGCAAAACCCCAAAATTTCTGAAGGCTCTACACGGATGTGGGTTGAATCCAATCATGAATGGCCTGAACCTTAACCGGATCCATCTCCATAGATGAGGGAGAAAAAATAAAGCCCAAAAAAGAAACCTTCTGCACCCCAAAGAGACACTTAGACCCCTTCACAAACAAAGCATTGTCACAAAGGATCTGAAATACCATCCTGACCTGTTCCACATGAGACTCCCAATCATCGGAAAAAATCAAAATATCGTCCAAATATACAATCAAGAATTTATCAATATAAGTCCGGAAGATATCATGCATGAAGGATTGAAAAACAGATGGAGCGTTAGTGAGCCCGAATGGCATCACAAGGTATTCAAAATGGCCTTCGGGCATATTAAACGCAGTTTTCCATTCATCACCCTGCTTAATACGAACAAGATTATATGCCCCCCGAAGGTCAATCTTCGTAAACCAACTAGCCCCCTTAACCCTAGCAAACAAATCAGAAAGCAAAGGTAAAGGGTATTGAAACTTGACCGTGATCTTATTCAAGAGGCGATAATCAATACAAGGTCTCAAGGAGCCATCCTTCTTAGCAACAAAAAAAAAACCTGCTCCCAACGGTGAAGAAGATGGCCGAATATGCCCTGTTCAGGCACAGACAGGTTGAAAAGTCGGCCCTTAGGAAACTTACTGCCTGGAATCAAGTCAATCGCACAATCACAGTCCCTGTGCGGTGGAAGGGAACTGGACTTGGGCTCATGAAATACATCCTGAAAATCAGACAAAAACTCTGGAATTTCAGAAGAGGAAGAAGAGGAGATTGACATCAAAGGAACATCATTATGAACCCCCTGACAACCCCAACTAGTCACAGAGATAGATTTCCAATCCAACACAGGATTATGTACCTGCAACCACGGGAAACCCAGCACGATAACATCATGCAAATTATGCAAAACCAGAAATCGACAATCTTCCTGATGGGCTGGCGCCATGTGCATGGTCACCTGTGTCCAAAACTGGGGCTTATTTTTAGCCAAAGGTGTAGCATCAATCCCCTTAAAGGAATAGGGTTCTGTAAAGGCTGCAAGGGAAAACCGCAACGCCTGGCAAACTCAAAATCCATTAAGTTCAAGGCGGCACCTGAATCCACAAATGCCATGACAGAAAATGATGACAATGAGCAGATCAAGGACACTGATAACAGAAATTTAGGTTGTACAGTACTGATAGTAAATGAACTAGCGATCCTTTTTGTCCGCTTAGGGCAGACTGAAATGACATGAGAAGCATCGCCACAATAATAACACAACCTATTCTGACGTCTGAATCCTTGTCGTTCCATTCTAGACAAAATCCTATCACACTGCATTGGCTCAGGACTTTGATCTAAGGACGACGCCACAGCACGCACAGTTTGACGCTCCCGCAAGCGCAAATCAATCTGAATGGCCAGAGACATAGAATAACTCAGACCGGAAGGCGTGGGAAACCCCACCATAACATGTTTAATGGATTCATAAAGACCCTTTCTGAAAATTGACGCCAAAGCATCATCATTCCATTTAGTCAACACAGACCATTTTCTAAATTTCTGACAATACAATTCTGCCACCTCTTGACCCTGAGACAGGGCCAACAAGGTTTTCTCCGCTTGATCCACATAATTCGGTTCATCATATAATAATCCTAAAGCCTGAAAAAAGGAATCTACATTAAGCAAGGCCGGATTCCCAGATTCCAGGGAAAATGCCCAATCCTGAGGATCGCCACGCAGCAGGGAGATGACAATTTTAACCTGCTGAATGGAATCACCGGAGGAATGCGGTCTCAGAGCAAAAAACAGTTTATAATTGTTTTTAAAACCCCAAAATTTGGACCTATCACCAAAAAAAAATCAGGAGTAGGAATCTTCGGCTCTAAAGCAGGAGTCTGAACTGTTGTGAAATTGGATTTTGGGCTCCCCCGGTGGCCACTGGTGGAATTGAACTTGTGTGCATCATCCGCTCTGTTCACCTGTTCCCATCAGGATGTGGGAGTCGCTATTTAACCTTGCTCCTCTGTCACTTCCATGCCGGTCAACATTGTAATCAGAAGCCTTTCTGTGCATGTTCCTGCTACCAGACTACTTCCAGCTAAGTCGGACTTTTGTCCTTGTTTGTTTTTTGCATTTTGTTCCAGTTCACAGCTGCAGTTTCGTTTCTGTGTCTGGAAAGCTCTTGTGATCTGAAATTGCCACTCTGATGTTATGAGTTAATACTAGAGTCTTAAAGTAATTTCAGGATGGTGTATTGATAGGGTTTTCAGCTGACCATGAAAGTACCCTTTCTGTCTTCCTGCTATCTAGTAAGCGGACCTCGATTTTGCTAAACCTATTTTCATACTACGTTTGTCATTTTCATCTTAAATCACCGCCAATATATGTGGGGGCCTCTGTCTGCCTTTCGGGGAAATTTCTCTAGAGGTGAGCCAGGACTATATTTTCCTCTGCCAGGATTAGATAGTCCTCCGGCCGGCGCTGGGCGTCTAGGGATAAAACGCAGGCTACTCTACCCGGCTACTGTTAGTTGTGCGGCAGGTTTAGTTCATGGTCAGTTTAAGTTTCCATCCTTCCAAGAGCTAGTTCCTATGTATGCTGGGCTATGTTCTCTTGCCATTGAGAACCATAATACTGAACAATATAATCAGAAATACCCTGTACCCTAGCAGCAAGCTGGTCTACACGAGAAGCTAATTCCTGAACATCCATGCTGGCACAAGACTCCTCAGCCACCCATAGATAAAGAGGGAAGAAAAGACAAAACAGGCTGCAGAAAAAAAAATGGCTCAACACCTTCCTTCCCTTCTTCTGAGATGCATTTAACTCATTATGGGCCAGGTGTACTGTTATGATCCGGTGACCTTGGAGCTGCATGAAACTTTCTCTGGAGTCGGTGGAACCTGTACTGACCGCAAATCCTGAACTAACACCACAACTAGAAGTAGCCGTGGGGTGTGCCTAACAACCCTAGACACCTCGACACAGCCGGAGGACTAAATACCCCTATAGATGGAAATAGGAATGCTATCTTGCCTCAGAGCAGACCCCCAAAGGATAGGCAGCCCCCCACAAATAATGACTGTGAAAAGGAGAAGATTAGACACACGCAGGTAGAAAACAGGATTTAGCAAAAGAGGCCACTCTAGCTAAATAGGAAAGGACAGGACAGATTACTAGGTGGTCAGTATTAAAACACTTCCAAAAATATCCACAGCAGATAATACAAAAAGTTCCACAATCTAAGTAAAGACATGGAATGTATATCTGCCACTCCAGGGAATCCAGCAAGACTGAGAAAATACTGACACAATCTAAGCTCGACAAGAAAACACAAGGAATAGCACTGAATTGTGAAACACACAGCATGTGTGTCACAGGAAAAAAAAACAGACACTTATCTTTGCTGATTTGGCAGGAAGGCAGGAGGAACCAGGCAGAGGCCAGACACCTCCCAGCAACAATTGACAACTGGCAAGGACTAATGAATCCTGCACACCTAAATACCCCAGTCAGAACTGCAATCAGCAGATACAACTGACCAGGACTGCAACTCAGGGACAACTGCATTACCACCTACAACCACCGGAGGGAGCCGAAAAGCAGAATTCACAAAAAAAGTCATAGCAACCGCCTCAGCATAAAGACACCACAAGCCAACCGGAGAGGCGGGGCCATGTGCGCATGCGTACAGGTGGCGTCACCGCTAGTTCCCAAATGCATGATAGAGACATTGTAACCATACCATAAAGAGAAGGGGGAAGAATCAATACCACATATATGAAATACAGGAGACGTCAAACAACGCCATCAGTGGTACAATGCCGCCGTTCAGTGTATTACAGTTATATACCGACTGGACTGGCATTCTACAGCCATATTACAGGGGGCAATCACCCATGAACCCCCCACCCCCATCACCACAAATTCATGGGCGATTGCCCCCTGTAATGTGGCTGTAGAATGCCATTGCCAGTCGGTATATAACTGTAATACACTGAACGGTGGCATTGACTTTAGCAACGCCCATGCATGACGCCACTGTCACTGAGAGTCGCGGGTTGCCGTGGCAGCGCCTGCGTAATTTCCGGTGAACGTCACCGCTACTTCCGGCGGGACGATATTTAAACCCCGGCACTTTGGTTATCTGATACGCCCCTTGACGAAGGAGTTCATCTCCGAAACGTGCGTCGGGCAGACGGTGGACTGATATACACTTTAGCGCCATCCAAGAAGATAATATGGAGAGTGGTAGTTACCACCCCTGATTTGACGTTAGCAATGGATATCTGTAACTCCATTTGGAGCGTGGTTCCAGAGACTGTGTACTTTATCATATGGGCATAGGCTGGTGGCATTGGGGTAAGCATGAGGATTGGTCGTCACCTCCTGCACAGACTATTTTCAGCCTTAATCGATAGTGCTTATGGGGACTGCTACATGGGTGTGTATAGATTTAGCCCAGTGTGGCAATAATATGGTTAATTGGTTTCTCTTGTATAGAGGCATATAATAGACCTATGGAGCAGTACCCTGTCATATAGGTCATGCCCATGTATACAGTTGTCCATTCTGCTTTTCTGTATAGATCCCTCATACTAACAACAGAGACTCATATGGGATTATCTTCCTGGTCTGCATGTTAATGTTTTGCACGATAGTATTTTGTTCGTGGCCTGCATAGACTTCTCACTGTTTTATTGTTGTCCTGTTTTGACATTTTTTAGACTGTGTCTTTTGTACTGAATAAAGATTTTTTGTCTATATAACTTATGGTTCCGTTTGGTCATTTTGTGGTTTCCACACCCCCGTTGTATTGTGCACTACACTGTGTTAGGTTGAGCAATAAGAAATGTTCACTCGAGTTGCCTACTCCTGGCCTAATGGATATTGATCAGGTCCACACTAAAAAAATAACATCACACAACACACAGTCAGATCTAAACTCTCCTTGATCAATCTATGGCTCAGCTCCAAGGGCCTTTATTTAATCAGAACACAGGTTAATATAACCCCTGTAAGGGGGCTCGGTTAGCTCTAAAATGGGAGTGCTCGTATGTATTCCATTGGTTAGTGGATTGGGCAATGAGCAAGTCCATGGGCGGATCCATAAGGTCATCAGGGTGGGTTGGTCCATGAGGTCATCAAGGTGGGCATCACTGTGGGTGGATCCATGAGGTCATCAGAGTGGGTGTCATCTTGGATATCAGCACATAGTGGGCTGAAAAAGGAAATGGCAGCCATCTTTAGTATCTCACTTTGATCTGGGAAAACTTATGTAAGGTTAAACAATACATGTTATGGGTTGCTTCTCTCAGTTACCTTATGTCTTATGTCTTGAGGTTAATTAAGTATTTGATCTTATGGCTCTCCTCAACAGTCCCCCCTAAATACTTTATTAACCCTTTTTTTTATCTTGATCCCAGCTTGGTTCCCTAACCCACCAGTGTTATGTGTCACTATGACATCAGAGGCTTGACAATGACAATCACTATGACAATGCGGATGCTATAGACACCAGAGAATGTGTGACCAATTATGGGTATATCAGGAGGTATATCGGAGCGTGCTACTAGCGTCCTCAGGACTTTCCTACCTGCTGGATCTGTTACTCCAAACTCCCATCACTGTGGTTACTTAAAATACACATGTGACTCACCCTGATGTACACATCCTAGATCTGACCGTCTCGCCCGGGAAGGGGGAATTGGAGTTTTCACCAGTTTGAGCCAAGTTTTCCCTTGTGGAAAACCTCCCTTTGTAGCTGGACTTTGACAAGCAGGTCAGATCCTACTCTGTCCCTAACTGTCTAACAAGTTTATAATGTGAGAGATGGATACAGGAGGCGCTCAGCAACCCTGACCGAAGTAGGCGTAGTCAGGAGCACTTGGTAGGGACCCTCAAATCTCGACTCCAGTGATGTCTTTCTGATGAACTTCTTTACCAGCACATAGTCACCAGGTTGGAAAGTATGGTATCTTCACTGGAATCTGGATATGGAATGGATGATAAAACTTGTACATGTGTTACTGACAGTTCTTTAGTAAGGGCAATGACATAATTTACAAGAGTATCACTTCCTAAGGCTAGCTGTTGTGGAAAATATTGACCAAATCTTGGAGGCCCCCAAAAAAGAATCTCGAATGTTGTGAGTTTAGTGGGACCCCTTGGAGTGTTTCTGCTTGAGTATAAGGCAATGGGCAAAATGTCTGTCCAAGTCTGACCGCCTGACTGGCTTTCAGTATTTTATTTTTCAAGGTGCCATTCAGTCTTCCTACTTTTCCACTGCTCTGAGGGTGATATGGAGTATGTAAACCCAAATCAGCTCCCACCAATGTCCATAGTTCCTTAGTCAGTGCTGCAATGAACGCAGGTCCTTGGTCACTCTCAATTACCACTGGGACCCCATATCTGCATACTACTTCAGTCATCAGTCTCTTAACAGTCACTCTGGCAGTTATGTTTGTTACTGGATAGGCTTCGGGCCATCCTGAGAACATGTCAGTCACTACCATTACATACTCGTACTTCCCTACTTTTGGCATTTGAATGTGATCAATCTGAATCCTCTGAAAGGGATAGAGTGGTTTAGCCAAATGTTTCTGAGTAACTTTCTGAGGCGGTCCTGGATTGCATGCTGCACACACAAGGCAGGAATTGCAATATTTTTGGGTGACAGGTACCATATAAGTCTTCCAAATCAGGTCATTCATCTGATTCTTGCCTCTGTGGGTGATACCGTGTGCCAATTCTGTCACCGAGGGGTACAGATTACAGGGTAGACAGAGCTTTTTGTTCACCCTCCAGACTCCATCTTCATCCTTTTTAGCTTCTACTTCTTGCCATGACTTCTTTTCATCATCTGATATCTTGTCTTGATGTAGATGGATAATCCTCATGAGAGAGCTTTTAGGCCCTTCTTCAGAGTCTTGTGACACGTATATCGCTGCTTTCTCTTTCCCAAATGGATCCGCAGCATAAGTTTTTGCTGTTTTGTCAGCAAACAAGTTCCCCCTTGCTTCTGGAGAATCCAATCTCCTGTGAGCTTTGATCTTGATCACTGCAACCTCCGAAGGTAGAGCTAGAGCGGCAACAAGTTCTTGTATGGTAGCAGCATGTTTTACAGGAGTTCCACTAGACGTTAGGTATCCTCTGGCTGCCCAAATACTGCCAAAGTCATGAGCCACTCGGAAAGCATATCTTGAATCCATGTAGATGTTGACTACCTTCTCCGTCGCTTCCTGACAAGCCAGTGTCAAAGCCTTAAGTTCTGCTTCTTGTGCAGACATGTGCGGTGGTAGGGATCCAGCTGAGATGACCTGGTCATGTGTAACCACGGCAATTCCCATATGGAACCTTCCTTTTTCATCTGCAAATCTGGAACCATCAGTGAAGATTGTCAGGTCAACATGTGGGAATGGGTCTTCAGACATGTTTTTCTTGGAGGCTACTTCTTCCTGCATTTGTTCAAGACAGTCATGATCCTCCTCGAGTGTGTAGAAGCATCTTTACTGAGAGCATCAGCATCCACATCCCTCCTGGAAAGAGGAAGCAGCATTCACGGGTTGAGGATGGTGCAGCGGACAAGAGTGACATTATCCGGAACCAAGAGGGAACATTGGAACATCATATGATGCTGCAGCGACAGATGTTTAGGTTTCAAAAATAGCTTTATGTCATGTGGAGCCATTAAGAGAACCGGATGTCTTAAGATGATATCCAAGTTTGGGATTCCAAGAGCTGGTGCAGACTGTATGGCCTGTTTAAGAGCGTAGAAAGCTTCCACGTATTTGGGACATGGTGGAAACGCTGACGTCTTGAGGTCATCGTACAATTGCTGCATCAGCTTTGAGGCATCTGGAATCCATTGGCGACAATATGTTATAGGTCAGCCAACTCATCTGAGGCCCATGTCTTAAGTTGTTGGCAGAACTCAACACCAGTCCCATGTAGTGTCACTGGCAAGTGAGGCATCATTGAAAGCAATTTCCATAACAGGTCACTATGCATCGCCTGCTTTAAGACTTGCCAGGGAAATGAGATCTTGCCACTTGGCTGGGTAATTACTTTGGATTTAATGCTTTTGTAGAAAGGCATCGGCTGTTTTTCTGGATCTGGAAGTTGGTTCAACAGAGTAGCAGCTTGCTGGGGTTTAAACCTGACGTAGAGGGTGGGCTCCTCAGACATGAGCATTGGCACTGTTGGTGGTGGCACCTGAGGCGGGAGTAGAGATGGCACCGGGAGTACAGATGTAATCACTTTTGTATGAGGAGCAGGAGGAGGTAACAATGCTGGAATGAGGGGCTCTATTTGGGCAGCTCCAACATGTTGTGGGGTCCAGGTGACGCAGGTAGTCTTAAAAGCTTTTAACAGTCCTGTCCTCTTTATTCTTTACTAATTAACCTGATTTCAGAGAGGCAGCAAATGCTTGGGGGGCTACACTTGTTTATTATAATTCCAATGATTTCTCTTGTACATGCATGAACAGGGAAACAGAAAATGCCAACACCAATGGCGGGAATTGTCAAGGTCTCAAACTGCTCACTAATATTCGCATACTCTAAAATGCGAGTTATTGCTGCACAAAGTTGTTGAACACTAACATCTGGATGAATAGGGTCAAAAGTAGGGGTCACAGTGTGTATGATCATTCTACACGGAAGATTGCCAGATTTAGTCACCACTATGTCCCCAACAGATATCTGATCACTTGACTCAAAAATGATTCAACAGCTTGAATAGTTGCCCCTCCTGCTTCCACTATAGCTCTAGCTACACCTCCATTGTTCTCTAACCGAGAATTGGCAGCAACAATTATCGTCCGTTTCCAATGTTGTTATGTCACCCTTTCCCACCACTAACAAGGGTCCCTCGGGAAGTTCTTTTTCAAAAATAGGTTGCCAACATTCCCTCCCTTTTGTGCTTCCTGTGCTATTGGTATCCCTCTCCCAGATTGAGCCCCCCTTGATACAGTTGCCACCGTCCCATACAGGTGTGCACTTGGCTGCGAGAGAGCCTGTGAGGTACTGGGTGTAGGGTTAGGTAGACTGCATGAGAGTGCTGTTGTAGCAGAAGCGTTGGGAGGAGAGGCCGTTGCTTGGAGCATCTCGTGTGGGTGTGCGGCTAAATTGGCAGTGGAAGTAACAGTAGAAAGGGTTGGTACCGGGGACGTTCCAGGTGAGAGGATTGCTGGATTCATGACAGGAGTGATAGGGGAAAGGGTCCGTGCCCAATTGGAAACCACTGAGATGGGAAACAGGGGTAAAGCCTGTTCACTTCCCAAAGGAATATAGTATTGGCCGTTAGTGGTGATTACTGGGTAACAAGGATTTGGTGATGTGGTGTGTAGCTTTAGACTAAGATGTTCACCACCAGGAGCAGCACATTTGATACCCACAAAATGGCCGCCCACAGAATTACATTTGCCATCCACAAAATGGCCGCTGTTAAGCTAGGTTCACATTGCATTAACAGCAGCATGTTCAACTCATGCGTTAATGGGCTGCTGTTAATGCAAGTGCCGAATTTCACTAGCGCTAGCACAGATAGAGCTAGCAGATGCTCTATCTGCGCTAGCAGTGACGGACTCGGAAACGCTGCAGCCCGCGTTCCAGGGTCCGTCACTCAATGACGGCACATCGCTAGCGCACGCCCATTGTGGGCATGCGCTAGCAATGCATCCGACATAGGGATTAATGGCGGCATTAATGGACTGCATTACACCGCGTTATGATGCAGTGTAATGCAGTCCATCTAACGGACAGCCAAAACGAAATGTGAACTCAGCCTTAGAATTAACACTTTTGCCATTCACAAAATGGCCGCCGTCAGAATTACATTTGCCATCCACAAAATGGCTGCTATTAGAATTAACACATTTGCCATCCACAAAATGGCTGCCATCAGAATTAGCACTTTTGCCATCCACAAAATGGCCACCGCCAGAGTTAACACTTTTGCCATCCACAAATTGGCCGCCATCAGAATTACATTTGCCATCCACAAAATGGCCGCCGCCAGAATTAACACTTTTGCCATCCACAAAATGGCCACCGCCAGAATTACATTTGCCATCCACAAAATGGCCGCCGTTAGAATTAACACATTTGCCATTCACAAAATGGCTGCCATCAGAATTAACACTTTTGCCATCCATAAAATGGCCACCGTCAGAATTAACACATGGCTCTGGGCCACCATTATACGGTGATGGCCGCTCGTAGGATACATTAGTGTAATACACATAACTTAAAACTCTACCCTTTGTATTCCTTTTCTCTTCTACCCAATTTTCTCTATGCAGACTTTCAGAGACTCTTTCCCATGCCCTAGCAGTAGCAAACAATCCATTATCTTCTAGGATACCTTTTATTTTCTTTCAAGACAATCTTCCCCTCCAGGCGCTGTAACCTCCCCCCTTCTGGCATTTCACACAACATAATAAGCTTTTTAAATTGTTTAACATGATTCTTCCCTTCATGAGTCGCCACTAATGTACACGAGTCTAACTTGCCATCTGAATTTTGCTTAGTGTCAATACGGCAGAACTGCATTAATTTCTCCTTCTTTCTCTCTCTCTCTCTCTATATATATATATATATATATATATATGTATATATATATATATATATCTCAAGATAACAAACACCAAACAAACAATAAGAAGGGAAAGATGACTCAAACCTGGGATTCTAAAGAGAACTGAGTCTGCAGCATATGCTTCCTATTCCTTCTTGCCATGTGGTCCCTGTCTGACTTCCGTGTTCCGTACTTTACAAACCAATTATTCCCTACTTAATCAAATTACTCCTAAATTACCAGGCCCCATGCTGAGTCAATTCACTCCAAGTCACAAGGCAAATCTAAATTTATTAGGCTCAAACTGAGTCATCTCACTCGAAGTTTACGGGCCGCTACACAATTTATTATGTGCCGAACTGAGTCATCTCACTCCAAGTTAATGGGCCCCTACTAGGCTGTGTCAATTCACTCCAGGTCTTAGTTTCTCCTATACAGAACTGAAAATAGTATCACAGGGGACAACCATGTACTGTACCACAGACAATATATGTATAGATTTTTTTTAAACGCTGAAAAATCCACTTGCTCTCTTAATTACCAGTCATCTCCCCTCTTCACAACATGTAACAGGCAGTAGGCAACTAAAACATGTGACGGTTCTTGCAATTAAATGATCAGCAGTGGAGAGACCCTTCTGCCATCTTACAGATACCAAGAAAACCGGACACGGTCAGGCAATCTGTACAGGATACCCCAAAGGACATAGGTAAAGACTACAGATTTTGAAAATCAGCAGACTTACCGTGTTCTGAAAACGAGGTAATCAGTCTCCAGGTTCGGGGTATTCATCACGTCCTGCCGTTCCACTCGCCGGTCCTCAGGGTTGAGATCTCTTCCTCAGCTGGCCCCAGGTTTGGCAGCCAAATATGTTAGGTTGAAGAATAAGAAATGTTCACTCCAGTTGCCTACTCCTGGCCTAATGGATATTGATCAGGTGCGCCCTAAAGAAATAACATCAGACAACACACAGTCAGATGTAAACTCTCCTTGATCAATCTATGGCTCAGCTCCAAGGGTCTTTATTTAATCAGAACACAGGTTTATATAACCCCTGTAAGGGGGCTCGGTTAGCTTTGAGATGGGAGTGATCGTATGTATTCCATTGGTTAGTGGGTTGGGCAATGAGCAAGTCCATTACCGGATCCATGAGGTCATCGGGGTGGGTTGGTCCATGAGGTCATCAAGGTGGGCGTCACTGTGGGTGGATCCATGAGGTCATCAGGGTGGGCATCATCTTGGATATCAGCACATGGTGTGCTGAAACAGGAAATGGGAGCCATCTTTAGGGTCTCACTGATCATCTTGGATATCAGCACATGGTGTGATGAAACAGGAAATGGCAGCCATCTTTAGTGTCTCACTTTGATCTGAGAAAGCTTAAGTAAGGTTAAACAATACGCGTTCTGGGTCGCTTAAGGTTAATTAAGTATTTGATCTTATGGCTCTCCTCAACAGTTGCGGGTTTGATGCAATTCCGCGCATCCAAAAACGCTGCGGATCCGCATCTAAATCCGAAACGTGTACACATAGCCTTTGCAATCACGGAATTGCATCAAATCTGCAGTGTAGTGCACTACCAATGATATTCTATGTGAAATCAAGAATTGTTGTGCACATGCTGTGGAAAAATCCACGCAGATTTGCAGTGTTTTATTTTCTGCAGCATGTCAATTCCCTTTGCGGATCTGCAGCGTTTCTGCACCCATTGACTTCCATTGAGTCAGGCACATCTGCAGCAAAACCACAGGTGTAAAAAAGATCTGCGGATTTGCTCCGGATCTGGGTGTAAGAAACGCTGCAGATCGGGAGGAGGGAAGTGTGTGGGCAGAGACTATGTGCGTGTCTGTGTGCGGGGGTCTGCGTGTATGTGTGGGACTGTGTGTGTCTCTGTGTGTGTCTGTGTGTAACCCTGTGTGTGTGGGGGTCTGTGTAAGCAGCCATTGTCTGATGGAACTACTGCTCCCATCCGGCTATGAATGCTCACAGTGACAGCATTGTCCATGATGGGAAAGTAGTCCCATCAGACAATGCATGTGTTCAGTAGTAAAAAAAAACCATACAGAACATACAGCAGACACACAGGATATACATTACAGACAGTACATACAACATATAACATACAGTACATACTCACCAATCACCTAGACCCTGGAGCCCTCGATCTAATAAAAATAACATAATAAATGAAGAAAATAGCCACATTGGTGAGTGCCATCCATTAGTTTCTTTGTTTATTGTGGATTTCCTGCATGGTTTTTTTTTCCATATGGATTGAGCACCAACAGCGGTGTTTTTGGAGGCAATATGGGGAGAAAAATGGTGTGCACTAGGAATAGAATGGCGAGGTGCTGGTGTACAGGACTGAATAGTCCTAATACACTAAAGATGAGTTTAATACACCGCACACTCTGAGGATATACTGTATATTGTGACAAACTTATAATTAGTGTTGAGCATTCCAATACCGCAAGTATCGGGTATCGGCCGATATTTGCTGTATCGGAATTCCGATACCGAGTTCCGATATTTTTGTGATATCAGAAATCGGAAGTTCCCAGTGCATGGTTCCCAGGGTCTGGAGGAGAGGAGACTCTCCTTCAGGCCCTGGGATCCATATTCATGTAAAAAATAAAGAATTAAAATAAAAAATATGGATATACTCACCCCTCCTGCGGCCCCTGGACCTTACCGATGTAATCGGGAGCCTCCGTTCCTAAGAATGAGGAGTTTAGGACCTGCGATGACATCGCAGCTTGTGATTGGTCGCGTGAGCGGTCACATGAGCGGTCACGCGACCAATCACAAGCCGCGACGTCATCGAAGGTCCTTCACTCTGCATTCTTAGGAACGGAGGCTGCCGGTTACATCGCTAAGGTCCAGGGTCCGCCGGAGGGGTGAGTATATCCATATTTTTTATTTTTATTCTTTATTTTTTACATGAATATGGATCCCAGGGCCTGAAGGAGAGTTTCCTCTCCTTCAGACCCTGGGAACCATCCAGGATACCTTCCGATATTTGTGTCCCATTGACTTGTAGTGGTATCGGGTATCGGTATCGGCGAGATCCGATATTTTGCCGGTATCGGCCGATCCAATCCGATACCGATACTTTCGAATATCGGAAGGTATCGCTCAACACTACTTATAAGTTATTAAAGTGCTACAAACATAGTATTCAACAATGCAGTAGGCGACCAGAAGTCAAACTGACAACGTTTCGACTCTTCCCAAGTCTTTATCATGTGGTCGCTGGAAAAAACAAAATATATATAAGCAACAATAAAGAGAATATACATAGGAAACACTGTGTACCATAATGTAGCACACATGAATAAGGCCCGGAAGGAAGCAAAGAATTATATATATGTACATTGCATAGCATACACTAGACATTTCAACCAGTTTCCGGATAGAATGAGAGTAATACCAATCAAGGACATGGTCCAGTGCAGGATTATAAAGTATAGGATAAAGTAGAAAAGCTGAAGGACTAGGGTCCCAAGAAAATGTAAAGTCCCAAGGTGAAAAAAATGGTAGCTGATGTATAACTATGAAGGCGGTTTACTTTAGCAAGGTGAAATAAAGGGTATATAGCACAAATAGTATCCTTGAAATATATGAGATATCTGTAGGGAGTAGAGAGTGTTAATAGGACTGCCAATAAAGTGCCATGCCTTGTCTTGATATACCGCAGATGAAATCTGTATTAAATGTATAGGGTTAAAGTGTATATAGTCAAGGACGCAGGTGGAAAAGCGTACTCAGTGGTGGAACAGGCTGTTACCTGGCAGTGCTGGAGAACAAGCAATGTTTCTGTGCTTGGAGAATATATAGGGTTTCTGTGGGGAATACAGGGTGTTAACAGGGCTGTTGGTAGAATGCCATACCTCTAAAGTAGATGCATACACATAGAATATATGCAGTCCAGGACATAGAGAAGCGTGTGCAGTGGTGGATCAGGGGATTACCTGTCAAAGCTTGAGTATAAACGGCGCTCCCGCGCCTTGCTGGATCAGGCACATTGTGTGTGGCGTCCTGGCCCCGGTATATAAGCGCGACGGGACCCACGGTAGTGGAAGTGCGTCACCCGGCACCGGAAGTCCCGCCACGTAAGGTGTATAGCAGAGTGCGCATGCGCGGGCACTAAATGAAGGAGGTAGCGTTGTAGGAATATGACCCATAGGTGTAATCATTTGTAACAGCGCCTGCGCTGTCCTGTATAACATCTAACCCCTGCATATATTGCAGTGCCTGTGATGCCTATTAGTAAGGATCCCATAGGAACCTATGTGGAAGTAAAAGAGCGCATGGAATAGGAGTAATAGTTCATGGACTAACACAGAGTAACCCTAGAGTATGAAAAGAGCAAGGTGGCAGCAAAAATGACAAAATATTAGCAAGAAAATAGAACTTTAAATGAAAATAAGTGAAAAATAAAAAAATAATAGAAAAATAAATAAAAAAATAAATAAAAAATGGGGGAAAAAAGGAAAAATTGAATAGAAAAAAATAGAAAAAATATATATAAATCAAAAAATAAATAGAAATAGAACGGAGGCAAATAAAAATGGAGAAGTGAAACCATAAAACTTTGGGAGTATATAAGAAAAAATGAGCCAAACAACTAAATGGAAAATAAGTCAAAAAAATTAAAATAAAAAATTAAAGGTAAAAACACAAAAGGACAGGAAAGCAAAAAGAACAAAAAAAACAAAACGAAAAACCTAGAGGAAGAGGGTAGTCATAATGAAAATAGGTGTTTGACTCACCATCATGATCAACGGGTCTATGCAGAGAGAGAGAAAAAAAGAAGATATCAGTAAAATGATTATAACAACCAGTCGATTTCTCTATTCAAGCCCTTTGGCGCTAAGGTATCAAGAGTATAGATCCAATATGTTTCTCTTGACTTTAATAGCTTGATGTGGTTGCCCCCACACCTGGGTCGTGGTACCTGTTCTATAACTTGAAATTTGAGTTGCGCTACTGAATGTCTAGCTGCGGTGAAGTGGGCAGGCAAGGGGAGCCACGTTTTACCACATCTTATTGTGGATTTATGACTGGCGATACGATGTCTTACATGCTGTATCGTTTCTCCGACGTAGAGGAGGCCACATGGGCATTTATATATAAAGATTACAAAATTGGATTCGCAGGTGAAAAAGCCTCGAATGGGAAAGGACTTCCTGGTCCTGGGATGGGTGACACTGTCAGACCTGATTACGTTGGAGCAGGCGGCAAAATTGAGACATGGGAACGTGCCGCGGCGGCGTGTGCTGAGTAGTTGTTGGGTGAGTTCCACGCGTGCACTGCTTATGTCTGCCCTAACAATTCAGTCTTTTATGTTTGGGGGTCTTCTCGTGCTCATCAGTACTGGTGTCTGGAAGGGGGGTATGTTGGGGTAAGCCCTACCCAAAAGAGACCAGTGTTTTCTAATTGTCGAATGGACTTTAGGCATGAAGGGGTGTTGAGTGTGTACAAATGGTACCCTCTCTTGTGGTTGTTTGGGGAGCCTGGTTTCCTCAGAGGTAGAGGAAAGTGCCAATTCATGCTTAAGGAGTATGGGTGGGTATTCTCTATCCTGGAATTTCTGTGACATTAGGTTGAGTCTGGTATGATGTGTCTCTGGATCACATACTATCCGAGACACTCTTTTAAACTGGGAACGGGGTAGGCTGTCCTTGGTGGACTTAGGATGACAGCTTGAGTATAGCAATAGACTATTGCAATCGGTAGGTTTGGTATAGAGATCTGTGCTTAAAATTCCCCGGTGGTCTTTTAGTACCAGAGTGTCAAGGAAGGCAATTTGTGTAATGCTAGAGTTCATTGTGAACTGTAGTTCCTGGAAGATGGAGTTAAGATATTAAGCTGTTAAGTGTGTCAGGCGTACCCGTCCAGATTAGGAAAATATCGTCTATATAGTGATGATATTCAAACTCATATTGGAGAAAAAATTCATTGTTGTAGATGTATTGTTCTTCAAAAAAGTGCATATAGGCATTAGCGTAGGCCGGGGCTACGTTTGAGCCCATTGTGGTCCCCCATGCCTGTATGTAATACGTGTCCTCATACAGGAAGTAGTTTCTATAGAGTACTACCTTTAGTAGGTTGATATGGAAATATTTGGGTTGGATAAATTTATCCCTCTGTGTGTGCTGCGGCCGCTCCCAATTAGACTGAGTATTTTGAGCGCTCAAAGGAATGAGACTGCAACACCATTGTGTCAGAACAACATTCCATCAATACTGAAACTTTATTGTACATACATAGTTTTATATTTTCACACAGAAAGGAGTGGCTAGGGGTTGTCAGGGGTGGTTAGTTAATTACCATATTGTCTTGCTCCTCTGTCATTGGTTATCTAAACATATATGGAATATTGTGATTAATGCTCATATGACAGCAGATTAAGCAACTAAACTTGAGCTCTGTATCTAGGACAAAGTGGAGACATCTGATCAGGAGTTAAAACATCTGACACTGTTCCGCTTTTTGGGATGGAAACCCCCATATGATCTGTCTGGGTTATATCAGTTCGTGTCAGCCATTTTAAACCATTTATTATAATGTACACTCACTGGCCACTTTATTAGGTACACCTGTCCAACTTCTTGTTAACACTTAATTTCTAATCAGCCAATCACATGGCGGCAACTCAGTGCATTTAGGCATGTAGACATGGTCAAGACAATCTCCTGCAGTTCAAACCGAGCATCAGTATGGGGAAGAAAGGTGATTTGAGTGCCTTTGAACGTGGCATGGTTGTTGGTGCCAGAAGGGCTGGTCTGAGTATTTCAGAAACTGCTGATCTACTGGGATTTTCACGCACAACCATCTCTAGGGTTTACAGAGAATGGTCCGAAAAAGAAAAAAAATCCAGTGAGCGGCAGTTCTGTGGGCGGAAATGCCTTGTTGATGCCAGAGGTCAGAGGAGAATGGGCAGACTGGTTCGAGCTGATAGAAAGGCAACAGTGACTCAAATCGCCACCCGTTACAACCAAGGTAGGCCTAAGAGCATCTCTGAACGCACAGTGCGTCGAACTTTGAGGCAGATGGGCTACAGCAGCAGAAAACCACACCGGGTACCACTCCTTTCAGCTAAGAACAGGAAACTGAGGCTACAATTTGCACAAGCTCATCGAAATTGGACAGTAGAAGATTGGAAAAACGTTGCTTGGTCTGATGAGTCTCGATTTCTGCTGCGACATTCGGATGGTAGGGTCAGAATTTGGCGTAAACAACATGAAATCTTTGGGATGTGGTGGAACGGGAGATTCGCATCAGGGATGTGCAGCCGACAAATCTGCGGCAACTGTGTGATGCCATCATGTCAATATGGACCAAAATCTCTGAGGAATGCTTCCAGCACCTTGTTGAATCTATGCCACGAAGAATTGAGGCAGTTCTGAAGGCAAAAGGGGGTCCAACCCGTTACTAGCATGGTGTACCTAATAAAGTGGCCAGTGAGTGCATATATTAGCTGTGAGCATATGAGTATATATGATTATAGAGGGGTATACATGCAAGTGAGATCTACATGATATATATATTTCTATCACAAGCCCCCCTTAGATATCACTTGCCCTAATCCTAGCCTCCTGTCCCAAAGCGCTGCAACTCTTTTTTGCTGTCGGCGAACTGACACAAGCCTAACGCCTGTGCCCCACTCCGTACAGACTTTTCGCAAATGGGCGGTCAGGAGATCTGTCCCTAAAGGGGGTTCGTTGCAATCAGTCTCTTAGTCAATAGCAGGTGTAGTGCGCGATGTGTAGTCTTTATCAGGTAGGTCATCTATTCGGTCAGGCCACAACATCATTCTGGCTTGGATGTCATCTTCTGGTAGGGGAGCTTTCTTGCAATGCGATGAGTGGATCCAAGCGGGTCTTCCCTCCAGTTTCACAGACTTTGGTGTCATCAGCAGCACTTGAACAGGACCATCAAATCTGGGATCGAGTGGTGTTCTCCTTACAAACTTTTTCACCAACACCCAGTCTCCTGGCTTCGAGGAGTGCATACCGGACACGGAATCTGGATCTGGCAATGAAGAAAAAAACTCGAAAATGGATGTTAGCAAGTTTTTTGGTGATTTCAATTACATAAGCAGACAAAGTATCATATTACATAATCAGCTGCTGAGGGAAAGGATACCCCTAACCTGGGACTGGACCCAAACAAAATTTCATATGGTGACAGCTTTTCTGGGCCTCTGGAAGTGTGCCTAACACTGAGTAGTGTGATTGGGAGTGTATAGGCCTAAGTCTGACCCTACTGCTGACTAGATCTCTCGTGTGAGATTTGCTGTGAATGCGGGTCCCTGGTCACTCTCTATCACTTCTGGGACTCCATAGCTGCATATCTCGTCTCTGAGAGTAGCTTCTTTGCAGTAGTCTTTTCTGACTGGTTCCTCACTGGGAAAGCTTCTGGCCATCCTGAGAACATGTCCATGACCACAAGGGCATATTTGAAACCTCCACTTGGCGGAATTTGGATGTGTCTATCTGGATCCTCTGGAAGGGGTACAGTGGTCTGGCAAGATGATGTGTGGGAACTTTCTCCATTCTTCCAGGGTTGCATTTGCCACAGGTCAGACAGCTGCTAGTGAACTTGGCTGTTAGGGTGGGGATCCCTGGAGCGAACCAGTAAGCACCAATCGGATCATTCATCTGTGTCTTTAATCTGTGTGTGGGCATATGTGCCCACTGGACCACCATAGGGTACATGCTTCAGGGTAAACAGGGTTTGTAGTCCATTGAGTATACCCTGCCTTCTTCATGTGTTGCTCTCTTCTGCATCCAGCATTCCTTCTTGTCCTTTGGGGCTTGCTCTTGCAGCTTTTTTGAGCAGATTCCAGGATGTCATCTTGTCAGGTTTCCTGTCTTCAGCCGTCCTGTAGTAGCCGTCCGGCTCTACGACCTCTTCCACTTTTCCATATTGTCTTCCCTTGACTGCTTCTTTGGCTGCCATGTCCGCCATGTTGTTGCCTCGTGCCCCTACTGTGTTCAGTTTTCCATGCGCTTTGACTTTTAGTATTGTGACCACTTTTGGAAGTTGAAGTGCGTTCAGCAGGTCCTTAATGGCTCCATGATGCTTCACGGTTGATCTACTTGCTGTGATGAAGTCCCTTGCACCCCAGATGGGTCCGAAGTCATGTGCTATGCCATGCGAGTACCCCAAATCGGTATACATTTTCTCAGTCTTGTCTTCTGCCATCTGGTAGGCCTTCATCAGAGCTATCAGTTCTGCTTCCTGGGCTGACAGACTGGGCGGCAGACTTCTGGACCACAGGATCTCTTGATTGCTGGTCACTGCACATCCCGTGTGGAATCTTCCTTCATCATCTGCAAATCTGGAGCCATCCACAGAGAGGATCAACCCTGGGTTGGTCAGTGGCTCTTCTGCCACCTTGGGTAGTCCTGCTGTTTCCTGTGGCATGATGCTGAAGCAATCATGGTCATCCGTCCGGAGCAAATTCAGATCCCATGCAGACTTTTTATCTGAGGGTCCATATCTGTATCCCCCCTTGGGAGTGGGAGTAGAGTGGACGGGTTGAGGACTGTGCATCTGGAGATGGTGACACTGTTGGGCAGGAGTAGAGAGCACTGGAGGCGAAGATGCCTGGCGGTGGAGAGATGTTTTAGCTGGGTTTGGTTGAGGATTGCCGAGATGTCATGCAGAGCCAGGATTTCCAATGATTTTTCCACTGATGTCAGTAGTCCTGTCCAGGAGGGTGTGTGCTGCAACTGCTGCTCTCATGCGGGAGGAGGAGGCTCCCCTTGCAACTGGATCCAGGCAAGCTGAAAAGTAGTCCGAAAGTCTCCGCTTTCCCCCAAGGCAAAAATTGATGGAGTTGCGAGACATGTCAGATTTATCAAGCAGGTCCTTTGTTGCTAAGATGCCCTTATCGTGGGAAATGGACGTATATAAGCTGTTTACGTCTAGTGTGACCAATAGACTGGATTCAGGTACTTGTTGGATATGTTTAATAATACCTAGGAATTGGCTTGTATCCAGGAGGAAGGACCTCGTCTCCTTGATGAGGGGTGTCAGGATTTTTTCCAGGAAAATTGAAAGAGGTGAGAGGATGGAGTCGGTGGAGGCCACGATGGGCCTCCCCGGGGGGTTACTGAGGGATTTGTGGATTTTTGGTAGGATGTAGAAGACAGGGATTATGGGATGAGGATTTTTGAGAAAGGATGCTGTTTTAGTGTCTATGGTCCTATTGTCCAGGTATGATGTGAGGAGGTCCTGTATGAGTTGAGTAATTCTGGGGGTAGGATCCCTAGAAATAACCTTATAGGTATACGTGTCAGATAGTTGCCGGAGTACCTCATCGTGGTATTGAGATCGGTCCATCACGACAGTGGCACCCCCTTTATCGGCTGGCTTAATAATTATATTCCTGTTGGATCGTAGAGCCATGAGTGCCTGTTTCTCATCAAGGGTAAGGTTAGTATGAGTAGGAAAAAAGCCAAGTTTTTGCTGGTGTGTGAGAGACTTAATGTCATGATCAATGAGGGAAATGAAGGTTTCAGCTGCATGGTAAGAGTGTGGGGGTGAAAAGTGCTAGTGTTGCGTAAACCCAGAAAAGATATAGATAAATCAGTTACATATTCGGAAGTGATTGAGGTACTTGGTCCAACGGCGGCCCCTGTACCAAAATGAGTTTTGAGTCTGATGGATCTGTAAAACCAGTGTAGGTCCTTTTCCAGCTGGAACGAGTCCCAATGAGGGGTAGGGCAAAAAGATAGTCCTTTTTGCAACACTGATAGTTCCGTAGGGGAGAAGGTATAACTTGAAATGTTCATCACCAGGTTGGATGGCTTACCTGGCTGCGCATTGCCATTCTTTCTCCGCGCCCGTCGGATTGGTCTCCATGTTGATGTCCTCCCCTGCATCCTTTCGCTAAAAAAGGTGGCCTGGTTGAACCTGCAGATGAATCGCTGCCAGAGCTATGTGAGTCGAATCTTCTTTGCATGGGGCATCGCCGCAAGGGTGTATACGTAGTGGAATCGCTCCATCTGTAAACGCGGTTGTTCAGATAATTGTCGTTATCTCTTTGAAATTTCTGCCTTTTGCGGTCCTGGAGGTTCTTCTGATGTTCAGCGATGATTTTTTCCGTTTTTTCTTTCAAGGTAGACCACTCGGTAGGAGAGAGGGTAGCTGCCAGTTGACTTTCAATGGCCTGGATACTTTTTTTAGTGTCAGATATTTCCTTCTGGAGGTACTCCACGGTTAAATGATAATGTCTAATGAGCACTTGTTAAGTATTTTTTGGTACTTTTCACAATACTCCTGATTATCTGCAAACAGAGTGGGTTGTAGATGACTCCTCAATCCCCTAGGGATTTTGCTTTGGTAGTGATACTCCGCTAGGGTGGTACAATGTAGGTCATACGAGACCAATTTACGTTTGGTTTTCTCGTAGTCCCTAGTCCTCAAGTCAGCCACTGGTATTTTAAGGAACTCAGTGGAACATGTGACTTGAGATAATATATTTGAACTAGTGGCTATGTCATAGGCAAAAGTGTCGGTTGACATTTGGATTTCCTATGCAGCAACCAAGATAACTAGTAAATGGGGAGAAAAATGGTGTGCACTAGGAATAGAATGGCGAGGTGCGGGTGTAGAGGACTGAATAGTCCTAATACACTAGAGATGAGTTTAAAACACCACACACTCTGAGGATATATATTGTGACAAACTTATAATTTATTAAAGTGCTACAAACATAGTATTCAACAATGCAGTAAGCAGCCAGAAGTCAAACTGACAACTCTTCCTGAGTCTTTATCATGTGGTCGCTGGAAAAAACAAAATATATCTGTTTCTGATATATCTGTTTGCAGATGATCAGGAGTATTGTGACAAGTACCAAAAAATACTTAACAAATGCTCATTAGACATTATCATTTTGACCGTGGAGTACCTCCAGAAGGAAATATCTGACACTAAAAAAAGTATCCAGGCCATTGAAAGTCAACTGGCAGCTACCCTCTCTCCTACCGAGTGGTCTACCTTGAAAGAAAAAATGGAAAAAATCATCGCTGAACATCAGAAGAACCTCCAGGACCGCAAAGGGCAGAAATTTCAAAGAGATAATGACGATTATCTGAACAACCGCATTTACAGATGGAGCGATTTCACTACGTATACACCCTGGCGGCGACGCCCCATGCAAAGAAGAATCGACTCACACAGCTCTGGCAACGATTCATCTGCAGGTTCAACCAGGCCGCCTTTTTTAGCGAAAGGACGCAGGGGAGGACATCAACACGGAGACCAATCCGACGGGCGCGGAGAAAGAATGGCAACGTGCAGCCAGGTAAGCCTTCCAACCTGGTGATGAACATTTCAAGTTATACCTTGTCCCCTGCGGAACTATCAGTGTTGCAAAAAGGACTATCTTTTTGCCCTACCCCTCATTGGGACTCATTCCAGCTGGAAAAGGACCTACACCGGTTTTACAGATCCATCAGACTCAAAACTCATTTTGGTACAGGGGCCGCCGTGTGACCAAGTACCTCAATCACTTCCGAAAATGTAACTGATTTATCTATCTCTTCTCTGAGTTTACGCAACACTAGCACTTTTTCACCCCCACACTCTTACCATGCAGCTGAAACCTTCATTTCCCTCATTGATCGTGACATTAAGTCTCTCACACACCAGCAAAAACTTGGCTTTTTTCCTACTCATACTAACCTTACCCTTGATGAGAAACAGGCACTCATGGCTCTACGATCCAACAGGAATATAATTATTAAGCCAGCTGATAAAAGGGGTGTCACTGTCGTGATGGACCGATCTCAATACCACGATGAGGTACTCCGGCAACTATCTGACACGGATACCTATAAGGTTATTTTTAGAGATCCTACCCCCAAAATTACTCAACTCATACAGGACCTCCTCACATCATACCTGGACAATAGGACCATAGACACTAAAACAGCAACCTTTCTCAAAAATCCTCATCCCATAATCCCTGTCTTCTACATCCTACCAAAAATCCAGAAATCCCTCAGTAACCCCCCAGGAGGCTCATCATGGCCTCCACCGACTCCATCCTCTCACCTCTTTCAATTTTCCTGGAAAAAATGCTGACACCCCTCATCAAAGAGATGAGGTCCTTCCTCCTGGATACGAGCCAATTCCTAGGTATTATTAAACATATCCAACAAGTACCTGAATCCAGTCTATTGGTTACTCTAGATGTAAACAGCTTATATATGTCCATTTCCCACGATAAGGGCATCTTAGCAACAAAGGACCTGCTTGATAAATCTGACATGTCTCGCAAGTCCATCAATTTTTGCCTTGACCTACTAAAGGTAGTACTCTATGAAAACTACTTCCTGTACGAGGACACGTATTACGTACAGGCACGGGGGACCGCAATGGGCTCAAACGTAGCCCTGGCCTACGCTAATGCCTATATGCACTTTTTTGAAGAACAATACATCTACAACAATGATTTTTTTCTCCAATATGCGATTGAATATCATTGCTATATAGACAATATTTTCCTAATCTGGACGGGTATGCCTGACACACTTAACAACTTTCACAGATATCTTAACTCCATCTTCCAGGAACTACAGTTCACAATGAACTCTAGCATTACACAAATTGGCTTCCTTGACACTCTGGTCCTAAAAGACCACCGGGGAGTTTTAAGCACAGATCTCTTTACTAAACCTTCCGATTGCAATAGTCTATTGCTATACTCAAGCTGTCATCCTAAGTCCACCAAGGACAGCCTACCCCATTCCCAGTTTAAAAGAGTGTCTCAGATAGTATCTGATCCAGAGACACGTCATACCAGACTCAACCTAATGTCACAGAAATTCCAGGATAGAGAATACCCACCCATACTCCTTAAGCATGAATTAAGCATCACCCCTTCATGCCTAAAGTCCAGTCGGCATTAGAAAACACTGGCCTCTTTTGGGTAGGGCTTACCCCAACATACCCTCCTTCCAGACACCAGTACTGATGAGCACGAGAAGACCCCCAAACATAAAAGACCAAATTGTTAGGGCAGACTTAGGCAGTGCACGTGTGGAACTCACCCAACAACTACTCAGCATACGCCCCTGCCTGTTCCCATGTCTCAATTGTGCCGCCTGCTCCAACGTAATCAGGTCTGACAGTGTCACCCATCCCAGGACCGGGAAGTCCTTTCCCATTCGAGGCTTTTTCACCTGCGAATCCAATTTCATAATCTATATAATTAAATGCCCATGTGGCCTCCTCTACGTCGAAGAAACGATACAGCATGTAAGAGATCGTATCGCCAGTCATAAATCCACAATAAGATGTGGTAAAACGTGGCTCCCCTTGCCTGCCCACTTCACCTCAGCTAGACATTTAGTAGCGCAACTCAAATTTCAAGTTATAGAACAGGTACCACGACCCAGGCGTGGGGGGAACCACATCAAGCTATTAAAGTCAAGAGAAACATATTGGATCTATACTCTTGATACCTTAGCGCCAAAGGGCTTGAATAGAGAAATCGACTGGTTGTTATAATCATTTTACTGATATCTTCTTTTTTTCTCTCCCTCTGCATAGACCCGTTGATCATGATGGTGAGTCAAACACCTATTTTCATTATGACTACCCTCCTCTAGGTTTTTTGTTTTGTTTTTTTGTTTTTTTTGTTCTTTTTGCTTTCCTGTTCTTTTGTGTTTTTAACTTTAATTTTTTATTTTCATTTTTTTGACTTATTTTCCATTTAGTTGTTTGGCTCATTTTTTCTTATATACTTCCAAGGTTTTATTGTTTCACTTCCCCATTTTTATTTGCCTCCGTTCTATTTGTATTTATTTTTTGATTTATATATTTTTTTGTCTATTTTTTTCTGTTCAATTTTTCCTCATTTTTTTATTTATTTTTTTATTTATTTTTCTATTATTTTTTTTATTTTTCACTTATTTTCATTTAAAGTTCTATTTTCTTGCTAATATTTTGTCATTTTTGCTGCCACCCTGCACTTTTCATACTCTAGGGTTACTCTGTGTTAGTCCATGAACTATTACTCCTATTCCATGTGCTCTTTTACTTCCACATAGGTTCCTATGGGATCCTTACTAATAGGCATCACAGGCCCTGCAATATATGCAGGGGTTAGATGTTATACAGGACAGCGCAGGCGCTGTTACAAATGATTACACCTATGGGTCATATTCCTACAACGCTACCTCCTTCATTTAGTGCCCGCGCATGCGCACTCTGCTATACACCTTATGCGGCGGGACTTCCGGTGCTGGGTGACGCACTTCCAGTACCGCGGGTCCCGTTGCGCTTATATACTGGGGCCAGGACGCCACACACAATGTGCCTGATCCAGCAAGGCATGGGAGCTCCGCTTATACTCAAGCTTTGCCAGGTAATCCCCTGATGCACCACTGCACACGCTTCTCTATGTCCTGGACTTCATATATTCTAAGTGTATGCATCTAATTTAGAGGTATGGCATTCTACCAACAGCCCTGTTAACGCCCTGTATTCCCCACAGAAACCCTATATATTCTCCAAGCACGGAAACGCCGCTTGTTCTCCAGCACTGCCAGGTAACACCCTGTTCCACCACTGAGTACGCTTTTCCACCTGCACCCTTGACTATATACACTTTAACCCTATACATTTAATACAGATTTCATCTGCGGTATATCAAGACAAGGCAACCCATATACCATTGTCACGTTATATAAGGTAAACTCCCTTCAGCTTTGAGGTATTAGGTATGGCACTTTATTGGCAGTCCTATTAACACTCTCTACTCCCTACAGATATCCCATATATTTCAAGGATACTATTTGTGCTATATACCCTTTTTTTCACCTTGCTAAGGTAAACCGCCTTCATAGTTATACATCAGCTACCATTTTTTTCACCTTGTGACAAAACATTTTCTTGGGACCCTAGTTCTTCAGCTCTTCTACTTTATCTTATACTTTATAATCCTGCACTGGACCATGTCCTTGATTGGTATTACTCTCCTTCTATCCGGAAACTGGTTGAAATGTCTAGTGTATGCTATGCAATGTACATATATATAATTCTTTCCTTCCTTCCGGGCCTTATTCATGTGTGCTACATTATGGTACACAGTGTTTCCTATGTATATTCTCTTTATTGTTGCTTATATACACTCACTGGCCACTTTATTAGGTACACCTGTCCAACTTCTTGTTAACACTTAATTTCTAATCAGCCAATCACATGGCGGCAACTCAGTGCATTTAGGCATGTAGACATGGTCAAGACAATCTCCTGCAGTTCAAACCGAGCATCAGTATGGGGAAGAAAGGTGATTTGAGTGCCTTTGAACGTGGCATGGTTGTTGGTGCCAGAAGGGCTGGTCTGAGTATTTCAGAAACTGCTGATCTACTGGGATTTTCACGCACAACCATCTCTAGGGTTTACAGAGAATGGTCCGAAAAAGAAAAAAAATCCAGTGAGCGGCAGTTCTGTGGGCGGAAATGCCTTGTTGATGCCAGAGGTCAGAGGAGAATGGGCAGACTGGTTCGAGCTGATAGAAAGGCAACAGTGACTCAAATCGCCACCCGTTACAACCAAGGTAGGCCTAAGAGCATCTCTGAACGCACAGTGAGTCGAACTTTGAGGCAGATGGGCTACAGCAGCAGAAGACCACACCGGGTACCACTCCTTTCAGCTAAGAACAGGAAACTGAGGCTACAATTTGTACAAGCTCATCGAAATTGGACAGTAGAAGATTGGAAAAACGTTGCTTGGTCTGATGAGTCTCGATTTCTGCTGCGACATTCGGATGGTAGGGTCAGAATTTGGCGTAAACAACATGAAAGCATGGATCCATCCTGCCTTGTATGGAGCATCTTTGGGATGTGCAGCCGACAAATCTGCGGCAACAGTGTGATGCCATCATGTCAATATGGACCAAAGTCTCTGAGGAATGCTTCCAGCACCTTGTTGAATCTATGCCACGAAGAATTGAGGCAGTTCTGAAGGCAAAAGGGGGTCCAACCCGTTACTAGCATGGTGTACCTAATAAAGTGGCCGGTGAGTGTATATTTTGTTTTTTCCAGCGACCACATGATAAAGACTTGGGAAGAGTCGAAACGTTGTCAGTTTGACTTCTGGTCGCCTACTGCATTGTTGAATACTATGTTTGTAGCACTTTAATAAATTATAAGTTTGTCACAATATATATCCTCAGAGTTTGCGGTGTATGAAACTCACCTTTGGAGGCAATATGGCGTTCATGATTTAGTGTTGGTAATCTCATTTCATCTCTTTGAGGTAAAGGCGATGCAGTGGTGCCAAACACTTTTCTGCTGTTGGCTTATTTTACATAAAAATAACATAATAAACCAACCTATACTTACATTTCCGCCATAGTCCAGTTAATAATGAGTGTCCCACGATGATCTTCTGTGTAGAACAATGACACCGGGCGATGTCAGGGCTCTACAGGGCCTCCACGATGAACTGACAGGCTGAGGTTTACCTCCATGATGTATCCCTCTGCCTCTGCCGGGAGAGAGGTCAACCATGTTCAATCTCTCACCGACAACGTTATGTGAGAAAATTCCCATGCAGCATTGCCGTAAAGTGAGCCTGAACTCAGGTAACCTCTTCAGAGATGCACTGCAGGAGCCATTATCTCTTGTCAGTGCATTGTGGGAGGCCCTGTAGAGCAGTGACATTACCCGATGTCACTGTTCTATAGGGGAGATCATCGTGGGATACTCTTTATTAATTGGAACAGGGAGTATACTGTTGGTTTATTATTTTTTATTTTTTGCAAGTGATCGATGGCTTTGGGGAATTAGGCGTGTTTGTAAGTATGGTGAAATTAAGAATATTAAAATACTTTTTTCTGGCTGTCTTTATTTAGCTCTTTCACTACTATAGGATAAGTAATGGATAGGTATCTTATTGACAGCCCTCCATTACTAACTGGGCTTAATGTCACCTTACAATCAAAGGTGACATTAACCCCTTATTACCCCCTATGCCACAGGGCAGTGGGAAGAGAGAGGCTAAGTGCCGGAATTTCTGGGGGCGGCTGGTATTTGTAGCCAGGGGTGCCAATATCCATGGCCCCTTCCTAGGCTATGAATTTCAGCCCGCAGCTGTCTGCATAGCCTTTCTGGCTATTAATTATAGGGGGACTCCACATCATTTTTTGGGGGGTCCCCTATTTTAATAGCCAGTAAAGGCTAAATATACAGCTGTGGGCTGAGATTCATAGCCTGGGAAGCTCCATGGGTATTAACACCTCTCCCAGGCTAGAAACATTGGCCCCCAGCCCTCTCTGGTGCAGAAAATTGCTCAGGTGCCCATGCCATTTTTTCCTTTTTTTTAAATTAAAGATATTTTGTGCAGATTTTGTGTGTTTGTTTTTATTTAACTATTTTTATGTACCATTTGATTAGGTTCATTACTAAACATCAGCCTTGGTATTATCTATCTATCTATTATATATCTATTATCTATCTCATATCTATCAATTATCTATCTGTTGTCTATTATCTATCTCTAGTGATGAGCCAATAGCATTGTTTCTCGGGTCTCCTCGAGCATGCTCGGGTGATCTCCGAGTATTTGTTAGTGCTCGGAGATTTCGTTTTCATCACCTCAGCTGCATGATTTACGGCTGCTGGACAGCCTGAATGCATGTGGGAATTCCCTAACAAACAGGCATTCCTCACATTCATATTCAGCCTGTCTGTGTGTGTGTGCAAACATTATTCTTCAATGGAGAATGCAAAATAAGAGGTTGGACAAAGAAATGACATCACAATTCTTTTTTTTGTTAAATAATAGATCTTTATTTAGCTTACAAAAACCAGACAAATCAGCATAAAAAATCTGCATCAAATCCGCATCAAAAACGCATCAAATCCACATGGATTTTTACGTGCATTTTCTGGCAAGAGGTGCAGATTCTGTGCAGAAAATTCTGCAGGCAAATATGCAACATGTGCACATACCCTAACTGTGCATATTGAGCAAAGAATAAACCTGTTCTGAATTTGAAAATCAGAGACTAGTAGCACCCATGTTGACATTTTTAAATTACTTTACCAGCTCAAAGCTCCTACCAAATATTAAAACTAATTGAGAATACCTGTTTGACATTAGTGTTAGTTCTATTTTCTGAGACTCTAAACACTAGTTTTTGTATTACTGTCTTATTTCTTCCTTCTCTTCATTCCTTTTTTCCTTCCTTCCCTCATATCTGCCTTCATTCTTTTACACCCTTCCTCATTCCATTCTTCATTCTTTCCTTCTTACCCATTGTTTGTCAACAAGTAACAGTTTCTTGTATTGTAAATTAAAGGGATTGTCCAGGCTTTTTTTCATATTGTATGTCTGTGTCTAGGTTGCAGATTGCTGACAATTTGAAGTATACTCCCTGTCAGCATTCTGCACCGTTGCCTAGATACCACACTTTAATATGTGACTAGCTCTCTCCTGATTCTAGAGCAGCAGGTCATACCCAGTCTAGTGTTTTCCTGTCTAGCAAAGACAATACATCCCCAGTCTCTGCCAGACTCCCCTCCTGACTTCTCTGGAAATGATTCCAGCACTTGTGAAGAGAATTTTCAGTCTCCTGATATCTGCACACTGTAGCTCATTGAGAGGCAGCTGCATCAAGCTCTCCAATCAGCTGTTAGCTGTGACAAGGATAGGGGCCGAAGGGACCATGCAATGAGGCTCTCTTTCCTCTGACTGAGGGAAGCACTCATTTGAACAGGGAGACCAGAGAGCAGGGACTGCAGCTGTCACAGCTCTCTGATTACAGGTCCTTTATACTAAACTCATACAGGATAGATCCTGTATTCATCACACACTACCCTGGTTCGGCATATAGCCCCCATTTTTTCCTCCCACAGCTCCAGTGCCTGACACATGGCCCCACCCACACCTGTCTCTGCTATCTCCCAAGTCTGCACTGCCCAGCAAGGACAGATCAAGCAGTAATGGAGAAGAGGTGATAAGAAGTAGGCAAGAGATTGAGATAGGAGGAGACAAAGTGATCCAGAATTATAGGTGAGGGGATAAAGAGTGGAGGAAGCTGAAAGGACGGTTATGTCACCATTGTCTTCACTAACACAAAACCTCAATATATCTATATATGATAGAGATGTAGCTAAGTTGAATTTGTCACATAAATCTCTGCTACATCTGGACAAGCTTCTTTACTACATTTGATATTTTAAATGTCACAAGATGAGCTCTGCTACATCTGAGTAGCTCATCTGTAAAGACACAGCTATACGGCTTTATAACAGATGAATTTGTTTTCCATAATCCTTATCTTTAGAATGGTGCATGTGCTGTACGTGTATTTACCCATCCCAATGCAGCCAATTTCTGTTTTTGTGTTTTGGACCCATAGTCCATAGCATTTTTTTAGATTTCTATTCACATAGACATATGAGGGCTTGTTATTTTGAGGGATGAGTTGTACCTATGAGTGAAATCCAATTCATTTTATCATATAGTTTATTGTAAAATGGGAAAAAAATCCAATTGTGATGAAAAACATGCAATTCTTACATTGTTTTCATGTAATTGTTTTTCCGGCATACATTGTTTGGTAAAAATGTCCTGGCATCATGATTCTCCTTATCAGTACGATTACAGCTATACCAAATATCTAGGTTTTTTCATTTTAGCAGTAAAAGTGCTTTCAGAACACAAATAATGCAAAGAAAACACACACACACGCTTCTCCAAAAATGAGAATATCATCAAAAAGTTATATTATTTCAGTTCTTCAATACAAAAAGTGAAACTCATATAACATATAGAGTCATTACAAACAGATGATCTATTTCAAGTGTTTATTTCTGTTAATGTTGATGATTATGGCTTACAGCCAATGAAAACCCAAAAGTCATTATCTCAGTAAGTTAGAATACTTTATAACACCAGCTTAAACAATTATTTTAAAATCCGAAATGTTGGCCTAATGAAAATGCATATTCAGTAAATGCACTCAATACTTAGTCGGGGCTCCTTTTGCATCAATTACTGCATCAATGCGACGTGGCATGGAGGCAATCAGCCTGTGGCACTGCTGAGGTGTTATGGAAGCCCAGGATTCTTTGAAAGCAGTCTTCAGCTCATCTGCATTGTTGGGTTTGGTGTTTCTTGTCTTCCTCTTGACAACACACCATAGATTCTCTTTGGGGTTAAGGTAAAGCGAGTTTGTAGGCCCACCATGCACAGTAATTCTGTTGCTTTTAAACCAGTTATTGGTACTTTTGGCAGTGTGGATAGGTGCAAAGGCCTGCTGGAGAAATAAATTTCCATCTCCAAAAAGCTTGTCAGCAGAGGGAAGCATGAAATTCTCTAAAATTTACTGGTAGACGGCTATGCTGACTTTGGTGTTGATAAAACACAGTGGGCTTACACCAGCAGATGACATGGCTCCCCAAGCCATCACTGATTGTGGAAACTTCACACTAGACCTCAAGCAGCTTGGATTGTGTGCCTCTACACTCTTCCTCCAGACTCTTTCCAAATGAAATGCAAAATTTACTTTAATTTGAAAACATCTTGAACCACTGAGCAACAGTCCAGGTTTTTTTCTCCTTGGCCGAGGTAATTGTTTATTGGTCATGAGTGGCTTGACACAAGGCATGCGACACTTGTAGCCCATGTCCTGGATACCTCTGTAGTCTGTATGTGGTGGCTCGGAAGCAATCACTCCAGCAGCAGTCCACTCCTTGTGAATCTCCCCCAAATTTTTGAAAGTTCTATTCTTAACAATGCTTTCAAGGCTGCAGTTATCCCAGTTGCTTGACACTTTTATGCTTGGATACAGCACTCTGTGAACAGCCAGCTTCTTTAGCAATGACTTTTTGTGGCTTACCCTCCTTGTGGAGTGTATCATTGACTGCTTTCTGGACATCCGCCAAGTCAGCAGTCTTCCCCATGATTATAGAGCCTACTGAAACAGACTAAGGGACCTTTTTAAATGCTTAGGAAGCCTTTGCAGGTATTTTTGTTAATTATTCTAATTTACTGAGATAATGACTTTTGGGTTTTCATTGGCTATAAGAAACACTTGAAATAGATCACTCTGTTTGTAATGACTCTACATAATATATGTATATACACTTTTTGTATTGAAGAACTGAAATAAATTAACTTTTTTATATCATTTTGTGAGAAGCACCTGTATATATACAGTTGTGCTCAAAAGGTTACATACCCCGGCATAATTTTTGCTTTCTTGACCTTTTTTCAGAGAATATGAATAATAACTAGTGTTGAGCATTCCGATACCGCAAGTATCGGGTATCGGCCGATACTTGCGGGTATCGGAATTCCGATACCGAGATCCGATACTTTTGTGGTATCGGGTATCGGTATCGAAACAACATTAATGTGTAAAATAAAGAATTAAAATAAAAAATATTGCTATACTCACCTCTCCGACGCAGCCTAGACCTCACCGAGGGAACCGGCAGCGTTGTTTGCTTAAAATGCGCGCTTTTACTTCCTTCCGTGACGTCACGGCTTGTGATTGGTCGCGTGCCGCCCATGTGGCCGCGACGCGACCAATCACAGCAAGCCGTGATGTAATTTTCAGGTCCTCAATGCCTAATTCTAGGCATTCATGATTTTAAAATTACGTTCCGGCTTGTGATTGGTCGCGTCGCGGTCACATGGGCGACGTGACCAATCACAAGCCGTGATGTCACGGGAGGCAGGAGACGCGCGCATTTTTAAAATTACGTCACGGCTTGTGATTGGTTGCGTGCCGCTCATGTGACCGTGACGCGACCAATCACAGCAAGCCGTGACGTAATTTCAGGTCCTGATGCCTATTTCTGCATTCAGGACCTGAAATTACGTCACGGCTTGCTGTGATTGGTCACGTCGCGGTCACATGGGCGGCACGCAACCAATCACAAGCCGTGACGTAATTTTAAAAATGCGCGCGTCTCCTGCCTCCCGTGACGTCACGGCTTGTGATTGGTCGCGTCGCCTATGTGACCGCGACGTGACCAATCACAAGCCGGAACGTAATTTTAAAATCATGAATGCCTAGAATTAGGCATCCGGGACCTGAAAATTACGTCACGGCTTGCTGTGATTGGTCGCGTCGCGGCCACATGGGCAGCACGCGACCAATCACAAGCCGTGACGTCACGGAAGGAAGTAAAAGCGCGCATTTTAAGCAAACAACGCTGCCGGTTCCCTCGGTGAGGTCCAGGCTGCGTCGGAGAGGTGAGTATAGCAATATTTTTTTATTTTAATTCTTTATTTTACACATTAATATGGATCCCAGGGCCTGAAGGAGAGTTTCCTCTCCTTCAGACCCTGGGAACCATCAGGATACCGTCCGATAGTTGAGTCCCATTGACTTGTATTGGTATCGGGTATCGGTATCGGATTAGATCCGATACTTTGCCGGTATCGGCCGATACTTTCCGATACCGATACTTTCAAGTATCGGACGGTATCGCTCAACACTAATAATAACACTAAAACTTTTTCTCCACTCATGGTTAGTGGTTGGGTGAAGCCATTTATTGTCAAACTACTGTGTTTTCTCTTTTTAAATCATAATGACAACCCTAAACATTCAAATGACCCTGATCTAAAGTTCACATACCCTGGTGATTTTGGCCTGATAACATGCACAGAAGTTGACACAAATGGGTTTGAATGGCTACTACTACTACTACTACTAATAATAATCTTTATAGCACCAACATATTCCGTAGCGCTTTACAGTTTAACAGTTTCAAAACACAAGTCATAAGTAACAACGTTAAGAATGCAATCATTAAAGCAAAATAAGACAACCCTGCTCATGAGAGCTTACAGTCTACAATGAGGTGGGGGAGATACAAGGTACAGGTGTGTATTTACAATCATGTATATACAATGACGGTCCAGCCATCTTGAGGGATAGATGGAGCTGGTGAATGGGCTACGCACACACACGTACACATAAAATGACTTAGATTAGTGAACGTGATAGGCCGCTCTGAACTATGCAAATTGTGGATAGTCCTAATTTCTTGGGGTAGAGCAACTAAAGATAACATCCTCACCTGTGACCTGTTTGCTTGTAATCAGTTTATGTGCATAAAAGCTGAGTGAGTTTCTGGGATCCAGACAGACTTTTGCATCTTTCATCCAGCCACTGACGTTTCTGGATTGTGAGTCATGGGGAAAGCAAAGAATTGTCAATTGATCTACGGGAAAAGGTAGTTGAACTGTATAAACAGGAAAGGGATACAAAAAGATATCCAAGGAATTGATAATGCCAGTCAGCGGCATTCAAGCTGTGCTTAACAAATGTAAAATCAGGGGCTCTAAAAACAAAATCACATCAGGTAGACCAACAAAAATGTCATCCACAACTGCCAGGATAATTGTTCAGGATGCAAAGGAAAACCCACAAACAACATCAGATGAAATGCAGGACTCTCTGAAAACTAGCGGTGTGGCTGTTTCAAGATGCACAGTATGGAGGCACTTGAAGAAAAATGGGCTGCATGGTCGAGTCGCCAGAAGAAAGCCATTACTGCGTAAATGCCACAAAGTATCTCGCTTACAATATGCATAACAGCACAGAGAGAAGCCTCAAAACTTCTGGAACAAGGTAATTTCGAGTGATGAGACCAAAATTGAACTTTTTGGCCACAACTATAAACATTGCATTTGGAGAGAGGTCAATAAGGCCTATGATGAAAGGAACGCCATTCCTACTGTAAAGGTGGATCACTGATGTTTTGCGGATGTGTGAGTTAAAAAGCAACAGGAAACTTGATCAAAGTTGAAGGGAAGGTGAATACAGCACGTTATCAGCAAATACTGGAGGCAAATTTGCAATAATCAGCCCATAAGCTGCGCATGGGACATATTTGGATGTTCCAACATGACAATGATCAAAAACACAAGGCCAAGTCGACCTGTCATTGGCTACACCAAAACAAAGTGAAGGTTCCGGAGTGGCCATCTTAGTCTCCTGAACTCAATATCATTGAGCCACTCTGGGGAAATCTCAAGCACACAGTTCATGCTAGACAGCCCAAGAATTTACAGGAACTAGAGGCTTTTTGCCAAGAACAGTAGGCAGCTTTACCATCTGAGAAAATAAACAACCTCATTCTCAACTACCACAAAAGACTTCAAGCTGTCATTGATGTTAAAGGGAGCAATACATGGTATTAAGAAATGGGGTATGTGAACTTTTGATCAGGGTCATTTAGATGTTTTGGGTCATCATTATGATTTAAAAAGAGAAACCTCAGTAGTTTGACAATAAATGGCTTCACCCAACCAATAACCATGAGTGGAGAAAAAGTTTTGGTGTTATCACTCATATTCTCTGAAAAAAAGGCCAAGAAAGCAAAAATTCTGCTGGGATATGTAAACTTTTGAGCACAACTGTATTTTGTCACATTTTCCCGAGGCCCATAATATTTTCATTTTTTGTTATATGAAGATGTGTAACAGCTTTTTTTTTTGCAGGTTAAGACAACTTTGTTGTATGCTATGTTGGGATAGATATGACATTTGGATCACTTCACATTGAATTTATTTGCGTAGACCAAAACAACACAATTTCAGAGATTTGAAATCTTTTCTGTTGACAGAGCTTACCAATCGGGTTTTTTCAATTTTACATTTTGATAAATCAAATTTTAGAGTGATGTGACAATACCAAATGTGTGTTTTTTTAATATCCTTGTTTTTAACCCCTTAGTGACAGAGAAAATTTTGAACTTAATGACCAAGCCAATTTTTACAATTCTGATTACTGTCACTTTATGATGTCATAGCTCTGGAACGCTTCAACGGATCCCACTGATTCTGATAATGATTTTTCATGACATATTGTACTTCATGTTAATGGTAAAAATTTCTTTGATATGACTTGCGTTTATTTATGAAAAAAATGAAATTTTTGCAAAAATGTTGAAAATTTTGCAATTTTCAAACTTATAATTTGTGTGCCCTTAAATCAGAAAGTCATATCACACAAATTAGTTAATGAATAACATTTCCCACATGTCTGCTTTATATTAGCACAATTTTGGAAACTTTTTTTTGTTAGAAAGTTATAACTAAAAGTTGACCAGCGATTTCTCATTTTTCCAACAAAATTTACAAAACCATTTTTTTAGGGACCACCTCACATTTGAAGTGAATTTAAGGGGTCAATATAATAGAAAATATCCAAAATTAACTCCATTCTAAAAATTGCACCACTTAAGGTGCGAAAAACCACATTCAAGAAGTTTATTAACCCTTCAGGTGCTTCACGAGAACTAAAGTAATGTGGAAGGAAAAAATGAACATTTTACTTTTATCACAAAAAATGTACTTTTTTACAAAATTATTTATTTTCACAAGGGTAACAAGAGAAAATGAACCACAAAATTCGTGGTGCAGTTTCTCCTGAGAATACCGTTTATTGTATGTGGATGAAAGCCACTGTTTTGGCGCATATGGCAGGGCTCAGAAGGGAAGGAGCAACATTTGACTTTTTGAAACGAAAATTAGCTTCAAGCAATGGTGAGTGCCATATCACGTTTGGAGCCCCCAGATATACTTAAACAGCAGAAACCTTCCAATTCTAGATCCAACCCTAACACAGCCCTAACCCCAACCCTAGCCCCAACACACCCTTAACCATAACCATAACCCTAACCATAACCCTAACCTCAACACCACAACCCTAAACCCATCACCAAAACCCTAACCCCAACACCACAACCCTAACCCCAATACAACCCTAGCCCCAACCCTAACCCCAATCCTAACCCTAGCTCTAACCCTAGCTCTAGCCCCAACCTCAACAGAAATAAATACTTTTTTTAATCTTTATTTTTACCTAACTAAGGGGGTGATAAAGTGGTTATGATTTACTATTTTTGTTATTTTGATTGATTTACTATTGTTGCCGGGTGCCGGCCGATTTCGGCAGGTGCACAGTGCAAGTGCTCGCCATTTTCTTCCCAGAAGAAGGCCGAGGGCTGGGGGACATTACCAGGAGATGCAGGAGGTGCCAGGGAGACCAGGGGGGCTCGGGGGACCACATTTCTCTCTCCTCTGATGTGCTAAATCATATCAGAGGAGAGATAAATAGATAAGAAATCAGACTTTTTTGTGGTCACCATTATTCCGTGAATAATGGTGATCACAACACTGGGGTTGGTAAAAACCGACACGAATCATGTTCTCCGGGGTCTCCACTACCCCCGGCAGCCCGAGACCTTGGAGAGTTTCCGACGCTGGGGGGTGCTGTAACCTTATTTCGCAACGCTATTAAAAAGCGGTGTTGTGGGATAAGTACCCTTAACTGCCGCAGTTAAAAGGCGTATTGGCGGTTGTTAAGGGGTTAATGGGGGAAGAGAAGGCGATTCCAAAGTTGTTTTTTTAATCTTTCATATTTGCAATTTTTTTTCTTTTAAATTTTCACTGTATTTATTAGCATTGTCCAACTGCTTGCACTATATACTGCAGGACAGTGTGTCCGTAAAGTCATGGTGCACTTTTGACCAGACACTGGAAAGCAACAAAAAACGATAGAAATGTGAAATCGGCTCCAAATAAAAGAAAAACTCTCCCTGTTTCATACCTTTTCAGTGCAGTTCGAAGTGGGCTCCATTTGTTGCCCTACACACATCCAAACGATAGTGAAGTTCTTGCCACACATGGGTAGCCCATATTCGGACATTATAGCGATTGTAACAACCATGCCGGCATCACTGCATGGCCTCCCATCCCCCACCTGCCTTACACATCAACATACTTACTACTCCGGGCCTTGCTGTGAGTTCTGTCTTCTGCCAGTTCCATGCTGTGTGCCTCATGTCTCCTGCCTGCTCTGTGCATGCTTCCTGGCTGTGTGCATAGGGGTGGTGCTAGTGATTCCTGATTCTTATTGAGACTGTGTGCACCTTCCTAAGGTGTCTCTGGCCAATTGCCAAGAGGCCTTTGATACTTAAGGCATCCCCACCCATTTCTCCCTCAGTGTCTTGCTACTGAGCTGCCAGGTTCTCTCCTCTCTCAGCCACCCAGTGGGGCTCTGTACCCTGGCCTGAACCTGTGTTTTCTTGTCTCAGGCACCCATTGGGGCTTTGTACCCTGGTCTGAATCCTTGTCTTTGTGCCTTGTCCCATTCCTGTTCTTGTCTGTTCTCTGGTCTATATCTGTTCCTGTTGTTTCCTTGACTGTTGCCTTTCCCACTCAGCTGTGCATACCCTTGTGTCATTCCTTCCTGCTCCGCTCACCTCAACCTGTGGCTCTGTGGCCTACAGCGGTTCTGCTCTTTGCTCTGCCTCCTTCAGCTCTGCTCTTAGATCCACCTCCTGTGATTCTGCTCTTAGCTCTGCCTCCTACATTTCTGCTCTTAGTTCCACCTCCTACAGTTCTGCTCTTAGCTCCACCTCCTGTGGTTCTGCTCTTAGCATCGCCTTCCACGTTTCTGCTCTTAGCTCCGCCTCCTGTAGTTCTGCTTTGCATCTGTTTCTTGCGGATCTGCTCTACTTCCGTTCTGCAACCTGTGGGTCAGGTCCCTACCTGTTCCCATATTCCCTCCTATCTGAACAGGTCCCTACCTGTTTCCATATACCTGTCTGTATTCCGGTCCCTACCTAGTCAGTACCTGTCCTGCCAGAGTACTAGCCTTGTCTGCCTGTCCTGCCAGCCGTGTCCTGCCAGTGTCTCAGCCGTGCCCACCTGCCAGTGTCTCAGCCGGGCCCGCCTGCCAGTGTCTCAGCCATGCACACCTGCCAGTGTCTCAGCCATGCCCACCTGCTTGTGTCTCAGCCATGCCCACCTGATTGTGTCTCAGCCGTGCCTGCCTGCCTGTGTCTCAGCCATACCTGCCTGCCTGTGTCTCAGCTGTGCCTGCCTGCCAGTCAAGCCCTTTGCCTGCTCCTGTCCTAGCATTCCATCCCCTGGTGGGATCAGCAGCCACAGCCAGACACCACCCTGGAGTGGTACCTGGCAGCTACCTGCCGCACAAGCCTGACCTCATCATCAGAGGCTCCAGTGAACACCAAGGTAGCTGCTTAGTCAAGCCCCTTCCAGGGTAGTCTGGTTTGTGGCGCAGTGGGAACACAACCCCCACACTCGTGCCAACCAGTCAGGGTGCAAATGTTGCAGCGATGAACATATCTACAGATATGGAAGGTTGCCTCATCGCTAAACAAAATCTTCTGCTAAAATCTTAAAATCTTACATATCTGTAGCAAACGCGAATCATTTGGGTCTATCCTCCGGTTTGATAGCGTGCAACAGCCGCAATTTGTACCCCGTAAAACAGAGACTTTCTTTAACACCTTGTGAACTGTAGTCTTGCTCAGGTGTACATGTTGAGCACATGCATGCACATATTTTTTAGGGCTCCTTAGGTAGGTATCCCGTATAGCCTATACAGATTCGTCACTGACTGATGGCCTACCAGAACAGGGTTTCTCCACCAAACTGCCGGTTTCCTTCAACTGCTTATCCCACCAAGTATTGTTATTCCTATGTGGTGGCGCTTCGTAATAAACATGCCGATATTCACGTAGCACTTTGGTCATGGATTTGAATTTAGCGAGCCACAGAACACACTGAAATTTCCTCTGTACTGTCCACATCTCGACTGGCATGGGAAACCACACAGTTGGCATAAACTTGTTGTTGCATGATGTCACAGACCTGGCAGTCTATTAATCAGAGTTCAGTTTATCAGGGGTTAATCTGACTGGGAGCTCAGCAACAGCTTAAATGAGATTGTTTATATAGGTCACCAATATATATATACAATTAAAGATATAAAAAAAAATACACACTCAAAGAGATCAATTAAATATGAGGAGAACTTGAATCATAATGTATCTCAAAATATAAATAAATATTTTATTAAGGGTAGATATTTACCACATAGACTAAATACAAATACATATAATAGGATATGATAAAATAGTGTGATCTGCCCCAAAAAAGAGTAACAGTCACAGGGTGAATCAAGACAACATATTATGCTAAATAATTACATATACATGTAGAAAGCAATGCACATAAGCACTGTAACTTAAACAGGTAGGACAATCTGTTAGTCACTTGTTTGTACCAAGACTAATCAGTTCCACCTATAACTATCATACCCCTTTTGAAAAAGCAGACCGCGAAACATGCGTCAGGGGGCCGCCTGTGGAATCTGAGGGAATCATCCACCTATATGGGTAAGGCTGGTTTCACACTTGCGTTTTTGTCTGCAGCGTTTTTTGCACAAAAAACGCATGCGTTTTTTTCTCCTATATTTAACATTGAAAACGCATGCGTTTTTTTGCACATGCGTTTGGTCGCGTTTTCAAACGCATGCGTTTTTTGTCTGCATGCGTTCATTTTCAAAAATGCTATCTGCAGTATTTTCTTGCGCGTTTTTTTTGCCGCGAAAAAACGCATGCGTTTTTTCGCGGCAAAAAAATGCATTGCTGTCTATGTAAACGCATGCGTTTTTAAGCACATGCGTTTGTTTGCGCTAAAAACGCATGCGTTTTTATAGAAAAAAAACCAGAAAACACACTGAAAAGCCACCCACCACCATCAAGGTGATAAAGGGATCTAAACCCTAACCCTAACTCTACCCCTAACCTCACCCCTAACCGTTTAATGAACATTTTCTGACAGTCATATTGCCACGTATTTAAGTGCCACGTATCACGTATTTCAGTGCCACGTGCCACGTGCCACGTATTTAATACGTGGCACGTGGCACTTAAATATGTGGCACGTGGCACTTTAATACGTGGCACGTGGCACTTAAATACGTGGCACGTGCCACTTAAATACGTGGCAAGTGGCATACGTGGCACTGAAATACGTGGCACGTGGCACTTTAATACGTGGCACGTGGCACTTAAATATGTGGCACGTGGCACTTTAATACGTGGCACGTGGCACTTAAATATGTGGCACTTAAAGTGCCACGTGCCACATATTTAAGTGCCACGTGCCACGTATTAAAGTGCCACATGCCACGTATTAAAGTGCCACGTGCCACGTATTTCAGTGCCACGTATGCCACGTGCCACGTATTTAAGTGCCACGTGCCACGTATTAAAGTGCCACGTGCCACATATTTAAGTGCCACGTGCCACGTATTTAAGTGCCACGTGCCACGTATTTAAGTGCCACGTATTTGAGTGCCACGTATTTAAGTACCACGTATTTCAGTTGCACGTATTTCAGTGCCACGTATTTCAGTCACGTTTAGGGTTAGGGTTAGGGGTAGGGGTAGGGTTAGGGTTTTCTTGTTTTTTCTTGTGTTTTCTTGTGTTTTCTTGTGTTTTTCTATAAAAACGCATGCGTCTAAAAACGCATGCGTTTTACCGCGTTTACATGCGTTTTTCACACATGCGTTTTTTAAAAAAACGCATGCAGACAAAAACGCAAGTGTGAAACCAGCCTAAGCTGTCTGATTTTTGCTAGCGTTTGCGCTTATACTTATGGCATTGTGATACCAGACTTCACTCTATGGAGGTACTTGGGACTGTGGGACTGTTTCACAAGTCCCTAATGTGATTAGCAAACACCTCTCTAGCAAAACCCAGGGTGTTAACCCTTGATTGTTTCCTCTTATTCCTATACCATTAGCTTCCTCTACACCCTAGTTTTGGCTATGTGCCTGTTTCTTATTGTAATATAATTTGTTATTATTGGTCTAAATAAAATTTATACTATTTTATTAATATGAGTTTTGGGATTCTATTACTCCGTTCTCTTGTGTTATATATATGTGGGAGTTTCCTGAATGGTCCTATAGATTTGGACAGCATCATTGGAGGAGGTATACAATCGAACTTCTGGCCACAAAACTATTGTAGGATTTTTGAGTTTTTTGTTAAAATTATCACCATGTTTAGGGCTAGCATGCATTGCTAAAAACCATTACAATGTATCAGACATAAGTAGCATAAGGTATGCATCAATAAATCAAGGGTTAATTATCCATATTGTGTCTCCTCTTGTCCACGATGTAACCGCAAACCCGATTCGCGTTTCGCGAGTATAAACACTCGCTTCCTCAAGGGGGCCTCTCGCACAGAGCAGATCGGAGCACAGCTGCGGAGGGGGAGAAATTAATTTCTCCATCACCTCTGTTGCCGGGGTCAGTGTATAACACACATCACTTGGATGATATCCGAGTGATGTGCGTTGTTTCACTCGCACTCATAGACTTATATGGGTGCGAGTGAGCTGAGACTCGGCTGAGTGTCGGTGACAATCGCAGCATGCTGTGATTTCACTTGCATGTTGAAAACGGTCGAGGATACAAACGATGATGGGACCTGCCCCATAGAGGAATACTGGTCCGAGTGCTATACGATTTTTTTATCTCATAGCACTAGTCCGTATTATACGGTAGTGTGACTCTGGTCTTAGAGTGACTGCCTACTTGTAGTTTCAAACCAGGCAATCCCTTTAATAGTGCACCAGCATGGGGGCACAACATTCTGTGCATCCCACTTAAATCCCATTACGTACAAAATGATGGGGGGAAAAATGATGAAAATTTTTTTCCCTACTGCTAGCAAGAAGTCATTTTTTTATTTTTTTTTAACACAGCTCTACTATATCTAACAAGCTATGCCTGCTCCATTAGACAACCACAGCTCTGCTACATCTCTAGTACATTAAATACAAGCATAGTTCCCATCAATGGAGGAATTACCAGCCCCATCAATAGCATCAATTATGCATAGAAAAGGACTAAATATGGGAGTCTACATATATACACAATTTTTATATGTATACAAAAATGCCACGTTCAATTTATATTAGAAATTACCAAAGATTGGGCCCCATTACTGGACAAAGTAACCAATTCATTACAACTGACATTGACAGGGGAATGTAGGGGACATGTGCAGCGCCCCAGAGTCCTGGTCATTGCAGTACTGTTGCTCCGCCACTAAGGGGAGTGATGGTATGTCTGATTGCACTAAAAGAGTTCACCTTGCAGGTATAACAGACACACATTACACTTCACACTCTGGCTGCCAGGGGGAGCAAAAGGTCCTATCTACTAGGCCACTCCTCACACATGGGTAAAACTGGGGGTTGGATAGGAAGTCAGGTAGAAAGTAGCTGGGGAGAGTTCGAGAGAGGACCTGTCAGGGGTGGGATCCTGACAGCGGCCTTAGCACAGACAGATCGTTACGGAGCCATGCCTGAGCCTTTAGCGGCAGACTCCTAAGGAAGGACACGAAGTGAAGCATATTGTGGAGAAGTGAGAAACGGGATCACAGCACAAAGGAGATAGAACCAGAAGGAGTCGTGCCCCAAGATCAGCAACATCCTTCTGAGGCGCGTAGCCGGCGGACGGAACGCCGAGGAAGTAAGAGACTGTACGCATTACTTTGAACTACGGCCGGGCAGTTAACTTTAGGTTGGCTGTCTCACCTTTACACCTAACGAAGACAATGGAGGCAATTGTGGGAGAGGGGCGTCTCTAGGGTCCCTATAAAATAACTCCAGGCCTACCCCGTCATACGGGTGCCTCCTATCCATATCATCTGGGGGACGGAGAGTGAAAGAACAGAAACATACACAACAGTTGTGAGGACTATCCCGGGGTGCTCAGCAGGGAAGTACTACAACACCCAGGCGCTAGTAGGTAGGCTACTGATTTCCACCTGCAAAGGGAACTCTGGATGTGCCTTCGGACCGGCCGGTCTCAGCCAGCCCTGTTAGCAGTGCTCTGGATTGTGGATGCTGAAGCCTTCAGTAAAGAGGTAAAGAGACTGCAACCCTGTGTCCTCGTTATTTACTGCGACCTACACCGTCATCTACATCTTTAATTGGGCGCCCCTTAGCAGGGCCACGGACTGGGTCAGGCCACCGTGACATCCCCAGAACCGAGAGAGAGACCCGGTACCCCGCTGCCCTGCATTTGGGGGCCGCTCCAACTTGGCCTCACGAACAGGATGTACTTAAGCCTGAAGAATCAGGTCATGTGTGTCTTGGAACTGTGACTGAATTGTGCTTGAATAGTGATTTATTGCAAAGACTGTGTATTGCTATTTGCTGCCAAAATCTGCCATTGCCGCGCCGTGCGGAGCACGAGGGGAGGAGCCATAGCTTCGTGGGCTGAGCCGGCCGAAAAGAGCGCGGGACAAGAAGATGTGGTGAGGTGCCGATTCCGGTAGAGAAACCCCCGACTTCCAGCAGGTTAGCAGGGGGAAGGAACGGCCATGTCTGATTCGGGAGGAGCGGAGGCGGCGGTCGCAGACGCAGACCCAGGGGTTGCTCCGGGCCCCGCAGTAGATGCAGCCGCGGGCCTTGTACCACCGCCGGTTGCCACAGAGCTTGCCGCCCCCATCAGCCAGCCAGATACTGCCGCGGCTACAGCAGCCATAATGCCCTTCTCCATGCCGTACCTACCTGGAGCAACCTGGCTCCCGCGATACTCTGGAGAATCGCATACACTAACTGACTTTAAGGAAGGGATCTGCAGCCTGCTCGAGTTCTATCCCTTGACAGAGCCTCAGAAAGTTCATATATGATAACAGGCCAACTCTTTGGAGCGGCTCTGAGAGAAGTGAAGTCCTGGCCCGCCGCGAATAAGAGAACTGCGCAGCAGGTCTTCGCAAAGCTTAAAGCAACCTTTGACACCCGCACCGCTACATAAATTAAATTGACGCTCTATGGGTGCAAGCAGAGGCCGCAGGATAGCTTATGGGACTATGCCCTTAATCTCCAGGAGGCACTGCGGGCCATCAAGCAGAGTGACCCAAATAGCATGCAAGATGAAGATAAACTCCTGAATGAGCGGTTCATCGAGGGGCTCCTGTGCAGTCACCAAAGGGCTCAATTACACTTCCTGGCCATGCAGAATCCAGACCTGACTTTTGCGCAATTCAAAGATAAAGCCATCCAGGCGCAACCGGAGCAACAGCCCAGCCATGCCGTGCTTCCCAGGCATCAAGCCCTCACGTACCACCAGGAGGTGGCGCCGGATACGCCAGTTTCCGCCGAGGCCGATGCCCAGATCCTGGAAGACGACTCCCCTGCAGGACTATGCCTCCAGATGCAGGAGCTGACCAAGAGCGTTGCCGCCCTAGCCCGGACCATACAGTCTCTACAGGAGGCCCCCAAGGAGAAGATCCATCTGGCTTCCAGACCGGAAGATGTCCCCTGGCAGCGACAGAGGAGGATGCCATCGACCAGAGGCAGGGACGATGATTGCTTTCATCGGGACGGACGACCTATCTGCCACCGCTGCCACCAGGTGGGCCATCTTGCAAGGTACTGTCATTTAAACGAGCAACCCCTGGGGCAGAGGGCCAACCCCCAGGAGTAGGACCATCAGGCCCGCAAAACGGGAGAACCAAATACATCGGAGGGCGACCAGTTCTCCCCATCGTGATCGACGCTATCCCCATGAACGCTTTGCTGGACACCGGTTCCCAGGTGACGACTATGCCTTACATCCTTTATAAACGTTATTGGGAGGACACCGACATTACCTGTGGCCCCGATGATGATTTTACCATAATAGCCAGTAACGGTCAGCCCTTGCCACAAGTGGGGTACAAAGAGGTCACCATTAAAGTGGGGCGGGTAGAATTGGAGGCCCAAGGGATTGCAATTGTTGATATTGACCGCCGTGAATGTAATCCCATGATGACCATTGGTACTAATGTCATAGAAAATTGTCATGCAGAAGTTATTGTCCCATTACAGCAGGTAGCAGAAACAGCTGGTTACAGTGAACAACATGCCCTGCAAAAAGAAATCAGGGCTCTGATGCAGAGACAGCAGGTGGAGTTGACTGGTGGCGAAATTGGTCGTGTCACAGTGAGTGATTCAAACCCCATTGCGATACCCCCCAGGAGTGAAATGTTAATATGGTGTCGAGCAGCCATAGGCCTCAGGGGTAAAGACTATCAGGCCCTGGTAGAACCCGTATATTCAGATAATAGGCCTACCCTCCTGACAGCCAGAGGGGTGGTTGACGTCCGCAAGGGGAGGGTGCCAGTACGTGTTCTTAACTGTGGGAGGAAGAAGTCCACCTAACCAAATATGCCACACTTGCTAAACTGTTTACTGTTAATAATAGTGTGATACAGGCACCCGGACCCTTGGTCCCCTCCAATCCGGCGGAGAACAACGGTTCTGCAGGGCAACGGAAAGATTGGTGTCGGGAATTGCACGTGGGCACTGACTCTACCCCACCTCACCAGAAACAGGGGGCCTACAGGGTGTTTCATGAGTATGAGCGGGTATTCAGCAAGCACCCCCTAGATTTTGGGCAGGTAAAAGGGATTCAACATCATATCCCCACAGGAGACCATCCACCCATAAAAGAGAGATACCGTCCTGTGCCCCCAGCTCATTATCAGTGTGCCAAGGACATGTTGCAGGAGATGAAGGAGGCTGGGGTAGTGAGACAGTTGTAGCCCCTGGGCAGCTCTGTTAGTCCTCGTTAGGAAGAAAGATGGCACCATGAGGATGTGTGTTGATTATAGGCAGCTAAATCGCATTACACATAAGGATGCATATCCACTGCCCAGGATAAAGGAGTCCTTGGCTGCTTTAAAGTCTGCTAACTACTTTTCTACCTTGGATCTCACCAGTGGGTACTGGCAGGTTCCCGTGGCAGAGGCGGACAAGGAAAAGATGGCCTTCACGGTTCTGATGGGTCTCTGCGAGTTCAACTACATGCCCTTCGGGCTGTGCAACGCCCCGGGAACGTTCCAGAGGATGATGGAGTGCTGTCTGGGACACAAGAACTTTGAAACCGTGCTGCTATATCTGGACGATGTCATTGTCTTCTCCAAGACCTATGAAGACCATCTGAAGCACCTGGCCGAGGTGTTTGAAGCCCTGTCCAACTTTGGCTTAAAGGTGAAACCTTCCAAATGCCATCTGCTAAAACCCAAAGTGCAGTACCTGGGCCATGTGGTGAGTGCTGAAGGAGTGGCCCCAGACCCCGACAAGGTTACTGTGATCAAAGACTGGCAGAAGCCCAGCAACCCCCATGAAGTCTGGCAGTTCCGCGGGTTGGTAGGCTACTACAGGAGATTTATCAAGGACTTCACCAAGAAAGCTGCGCCCTTGCAAGACCTGTTGGTGGGCCAGTCCAAGAAGACCAAGTGTAGGAATAAACCATTTGACTGGAACGATGGACTGGAGGGATCTCTCTCTTGTTTAAAGTTGGCCAACCATTTGTGCTGTACACGGATGCCAGCAATGTGGGGTTGGGAGCCGTGTTGTCCCAGGTCCAGAAAGGCAAGGAAAGGGTAATTGCTTACGCCAGCAGGAAGCTTCGTCCCACTGAAAGGAACCCTGACAACTATAGTTCCTTTAAGCTGGAGTTCCTCGCCATTGTTTGGGCAGTGACGGAGAGGTTCAAGCACTACCTGGCCTCAGCAAAATTCACCGCCTTCACGGATAATAATCCACTAACGCATTTGGACACAGCAAAACTCGGTGCCTTGGAACAGCATTGGATGGCCCGACTGTCCAATTACGACTTCACCATCAAGTACCGGGCAGGGCACAAGAATGCGAATAACGATGCATTGTCCCGGATGCCCAACTTGCCTGAAATGGGTGAAGATCCGGAGGCACTTGAAGAGGTCGAGCTGCCCACTTTCCATCACCCCAAGGACACCCAGTGTTCCCATCATGTGAAGAACAGGCGTCAGAACAAGCAGGACGCCGCGCTGAATCCCCTGCCCCACCATGGATGGGCAGAAACCCAGGATGGCGACCCCGCGGTCCGTCGGGTGAAAGAGCTCCTGACGCAGGCAGGTTTGCATCCCAGCCCGGATGACCTACAAGAGACACAACAGCTGTGGAAGGGGAGAAGCAAACTGTTTATTCACGACAAGCTGTGCCGAAGAAGCATCGACCCCCGCACCCATGAATTGGTATGGCAGATAGTGGTCCCAAGGCAAGATGCGCCAATGGTTCTGGGAGCGTACCACGATGGGGCAGGACACTTCGGATGGAGGAAGTTGGAGAGGCTACTCCGTGGGAGGTTCTACTGGATTGGCATGAAGAAAGCCATCGAGAAGTGGTGTCGAGAGTGTGGCCCATGTAGCCTACGCCGGAGGGACCGTGACAGCCAACAGGCTCCCTTGCAGCCTATCATCACCAAACGGCCGCTCGAACTGGTCGCGCTAGATCATGTGAAGCTAACACCTAGCCGGTCAGGCTATGTCTACACTCTTACCATCGTGGATCACTACTCTAGATTCCTGGTAGTTGTGTCGGTCAAAGATCTAACGGCCAGGACAGCCGCCAAAACCTTCCAGCAGTAATTCTGTAGACCACATGGGTACCCGGAGAAGGTACTGACTGACCAGGGGCCAGCATTTGAAGCGGAGGTGTTCCAGGAGTTCTGCAATCTGTACGGGTGTAAAAAGATCAGAACCATGCCGTACCATCCACAAACTAACGGGATGTGTGAGAAGATGAACCAAGTGGTAATCGACTTACTGAAGACCTTGCCTGTGGAGGAACGGAACTTGCGGCCAACAAAGTTGCCTGACTTGGTAGACATGTCCAACCACATCCCAGTGTATTCCACCAACTGCACCCCAGCGTACCTGATGCGAGGAAGGTCTAGCAAGTTACCTGTTGATCTAGACATGGGGGTCCTAACCCCCAAAGATACCTCGCCAGATGCCTATTGGGATACGGAAAGGCAGCAAAGGTACCGCCAAATACAGGAGTGCGTGGAAAGAAGTCTAGCCCAAGCCAGACAAAAACAAGAAAGGGACTACAACCAGCATGCTCCTGCGATTCCTTTGTCACCCGGTGAGCAAGTACTCAAATGAAAGAGGAGATTACACAAGCTTGATGACCAATGGGAAGCGGAACAGTATACCAACCTGCCATCCGATTTTGACAATACGAAGGTCTGTCTCATCAGCAAAGATGGAGGGGAAACCTCAACGGCAATATCTAGAGATCACCTTAAAATATGCCCTGATAAGTTGAGAGAAAAGGAAACAGATCCAAGAACCTCTCCACCTGTAGAAGAGGAGAAGATGATACACACTGTTCTTGGCGATTTTCCCCAGTCCTGGACTCAAATAAATCAAGCCATCGTGGTACCTGTCTTAACGTATCGTCAACTGAAATCGCCAAAACTTTCACAAGGGACCCCTGTGTTTACCCGGGGTCCCTGCTGTTTCAAGGTTGCACCCACTGAACTGGGAGTCATGAACTGTGCATGACCAAACTTTCGCAAAGTTCAAGTGTCCTCACCTCCCATAAAGGGAAGCACTGTTAAATTTACTTGTTTATTGCATTTCAAAATTTTGTATGTCTTTTGCTAACATGTATTGTTGTTCTTCTTTTCCCAGTCCGGGAGTACTGGATTTAACCGGGGGGGAGTGCAGCGCCCCAGAGTCCTGGTCATTGCAGTACTGTTGCTCTGCCACTAAGGGGAGTGATAGTACGTCTGATTGCACTAAAAGAGTTCACCTTGCAGGTATAACAGACACACATTACACTTCACACTCTGGCTGCCAGGGGGAGCAAAAGGTCCTATCTACTAGGCCACTCCTCACACATGGGTAAAACTGGGGGTTGGATAGGAAGTCAGGTAGAAAGTAGCTGGGGAGAGTTCGAGAGAGGACCTGTCAGGGGTGGGATCCTGACAGCGGCCTTAGCACAGACAGATCGTTACGGAGCCGTGCCTGAGCCTTTAGCAGCAGACTCCTAAGAAAGGACACGAAGTGAAGCATATTGTGGAGAAGTGAGAAACGGGATCACAGCACAAAGGAGATAGAACCAGAAGGAGTCGTGTCCCAAGATCAGCAACATCCTTCTGAGGCGCGTAGCCGGCGGCCGGAACGCCGAGGAAGTAAGAGACTCTACACATTACTTTGAACTACGGCCGGGCAGTTAACTTTAGGTTGGCTGTCTCACCTTTACACCTAACGAAGACAACGGAGGCAATTGTGGGAGAGGGGTGTCTCTAGGGTCCCTATAAAATAACTCCAGGCCTACCCCGTCATACGGGTGCGTCCTATCCATATCATGTGGGGGATGGAGAGAGAAGGAACAGAAACATACACGACAGTTGTGAAGACTATCCCGTGGTGCTCAGCAGGGAAGTACTACAACACCCAGGCACTAGTAGGTAGGCTACTGATTTCCACCTGCAAAGGGAACTCTGGATGTGCCTTCGGACCGGCCGGTCTCAGCCAGCCCTGTTAGCAGTGCTCTGGATTGTGGATGCCGAAGCCTTCAGTAAAGAGGTAAAGAGACTGCAACCCTGTGTCCTCGTTATTTACTGCGACCTACACCGTCATCTACATCTTTAATTGGGCGCCCCTTAGCAGGGCCACGGACTGGGTCAGGCCACCGTGACATCCCCAGAACCGAGAGAGAGACCCGGTACCGGGTACCCCGCTGCCCTGCGTTTGGGGGCCGCTCCACATGTACCAACTTTATTAGCACTATAGATGTAATGTGAGGGGGAGGTGCTCGGTGCTCTATCACTTCCAATGCAGGGATGAATGACGGAGGACAATGTTAGAGCAAATACTAACAGCCTATGCATGTGCAGTGGTCAGGCAGATGGTAGTATTGGCTGGACATTGTTGTCAGGAGGCAGGGCTACTTCTGGCTGTGAACTTAGAAAAAAAGCTCAGTAAGCTGCCTTATCTCCAAGAGTAGCATATAAACAAACTGGGTGGAGGAAATAAAGGGAATTTCTGGTGGAAACGTGGCGCCCCAGGGTCCTGGTCATCACAGTAACATTGCTTTCCTCATTGGGAGAGTGATGCTACGCTTGGAGGCAAGGAAGGATAACTTTCATCAGGTAAACATGAGCATGCAACATGTTCACACTCCAGGCTACAAGGGGGAGCTTTTGATCCTATTCCTAAGTGACTCCCTATATATATTGTGGTTTGGAGGGAAAGTGAGTGAGTTCCTGTCAGACAGACAGAGGGAAAGGAAGCAGAGGGGCCGTGCAGCCATGAGAAAGTGCTGCAGCTCCTGGACAGAGACAACACTGAAAGCAAGACATATTGCAGTGAGCGTGTAGGAGAGAGAGGCACAGGTGAGGACCCAAGGGGGAGGTCAGCAGCGAGCAGACTGTCTCCCTGGCCAGTCGCAGACAACCGATAGCCGGCACACCGAGGTTGTAAGGGACTCTAAGACTTACATCAGAGAATGGGAAGACAGCTGAATTGCAAGTTACCTGTCCGCCACACATACCTGAAGACACAGTAACACATAGAGCCTGGGGCATGATAGAGTCCCTGTAAAAACGTTCGAGTTACCTGTCATACAGGTATTGTCCTATCCTATATAGGGGACAGAGAGAAGAACTGTGAGGACCCTATTTGAAGCCACAGGCAGTAAGGGACTACAATACCACCGCGCTAGAGGGACGGCTTTAATCTCCACCTGGAAAAAGGGGCTCCCAACTTGCCTCCAAGCCAGCTGGACTCTACCTATCCTGTGATCTGGTACCCTGGACTGTGGCTGCCTGAAGTCTTCAGTAAACAAGGTGAATAGACTGCAAACCTGTGTCCTCGTTCCTTACTATTCACCACCATCTTCCATCTACACACCAGGAGCCCTGGGGATATACTTCACCTGTTGGAAGTTATACCATCTAGCTGCAATAACGTCACCCCAGAAGACCCCTTAAAGCAGCGTCGGTCCCTACTGACCGAATACCACAGGTGGCATCACAAACCTAAACTTTATTCAGTTTCCCTTTTACATGGGCTCCCTGGGCCACGAACCGGGTCGCCACCATGACATCCCCCTGTGAACACCGGACCCGGTACCAGGTACTCCACGGCCCTGACGGGCGACTCTGAAACATAAAACAAAATTTATAGGGGTGTTATATATTGCAATTCAGCACAGATTAGATTGGGGAAAAAAATTGGATTTCAGGGGTCGGGCAACCTGTTTAATCAATTGTGTATCCATAAAATTATTTTGCCACTCTCCTGAGGAGGCTCACTCCCAGCTTTGTACTATTCATTTTGTATAGCATACAAAAGTGGGGAAGAGGAAAGCAAAGGGTCATTAGTGTATCTTTATTCACCTAGCAAAATAAAGTAGCGCTCTGTAACGTTATAACATGCAAACATGAAATATATGAAATTTTAATTGCATTACTGCTCTAGAAATTAGGAAAAATTGAGAATACTTAGCATATAAATTGGTCAATTCATGTGTACCCAGCAGCCACGATAAGGCGATTCTTTTTACTGGGACTTATCCGATTGGGACTCCTCTCATAGGCTGATAGCCTACATTTATATAAGAAGGGAGGATCCTGCTGTAATTAAAACCGCCAGAGGCTGAGGGGTAGAGTGATCAGTCAGAGAGCCTATATATACAAATATCAAATTGGATAGTTACTTCCAAATGGAAATCAGGTGTGTACAGGTGCTTACTAATAGTAGCCATCTTCATATATAACTAACAAAATAAAGTAACACTTTGTAGAGCTATAGCATGCAGACATAAAATATATGAAATTTGAAATGTATTTTTTGCAATCAGTCCATGAGCAGATTCCTAATAGGATAGGTCCCAGTAACAAGTATTCTCAACGTTTCCTATTTTCTAGAGCAGTAATGCAATTCAAATTTCATATATTTCATGTTTGCATGTTCTACTGCTACAGAGTGCTACTTTATTTTGTTAGTAATATATAGAGATGACTACTCTTAGTAAACACCTGTACACACCTGATTTCTGTTTGTGAAGTGAAAGTCAGTCTTTTGATATTTTTGTCTTCATTTAAGGGCCATATTTTTAAAGTACAAGGCAGTTAAAAATGTCAGTTAGACAGGTCAAGATACAGGTAAACTATGCAAAATATTCAAACAAACTTGTCTCTAGTTCAATTGTACTGCAAAGTGTATTTTCTATGTCTTTTGCTACATATATGTTCTAGCTGCTGCTATCTTTCAATCTACTACCCTTTCACCGATAGGTAAACAGGAGAGGGTGTAACAAAAAATAAAAATTATTTTATCTTTTTGGCACCCACATATATTGGCAAAGTTTTCAAATCAGAAGTGATAGGTACACACAATAAAAGACATTACAGAATAACACATAATTCATCAATTACCGAAAAAAGTGAAGACCTTCTTATAATTCTGTAGGGAAATAGTCATGACACAGAAGATAAACAGTGCTTGTAGGGTATGGTCCAACCATTACTACAATAAATAGGAGTATTCAAATATGTATGTCAAATATTCAAAATGTAAAATAGAAAATAATATTGTGGTACTGTGTTAGCCAGAAAAATAGATGTAAATACTTATGTCCCAAAAAATTGAGATAGCCTGATGAAGGGGCCTTTTGAGCTCTGAAAGCTTGCAAATGTAATTTCTCTGGTTAGCCAATAAAGGTATCACTCCTTGAGTACTTTTCTCAATTTCAATCTCAAGTATTTACATCAGGTATTCAAATAATGCTGCATAAATTGGTATCTGTATAACTACAGATATAAAGTAATATTAAGTTAATGTAGGGTGTGAAAACAGATGATAGAAGGAACCCGATTCTGAGACAAATTTAGGGAAGGAGAAAAGTGGACAGTTAGATTAGGGAGGTAAAATGATCGACCAGTCTAAGGGTATTGTCTCACAGTGGCACTTTGGTCGCTACGACGGCACGATCCGTGACGTTCCAGCGATATACTTATGATCTCGCTGTGTCTGACACGCTACTGCGATCAGGGACCCCACTGAGAATCGTACGTCGTAGCAGATCGTTTGAAACTTTCTTTCGTCGCTGGATCACCCGCTGTCATCGCTGGATCGGCGTGTGTGACGCCGATCCTACGATGTGTTCGCATGTAACCAGGGTAAACATCGGGTTACTAAGCGCAGGGCCACGCTTAGTAACCCGATGTTTACCCTGGTTACCATTGTAAATGTAAAAAAAAACAAACACTACATACTCACATTCCGGTGTCTGTCACGTCCCTCACCGTCAGCTTCCCGCACTGACTGTGAGCGCCGGCCGTAAAGTAAAAGCAGAGCACAGCAGTGACGTCACCGCTGTGCTGTGCTTTACGGCCGGCACTGCGGGAAGCTGACGGCGAGGGACGTGACAGACACCGGAATGTGAGTATGTAGTGTTTTGGGTTTTTTTACATTTACAATGGTAACCAGGGTAAACATCGGGTTACTAAGCGCGGCCCTGCGCTTAGTAACCCGATGTTTACCCTGGTTACCTGGGGACTTTGGCATCGTTGGTCGCTGGAGAGCTGTCTGTGTGACAGCTCTCCAGCGACCACACAACGACTTACCAACGATCACGGCCAGGTCATATCGCTGGTCGTGATCGTTGGTAAATCGTTTAGTGTAACGGTACCCTAAGAAAATGTGTTTTTTTAATGTTCGGCCAAACACGGACACGAACATCCACAGGTTCACCCATCAGTACTCAAGAAGAAACAACAAAAGGAACATTTCAAACATGAAACATCCTATCACCAGGTTGAATCTTGGACTGCAACATATCTAAGGGCATGTGCACACGTTTCTAATTTGTGTGCTGATTTTTCCATGCAGATTCTGAAAAATCTGCAGGTAAAACACTCTGCGTTTTACCTGCGGATTACCTGCAGATTTACCGTGAATTAACCGCGGTTTGTGCGGGGATTTCACATGCATTTTCACACCTGCGGATTCCAATTAGGTGTAAAACGCTATGGAATCTGCACAAAGAATTGACATGCTGCAGAAAATAAACCCCAGCGTTTCTGCGTGGTATTTTTCGCAGCATGTGCACTGCAGGTTTGGTTTTCCATAGGTTTACATAGTACTGTACAACACATGGAAAACTGCTGCGAATCCGCAGTGTCAAATCCGCAACGTGTGCACATACCCTAATAGATGGGAATCAGTGCTGTGAACACAGACTTCTTATATGGGAATCATCCTAGGACAAGGAACATGTTAAATTGTGATCCTGCTGTAATCTCCAACAACAACCTGAGCTCCCTGTTGATTAAAAATTCTGCTTCCATAAAGTGATGTGTAATATCACAGATTATTACAACCTCCTATTTGTAAGATGACATTGGAAAAGGGGTATTGCTGAAAATTGGCTTTTAAATCTGGCTTCCCCCGAGGACACCGGTGGTGAGTTGCCTTTTGTGGAAACCTACGATAAGCCATGATTGAAGCAGTAATCCAACACTGCAATCAGAGAGCTAGGGAGCTTTTCTGAAATTACTTTGCAGTAAGACAGACCTGCATGGCACAAGATAATGCTGAAACAGCTCTCCAATCTCATTCACAACTCTTTGACCCATTACTCATCAGCTAAAAACTATGCCTCTTGTCATTGTTTTTATAACTGAAACCTTCATACTGTAGGTAACATTATAGAAGAGCTATGCAGAAATCTGCTTCAGTGTAGCAAATCTTTAAATTGACAAAATGCAAAAAGCATTCATGTCAAAAACAATTGACATTGAAATTGTACCTATACATAATATTGGCAGGCTGATAGGCTGTCTTATATAGAAGAACCAGGAAACCATGTTTAAAACTACGGTGCGGTGGTATACCATAATTGTGGGTATGGGAGAACCTCAGCAGATGACCATGATGTTACAGAAAATAAATCTCTAGACACATACCAAGACTGATATTACAGTCATATACGACATGATAAGATACGATACACTTTATTGATCCCGGGGGGAAATTACAGTATTACAGCAGCAATACAATCAGCAGTACATAAAATATTAGGACACAAATCTTGCACAAGTATACCAACATTACATAACAAATAAATGTGGGTAATTCAGGTATATAAGTCACTGTTAATTGACATTAGTACACCAGCAATCAGTCTGTTTGCTACCACTGTTTGTAGTCTACCACCCTTAGGAAATTATTATACATCCCCATAGCAGTGGTTTTAAACGTTTTCCTGAATTTCTCCTAAAGGCCCCGTCTCACATAGCGAGATCGCTAGCGAGATCGCTGCTGAGTCACTAGTTTTGTGACGCAACAGCGACCTCAGTAGCGATCTCGCTATGTGTGACACGTACCAGCGATCAGGCCCCTGCTGTGAGATCGCTGGTCATGTCGGAATGGCCTGGACCTTTTTTTGGTCGTTGAGGTCCCGCTGACATCGCTGAATCGGTGTGTGTGACACCGATCCAGCGATGTCTTCACTGGTAACCAGGGTAAACATCGGGTTACTAAGCGCAGGGCCGCGCTTAGTAACCCGATGTTTACCCTGGTTACCAAAAAAAACAAACAGTACATACTCGCCTTTCGGTGTCCCTTGCCGTCTGCTTCCTGCTCTGACTGAGCCGCCATACAGTGAGAGCGCAGCGGTGACGTCACTGCTGTGATCTGCTCTCACTGTACGGCGGCTCAGTCAGAGCAGGAAGCAGACGGCAAGGGACACCGAAAGGCGAGTATGTACTGTTTGTTTTTTTTGGTAACCAGGGTAAACATCGGGTTACTAAGCGCGGCCCTGCGCTTAGTAACCCAATGTTTACCCTGGTTACCCGGGTGCTGCAGGGGGACTTCGGCATCGTTGAAGACAGTTTCAATGATGCCGAAGTCGTTCCCCTGATCGTTGGTCGCTGGAGAGAGCTGTCTGTGTGACAGCTCCCCAGCGACCACACAGCGACTTACCAACGATCACGGCCAGGTCGTATCGCTGGTCGTGATCGTTGGTAAATCGCTATGTGAGACGGGGCCTTTACACCTTAGTAGGATTAGACGGCTGCTGAATGTGCTCTTCTGCTTCAAGAACAGCTCTTATAGTGGGTGTGTATTATTGTTCATAATAGCCCTACACTTCTTCTGAATTCTATCCTCCAATACCTCCTCAAAAGAGTCCAGATGGAGGCCAACAGCCGTGCTTGCCTTCTTGATAAGTTTGTTGAGCTTGTTAGCGTCAGATACTCGCACACTACTGCCCCAGCATATGATAGCAAAAAAAAATGGCTCCTGCCACAATGGACTTGTAGAACATTTCCAGCATTTTACTGCACACATTGAACGACTTGAGCTTCCGAAGAAAGTACAGTCTGCTCATTCCCTTCTTGTAAACCTTTTCTGTATGACACCTCCAATCGAGTTTACTGTGAACCCCAAAAAATATTTGTAGCTCTCAACAATCTCAACCTCCTGGCCAGCAATATAGATCGGTAAGTAATCCTCCTTTTTCTTTCTATAACTCACCATTAACTCCTTGGTTTTCTTTACATTTAGTTCTAGACAATTAGTCTGGCACCAATCCATAAAGTCAGGAACCACCCTTCTGTATTCCTCCTCCCCCGGGCCCCTCACAATGCCCCCTACAATCACTGACTCATCTGAGAATTTTTGGAGGTGACAAAGATCTGATTTATACTGAAAGTCAGCTGTATACAATGTGAAGAGGAAGGGCGACAGCACTGTCCCCTGAGGGGCTCCCACACTGCTCCATACCCTGCCAGATACCACCTCCCCCATCTTTACAAACTGTCCGTCAGGTAGTCATTTATCCAGTTCACCATTCCCTCATCTACCGCCATATCAGGCAACTTATTAAGTAGTAAGGGCAGCTGTAAGGTATTGAAAGCATTTGAGAAGTCAAAGAACATAGCGCGCACTACAGATCCATCATTGTCCAAGAATGAATGTACTGTATGTAGCAGAGACACTACCACATCATCCACCCCCAATCTCTGCTGGTACGCAAACTGTGGGGGTCAGTAAAAGCCCTCACCCTCGGACACAAGTAAGCGAGTATTATTCTCTCCAAGGACTTCATAGCATGTGATGTTAAGGCCACTGGACAATAGTCTTGTAGGGAAGTTGGAAAAGTGGTCTTAGGAATCAGCACCAGACAGGTGGTCTTCCACAGTTTTGGTACACCCTGTGATTGAAGGATCCAGTTAAACAGGTGCTGGAAGACAGTACACAGTTGGTTTGCACATGCTCTGAGGACACGTGGCTGAGGCCATCAGACCCAGCTGCTTTGCCAATAACAAGTCTACTAAACTGTTTTCTCACGTCTCTTCGGGAGACAGTGAAAGCAGGCAGTTTATCCCCCAATGTCAATGCTGCCGATTGTTTCCCAGCTCCATCCCCCATTCCTGATGATACTGTGCTTGTGTTGGTGAATCTGTTGAAAAACTCATTCATTTCATTAGCCAAGGGCAGATCCACTTCCCCAAGCTCCAGCTTTGCTTTAAACCCAGTTAGCTGTTTCATGCCCAACCACACCATGGAATTGTTGTGTGACAATTTATTTTCTAATTTAATTCAGAACTAGTGATGAGTAGTGTTGAGCATTCCGATACCGCAAGTATCGGGTATCGGCCGATACTTGCGGTATCGGAATTCCGATACCGAGATCCAATACTTTTGTGGTATCGGGAATCGGAATCGGAAGTTCCCAGTGTATGGTTCCCAGGGTCTGAAGGAGAGGAAACTCTCCTTCAGGCCCTGGGATCCATATCCATGTAAAAAATAAAGAAGTAAAATAAAAAATAGGGATATACTCACCCTCTGACGCGCCCTGGTAGTAACCGGCAGCCTGCTTTGCTTAAAATGAGCGCGTTCAGTACCTTCCATGACGTCACGGCTTCTGATTGGTCGTGTGCCGCTCATGTGACCGCCACGCGACCGATCACAAGCCGCGACGTCATCCCTCAGGTCCTAAATTCCCTTCTAGGAATTTAGGACCTGAGGGATGACGTCACGGCTTCTGATTGGTCGCGTGGCAGTCACATGAGCGGCACGCGACCAATCAGAAGCCGTGACGTCATGGAAGGTACTGAACGCGCTCATTTTAAGCAAAGAAGGCTGCCGGCTCACAGCGGTAAGGTCCAGGCTGTGTCGGAGAGGAGAGTACATCAATATTTTTTATTTTAATTCTTTATTTTACACATTCATATGGATCCCAGGGCCTGAAGGAGAGTTTCCTCTCCTTCAGACCCTGGGAACCATCAGGAATACCTTCCAATACTTGAGTCCCATTGACTTGTATTGGTATCGGGTATCGGCGAGATCCGATACTTTGCCGGTATTGGCCGATACTGTCCGATACCGATACTTTCAAGTATCGGACGATATCGCTCAACACTAGTGATGAGCGAATATACTCGTTACTCGAGATTTCCAGAGCATGCTCGGGTGGTCTCCGAGTATTTGTAAGTGCTCGAAGATTTAGTTTTCATCGCTGCAGCTGAATGATTTACAGCTATTAGCCAGCATAAGTACATATGTGGGTTGCCTGGTTGCTAGGGAATCCCCACATGTAATCAAGCTGGCTAACAGATGTAAAACATTCAGCTGCGGCGATGAAAACTAAATCTCCGAGCACTTACAAATACTCGGAGGACACCCGAGCGTACTTGGGAAATCTTGAGTAACGAGTATATTCGCTAGTCACTATTCGGAACGCCTCACAGGCATTCTTAATTTTCCCCTTTAAATCCCTTTGTATCAATTTCAGTTTCTTTGTATCCTTCATTTTAAATGCCAGTTTTGTCTTGTTTAGTAAGTATTTCAATTCTTTTGTAATCCAAGGCTTGTTATTTGCATAACATCGAATCTTTTTAGCTGGTACAACAGTGTCAGTACAAAAATTTATATAATCTGTTACTCGCCTGACAATATAATTTACATCATCATGCTCTCCCCTGTCGCATATCACCTCCCAGTCTGTGAGGTCAAAGCAGTCTCATAGAGCCTCCTTAGCTGCTGGAGTCCACTTCCTGATTAGTTTTATTGTTGCTGGTTGTTTGCTAACAACAGGTTGGTATGAAGGTGACAATAGTATGAGGTTGTGGTCTGATTTCCCCGGGGGGCAGTGCAGACGATGAATAGGTGTCTTTAACATTCGCATAGAGGAGATCCAATATACTGTTGTCCCTTGTGGTACATTTTACATATTAATAGAACTTTGCAAGAGCCTTCGAGATCATGGTTCTGTTAAAGTCCCCAGAGAGTACAGTTAATGAGTTTGGGTGTTTTGTCTCAATGCGATACAACACCCCTGACAATTCTTCCCTAGCTGCCTCTTGGTTTGCGAATGGAGGTATATACATTACTACTGTAATGCAAATGGAGAATTCTCTAGGTACATAGTAGGGCCTGAGGCCAACTAAGAGTTCAATGTTTTGACTGTAGTGACTTTCCTTAACAGTAATATGCCGCTGATTGCACCATCTGTTATTAATGTATAGTATCACCCCACCACCCTTCCTCTTACCACACTTAGCTTTGTCTCTATCAGCCCGGACCATGTGATACCCTGGAATCGAGACATTTGAATCAAGGACCTCCCCATGTAACCCGGTTTCTGCAAAGCAAATGAGACTGCATTCCTTGAACTCCATCTGGGTTTTACACAGGGCTAGCAGTTCATCCGTCTTATTTTCCTGCTGGTTTAAACCTTCTTCAGCTGGACTGCTCTTTTTTCCTGCTCTGCTGCCTCGGAAAGGTCTCCACACTTCACTTCAAGTGGTATGGCTACAGCTGGAGTAGCCTTCATCCTGCTCAGCTCCAGAAATCGATCCCTTGAATACACAACACGTTTAGTGACAGACTTAGGGGCAACCAGTAGATCAGTGTCCCTGTCCTTTGCTCCACTAGTATCTGACTGTTTCCAGTGTTCTCCTCTGTACACAGATGGCTGCATCAGTAACTAACAAGATAGAAGCTGTGTGTATTGTGGAACTGTAGCTGATAGTGGTTGCATTAGATTCATATCCTTGGGTGTGTCGCATTACTGGTATCCATTTAGGAGTTGCATGTACCTGTAGGGGGATGTATGTAGTAGTTGCAGATCCGGGAGCTGATCCAGCGCTGCATGTCCAGAGGCAGTTGGTTGTATGGGTAAGTGGTTTCCTCCTTCCCACAATGGTCTGTCATACAGGAACAGTGCGATCCACAGAGTATAAACCATCCATCAATCCGTGGTTACAAACTAGGAGTCCATAAAGGTACCAAAGCCAGTAGAAAGTCCAAAAGAACAGACAACATATAGAGACAAAAGAAACAAAAGAGTAGCTGCTGCTGCAATGGGCTGCCAGTTGCATGGCACCTTATTATCTCCTCTGACTTGCAGAGAGCAGATAGGCACGTCTGCTTACTCTGGAGTCTAGAGATGAGTCTAGAGAAGAGAGAGGAGTCTAGGGAAGACTATATTGAGACCATATAGTGGTAGATATGAGTCCTGCACACCATGAAGGATTACTCTAAAGTTATAGATAATGACTTTCAGGTTATGTTCCTTCTGATGAAGTCATTTTTCCCGTATTTTTCATCTAGCACAGAGTGCCAACACAACTTCTTACAGCCACGCCTGGTCTGCAGAGTTTACAACATAGACAATTATGACCTCTCACATTTCAAAGCACTATCCCAATCTATTCCCAACCTGCACAAGCTCATTACAATACTGATACTGCTGCCATATGTATCTCTTATTTCCCACATAATAACGCCCAAACTGTTCCCCTTTCAAAGTAAAATGTCTCCTTTGTACTCTCTAGATGATAAAATTGCCCTCCTAAAAATATTATTGCCCTGTGCAAGTGCCCTAAAAACAGTGCTCACATTTTTTCCTAGAACGTAATACAGCCAGCTCTGTGCACAATTGACAGGTATCATATTGTAAGATTGAACAATAAGAAATGTTCACTCTAGTTGCCTACTCCTAGCCTAATGGATATTGATCAGGTGCACGTTAAAGAATTCATCAGACAGCACACAGTCGGATGTAAACTCTCCTTGATCAATCTATGGCTCAGCTCCAAGGACTAGCTTGAAGAGTGTAACCCAATATATATTAATACATAACTTTTAATAACCTCATTAAAATAGGACATACAAAAAAACAAAAGAGTGCTCCCAAGAGGCGTTTATCACTACACATTTGGTGGGGGGTGTCCAGTTTAAGGCTCATCTGGGCCTGTCCTTGTTAGGACAGGAGTAAATGCTGGGGCACGACAGAGGAGTAGCAAATAGGTCCCCACCCCCTCACACATTTCTCCATCTCTTCTGGACCCTCCCTGGGACCCTCTATCATCTACGTGGGTTTCCCTAGTCTGCAATTGGTGAGATCCAACCAGTTTTTTATCTGCACTGTTATCGGCGTGAGCACTCTTTTGTTTTTTTGTATGTCCTATTTTAATGAGGTTATTAAAAGTTATGTATTAATATATATTGGGTTACACTCTTCAAGCTGATATTAACTGTTTTCCCCAAGAGTTGTGCAACAGTTTGGTTTTCCAAGCTGCAGCTGTGTATCTCAGCTCCAAGGACCTTTATTTAATCTGAACATAGATTTATATAACCCCTGTAAGGGGGGCTCGGTTAGCTCTAAAATGGGAGGGATCAAATGTATTCCATTGGTTAGTGGGTTGGGCAATGAGCTAGTCTGTGGGTGGATCCATGAGGTCATCAGGGTGGGTTGATCCATGAGGTCATCAGGGTGGGTGTCACTGTGGGCGGATCCATGAGGTCATCAGGATGGGTTAGTCCATGAGGTCATCAGGGTGGGCGTCACCATGGATAGATCCATGAGGTCATCGGGGTGGGCGTCATCTTGGATATCAGCACATGGTGTGGTGAAAAAGGAAATGGCAGCCATCTTTAGTCTCACACTTTGATCATCTTGGATACCAGCACATGGTGTGTGGTGAAACATTAAATGGCAGCCATCTTTAGTGTCTCACTTTGATCTGAGCAAGTTTATGTAAGGTGAAACAATACACATTATTGGTTGTTTCTCTCAATCTCTTATGTCTTGAGGTCAATTAAGTATTTGATCTTATGGCTCTCCTCAACAATATCCTGAGGGCCCTTATAACAATGCTTCTTAAGTGTCCACCTAATATTTAATAATGTCCCCTAAGTACATCATTTACAGTAATAATGTCCCCTAAACCCCTGCATGTACAACTCCAGTATACACAGTATGATGTCTCCACATGTACATTATGGTAACCCATAGCTTCTCAATACAAAGTGTGATTCCCAGCTCCACTATGCACAGTATAAAGCCCCCACAACTCCCCTATGGAAAATGTAATGCAACCACAGCTCCCCTATGTACAGTGTGATGCCTCCACAGCTCCTCTATGCACAGAACGATTCACCACAGCTTCCCTATTAGTGACGAGTGAACGTGCTCGCCACTACTCATTACTTGAGTATCACTATGCTCAGTGTACTCGGCGAGCACAGAGCATTTCCGAGATTATTCGGCGGTAACTGTTGTCTCCACCCAGCATTTTTGGCGGACTTTAGAGACCCAATCACGCTGCAGGGATTGTCTGCCAGGCCATGAAATGCCGCAGCCATCTTGTTGTGGTAGTACAGTGATTGGCTTGGCCACACAGCCTCATCCTGAGTATAAGAGACCTGGCGCCGCCCTGGTCGCCACATTCTGCTCCAGATTCAGCGAGAGTAGGGGGAGCTGCTGCCGAGATAGGGTCAGAATCGTGGTTTTTATAGTTAGTGTAGGTCTGAAACTGTTAAATCCACATCTCCTGAGAAACCAACAGTCCTTTTTAGGGCTAATTCGTGGGTCACAATATTGCAGCGCTACGTAGGCAGGGCACAGAATATCCACATCAGTGCAAGGCCTGCAGGCACTATAGGTGCGTACATTGCTACCACTGCATCCCTCCTAAAGCTCCATAACTGTCTGCTGCTGCTGCAGCTTCTTTACTATATACCTAGTTTCATTTTTTTCCCCAAAAATTCACCCCCCAAAAAAAATATACAGTGTGTTCTGTCAGACTGAGGCCTGTTTAAAAATCATAGTTTGTCAGGCATGCGTAGCATAGTTGTGTGTGCTAGCCTTGTGCCACTGTTTTATTTTGTGTGTTTTAAATTGACCAAAAAAAGGCCTCATATATCTGCGTGCTCCAAGTTTGGGCATTTTAGGTCATTTTGCCATTGTTTTTGCTGTCTGTTACTCTAATTATATACAGCACTATTTGGCATTTAAAAAAAAACAGGCCACATATTTGCCAGTGTGGTATTTCCGTGACAGCCTTCATATACAGTATCTGTGTGCTCCAAGTTTGGGCATTATAGGCCGGTGTAACACCTTTTTTTACTGTCTGTTACTCTAATTATATACAGCACTATTTAGCTTAAAAAATATAAAAAGGCCACATATTTGCCAGTGTGGTGTTTCCATGACAGCCCTCATATATCTGCGTGCTCCAAGTTTGGGCATTGTAGGCCGGTAGACCACTTTTTTTGCTGTCTGTTACTCTAATTATATACAGCACTATTTAGCATAAAAAATATAAAAAGGCCACTTATTTGCCAGTGTGGTATTTCCGTGACAGCCCTCATATATCTGTGTGCTCCAAGTTTGGGCATTGTAGGCCGTTTTGCACACTGCTTTTGTTTTCTGTTACTCTAATTATATACAGCACTCTTTTGCATTAACAAAATACAGGCCACATATTTGGCAGTGTGGTATTTCCGTGACAGGCCTCATATATCTGCGTGCCCCAAGTTTGGGCATTGTAGGCTGATGTACCACTTTTTTTGTGGTCTGCTACTCTAATTATATACCGCACTATTTAGCTTAAAAAATATAAAAATGACACATATTTGCCAGTGTGGTATTTCCATGACAGGCCTCATATATCTGCGTGCTCCAAGTTTGGGCATTGTAGGCCGGTGTACCACTTTTTTTGCAGTCTGATACTCTAATTATATACAGCACAATTTTGCATAAATTAACTTTACAAAAAGCCCCCAAAAATTGAATACAGTCTGTTATGTCAGGCTGAGGCCCGCCTGGTGTTTGGGTTTGAAAAATCATAGATTTGCAGGCATGCTGATCAGATATTATTTTGCTACTAATAAATACATTTGTGTTGAGCATTTGAAATAGTGCAGTAGTCCATTTAAAATGGGCAAGGAAAGGGAGGGGAAGTGGACATGATGCTGATGGTGCATGCAGAGGACGAGACTGTGGCCAAGGTGAAAGTGGGCAACAACAAAGACCCACATCTTCTCAGTCGACCTTCCTGTCCAAATCTCTAGGGAACCGCAGCACACCACTATTGAAGCCAGAGCAGTGTGAAACGGTTGTTGTTTGGACAGTGGATAATGCTTCCAGTCACTTAGTCACCACCACCACCACCATGTCTTCCACACGGTGAAGTCTTAGTAGCCGTGAGTGTGGCACAGATATACCTCACCCTGATCCCTTCCTCCCACCATGCTGAGTGCCCTAAAACAACTGATCCCACACTTGGACACTCTGAAGAGCTGTTCAGTTTTCCATTTCAAGATTCCGAACTCTCGGCTGGTCAACTTGAAGTGGGGAAAGATGAGATCGCATGTAGAGATGCCCAAAGCTTTGACCAGCCCCGGTCACACGAAGGCGATGGTGGGAAAGTGTCAGAAGAAATGGACGATGATGAGACACAATTGCCAGAAAGTCAGGAGGAGGAGCAGGGTGCGGATGTTGAAGACAAGGTGGTGGATGACTATGTGACTGACCCAACCTGGCAGGAGGACATGCAGAGCGAGGGCAGCAGTACACACGGGAAGGAGGCATATCACCCCAACAGACAGGAAAAAGCAGTGTGGTGACAACAGACAGAAGTCGTGCATCAGTTCCCCGTAACATCAACGTGAGGGAAGTTGCCATTCCAACTGTTAGATCTTCCCGAGTTTGGTTATTTTTTAAAGACTCTGCCGATAACCCCAAACAGGCCATTTGCAGCACCTGCCATGCCTGCATCAGCGGGGGTAGGAAAACAACCAGCCTGACCACCACCAGCATAATCAGAAACATGGCAGCAAAGCACCCGACTTTGTGGGCTGAACCCCAAGCTCCAGGACCACTGTCTGCAGGTGACACCACTGCTTCTTCCACTGTTTTGCTTAGAAGCCAATCCCAGTTCACCGTGCATGTGAAGATGCCTCTAGCCCTGTACCTGTTGTGGCCCACAGTCAAGCAGTACCATCATCAAGCCTATCCACATCCTTGTCCCAGCACAGCCTTCAGTTGTCTATAGCCCAGTCTTTGGAATGCAAGTGGAAATGTCCTGACAAACTGCCAACCCCCCACAGGCCACAGTCCTAAATTCTAATATTTCTCTTCTGCTTGCGCTAGAAATACTGCCTTTTAGGCTTCTTGAGAAGGAAGCTTTCCACAACCTGATGGCAGCGGCCATCCCAAGGTACTCGATCCCCAGTCGCCACTATTTCTCCCGGTGTGCCGTACCGGCATTACACCTGCATGTGTCCCACAACATTACCCGTGCTCTCAAAAATGCTGTTACAGGAAAAGTCCACCTAACCACAGACACATGGACAAGTGCTTGTGGGCAGGGATGGTACATCTCACTGACGGCACACTGGGTTAACATAGTGGAAGATGGGACCCAGTTGGACCTTGGGATGGAACACATCCTCCCAAGCTGAGGATTGCTGTCCCTACGTCAATCAGGGTTGCCCCCACAGTCAACTACTCCTGCACCACCCTCTCCTCCTCTTCATTCTCCATCTCTGAAATCAACACATCAGTCGGAAGCTGGAAGCACTGCAGCACTGCCTCAGCCAAGCGGCAACAGGCTGTGCTGAAGCTAATCTGCATAGGTGACAAACCTCACAATGCAGAAGAGATGTTTGGATGACACCGCTGAACCTACAACCAGGCATGGTCATGTGTGACAATGGCTGTAACCTGGTTGAGGCTCTGAGGCAAGATGAGCTCACACACATACCTTGCTTGGCCCATGTGCTTAACCTCGTGGTTCAACGTTTTCTCAAAAGCTACCCAGAGCTGCTGGATCTGCTAGTCAAAGTACGCCGTCTGTCTGCCCATTTTAGAAAGTCAGCTGCAGCTTCAACCGCCCTTGCCATGCTTCAGCAGCGTTTGCAGCTTCCAGCTCACCGGCTGGTGTGTGATGTCCCCACACGCTGGAACTCTACACTGCATATGTTGAATAGGATTTGTGAGCAGAGGAGGTCAGTTGTTGATTACCAACATCAACAAGGCCGTCGATATTAAGTTCAGACTCCACACATAAGACCTCAGGAGCAGACATGGATGTCTGACATATGAACCATCCACCAAAACTTTGAGGACTGCACCAAGATGGTGAGCGGCGATGATGCCATAATTAGCATCACGCGAAAACAGCAATAAATAATAATGTGTGATAAATCACATGATCCTACCAAAATTTAGGGAACATAGCTACAGCAGGAATTAAAACCTAACTTTTATTAAATAACAATAAAAAATGAAAAATGAAAGAATGTGTCACCAATAACGTGTCAATAAAAAGTACCACTGAGTATGTTCAAATATTTGACATACCATACGTAGATCAGTACTAATAAAGATTACTAAAAGGACACAGGCAGTAATCCAGTGTCCCAATACTTAAACCAAGGAACCTGGTTTACCAAAAGGCAAAAACCAATGGCATGGTCTCCACCAACAGGAGTTACAGTTTGGGAATGAGGGTCTACATTATGCTCAGAACCTTCTTCATCTGGGCCTGGATCCGACTCACAAAGATTCTGGGCATCAGTGCAGATAATTTCCTCATCTGGATTCACAGAAGCTCTGGAGCAGACCTCTGATTCCCAGGCTATAGTATGCATAAACAGCTCTACAGACTCAACCATGTGTGTTACCCCATGCTCAGACAGGCAGCTGGAGACTTGGGAGCTGTGAGGAAGCAAATGCGATTGGGGTGACAACTCTGAGGACTGGAGTAGTTGTGATATTGAAGTTGACATGGAGGAGAGCCCACTTGAACGAGCACTTGATATCCGTTCAAGCACCTGCTGTTTTTGTGCCTCATCTGGAATTTTTGGCGATGCTTGTAGTGATGGTCGTAAGAAAGGGATCATATCAGATTGTCCACGAAAAGAAGTAGACATCTTACTTTGGCTGGAAAATGGTCTTTCTTCTGCAAATGTTACTGTTGCTTTACCACCTACCCCACGGACACAACTTTTTTTTCCCTTTCCAACACGCCTATTCCTCATTCCACCAGCAGCAGGTGTTTTGCCACTCATTTTAGTGCTTAACTAATTGGCAACTCTATATCTGTAGTTGTTGGCACAACAACCGATGGATGAAAACCGAGCAGAACTGAATGGCCAAACTGTGGTACTAGGCCCAAAACTATTAACTGGATTAGATGCAGTGAAAATTGAGATAGACAGGCGGTATAGTTTGTTTCACAGGCGGGCTACTCTGCTGACGTGCAGACACTGCTCCTAGGCCCAAAACTATTAACTGGATTAGATGCAGTGAAAATTGAGATACACAGGCGGTATAGTTTGTTTCACAGGCAGGCTACTCTGCTGACGTGCAAACACTGCTTCTAGGCCCAAAACTGTTAACTGGATTAGATGCAGTGAAAATAGAGATACACAGGCGGTGTAGTTAGTTTCACAGGCGGGCTACTCTGCTGACGTGCAGACACTGCTCCTAGGCCCAAAACTGTTAACTGGATTAGATGCAGTGAAAATAGAGATACACAGGCGGTGTAGTTAGTTTCACAGGCGGGCTACTCTGCTGACGTGCATAATGTAGAAAAAACCACCACTGTAATAATGCACACCACGTCATATGTACACAAAATACAAAAGACGCTTTTATTGATACAACACACATGGGTTAAAACATAACTAAAAATGCAACACAGCAGAGAACCTGGTCCATTATAAATGAAATCCACATAACAATTCATGCATAATAAAATACCTAAACATGGCCTATACAACTACTGGCTCATGGGACTGCTAATCTGAACTTTATAAACCGTCACACAAGTATGACTCTGACAGAGTAATATATATATCCTACAAAAGGAGGAATAGAGCACGAACATTCCCAGGGCTGAAAAGCCCCTGGCCGGGAAATGTCTGTGAATTAACACAAAGGCCCATACAGCAGAAACCCTAGAGATCAGAAAGGAGTATAGATTACCCGTTTGTAGATATTGGCAGAGGCAGGTCACCCCATGCACAAAGTGGACGGACCCAGGAACAAGGCCCCACGCGTATCACCCTCCAGAGCGGGCTTCGTCAGGGGAAGTGTGGTGTACCTGTTGGCCTCTGTTTAAATAGGCCACGGTGGATGAGCCTGGTAGCAGGATGAGTAACAAGCTGCACCTGAGCAGAAAAAAAAAAAAGGAAGGAAAGGGGGAGCCGTGCAGCTGCGTGTATGTGGCTGGGGTCAGCAGGCACGCAACCGTGCCTGCGCAAGCTGAAGCGCAAAATGCATACCAGGAGGAATGAAGAGCCCCAGGGCACACAAGCAAACTGCCGCGCGTGCGCAGAAATGCGGCCGCAGCGCCGAAGAAAAGAGCCACGTAATGCCCCACGCGCGGCTGGGTGGAGCAGAAATCCAGCACCTGCGTGAGTTGGAACGCAGTACTGCATGCCAAGAGGGCCACAAGGCACATGCGAATGATGCCGCACATGCGTAAAAAAGGGGGGTATGACCTGAACGTTAGAGAAGGGGGGGGCTGTTTTAACCCGTGTGTTGTATCAATAAAAGCCTCTTTTGTATTTTGTGTACATATGACGTGGTGTGCATTATTACAGTGGTGCTTTTTTCTACATTATACAATTCGGTATTCACCATTTATAATCATGTTATGGTAGTGCGCCAGGTGCTTTTCCTGTCTATACTCTGCTGACGTGCAAACACTGCTACTAAGCCCAAAACCTAAAAACGATTTACTGGGTTAGATGCAGTAAAAATTGAGATACACAGGCGGTGTAGCTAGCTTCACAGGCGGGCTACTCTGCTGACGTGCAGACACTGCAACTAAGCCCAAAAGCCCAAAACCCCAAAATGATTTACTGGATTAGATGCAGTGAAAATAGAGACACAGGCGGTGTAGCTAGCTTCACAGGCGGGCTACTCTGCTGACGTGCAGACACTGCTACTAAGCCCAAAACCCCAAAACGATTTACTGGGTTAGATGCAGTAAAAATTGAGATACACAGGCGGTGTAGCTAGCTTCACAGGCAGGCTACTCAGATGACTATCAGACAATGCTACTAGCCCAAAAGGATTGGCTGAGCTAGATTACACCAAATGCTGTGACTAACACTTGCACAGCACTGGCTCAGACCTGCCTGGCAAACAGTGCTATGAACTGCTGTAACCTACCCTGAAAAGGGCTGATATTACAACTAGTCCCGACTCCTCCCGACTCCCTAAACCTATCTCTCTGACAATTCCCTCCAAAAAAACACTTAGTCTGTATAGCGCCCACAGCAGCAGCGGTGCCGTCTAACACTAAGCTGCAGCAGTGAGGAAATGGTGGCGATGGGGCAAATGGCTGGTTCTTATAGGGCAAGGACATGTGACATACACAGCCAATGACACATGCCCTTGCTTGTGTGCATCACATGCACATTGTTGTGTGTGTGTGCACTACTGATAGGCTGAGAGACTGCACCGCCCCTCTGTAAATGCGGGAAAGAAAAAAAAAATGGAGATCGGCGTTATTTCAGCACAGATCTATCCCCCGCCCACTATACACTGAAACAGTCCATTAACAATGATAAACAGTTTTAATGTGCAAATCAAGCTAGGCTTTTGGTGAACGAACAGTTATCGAACAGAAACTCGAACAGCTGAATTTTAAGCAAATTGTTCGGGTTCGTCGAACGACTCGAACACCGCCCAAAACAGCTCGAATTTGAAATTGGCGAACAGTTTGACTCGAACACCGCTCATCTCTAGTGGTGTCCTAAAGGATAAGCGCAGCTGGCTGTCCCCTAAAAGTGTAGACCGCCTAACTTTCATCAAGACGAACAAGTCATGGACCTCCAAGTACTTTTGCACCCCAATCGCAGACTGTACACACTACGCGATGTTGTAGTTTTTAATGTGCTGCATTGATCTTGCATAATTGCAGTCTGTGACTTCATTAGTAGGGCTTCTGAGCCTTCTGTTGCTGCTGCAGATGTTGACAATATTTTGTGGAAATCTGAACACATCTGGAGGTGTCAGTCCTTATACTATTTCTACTCTGGTGAAATTGATGCTACTTTATTGTTGTCTGCCACTATTTTTTGGAAATGTGAACACTCCTTGTTGGATCTTCAACTGCTGGGTTGACTGTAGTGGAAGAAGTGTCCGTCCCCATGATAATATTTCTAAGCTGGTGAAATTGATGCCACTTTAGTGGTGTCCGACCCTAATTTTTTTACATTTGAAGACTCCTAATTGGGTCTCCAATAGTGAAGAGCAAATAGTGAAATATTTGGATTTGGGAAAATCGACACGAAAAAAATTCCTAATATCATTGTATTCGTATCGAATACCGAATCCAATCCAAGTCAATAGGAAAGACAAATATTATTCTGCTGGATCCAAAAAACAGGTCTGGGGGCACGAGAAAAAAGCTGAAATGGATGGGAAAGAGCTAAAACTAAATGGGAACAACATGCAAAAGATGCTTGCATGCCTTTCTGACACGCATATGGTATCTGGGAATAATGTTGTCAGACTATTGCGCCAGCTTTATGGATTTATAAACCAAAGGTACATTTTTTTTAAAAGGGAAAAATGCTAAGAAACATTTTTACCTTTATAATTACATGTAGATAATGCAAAATAAAAAGAATAAATAAAAATGATACTTTCCCTTTAGCATATGATCACATGGAGCGTTTTGGCTGTATTTTTTTCTTTAACATTTGTGAGGGCTAGATAGTTGAATACATATTCCCCATTACTTTACAATGCCAGCTAAAACATGCCCAATTGAATTTTGGGTTTTGTCCACCATCACAACGTCCACTGCCATGTCATTATGCGGCACTCGCTTGACATTTTCAGAGGGCCAGCAGGTGCCTTGAAACCTGAGATTGGGAAGGATCCTCAGGTGGCCCTGTATCATACATTTGGGAGAGCTCTCACTCCTACACTTGGAAGATCCCTCCCTCAATCCCTACGCTCACACTATGCTCTCCCTACGCTGTTTCAGGTTGCAATGTGCGTTAGATGTCACCGGCAGGGATTAAATATCCCCTATGATGCTGTAAGGCCAGCCAATTCCAGTAATGCCACACCAAAGATGGCGCCAGCATTACTGTGATTGGCAAGCAAGTCCAACATGCTGAGTGGGTCACTCGAATATACCAAAACAAATGCCAAATTATTCACCGAGTAATGAAAAGCCTAAATAGCACACTATTCGTGCGAGTAACGAATAGTGCCAAATGTATTAGCTCATCACTAGTGTCCAATCCATCTGCTGGGTTGGCTGTAGTGGAAGTGGTGTCGGTCTCCATTATACTAGTTCTACTCTATGGCAATTGATGCCACTTTGTTGGTGCCTGCCACTAATTTTTGGAAATGTGTAGACTCCTGGTTGGGTCTCCTTCCTGTGTGTTGACTGTAGCAGTAGGAAATATAAGGAAAGAGAGCTGTTGCACACAACTCCTCTTTGAGAATCAGAGTTGATTGTACATGTACCCACCTGTTATGGACTGACCTGGTTTGGAGTAGTGAAATTGTAACCACTAGGGGCAGCACTGGCAGGTAGCCTAGTTTGGTATAGCAAAGGAATCATTACACAGGAACAGCAATGTAGTTTGAAGGAATAAGCAGGAATCATAGTCAAGGAAGCCAGAAGTCATTACCAGGAGCAGTAGTGTCATATGAAGGAATAAGCAGAAATTATAGTCAAGGCAGCCAGAAGTCATTACCAGGAGCAGCAGTGTTGTTTAAATTGTTTAATAGTTGTTTTAATTAGCAGAAGGCAGGAAGCTTGACTAGAGGCAGGTAGCTCAATAAATCACGCAAGGAAAGTTGAGCAAGGCCAGGTTTAAATAGGGTGTGCAATCAGGATGATCCAATCAGAAACTGAGGGTGGGGACCAACAGGAGCTCAGGGTAGAGACATCCGCAGCAACATAGGTACAAGTATTTGGGTTAGCACAGAACTGTCCAGCAAGCTGAATAGCTAAGAGGGAAGAAGTGCCATTTGGTGCACAGTAGCTGCTGGGTTGAAATCCTGACACCGCCAGTACTGGCTCAGAAATCATCAAATCCTTGCATCACACACTGTGTGTGCTAGGGGGATTCATAAATCTGCAGTCACACAGAATGTCTCCAATCAATGTAGACCAGACAGCCCCATTGATTCGTATAAATTGTATTATCTTAAAAAATCCCCTCAACTCATCAAATATTAATTGGATTACTGGAAAAATTATGCATACAGAAAAAATAATGTGCATGCAAACAAAGTGAACTTGAAAAAGATTTAAAAACATTAACTGGTCATTGGCCAATGAGAAAATAGCAAAAATATAATATTTTGCAAGTATTATATTGCTACAACAGAAGAAAAAAAGGAAGTAAATCCCTAGCGTGAAACTTGGATAAAAGTTAAATTTATTTAGACAAATCCATTAAAATCCTTGTTTCATAGTGGTACAACAAATATTGGAGTACATGATGCGACCAACGTGTTTCGACCTGTTAGGGTCTTAATCATGGTATACCATAATCATACCATGATTAAGAGCCTAACAGGTCAAAACGTGTTGGTCGCATCATGTACTCAACTATTTGCTCTACCACTATGAAACAAGGATTTTAATGGATTTGTCTAAATAAATTGAACTTTTATCTAAGTTTCATGCTGGGGATTTACTTCCCTTTTTCTTCTGTTGTGGACAACGCCTCTGATCCAGGCACCTCCGTGCGCGAATTTCATTCTGAGTTAATCAAGACGTTTGTTCCTGTGTAAGTTTACACACAAGGACTTCTGCTTCAATCGGGTGAGCTGAATATTTCCCCTTCCCTTTTCCCTTGCATATACATATTAAATTGCTACATATAAAGATTTGCAAATTTAGTCAGCTTTAGTATTTAACTCTCTAACAACTGAAAAAGTGACAAACTATGCAACAATTTAATCAAGCAATCTGTGTGTAAAGAGAACCTGTCATTTAAATATCACTATTAACCTGTTGATATGAGGCTAATCTGCAGGCTATTAGCGTTCTGACACCGTGCGGCACTAGCACTGGGAGCTCCACTGCCAGGAGCTAATGCTTTTATTCCTCCACCTGGCAGGATTTGGCTTCATATGGGTGGTGCCAGCATGGTTTCAGTCACTGCTCTATGTATAGAGAGGAGTGGATGTAACCATGCCCTGGTACTGTCTGACAACCGGCTCTAATGAAGATCTCTAATGTTGATCCTGTTGTCAGTCAGTGTCATGGCGCCCAGGTATTAAAGGGAATCTGTCACCCCAAAATTTGCCTATAAGCTAAGGCCACAGGCATCAGGCACTTATCTACAGCATTCTGTAATGCTATAGATAAGCCCCCGATGTCAACTGAAAGATAAGAAAAACAGGTTATATTATGCTCACCCAGGGGCGGTCCCGATGCAATCCGGTCCGATGGGCGTCATGAGCCAGGTCCAGCACCTTCCATCTTCATACGATGACGTCCTCTTTGCTCACTGCCATGGCTCCTGTGCAGGCGAACTTTACCTGCCCTGTTGATGGCAGAGCAAAGTACTGCAGTGCGCAGGTGCCGGGAAAGGTCAGAGAGGCCCGGCGCCTGTGCAGTGCAGTACTTTACGCTGCCCTCAAAAGGGCAGATAAAGTACGCCTGCACAGGAGCCGCGGCAGGAAGTAAAGAAAAGAATGTATTAGTCGAATTAGGTCGAATTTGTTGAATTAGAATTAATTTTGTTGGAGCATAATTATGACATGGTGGGGATATCTGAAACATGGCTGGACGAGAGCCATGACTGGTCTGTTAACTTGCAGGGCTATAGTCTGTTCAAAAATGACCGAACAGATAAGCGAGGGGGAGGTGTGTGTCTATATGTAAAATCATGCTTAAAACCCATCCTGCATGATAATATAGGTGAATCTAATGAAAATGTAGAGTCCCTGTGGGTGGAGATAAGGGGAAGGGGAAAAAATAATAAATTACTGATAGGGGTTAGTTATAAGTCTCCAAACATAATGGAAGCAACGGAGAATATCCTCGTAAAGCAAATAGTTGAAGCTGCGACTCAAGGATAAGTCATTATTATGGGGGACTTCACCTACCCTGAAATAGATTAGGGAACAGAAACCTGCAGTTCCAGCAAAGGTAATCGGTTTTTGACAACTATGAGAGACAATTACCTTTCACAACTGGTTCAGGACCCAACAAGAAGGGGGGCACTGCTAGACCTAATATTAACCAACAGGCCAGACCGCATATCAAATGTTAGGGTTGGGGGTCACTTGGGTAATAGTGATCACAAAATAATAAGTTTTCATGTATCCTTTAATAAGATGTGTAGTAGAGGGGTTACAAGGACACTAAACTTCAGGAAGGCAAATTTCCAACGGATGAGAGATGATCTTGGTGCAACTAACTGGGACGATATCCTGAGACATAAAAATACACAAAGAAAATCGCAGATGTTTGTTAGCATCCTGAATAGGACCTATGCACAATATATACCATATGGGAATAAACATACTAGAAATAGGAGGAAACCAATATGGCTAAATAGAGCTGTAAGGGGCGCAATAAGGGACAAAAAAAAAGCATTTAGAGAATAAAAGGAAGTAGGTAGTGATGAGGCATTAAAGAAATATAGAAAATTAAATAAATTATGTAAAAAGCAAATCAAGGCAGCAAAGATTGAGACAGAGAGATTCATTGCCAGAGAGAGTAAAAATAATGCCAAAATATTATTTAACTACATAAATAGTAAGAAACTAAAAAATGATAGTGTTGGCCCCCTTAAAAATACTATGGGTGAAATGGTGGATGAGGAAAAAGCCAAATTACTTTTTTTCATCAGTATTTACACAAGAAAATTCCATGGCAGACAATGTTAGGTGTCGAGTTCCCACCTCTGCACAAGGGGAATCTCAAACCATCTCCGCTGCGGTCTCCAATTCAGTTTTCAGCCGCAGTGGAGCCTGCTCAGCGGAGACATCACTCCCAGCATCTGACTCAGGCCAATACTGGGCAACTGGTTACTACTGTTCTTCCAGGCTCTGCCTTTGTAGCCAGCGCTGATCAGCAGCGAGCAGATCTTTCTGGGACTAAGTCTTGCTTTTCCCATACTGGGCATGCCCACGGGACGACCTCCCATTGGAGGTCGGTGGTCACATGCGCAGGTCCTGAAGCGGCTCCTGTTGGACCACTAGGAAGGTCCTTGAGTGCTAAATCTATAAAAGGTTAGTATCAAACCTATGTTATGGGCTCAGCGCCAGTGTGGTCATGGTTGTATGTGGTCAGGGTTTGGCTGAAATAAGCCCCTAGAATACCGGCACCTCCGGTCAGGAGTTTTGCGTATGTGGATTCAGGGCTGGTGTACAGCCATTAGAATTCTGGCTCCACTGAAGAGGAGTTGGTTGTGTGCTATTCTGACTGCATGACCACTGTTGGCTCTATTAGGTAGCTGTGATCTCCTGTGAGGTTAACAGGGCACGGCGTTCTCTTTTCGTAGTGAATCTGTGAAGTAACAGAGTTTGCTTATACCGCCATATAGTACCGCCTGTTACTAGCAGCAGTTTTCTCTCCTGCGCGGTGGACCCCGGGTTGCGAACGCACCTACTGTCTTTATATATATATATATATTCGGTGCGTTCCGCCAACCCTAACAGACAATATGATCAGTGCTAAAAAAAATTCCCCGTTAAATGTCACCTTCTTAACCCAGCAGTAAGTACAGCGGCGTCAAAAAATCACTAAAATTGACAAATCTCCGGGCCCGGATGGGATACACCCCCGAGTACTGCAGGAATTAAGTACAGTCATTGATAGACCATTATTTTTAATCTTTAAAGACTCCATAATAACAGGGTCTGTACCACAGGACTGGCGTATAGCAAATGTGGTGCCAATATTCAAAAAGGGGACAAAAACTGAACTCGGAAATTATAGGCCAGTAAGCTTAACCTCTACTGTGGGTAAAATCCTGGAGGGTATCCTAAGAGATGCTATGCTGGAGTATCTGAAGAGGAATAACCTCATGACCCAATATCAACATGGGTTTACTAGAGACCGTTCCTGTCAGACTAATCTGATCAGTTTCTATGAAGAGGTAAGTTCCGGACCAAGGGAACCCAGTGGATGTAGTGTATATGGACTTTTCAAAAGCTTTTGATACGGTGCCACACAAAAGGTTGATACATAAAATGAGAACAATTGGGATAGGGGAAAATATGTGTAAGTGGGTTGAGAGCTGGCTCAGGGATAGGAAACAAAGGGTGGTTAATGAAGCACACTCAGACTGGGTCGCTGTTAGCAGTGGGGTACCACAGGGGTCAGTATTAGGCCCGCGTCTTTTTAACATATTTATTAATGACCTTGTAGGGGGCATACAGGACAGAATTTCAATATTTGATAATAATATTTGATAATAATATATTTGACAATATTAGATGACACTGAACTCTGAAGGGTAATCAATACAGAGGAGGACAATTTTATAATACGGGAGGATTTATGTAAACTAGAAGCTTGGGCTGACAAATGGCAAATGAGCTTTAATGGGGATAAATGTAAGGTCATGCACTTGAGCAGAAGAAATAAGATGTATAACTATGTGCTTAATTGTAAAACACTGGGCAAAACCATCAATGAAAAAGACCTGGGTGTATGGGTGGATGACAAACTCACATTTAGTGGCTAGTGTCAGGCAGCTGCTACAAAGGCAAATAAAATAATATGATGCATTAAAAGAGGCTTAGATGCTCATGAGGAGAGCATAATTTTACCTCTATACAAGTCACTAGTGCAACCACACTTAGAAACTGTGTACATTTCTGGTCTCCAGTGTATAAGGCTACGTTCACATTTGCGTTGGGCGCCGCAGCGCACAACGCAAACAAAAACGCAGCAAAACGCATGCACAACGCTGCGTTTTGCGCCGCATGCGTCCTTTTTTTAATTGATTTTGGACGCAGCAAAAATGCAACTTGCTGCGTCCTCTGCGCCCGGACGCGGGCGCCGCAGCGATGCATGCGGCGCAAAACGCAAGTGCGACGCATGTCCATGCGCCCCCATGTTAAATATAGGGGCGCATGACGCATGCGGCGCCGCTGCGGCGTCCGCCGCTAATGTGAACGTAGCCTAAGAAAGACATAGCTGAACTGGAGAGGGTGCAGAGAAGAGCAGCCAAGGTTATTAGAGGACAGGGGGGTCTGCAATATCAAGATAGGTTATAACACTTGTGGCTATTTAGTTTGGAAAAACGAAGGCTAAGGGGTGATCTTATTTTAATGTATAAATATATGAGGGGACAGTACAAAGACCTTTCTGATGATCTTTTTAATCATAGACCTGAGACAGGGACGTCCTCTACGTCCGGAGGAAAGAAATTTTAAGCATACTAATAGACGCAGATTATTTACTGTAAGAGCAGTGAGACTATGGAACTCTCTGCCGTATGACATTGTAATGAGTGATTCATTACTAAAATTTAAGAGGGGACTGGATGCCTTTCTTGAAAAGTATAATGTTACAGGTTATATATACTAGATTCCTTGATAGGGCGTTGATCCAGGGAACTAGTCTGATTGAGGTATGTGGAGTCGGGAAGGAATTTTTTTCCCTAATGTGGAACTTACTCTTTGCCACATGGGTTTTTTATGCCTTCCTCTGGATCAACATGTTAGGGCATGTTAGGTTAGGCTATGGGTTGAACTAGATGGACTTAAAGTCTTCCTTCAACCTTAACCCCTTCATGACCTTGGGATTTTTCGTTTTTCCGTGTTCGTTTTTCACTCCCCTCCTTCCCAGAGCCATAACTTTTATATTTTTCCGTCAATTTGGCCATGTGCGGGCTTATTTTTTGCGGGACGAGTTGTACTTTTGAATGACATCATTGGTTTTAGCATGTCTTGTACTAGAAAACGGGAAAAAAAATCCAAGTGCAGTGAAATTGCAAAAAAAGTGCAGTCCCACACTTGTTTTTTGTTTGGCTTTTTTGCTAGGTTCACTAAATGCTAAAACTGACCTGCCATTATAATTCTCCAGGTCACTACGAGTTCATAGACACCTAACATGACTAGGTTATTTTTTACCTAAGTGGTGAAAAAAAATTCCTTTGCTAAAAAAAAATTGCGCTATTTTCTGATACTCGTAGCGTCTCCATTTTTCATGATCTGGGGTCGGTTCAGGGCTTATTTTTTGCATGCTGAGCTGGCGTTTTTAATGGTAGAATTTTGGTGCAGATATGTGTTTTTGATCGCCCGTTATTGCATTTTAATGCAATGTCGCGGCGATCAAAAAAAGTAATTCTGGCGTTTCAAATTTTTTTATTGCTACGCTGTTTAGCGATCAGGTTAATGCTTTTTTTTATTGATAGATCGGGCGATTCTGAACGCGGCGATACCAAACATGTGTAGGTTTGATTTTTTTTTTTTATTGATTTATTTTGATTGGGGCGAAAGGGGGGTGATTTAAACTTTTGTATTTTTTTATTTTTTTTCACATTTTTTTAAAAAAAATTTCTTTACTTTTGCCATGCTTCAATAGCCTCCATGGGAGGCTAGAAGCAGGCACAGCACGATCGGCTCTGCTACATAGCAGCGATCTGCTGTTCGCTGCCATGTAGCAGAAAATCAGGTGTGCTGTGAGCGCCGACCACAGGGTGGCGCTCACAGCTGCCGGGGATCTGTAACCATAGAGGTCTCAAGGACCTCTATGGTTACAGTACTGAAGCATCGCCGATCTCCAATCATGTGACGGGGGTCGGCGATGCTGTCATTTCCGGCCGCCCAGCCGGATGCGGTAGTTAAATGCCGCTGTCTGCGTTTGACAGCGGCATTTAACTAGTTAATAGGCGCGGGCAGATTGCGATTCTGCCCGTGCCTATTGCGGGCACATGTCAGCTGTTCAAAACAGCTGACATGTCCCGGCTTTGATGCGGGCTCACCGCCAGAGCCCGCATCAAAGAGGGGCTTCTGACCTCGGACGTACTATCCCGTCCGAGGTCAGAAAGGGGTTAATAACTATGTTACTATGTCATCATATGAAGATGGGAGGCCCTGGACTCGGACCGCGACTTCACAAAGAAAAACCCCGCTGCCACTGGTGAGACAGAAGGCCGAATATGCCCCTTGCAGAGACTCTCTGTGATGTACTCTTTCATGGCTTGGCGCTCAGGCCCAGACAAATTGTACAAATGAGCCTTGGGTAATTTGGCTCCTGGGATTAAATCAATAGCACAATCACTGGGTCAATGTGGTGGAAGCGCCTCAGCCACACTTTCGTAAAACACATCTTCAAAGTCCTTCAGGTTCTCTGGAATACCCTCCAGACCGACACATGACACAGATACAGACTTTATTGGGTTAACAAGAGATCCGAGGTTACAACACAGACCATTACCCTTACATCCCCATTGAGTGATCTCCCAGCCAGCCAATCAATCACAGGATTATGGTGTTGCAGCCAGAGCATTCCCAGTACCAGTCCTGCAGGCAGATTTTTCATCACAAAACAACTTCATTTTTCCACGTGAGTGGTACTCATTTTCAGAGAAAAAACATCAGTCCCGAAACAAATTCCATCCTGGGTAAGAGGGGATGAATCAACAGCCACAATTTTAACAGGTCTTTCAGCCTGACTGTCCCTATCTTATTACGAGTCACAACTTGGACATCAATCAAATTAATGGAAGAACCGCAGTCAACAAAGGCAGTGGTCACCACAGGACTGCCAGCAAGATCCAATTCCACTTGAAGCACAATTTTGGCAAGCAAGAAAAAATGTACCTGGGAGTCTGGACAACCTCTTCGATTGTTGCCCAGACTCAGTCGTTTCTCAGACGGCTTCACAGAATAAGGGCAGGAGGGGCAGTTCGTTTTCCAATATCCAGAGGCTCCACAGTAAAAGCATAGTTGGTTGTCTCTATGGTGCCTTCTCTCTTTCTCCATAACCGAGACTGACCCAATCTCCTTGGGCTCAGGTACAGGTGCAGTGTCACACTGTTTGGAGAACAAGGAATTCTCTTGCTGCATCACTCCTCTAGCACGGAGTCTCCAGTCCATTCGGACTGCCTGTGTCATGGCATCCTCCAGAGTATTAGGAGGAGGATAAAGTGCCAGAGCGTCCTTCAGACGGTCAGACAGACCCTTGCAGAATAACCCCCTCAGGGCTGCGTCTTTCCAAGAAACTTTGGCTGCTCAATGCCTAAACTCAGAGCAGAACTATTCAGTGCAGTGCCTCCCCTGTGTCACACTCATCACCATATCCTCCGCCAGATGTACACTATCAGGCTCATCATAAATATGCCCCAGAGCATCAAAGAACAGGTTCACAGACATGCATCCAGGAGAAGAAGAAGGTAGAGAGAAAGCCCATGCTTGTGGAGCCCCCCTTAACAAGGACATTACTACCCACACCCTCTCTTTCATTTCCAGAGGCCTGGGGATGCAACTCAAAAAACAACCTGCATCCCTCCCTAAAGACCCTGAGCAACTTTTTATCCCCAGAAATAGTATCAGGTAACTTTACTGGTGGTTCAGGGTCCACTAGGGATACATCAGTAGGGCCCCCCTCCCGGAATCCCAACTGAGCAGAAATCCGTAAAGCACCTGCCACATTTCTCTTCACCTGCTGGTGTGAGTAGACCAGGGCTTGCTGTTCCGCGAACAGCTTCTGCAACAGCTGGGAGAGCTCATTAATCTATCCCATGAGAACCTGTCCCGGATCCATGGCATACCAACACACACCCCCACCAGGGAAAAAGACTGTGCGGTCAGCTATAATGTCACATTGCCCGGGTATTAATGCTGCAGGGGAAGCTGCACACAGCAGCAAAGGAGCTGAGCAAGACGCAGAGTAACTAATTTGATCACCAACAGGACTTTAGACATGTGACAGAGTGGGAGGAGGCCAGGGGGGAGAGCCAGACGCCAGGAAACAGAGAAGGGACAAGCACTAAAGGATAATCAAACAAGCAGAGGCCATAGCCAGGAGATCACGATATACCAGAAGGTAGAGACAGGGGATAGTCAGAAGCAAAGCCAGAGTTCAGTAATCCAGGAAAACAAACAGAGTAAAGCACGGAAAGCAAGATAAATACTATGCAAGCCGGCACACACTCCAGAGGTCAAGCATACAGACTGAAGCAGAACATATAGCTGACAAAGAAACCAGGTTAGGAGCGAGTATAAATACCCCTCCTATCTTGAAAGAGAGGCCAACAACATTAACCCTGAGAGAGAACAGGAAATTAACCATGTCCTAACCATGACAGTCAGTGCCAAGGTGCAGTTACAGCTTACTCACTCAAAACACAGAGCGGTGACTGGAAACTGAACACTGCCAGGGGAAAATAACCCCATATCTGCAGGTTAATAGTGTTATTTTACAAGACAGGTTCCCTTTAATGCCAGAGTTCAAAGTCAGATATCAGAAAAGCTCACACAATCCTGATATTAAAAATGTGCTGTTTATCATTGTACATATATTATTTACTAGTTTTTTTTCTGGAGAGAAGATACAAATGTGTAACTAAGACATAATGTTTCATAGCTGAAAATGGTTGCTTAATTGTTAGGAATAGCTAAATTCTTGGGGGATCTGAAATTATGTCAGCTTTGAAAATCAACTGCAGAGTTCTGGTAAAATAGAATGCTGCTGTAATGGAATATCACAGGGGTGAAATGACAGCCAGGAGCTGCTTTGGCTTGTAAATGAGTTGTGGGGAAATGGAAGCAGGGAGTGCACTGGGCTGGAACCGGGCGTTGACAGGGTTTCTAGAGTGTGAAGCAGAGAGGATAGAAGAGGGCTCAAGACCTGTCAAGTGGCACACGCTGTGAAAGATTGAAACAATGTCACAATAAAGTAAAATAAAGCTTTCTACAACATTTTTACTAATGTTATTCCTTTGCTGGCTGCATCGGATATTGGCAAAATTGCATACATATTAGGAGAACAGACTGTACATTCACCTCTGTGGGCTGGTTGTGAAACAAAATGAAGCCCTCAAGCCTACAAACATAACAACTGTGATTTATTTCATTTGTACCAAGAGTTGTTCCTTTCACAGCTTTGGAAAGCATCCCACATTGAGCTCAGGAAGGTGAGGGTTACACGAGGTGGAGAGATAAAGAGTGAGGAATAAAAATGATCCAGCTCACAAGAAAAAAAGACGCACCGAAACCATTGCTTACAATTTTCCCACTGTGACCACATCTAGTTGTCGGTATATTTATTCCATCAGCATGTACTGCTCTCCACAGGAGAGGAAATGTATCTTGGAAATTGAAAAGATACAACACAATACAAGCAAATGAATATTATCTATGATGCATAGATTTAGTATGGAGGGAGCCGATGGGAAATTTAATAAGTCTTTAGAATCTTGTGGGATTTAGCAAAATAAACCAAGCCTATTTGTTTGACGCAGTGAGTCTGTACAGCCAAAGCATTGGAGCTGAGACAATGAATGCAGAGCACAATAACATCATTTGAATGCATTGTGTCAGCCATACAGAAAACAGTAAATCAGAATAATACAGAAAAGAAATTATGGCTTGGATTATGATGACAGAAGATCTTCATGGAATAATTACCATTGATGCTGTTGCTATCTACATAGTGTAAAGTAAAAAAAAAACCTAAAAATTAAATTAACAATAAAAAAGGGTATTTTGAGTTCTACAAAATAAATGGTGCTGTTCTATATTTGATATGAAAATCCTAAGTTAGCCATTTTTAATCAGACAATTCAAGGACTAAGCACAGACTGACTTAAAAGCTTTATTTCACACTTATGGGCTGTGTCTCAAATATACATGTGGATGAATAGAATAAAACTACACATGATCATATTGTATTGTACCCAGTATATATGAATATACAACGAATAAAGTAAGTATTGAACACGTCACCAATTTTTTAAGTAAATATATTTCTAAAGGTGCCGTTGACATGAAATTATCACCATATATCAGTAACAACCATCCAATCCACCCAGGCAAAGAAATCAATATACTGTAAATATATTATTCCTTTAGCATATCCTTTGTTGGTTTATAAACAAAATATTGCCAACATGTATCAACAAAAAAACACGGAGCAAAAAAGTCCACATCAGCATAATTATATATAAAATCTGCAAAATTTTATTGGTTATAACAATATCAATATTGTATCAATACACACAAATGTTATAATAATTCAGCATATACATGCTGTCTGCACTAGCATATAGCAGGGGACAATAAGGAGGAGACATGACGATAGCCAAGTTAAGAGGGGATGCTACAATACATCCTTATGGTACCAGCATGAATCAGTAGTAGAAAAATCTGTACGTGGTCAAACAAATCTCCAATAAAGTGTATAAGCATGTATGGTAATATACTGACTCAGACCACCCCCATATGTAACATCATACAGTTACACATGACTCATGCTTACCCATCGGTAGTCAGGGAAGACAACCCCACCTCTCTCGGCACCCCCGGATGCGCGTTTCGCGTTCTTAGCTTTTTCAACAGGGTCTATTCGTGACTCGTCTCATTGTGTTTAAACATAGATAAAACCGGAAGTGGCGCCGGTGAAGCGGCGCATGCACAGCAGCATCCAGAGTACGTTTATCATCAAGTTCATCACAGGAGGGCGTGGGTGGGGGCGGAGCTCCGCCATAAGACATCCAGTGACGCACACGTCCAACTGTTACTGACAGCCACGGTGAAGGATGGAAACAATGGATGGTACCGGGCATGCGCACCACCGGCACCTATTTTCTAAAAGACCATGGCGGCAGCCATTTTTGTAGTGATTTATCAATCAAATCGCTGCAGAATCCCAGATACCCCCATACATGAAATGTTCTGTGCAAAAATAGTGAACGATATATGAAAGGTGACAATAGTGACCCATACCATTACTATGGGTATACAAATATGGGAACCATAATCATAATACAGATTCCAATTAAATATCAATATATATAATATACAAATAACAATAATAAAGTGACATGTGCAAAAATAGTGAACAGGTGATATATATATATCATAGATGTACACAATTAACAAACAGCTATCAGCAGGACTTCTGGTTCCTTTATAATTTCCATAGAGGGGACAGAGGGAGTTCAATGCAGCCTATATTGCATCTAAAGCCATGGATATTGGAAGATATATACTAAAAAAGAAAAAAACACACAAACAAGACAATTAATATACAATATTAAAAAGAATGTTATGTCAGAGAGAGAAGTAAGACAAAAAGTCATAAAAGTACACTACATCTTGTGCCACACAGGCACGACGAAGCTACTGAGAAGGTGGAGTATAATAAAGAGAGTCAAATTATAAGAGGATTAAGTCACAAGAAAGGAGCGAAACTTAGCTGCTCATTCAGTCCCTTAGCGGCGAGGGTATCAAGGGTGACAATCCACTTGCACTCACGTTGTGCCAGTATGTTGCCACCCCTGATCCCTCCATGTATCCTATTAATACCTCTCACTTTAAAACCCCTGGGATCTGATCCGTGGAACATCCGAAAGTGTCTTGGTATAGTCTTTAGACCCGACGGATCTATCACTTCCTTAGCAGCCAAGATGTCTCTTACATGCTCGCGTGTCCGAACCTTCAATTCTCTAGACATGAGACCGATATAGATCAGGGAGCAGGGACAGGTAGCATAATATACCACAAATGTTGTATTACACAAGATAAATTCTCGTATTTTAAATTCCCTGCTCCCATCTGAGGTCTTAAAGGTCCCACATCTGAGAATGTTCGGACACGCGACGCATGAACCACAGGAAAACAACCCTGTCTTGGACTACCCACATCAAAGAATTTTTTGTTTGTTGCTACGTAGTGGCTTCTCGCCAAATTATCTTTCAGATTTTTACCCCTCCGCTGTGTCATCAAAGGGGATTCCGTCAAATGCGAAGCCAAGACATCGTCAGTCTGTAACACGGACCAGTGTCGATTAAGTATTTCACGAATGCGATTCCATTGGCAGTTAGAGGTAGAGATAAATCTAACCCCAGGTTCACTATTCACTAGGGTTGAGCGAAACGGGTCGATCATTTTCAAAAGTCGCCGACTTTTGGCTAAGTCGGCGTCTCATGAAACCCGATCCGACCCCTGTGCTTGTCGGCCATGCGGTACGCGACTTTCGCGCCAAAGTCGCGTTTCAATGACGCGAAAAGCGCCATTTCTCAGCCAATGAAGGTGAACGCAGAGTGTGGGCAGCGTGATGACATAGATCCTGGTCCCCACCATCTTAGAGAAGGGCATTGCAGTGATTGGCTTGCTGTCTGCGGCGTCACAGGGGCTATAAAGGGGCGTTCCCGCCGACCGCCATCTTACTGCTGCTGATCTGAGCTTAGGGAGAGGTTGCTGCCGCTTCGTCAGAAGCAGGGAGAGCGTTAGGCAGGGTCCACTAACCACCAAACCGCTTGTGCTGTAGCGATTTCCACTGTCCAACACCACCTTCGGTGTGCAGGAACAGTGGAAGCTATTTTTTTTTTTTTTTTCCTCAGCGCTGTAGCTCATTGGGCTGCCCTAGAAGGCTCCGTGATAGCTGTATTGCTGTGTGTACGCCACTGTGGAAACCAACTGCTTTTTTCAAAGCACATATCCTCTTGTTCCTTTCTGCACAGCTATCTTTTTTGTTTGTCCACACTTTTTATTTAATTTGTGCATCAGTCCACTCCTATTGCTGCCTGCCATACCTGGCTTAGATTACTGCAGGGAGATAGTAATTGTAGGACAGTCCCTGTTTTTTTTTTTTTTTTTTGTGGGAGATTAAGATTGGCATTTCTGCTACAGTGCCATCCCTGTGTGTGCCATCTCTCACTGAGTGGGCCATAGAAAGCCTATTTATTTTTTCCGTGATTTGTGTTCTAAATTCTACCTCAACACAAAAACACTACATCAATCAGTGGTAGAAAAATATTGGCCTCAGTCAGGGCTTGTGTGCCACTGCTGTGTGTGCTATCTCTCATTCAGTGGGCTATAGAAAGCCTATTTATTTATTTATTTTTTTTCTTATTATTTGGTTTCTAAAGTCTCCCTGAAAAAAAAAAAAAAAAAAAAAAAAACAGTGGGAGAGTAATATTGCCCTTTCAGCTTGTGTGCCAGTCTTGACTCCTGGGTGTGCCACCTCTCTCTCATTCAGTGGGCCATAGAAAGCCTATTTATTTTTTTGGTTTTTTTAATATTATTTGGTTTCTAAAGTCTCCCTGAAAATAAAAAAAAAAAACTTAAAAAAACAGTGGGAGAGTAATATTGCCCTTTCAGCTTGTGTGCCAGTCTTGACTCCTGGGTGTGCCACCTCTCTCATTCAGTGGGCCATAGAAAGTCTATTTATTTTTTTTTTTAAATATTATTGGGATTCTAAAGTCTCCCTTAAAAAACAAAAAATACATAAAAAAACAGTGGGAGAGTAATATTGCCCTTTCAGCTTGTGTGCCAGTCTTGACTCCTGGGTGTGCCACCTCTCTCATTCAGTGGGCCATAGAAAGCATTTTTTTTTTTTCCTTGATTTGTGTTCTAAAATCTACCTCAACACAAAAACACTACATCAATCAGTGGTAGAAAAATATTGGCCTCAGTCAGGGCTTGTGTGCCACTGCTGTGTGTGCTATCTCTCATTCAGTGGGCTATAGAAAGCCTATTTATTTATTTTTTTTCTTATTATTTGGTTTCTAAAGTCTCCCTGAAAAAAAAAAAAAAAAAAAAAACAGTGGGAGAGTAATATTGCCCTTTCAGCTTGTGTGCCAGTCTTGACTCCTGGGTGTGCCACCTCTCTCTCATTCAGTGGGCCATAGAAAGCCTATTTATTTTTTTGGTTTTTTTAATATTATTTGGTTTCTAAAGTCTCCCTGAAAATAAAAAAAAAAAACTTAAAAAAACAGTGGGAGAGTAATATTGCCCTTTCAGCTTGTGTGCCAGTCTTGACTCCTGGGTGTGCCACCTCTCTCATTCAGTGGGCCATAGAAAGCCTATTTATTTTTTTTTTAAAATATTATTGGGTTTCTAAAGTCTCCCTTAAAAAACAAAAAATACATAAAAAAACAGTGGGAGAGTAATATTGCCCTTTCAGCTTGTGTGCCAGTCTTGACTCCTGGGTGTGCCACCTCTCTCATTCAGTGGGCCATAGAAAGCATTTTTTTTTTTTCCTTGATTTGTGTTCTAAAATCTACCTCAACACAAAAACACTACATCAATCAGTGGGAGAAAAATATTGGCCTCAGTCAGGGCTTGTGTGTCACTGCTGTGTGTGCTATCTCTCATTCAGTGGGCTATAGAAAGCCTATTTATTTATTTATTTTTTTTCTTATTATTTGGTTTCTAAAGTCTCCCTGAAAAAAAAAAAAAAAAAAAAAAACAGTGGGAGAGTAATATTGCCCTTTCAGCTTGTGTGCCAGTCTTGACTCCTGGGTGTGCCACCTCTCTCTCATTCAGTGGGCCATAGAAAGCCTATTTATTTTTTTGGTTTTTTTAATATTATTTGGTTTCTAAAGTCTCCCTGAAAATAAAAAAAAAAAAACTTAAAAAAACAGTGGGAGAGTAATATTGCCCTTTCAGCTTGTGTGCCAGTCTTGACTCCTGGGTGTGCCACCTCTCTCATTCAGTGGGCCATAGAAAGCCTATTTATTTTTTTTTTTAAATATTATTGGGTTTCTAAAGTCTCCCTTAAAAAACAAAAAATACATAAAAAAACAGTGGGAGAGTAATATTGCCCTTTCAGCTTGTGTGCCAGTCTTGACTCCTGGGTGTGCCACCTCTCTCATTCAGTGGGCCATAGAAAGTCTATTTATTTTTTTTTTTAAATATTATTGGGATTCTAATGTCTCCCTTAAAAAACAAAAAATACATAAAAAAACAGTGGGAGAGTAATATTGCCCTTTCAGCTTGTGTGCCAGTCTTGACTCCTGGGTGTGCCACCTCTCTCATTCAGTGGGCCATAGAAAGCATTTTTTTTTTTTCCTTGATTTGTGTTCTAAAATCTACCTCAACACAAAAACACTACATCAATCAGTGGTAGAAAAATATTGGCCTCAGTCAGGGCTTGTGTGCCACTGCTGTGTGTGCTATCTCTCATTCAGTGGGCTATAGAAAGCCTATTTATTTATTTATTTATTTTTTTTCTTATTATTTGGTTTCTAAAGTCTCCCTGAAAAAAAAAAAAAAAAAAAAAAACAGTGGGAGAGTAATATTGCCCTTTCAGCTTGTGTGCCAGTCTTGACTCCTGGGTGTGCCACCTCTCTCTCATTCAGTGGGCCATAGAAAGCCTATTTATTTTTTTGGTTTTTTTAATATTATTTGGTTTCTAAAGTCTCCCTGAAAATAAAAAAAAAAAAACTTAAAAAAACAGTGGGAGAGTAATATTGCCCTTTCAGCTTGTGTGCCAGTCTTGACTCCTGGGTGTGCCACCTCTCTCATTCAGTGGGCCATAGAAAGCCTATTTATTTATTTTTTTAAATATTATTGGGTTTCTAAAGTCTCCCTTAAAAAACAAAAAATACATAAAAAAACAGTGGGAGAGTAATATTGCCCTTTCAGCTTGTGTGCCAGTCTTGACTCCTGGGTGTGCCACCTCTCTCATTCAGTGGGCCATAGAAAGTCTATTTATTTTTTTAAAAAAATATTATTGGGATTCTAAAGTCTCCCTTAACCCCTTCCTGACATCCGACGTACTATCCCGTCGAGGTGGGGTGGGCCCGTATGACCGCCGACGGGATAGTACGTCATGCCCTTTAATGCGACACCGCGACTTAAGTCGCGGTGATCGCATTAAAATTCCGACGCCATCTCACCTGGGGGAAGATGGCCTCGGCATTTCGGGGTATGGCGCCGCCCCCCCGGCCTCCCGATCGCTGTGATTGGCTGTTCAATTCTGAACAGCGAATCACAGCCTTTCTCACTGTTTCAGCCAATCAGATTGGCTGAAACAGTGAGGTCCCAGGCTAGGATCGAGTACCGATGTACTCGATCCTGGGGCCGGTGCCTGGTAACGCCAGGCACCGGCCAAAACCCCCCGGATTGGCGCGATCGACGATCACATCGATCGCGCCAATCGCAGGGCACAGCGGCGGTATTACCGCGCTGTGCCCTGCCTGGACCGGCGCCCCCTCTGCCCTGCCCTGCGTCCTCATGTGTCCGGATCCTGCAGCTGATTGGCGCGATCGATGTGATCGTCGATCGCGTCAATCAGGGCACAGACCCGCCGCATTGGCGCGATCGACGATCACATCGATCGCGCCAATGGCGGGGCACAGCGGCGATGTTACCGCGCTGTGCCCTGCTTGAATATAAATGCAGCCACAGCCCTGCCTCATCTCCGGATCCTCTGGCAATCAGAGGGCACAGCAGCGGTGTGCCCGCGCTGTGCCCTGATGGTGTCCTGGGGGTGACCTACCGGTCACCTGCCGGTCACCTACTGGTGACCTGCCGGTGACCTGCCTATGATCGGAGCTGTGAGCTCCGATCATAGGCTGGTGCCTAGCAACACCGGCGTCACCAGGGCCTCCCCTGATTGGTGGGATCGATGTGATCATCGATCCCACCAATCACAGGTCACAGCAGCGGTGTGACCGCTCTGTGACCTGTGTCCACCTGTCCCTGACCTGTCTGACCGCTCTTCAGGAATCCTCACACTTGGTGAGGGTTCCTGCAGAGCGGTCACGCTGTCAGATCCCCCTCCTGTGCTGAGACTTGTGGTGCCACAGTAGCCTGTGACACCATAATTCTCGCTAAAAAAAACAAAAGAAAGAAGACAGAAGAAAGAAGACAGAAGAAAGAAGAGAGACTACAACCGTAAGTGTTGATACCCCGATCCCGGCCCGATCTTTCTTACCCCCCCCATCCCCCCTTACCCCCCCCCATCCCCCCTCCACCCCCACTTTGCGCCGCGTCCGTCCGTGCCCAAATTTAGCAGCCGCCGAGCGTTGATTGGTGACGCAGTTCACCGATCAACACTCGTGCTCACTTTTCTCCTCCACATCCCCTTGCGCACACCCCGCCGCTGCGTCTGAACCCGTGCCTTTCGTTTCTTTTTTTTTTTTCCCACATCCCCTTGCACGCACCCCGCCGCTGCGTCTGAACCCGTGCCTTTCGTTTCTTTTTTTTTTTCCCACATCCCCTTGCGCGCACCCCGCCGCTGCGTCTGAACCCGTGCCTTTCGTTTCTTTTTTTTTTTCCCACATCCCCTTGCGCGCACCCCGCCGCTGCGTCTGAACCCGTGCCTTTCGTTTCTTTTTTTTTTTCCCACATCCCCTTGCGCGCACCCCGCCGCTGCGTCTGAACCCGTGCCTTTCGTTTCTTTTTTTTTTTCCCACATCCCCTTGCGCGCACCCCGCCGCTGCGTCTGAACCCGTGCCTTTCGTTTCTTTTTTTTTTTCCCACATCCCCTTGCGCGCACCCCGCCGCTGCGTCTGAACCCGTGCCTTTTGTTTCTTTTTTTTTTTTCCACATCCCCTTGCGCGCACCCCGCCGCTGCGTCTGAACCCGTGCCTTTCGTTTCTTTTTTTTTTTTTCCACATCCCCTTGCGCGCACCCCGCCGCTGCGTCTGAACCCGTGCCTTTCGTTTCTTTTTTTTTTTCCCACATCCCCTTGCGCGCACCCCGCCGCTGCGTCTGAACCCGTGCCTTTCGTTTCTTTTTTTTTTTTCCCACATCCCCTTGCACGCACCCCGCCGCTGCGTCTGAACCCGTGCCTTTCGTTTCTTTTTTTTTTTCCCACATCCCCTTGCGCGCACCCCGCCGCTGCGTCTGAACCCGTGCCTTTCGTTTCTTTTTTTTTTTTCCCACATCCCCTTGCACGCACCCCGCCGCTGCGTCTGAACCCGTGCCTTTCGTTTCTTTTTTTTTTTCCCACATCCCCTTGCGCGCACCCCGCCGCTGCGTCTGAACCCGTGCCTTTTGTTTCTTTTTTTTTTTTTCCACATCCCCGTCCGCGCACCCAGCCGCCGCCGCCGAACTTTGATAAGTGACTCGGTTCACTTATCAGAGCTCTCGTGCCTGGCGTTTTTTCCACATCCCCATTCACACACCCAGCAGGCGCCGAACTTTGATAAGTGACGCAGTTCACTTATCAGAGCTAGGGCCTGCTGTTTTAGACTTTTCCTTTCACAGGTATTTTTTTTCCCTATTTGCTTTTTTTCTTTTAGCTTTTACTTTTCAGAAGTTTGCACCAAACACTACCCCCCCACACACGTACACATAGTTCCAATAAATTGCACCCAAGCACCATATTCACACAAAAAATGTCCCGTTCGTCCCGTTCGTCCCAGCAGCGCTATTCAGCAGAGGAGGCATATTCTTTTCTTGCCTCCGACACTGATAGCGAGGGAGAGGATCCCACATTCCTTTACTCTTCAGATTCTTCATCCTCTTCCTCCTCCTCCTCCTCCTCATCTTCCTCCTCGGGTCCTGCGGAACCGCCTCGCAGACGCCCCAGGAGAGAAGATGACGCAGCACCCACTCCTGAAGATGAACCAGCGCGCCCTTCTTCGGACCCCATATGGACCTCGCCCCCGAAAATTACGAGCCACTGATTCCTGATTTTGTGGCAGAATCAGGAATCAGGTTTGACACCACCGGCCTCACAGAAATAGACTTTTTCAAAGTCTTTTTCTCTGAGGATTTTGTTAACCTCATGGTGGAGCAAACTAATTTATATGCTTGGCAATTTTTGGAGCAAAACCCCGTTTCATCATTTTCTAACTGGTCTCCTGTAGACGCAGTTGAAATGATGCAGTTTTGGGGCCTGGTCCTCCACATGGGGATCGTGAAGAAGCCAGAACTTCGGCAATATTGGAGTGTGGATATTTTATATAACACTCCAGTGTGCCGAATGGTCATGGCTCGGACGCGTTTTGAGGCCATCCACAAATTCCTGCATTATTCCGATAATGCACAGTGTCCCGCACGAGATGACCCCAATTTTGACCGTCTGTTCAAAGTTCGGCCGGTCATCGAACACTTCAGCAAAAAGTTTGCTGAAGTGTACGTGCCCAAAAGGGACATCTGTGTGGATGAGTCCTTGGTTCATTTTAAGGGGCGGCTCAGATTCCGTCAATACCTGCCCAGCAAAAGGGCCAGGTATGGAATCAAACTCTACAAGCTGTGTGAGAGTACCTCAGGGTACACCCACAGCTTTAGAGTTTACGAAGGGAAGGACAGCAGGATTGAACCGCCTGAGTGTCCCCCTGTCTTGGGAGTGAGTGGGAAAATAGTGTGGGATTTGGTGCACCCACTGCTGGATAAAGGTTATCACCTCTACACCGATAACTTTTATTCCAGCATCCCACTCTACAAATCCCTCTCTGCGCGAGGTACCGCAGCCTGCGGTACTGTCCGCAAAAATCAGAGAGGCCTCCCGAAGACGCTACTTGGGCAGATGCTCAGAAAAGGTGAGAGCAAAGCCCAATGTAGCGACCACCTGCTGGTGGTCAAGTACAAGGACAAGAGGGATGTCCTTCTGTTGACCACCATACACGGTGATGGCAGCACCCTCAGCACTGTACGGGGTACCTCTACACAGGTCTGCAAACCGGACTGTGTACTGGGGTACAACAAAAACATGGGGGGCGTTGATCTCTCCGATCAACTCCTCCAACCGTACAGTGCTTTGAGGAAGGCCAAGGTGTGGTACAAAAAGCTGTCGGTGTACATCGTACAAATGGCAATGCTTAACGCTTTCCTGCTGTCACGATGTGCACGCCACACCGATACGACGTACCTTCAGTTCCAGGAGGTAGTGGTTAAGGCCCTGATGTTTGGCACGAGGGAAGGAGCGGGCCCCAGTACTTCCGGAACTGAAGGTGCTCGTATTGTACCAGGTCAGCATTTTCCGGGGGTGGTCCCGCCAACTGGTAGAAAAGGTAAGCCGCAAAAAAGGTGCCGAGTGTGCTACAAACGAGGAGTACGCAAGGACACCATCTATCAATGCGACACCTGCCCCGACAAACCTGGCCTGTGTATGAAGGACTGCTTCAAATTGTACCACACCTCCATGCACTACTAATTAGGAACCAGTAGATTAGTTCCAAAGAGGGGGCACATCTAAGTAAGTTCCATGGGGGTCTAGGTTCCAAAATGATGTCACTTGTGGGTTTTTTTTACTGTTTAGGCACATCAGGGGCTCTGCAAACGGAACATGACGCCCTCAGAACCAGTCCATCAAAGTCTGCATTCCAAATCGTCACTGCTTCCCTTCTGAGTCCCGAAGTGCCAAAACAGTTTTTTCCCACATATGGGGTACCAGCGTACTCAGAACAAAATGGACAGCAACTTTTGGGGTCCAATTTCTCTTGTTACCCTTGGGAAAATAAAAAATTGGGGACTGAAAGATCATTTTTGTGGGGAAAAAATAGGATTTTTTATTTTCACGCCCGGGCGTTATAAACTTTCGTGAAGCACTTGGGGGATAAAAGTGCTCACGACACATCTAGATAAGTTCCTTAGGGGGTCTAGTTTCCAAAATGGGGTCACTTATGGGGGGTTTCTACTGTTTAGGCACATCAGGGGCTCACCAAATGGAACATGATGCCCGCAGACAATTCCATCAAAGTCTGCATTCCAAAAACGTCACTACTTCCCTTCCGAGCCCCGAAGTGTGCCCAAACAGTAGTTTTCTCCCACATATGTGGTACCAGCGTACCCAGGACAAATTGGACAACAACTTTTGGGGTCCAATTTCTCCTGTTACCCTTGGGAAAATAAAACATTGGGGACTGAAAGATCATTTTTGTGGGGAAAAAATAGGATTTTTTATTTTCACGCCCGGGCGTTATAAACTTTCGTGAAGCACTTGGGGGATAAAAGTGCTCACGACACATCTAGATAAGTTCCTTAGGGGGTCTAGTTTCCAAAATGGGGTCACTTATGGGGGGTTTCTACTGTTTAGGCACATCAGGGGCTCACCAAATGGAACATGATGCCCGCAGACAATTCCATCAAAGTCTGCATTCCAAAAACGTCACTACTTCCCTTCCGAGCCCCGAAGTGTGCCCAAACAGTAGTTTTCTCCCACATATGTGGTACCAGCGTACCCAGGACAAATTGGACAACAACTTTTGGGGTCCAATTTCTCCTGTTACCCTTGGGAAAATAAAACATTGGGGACTGAAAGATCATTTTTGTGGGGAAAAAATAGGATTTTTTATTTTCACGCCCGGGCGTTATAAACTTTCGTGAAGCACTTGGGGGATAAAAGTGCTCACGACACATCTAGATAAGTTCCTTAGGGGGTCTAGTTTCCAAAATGGGGTCACTTATGGGGGGTTTCTACTGTTTAGGCACATCAGGGGCTCACCAAATGGAACATGATGCCCGCAGACAATTCCATCAAAGTCTGCATTCCAAAAACGTCACTACTTCCCTTCCGAGCCCCGAAGTGTGCCCAAACAGTAGTTTTCTCCCACATATGTGGTACCAGCGTACCCAGGACAAATTGGACAACAACTTTTGGGGTCCAATTTCTCCTGTTACCCTTGGGAAAATAAAACATTGGGGACTGAAAGATCATTTTTGTGGGGAAAAAATAGGATTTTTTATTTTCACGCCCGGGCGTTATAAACTTTCGTGAAGCACTTGGGGGATAAAAGTGCTCACAACACATCTAGATAAGTTCCTTAGGGGGTCTAGTTTCCAAAATGGGGTCACTTATGGGGGGTTTCCACTGTTTAGGCACATCAGGGGCTCGCCAAACACGACATGACATCCGATCTCAATTCCAGCCAATTTTAGCTTGAAAATGTCAAAGGGCGCTCCTTTCCTTCTGAGCCCTGCCATGCGCCCAAACAGTGGTTCCCCCCCACATATGGGGTATCAGCCTACTCAGGACAAATTGGACAACAACTTTTGGGGTCCAATTTTTCCTGCTACCCTTGAGAAAATAAAAAATTGAGGACTAAACGATCATGTTTGTAGAAAAAATGGGATTTTTTATTTTCACACCCGGGCGTTATAGACTTTCGTGAAGCACTTGGGGGATAAAAGTGCTCACGACACATCTAGATAAGTTCCTTAGGGGGTCTAGTTTCCAAAATGGGGTCACTTATGGGGGGTTTCCACTGTTTAGGCACATCAGGGGCTCGCCAAACACGACATGACATCCGATCTCAATTCCAGCCAATTTTAGCTTGAAAATGTGAAAGGGCGCCCCTTTCCTTCTGAGCCCTGCCATGCGCCCAAACAGTGGTTCCCCCCCACATATGGGGTATCAGCCTACTCAGGACAAATTGGACAACAACTTTTGGGGTCCAATTTTTCCTGCTACCCTTGAGAAAATAAAAAATTGAGGACTAAACGATCATGTTTGTAGAAAAAATGGGATTTTTTATTTTCACACCCGGGCGTTATAAACTTTCGTGAAGCACTTGGGGGATAAAAGTGCTCACGACACATCTAGATAAGTTCCTTAGGGGGTCTAGTTTCCAAAATGGGGTCACTTATGGGGGGTTTCCACTGTTTAGGCACATCAGGGGCTCGCCAAACACGACATGACATCCGATCTCAATTCCAGCCAATTTTAGCTTGAAAATGTGAAAGGGCGCCCCTTTCCTTCTGAGCCCTGCCATGCGCCCAAACAGTGGTTCCCCCCCACATATGGGGTATCAGTGTACTCAGGACAAATTGGACAACAACTTTTGGGGTCCAATTTTTCCTGCTACCCTTGAGAAAATAAAAAATTGAGGACTAAACGATCATGTTTGTAGAAAAAATGGGATTTTTTATTTTCACACCCGGGCGTTATAGACTTTCGTGAAGCACTTGGGGGATAAAAGTGCTCACGACACATCTAGATAAGTTCCTTAGGGGGTCTAGTTTCCAAAATGGGGTCACTTATGGGGGGTTTCCACTGTTTAGGCACATCAGGGGCTCGCCAAACACGACATGACATCCGATCTCAATTCCAGCCAATTTTAGCTTGAAAATGTGAAAGGGCGCCCCTTTCCTTCTGAGCCCTGCCATGCGCCCAAACAGTGGTTCCCCCCCACATATGGGGTATCAGTGTACTCAGGACAAATTGGACAACAACTTTTGGGGTCCAATTTTTCCTGCTACCCTTGAGAAAATAAAAAATTGAGGACTAAACGATCATGTTTGTAGAAAAAATGGGATTTTTTATTTTCACACCCGGGCGTTATAAACTTTCGTGAAGCACTTGGGGGATAAAAGTGCTCACGACACATCTAGATAAATTCCTTAGGGGGTCTAGTTTCCAAAATGGGGTCACTTATGGGGGGTTTCCACTGTTTAGGCACATCAGGGGCTCGCCAAACACGACATGACATCCGATCTCAATTCCAGCCAATTTTAGCTTGAAAATGTCAAAGGGCGCTCCTTTCCTTCTGAGCCCTGCCATGCGCCCAAACAGTGGTTCCCCCCCACATATGGGGTATCAGCCTACTCAGGACAAATTGGACAACAACTTTTGGGGTCCAATTTTTCCTGCTACCCTTGAGAAAATAAAAAATTGAGGACTAAACTATCATGTTTGTAGAAAAAATGGGATTTTTTATTTTCACACCCGGGCGTTATAAACTTTCGTGAAGCACTTGGGGGATAAAAGTGCTCACGACACATCTAGATAAGTTCCTTAGGGGGTCTAGTTTCCAAAATGGGGTCACTTATGGGGGGTTTCCACTGTTTAGGCACATCAGGGGCTCGCCAAACACGACATGACATCCGATCTCAATTCCAGCCAATTTTAGCTTGAAAATGTCAAAGGGCGCTCCTTTCCTTCTGAGCCCTGCCATGCGCCCAAACAGTGGTTCCCCCCCACATATGGGGTATCAGCCTACTCAGGACAAATTGGACAACAACTTTTGGGGTCCAATTTTTCCTGCTACCCTTGAGAAAATAAAAAATTGAGGACTAAACGATCATGTTTGTAGAAAAAATGGGATTTTTTATTTTCACACCCGGGCGTTATAAACTTTCGTGAAGCACTTGGGGGATAAAAGTGCTCACGACACATCTAGATAAGTTCCTTAGGGGGTCTAGTTTCCAAAATGGGGTCACTTATGGGGGGTTTCTACTGTTTAGGCACATCAGGGGCTCGCCAAACACGACATGACATCCGATCTCAATTCCAGCCAATTTTTGCTTGAAAATGTGAAAGGGCGCCCCTTTCCTTCTGAGCCCTGCCATGCGCCCAAACAGTGGTTCCCCCCCACATATGGGGTATCAGTGTACTCAGGACAAATTGGACAACAACTTTTGGGGTCCAATTTCTCCTGCTACCCTTGAGAAAATAAAAAATTGGGGACTAAACGATCATGTTTGTAGAAAAAATAGGATTTTTTATTTTCACACCCGGGCGTTATAAACTTTCGTGAAGCACTTGGGGGATAAAAGTGCTCACGACGCATCTAGATAAGTTCCTTAGGGGGTCTAGTTTCCAAAATGGGGTCACTTATGGGGGGTTTCCACTGTTTAGGCACATCAGGGGCTGGCCAAACACGACATGGCGTCCGATTTCAATTGCAGCCAATTTTAGCTTGAAAATGTCAAACGACGCTCCTTTCCTTCTGAGCTCTGCCGTGCGCCCAAAAAGTGGTTCTCCCTCACATGTGGGGTATCAGCGTACTCAGGACAAATTGGGCAACAACTTTTAAGGTCCATTTTCTATTTTTACCCTTGGGAAATTAAAAAAATTATTGCTGAAAGATCATTTTTGTGACTAAAAAGTAAAATGTTAATTTTTTCCTTCCATGTTGCTTCTGCTGCTGTGAAACACCTGAAGGGTTAATAAACTTCTTGAATGTGGTTTTGAGCAGCTTGAGGGGTGCAGTTTTCAGAATGGTGTCACTTTTTGGTATTTTCTGCCATATAGACCCCTCAAAATGACTTCAAATGTGAGGTGGTCCCTAAAAAAAATGGTTTTGTAAATTATGTTGTAAAAATGAGAAATTGCTGTTCAAATTTTAACCCTTATAACTTCCTAAAAAAAAAAAATTGTGTTTCCAAAATTGCGCTGATGTAAAGTAAACATGTGGGAAATGTTATTTATTAACTATTTTGTGTCACATAACTCTCTGGTTTAACAGAATAAAAATGAAAAGTTGGAAAATTACCAAATTTTCAAAATTTTCGCCAATTTTCCTTTTTTTTCACAAATAAACGCAAGTAATATCGAAGAAATTTTACCACTATCATGAAGGACAATATGTTACAAGAAAACAATCTCAGAATCGCTAAGATCCGTTGGAGCGTTTCGGAGTTATAACTTCATAAAGGGACAGTGGTCAGAATTGTAAAAATTGGCCCGGTCATGAACGTGCAAACCACCCTTGGGGGTGAAGGGGTTAAAAAACAAAAAATACATAAAAAAACAGTGGGAGAGTAATATTGCCCTTTCAGCTTGTGTGCCAGTCTTGACTCCTGGGTGTGCCACCTCTCTCATTCAGTGGGCCATAGAAAGCATTTTTTTTTTTTTTCCTTGATTTGTGTTCTAAAATCTACCTCAACACAAAAACACTACATCAATCAGTGGGAGAAAAATATTGGCCTCAGTCAGGGCTTGTGTGCCACTGCTGTGTGTGCTATCTCTCATTCAGTGGGCTATAGAAAGCCTATTTATTTATTTATTTTTTTTCTTATTATTTGGTTTCTAAAGTCTCCCTGAAAAAAAAAAAAAAAAAAAAAAAAACAGTGGGAGAGTAATATTGCCCTTTCAGCTTGTGTGCCAGTCTTGACTCCTGGGTGTGCCACCTCTCTCTCATTCAGTGGGCCATAGAAAGCCTATTTATTTTTTTGGTTTTTTTAATATTATTTGGTTTCTAAAGTCTCCCTGAAAATAAAAAAAAAAAACTTAAAAAAACAGTGGGAGAGTAATATTGCCCTTTCAGCTTGTGTGCCAGTCTTGACTCCTGGGTGTGCCACCTCTCTCATTCAGTGGGCCATAGAAAGCCTATTTATTTTTTTTTAAAATATTATTGGGTTTCTAAAGTCTCCCTTAAAAAACAAAAAATACATAAAAAAACAGTGGGAGAGTAATATTGCCCTTTCAGCTTGTGTGCCAGTCTTGACTCCTGGGTGTGCCACCTCTCTCATTCAGTGGGCTATAGAAAGTCTATTTATTTATTTTTTTAAATATTATTGGGATTCTAAAGTCTCCCTTAAAAAACAAAAAATACATAAAAAAACAGTGGGAGAGTAATATTGCCCTTTCAGCTTGTGTGCCAGTCTTGACTCCTGGGTGTGCCACCTCTCTCATTCAGTGGGCCATAGAAAGCATTTTTTTTTTTTCCTTGATTTGTGTTCTAAAATCTACCTCAACACAAAAACACTACATCAATCAGTGGGAGAAAAATATTGGCCTCAGTCAGGGCTTGTGTGCCACTGCTGTGTGTGCTATCTCTCATTCAGTGGGCTATAGAAAGCCTATTTATTTATTTATTTTTTTTCTTATTATTTGGTTTCTAAAGTCTCCTTGAAAAAAAAAAAAAAAAAAAAACAGTGGGAGAGTAATATTGCCCTTTCAGCTTGTGTGCCAGTCTTGACTCCTGGGTGTGCCACCTCTCTCTCATTCAGTGGGCCATAGAAAGCCTATTTATTTTTTTGGTTTTTTTAATATTATTTGGTTTCTAAAGTCTCCCTGAAAAAAAAAAATAAATAAATTAGGTGGGAGATTAATATTGACATTAGTGCTTGAGTGACAGTCCTGCGTGTGTGTCATCTCTGTGATTTTGTGCCACAGAAAACAGAGTGTGTAACATTGTGCCTGATTTTCCTTGTGGTCTCACCAACCTGTTAAGGGATATTGAAATCATACTGAAGTTATAGCTCACCGTGTAAGTTGTTTGACAGCAACAAATAAAGTTACTTTGGTTAAGATTTTAAAACAATGAGGAAGTCTGGTGCAAGAGGTCGTCGTGGGCGTTCATTGTCAGCTGGTAATGATGGTAGTGGTAGTGGAGCATCAGGTGGTCGTGGGGATAAAAATATTCCACCTAAGTCTGGAGCTGTGGAGCCAGTTTCGTCGTCAGGCTACACAAGGCCTCGAACGCTCTCTTTTCTGGGAGTAGGAAAACCGCTTTTAAAGGCGGAGCAGCAACAGCAAGTTTTGGCTTACATTGCAGACTCAGCCTCTAGCTCTTTTGCCTCCTCTTCTGAAACTGGTAAATGTAAAAGCAGCGCGTCGCTTGTGGATGTTCACGGTCAGGGACAAGTCGCTTCCTTGTCCTCCTCAGCAAAAACTACAACAAGAGAGAAGGATGCAGCAGGCGACACAACGGGTCACTCCATGGAGCTCTTTACACATACCGTCCCTGGCTTAGAAAGTGAAACATTTAACAGGCCATGCCCATTACAAGTATATTCTGACATGGAGTGCACTGATGCACAGCCACAGCCAGAGTACTATGCTGCTCCTTTGACTCAGACCACCACATTGCCCTCTCAGGGTACAGATCCACAATCAGACCCTGATGAGACTATGTTGCCCCGCCACGAACGCTATACCACCGACCGACACAGTGACACAGACGAAGTTGCACACGAGCTCGAAGAGGAGGTAATAGATGACCCAGTTATTGACCCCGATTGGCAGCCATTGGGGGAACAGGGTGCAGGCGGCAGTAGTTCAGAAGCGGAGGTGGAGGAGGGGCCGCAGCAGGCATCAACATCGCAACAGGTTCCATCTGCCGGGCCCGTATCTGGCCCAAAACGCGTGTCAAAGCCAAAACCTGTTGGAGGACAGCGTGGCCATCCGGTTAAAGCTCAGTCTGCAATCCCTGAAAAGGGATCCGAGTCTAGGAAGAGTGCAGTCTGGCATTTTTTTAAACAACATCCAACTGATCAGCGCAAAGTCATCTGTCAAAAATGTTCAACTAGCTTAAGCAGAGGTCAGAATCTGAAAAGTCTAAATACTAGTTGCATGCATAGACACTTAACCACCATGCATTTTCAAGCCTGGACTAACTACCAAACGTCCCTTAAGGTTGTAGCACCCTCGGCCAATGAAGCTAGTCAGCAACGCAACATCCCTTCCGTCACTGTAAGGCCACCATTTTCCGCACCACCGGCAGTATCTGTGCAGGTTTCTTTGCCAGCCAAAAGCAGTCAGGGTCAGGGAACCACCAGTTTTGTAGGAGGAAATATTGCATCTAGGGCACCGGCGGAAACAATACCGTCTCCAACCGTCTCTCAGTCTGCCATGTACACCGGCACACCCGAAAGTTCCACGATCTCCAGCTCTCCAGTCCAGCTCACCCTACATGAGACTCTGGTTAGAAAAAGGAAGTACTTATCCTCGCATCCGCGTACACAGGGTTTTAACACCCACATAGCTAGACTAATCTCGTTAGAGATGATGCCCTACCGGTTAGTTGAAAGCGAAGCTTTCAAAGCCCTGATGGAGTACGCTGAACCACGATACGAGCTACCCAGTCGACACTTTTTTTCCAGAAAAGCCATCCCAGCCCTGCACCAGCATGTTAAACAGCGCATCGTCCATGCACTCAGGCAATCTGTGAGTACAAAGGTGCACCTGACTACAGATGCATGGACCAGTAGGCATGGCCAGGGACGTTATGTGTCCATCACGGCACACTGGGTGAATGTGGTGGATGCAGGGTCCACAGGCGACATCAATTTAGGGACAGTTGTGCCTAGCCCACGGTCTAGGAAACAGTTGGCTGTAGGCGTTCGCACCCCCTCCTCCTCCTCCTCCTCGTCCTCCTGCAGAAGCTACAGCTCTTCCACAGAACGCAGTCTGCCAACCACTCCATCGGCAGATGACACTGTTGCACACCAGTTGTCCCATTATGGGCCAGCTACTGCCAAGCGTCAGCAGGCTGTATTGGCTATGAAGTGTTTGGGCGACAACAGACACACCGCGGAAGTTCTATCCGAGTTCTTGCAACAAGAAACGCAGTCGTGGCTGGGCACAGTAGATCTTGAGGCAGGCAAGGTAGTGAGTGATAACGGAAGGAATTTCATGGCTGCCATCTCCCTTTCCCAACTGAAACACATTCCTTGCCTGGCTCACACCTTAAACCTGGTGGTGCAGTGCTTATTGAAAACTTATCCTGGGTTCTCCGACCTGCTCCTCAAAGTGCGTGCACTTTGCTCACATATCCGACGTTCGCCTGTACACGCCAGCCGTATGCAGACCTATCAGCGGTCTTTGAACCTTCCCCAGCATTGCCTAATCATAGACGTTGCAACAAGGTGGAACTCAACACTGCACATGCTTCAGAGACTGTGCGAACAGAGGCGTGCTGTTATTTATTTGTGGGAGGATACACGGGCAGGCAGTAGGATGGCAGACATGGAGTTGTCAGGTGTGCAGTGGTCTAAGATACAAGACATGTGTCAAGTCCTTCAGTGTTTTGAGGAATGCACACGGCTGGTTAGTGCAGACAACGCCGTAATAAGCATGAGCATCCCCCTAATGCGTCTGCTGATGCAAAGTTTGACGCACATAAAGGAGCAGGCGTCTGCACCAGAGGAAGAGGAAAGCCTTGATGACAGTCAGCCATTGTCTGGTCAGGGCAGTGTACAGGACGAGGTAGCGGGCGAAGAGGAGGTGGAGGACGAGGAGGATGATGGGGATGAGTATATTTTTAATGCCGAACCTTTCCCGGGGGCACAGGAAATTGGTTGCGTGTCACGGCCGGGTTCTGGTTTTTTGAGGGACACAAGTGACGTAGATTTGCCTGCAACTGCCCCTCAACCAATCACAACCGGAGATTTGACAACTGGAACTTTGGCCCACATGGCGGATTATGCCTTACGTATCCTAAAAAGGGACACACGCATTACGAAAATGATGAACGATGACGATTACTGGTTGGCCTGCCTCCTTGATCCACGCTATAAAGGCAAATTGCAAAATATTATGCCACATGAGAACTTGGAACTAATATTAGCAACCAAACAATCAACTCTTGTTGACCGTTTGCTTCAGGCATTCCCAGCACACAGCGCACGTGATCGTTCTCACACGAGCTCCAGGGGGCAGCAGACTAGGAGTGTTAGGGGTGCACACATCAGAAGTGGCGTTGGACAGAGGGGTTTTCTGACCAGGTTGTGGAGTGATTTTGCTATGACCGCAGACAGGACAGGTACTGCTGCATCAATTGAAAGTGACAGGAGACAACATTTGTCCAGTATGGTTACTAACTATTTTTCATCCCTTATCGATGTTCTCCCTCAACCGTCATTCCCATTTGATTACTGGGCCTCCAAATTAGACACCTGGCCAGAATTGGCAGAATATGCATTGCAGGAGCTTGCTTGCCCGGCAGCAAGTGTCCTATCAGAAAGAGTATTCAGTGCTGCAGGTTCAATATTAACCGAAAAAAGGACTCGTCTGGCTACCCAAAATGTTGACGATCTAACATTCATTAAAATGAACCACAACTGGATTTCGAAATCTTTTGCCCCACCTTGCCCGGCCGACACCTAGCTTTCCTATGAAAAGCTCTTGCCTGTGAATTACTTTTCTAATGTCTAATTTGCTGCAGCTGATTGTACAGCATACGACATGTTTACACCTCCCTAAATGGCAAAACTCCCCACACGGGGCCGTGGTATCGCGACTTGGCGCAAGCACCCGTGAGACTGCTGTTTGTCTGAAGAGGTGGGTGTGCTCGCTTTTGGTTGACGGCATTGCTACTGGGTCCCTCATAGTACAATGTAGTGTCTCTGGCGGTGGTGGTGCGCACCCAACGTCAGACACACCGTTGTAACATGAGGGGCCCTGGGGCGGTCCCGCCGGCCTCAAGAGAGTTCCCCCCTACCCCAGCTCAAAATGTGCTCTACCACGTGCAAAATTATGTCGCACAGCTCCACCAATCTTTAGTCTATTCGCTGACATCATTCAATGTCTGGCACTGACAATACAAATTTGTAGACATCTATGATGCAACTTAAAGTAGTCTGTGTCTGTGTCCTATATTGGCACCATTAAATAGTTACTGCCAAATTACTATGTCAGAAACTCAGTAGATGAGCCCACCCCTGTACCTAAGTATGCCACCTTTTTTTTTGTTTTGGTTGTTTTGCGAGACATTAACATCTATATATATTTTGGGAGTACTGGGACAGACACTCCTTGCACTACTCCTCCACTCACCACCAAGCTGCCTGTGTATCCATGTAACCGCTGTAAAGCTGCCATGAGCCTATTGTTTGTTATTTTAGGCCTTTGATAGCCTGTCTGCGGTCCCTACTTTAAATACTCCTCCACTGACCACCAAGCTGCCTGCCCGTGTATCCATGTAACCGCTGTAAAACTGCCATGAGCCTATTGTTTGTTATTTTAGGCCTTTGATAGCCTGTCTGCGGTCCCTACTTTAAATACTCCTCCACTGACCACCAAGCTGCCTGCCCGTGTATCCATGTAACCGCTGTAAAACTGCCATGAGCCTATTGTTTGTTATTTTAGGCCTTTGATAGCCTGTCTGCGGTCCCTACTTTAAATACTCCTCCACTCACCACCAAGCTGCCTGCCCGTGTATCCATGTAACCGCTGTAAAACTGCCATGAGCCTATTGTTTGTTATTTTAGGCCTTTGATAGCCTGTCTGCGGTCCCTACTTTAAATACTCCTCCACTGACCACCAAGCTGCCTGCCCGTGTATCCATGTAACCGCTGTAAAACTGCCATAAGCCTATTGTTTGTTATTTTAGGCCTTTGATAGCCTGTCTGCGGTCCCTACTTTAAATACTCCTCCACTGACCACCAAGCTGCCTGTGTATCCATGTAACCGCTGTAAAGCTGCCATGAGCCTATTGTTTGTTATTTTAGGCCTTTGATAGCCTGTCTGCGGTCCCTACTTTAAATACTCCTCCACTGACCACCAAGCTGCCTGCCCGTGTATCCATGTAACCGCTGTAAAACTGCCATGAGCCTATTGTTTGTTATTTTAGGCCTTTGATAGCCTGTCTGCGGTCCCTACTTTAAATACTCCTCCACTGACCACCAAGCTGCCTGCCCGTGTATCCATGTAACCGCTGTAAAACTGCCATAAGCCTATTGTTTGTTATTTTAGGCCTTTGATAGCCTGTCTGCGGTCCCTACTTTAAATACTCCTCCACTGACCACCAAGCTGCCTGCCCGTGTATCCATGTAACCGCTGTAAAGCTGCCATGAGCCTATTGTTTGTTATTTTAGGCCTTTGATAGCCTGTCTGCGGTCCCTACTTTAAATACTCCTCCACTGACCACCAAGCTGCCTGCCCGTGTATCCATGTAACCGCTGTAAAACTGCCATAAGCCTATTGTTTGTTATTTTAGGCCTTTGATAGCCTGTCTGCGGTCCCTACTTTAAATACTCCTCCACTGACCACCAAGCTGCCTGCCCGTGTATCCATGTAACCGCTGTAAAGCTGCCATGAGCCTATTGTTTGTTATTTTAGGCCTTTGATAGCCTGTCTGCGGTCCCTACTTTAAATACTCCTCCACTGACCACCAAGCTGCCTGTGTATCCATGTAACCGCTGTAAAGCTGCCATGAGCCTATTGTTTGTTATTTTAGGCCTTTGATAGCCTGTCTGCGGTCCCTACTTTAAATACTCCTCCACTGACCACCAAGCTGCCTGCCCGTGTATCCATGTAACCGCTGTAAAACTGCCATAGGCCTATTGTTTGTTATTTTAGGCCTTTGATAGCCTGTCTGCGGTCCCTACTTTAAATACTCCTCCACTGACCACCAAGCTGCCTGCCCGTGTATCCATGTAACCGCTGTAAAGCTGCCATGAGCCTATTGTTTGTTATTTTAGGCCTTTGATAGCCTGTCTGCGGTCCCTACTTTAAATACTCCTCCACTGACCACCAAGCTGCCTGTGTATCCATGTAACCGCTGTAAAGCTGCCATGAGCCTATTGTTTGTTATTTTAGGCCTTTGATAGCCTGTCTGCGGTCCCTACTTTAAATACTCCTCCACTGACCACCAAGCTGCCTGCCCGTGTATCCATGTAACCGCTGTAAAACTGCCATAGGCCTATTGTTTGTTATTTTAGGCCTTTGATAGCCTGTCTGCGGTCCCTACTTTAAATACTCCTCCACTGACCACCAAGCTGCCTGTGTATCCATGTAACCGCTGTAAAGCTGCCATGAGCCTATTGTTTGTTATTTTAGGCCTTTGATAGCCTGTCTGCGGTCCCTACTTTAAATACTCCTCCACTCACCACCAAGCTGCCTGTGTATCCATGTAACCGCTGTAAAGCTGCCATGAGCCTATTGTTTGTTATTTTAGGCCTTTGATAGCCTGTCTGCGGTCCCTACTTTAAATACTCCTCCACTGACCACCAAGCTGCCTGTGTATCCATGTAACCGCTGTAAAGCTGCCAGGAGCCTATTGTTTGTTATTTTAGGCCTTTGATAGCCTGTCTGCGGTCCCTACTTTAAATACTCCTCCACTGACCACCAAGCTGCCTGCCCGTGTATCCATGTAACCGCTGTAAAACTGCCATGAGCCTATTGTTTGTTATTTTAGGCCTTTGATAGCCTGTCTGCGGTCCCTACTTTAAATACTCCTCCACTCACCACCAAGCTGCCTGCCCGTGTATCCATGTAACCGCTGTAAAACTGCCATGAGCCTATTGTTTGTTATTTTAGGCCTTTGATAGCCTGTCTGCGGTCCCTACTTTAAATACTCCTCCACTGACCACCAAGCTGCCTGCCCGTGTATCCATGTAACCGCTGTAAAACTGCCATAAGCCTATTGTTTGTTATTTTAGGCCTTTGATAGCCTGTCTGCGGTCCCTACTTTAAATACTCCTCCACTGACCACCAAGCTGCCTGCCCGTGTATCCATGTAACCGCTGTAAAGCTGCCATGAGCCTATTGTTTGTTATTTTAGGCCTTTGATAGCCTGTCTGCGGTCCCTACTTTAAATACTCCTCCACTGACCACCAAGCTGCCTGTGTATCCATGTAACCGCTGTAAAGCTGCCATGAGCCTATTGTTTGTTATTTTAGGCCTTTGATAGCCTGTCTGCGGTCCCTACTTTAAATACTCCTCCACTGACCACCAAGCTGCCTGCCCGTGTATCCATGTAACCGCTGTAAAACTGCCATGAGCCTATTGTTTGTTATTTTAGGCCTTTGATAGCCTGTCTGCGGTCCCTACTTTAAATACTCCTCCACTGACCACCAAGCTGCCTGCCCGTGTATCCATGTAACCGCTGTAAAACTGCCATAAGCCTATTGTTTGTTATTTTAGGCCTTTGATAGCCTGTCTGCGGTCCCTACTTTAAATACTCCTCCACTCACCACCAAGCTGCCTGTGTATCCATGTAACCGCTGTAAAGCTGCCATGAGCCTATTGTTTGTTATTTTAGGCCTTTGATAGCCTGTCTGCGGTCCCTACTTTAAATACTCCTCCACTGACCACCAAGCTGCCTGTGTATCCATGTAACCGCTGTAAAGCTGCCATGAGCCTATTGTTTGTTATTTTAGGCCTTTGATAGCCTGTCTGCGGTCCCTACTTTAAATACTCCTCCACTCACCACCAAGCTGCCTGTGTGTTACATCCTCCGCTGCGCTCCAGCGTCCTCGTTCCATCGCTCCAGCGTCCCGGTCTGCACGCTCCAGCATCGCCGTTTCCACCGCTCCAGCGTCCCGGTCTGCACGCTCCTCTGCAGGTGTTCTTTCTCTGCGCAGGCGCTCTAGCTTCCCTGTAGCTCGCAGGCCCAGCGTCTCTGTTACCTCCTCCTGAAGTCACATGTTCTTTCCATCCAATCCTGTTCCTGCTCCTCCTATAAAAGGTAGTTCTTCCTGCTTCCTGGTGCCTGATTGTTTTAGCACGTTTGCTATTACGTTTGGCCCTTCGTATTCCCTGCTCAAGTACCTGCACTCTGTGCCTTACCGTGCTACCTTCCGGTTCTCTCTGGTTCACTCCGTTTCCTCCTTGTTGTTACCTGCAGTCCCCGTTCTTCTTTTCCTGTAGTTTTCCTATGGTCTTTGTTTTGTTTTCCTTCCCTCAGCTCAGCTCCATTCCTGCCTCCCAGCCCTCCGGGCTCTCTAGCTGCTTCCCGTATTTTTCCTCAGTATCCTGCCTTCGTTTATCTCTCTTCCTGGAGCCGTCCCTACTGGTATCTCACCGTGGGTAAGTGACCTCTGGGCTTGCTCCTTGCGGTCCCTGTATAGGGGTCGTTATCTCCTAGGTCGCTCGCCCAGGGGTAGGGCTCCCCACGGTCCAGAGGGTCCACTCTAGTCTCTCCTAGTTCGCTATAGTACAATCAGGCCATGGACCCCGCGGGTACCCCTTTCTCGGCCCAGAAAGAGCTAGCCCATTTGCGTGAAAACCAACGGTGCATAATGGCTTTTATGAAGTCTATGGAGTCCCGCCTTACCTCGATACAGACTTCAGACCCAGTTAACGCTGCCCAGTTAGCTAGTCTCCAACAAGAGCTTGCCCAGCAACGCGATACCCAATCCCGCATGCTGAGTTATATGGCCTCTATTGATGACCGTTTGTTTAATCTCCAGTCTGCCCCAGCTGTGGTCACACAAGCCTCTTCCCTTGACTCCAGTCCTCCGTCTACCGCTCACCCTCCCCCTCGTTTGGGTAAACCTCCCAGGTACTCTGGCGATCCAAAACTTTGCAGGGGTTTTTTAAATCAATGCCGCCTCCACTTTGAGCTTCTCCCACTTCAGTATCCATCAGATCGGGCGAGAGTGGCGTTCATAGTGTCTCATCTTGAGGGGGAGGCATTAGCTTGGGTGAACCCCTTATGGGAGCGTGACGATCCCGTTGTCAGCCACCTGGAGGACTTTCTTGAGACGTTTCGGAAAGTTTTCGATGAGCCCGGACGTTTAGCCTCTACGACCGAGTCTCTCTTTAATCTGCGTCAGGGTTCTTCTTCCGTTGGACAATATGCCATCCGCTTTCGTACTTTGGCCTCGGAGTTAGGGTGGAACAATGAGGCTCTTGTGGGTGCTTTCTGGCGAGGCCTGTCCAGCCGTATTAAAGACGAGCTCGCCGGTCGTGACACTCCAACTACCCTGGAGGACCTTATCTCTCTCGCCACTCGGATCGACCTCCGCTTCCAGGAGCGTTCGCGGGAGTCTGCTAGAGAGAGGAGATCTATGCCTGTCTCCGCTACCTTCCGTCAGTCTAGTATTTCTCGTGCTCCCGTTTCTGTTCCCTCTACTGTTCCAACCTCTGAACCTATGCAAGTGGATCGAGTTAAAATGGCGGAACAACGCCGCAAAGAGAGACGCACCCAGGGCCTCTGCTTCTATTGTGGTAGTGCAACCCATTTACTCCGCAGTTGCCCTGACAGACCGGAAAACTCTTCCGCCTAGGACAGGTAAGAGAGGCCTCCCTAGGTGCCCGCGTTTCCTCTCAACCTTTGACTCTTTCCATTCTTTTTTTCTCTAACCAGCATCAATCTTCCGAGGTGGCGTATGTGGATTCTGGAGCGGCAGGCAATTTTATCAGTCTTGAGGCGGTTCGGAGGCTTCGCGTACCAGTAATCTCTTTGGACACCCCCCGTCTAATCGCCTCTGTGGATGGAAGACCTTTACAAGATGCAATTTCCCTCGTCACTGAAGAGGTGGAGATACAAATTGGGGCCCTTCATCGCGAGAAGATCGCTTTTTATGTTCTGCCTAACCTTTCCTACGCCTTCCTGCTGGGTCTCCCTTGGCTTCGACTACATGAGCCCACACTGAATTGGCGCACTGGAGATGTACTTCGGTGGGGTCCTTCGTGCCATGATCGTTGCCTTCGGTCTGTATGTCCGGTTTCTCGTACCCAGCCTGCTGAAGTTCCTGACGGGTTACCTTCTCCTTACTGGTCTTACGCTGACGTCTTCAACAAGCGAGAGGCTGAGAATCTTCCTCCCCATCGTTCTTACGATTGTCCTGTGGAGCTTCTTCCCGGCCGTTCTCCACCTAGGGGAAGGATTTACCCGCTTTCTGCAGCTGAGACCAAATCTATGTCTGAGTACATACAAGAGAACCTAGCTAAAGGATTCATCCGGAAATCCTCCTCCCCTGCTGGAGCAGGGTTCTTCTTTGTGAAGAAGAAGGACGGTTCCTTAAGACCTTGTATAGACTATCGGGGTTTGAACAGCATCACGATTAAGAATCGGTATCCTCTGCCCCTTATACCGGAGCTCTTCGATCGCCTCCGTGGCGCTCGTATTTTTACTAAGTTGGATTTACGAGGCGCTTACAATTTGGTCCGGATCCGCTCTGGTGATGAGTGGAAAACAGCTTTTAACACCCGGGATGGACACTACGAGTATTTAGTCATGCCTTTCGGTCTCTGCAACGCTCCTGCGGTTTTCCAAGAGTTCGTTAACGATGTGTTCCGGGATCTTCTGTACTCTTGTGTTTTGGTTTATTTGGATGATATCCTTATTTTTTCTTCTGATCTTCCGTCACATCGCAGGAGTGTCCGCGAGGTCTTGCAACGCCTAAGAGAAAACCACTTGTATGCCAAGATAGAGAAGTGCTTGTTTGAGCAAACCTCACTACCTTTCCTTGGTTACATTGTCTCTGACTCCGGCCTTAAGATGGACCCTGAGAAGGTGAATGCCATTATTAACTGGCCACGGCCCTGCGGAGTGAAAGCCATTCAACGCTTCATCGGATTCGCTAATTACTACAGGCAATTCATCCCACATTTCTCCTCCATGATTCGTCCTCTCTCTTCTCTCACTCGCAAAGGTTCCTGCTCCAAGGATTGGTCTCCTGAGGCCGAGAAGTCCTTTGTCCTTCTCAAGAGATCTTTTTCTTCTGCCCCAGTCTTGCATCACCCGGAGGTGAACAAGCCTTTTATTCTGGAAGTTGACGCCTCCTCTACCGGAGCTGGAGCTGTGCTCTCACAAAAGACTCCTGAGGGTCTAACGGCACCGTGCGGCTTCTTCTCAAAAGCCTTTTCACCCTCTGAACGAAATTACACAATTGGAGATCGAGAATTGCTGGCCATCAAATTGGCTCTAGGCGAGTGGAGATATCTACTGGAGGGCTCGGTGCACCCGTTTGTAATCTTCTCCGATCACAAGAATCTTACTTACCTACAGACTGCGCAAAGATTGAATCCACGTCAAGCTAGATGGTCCTTGTTCTTTGCTCGCTTTGAGTTCGAACTTCGTTTTCGGCCCGGCAACAAAAACATAAGAGCTGACGCCCTGTCCAGGTCCTTCCAATCGTCAGATATCGTAGAGGAGCCAGCTTACATCATTGACCCTACTAAGATGGTCACCGTAGCCCCTTTACGGATGTTCCAACCTCCTCCGGGCAAAACTCTTGTCTTGGATGAAGACACTAAGAGGGTCTTATCTTGGGGCCATTCTTCCAAATTGGCTGGTCATGCCGGTACTAGAAAGACTTTTCTTCTCATTTCGCGTTACTATTGGTGGCCTACTTTACGTCAAGACGTAAAGGACTTCGTAGCCTCTTGTCCTTCTTGTGCCAGAAACAAGGTACCCAGGCGACTACCGCATGGAAATCTCCTTCCTCTTCCTGTTCCATCCGCACCTTGGCAACACATCGCAATGGACTTCATCACCGATCTACCTTGCTCTTCCGCCTGCACGGTCATCCTCGTCGTTGTGGACAGATTCTCTAAGATGGCTCACTTCATTCCATTATCCGGTTTACCTTCAGCTCCTGAGTTGGCTAACATTTTTATTCTTAACATCTTCAAATTCCATGGTCTTCCTCAGCACATCGTGTCAGACAGAGGGGTTCAATTTACTTCCCGCTTTTGGAGAGCTTTGTGCAAACTTTTAAAGGTGAATCTGGACTTCTCTTCCTCGTATCACCCTCAAACTAACGGTCAAGCAGAACGTACCAACCAAACCTTGGCTGCTTATCTTCGGCATTTTTCTAATGCTCACCATAATGACTGGGTCGAACTACTTCCTTGGGCGGAGTTTGCCTATAACAACCATTCCAGCGAATCCTCCGCAAAGTCTCCATTTTTTGTTGTTTTTGGACGGCATCCAAGTGTTCCCCTACCGGTTTCTCCTGCCTCTGGTGTTCCAGCTGCTGACTCTACGGCTCTCAACTTTTCTTCCATCTGGAGCGAGGTCAAAGGGACCTTAAATCTAGCTTCTTCTAGAATGAAGAGACAAGCAGACAAGAGGCGTTTAGATTCTCCTCCTTTTTCTCCTGGTGACAAAGTTTGGCTTTCTTCAAAATTCATCAGACTCAAGATTCCTTCCTACAAGCTTGGTCCACGGTTCATCGGTCCTTTTGAGATTCTACGTCGAGTCAACGATGTCGCCTACAAGCTGAAATTGCCTGCTTCGCTCCGTATACCCAATACGTTTCATGTCTCTCTTCTCAAACCAGCCGTCTTTAACCGTTTTCATTCTCCCTCTTGTTCCTCTTCTCAACCTGCCAGCACGGACAACATTTTTGAGGTTAAGGACATTTTGGCTGTTAAAAAGGTTCGGGGAAAAGAGTTTTTTCTGGTGGACTGGAAGGGTTTTGGTCCGGAGGAGAGGTCCTGGGAGCCCTTGGAGAACATTGATGCTCCTCGTATTCTCAATAGGTTTTTTGCTACTCTTCGTAAAGGGGGGTGTAAGAAGGGGGGTACTGTTACATCCTCCGCTACGCTCCAGCGTCCTCGTTCCATCGCTCCAGCGTCCCGGTCTGCACGCTCCTCTGCAGGTGTTCTTTCCATCCAATCCTGTTCCTGCTCCTCCTATAAAAGGTAGTTCTTCCTGCTTCCTGGTGCCTGATTGTTTTAGCACGTTTGCTATTACGTTTGGCCCTTCGTATTCCCTGCTCAAGTACCTGCACTCTGTGCCTTACCGTGCTACCTTCCGGTTCTCTCTGGTTCACTCCGTTTCCTCCTTGTTGTTACCTGCAGTCCCCGTTCTTCTTTTCCTGTAGTTTTCCTATGGTCTTTGTTTTGTTTTCCTTCCCTCAGCTCAGCTCCATTCCTGCCTCCCAGCCCTCCGGGCTCTCTAGCTGCTTCCCGTATTTTTCCTCAGTATCCTGCCTTCGTTTATCTCTCTTCCTGGAGCCGTCCCTACTGGTATCTCACCGTGGGTAAGTGACCTCTGGGCTTGCTCCTTGCGGTCCCTGTATAGGGGTCGTTATCTCCTAGGTCGCTCGCCCAGGGGTAGGGCTCCCCACGGTCCAGAGGGTCCACTCTAGTCTCTCCTAGTTCGCTATACTGTGTATCCATGTAACCGCTGTAAAGCTGCCATGAGCCTATTGTTTGTTATTTTAGGCCTTTGATAGCCTGTCTGCGGTCCCTACTTTAAATACTCCTCCACTGACCACCAAGCTGCCTGCCCGTGTATCCATGTAACCGCTGTAAAACTGCCATGAGCCTATTGTTTGTTATTTTAGGCCTTTGATAGCCTGTCTGCGGTCCCTACTTTAAATACTCCTCCACTGACCACCAAGCTGCCTGCCCGTGTATCCATGTAACCGCTGTAAAACTGCCATAAGCCTATTGTTTGTTATTTTAGGCCTTTGATAGCCTGTCTGCGGTCCCTACTTTAAATACTCCTCCACTGACCACCAAGCTGCCTGTGTATCCATGTAACCGCTGTAAAGCTGCCATGAGCCTATTGTTTGTTATTTTAGGCCTTTGATAGCCTGTCTGCGGTCCCTACTTTAAATACTCCTCCACTGACCACCAAGCTGCCTGCCCGTGTATCCATGTAACCGCTGTAAAACTGCCATGAGCCTATTGTTTGTTATTTTAGGCCTTTGATAGCCTGTCTGCGGTCCCTACTTTAAATACTCCTCCACTGACCACCAAGCTGCCTGCCCGTGTATCCATGTAACCGCTGTAAAACTGCCATGAGCCTATTGTTTGTTATTTTAGGCCTTTGATAGCCTGTCTGCGGTCCCTACTTTAAATACTCCTCCACTGACCACCAAGCTGCCTGCCCGTGTATCCATGTAACCGCTGTAAAACTGCCATAAGCCTATTGTTTGTTATTTTAGGCCTTTGATAGCCTGTCTGCGGTCCCTACTTTAAATACTCCTCCACTGACCACCAAGCTGCCTGCCCGTGTATCCATGTAACCGCTGTAAAGCTGCCATGAGCCTATTGTTTGTTATTTTAGGCCTTTGATAGCCTGTCTGCGGTCCCTACTTTAAATACTCCTCCACTGACCACCAAGCTGCCTGCCCGTGTATCCATGCAACCGCTGTAAAACTGCCATAAGCCTATTGTTTGTTATTTTAGGCCTTTGATAGCCTGTCTGCGGTCCCTACTTTAAATACTCCTCCACTGACCACCAAGCTGCCTGCCCGTGTATCCATGTAACCGCTGTAAAGCTGCCATGAGCCTATTGTTTGTTATTTTAGGCCTTTGATAGCCTGTCTGCGGTCCCTACTTTAAATACTCCTCCACTGACCACCAAGCTGCCTGTGTATCCATGTAACCGCTGTAAAGCTGCCATGAGCCTATTGTTTGTTATTTTAGGCCTTTGATAGCCTGTCTGCGGTCCCTACTTTAAATACTCCTCCACTGACCACCAAGCTGCCTGCCCGTGTATCCATGTAACCGCTGTAAAACTGCCATGAGCCTATTGTTTGTTATTTTAGGCCTTTGATAGCCTGTCTGCGGTCCCTACTTTAAATACTCCTCCACTGACCACCAAGCTGCCTGCCCGTGTATCCATGTAACCGCTGTAAAACTGCCATAAGCCTATTGTTTGTTATTTTAGGCCTTTGAAAGCCTGTCTGCGGTCCCTACTTTAAATACTCCTCCACTGACCACCAAGCTGCCTGCCCGTGTATCCATGTAACCGCTGTAAAGCTGCAATGAGCCTATTGTTTGTTATTTTAGGCCTTTGATAGCCTGTCTGCGGTCCCTACTTTAAATACTCCTCCACTGACCACCAAGCTGCCTGTGTATCCATGTAACCGCTGTAAAGCTGCCATGAGCCTATTGTTTGTTATTTTAGGCCTTTGATAGCCTGTCTGCGGTCCCTACTTTAAATACTCCTCCACTGACCACCAAGCTGCCTGCCCGTGTATCCATGTAACCGCTGTAAAACTGCCATGAGCCTATTGTTTGTTATTTTAGGCCTTTGATAGCCTGTCTGCGGTCCCTACTTTAAATACTCCTCCACTGACCACCAAGCTGCCTGCCCGTGTATCCATGTAACCGCTGTAAAGCTGCCATGAGCCTATTGTTTGTTATTTTAGGCCTTTGATAGCCTGTCTGCGGTCCCTACTTTAAATACTCCTCCACTGACCACCAAGCTGCCTGTGTATCCATGTAACCGCTGTAAAGCTGCCATGAGCCTATTGTTTGTTATTTTAGGCCTTTGATAGCCTGTCTGCGGTCCCTACTTTAAATACTCCTCCACTGACCACCAAGCTGCCTGCCCGTGTATCCATGTAACCGCTGTAAAACTGCCATGAGCCTATTGTTTGTTATTTTAGGCCTTTGATAGCCTGTCTGCGGTCCCTACTTTAAATACTCCTCCACTGACCACCAAGCTGCCTGCCCGTGTATCCATGTAACCGCTGTAAAACTGCCATAAGCCTATTGTTTGTTATTTTAGGCCTTTGATAGCCTGTCTGCGGTCCCTACTTTAAATACTCCTCCACTGACCACCAAGCTGCCTGCCCGTGTATCCATGTAACCGCTGTAAAGCTGCCATGAGCCTATTGTTTGTTATTTTAGGCCTTTGATAGCCTGTCTGCGGTCCCTACTTTAAATACTCCTCCACTGACCACCAAGCTGCCTGTGTATCCATGTAACCGCTGTAAAGCTGCCATGAGCCTATTGTTTGTTATTTTAGGCCTTTGATAGCCTGTCTGCGGTCCCTACTTTAAATACTCCTCCACTGACCACCAAGCTGCCTGCCTGTGTATCCATGTAACCGCTGTAAAGCTGCCAGGAGCCTATTGTTTGTTATTTTAGGCCTTTGATAGCCTGTCTGCGGTCCCTACTTTAAATACTCCTCCACTGACCACCAAGCTGCCTGTGTATCCATGTAACCGCTGTAAAGCTGCCATGAGCCTATTGTTTGTTATTTTAGGCCTTTGATAGCCTGTCTGCGGTCCCTACTTTAAATACTCCTCCACTCACCACCAAGCTGCCTGTGTGTTACATCCTCTGCTACGCTCCAGCGTCCTCGTTCCATCGCTCCAGCGTCCCGGTCTGCACGCTCCTCTGCAGGTGTTCTTTCTCTGCGCAGGCGCTCTAGCTTCCCTGTAGCTCGCAGGCCCAGCGTCTCTGTTACCTCCTCCTGAAGTCACATGTTCTTTCCATCCAATCCTGTTCCTGCTCCTCCTATAAAAGGTAGTTCTTCCTGCTTCCTGGTGCCTGATTGTTTTAGCACGTTTGCTATTACGTTTGGCCCTTCGTATTCCCTGCTCAAGTACCTGCACTCTGTGCCTTACCGTGCTACCTTCCGGTTCTCTCTGGTTCACTCCGTTTCCTCCTTGTTGTTACCTGCAGTCCCCGTTCTTCTTTTCCTGTAGTTTTCCTATGGTCTTTGTTTTGTTTTCCTTCCCTCAGCTCAGCTCCATTCCTGCCTCCCAGCCCTCCGGGCTCTCTAGCTGCTTCCCGTATTTTTCCTCAGTATCCTGCCTTCGTTTATCTCTCTTCCTGGAGCCGTCCCTACTGGTATCTCACCGTGGGTAAGTGACCTCTGGGCTTGCTCCTTGCGGTCCCTGTATAGGGGTCGTTATCTCCTAGGTCGCTCGCCCAGGGGTAGGGCTCCCCACGGTCCAGAGGGTCCACTCTAGTCTCTCCTAGTTCGCTATAGTACAATCAGGCCATGGACCCCGCGGGTACCCCTTTCTCGGCCCAGAAAGAGCTAGCCCATTTGCGTGAAAACCAACGGTGCATAATGGCTTTTATGAAGTCTATGGAGTCCCGCCTTACCTCGATACAGACTTCAGACCCAGTTAACGCTGCCCAGTTAGCTAGTCTCCAACAAGAGCTTGCCCAGCAACGCGATACCCAATCCCGCATGCTGAGTTATATGGCCTCTATTGATGACCGTTTGTTTAATCTCCAGTCTGCCCCAGCTGTGGTCACACAAGCCTCTTCCCTTGACTCCAGTCCTCCGTCTACCGCTCACCCTCCCCCTCGTTTGGGTAAACCTCCCAGGTACTCTGGCGATCCAAAACTTTGCAGGGGTTTTTTAAATCAATGCCGCCTCCACTTTGAGCTTCTCCCACTTCAGTATCCATCAGATCGGGCGAGAGTGGCGTTCATAGTGTCTCATCTTGAGGGGGAGGCATTAGCTTGGGTGAACCCCTTATGGGAGCGTGACGATCCCGTTGTCAGCCACCTGGAGGACTTTCTTGAGACGTTTCGGAAAGTTTTCGATGAGCCCGGACGTTTAGCCTCTACGACCGAGTCTCTCTTTAATCTGCGTCAGGGTTCTTCTTCCGTTGGACAATATGCCATCCGCTTTCGTACTTTGGCCTCGGAGTTAGGGTGGAACAATGAGGCTCTTGTGGGTGCTTTCTGGCGAGGCCTGTCCAGCCGTATTAAAGACGAGCTCGCCGGTCGTGACACTCCAACTACCCTGGAGGACCTTATCTCTCTCGCCACTCGGATCGACCTCCGCTTCCAGGAGCGTTCGCGGGAGTCTGCTAGAGAGAGGAGATCTATGCCTGTCTCCGCTACCTTCCGTCAGTCTAGTATTTCTCGTGCTCCCGTTTCTGTTCCCTCTACTGTTCCAACCTCTGAACCTATGCAAGTGGATCGAGTTAAAATGGCGGAACAACGCCGCAAAGAGAGACGCACCCAGGGCCTCTGCTTCTATTGTGGTAGTGCAACCCATTTACTCCGCAGTTGCCCTGACAGACCGGAAAACTCTTCCGCCTAGGACAGGTAAGAGAGGCCTCCCTAGGTGCCCGCGTTTCCTCTCAACCTTTGACTCTTTCCATTCTTTTTTTCTCTAACCAGCATCAATCTTCCGAGGTGGCGTATGTGGATTCTGGAGCGGCAGGCAATTTTATCAGTCTTGAGGCGGTTCGGAGGCTTCGCGTACCAGTAATCTCTTTGGACACCCCCCGTCTAATCGCCTCTGTGGATGGAAGACCTTTACAAGATGCAATTTCCCTCATCACTGAAGAGGTGGAGATACAAATTGGGGCCCTTCATCGCGAGAAGATCGCTTTTTATGTTCTGCCTAACCTTTCCTACGCCTTCCTGCTGGGTCTCCCTTGGCTTCGACTACATGAGCCCACACTGAATTGGCGCACTGGAGATGTACTTCGGTGGGGTCCTTCGTGCCATGATCGTTGCCTTCGGTCTGTATGTCCGGTTTCTCGTACCCAGCCTGCTGAAGTTCCTGACGGGTTACCTTCTCCTTACTGGTCTTACGCTGACGTCTTCAACAAGCGAGAGGCTGAGAATCTTCCTCCCCATCGTTCTTACGATTGTCCTGTGGAGCTTCTTCCCGGCCGTTCTCCACCTAGGGGAAGGATTTACCCGCTTTCTGCAGCTGAGACCAAATCTATGTCTGAGTACATACAAGAGAACCTAGCTAAAGGATTCATCCGGAAATCCTCCTCCCCTGCTGGAGCAGGGTTCTTCTTTGTGAAGAAGAAGGACGGTTCCTTAAGACCTTGTATAGACTATCGGGGTTTGAACAGCATCACGATTAAGAATCGGTATCCTCTGCCCCTTATACCAGAGCTCTTCGATCGCCTCCGTGGCGCTCGTATTTTTACTAAGTTGGATTTACGAGGCGCTTACAATTTGGTCCGGATCCGCTCTGGTGATGAGTGGAAAACAGCTTTTAACACCCGGGATGGACACTACGAGTATTTAGTCATGCCTTTCGGTCTCTGCAACGCTCCTGCGGTTTTCCAAGAGTTCGTTAACGATGTGTTCCGGGATCTTCTGTACTCTTGTGTTTTGGTTTATTTGGATGATATCCTTATTTTTTCTTCTGATCTTCCGTCACATCGCAGGAGTGTCCGCGAGGTCTTGCAACGCCTAAGAGAAAACCACTTGTATGCCAAGATAGAGAAGTGCTTGTTTGAGCAAACCTCACTACCTTTCCTTGGTTACATTGTCTCTGACTCCGGCCTTAAGATGGACCCTGAGAAGGTGAATGCCATTATTAACTGGCCACGGCCCTGCGGAGTGAAAGCCATTCAACGCTTCATCGGATTCGCTAATTACTACAGGCAATTCATCCCACATTTCTCCTCCATGATTCGTCCTCTCTCTTCTCTCACTCGCAAAGGTTCCTGCTCCAAGGATTGGTCTCCTGAGGCCGAGAAGTCCTTTGTCCTTCTCAAGAGATCTTTTTCTTCTGCCCCAGTCTTGCATCACCCGGAGGTGAACAAGCCTTTTATTCTGGAAGTTGACGCCTCCTCTACCGGAGCTGGAGCTGTGCTCTCACAAAAGACTCCTGAGGGTCTAACGGCACCGTGCGGCTTCTTCTCAAAAGCCTTTTCACCCTCTGAACGAAATTACACAATTGGAGATCGAGAATTGCTGGCCATCAAATTGGCTCTAGGCGAGTGGAGATATCTACTGGAGGGCTCGGTGCACCCGTTTGTAATCTTCTCCGATCACAAGAATCTTACTTACCTACAGACTGCGCAAAGATTGAATCCACGTCAAGCTAGATGGTCCTTGTTCTTTGCTCGCTTTGAGTTCGAACTTCGTTTTCGGCCCGGCAACAAAAACATAAGAGCTGACGCCCTGTCCAGGTCCTTCCAATCGTCAGATATCGTAGAGGAGCCAGCTTACATCATTGACCCTACTAAGATGGTCACCGTAGCCCCTTTACGGATGTTCCAACCTCCTCCGGGCAAAACTCTTGTCTTGGATGAAGACACTAAGAGGGTCTTATCTTGGGGCCATTCTTCCAAATTGGCTGGTCATGCCGGTACTAGAAAGACTTTTCTTCTCATTTCGCGTTACTATTGGTGGCCTACTTTACGTCAAGACGTAAAGGACTTCGTAGCCTCTTGTCCTTCTTGTGCCAGAAACAAGGTACCCAGGCGACTACCGCATGGAAATCTCCTTCCTCTTCCTGTTCCATCCGCACCTTGGCAACACATCGCAATGGACTTCATCACCGATCTACCTTGCTCTTCCGCCTGCACGGTCATCCTCGTCGTTGTGGACAGATTCTCTAAGATGGCTCACTTCATTCCATTATCCGGTTTACCTTCAGCTCCTGAGTTGGCTAACATTTTTATTCTTAACATCTTCAAATTCCATGGTCTTCCTCAGCACATCGTGTCAGACAGAGGGGTTCAATTTACTTCCCGCTTTTGGAGAGCTTTGTGCAAACTTTTAAAGGTGAATCTGGACTTCTCTTCCTCGTATCACCCTCAAACTAACGGTCAAGCAGAACGTACCAACCAAACCTTGGCTGCTTATCTTCGGCATTTTTCTAATGCTCACCATAATGACTGGGTCGAACTACTTCCTTGGGCGGAGTTTGCCTATAACAACCATTCCAGCGAATCCTCCGCAAAGTCTCCATTTTTTGTTGTTTTTGGACGGCATCCAAGTGTTCCCCTACCGGTTTCTCCTGCCTCTGGTGTTCCAGCTGCTGACTCTACGGCTCTCAACTTTTCTTCCATCTGGAGCGAGGTCAAAGGGACCTTAAATCTAGCTTCTTCTAGAATGAAGAGACAAGCAGACAAGAGGCGTTTAGATTCTCCTCCTTTTTCTCCTGGTGACAAAGTTTGGCTTTCTTCAAAATTCATCAGACTCAAGATTCCTTCCTACAAGCTTGGTCCACGGTTCATCGGTCCTTTTGAGATTCTACGTCGAGTCAACGATGTCGCCTACAAGCTGAAATTGCCTGCTTCGCTCCGTATACCCAATACGTTTCATGTCTCTCTTCTCAAACCAGCCGTCTTTAACCGTTTTCATTCTCCCTCTTGTTCCTCTTCTCAACCTGCCAGCACGGACAACATTTTTGAGGTTAAGGACATTTTGGCTGTTAAAAAGGTTCGGGGAAAAGAGTTTTTTCTGGTGGACTGGAAGGGTTTTGGTCCGGAGGAGAGGTCCTGGGAGCCCTTGGAGAACATTGATGCTCCTCGTATTCTCAATAGGTTTTTTGCTACTCTTCGTAAAGGGGGGTGTAAGAAGGGGGGTACTGTTACATCCTCCGCTACGCTCCAGCGTCCTCGTTCCATCGCTCCAGCGTCCCGGTCTGCACGCTCCTCTGCAGGTGTTCTTTCCATCCAATCCTGTTCCTGCTCCTCCTATAAAAGGTAGTTCTTCCTGCTTCCTGGTGCCTGATTGTTTTAGCACGTTTGCTATTACGTTTGGCCCTTCGTATTCCCTGCTCAAGTACCTGCACTCTGTGCCTTACCGTGCTACCTTCCGGTTCTCTCTGGTTCACTCCGTTTCCTCCTTGTTGTTACCTGCAGTCCCCGTTCTTCTTTTCCTGTAGTTTTCCTATGGTCTTTGTTTTGTTTTCCTTCCCTCAGCTCAGCTCCATTCCTGCCTCCCAGCCCTCCGGGCTCTCTAGCTGCTTCCCGTATTTTTCCTCAGTATCCTGCCTTCGTTTATCTCTCTTCCTGGAGCCGTCCCTACTGGTATCTCACCGTGGGTAAGTGACCTCTGGGCTTGCTCCTTGCGGTCCCTGTATAGGGGTCGTTATCTCCTAGGTCACTCGCCCAGGGGTAGGGCTCCCCACGGTCCAGAGGGTCCACTCTAGTCTCTCCTAGTTCGCTATACTGTGTATCCATGTAACCGCTGTAAAGCTGCCATGAGCCTATTGTTTGTTATTTTAGGCCTTTGATAGCCTGTCTGCGGTCCCTACTTTAAATACTCCTCCACTGACCACCAAGCTGCCTGCCCGTGTATCCATGTAACCGCTGTAAAACTGCCATGAGCCTATTGTTTGTTATTTTAGGCCTTTGATAGCCTGTCTGCGGTCCCTACTTTAAATACTCCTCCACTGACCACCAAGCTGCCTGCCCGTGTATCCATGTAACCGCTGTAAAACTGCCATAAGCCTATTGTTTGTTATTTTAGGCCTTTGATAGCCTGTCTGCGGTCCCTACTTTAAATACTCCTCCACTGACCACCAAGCTGCCTGTGTATCCATGTAACCGCTGTAAAGCTGCCATGAGCCTATTGTTTGTTATTTTAGGCCTTTGATAGCCTGTCTGCGGTCCCTACTTTAAATACTCCTCCACTGACCACCAAGCTGCCTGCCCGTGTATCCATGTAACCGCTGTAAAACTGCCATAAGCCTATTGTTTGTTATTTTAGGCCTTTGATAGCCTGTCTGCGGTCCCTACTTTAAATACTCCTCCACTGACCACCAAGCTGCCTGCCCGTGTATCCATGTAACCGCTGTAAAACTGCCATGAGCCTATTGTTTGTTATTTTAGGCCTTTGATAGCCTGTCTGCGGTCCCTACTTTAAATACTCCTCCACTGACCACCAAGCTGCCTGCCCGTGTATCCATGTAACCGCTGTAAAACTGCCATAAGCCTATTGTTTGTTATTTTAGGCCTTTGATAGCCTGTCTGCGGTCCCTACTTTAAATACTCCTCCACTGACCACCAAGCTGCCTGCCCGTGTATCCATGTAACCGCTGTAAAGCTGCCATGAGCCTATTGTTTGTTATTTTAGGCCTTTGATAGCCTGTCTGCGGTCCCTACTTTAAATACTCCTCCACTGACCACCAAGCTGCCTGCCCGTGTATCCATGTAACCGCTGTAAAACTGCCATAAGCCTATTGTTTGTTATTTTAGGCCTTTGATAGCCTGTCTGCGGTCCCTACTTTAAATACTCCTCCACTGACCACCAAGCTGCCTGCCCGTGTATCCATGTAACCGCTGTAAAGCTGCCATGAGCCTATTGTTTGTTATTTTAGGCCTTTGATAGCCTGTCTGCGGTCCCTACTTTAAATACTCCTCCACTGACCACCAAGCTGCCTGTGTATCCATGTAACCGCTGTAAAGCTGCCATGAGCCTATTGTTTGTTATTTTAGGCCTTTGATAGCCTGTCTGCGGTCCCTACTTTAAATACTCCTCCACTGACCACCAAGCTGCCTGCCCGTGTATCCATGTAACCGCTGTAAAACTGCCATGAGCCTATTGTTTGTTATTTTAGGCCTTTGATAGCCTGTCTGCGGTCCCTACTTTAAATACTCCTCCACTGACCACCAAGCTGCCTGCCAGTGTATCCATGTAACCGCTGTAAAACTGCCATAAGCCTATTGTTTGTTATTTTAGGCCTTTGATAGCCTGTCTGCGGTCCCTACTTTAAATACTCCTCCACTGACCACCAAGCTGCCTGTGTATCCATGTAACCGCTGTAAAGCTGCCATGAGCCTATTGTTTGTTATTTTAGGCCTTTGATAGCCTGTCTGCGGTCCCTACTTTAAATACTCCTCCACTGACCACCAAGCTGCCTGCCCGTGTATCCATGTAACCGCTGTAAAACTGCCATGAGCCTATTGTTTGTTATTTTAGGCCTTTGATAGCCTGTCTGCGGTCCCTACTTTAAATACTCCTCCACTGACCACCAAGCTGCCTGCCCGTGTATCCATGTAACCGCTGTAAAGCTGCCATGAGCCTATTGTTTGTTATTTTAGGCCTTTGATAGCCTGTCTGCGGTCCCTACTTTAAATACTCCTCCACTGACCACCAAGCTGCCTGTGTATCCATGTAACCGCTGTAAAGCTGCCATGAGCCTATTGTTTGTTATTTTAGGCCTTTGATAGCCTGTCTGCGGTCCCTACTTTAAATACTCCTCCACTGACCACCAAGCTGCCTGCCCGTGTATCCATGTAACCGCTGTAAAACTGCCATAAGCCTATTGTTTGTTATTTTAGGCCTTTGATAGCCTGTCTGCGGTCCCTACTTTAAATACTCCTCCACTGACCACCAAGCTGCCTGTGTATCCATGTAACCGCTGTAAAGCTGCCATGAGCCTATTGTTTGTTATTTTAGGCCTTTGATAGCCTGTCTGCGGTCCCTACTTTAAATACTCCTCCACTCACCACCAAGCTGCCTGTGTATCCATGTAACCGCTGTAAAGCTGCCATGAGCCTATTGTTTGTTATTTTAGGCCTTTGATAGCCTGTCTGCGGTCCCTACTTTAAATACTCCTCCACTGACCACCAAGCTGCCTGTGTATCCATGTAACCGCTGTAAAGCTGCCATGAGCCTATTGTTTGTTATTTTAGGCCTTTGATAGCCTGTCTGCGGTCCCTACTTTAAATACTCCTCCACTCACCACCAAGCTGCCTGTGTATCCATGTAACCGCTGTAAAGCTGCCATGAGCCTATTGTTTGTTATTTTAGGCCTTTGATAGCCTGTCTGCGGTCCCTACTATAAATACTCCTCCACTGACCACCAAGCTGCCTGCCCGTGTATCCATGTAACCGCTGTAAAACTGCCATGAGCCTATTGTTTGTTATTTTAGGCCTTTGATAGCCTGTCTGCGGTCCCTACTTTAAATACTCCTCCACTGACCACCAAGCTGCCTGCCCGTGTATCCATGTAACCGCTGTAAAACTGCCATAAGCCTATTGTTTGTTATTTTAGGCCTTTGATAGCCTGTCTGCGGTCCCTACTTTAAATACTCCTCCACTGACCACCAAGCTGCCTGTGTATCCATGTAACCGCTGTAAAGCTGCCATGAGCCTATTGTTTGTTATTTTAGGCCTTTGATAGCCTGTCTGCGGTCCCTACTTTAAATACTCCTCCACTCACCACCAAGCTGCCCGTGTATCCATGTAACCGCTGTAAAACTGCCATGAGCCTATTGTTTGTTATTTTAGGCCTTCGAAGCCTGTCTGCGGTCCCTCCTTCCACTAGGCCTCCACTGACCAGACCACTGCTGCCCGTGTACCCCTGGAACCAATTTTAAAGTGCCTACAGCCAGCCCATTTTATTGTGTTAGGCCTTCGAAGCCTGTCTGCGGTCCCTCCTTCCACTAGGCCTCCACTGACCAGACCACTGCTGCCCGTGTACCCCTGGAACCAATTTTAAAGTGCCTACAGCCAGCCCATTTTATTGTGTTAGGCCTTCGAAGCCTGTCTGCGGTCCCTCCTTCCACTAGGCCTCCACTGACCAGACCACTGCTGCCCGTGTACCCCTGGAACCAATTTTAAAGTGCCTACAGCCAGCCCATTTTATTGTGTTAGGCCTTCGAAGCCTGTCTGCGGTCCCTCCTTCCACTAGGCCTCCACTCACCTGACCACTGCTGCCCGTGTACCCCTGGAACCAATAATAAAGTGCCTACAACCAGCCCATTTTATTATGTTAGGCCTTTGAAGCCTGTCTGCGGTCCCTCCTTCCACTAGGCCTCCACTGACCAGACCACTGCTGCCCGTGTACCCCTGGAACCAATAATAAAGTGCCTACCGCCAGCCCATTTTATTATGTTAGGCCTTCGAAGCCTGTCTAAGGTCCCTCCTTCCACTAGGCCTCCACTCACCTGACCACTGCTGCCCGTGTACCCCTGGAACCAATAATAAAGTGCCTAGAGCCTATTTTTTTATTTAATTTAATATTAATAAAGCCAGGATGAACTACGATATACCACGCTATGAGCTACCCAGTTGACAATTCTTTTGCGAGAAAAGCCATCCCACCCCTCCACCTGCATGTTAAAGACCGCATTGTCCTTGCATTCTGTCAATTTGTCAGTCCAAAGGTATACCTGACAACAGACACATGGACCTGTAGGCCTGGCCACGGAAGGTTACGTGTCCTTTGTGGCTAAATGGGTTAATGTATTGGATGCATGGTCCACACAGGGGACAGCCTGCAAAGTCTGTCTGCAGTCCCTAATTCAAGTTGTCCTCAACTGAATAAAGCTGAGCTTCTACCTTCTGGCTCTGATTAACTGCTGTTTTTAAAAAAATTGGCTGTTCCGGCCTACTAAAGGTGTCTGTCTGCCCCTGCCTGGTGTTGTCCTCAACTGAATAAAGCTGAGCTTCTACCTTCTGCCTCTTACTAACTGCTGTTTTTTAAAAAAATTGGCTGTTCCGGCCTACTAAAGGTGTCTGTCTGCCCCTGCCTGGTGTTGTCCTCAACTGAATAAAGCTGAGCTTCAACCTTCAGTTCCAAATTACCATTTTTAAAAATGCAATTGGCTGTTCCGGCCTACTAAAGGTGTCTGTCTGCCCCTGCCTGGTGTTGTCCTCAACTGAATAAAGCTGAGCTTCAACCTTCTGTTCCAAATTACCATTTTTAAAAATGCAATTGGCTGTTCCGGCCTACTAAAGGTGTCTGTCTGCCCCTGCCTGGTGTTGTCCTCAACTGAATAAAGCTGAGCTTCTACCTTCTGCCTCTTACTAACTGCTGTTTTTTTAAAAAATTGGCTGTTCCGGCCTACTAAAGGTGTCTGTCTGCCCCTGCCTGGTGTTGTCCTCAACTGAATAAAGCTGAGCTTCTACCTTCTGCCTCTTACTAACTGCTGTTTTTTTTAAAAATTGGCTGTTCCGGCCTACTAAAGGTGTCTGTCTGCCCCTGCCTGGTGTTGTCCTCAACTGAATAAAGCTGAGCTTCTACCTTCTGCCTCTTACTAACTGCTGTTTTTTTAAAAAATTGGCTGTTCCGGCCTACTAAAGGTGTCTGTCTGCCCCTGCCTGGTGTTGTCCTCAACTGAATAAAGCTGAGCTTCAACCTTCTGTTCCAAATTACCATTTTTAAAAATGCAATTGGCTGTTCCGGCCTACTAAAGGTGTCTGTCTGCCCCTGCCTGGTGTTGTCCTCAACTGAATAAAGCTGAGCTTCAACCTTCTGTTCCAAATTACCATTTTTAAAAAAGCAATTGGCTGTTCCGGCCTACTAAAGGTGTCTGTCTGCCCCTGCCTGGTGTTGTCCTCAACTGAATAAAGCTGAGCTTCTACCTTCTGTTCCAAATTACCATTTTTAAAAATGCAATTGGCTGTTCCGGCCTACTAAAGGTGTCTGTCTGCCCCTGCCTGGTGTTGTCCTCAACTGAATAAAGCTGAGCTTCTACCTTCTGCCTCTTACTAACTGCTGTTTTTTTAAAAAATTGGCTGTTCCGGCCTACTAATGGTGTCTGTCTGCCCCTGCCTGGTGTTGTCCTCAACTGAATAAAGCTGAGCTTCAACCTTCTGTTCCAAATTACCATTTTTAAAAAAGCAATTGGCTGTTCCGGCCTACTAAAGGTGTCTGTCTGCCCCTGCCTGGTGTTGTTGCAGCGCCCCAGAGTCCTGGTCGTTGCAGTAGCATGGTTCAGCCACTAAGGGGGGCCATGCTGCGTTCGATGGCACGGAAGGAGTTCTCTGAGCAGGTATCACAGTCACTAATACATTTCACAGCTGGGCCTCCGGGGGGAGCTAAGGGTGCTATTCATTAGGCCACTCCCCACCATAGTGGGTAAACTGGGGGTCAGGCAGGAAGTTAGAGAGAACGCTGACGGGATTGAACGGAGCAACACCTGGTGGCAGAGGGTGTTGTGAAGGGAGAGACTGTAGGGTCTCTGCCAGGGGTGGGATCCTGGCAGAGGCTTGGCATGGAAAGAACGTAAAGGGACCGTGCCTGCTCAGCATAGCGGCGGTGCCCAAGGAAGGACTAAGAAGCGAGATAGATTGTGCTGAGTGAGAAACGAAATCAAGCGAAAGGAGATACCAGTGAGGGTTGTGCTGAAAGAGGCAGCACCTTACTGAGGCGCACTACCGGTGGCCGGAACGCCGAGGAGGTAAAGAGTTTCAAGCCATACCTCAGACCTACGGCAGGGCAGTTAGCTTGAGGCGGACTGTCTCACGCATCACCCAGGAAGGCAAAGGGGGGTACCAACAGGAGAGGGGCGCAGATAGAGTCCCGGAAGATCTCCGAGGCTCCCCGTCATACGGGTGCGTTCCTACCATAGTATCTGGAGGGACGAGGAAGATCATTGCGAATTAAGTTGTTGTGAGGGAACACGAGAAACAGACACAACAGTTGTGGGGTACTTTCCGTAAGCACAGCAGGGAAGGACTGCAACACATAGCGCTAGAAGGAAGGCACCGATTTCCACCTGCAAGGAGAGCTCTGGAAGTGCCATTGGACCGGCCGGACTTGCGCAGCCTGGTGAGCCGTATTCCGGACTGAGGACCCAGAGAGCTTCAGTAAAGAGGTAAAGAGACTGCAACCTGGTGTCCTCGTTATTTACCGCGACCTGCACCCCACAACTGCACCGCTACAACATCACTTATTGCACCGGACGTCCCCCACTGACAGACAGGGCCACGGACCGGGTCTAGCCACCGTGACAACCCCAGGACTGAGACCTAGAGGCCCGGCTCCGGGTACCCCTCGGCCCTGCGGCGGTGTGGGGGCGCTCCAACTTGGCGTCACGAACAGGATCTACTTAAGCCTGAAGAATCAGGTCATGTGTGCCTAGAGACTGTGATTTACTGTACTTAAACCGTACTTTATTGGAAAGACTGTGCTGCGCCATTAGCCGCCAAAAGTTCCCGCCAAAAGGCGCCGCCATTGCTACACCCAAGGGGAAGGAGGGCGTGTTATGGGCGGAGACTCCCAGTGTGGCGCGAGAAATGGCTACCGCCCCCTGCACTTCTGGCTGCAGAGGAATGACCTGCCCCAAAGCAGAAGAGAAACACCCCTTGATATGCAACGGCGAGAGGCTGGTGACGGAGAAGCCCGACCTCAGAGAAATGGCGGAGTTAGGTGCATGCACTGCCAGCGACTATCAGGCGGCAATGATGAACGGCGAGTGCCTGAGCGAGGAAGAAGCAGTTCCGGCCTGCCCTTATTCACCGGAGATGGACCGGAAGCCTGCGGACCCGATAGCGGAGTTACGTCCACCAATCCCGACCTCGGAGTTAGAGGAGGAGGAACCGCAGCCAGCGGAGCCGAGTCCGAGCATCCCATTGGAGGAGCCCCGGTCCGGGCTGCAGCAGACTCCAGCGTCCTCGTTAACGGACCGGGGCGACACCGATGGAACCACATCAGGCGCAGGTATGGGCGGCGCCCCTACTCCCCGGGACGGTTCTGCTCTCCCGACCGAGCCTCCCCACAACAGTAACCCCGCGTTTACAATCGACCGAGCGGTTCTCACCCCCGGCGCGTTGGGGAAGTTGTTACCACCATTGCCAACCAGGTGGGGAGAGCCCATAGAAATGGACCCAGGAGGGGTGATGTTCCGATGGGATGTTCCCTGGGTCGAGCAGGATGGGATTCCAATGGAAGGTCTCACTATTGCGATACTTACCTGGGACCAATACAAACAATGCGTGCTCCAGCATTGGGGGCAGCGCACTGAAGTTGAAAAACGGGAACTGCAGAGTAAAAAAATGATCTATGATGGGACGGATGCTGTCAGGCGAGGGACGGTGGCGGCATTCCACCCAAAGAAGGGGTGGGGTTCCATTTGGGAATCGGGTCTACCTACTGGCATCTTCGTTGCCGGCTATGATGTGGAGACCCCCTGCTGTGATCGAGAAGGTGAACCACTCCGGGAGGGGGATCAGGTGACATATACCCGCCACTGGAACACATAAGGATGGCGTGCCCGGAAAGTTCAGCGATGCGAGTCTGAGAGAATGGCACCTGCGGCCCCAACTGTGGTCAATCCAGGGCTGCCAGATCTTGTTACTGTTTCTACTGTACGCTTTGTAGCAGCTCCTGAACTGGCCGACAGAGTTAGGCTTCAAATTCAGACAGCAGGCGACCAGGTGGTCCCTGCGGAGATTGCCGCTGGTGTCCGTGCTACAGTGGCTGGGGTTCAGGAACCCAAGCCCCCAGAAAAAGAATAAACCTCGATACCATGAAAATGTAAATAGTTACTGTTTGTTCTTTTGTTCCTGTTGCTGCTAAACCCGCCCAGGGTTAATGGATCCCTTTGTTGACCCGGGATCCCTGTGTTTGTTCTGAGTTTTCCTAAAATTTTTGCACAAGTTTAAAGAGAACTGCAGAAATCATGAACTGCGCATGATTCAAACTTTCCCTTGTAAATAGTTTGCACTTTCTTAAAGGTGCTCCCTACTGGTTTTAGTCAAAAGACACTTTGCGAAGAAACCGTTCCTACTGGTCCTAGTTAAAGACACTTTGTGAAGATACCGGACCGGAACTTTGCATGAGACTGGTAGGCTGAGAAGACGAGCTACCTCAGAGAGACCTGGTCCCCTCTTAAAGGGGATGTGAAAAATTGTACTTGAAAGCGATACTGTTACAGAACAGTAATGTGGTAATGATGCCTTAAAAAGAAAATGTAACTGTTTTGCATGCCGAGTAGTGTTGAGCATTCCGATACCGCAAGTATCGGGTATCGGCCGATACTTGCGGTATCGGAATTCCGATACCGGGATTCCGATACTTGGCGCGTATCGGATACCGGAATCGGAAGTTCCATGATTCAAAATTCAGAAATTCAGCCAATGAGAAAGATTCCAAGTGTGGGCACATCCTGTTTAGCATGGAGGGCATGAAACTACTGGCAAGGCTGTGATTGGCTGCTTAAATGATGTCATGATGCAGTTTAAAAGTCGCTGGCGCCATTTTGCGATCACTCTGCTGTGAATTCAGTTAGTGACAGGACGCTGTTTGCTGACTGAGGGACAGTTTAGAGATAGCGATTTGCTTCTTTGTGCTTTCCAAAGGCTAATTTAGCAACCGCTGTGTTCACCTACTAATCACCTTCCTTTTGCCTTGTAGCGCTGTTTTCACAGCGATCTGCAAGGTCTCTCTGTGTGTGTGTGTGAGTGCAGCCCACTCTCTAGTCTGAGTGCAGCCACATAGGCCATCCATAGCTGGTTGTATTCAGTTCAGGGAGGGTGGTTCATTGCCTCATACTGTCCTTTTTTTTTTTTTTTTTGAAGTAGTGCAGGCTGCTGCACATTTTTTCCAAAAATTCCTATTAGTGTCTTTCCACCCGTCTCCAGCTAATTTGTGGAAAAACACTACATAGGATAAAGTAGAGGAGGGTTTTTGGGCCTTGCAGCGCCGTTTACGGCTGTCTGCACGGTCTCCGTGTGACTGCAGCTCGCCCTGTAGTCTGTGAGCAGCCGTAGCTTGGTTGTCTCCAGCTCAGGGTTGTTCACTGCGTCATACCGCCAAATCAATTTTCATTTTGTTTTCAAGTAGTGTAGTCTGCTGCTAATTAATTTAAAAAAATCCTATTAGTGTCTTTCCACCCGTCTCCAGCTAATTTGTGGAAAAACACTACATAGGATAAAGTAGAGGAGGGTTTTTGGGCCTTGCAGCGCCGTTTACGGCTGTCTGCACGGTCTCCGTGTGACTGCAGCTCGCCCTGTAGTCTGTGAGCAGCCGTAGCTTGGTTGTCTCCAGCTCAGGGTTGTTCACTGCGTCATACCGCCAAATCAATTTTCATTTTGTTTTCAAGTAGTGTAGTCTGCTGCTAATTAATTTAAAAAAATCCTATTAGTGTCTTTCCACCCGTCTCCAGCTAATTTGTGGAAAAACACTACATAGGATAAAGTAGAGGAGGGTTTTTGGGCCTTGCAGCGCCGTTTACGGCTGTCTGCACGGTCTCCGTGTGACTGCAGCTCGCCCTGTAGCCTGTGAGCAGCCGTAGCTTGGTTGTCTCCAGCTCAGGGTTGTTCACTGCGTCATACCGCCAAATCAATTTTCATTTTGTTTTCAAGTAGTGTAGTCTGCTGCTAATTAATTTAAAAAAATCCTATTAGTGTCTTTCCACCCGTCTCCAGCTAATTTGTGGAAAAACACTACATAGGATAAAGTAGAGGAGGGTTTTTGGGCCTTGCAGCGCCGTTTACGTCTGTCTGCACGGTCTCCGTGTGACTGCAGCTCTATCCGTTGTCAGTTCAGCCCCAAAAAAATAAATAAATAATAAAGTTCACCAAACACACCAGTTACACCACTTTACATTTGTGTAGGCCACATTAGCTCATATTCAAGTCTAGTCCACACTTTAGAAAATTAGTGTGTCTTATACCTGTTAGGAGGAGTTGCTCAGGAATAAGCACACAAAGCCGTTAGTACTTTTCTGCTTATCTTTATCAGTCAACCAAGATGAAGAAGGCAGTGAGTAAGGCACGTGGGCGTGGGCGTGGGCGCGGAGCAGGGAGGGGACGTGGGGATTCTGTGCCTGCTGCGGGCACCGGTGAGTCATCAGCACCCACTTTCACAAGGGAACAGTCGTTCATGCGCAGCTTTGTCGCCGAGCGCCGTACACCGCTGCTGCGTCAAGACCAAATTGAAGCCGTTGTGGGATGGATGGCAGCTAATGCATCAACTTCCATTAGTGCCACATCCTCTCAGACACAGAGCACTGGAGAGCAGCCATCTGTCTCTTCACCACCTGCAAAATTGCCCAGGCAGACAGAGATCCCAGGACAGGAGCAGTCTCTACTTCTGTTCTCTGAATCATCTCTTGGCTTGGAAACAGGGGGCCAGCCAAGCAGCATTGGAGAAATGGAAGAAGAGGCAGGGTGCAGTGATGCCCAACCGCTTTTTCTGTCTTCCTCTGAAGAGGCGGGTGGGCCAGTGGCTCCGGTCACCACCTCGCAGGCCGCATCAGCTGATGATGACACTCAGGTGCCACTTACTGGTGCGTGCTCTGCTGCTGAGACTACCCAGGAGGAGCAGTTGGGGGCAGAGGGTAGTGTAGATGATGAGGTCCTTGACCCATCTTGGCGTCAGGGACAGGAAGGTGGTGGGAGCAGCTCTGAGGAAGAGATTCCCCGTACGGCCCAAAGAGGGAGAGGGAGGGGGAAGACTGCGGATCCTGCAGCCTCCGCTTTGGCACCCGTAAGGAGCATGTCTCTTCCAAAAGTCAAAAGGGGGGCTCCCAAGACTTGCAGTGCCTGGTCCTTTTTTGACACAGTTGCAGATGACATTTGCTATGTCAGATGCAAGGTGTGTCATCAAAAAATCAAAAGAGGTCAAAAAGTCGCCAACCTCAATACCTCCAACATGTGGAAACATGTGCGCAACAGGCACCCGGCGGAGTTAGACAAACACACTGAAGAGCTAGGCCAACCAACAGCGGCAGCTACCACCTCTTCAGCTCGTGTTGCCTCTTCCTCTAGCTCACACGCAGCTGGTTCGGCTTCCTCCCAGGATCGCCGTGGAAGAACCTCTGGCCCTGTTGTCCAGAGACCCGCTGTCATTCCACCCGCAGCACCACTTTCCCAGTCAACCACACACTCCCAGCCCAGTCTACAGCCATCGGTAGTACAGGCATGGGAGAAAAGGCGGCCTTTCTCGTCAAACCACCCACGAGCACAGGCTCTGACTGCAGGCATTGCCAAACTTCTGTCACTGGAAATGCTGTCATTCAGGCTGGTGGAGACTGACAGCTTCCGTGACTTGATGTCATTGGCAGTCCCACAGTACAGTGTGCCCAGCCGCTTTTACTTCAGCAGGCAAGCCGTCCCTGCCCTGCACAAGCATGTTGAGGGACACATAAAACACGCGCTACTGAACGCCGTCAGTAGCAAGGTCCACCTCACCACCGATGCGTGGACCAGTCAACATGGACAGGGGCGATACCTTTCCCTCACTGCCCATTGGGTTAATGTAGTTGAGCCGGGTACAGACCGTGCGAGTGGCGCAGGACGTGTCCTGCCCACTCCAAGGATTGCAGGAATCCATTCTGTATGCATTGACTCCTCCTCTTACACCAGTTCCTCAGAATCATCGCTGCAGGAGCCGTCACAGTCCACCTCCACATGGACCCGTGATGAACGTGTACCTGTTACGACCGACATGAGCACAGCCGTGGCCAAACGTCAACAGGCCGTCTTGAAATTAATTTTTTTGGGGAATCGTAGCCACACAGCGCAGGAGCTCTGGAATGCCATCAAGCAGGAGAGCGATGTGTGGTTTGAGCCAGCGAATCTCCAGCCAGGCATGGTAGTGTGTGATAATGGCCGAAATCTGGTGGCAGCCCTGGGCCTCGGCAACCTCACTCACATCCCATGTCTGGCACATGTGCTCAATTTGGTCGTGCAGAGTTTTTTGAGGGACTATCCGGATCTTGATGCACTGCTGCACAAGGTCCGCCTAGAGTGTGCTCACTTGCGGCGTTCCAGCACGGCAAAAGCGCGCATTGCGGCTCTGCAGCGCCGACACCGCCTGCCGGAACATCGCATCATATGTGACCTACCTACCAGGTGGAATTCCACGTTACATATGTTGGAGCGGTTGTGTGAGCAGCAGCAAGCTGTAATGGAGTACCAGCTGTATCAGGCGCAAAAAAGTCGCAGTCAGCGCCGTACAGACTTCACAACCACAGAGTGGGCCACTATGAAGGATGTCTGCCAGGTTTTGCGTCCCTTTGATTATTCCACGCGGATGGCGAGTGCAGATGATGCACTAGTCAGCATGACTGTCCCCCTTATCTGCCTGCTTGAAAAATCACTGCAAGCGCTAAGGGATGATGTTGTGGAAGAGGTGGAGGATGAGGATTCACCACTTCCATCATCTTCTGGACAGTCAGCGCCACGTGGTTCCTCACAAACGCGTAGGCAGGGGACAGTTTGTGAGGAGGATGAGGAGGAGTCAATGGAGGAGGAAGACATCCGTCCAGAGGAGGGAGTTCCCGAATTGTCCAGTACTCAGTGTGTACAGCGAGGGTGGGGTGATGACGAGCGGGCAGAGATCACGCCTCCAGCTGGGGACAGCGTTTCTTGGGCAGTTGGCAGTCTGCAGCACATGGTGGATTACATGCTGCAGTGCCTGAGAAACGACCGCCGCATCGACCACATTCTCAACATGTCTGATTATTGGGTGTTCACCCTCCTCGATCCTCGCTACCGGGACAACGTAGAAAGCCTCATCACACCGTTGAACCGGGAGCGAAAAATGCGGGAGTACCAAGACACACTGGTCAGTTCCATCATCTTCTCCATTCCAACTGAGAGAAGTGCTGCTACTGCATTCCAAAGCAGCTCAGTGCGTCCAGGCAGTGGTGGAGGCTCTGCACAAAGAGGGAGCAGAAGCAGTGCCTCTGCCCAAGGCAAGACCAGTATGGCCCAACTGTGGCACAGTTTTGTGTGCCCCCCACAAAAGTCTACACCATCACAGACGGCTCCAGTCAGCAGGAGGCAACGGTTCCGTCAGATGGTGACAGACTACATGTCTTGCCCTCTTGCTGTACTCCCAGACGGCTCTTCCCCTTTCAAGTTTTGGGTCTCAAAGCTGGATACATGGCCAGAGCTAAGCCAGTATGCATTGGAGGTGCTGTCTTGCCCTGCGGCCAGTGTATTATCGGAACGTGTCTTTAGTGCTGCAGGTGGTGTACTAACTGACCGTCGCATGCGACTATCCTCCGATAACGTTGACCGGCTTACTTTCCTGAAAATGAACAAGGCCTGGATCTCGCAGGAATTTGCCACTCCTCCTCCTGATTAAATAATTAGGTCACTGTATACGTTATCCAGGTCTCCTGTTGTGTTCATCTTTCTACCACCTGAACTTAAATTCCTGGGCTCCAACACCGCCAGTTGAGGCTCAGACGTGCCGTCTGCACAGTCAAAACATACGACCCAGTGTTATTGGGTTTCAGTAACGTCAGCTGATCCCCAGCTGTGTAGCCGGCAATGTGTCATGCGACCGCCACGCTGACACAACAACTGAAATGTAAGGGAATCTGTCCCCCCCCCCCCAAGGCGTTTGTTACTGAAAGAGCCACCTTGTGCAGCAGTAATGCTGCACAAGGAAAAAGGTAGCTATTTTGGTTTTGCTCCTTGCACACGCAAAACTTAACACTTATAAAATGTGTCCACTGATACCGTAAAACCGTCCCGGAGGTGGGACTTTCCTTCGTAATATGACGCAGCACAGCCGTCATTCCTACCCCCCCGGCGCCGCGCCCCGGCTCCTCAGCGTTGTTTGATTCCGTCCCGGAGCCTGCGCTGTTATGTTATCCCGTGGCCAGGCACACTTAGCGCTGCCCGTCTTCTGGCATCATTTGGTGTCAGGCTGGCTGCGCCTGTGCGGCCACGCTGGCCGAGAGCCCGCCTCGCAGTGTCTTCTGATTTAATCCCACTGGGGGCCTGGGATCTATGGACATGCGCAGTGCATATCTGAACCTCCACCTCTCACTCATCTCCCTATGGCTTCTTCAGACTGTTCGGTGTCAGCTGGTCCCTAATAGCATGCCACGGCCGTGACACCGCACAGTCTGGAAAAGAAGCCGTAGGGAGGGGAGTGAGAGGCGAGGATATGCACTGCGCATGGCCATGGATCCCAGGCCCCCAGTGGGATTACATCAGAAGACACTGCGAGGCGGGCTCTCGGCCAGCGCGGCCGCACAGGCGCAGCCAGCCTGACACCAAATGATGTCAGAAGATGGGCAGCGCTAAGTGTGCCTGGCCACGGGATAACATAACAGCGCAGGCTCCGGGACAGAATCAAACAACGCTGAGGAGCCGGGGCACGGCGGCGGGGGGGTAGTAATGATGGCTGTGCTGCGTCATATTACGAAGGAAAGTCCCACCTCCGGGACGGTTTCACGGCTTCAGGGGACACATTTTATAAGTGTTTAGTTCTGTGTTTGCAAGGAGCATGATGAAAAGAGCCACCTTTTCCTTTTGCATCTTTTGTGCTGCACAAGCTGGCTCTTTCAGCTACAAACGCCTTGGGGGGGGGGTTAAAGGTTCCCTTTCGACTTTCTCAGGCTTCGGCCTACATTGTGTTCCTCTGCTTTTCCACCTGCCCCTGGGCTCCAACACCGCTAGTTGCCGTCCAGAAGTGCTGTATGCACAGTCAACAGTCGCTCCTCTGTTATTGGGGTTCAGTAACGTCAGCTGTTCCCCTGCTGTGTGTGTGGCAATCCCTCCTACCTCCTCCAACCTCCTCCTCCTCCACCTGTCCCTGGGCTCCAACACCGCCAGTTGCCGTCCAGAAGTGCTGTACGCACAGTCAACAGTCCCTCCTCTGTTATTGGGGTTCAGTAACGTCAGCTGTTCCCCTGCTGTGTGTGTGGCAATCCCTCCTATCTCCTCCACCTCCTCCTCCACCTGTCCCTGGGCTCCAACACCGCTAGTTGTTGCCTGGTAGTGCTGTACGCACAGTCCCAACAGTCCCTCCTCTGTTATTGGGGTTCAGTAACGTCAGCTGTTCCCCTGCTGTGTGTGTGGCAATCCCTCCTACCTCCTCCAACCTCCTCCAACCTCCTCCTCCTCCACCTGTCCCTGGGCTCCAACACCGCCAGTTGCCGTCCAGAAGTGCTGTACGCACAGTCAACAGTCCCTCCTCTGTTATTGGGGTTCAGTAACGTCAGCTGTTCCCCTGCTGTGTGTGTGGCAATCCCTCCTACCTCCTCCAACCTCCTCCAACCTCCTCCTCCTCCACCTGTCCCTGGGCTCCAACACCGCCAGTTGCCGTCCAGAAGTGCTGTACGCACAGTCAACAGTCCCTCCTCTGTTATTGGGGTTCAGTAACGTCAGCTGTTCCCCTGCTGTGTGTGTGGCAATCCCTCCTACCTCCTCCAACCTCCTCCTCCTCCACCTGTCCCTGGGCTCCAACACCGCCAGTTGCCGTCCAGAAGTGCTGTACGCACAGTCAACAGTCCCTCCTCTGTTATTGGGGTTCAGTAACGTCAGCTGTTCCCCTGCTGTGTGTGTGGCAATCCCTCCTACCTCCTCCAACCTCCTCCAACCTCCTCCTCCTCCACCTGTCCCTGGGCTCCAACACCGCCAGTTGCCGTCCAGAAGTGCTGTACGCACAGTCAACAGTCCCTCCTCTGTTATTGGGGTTCAGTAACGTCAGCTGTTCCCCTGCTGTGTGTGTGGCAATCCCTCCTACCTCCTCCAACCTCCTCCAACCTCCTCCTCCTCCACCTGTCCCTGGGCTCCAACACCGCCAGTTGCCGTCCAGAAGTGCTGTACGCACAGTCAACAGTCCCTCCTCTGTTATTGGGGTTCAGTAACGTCAGCTGTTCCCCTGCTGTGTGTGTGGCAATCCCTCCTACCTCCTCCAACCTCCTCCAACCTCCTCCTCCTCCACCTGTCCCTGGGCTCCAACACCGCTAGTTGCCGTCCAGAAGTGCTGTACGCACAGAGCCAAACACCTCGCCAATGTGTTAGTGGGGTTCAGCACCGCCAGCTGTTCCCCTGCTGTGTATACGGCAACGTGTACTGCGACCGCCACGCAGACACAACAAGTTAAATGTAAGGGAACCTGACCCCCCCCCCCCCCAGGCGTTTGTTACTGAAGGAGCCACCTTGTGCAGCAGTAATGATGCAAAGGGAAAAAGTGCCTCTTTTCGTGATGCTCCTTGCACATGCTGAACCTAACACTTATGAAATGTGTCCCCACACAGCGTTAAACCGTCCGGTAGGTGGAACTTTCCTTTGTCGTGTGACGCAGCACAGCCATCATTTTTACCCCCTTGGCGCCGTGCGCCCCCTCCTCAGCGTTGTTTGAATCTGTCCCGGAGCCTGCGCTGTTAGGTTAGCCCTTGGCCATGCACACATGTTGCGCTGCCCGTCTTCTGACCTCATTTGGTGTCAGGCTGGCTGCGCCTGTGCGGGTGCGCTGGCCGAGATCCCGCCTCGCAGTGTCGTCTAATGTAATCCCACCGCGGGCCTGTGATCCGTGCCCGTGCGCAGTGCATATCCTCTCCTCTCACTCCCCTCCCTACGGCTTCTTCAGACTGTGCGATGTCAGCTGGTCCCTAATAGCATGCCACGGCCGTGACACCGCACAGTCTGAAAAAGCCGTAGGGAGGGGAGTGAGAGGAGAGGATATGCACTGCGCACGGGCACGGATCACAGGCCCGCGGTGGGATTACATTAGACGACACTGCGAGGCGGGATCTCGGCCAGCGCACCCGCACAGGCGCAGCCAGCCTGACACCAAATGAGGTCAGAAGACGGGCAGCGCAACATGTGTGCATGGCCAAGGGCTAACCTAACAGCGCAGGCTCCGGGACAGATTCAAACAACGCTGAGGAGGCGGCGCACGGCGCCAAGGGGGTAAAAATGATGGCTGTGCTGCGTCACACGACAAAGGAAAGTTCCACCTACCGGACGGTTTAACGCTGTGAGGAGACACATTTCATAAATGTTAGGTTCCGCATGTACAAGGACCATAATTAAAAGAGCTAAGTTTACCTTTTCCAGCATTAGTGCTGTACACAATGGCTCTTTCAGCTACAAACGCCTGGGGGGGGGGGGGGTTAAAGGTTTCCTTTCAACTTGCTCGAGTGCAGGCTTCGGCCTACACTCCGCTCCCCCTGCTCCTCCTGCTGACCCTGGGCTCTAACACCGCCAGTTTTTGCCCAGATGTGCTAGCTGCACAGAGAAAAACACCAGCCAATGTGTCAGTGGGGTTCAGCACCGCCAGCTGTTCCCCTGCTGTGTAGCCGGCAACGTGTCCTGCGACCGCCACGCAGACACAAGAACTGAAATTGAAGGGAACCTGTCCCCCCTCCCCCAGGCGTTTTTACGTTATCCAGCCACCTTGTACAGCGGTAATGCTGCATGTGTGCAAGGTGGCTCAGAAACGTATTCTCCTCGCACATGTGGAACTGAAAACACGTCTGAAATGTGTCCTCTGTGTGACCATTTAACCGTCCCGGTGGTGTGACTTTCCTTTGTAATGACACGCTGCAACCCCCTTGGTAGCGCTGCCCGTCTTCTGGCATCATTGTTTGGCTGCCTGCGCCTCTGCGGCCGCCCTGACCCACACAACGCCCCTCGGTGTCTTATTTATTGGGACTGTGAGGGTGTGATTCATGGGCAGGATCAGTGCATCAGTTCGCCTGTCCCTCCTCTCCTTCCGCCTTCTTCGGACTGTGCGGCTTCATGGCCGTGGCATGCGATAAGGGATCAGATGACGCCGCACAGTCTGAAGCGGGTGTAAGGACCCGAGTGTGAGAGGCCAACATATGTGCTGCGCCAGGCCCTGAATCCCAGCCCCGCAGTGTTTTAACAATGTTAAGACACTGCGGGGCTGGGATTCATGGGCATCGCGAACCGCACCGGCCGACATTACATGATGCCAGAAGATGGGCAGCGCTAACGGCGCTAGGCCAGGGGATAACACGACAGCGCAGACTCCTGTACAGCAAATAACAACGCTCGGGAGGCTGCACCCAGCACCAAGGTGGGATTCTTGACATCTGTGCTGCGTCTCATTACAAAGGGAACTCGCGCCTCCAACACAGTTTGACTGTATAAAGGGCTAAATGTTATACGTGTTTCATTCAGCGTGTGCAAGGAGAAAAATTAAAAGAGCAACCTTTGACTTGTGCAGCACTACTGCTGCATAAGCTGTGGCTCTTCTACTTTGTAACCCCTGAGGGGGGGTTAAAGGTGACTTTTGAAATCGGTTCAATTAGGCTTCGGCCTACACTCTGCTCCACCTGCAGAGCCCGGGCTCCAACAACGCTAGTTGCTGTCCGGAAGTGCTGGCTGCACAGAGCCAAACACCTCGCCAATGTGTCAGTGGGGTCCAGCACCGCCAGCTGTTCCCCTGCTGTGTAGCCGGCAACGTGTCCTGCAAAAGCCACGCAGACACAACAGACCCAAAGCTGCCGCCAGTGCAGGCTTCGGCCTACACTCCCCTCCCCCTGCTCCTCCTCCTCCTGCTCCTCCTCCTGCTGTCCCTGGGCTCTAACACACCGCCAGTTGGGGCCCAGATGTGCTAGCTGCACAGAGAAAAACACCAGCCAATGTGTCAGTGGGGTCCAGCACCGCCAGCTGTTCCCCTGCTGTGCAGCCGGCAACGTGTCCTGCAAAAGCCACGCAGACACAAGAACTGAAATTGAAGGGAACCTGTCCCCCCTCCCCCAGGCGTTTTTACGTTATCCAGCCACCTTGTACAGCGGTAATGCTGCATGTGTGCAAGGTGGCTCAGAAACGTATTCTCCTCGCACATGTGGAACTGAAAACACGTCTGAAATGTGTCCTCTGTGTGACCATTTAACCGTCCCGGTGGTGTGACTTTCCTTTGTAATGACACGCTGCAACCCCCTTGGTAGCGCTGCCCGTCTTCTGGCATCATTGTTTGGCTGCCTGCGCCTCTGCGGCCGCCCTGACCCACACAACGCCCCTCGGTGTCTTATTTATTGGGACTGCGAGGGTGTGATTCATGGGCAGGATCAGTGCATCAGTTCGCCTGTCCCTCCTCTCCTTCCGCCTTCTTCGGACTGTGCGGCTTCATGGCCGTGGCATGCGATAAGGGATCAGATGACGCCGCACAGTCTGAAGCGGGTGTAAGGACCCGAGTGTGAGAGGCCAACATATGTGCTGCGCCAGGCCCTGAATCCCAGCCCCGCAGTGTTTTAACAATGTTAAGACACTGCGGGGCTGGGATTCATGGGCATCGCGAACCGCACCGGCCGACATTACATGATGCCAGAAGATGGGCAGCGCTAACGGCGCTAGGCCAGGGGATAACACGACAGCGCAGACTCCTGTACAGCAAATAACAACGCTCGGGAGGCTGCACCCAGCACCAAGGTGGGATTCTTGACATCTGTGCTGCGTCTCATTACAAAGGGAACTCGCGCCTCCAACACAGTTTGACTGTATAAAGGGCTAAATGTTATACGTGTTTCATTCAGCGTGTGCAAGGAGAAAAATTAAAAGAGCAACCTTTGACTTGTGCAGCACTACTGCTGCATAAGCTGTGGCTCTTCTACTTTCTAACCCCTGAGGGGGGGTTAAAGGTGACCTTTGAAATCGGTTCAAGTAGGCTTCGGCCTACACTCTGCTCCCCCTGCAGAGCCCGGGCTCCAACACCGATCGTTGCTGTCCGGAAGTGCTGGCTGCACAGAGCCAAACACCTCGCCAATGTGTCAGTGGGGTCCAGCACCGCCAGCTGTTCCCCTGCTGTGTAGCCGGCAACGTGTCCTGCAAAAGCCACGCAGACACAACAGACCCAAAGCTGCCGCCAGTGCAGGCTTCGGCCTACACTCCCCTCCCCCTGCTCCTCCTCCTCCTGCTCCTCCTCCTGCTGACCCTGGGCTCTAACAAACCGCCAGTTGGGGCCCAGATGTGCTAGCTGCACAGAGAAAAACACCTCGCCAATGTGTCAGTGGGGTCCAGCACCGCCAGCTGTTCCCCTGCTGTGCAGCCGGCATCGTGTCCTGCAAAAGCCACGCAGACACTTGCTCTTGTACCTTCTGCTCCCCATCCTGGTTCCAGTACCGTCAGCTGGTTCCGGGCAGAGCCTTTGGCTTAGGTGCCTCCCTTTGGTATCTGAGTTCCACCAACGTCAGGTGGTCCTTGGTAGTGCTTTCAGGCACGGGTACCTCCTGCTTAGTAACCGGGTTCCAGTAACGTCAGCTGGTCCTCGGTAGTTCCATTGGCTCTTGGACCTTCGGCTACCCATCCGGGTTCCAGCACCGTCAGCTGGTTCTCGGCAGTGTCTTTTGCTCTTGTACCTTCTGCTCCCCATCCTGGTTCCAGTACCGTCAGCTGGTTCCGGGCAGAGCCTTTGGCTTAGGTGCCTCCCTCTGGGTATCCGAGTTCCACCAACGTCAGGTGGTCCTTGGTAGTGCTTTCAGCACAGGTACCTCCTGCTTAGTAACCGGGTTCCAGTAACGTCAGCTGGTCCTCGGTAGTTCCATTGGCTCTTGGACCTTCGGGTAGCCATCCGAGTTCCAGTTCCATCAGCTGGTTCTCGGCATTTTCTCAGCCTTCTTGTACCTTCTGCTACATTTCCAAGTTCAAGAGACTAAACACAATGACCCAGAAGACCACCCCTAAGATGACGACGACACCAGAGACGACAACCACCGTGATGACGACGACCCTGGAGACGATGACCCCGAAGACCACCCCGATGACGACGACCCCGGAGACGACGACCCTGAAGACCACCCCGATGACGACGACCCCGGAGACGACGACCCTGGAGACGACGACGACCTGGAAGACCGAGAAGCAGAAGAACAAGAGGCTGCAGAACAAAGAGCAGAAGGACATTAAGCATAACACAAAATATCAGAGCAAAAAATATTATGTAAATTATAAGCAGAAGAAGACTAAGCAGTGTATGGGGGTGAGTCCGTTCCTCCTCGTGGTGCCCCTGGATAAAGCCTGATGCTGCAGGCCAAACTGAACGCGGACAAATGTAACTGTTTTGTGACAGGCAGAACGGAAGGTGTAATCTTCAAACTTTTATAGATAACAACTACGGGAATGCCTGTCACAAATAAGAATATGATGAAGAAGTTGAATATGATGAAGATAATAGTAAAATAAAAAGAATATGAACAATGTAACCCAAAAAATAATAGGTAGAAGATGAAGAAGAAGATGAATAAGGTGAAGAAGTTGATGTCAAAGAAGCTGATGATGAGGATAATTAAGAAGAAAGCGTGGGAGAAGTAAAAAAGAAGGTGAAGGGCGTGGAAGTAGTGAAACATCAATATCTGACATAAAAAAAAAAAAAAAAACATAGTCAAATTCTTTCTAACGCCGAACTTCATAAAAAAAAATAAAAAATCCTGCTATTCTATTACATTGGGCTAAACCTCTGTCCCTTTAATATCTCCGCCACGTCCCCCAATACATCCTACAATATTCTTAGTTGTTTTCCTTCATGTAGAATGAACCTACAAGTGTATAAAGGGTTTATTTTAATTCCGATATTTTCGTCCCATTGACTTGCATTGGGATCGGGTATCGGTATCGGATTGGATTCCGATACTGTGACGGTATCGGCCGATACTTTCCGATACCGATACTTTCCGATATCGGAAAGTATCGCTCAACACTAATGCCGAGTTATATGTGTTGAATTTGTTAAAATGTGAAATTTGAATAATGTTTTGAAGACAGGAAAGATGCAGAGAGCCCGTAGGGGTAGAAGTAGAGATCTGCACAGTTGAAAGTAAAGAAGTAATAATGAGGGTGAGGATAGAAGGTAAACCCTGCGTCCCCATTGAAAAGTTACTTTATTGCTAAGGACAGAGAGTGGACCCGTAGGGGTTAGAGAGTGAGTCCTTAAAGGAGCCGAGTAGAGCAGGCTCAGAGTTCTTTAAACGAAAGGAATGTTATGTCTATACTGTGTATAGTAGCGAAAGGCAGTAGGCCCTGGCTGAACAGGGCGGTCCTGTAGAAGAAAGGAGAGGCAGTAGGTCTGGTGCCGTAGGGACAGGCGGTCCTGCAGGTTCACAAGAAGGAGAATGTAAAGTTGAAATGCCTTATAATGTGATTATAGGAAGGCCTTTGATAGACTAAGAGTGTGAGTTTCTTAAAGGCAATGTTAAGTTATTATTTCAAAAATTGCACTAAATAGAATACCCGGTTGGGTAACAAGAGTTATGCATAGCCTGTAATTTATAATGTTGACCATGTTTGTAACGTTAAAAGTGTCCTCACCTCCCATAAAGGGAAGCCTGTTCAAGTATACTTATTGTTTTGCACTCAACAAAATTGTATGTCTTTTTGCTAACCTGTATTGTTGTTTTTCTTCCCAGTCCCGGAGTACTGTGTTTAACCAGGGGGGAGTGCAGCGCCCCAGAGTCCTGGTCGTTGCAGTAGCATGGTTCAGCCACTAAGGGGGGCCATGCTGCGTTCGATGGCACGGAAGGAGTTCTCTGAGCAGGTATCACAGTCACCAATACATTTCACAGCTGGGCCTCCGGGGGGAGCTAAGGGTGCTATTCATTAGGCCACTCCCCACCATAGTGGGTAAACTGGGGGTCAGGCAGGAAGTTAGAGAGAACGCTGACGGGATTGAACGGAGCAACACCTGGTGGCAGAGGGTGTTGTGAAGGGAGAGACTGTAGGGTCTCTGCCAGGGGTGGGATCCTGGCAGAGGCTTGGCATGGAAAGAACGTAAAGGGACCGTGCCTGCTCAGCATAGCGGCGGTGCCCAAGGAAGGACTAAGAAGCGAGATAGATTGTGCTGAGTGAGAAACGAAATCAAGCGAAAGGAGATACCAGTGAGGGTTGTGCTGAAAGAGGCAGCACCTTACTGAGGCGCACTACCGGTGGCCGGAACGCCGAGGAGGTAAAGAGTTTCAAGCCATACCTCAGACCTACGGCAGGGCAGTTAGCTTGAGGCGGACTGTCTCACGCATCACCCAGGAAGGCAAAGGGGGGTACCAACAGGAGAGGGGCGCAGATAGAGTCCCGGAAGATCTCCGAGGCTCCCCGTCATACGGGTGCGTTCCTACCATAGTATCTGGAGGGACGAGGAAGATCATTGCGAATTAAGTTGTTGTGAGGGAACACGAGAAACAGACACAACAGTTGTGGGGTACTTTCCGTAAGCACAGCAGGAAAGGACTGCAACACATAGCGCTAGAAGGAAGGCACCGATTTCCACCTGCAAGGAGAGCTCTGGAAGTGCCATTGGACCGGCCGGACTTGCGCAGCCTGGTGAGCCGTATTCCGGACTGAGGACCCAGAGAGCTTCAGTAAAGAGGTAAAGAGACTGCAACCTGGTGTCCTCGTTATTTACCGCGACCTGCACCCCACAACTGCACCGCTACAACATCACTTATTGCACCGGACGTCCCCCACTGACAGACAGGGCCACGGACCGGGTCTAGCCACCGTGACAACCCCAGGACTGAGACCTAGAGGCCCGGCTCCGGGTACCCCTCGGCCCTGCGGCGGTGTGGGGGCGCTCCATTGTCCTCAACTGAATAAAGCTGAGCTTCTACCTTCTGTTCCAAATTACCATTTTTAAAAATGCAATTGGCTGTTCCGGCCTACTAAAGGTGTCTGTCTGCCCCTGCCTGGTGTTGTCCTCAACTGAATAAAGCTGAGCTTCTACCTTCTGCCTCTTACTAACTGCTGTTTTTTAAAAAAATTGGCTGTTCCGGCCTACTAAAGGTGTCTGTCTGCCCCTGCCTGGTGTTGTCCTCAACTGAATAAAGCTGAGCTTCAACCTTCTGTTCCAAATTACCATTTTTAAAAATGCAATTGGCTGTTCCGGCCTACTAAAGGTGAATGTCTGCCCCTGCCTGGTGTTGTCCTCAACTGAATAAAGCTGAGCTTCAACCTTCAGTTCCAAATTACCATTTTTAAAAATGCAATTGGCTGTTCCGGCCTACTAAAGGTGTCTGTCTGCCCCTGCCTGGTGTTGTCCTCAACTGAATAAAGCTGAGCTTCAACCTTCTGTTCCAAATTACCATTTTTAAAAATGCAATTGGCTGTTCCGGCCTACTAAAGGTGTCTGTCTGCCCCTGCCTGGTGTTGTCCTCAACTGAATAAAGCTGAGCTTCAACCTTCAGTTCCAAATTACCATTTTTAAAAATGCAATTGGCTGTTCCGGCCTACTAAAGGTGTCTGTCTGCCCCTGCCTGGTGTTGTCCTCAACTGAACAAAGCTGAGCTTCCACATTCTGGCTTTCGCCCTATACTATCAGATATTAAACTGCATTTGGCCTACTAGTGTGGTTATGCCCTTGAAACAGTGTCTGCTGCTCTTGGGTTTGCTACTCCACTGAACAAAGCAATGCCGCCTGTTTAGTCCTGTTACCAATTTTGAACTGCATTTAGCCTACTTTATTCTTTGGCCCTATATCTGTTTCCTCCTCATCCTGCCCATTGCCCAGCCACTGCTAGATGAGTCTGCTGGTACATTGACCTAGACCACTACATTCCCCTTATACTCTACACAGCCAGAATCTGACCCTGCTGAAAGTAAGGTTCCCCTTCCCGCATGTTATACCACCTTACACAGGGACAGAGAGGAAGGTGCAGATGAAAGTGCAGGTTCCTTCATCAGGTGGGGGGGCATACTCGTTGGCGACGTCACTGGCACAGGGCCCCTCAGAGTACGCAAAAGTGTCGCTGCTGGTGGGAGGCGCCCCCGCCATGCAAACACACATCGCTGTACTTTGAGGGGCCCTGTGCCAGTGCCAATGCGAACGAGTGGGCCCCCCCTGCTTGCTCAGGATCACAGCACTTGCAACGTTGAAATACTTACCTTTCCCTGCAACACCGCCGTGACGTAGTCCGCATTTCCTGGGCCCACGAAAAACTTGAGCCGGCCCTACTCCCCCCACAACTTTTGCCAAATGACCCCCAATTCCCTATGCCCAACTATTATTATAAAGTTAATTAAGATTGACAAGCTTCAGAAACAAGAATGGATGTTTTTGGCATTAAAATGGGCACTGTAGGTGTTTTCCTGGCCTCCACTCACTGCCGACTATGCTTCCCCATTGACTTGCATTGGGTTTCGTGTTTCGGTCGATCCCCGACTTTTAGCGATAATCGGCCGACTGCACTCGACTCGACTCTGGACAAAATCGGGTTTCACAAAACCCGACTCGATCTTAAAAAAATGAAAGTCGCTCAACTCTACTATTCACTCCAGATTTTTTGGATTGCAGCAATAGCTCCTCTCTACATGTTGACTTAGCCCGTCCATACCCTACCCTAATGCACCGACGACTGTAACCCCGTGCCTTAAAGCGCTCAGTGAGGATGGCGGACTGTCTCTCAAACCGGGCCTCCGTAGAGCATACCCGCCTGTTCCTCAAGAATTGCCCAACTGGGATGGCCTTAATAACCAAGTAGTTGTGTGCCGAGGAGGCATGTAACAATGAATTTACAGATGATTCTTTCCGATATAAGTCAGTTTCAATAGAGCCATCCTCAGCAACACATAAAGTAATATCCAAGAAATTAATTTTGTTAGTATGCCAAGTGTAAGTGAATTTTAAATTAAAGTTATTAGTGTTCAGTTCCTGCATAAACTTGGATAGGCTGGTCTTGCCACCATTCCAAATCATCAAAACATCATCAATGTAGCGAAACCAGCCTATCACAGGGTCCGCGGCATGTGCGCCGTCACCCTGGAAGATGTGTCTCTCCCAGTAGCCCAAAAAGAGATTTGCATAAGACGGTGCACACGCCACGCCCATCGCAGTACCTTGTAATTGTAAATAAAACCTGTCTTTAAAAAAATAATAATTATGAGTCAAAATAAACTCAAACAACTCCAAAATAAATTCAGAAAAATGGCCATCCCAGTTGGTAGTCTCAAGGAAAAAGCGGGCAGCCCTTAATCCATCCTCATGTCTAATTGATGTATATAACGATTCAATATCAATGGTAACCAAGATCATACCCGCCTAAAGAGACAGTCTGTCGACCCTCCTCAGTACATCAGTGGTGTCCCTGACGTAGGAGGGAAGTGTTTCCACTAGAGGCTTCAAATAGAAATCAACAAACTTACAGATGTTATCACACAACCCCCTATGCCAGAGACAGTTGGCCGCCCAGGTGGGTTCCCATCGTCTTTGTGCACTTTGGGCAGGGCATAGAAGGTGGCAACCCTGGAAAATTTTGGCATAAGTCCATCGAGGACCTTCTTTGGGACAATACCTGACTCGCATGCTGTTAAATATTAATTATTGAATTATTCTTAAATCTCAATCCTGTACCGAGCATATTGCTTCTTGCTGACGTTACAAAAGCTATTTATGTATATAGGAGCTCAGAGCATAAGTCCACTCCATATACAGGGTAACACGTGGTCTGTAGACCCATATATAAACACCTCTTAGGAGGGTGGTGGGGGCCTTTTGTCACGTGGGACTGTCACCTCCCGCCTTCACATCATTCTCCATGGATATCTGACAAGTCACAAGGAAGGACAGCTGGCAGCAGTAGCCATGAAGACCTTCAAACTTCAGACTTCACACAGACAGACTGCTTTTACCATTCAAACTTCGAGAAAGCTGAGTATCAAATGCTGATATCTACACATGGACAATCTGTTCGTAACTATTTTGTCTATTTTTATGTCTTACTGCAATGTGGTTATTCTGTGGACAATTCAATAAACCACTACCTTTTTCATGAGAATATCATGACATTTTTCTTTAAGAGTAATACACCTGGTGAATAGTCTTGATTAAATAAATGTGCAAAATAAGCATATTTAACACATGCCGACCCCAAGATGTGTTCCAACCTCCCAGAGAAGATTTGAGTAGGGTTTTGGGGTAGAACACGATATGTGTCCTTGTTTTTTAGCTGCCGGAATATTTCCCTTTCATATTTTTCGATTGGCCAGATCACCACATTCCCCCCCTTGTCTGCTGGTTTAATGACCACTGTATCTAATGCCTGCAATTCTCCTAGTGCTTTTCTCTGTTTTGGTGTCAAGTTGTCATTATATAACCCTCTTGGTATTTTCATTAAGTCATCAATGACTAATTTGCAAAAAATATCTACCTGCGGGCAAAGAGACAAGGGGGGGAAAGCGGACGATCTGGGCATAACCGAAGAAGGAAATTTACCTATTGGATCGGATTGTTGTTCCTTGAGTAAATCCTCCAGGGCCGATAAAGCAATGGCCTCCGCTTCATTAAGAGATTTATCACCAAGATTTTTTTGGCCATGCAGTTTCTTAAGTAGTAATTTGCGACAAAATAAATGGGTGTCTTTTACATCTGTAAAAAAATTAAATTGGTTAGATGGAACAAAATTAAGACCAAGCTTCAGAACTTCAGACTGTGTTTCGGATAGAGTGTGAGTAGATAAGTTAATCACCTCTAAATTAGTACTTTTCGCCTTCCGATCGTAAATCGGTGGAGAGGTGAATGTCCACTTTTGTGCAGCATATTTTCCTTTAGCCGCTCTATTTGGCTGTATCTTTCTCCCTCTATCTCCATATGTTGCCTTAGATTGATCAGATGCCACACTGGACTCATCTACTGATGTCACAGATGAGATGGATCCCGATCTTATCTGTGATACCGGACAAGTTCTGATTCTCCCTGTCCTCCAACGGTACACTCGATTATCACGATAGTCTGAGTTATCTCTTTGTAATTTTTTCGTTTTAACAGCACTGATCTCTTGTTCCCGTTTCAGGAAATCATTTTCCAAATCATTGTTCAATTTCTCCAATGCCTCTGGTGTCAGATCATCTTTTATAGCTATTTGAATGGTATCAATTTCCTTCTCTACTTCTCCCAATTTAGTTTCATCCAATTTAACAAGTAGCTCGATGAATCCTCTAGAGCATGCGGTAGCAATATTTTCCCACTCAGATCTAAATGATTCAACCTCAATAGGGAAGGAGGGGAAAATTTGGACACGTAGACCTCTTGGGATCAGATTACGGGCCAGGTACTGTCCCAGGGTCGCCCTATTCCACCATAGCTTCGTCCGCCTGTGTAACAATGACTTCAGTCTAACAATCCTCTCTCTAGAGTCACCACCATTCGTAATTACAGAACCGACACTATCCTCCTTAAAAATCTCCTGCAATCAAGACAACCAAGTCTGGTCTCGAGTACGAAAATCCATTGGCTTCAGATTAGTTGCTGTGGGAAACACAGAAAAACAATATTTAGTACCACAATCATGAAGCACCAGTATATGTTGTAGCCATGAGCGGATAATACAGATTTTCCCAGAGCACCCCACGGGCTCCCAAACACCGGGACCACTCCAAAACAATATCAACAAAAAAACATGGAGCAAAAAAGTCCACATCAGCATAATTATATATAAAATCTGCAAAATTTTATTGGTTATAACAATATCAATATTGTATCAATACACACAAATGTTATAATAATTCAGCATATACGTGCTGTCTGCACTAGCATATAGCAGGGGACAATAAGGAGGAGACATGACGATAGCCAAGTTAAGGGGGGATGCTACAATACATCCTTATGGTACCAGCATGAATCAGCAGAAGAAAAATCTATACGTGGTCAAACAAATCTCCAATAAAGTGTATAAGCATGTATGGCAATATACTGACTCAGACCACCCCCATATGTAACATCATACAGTTACACATGACTCATGCTTACCCATCGGTAGTCAAGGAAGACAACCCCACCTCTCTCGGCACCCCCGGACGTGCGTTTCGCGTTCTTAGCTTTTTCAACAGGGTCTATTCGTGACTCGTCTCATTGTGTTTAAATATAGATAAAACCGGTAGTGGCGCCGGTGAAGCGGCGCATGCGCAGCAGCATCCAGAGTACGTCTATCATCAAGGCCGTCACAGGAGGGTGTGGGTGGGGGTGGAGCTCCACCATAAGACATCCAGTGACGCACACGCCCAGCTGTTACTGACAGCCACGGTGAAGGACGGAAACAATGGATGGTACCGTGCATGCGCACCACCGGCACCCATTTTCTAAAAGACCATGGCGGCAGCCATTTTTTTAGTGATTTATCAATCAAATCGCTGCAGAATCCCAGATACCCCCATACATGGAATGTTCTGTGCAAAAATAGTGAACGATATATGAAAGGGGACAATAGTGACCCATACCATTACTATGGGTATACAAATATGGGAACCATAATCATAATACAGATTCCAATTAAATATCAATATATATAATAGACAAATAACAATAATAAAGTGACATGTGCAAAAATAGTGAACAGGTGATATATATATCATAGATGTACACAATTAACAAACAGCTATCAGCAGGACTTCTGGTTCCTTTATAATTTCCATAGAGGGGACAGAGGGAGTTCAATGCAGCCTATATTGCATCTAAAGCCATGGATATTGGAAGATATATACTAAAAAAGAAAAAAAAACACAAACAAGACAATTAATATACAATATTAAAAAGAATGTTATGTCAGAGAGAGAAGTAAGACAAAAAGTCATAAAAGTACACTACATCTTGTGCCACACAGGCACGACGAAGCTACTGAGAAGGTGGAGTATAATAAAGAGAGTAAAATTATAAGAGGAATAAGTCACAGAAAAGGAGCAAAACTTAGCTGCTCATTCAGTCCCTTAGGGGCGAGGGTATCAAAGGTGACAATCCACTTGCACTCACGTTGTGCATGTATTTTAACCATGTTGCCACCCCTGATCCCTCCATCAATACCTCTCACCTCCCAAAGTGCACAAAGGAACCAGAAGTCCTGCTGATAGCTGTTTGTTAATTGTGTACATCTATGATATATATCACCTGTTCACTATTTTTGCACATGTCACTTTATTATTGTTATTTGTATATTATATATATTGATATTTAATTGGAATCTGTATTATGATTATGGTTCCCATATTTGTATACCCATAGTAATGGTATGGGTCACTATTGTCCCCTTTCATATATCGTTCACTATTTTTGCACAGAACATTCCATGTATGGGGGTATCTGGGATTCTGCAGCGATTTGATTGATAAATCACTACAAAAATGGCTGCCGCCATGATCTTTTAGAAAATGGGTGCCGGTGGTGCGCATGCCCGGTACCATCCATTGTTTCCGTCCTTCACCGTGGCTGTCAGTAACAGTTGGGCGTGTGCGTCACTGGATGTCTTATGGCAGAGCTCCGCCCCCACCCACGCCCTCCTGTGATGGCCTTGATGATAGACGTACTCTGGATGCTGCTGTGCATGCGCCGCTTCACCGGTGCCACTTCCGGTTTTATCTATATTTAAACACAATGAGACGAGTCACGAATAGACCCTGTTGAAAAAGCTAAGAACGCGAAACGCACGTCCGGGGGTGCCGAGAGAGATGGGGTTGTCTTTCCTGACTACCGATGGGTAAGCATGAGTCATGTGTAACTGTATGATGTTACATATGGGGGTGGTCTGAGTCAGTATATTGCCATACATGCTTATACACTTTATTGGAGATTTGTTTGACCACGTATAGATTTTTCTACTACTGATTCATGCTGGTACCATAAGGATGTATTGTAGCATCCCCCCTTAACTTGGCTATCGTCATGTCTCCTCCTTATTGTCCCCTGCTATATGCTAGTGCAGACAGCACGTATATGCTGAATTATTATAACATTTGTGTGTATTGATACAATATTGATATTGTTATAACCAATAAAATTTTGCAGATTTTATATATAATTATGCTGATGTGGACTTTTTTGCTCCGTGTTTTTTTGTTGATATTGTTTTGGAGTGGTCCCGGTGTTTGGGCGCCCGTGGGGTGCTCTGGGAAAATCGGTATTATCCGCTCATGGCTACAACATATACTGGTGCTTCATGATTGTGGTACTAAATATTGCCAACATGTGGTTGGTTGACCACATGACACAACAGGGCATTTACAGTTGAAACTAGAAGTTTACCTACAGTATATAAAAATACACAAATGCAAGCTTTTCTCATTATCTGACATGAAATCAGAATAAACCTTTCCCATTTTAGGTCTATTAGGATTACCATAATTATTAATATTTGCCAAATGCCAGAATATTGAGAGAGAATGTATTAAGACATGTTTATTTCTTAATGCAAAGTCAAAAGTTTACATTCACTAAGATTACTATGCCTTTAAACAATTCTGGACTGTCCATATGATAATGCCATGTGTTTGGAAGCTTCTGTTTTTGGCAACATCTGAGTTAATTAGAGACACACCTGTGGATGTATTTTAATGCACACCTGAAACATACTGCTTCTTTGTGTAGCATCATGGAAAAGTCTCAAGAAGTCAGCCAATACATCAGGAAGAGAATTGTGGACTTGCACAAGTCTAGTTCATCCTTACGTACAATTTCAAGATACCTGAAGGTACCTCGTTCATCTGTATAAGCAATTATTTGCAGGCATAAATAAGATGGGAATGTCCAGCCATCATACCGCTCATTAAAGAGACAGATTCTGTGTCCCAAAGTGAATGTGCTTAGGTACAAAATGGGCATATCAACACAACAACAAAAGCAAAAAAACCTTGTGAAGATGATATTGGAAGCTGGTAAGATTGTGCCAATATCCTCAGTAAAACGAGTACTGTATCAACAGGTGCTGAAAGGCCACTCTGCCATGAAGAAGCCATTACTCCAACAGAAACATAAAAAAGCCAGATTAATGTTTGCAAATGTACACAGGAACATTCTTGGAGACATGTCCTGTGGTCTGATGAAGCTAAAATTTAACTTTTTGGGCATAATGACCATCGTTACCTTTGGAAGAAAAAGGAAGAAGCTTGGAAGCCTACGAACACCATCCCAACTGTGAAACTCCGGGGTGGCAGCATCATGTTGTGGGGTTGTTTTGCTGCAGGAGGGGCAAAGCTGAATAAAAAAGTGTCATCAAGTCGACCTACAAACCTGGATCAGTTACACCACTTTTGTCAGGAGAAATAGGCCCAAATTCTGACCAACTAATGTGAGAAGCTTGTGGAAGGATATCTCAAATGTTTGACCCAAGTCATTCAGTTTAAGGGCAATGGTACAAAATACTAATGAAATGTATGTAAACTTTTGACTTTGCAGTAATAGAAATGCCTTAAAACATTCTACTACTTCCAACAGGTGGCGCTATAGAGTTTAACTCCTCTATTTCTCAGAAGAGGTAATTTGCATATTTTAAACATTCTCTCTCTCTCATTATTCTGGCATTTCATAAATATTAATAAGTATGTAAACCTTTTTTGACCAAAAATGATAAAGGTTTTTTTTTTATTTCATATATAGAGATAAACATATGTACTGTTACTGTACTTTGGAATGAAAAAAAATAACGCTTGCATAAATATAAGTTGAGTGCCAGGTTTTTCTATATATATTCTGATTTCATGACAGATATTGAAAAAAACATGCATATGTGTCTTTTTATATAGTGTATGTAAACTTCTAGTTTCAACTGTATTTTTAGTGGGTACGGAAAGTATTCATTCAGACCCCTTTAAATTTTTCACTCTTTGCTTCATTGCAGCCATTTGGTAAGTTCAAAAAAGTTCATTTTTTCACATTAATGTACACTATGCACCCCATCTTGACTGAAAAACAGAAATGCAGAAATTTTTGCAAATTTAATACAAAAAAAAACCTGAAATATCACATGGTCATACATGCATACATGGTCATCACCGGCATTTTTCCGTGGTCCGGAGGTCACCGCAGTTCAGCCCAGCCTCGATGATGTCACTGTTGGTGAATGATGCTGCGCTCTCAGCAGCTCATTCGCCAGTGTTTTTCAGCTGGGACGGTTGCATCTTACCACCGTCCAGGTTGAAAACTGTATATCCCCCAGACGTGGATTACGGTGTGGGACACAATGACGAACAGGCACGGTATAGTGTTGCTTTTTTATTTTATTTTTATTACAGGAGATCGAGGGCTTTGCTTGGATTAGGCGTGGTTGTTAGTATGGTTTAATTGAGATTAATAAAGGAGTCTGTGTCATTTTTTATCAAATAAAGGACTGTATTCTGGCTGTGTCTTTATTTACAAATAATACAACTATAGGATTAGTAATGGATGGGTGTTTTATATATGCCTCTCCATTACTAAGCCGTGGAACTGATGTCACCTGAAAGGCAACATCAACCCCACAAATATGAACCCCACTTGCCACCGCTACAGGGCAAGTGGGAAGAGCCAGGCAAAGCAGCAGAATTGGCACATCTAATAGATGCACCTTTCTGGCCAGCTGCGGGCTGCTGTTTTAGGCTGGAAGTAAAATCCATGGCAAGTTACCAGCCTGAGAATTGCAACCCCCAGCTGTGAGCTACAGCAAGGCTGATTGTCAAAAATGGGGGACCCCATGCTGTTTTTTTAAATTATTTATTTATTATTTATTTAAATAATTAAAATAATTAATAATTAAATAATAATAATAATAATTAAATAATTAAATAATTAAAAAAACAGCGTGGGGACCCCTTTATTCTTGATAACCAACCTTGCTGAAGCTGACAGCTGGGGGTTGCAGCTGTGAGTTGCCCAGCTGTGAGTTTTGACTGGTTGGTTCAAGAAAATAGAGGGGAACCCACGTCTAGTTTTTCATTAATTTATTTAGTTAGATCGCAGGTGGAAGCTGTGGAATACCCCCATCCTCCGCTCCTCTGTCACTGTTATTAGCAGCTGCAGGTGTCAGATGATGGGGTAAGAGTCCCAAAAGCCCCCACCTGCTGTCATCGTCCGGACATCATTCTCCTCGCGCCGGCAAAGCAGGGGAGAATGATGAGAGCCAGCTTCAGCACCAGCCACTGGGGAACAGTGCTTACTGTAGCGCTTCTTCCCCGGCGGCCGTCCGTTTGATACTGATGCATCACACAGACGGCATTCGTGTGCGGTACGTGTTTACACGGACCCATTGACTTGAATGGGTCCGTGTGTTCCATGCAGCTGCACGTGTGTGTCACTCTGACACACAGTCTGTGAAGAAACACAGATATGTGCACAGACCCATTCAATTGAATGGGTCTACGTGTGTCAGTGTCTCCGGTACATGTGAAAACTATCACCATGAGTACCGGAAACACTGATGTGTGATACTGGCGTAAGATACATGTGATATTTAAACAATCGTTATTCAATTACTGCATATAATATCCATTTAGCATGAGAAATAACTAAAGCATTATAGGTAGTGACAATAAAAACCATACAAATTGTTTCAAAGCAGCATGAAACATTTTAGTATGCGTCCTGATGGTTTGCTAACATAGGGGTTATTTAATTACACTGTGAAGGTGCCATAGAAAAATGTTTTCCTTAATTTAATAACAATGCACAATGTTTTATTAATAAAATTTATTTAGTATAACACATATTGTACAACCCCTGGCAAAAATTATAGAATCACTGGCCTTGGAGGATGTTCATTCAATTGTTTAAATTTGTAGAAAAAAAGCAGATCACAGACATGGCACAAAACTAAAGTCATTTCAAATGGCAAATTTCTGGCTTTAAGAAACACTAAAAGAAATCAAGAACAAAAAATGTGGTAGCCAGTAATTAGTACTTTTTTTAACCATGCATAGGGAAAAAATTATGGAATCACTCAATTCTGAGGAAAAAATTATGGAATCACCATGTAAACTTTCAAACTCAAAAATAATACCTGCATCAAATTAGATCTGCTCGTTAGTCTGCATCTAAAAAGGAGTGGTCACAACTTAGAGAGCTGTTGCACCAACTGGACTGACATGAATCAAGGTTCCAAAACGGGAGACGTCAATTGAAACAAAGGAGACGATTATCAAATTCTTAAAAGAGGGTAAATCATCACGCAATGTTGCAAAAGATGTTGGTTGTTCAGCTGTATCTAAAATCTGGACCAAATACAAACAACATGGAAAGGTTGTTAAAGGCAAACATACTGGTAGACCAAGGAAGACATCAAAGTGTCAAGACCTGAAACTTAAAGCAATATGTCCCCAAAAACAGGAAATGCACAACAAAACAAGTGAGGAACGAATGGGTGGATACTGGAGTCAACGTCTGTGACCGAACTGTAAGAAACCACCTAAAGGAAATAGGATTTACATGCAGAAAAGCTAAATGAAATCCATCATTAACACCTAAACTGAAAAAAACAAGGTTACAATGGGCTAAGGAAAAGCAATCGTGGACTGTGGATGACTGGATGAAAGTCATATTCAGTGATGAATCACGAATCTGCATTGGGCAAGGTGATGATGCTGGAACTTTTGTTTGGTGCCATTCCAATGAGATTTAAAAAGATGACTGCCTGAAGAGAGCATGCAAATTTCCACAGTCATTGATGATATGGGGTTGCATGTCAGGTAAAGGCACTGGGGAGATGGCTGTCATTACATCGTCAATAAATGCACAAGTTTATGTTGATATTTTGGACACTTTTCTTATTCCATCAATTGAAAATATGTTTCGGGATGATGAAATCACTTTTCAAGATGATAATGCATCCTGCCATAGAGCAAAAGCTGTGCAAACATTCCTTGAAAAAAGACACATAAGGTCAATGCCATGGCCTGCAAAAAATCTTTGGTGGAAGTTGAAGAAAATGGTCCATGACAAGGCTCCAACCTACAAAGCTGATCTGACAACAGCAATCAGAGAAAGTTGGAGCCAGATTGATGAAGAGTACTGTTTGACCAGGGCCGGCGTCAGCACCCAGCATACCCGGGCAAGTGCCGGGGTCCTGGCGAGACGGGGGGCCCATTGACGGTATAATACTGAGGATCCTGGGGGGCCCCCGCAGCCGGACTGCATCCCCTGTCCCCTATAATACACAGTACAACTCCCAGAACTCGGAGCACATCCCCAGCAGCAGGCGGCACAGAGCTGAGAGATTTGCAGCTGCTGGAGAGCCATGATGCGTCGCCGTTGATTAGCAGTCTCACCATGGATACGCAAAGTGACTTCCGGTCTGGGTCGTCACTTCCGGGTGAGAGTGAGGATGAGCTCGTTATTCTAAGAGCTCAGAACGGTCTGTCCAGCCCTGGGAATCCTCATCGTCCTACCGTCCAGTGCCCAGAGCATGAGCCCCATGTTGCCAAGCAGAAAGACGTGCAGCACCTGTGGGTGTCCATGATGGTGAAAGTGAAGCAGTCTTCCTTCCTGGAGCAAAGGCAGACATACAGTATGGCATCTGAGTGAGTGATGCTGGGACTTGTAGACTACTGTCTCTAGATACTACAGTACATGGCTGTGTTATATACTAGGTGGGCTGTGCTATACAGTATGTGGGCTATGCTATATACTATGTGGACTGTGCTATATAATACATGGGCTGTGTTACATACTGCGTGGGCTGTGCTATATACTATGTGGACTGTGATATATAGTACGTGGGCTGTGCTATATACTACATGGGCTGTGTTATATACTATGTGGGCTGTGCTATATGCTACGTGGCTGTGCTATATACTATGTGGGCTGCTATATACTACATGGCAGGCTGTGCTATATACTGCGTGGCTGTGCTATATACTATGTGGGCTATACTATATACTACGTGGGCTGTGTTATATACTGCTTGTGCTGTCTTATATACTACGTGGGCTGTTATATACTACGTGGGCTGTGCTATATACTACGTGTGCTGTGCTATATACTACGTGGGCTGTTATATACTACATGGGCTATTAATCTGGCATTGTACTACACCTATATTTCTCTGCTGTATCTGTGCATCATGAATCGTGGTTTGTGTTAAAGGGGGGGGCCACTGAGACGCCCGGGGCCCTCAAAAACCTGGAGCCGGCCCTGTGTTTGACACTCATTAAGTCCATGCCTCAGAGACTGCAAACTGTTATAAAAGTCAGAGGTGGTGCAACTAAATACTAGTGATATTTTGGAGTGTTTTTTTGTTTGTTTGTTTTTCATGATTCCATAATTTTTTCCTCAGAATTGAATGATTCCATAATTTTTTCCCTATGCTTGGTTAAAAAAGTAACCAATACTGACTACCACATTTTTTGTTCTTGATTTCTTTCAGTGTTTCTTAAAGCCAGAAAGTTGCCATTTGAAATCACTTTAGTTTTGTACCATGTCTGTGATCTGCTTTTTATCTACAAAATTAAACAACTGAATGAACATCCTCCAAGGCAGGTGATTCCATAATTTTTGCCAGGGGTTGTAATACACATGATAGAGAGTATAATCAATACATCTTTTATAAGTCATAATTTGCCAATGTGTTTTATTACTTGTTTTATGTCAGCTAGGTACCAGTTTAATAAAATCATGTGGGTTTTTTTTTCAGCTAAATGAAAGCAAGGCTTAGACTGCAGTTATTATTAGCAAGTATTTTAAGACATAGTTGATGTTCCATAGATACGATATTTTCATAACCCAGGCATCTCCAAGTCTTTATAGACAATGATCCTTGAAAACGTATAATTGTTTATCTTTGCAATACTTAATTACTAGTTGTCCTTTGCAAAATTTTCACACTTTGGTTGTCGGGGGAGCAGGCAATTTCAGGAGAATCAAGCTGGTCAATTGTAAATGAATTTAATGAGATGATGAACACAGAGAAGTATGTGTGTCACAGACATATATATACAGTATATATATATATATATATATATATATATATATATATATATATATATATATATATATATATATATATATATACAGTACAGACCAAAAGTTTGGACGCACCTTGTCATTTAAAGATTTTTCCGTATTTTCATGACTATGAAAACTAAATTCATACTGAAGGCATCAAAAGTGCAGTTGCAAAAACCATCAAGAACTACAAAGAACCTGACTCACATGAGGACCGCCCCAGGAAAGGAAGACCAAGAGTCACCTCTGCTTCTGAGGATAAGTTTATCCGAGTCACCAGCCTCAGAAATCGCAGGTTAACAGCAGCTCAGATTAGAGACCAGGTCAATGCCACACAGAGTTCTAGCAGCAGACACATCTCTACAACAACTGTTAAGAGGAGACTTTGTGCAGCAGGCCTTCATGGTAAAATAGCTGCTAGGAAACCACTGCTAAGGACAGGCAACACACAGAACAGACTTGTTTGGGCTAAAGAACACAAGGAATGGACAATAGACCAGTGAAAATCTGTGCTTTGGTCTGATGAGTCCATATTTGAGATCTTTGGTTCCAACCACCGTGTCTTTGTGCGACGCAGAAAAGGTGAACGGATGGACTCTACATGCCTGGTTCCCACCGTGAAGCATGGAGGAGGTGTTGTGATTGTGTGAGAGTGCTTTTCTGGTGACACTGTGGGGAATTTATTCAAAACTGAAGGCATACTGAACCAGCATGGCTACCACAGCATCTTGCAGCAGCATGCTATTCCATCCGGTTTGCATTTAGTTGGACCATCATTTATTTTCAACAGGACAATGACCCCAAACACACCTCCAGTCTGTGTAAGGGCTATTTGACCAAGAAGGAGAGGGATGGGGTGCTATGCCAGATGACCTGATGGTTTGGGGTAAGCTGGTCCGCAGAGTGAAGGCAAAAGGGCCAACAAGTGCTAAGCATCTCTGGGAACTCCTTCAAGATTGTTGGAAGACCATTTCCGGTGACTACCTCTTGAAGCTCATCAAGAGAATGCCAAGAGTGTGCAAAGCAGTCATCAAAGCAAAAGGTGGCTACTTTGAAGAACCTAGAATATCAGACATATTTTCAGTTGTTTCACACTTTTTTGTTAAGTATATAATTCCACATGTGTTAATTCATAGTTTTGATGTCTTCAGTGTGAATTTACCGATTTTCATAGTCATGAAAATACGGAAAAATCTTTAAATGAGAAGGTGTGTCCAAACTTTTGGTCTGTACTGTATATATATATATATATATATATATATATATATATATATATATATATATATATATATATGTGTGTTTTCATGAATATTTGAGCCTATAGATCCATTATATGTCCATTTTCATGTCATACGGAAGTCACACGGATGCTTACTTGCAAGAAAATCGCATTCTCGCACTGCAGACGGACGACATATGGATCACAGTTTAGGGAACATTTTTGCAATTCTCGGCCGTGTAAAATGGACCGATTTTTTTATATGATGAGTGTGACTCCAGCCTAAAGGAGATCCCCCAACATTGAGCGTATTTACACCATTGCATAATAATTGGGAATATCCCTTTTTAAAAAAGTAATATCTGCAGATTATTTTACCTTTTTTTCCCTACGGTTGGATTTTTTTTTTCAATTTTTGCAAGGTTGTTTCCACCAATCTCTCCCATCGGGAAACAATGTACAGTCTGAGTTATGTCAACGCTGCAGTTTTTTACTTGGAATCAGAGGTGACTCCAGGTGACCAATAAGCTGTAACCTTAGAAGGAAGATAGACTTTTCAATGACTGTCCAATAATACGGAAAATCTGATGGTTCAGAACCTGTCCGGTTCCTTTTAGGCTACATTCACTTATATCTTCAGTTTTAAAGCTTAAGTCTTAAACAGGTAAAGTTTTACTTTTATTCTACTTCCGCACATGTAGCAAATGTTTTATATGTACCTGCCTGAAATCGGCTGGGCAAGGAGTTCGGCAAGCTGGAAAGCCCCCAAGGCAAATGTTAGGATTTGTTTCAGCTTTGTATTAGTATGCTTTGGGGTAGTGTGGTGCCACCTGCAGGTCCTTTTTCTTTACTACAGGTTTATGAAAATTAATGTTTAAAGTGTATTTTGTGATCACATTGTGGATGTGTGGTTTGTTTGGCTATTTTCATGCTGAAGGGGCAAGTTTACCTTTCAAATGGTGTATCATTTGTGTGTATGGGTGCAGTATGAATGGAGATACAAAGTAATCACTGAAAAAGAGTGTTTTGAAATAATATAGAAGGATTGCTGGTTCACAAAATTCTTAGATTTAAGCAGGCACAGAAAACCAATGGTATGAGTACACTATATACTAAGGGATTGTGCTATACATAATAATTGAGTATACTATATACTAAGGAACTATATATAATAAGAGAGTATGCTGTACTGTATACTTAGGGATAATAATTACATCCAGGTATTTACCGCTAATGTCTCATCTGATCAGAGCCATGTTCTGCTGTTTCTTCTCTATGTGGACAGACCTTCATGTCGATATCTCACAGCAATGATTCATCTTGTCACGATGATCATCGCCCTGAAAATAACAAGGTCACATACATTGTATACATACATGTGTCTTCCCCCTGAATACAGATATATACCCCACCATTAAAAATATAAAGTGATAATCAGCAATGTTCCCTCTATTAATTATAATCTCTGCCACCCAATATAAATTATTTAGTCTCTCTGACTCTCCCCAATTAACTGTAAGGCTATACACACATGGAAAATGTGCAAGGTTTTACAGTAAAAGCAAAGTGAATGAGATCCCTGAAGTCTCCGGCACAGGTTGCTTATTTTTTCCTTACAGATTTGCAGCAGATTCAAATCTGCATAATGTCATTTCTTGCAGCGGATTTCACCCATACTAACGAGTGGGGGGAAATACGTAACAAAAGCAAAAGAATGTAAAAAACATTGCAAAAAAATAAATGTATTTTATGCAGCATACCTCCTGCCAACACATTAGGATATGCAGTAAAATGTTTGCCTGCAAATCCTGAACATGTGCACATACCCTTAGTCCATTTCCTGTGTCCCTCCATTAATTATAAGTCCCTGATAATATCATAATGAATTTGGGGAAGGGAGAAAACACTATCAAGTACTGAACATCCTCCGCCACCTCTCAATTCATTATAAGTCCCTGACAGCATCTTCTCTGACCTTTCCATTCATTAGAGAGTGTCTAATGCATATTACTGCCTACATTCTCACTCTCCAATAAATGCTATGTTCCCGATAGCATCACAATGAATTGTGAGATGGAGGAGGATGCTATCATGGGCTTAGCACCCTAATCCACAACCCAATTCATATTACTTTCATATCTAACATGCTCCTTCCCCTCCCCATAAGTCCATTATAAGTCCCCCTTCATCCCATCCCAATCCCCCATATCCCTCATTGTTGTCCTCCTCACCCTCCATCATTGCTTTGTCCCCTACCTCCATCAGTCTTCTCCCCCACTTCCATCATTGCCCAACATCACTTCCCTCTCCACCACCACCCATCACTACCCTCTCCACCACCTCCATCAATGCCCTCTCCACCAACTCCATCATTGCCATTTCCACCACCTCCATCATTGGCCTCTCCACCACATCCATCATTGTCCTCTCCACCACACCAATCATTGATCTCCCCTACCAACTCCATCATTGCCCTCTCCACCACCTCAATCATTGTTCTCCCCCACCACCCCATCATTGTCCCCTCCACAATTTCCATCATTGTCCTCTCCACAATTTCCATCATTGTCCTCTCCACCACCTCAATCATTGTTCTCCCCTACTACCCACATCATTGCCCTATCCACTACCCCATCATTGCCCTCTCCCCCACCTCCATCATTTCCCTCTCCACCACCTCCATCTTTGCCCTCTCCACCACCTGCATCATTGTCCTCCCCACCACATCCATCATTGCCCTTCCCTGTTTGTGATAAAAGAGTGTTTCAGTGTGAAATCAGAAGACCAGATTTCCACTTAAAAATTATTAGATATAACAGTGTTGTTCAGACACACTATCTAAGAAAATAAATAGTGATTTTTCATTTAGTTACAGGTGTGGGCCTAAGTTTGTCAAACAGCAGGGTTCAAGAGGGGAAGGCTACTTACAGTATGAGTGGGAAAAAGCAAGGTCATGGTGGAAGGGGGAATAGGCTTGGTGTTCGATGTGTATGTGGGTTAGGTGTTGAAATGTCAGCTGAACAAACAACTATACATCCTATCCAAAGACAACTGCCAGCATCTGTTACTGAACATTTTCTTTGGCAGCCACACAGCAGCCACACTCCTCCACTTCCTCCACCTTAACATCACACACAGTACAATCCTCAGAGTTGGCACAAAAATCACTCTTGTTTCCCCCTGTGTCAAAAATTTCCAAACACCTTACTGACTGTGGGGAACCTCAGATGGGCCATTCTGAAAGAAAGAATCACAAAATTAAAAGGAGGAAAGCATCTGCACGATGCTGAACATTTTTTTATGTTGGATCTCTGACCGGACGAAGTAGGGTCCGATCAGAATCCAGATCTTTGTCACTAGACGTTAACCACCAAATGTGAAGGTGAGCCTGATGAGACTCAGATAACAGAGGCGCACATTAACTGTACTGTGGTGTCAAGGCAGGGAGAGGAGAAGGGTGGCTCTCAGGGTGAGGAGTGTGAGAACAGAGAGGATGACGATGAGGTTGCAGAACCCACTTGTTGTGAACCCAGAGGTACACAGCTGAGTAGCTCAGCAGAGGAGGTGGAAGATGAGGAGGTTATGTTGCAGCTTCCCACAGAGACTCAAAGTGATGAAACCATAACAAGCACTGCATCATCAGCCCCAACTTTGGCTGTGGCCAGCAGTGGTCGCAATTATGCAGTTCACAGGGGCGACAAGGATTGTCTAGCTTGGGCCTTTTTTGAGACCTCAAAGGATGACCCAACACACGTTTTCTGTCAAATTTGTAAAGCAAAACTCAGTACAGACAAAAATTGCAATAATTTGACAACTACATGAATGATCAACATTAGTGTTGAGCGATACCGTCCGATACTTGAAAGTATCGGTATCGGAAAGTATCGGCCGATACCGGCAAAGTATCGGATCCAATCCGATAACGATACCCGATACCAATACAAGTCAATGGGACTCAAGTATCGGATGGTATTCCTGATGGTTCTCAGGGTCTGAAGGAGAGGAAACTCTCCTTCAGGCCCTGGGATCCATATTAATGTGTAAAAGAGAGAATTAAAATAAAAAATATTGCTATACTCACCTCTCCGACGCAGCCTGCACCTTACCGAGGGAAGCGGCAGCGTTCTTTGTTTAAAATTCGCGCTTTTCTTTCCTTACGTGAAGTCCCGGCTTTGTGATAGGTTGCGTCGCAGTCACATGGGCGACGCAACCAATCACAGCAAGCCGTGACGTAATTTCAGGTCCTTAAGGATTTTAAAATTACGTCCCGGCTTTGTGATTGGTTGCGTCGCAGTCACATGGGCGACGCAACCAATCACAAGCCGTGACGTCACGGGAGGCTGGACACGCGCGCATTTTAAAATGCATTTAAAATTTTTTTAAAATGCGCGCGTGTCCAGCCTCCCGGCTTGTGATTGGTTGATCGCGAAGCAACCAATCACAAGCCGGGACGTCACGGGAGGTTGGACAAGCGCGCATTTTAAAATGCGCGCGTGTCCAGCCTCCCGGCTTGTGATTGGTTGATCGCGAAGCAACCAATCACAAGCCGGGACGTCACGGGAGGTTGGACAAGCGCGCATTTTAAAATGCGCGCGTGTCCAGCCTCCCGGCTTGTGATTGGTTGATCGCGACGCAACCAATCACAAGCCGGGACGTAATTTTAAAATCCTTAAGGACCTGAAATTACGTCACGGCTTGCTGTGATTGGTTGCGTCGCCCATGTGACTGCGACGCAACCAATCACAAAGCCGGGACTTCACGTAAGGAAAGAAAAGCGCGAATTTTAAACAAAGAACGCTGCCGCTTCCCTCGGTAAGGTGCAGGCTGCGTCGGAGAGGTGAGTATAGCAATATTTTTTATTTTAATTCTCTCTTTTACACATTTTTACATTAATGTTGTTTCGATACCGATACCCGATACCACAAAAGTATCGGATCTCGGTATCGGAATTCCGATACAGCAAATATCGGCCGATACCCGATACTTGTGGTATAGGAATGCTCAACACTAATCAACATGCCTTAGTACTTGAATCTCACTGCACGAAAATGTGGAATAGCGGACCTTGCCAACCACCAGCCATCTCATCATCCCCATCTGCTGCTTCTCCCTCCCCTGTCACCATGCCAAGTCTTCACACACAGGTCTCCAGCTGCAGAAACTACAATTGTTTACCCTCTACAGTCAGGGTGAGTGAGAGCCTATCAGTTGTTACAGAAGTGGACATGACTGCTGCTTTTGTGCACCTAGCACAACTCATCTTTCTAAATCTACCATAACATCTCCCCCTGCACGTCACTCACAGCAATTTGTCCTGTTCTCCACCCTCTTTTAGCACAGCCCTTGGTCCTGCAGTTGTGATCACTGTTATGATCCCAATGGCAGGGGACCTCAAAGATTACAGCAAAGTCTGCAAAACATAAATACCAGCTCATAGGGAAGTGGTAACTAGGCTGACCATATACCTGATCCTAGCGCAAACACTAACAGCAGCCGGGGAACGTGCCTACGTTGGTCCTAGACGTCTCGCGCCAGCCGGAGAACTAACTACCCCTATCAGGGAAAATAAGACCTCTCTTGCCTCCAGAGAAAAGACCCCAAAGTAATACAAGCCCCCAACAAATAATAACGGTGAGGTAAGAAGAAAAGACAAACGTAAGAATGAACTAGATTTAGCAAAGAGAGGCCCACTGACTAATAGCAGAATATAGTAAGAAGACTTATATGGTCAGCAAAAAAACCCTGCAAAATATCCACGCTGAATATCCAAGAACCCCCAAACCGACTGACGGTGTGGGGGGAGAATATCAGCCCCCCTAGAGCTTCCAGCAATAACAGGAATCACATATTGTACAAGCTGGACAAAAAAATATGAACAATGCAAATGATCAAGAGTCCGAAAGCAGAACTTAGCTTATCTTGCAAAGAACCAGGACCTGAAGACAGGAGCAAACAGAAGTGAACTGATTACAACGATGCCAGGCACTGGACTGAGAATCCAGGAAGTTTAAATAGCAACACCCCAGGCCTAACGAAGCAGGTGAGCACCAACCTGGTAAAAGACAATCCAAGTGCCAAATCACTAGTGACCACAAGAGGGAGCCAAAAAGTATAGTTCACAACAGTACCCCCCCTTTAAGGAGGGGTCACCGAACCCTCACCAAGACCACCAGGGCGACCAGGATGAGCAGCGTGGAAGGCACGAACCAAATCGGCCGCATGAACATCAGAGGCGGCCACCCAGGAATTATCCTCCTGACCATAGCCCTTCCATTTGACCAAATACTGGAGCCTCCGTCTAGAGAGACGAGAATCCAAGATCTTCTCCACCACGTACTCCAACTCGCCCTCAACCAACACCGGAGCAGGAGGCTCAACAGCAGGAACCACAGGCACAACGTACCGCCGTAACAAAGACCTATGGAACACGTTGTGAATGGCAAACGACACCGGAAGATCCAAACGAAAAGAAACCGGGTTAAGAACTTCCAAAATTTTATAAGGACCAATAAAGCGAGGCTTAAACTTAGGAGAGGAAACCTTCAGAGGGACATACCGAGAAGACAACCAAACCAAATCCCCAACACGAAGTCGGGGGCCCACACCGCGGCGGCGGTTGGCAAAACGCTGAGCCTTCTCCTGTGACAACTTCAAGTTGTCCACCACATGATTCCAAATCCGCTGCAACCTATCCACCACGGAATCCACCCCAGGACAGTCAGAAGACTCAACATGACCCGAGGAGAAACGAGGATGAAAACCAGAGTTGCAGAAGAATGGCGAAACCAAAGTAGCGGAACTAGCCCGATTATTAAGGGCAAACTCCGCCAATGGCAAGAAGGTCACCCAATCATCCTGGTCCGCAGAAACAAAACATCTCAAATAAGCCTCCAGTGTCTGATTAGTTCGCTAGGTTTGACCATTAGTCTGAGGATGGAAGGCAGATGAAAACGACAAATCAATGCCCATCTTAGCAAAAAAAGATCGCCAGAATCTGGACACAAACTGGGATCCTCTGTCGGACACGATATTCTCCGGAATGCCATGTAAACGAACCACATTCTGAAAAAACAAAGGAACCAGATCGGAAAAGGAAGGCAACTTAGGCAAGGGTACCAAATGGACCATCTTGGAAAAACGATCACACACCACCCAGATGACAGACATTCCCCGAGACACCGGAAGATCAGAAATGAAATCCATGGAAATGTGCGTCCAAGGCCTCTTCGGGACGGGCAAGGGCAAAAGCAACCCGCTAGCATGAGAACAACAAGGCTTAGCCCGAGCACAAGTCCCACAGGACTGCACAAATGACCGCACATCCCGTGACAAGGAAGGCCACCAAAAGGACCTAGCCACCAAATCTCGGGTACCAAAAATTCCCGGATGCCCTGCCAACACCGAGGAATGAACCTCGGAAATGACTCTGCTGGTCCATTTATCAGGAACAAACAGTCTGTCGGGTGGACACAAGTCAGGTCTACCAGCCTGAAATCTCTGCAACACACGTCGCAAATCCGGAGATATGGCCGACACGATCACTCCCTCTTTGAGAATACCAGCTGGCTCCGAGACTCCAGGAGAGTCAGGCACAAAGCTCCTAGAGAGAGCATCAGCCTTAACATTCTTCGAACCAGGCAGGTATGAGACCACAAAGTCAAAACGAGAGAAAAACAATGACCAACGAGCCTGTCTAGGATTCAGGCACTTAGCAGACTCGAGATACATCAGATTTTTGTGATCAGTCAAGACCACCACACGATGCTTAGCACCCTCGAGCCAATGACGCCACTCCTCAAATGCCCACTTCATGGCCAACAACTCCCGATTACCAACATCATAGTTCCGCTCAGCAGGCGAAAACTTCCTAGAGAAAAAGGCACATGGTCTCATCACAGAACAACCAGAGCCTCTCTGTGACAAAACAGCCCCAGCAGCGATCTCAGAAGCATCCACTTCAACCTGAAAGGGAAGTGAGACATCAGGCTGGCACAAAACAGGCGCCGAAGTAAACCGGCGCTTCAGCTCCTGGAAGGCCTCCATGGCTGCAGGAGCCCAATTAGCCACATCAGAACCTTTGTTGGTCATATCCGTCAAAGGTTTAACAACGCTAGAAAAATTAGCGATAAAGCGACGGTAGAAATTAGCGAACCCCAAGAACTTCTGAAGACTCTTAACAGACGTGGGCTGAGTCCAATCATGAATAGCTCGGACCTTGACTGGGTCCATCTCCACGGCAGAAGGGGAGAAAATAAAACCCAAAAAGGAAACCTTCTGCACTCCAAAGAGACACTTTGAGCCCTTCACAAACAAAGCGTTATCACGCAAAACCTGAAACACCATCCTGACCTGCTTTACATGAGAATCCCAATCATCCGAGAAAACTAGAATATCATCAAGATACACAATCAAAAATTTATCCAGATACTTCCGGAAGATATCATGCATAAAGGACTGAAACACTGAAGGGGCATTAGAGAGCCCAAAGGGCATCACCAAGTATTCAAAATGACCTTCGGGCGTATTGAATGCAGTTTTCCATTCATCTCCCTGCCTAATGCGCACAAGGTTGTACGCACCACGAAGATCTATCTTGGTGAACCACTTGGCGCCCTTAATCCGAGCAAACAAGTCTGACAATAGCGGCAATGGATACTGAAACTTAACAGTGATTTTATTCAGAAGCCGATAGTCTATACAAGGTCTCAAAGACCCGTCTTTCTTGGCCACAAAAAAGAATCCCGCACCGAGAGGGGAAGAGGATGGACGAATATGCCCCTTCTCCAAAGACTCCTTGACATAAGAACGCATTGCAAAAGATAAACAGAAGGCTGACAGCACGCACTAGCTGGGGCGCCCGTCCAAGTCCAGGGAACCATCCAGGACCATAGAAATATCAAGCGATAGAAGAACAGCGCTCCATCCAGGTGTGTAGTATAAAAAAGAAGTTTTATTTTGCCATACAACAGCAACGTTTCGGCCCTAAGGGCCTTTATCAAGCATGCTGTTGTATGGCAAAATAAAACTTCTTTTTTATACTACACACCTGGATGGAGCGCTGTTCTTCTATCGCTTGATAAGAACGCATCGCGGCATGCTCGGGTACAGACAAATTAAATAATCATCCCTTAGGAAATTTACTGCCAGGAATCAAATCTATAGCACAGTCACAGTCCCTATGAGGAGGAAGAGCACTGGACCTGGACTCACTGAATACATCCTGATAGTCACACAAATACTCAGGAACTTCTGAAGGAGTAGAAGTAGCAATAGACACCGGCGGAGAATCGCAATGAATTCCCTGACAACCCCAACTTGAGACAGACATAGCCTTCCAATCCAAAACAGGATTATGGGTCTGTAACCATGGCAGACCTAAAACGACCAAATCATTCATTTTATGCAGAACAAGAAAACGAATCATCTCCCGATGTTCAGGAGTCATGCACATGGTCACTTGTGTCCAATAATGCGGTTTATTTTCCGCCAGTGGCGTAGCATCAATTCCTCTGAGAGGAATCGGAACCTTTAAAGGCTCCAGGACAAAACCGCAGCGCTTGGCAAACAACAAGTCCATAAGACTCAGGGCAGCACCTGAATCCACAAATGCCATAACAGGGTAGGAAGACAATGAACAAATTAAAGTCACAGACAAAATAAATTTAGGCTGCAAATTACCAATGGTGACAGGACTGACAACCTTGGTTAGGCGTTTAGAGCATGCTGATATAACATGTGTAGAATCACCACAGTAAAAACACAGCCCATTCTGACGTCTATGATTTTGTCGTTCGGTTCTAGTCAGGATTCTATCGCATTGCATTGAGACAGGTGTCTGTTCAGACAACACCGCCAGAGGTTTAGCGGATTTGCGCTCCCGCAAACGCCGATCAATCTGAATAGCCAGTGCCATAGAATCATTCAGACTTGTAGGAATTGTAAAACCCACCATCACATTCTTAATGGCTTCAGAAAGGCCATTTCTGAAATTTGCGGCCAGAGCACATTCATTCCATCGAGTAAGCACGGACCATTTCCGAAATTTTTGGCAGTACACCTCAGCTTCATCCTGGCCCTGAGAGATGGCCAGTAGAGCTTTTTCTGCCTGAATTTCAAGATTAGGCTCCTCATAAAGCAATCCGAGCGCCAGAAAAAACGCATCAACATCCGCCAATGCAGGATCTCCTGGCGCTAACGAGAAAGCCCAGTCCTGAGGGTCGCCAGGCAAGAAGGAGATAATAATTTTGACTTGCTGAGCTGAATCTCCAGACGAACGAGGTTTCAAAGATAGAAACAATTTACAATTATTCCTAAAATTCCTAAATTTAAATCGATCTCCAGAGAACAGCTCAGGAATAGGTATCTTAGGCTCTGACATAGGACTGCTAACAACAAAATCCTGAATGCCCTGCACACGTGCAGCAAGCTGATCCACACTAGTAATCAAGGTCTGAACATTCATGTCTGCAGCAAAGCTTCAAGCCACTCAGAGATAAAGGGGAGGAAGAAAAAAAAAAAAAAACTCAGAACTTCTTTTCTTTTAATCCCACTTCAGCAATGCATTAACTATTTATAGGCCTGGCATACTGTTATGATCCCAATGGCAGGGGACCTCAAAGATTACAGCAAAGTCTGCAAAACATAAATACCAGCTCATAGGGAAGTGGTAACTAGGCTGACCATATACCTGATCCTAGCGCAAACACTAACAGCAGCCGGGGAACGTGCCTACGTTGGTCCTAGACGTCTCACGCCAGCCGGAGAACTAACTACCCCTATCAGGGAAAATAAGACCTCTCTTGCCTCCAGAGAAAAGACCCCAAAGTAATACAAGCCCCCAACAAATAATAACGGTGAGGTAAGAAGAAAAGACAAACGTAAGAATGAACTACATTTAGCAAAGAGAGGCCCACTGACTAATAGCAGAATATAGTAAGAAGACTTATATAATCAGCAAAAAACCCTGCAAAATATCCACGCTGAATATCTAAGAACCCCCAAACCGACTGACGGTGTGGGGGGAGAATATCAGCCCCCCTAGAGCTTCCAGCAATAACAGGAATCACATATTGTACAAGCTGGACAAAAAAATATGAACAATGCAAATGATCAAGAGTACGAAAGCAGAACTTAGCTTATCTTGCAAAGAACTAGGACCTGAAGACAGGAGCAAACAGAAGTCAACTGTTTACAACGATGCCAGGCACTGGACTGAGAATCCAGGAAGTTTAAATAGCAACACCCCAGGCCTAACGAAGCAGGTGAGCACCAACCTGGTAAAAGACAATCCAAGTGCCAAATCACTAGTAACCACAAGAGGGAGCCAAAAAGTATAGTTCACAACAGATCACATAAAAGACTGTTTCCTCCTACACATGCCTTCAACTCCACCATCTCCAATCTTTTGGCCACTGAAATGCTGCCTTTTCACAAAGACAGTTTCAGAAAGTTAATGTCAGTTGCAGTTCTCCAGTACCTTTTGCCCAGTTGCCATTACGTCTCTAAGAAAGCTGTGCCTGCACTACACAAGCAGGTTGCCGACAGCATCAACCATTCCCTGAAAAAATCTATGTCTGCCAGGGTGCATTTCACCACTGACACCTTGACCAGCAAACATGGGCAGGGGCATTACATATCACTGACTGGCCACTAGGTGACTCTGGTGGCTGAGGGGAAGGCAATCAAGGGGCTGCTCCTCAAGTCTTTGAATTCCCAAGGCTTGCAGGACACACCTCTTTATCTAACAGTTGCTCCACTCCTTCTGCCTCCTACACCTTTTCTAGGGCCTCCACCTGTTCCCTAAATCTCTCCCTTAATCTGATACGTGTTCCAACAGTGTAGATAGAATCCCCCCACCTCCATAGTTTGCAGTCATGACACCCTGCAATTGGGTAGGGTTCAAATTAATATGCCTTCGAGATCGCAATAACAGAGCTCAAAAGTTGTGGACAGATATCTAGGCTGAATTCAAGCAATGGCTGTCTCCAATTAAACTGGAGCCAGGGAAAGCCGTGTGTGATACCGGTGCAAACTTGGTGGAGGCTCTACACCGGGGCACTACACTGGGGCAACCTCACACACAAGCGTGGTACATCAATTTCTCTGCCAGTATCCTGTTCTGGATGAGCTGCTACAGAAAGTACAGTTGCTGTGTGCTCGCTTCTGACAATCGTACTTCGCAGGTCATCGACTTGCATCCCTACAGAGGTCTGTCGGCCTACCGGTTAACAATTTGATTTTCAATGGTGCAATTCCACTCTGCACATGTCACAGCAGCAACAAGCACTGGTGCAGTATGTCCTTCATAATGAGGCCAACGGAGTCTGGACATGGTGCAAATCACACTTTTGGAGTAGGCACAGATGAAAGACCTCTGCACCCTTGTGCATAATTTTGAAATGGCTGCTAATATGGTTAGCGCTAATGATGCTCTCATCAGCATCACTATTCTGGTCATCTACATGCTGGAGCACACTTTGAATAATCTGAATGAGGAGGTGGTGGTCCCAGAGGAAGAGGTGAAAGCAGAGGACGATGCAGAAGGGATAACAATATTCCTGGCTGTAAAGGGGGACTCATGGTACCAGACAAACTGTTAGTGAAGGTGCAAGAGCCGAGGAAGAAATGAAGGAGTGTGAGGTGATGTATGTGCAAAAGTTAGGAGATGAAGAGGATAATGATCCCCTCTCTGTTGTCCATGGTTGGAGGGAGGAAGCAACCTTGAGTGTTACCCTGCCACCAACACATCATAGACTTGGACCTCATGGAAGCACCTGACTTGCTGCACTATCGTCAACATGATGCTCGTATTCTTAGGGTTAAAAATAGTGCTGGCTACTGGGTTGCCACTCTTTTAGATCCACAGTACAAGAGTAAGTTTAGCCAGATGCCTCCCCCCCCCCCGGAAAGGGATGTGCACAAGCTGGAGTATCGAAAAACGCTTGTAGACAATCTTAAGAGTGGTTTTCCCCAAGACAGCAGTGAGGCACACAGTTTGTATTCCAGTTCTAAACGTCCAACCCTGGGAACATCAAAGATCATCGCAAAAACATTAGCAGCAGGAGCGTAAGTGGCATAAGCAATATCTGTGAGTAATTTCACACATTTTTTAGACCAGCCTGTGCACAAGCAGAACCGAGTACAAGTCTGACATGTTGTGAACGACTAGAGAGGATGGTGTAGGAGTATCTGGAGTTCAATATCAATGCCAGCAGGGAGAGTTTGGACCCCTTTGCATTTTAATCTTCAAAAATGGAAGAGTGGCCTGAGCTCGCCTGTCACATCTTGGAGGTTTGGTCATGCCCAAGCCAAGGTTCTCTCAGAACTTGTCTTCAACACTGCTGGTGGTATCCTGATGGTTAAGCTCATCTGGTTCTCCCCTGAAAATGTAGACCGCCTAATTTTCTTCAAAATGAACAAGTCATAGATCTCTAGTTGCAAACTGGGCAGACTAAGACTGGTGTCGTTTTTTAGTGTCATGCTGATCTCACGTTATTACAGTCTGTGCCGTCTTTGTGGTGTCTTCAGAACATGTTCGGTGACCGTCTAAACATTTGGCGAATCAAACCAAACCGAACTTTGAAAGGTTCGCTCATCTCTCATCTGGAGTCCATTTCATTGTTATAACAGCCTTAAAAAACTTTTTCAAAATTTTATCTGTATTATATTGCTCATCCGTAGGCTAATTCAGCATCTGGAGTACATTCTGTTGGTATATAATGGTTAAGAAACTTGTTAATCATATTGCTCACCTATAGAGTATTACATCTTTTTGGGTACATTTTGTTGCTTTATAAGCTTCAAAAAAACGTGCTCAGAAATTTATCGGTATTATATTGCTCATACATAGGGTATTACATCTTCTTCTGTACAGTTCGTTGTTATATAAGACTTGCTTATCCATAGAGTTTTAACCCCTTAATGATAGCCAATATGTCTTTTAACTGACCTGAGATATAAGAGAATAGTATCCCCACACAGGTTACAATCCTGCAGCTGTCAGTTGTGCACTATAGCTGACAACTTGCTGCATCAGCCACGATCAGTATTTGCACCTTCCAAATCTGTTTAACCCCTTAGATGCTGCTGTCAATAGTGACTACATCATTATAAATGCACACATCTAATTTGAGAAGATAGAAGCATTTAGCCATGGAGTATATAAAAAAACTTTTTCTTTATTTAAATATATCCTTTGAACAACATATATATTTTCTTATAATATCAACAAAGTTAAAAATTGGGGATAAAGCTGCATAGAGAGACACCACCAAATGCTACACAGGTAAGTGAATGACATATAGTAATTGATGTAGAGGATATATATTCCTTTAAAGGTAAGTAAAAAAATAATAATAAATATATAAATATTTTTCATCAATTATTGCACATATTTCCTAACATGTCTTGCGGTATTGCATCAATTGCGCCACTATACCAAAGGTTTGAACCTTTGTCTATATAACCAAAATGGTCTTAGCAGAGTGAATGTTAAGATAAGGGCCCTAGTGCCCTAAAGGAAGTCTAACATTTGCCTTAAAGTACTGAGACATGAGAAGGTGAATATGAAGGAACAATTACCTGTGAGTAATGGCGGTGACCCGACCCGGACGCGCGTTTCGCCTGTGGCTTCATCTGCGGGGAAATTGTTTAACCCCTTAAGGACCAGGAGTACATTTTTTTTCCCATTCTTTGCTCCCCTTCTTCCCAGAGCTATATCTTTGTTATTTTTCCATTAGTATAGCCATGCAAGGGCTTGCATTTTGCAAGACGAGTTGTACTTTTGAACAGCACTTTTGATTTTACCATATTGTGTACTGGAAAATGGGGAAAAAATTAGAAGTGGGGTGAAATTGCAAAAAAATTCAATTCCACAATAGTTTTTTTGGATTTTTTTTAACGTGTTCACTAAATGGTAAAACTGACTTGCTATTTTGATTCTCCAGGTCATTACAAGTTTGTAGATACCAAACATTTATAGGTTCTTTTTAATTTAACTGGTGAAAAAAAATCCAAAGTTTGTACAAAAAAATCGCCATTTTCCAAGACCCGTAGCATCTCCATTTTTCGGGATCTGGGGCCTGGTGAGGGCGGTAGTGGTCCAGTTCTCCAACCCAAGTTGTTTAGTAGTTTAGTTTTCCAAACCCTGTTGTCTAGTAGTTTAGTTATCCATCTTAAGGTGTGGTTTAGGTCCCCATCCTTGGAGATTGCAAGACTTGTGGAGCAGCCTCTTCCCTGACTGCCACCAGAGTCACCCTGTGCCCAGTCATTGAGATGTAATGACCCTGTCCATTCTTGCTCATCCCTGTGTTAGTGTTGAAATGCACCCTGGCAGGCAAAGATTTTTTCAGAGAATGGGTGATGTTGTCGGCGACATGCTGGTGTAGGCACAACTAACTTAGAGAAGTAATAGTGACTGGGCAACTGGAACTGGGGGACTTCGATGGCGATCAACTTTCGGAAACTGTCTGAATCCACCATGTGGAAAGGCAGCATTTCCCTTTCCCTGGAGATGGTGGAGTTCAAGCTCTTAGCTTTGAAATGTGTAGGAGGAATCAGTCTTTTACGTGACCACAACTGCAAGACTGTGAGCTGGTTACTGTGCTGATACAGGGAGGAGAACAGCGAAAAGGACAAACAGCTAGACTGTGAAGTGATGTGCAGGTGGAGATGTTATGGTGGATTTAGAAAGATGTGTTGTGCTAGATGAGAGAAAAGCAGCAGTCATGTCTACTTCCATAACAGCTGACCGGCTCTCACTCACCCCGACTGTGGTGGATAAGCAATTGTAGCTTCTGTGGCCAGAGACCTGTGTGTGAAGACTTTTAATGGTGACTGAGGAGGAAGAAGCAGCAGCAGATGGGGCTGATGGGATGGCTGGTGGTTGGCGAGGCCCACTAGTCTGCATTATAGCACAGTGAGATTCTCATACTAAGGCATGTTAATTTCGCATGTGCCAGTTTATGCATGTAGTTGTCAAATTATTGCAGATTTTGCCTCTACTGTGTTTTTTATGCAAATTTGACAGATAACATATGTTGGGTCATCCTTTGCGGTCTCAAAAAACACCCAGGTTAGGCAACCCTTGTTGCCCCTGCGAACTACACACTTGCAACCGGTGCTGATCACAGCCAGTTTTGGGGATGAAGATGCAGTACTTGTCGTGGTTGCATCACTTTGTGTCTTTGTGGGAAGCCGTAACGTAACCTCCTCGTCTTCCACCTCATCCACTTCCTCTGCTATGCTATTCAGCTGTGTACTTCTGGGTTCAAACCAAGTAGGATCTACAACCTCATCATCATTATCTCTGCTCTCAAACTCCTCACCCTGATTGTTACCCTCCTCCTCTTCCTGCCCTGACACCTGGTATCTGAGTCTCATCAGGATCACCTCCAACCTTGATGGTTAACTTCTGGTGATGAGGGTCTCAATTCTGCTCGGATCCTACTTCGTCCGGCCACAGATCCAACATGAAACAATTAGGGGCATTGGTGCAGATGCTTCCCTGTGATTCTTTGAAGCAGACCTCTGATTCCCATGGAGTAGAATGTGTAAACAGCTCTTCAGAATGGCTCATCTAAGGTTCCCCACAGTCAGTTGGGCGTTTGAAAATGTTTGATGCGGGGGAGGCAAAGATGATTGGGGTGCCACCTCTGAGGATTGTACTATGTGTGATGTTAAGGTGGTAGAAGAGGAGGAGGGGCCACTGGATGCTGCACTCTCCATCCACTGGAGCACATGCTCTGTTTGAGCCTCATTTACAAGTCGTACCGCTGTGCAGCTACCAAAGAAAGGGAGTCAAATTGGCTGGCTACCTTGCGGTGGCAACACGCGTCAGGCATCTCCACGGGCTCCCCCATTCTTAGGCCGTATTTATATTTTGTTCCTCATTGGGTCTGTATTAACCACTCAATTTCTATTATATCAGGGTTTTGTACCTTTTTCCTTGCAGGTTTTTGGGTACTGGCTTATGTAAGTAAGTATTTGTAATGCCTGCCTCTTTAGATGATTTATGAGTGGCCACTTACCTGACTGTAGTTGGATTCGGTTTATAGCTACAGTGGCGCAATTCAGTGTGGTTTACCGCTATTTAGTGTTAATATTTGCATACCATCATCATTTTTACAGCACGTATTAATGTACAGTTATTATTGTTGTTTGCACACACTAATGTATATGCCATCAGCATTTGCTGGGGAGATTTTTGTACACTATTTTCTGTACCAACTATAGTATAAAATCTATATATAGGCCTTTGGAGGAGTAGCCCTAAGCTTTATCACAAGCTAACTGGGTTTTCTATTTGTTATGTTTTTTTACTTTTAAATGTTTTTATTATATGTGTCAGTCATGTATTCAATAAAATTATTCTGGTACTTTTATGGTGATCCCCATTTTTTGGACTGCAGCTTTTTCTCTACATAATTCCTGATGTTTTTGCATTGACCTTGGGTACATCCCTTTATATTTGTTGTGGTGCCCTCCCAAACAAATTTAGTCAAATTGGCTGGCTAGTAACAGATGTTGTCAATGGTCTTTGAATAGGATGATACGGTTTTTCTTCAGTTGAGCTTTCATTCACATAAACACTAGTTATGGGCTAGCACTAAAATGCTCGGGTGCGCGTTACTCGGGTCGAGCAATTTTGAATGCACAAGCATTTTTCCAGAAGCCCCCCCAGCAGTCTGCAGAGGGACTAGAAATTGCTGAAATCGATGGTAACAGTGCTCAAATGACATGGGAACAGCATGGGGAAGACCCCTGCAAGCATTTCTGACTCCCAGGTCACTGCTGTGAGCAATGTTGTCAGAGTCTTACGCCACTTTTGCAGACTCACAATAAAACATACAAAAATAAAACCAAAATTAATGTAGCACTCCGGCCGGCAGATTCAGTCTTCCAGGTACAGGGAGATTGGGTTTCGGAGGTCCGCAGTTATGTCCCTGGTTCCCTCAGTCTGTCTTACCCTGTCCGCAATTCTGCAAGGTCCCATCTGGCTGTGACATCCTCCCGGAATGTCTCCTCTGCTCCTTCACTTCCTGATTGCGGGGAAGCGAGCATAGGGCATGCACGCTTGCTGGCAAGTGATTTAAAGGGCCAGCGTACATTTTTTTGTGAAAAAGAAGGATGGATCTTTGTGTCCATGCATCGACTAATGAGGTCTCAAACTATCACGGTAAAGAATAAATATCCTCTGCCTCTAATTCCAGAGCTCTTTGGTTGCCTTCATGGATCCAGGAACTTCACCAAGTTGGACCTTCGAGGGGCCTAAAATCTCATTAGGATTAGTTCTGTGGTCTAGTGGAAGACCGCATTCAACACACATGATGGTCACTACGGATACCAGGTAATGTCTTTCAGGTTATGAAACGCGCCAGCGATATTTCAGGAGTTTGTCAATTATGTCTTCCATGACCTTCTCTACTTTTGTGTAGTCTTCTATCTGGATGACATCTTGGTGTTTTTGCCAGATCTCCCTACTCATAGAGGGAATGTCCGTCAGGTCCTCCTTCGGCTAAGAGAGAATCGTCTGTATGCCAAGTTTGAGAAGTGCCTCTTCAAGCAGAGCTCTCTGCCCTTTTTTTGTTACATAATCTCAGACACAGATCTTAAAATGGATCCTGAGAAGGTGTCGGCTGCACTCAAGTGGCCACATCCGGTGGGAGTCAAAACTATTCAGAAATTCCTAGCATTCGCTAACTACTACCAGCAGTTTATCCCACACTTCTTGGACCTCAATGGGGAAGGTGCAGCTGTGCTGTGGGAGAAAATAGCTAGAAGGTTGGAGGAGTGTTTAAACTAGGGATTGAGGGGAGGGTATTCAATTTATAGGAGGGGAAGTTAGTGCAGATAAAGACCTGGGCACAAATAAGGAAGCTGGAGGTGGCAGTGGCATGGGGGGTGGGGTTAGAACACTTAATAATTTAAGAAATAATAGAGGTACAGAGAGGAACATCAAGTGCATGTATATTACTGTCAGAAGACTCGCCAACAAAATGGATGAATTAGAACTAATGTTGTTGGAACATAATTATGACATGGTGGGGATGTCTGAAACATGGCTGGATGAGAGCCATGACTGGGCTGTTAACTTGCAGGGCTATAGCCTGTTCAGAAATGACCGTACAGATAAGCAAGGGGGTGGGGTGTGTCTATATGTAAAATCGTCCTTAAAATCCATCCGGCGTGATAATATAGGTGAATCTAATGAAAATGTGGAGTCCTTGTTGGTTGAGATAAGGGGACCGGGAAAAAATAATAAATTACTGATAGGGGTTTGTTATAAATCTCCAAAAATATTGGAAGCAATGGAGAATATCCTCGTAAAAAAAATAGATGAAGCTGTGACTCAAGGAGAAGTCATTATTATGGGGGACTTCAACTACCCTGAAATAGATTGGGGAACAGAAACATGCAGTTCCAGCAAAGGTAATCGGTTTTTGACAACTATGAGAGACAATTACCTTTCACACCTGGTTCAGGACCCAACAAGAAGGGGGGCACTGATAGACCTAATATTAACCAACAGGCCAGACCGCATATCAAATATAAGGGTTGGCGGTCACTTGGGGAATAGTGATCACAAAATAATAAGTTTTCATGTATCCTTTAATAAGATGTGTAATAGAGGGGTTACACGGACACTAAACTTCAGGAAGGCAAATTTCCAATGGATGAGAGATGATCTTGGTGCAACTAACTGGGACGATATCCTGAGACACAAAAATACACAAAGAAAATGGGAGACGTTTATTAGCATCCTGGATAGGACCTGTGCACAGTATATACCGTATGGGAATAAACATACTAGAAATAGGAGGAAACCAATATGGCTAAATAGAGCTGTAAGGGGCGCAATAAGTGACAAAAAGAAAGCATTTAGAGAATTAAAGGAAGTGGGTAGTGAGGAGGCATTAAATAAATACAAAAAATTAAATAAATTCTGTAAAAAGCAAATGAAGGCAGCAAAGATTGAGACAGAGAGACTCATTGCCAGAGAGAGTAAAAATAATCCCAAAATATTCTTTAACTACATAAATAGTAAGAAACTAAAAAATGATAGTGTTGGCCCCCTTAAAAATAGTCTGGGTGAAATGGTGGATGAGGATGAGGAAAAAGCCAATATGCTAAATGACTTTTTTTCATCAGTATTTTTAAAAGAAAATCCCATGGCAGACAAAATGACTAGTGATAAAAATTCCCAATTAAATGTCACCTGCTTAACCCAGCAGGAAGTACGGCGGCGTCTAAAAATCACTAAAATTGACAAATCTCCGGGCCCGGATGGGATACACCCTCGAGTACTGCTGGAATTAAGTACAGTCATTGATAGACCATTATTTTTAATCTTTAAAAACTCCATAATAACAGGGTCTGTACCACAGGACTGGCGTATAGCAAATGTGGTGCCAATATTCATAAAGGGGACAAAAACTGAACTCGGTAATTATAGGCCAGTAAGCTTAACCTCTACTGTGGGTAAAATCCTGGAGGGCATTCTAAGGGATGCTATACTGGAGTATCTGAAGAGGAATAACCTCATGACCCAGTATCAGCACGGGTTTACTAGGGACCGTTCATGTCAGACTAATTTGATCAGCTTCTATGAAGAGGTAAGTTCCGGACTGGACCAGGGGAACCCAGTGGATGTAGTGTATATGGACTTTTCAAAAGCTTTTGATACGGTGCCACACAAAAGGTTGTTACATAAAATGAGAATAATGGGGATAGGGGAAAATATGTGTAAGTGGATTGAGAGCTGGCTCAGGGATAGGAAACAAAGGGTGGTTATTAATGGAGCACACTCGGACTCGGTCGCGGTTAGCAGTGGGGTACCACAGGGGTCAGTATTGGGCCCTCTTCTTTTTAACATATTTATTAATGACCTTGTAGGGGGCATTCAGAGTAGAATTTCAATATTTGCAGATGACATTAAACTCTGCAGGGTAATCAATACAGGGGAGGACAATTTTATATTACAGGATGATTTATGTAAACTAGAAGCTTGGGCTGATAAATGGCAAATGAGCTTTAATGGGGATAAATGTAAGGTCATGCACTTGGGTAGAAGTAATAAGATGAATAACTATGTGCTTAATTCTAAAACTCTGGGCAAAACCGTCAATGAAAAAGACCTAGGAGTATGGGTGGATGACAAACTCATACTCAGTGGCCAGTGTCAGGCAGCTGCTACAAGGCAAATAAAATAATGGGATGCATTAAAAGAGGCATAGATGCTCATGAGGAGAACATAATTTAACCTCTATACAAGTCACTAGTTCGACCACACTTAGAATACTGTGCACCGTTCTGGTCTCCGGTGTATAAGAAAGACATAGCGGAACTGGAGCGGGTGCAGAGAAGAGCGACCAAGGTTATTAGAGGACAGGGGGTCTGCAATACCAAGATAGGTTATTACTAGGGTTGAGCGACCTTTACTTTTATAAGATCGGGTCGGGTTTCACGAAACCCGACTTTTTCAAAAGTCGGGTCGAGTGAAATCGGCCGATCCTATAAAAAAGTCGGGGTCGGGGTCGGCCGAAACTCGAAACCCAATGCAGTGCATTGGGTTTCCAATGGTTCCCAGGGTCTGAAGGAGCGGAAACTCTCCTTCAGGCCCTGGGATCCATATTTAAGTGTAAAATAAAGAATTAAAATAAAAAATATCGCCATACTTACCATCTGATGCGCCCTGGTACTAAGCGGGAACCTTCCTTCCTTAGAATCAGCCTTCCAGGACCTTGCGGTGACGTCACGGTGATGTCGCGGCTTGTGATTGGTCGCGCGGCCGCCCATGTGACCGCTGCGCAGCCAATCACAAGCCGCGACGTCACCGTGACGTCACCGAAGGTCCTGGAAGGGCTGATTCTTAGGAAGGAAGGCTGCCGGAAAGAAGCAGGGCGTGTCCGAGGGTGAGTATATACCTAATACGAATATACTCACCCTCGGCTTCGTTCCGGCAGCCTTCCTTCCTAAGAATCAGCCCTTCCAGGACCTACGGTGACATCATGGTGACGTCGCGGCTTGTGATTTGTCGCGCGAGCGGTCACATGGGCGGCCGCGCGACCAATCACAAGCCGCGACGTCACCGCGACGTCACCGAAGGTCCTGGAAGGGCTGATTCTTAGGAAGGAAGGCTGCCGGAAAGAAGCAGGGCGTGTCCGAGGGTGAGTATATACCTAATAGGAATATACTCACCCTCGGCTTCGTTCCGGCAGCCTTCCTTCCTAAGAATCAGCCCTTCCAGGACCTACGGTGACGTCACGGTGACGTCGTGGCTTGTGATTGGTCGCGCAGCGGTCACATGGGCGGCCGCGCGACCAATCACAAGCCGCGATGTCACCGCGACGTCACCGCAAGGTCCTGGAAGGCTGATTCTAAGGAAGGAAGGTTCCCGGTTAGTACCAGGGCGCATCAGATGGTAAGTATGGCGATATTTTTTATTTTAATTCTTTATTTTACACTTAAATCTGAATTCCGATACCAATTCCCGATATCTTAAACATATCGGGAATCGGTATCGGAATTCCGATTCCAGATTCAGAAGATCGCCGACTTCATGGCCGACCCCACACAGGGGTCGGGTCGGGTTTCATGAAACCCGACTTTGCCAAAAGTCGGCGACTTCTGAAAATTGCCGACCCGTTTCGCTCAACCCTAGTTATTACACTTGGGGCTATTTAGTTTGGAAAAACGAAGACTAAGGGGAGATCTAATTTTAATGTATAAATATATGAGGGGACAGTACAAAGACCTTTCTGATGATCTTTTTAATCATAGACCTGAGACAGGGACAAGGGGGCATCCTCTACGTCTGGAGGAAAAAAGGTTTAAGCATAATAACAGACGCGGATTCTTTATTGTGAGAGCAGTGAGACTATGGAACTCTCTGCCGTATGATGTTGTAATGAGTGATTCATTACTTAAATTTAAGAGGGGACTGGATACCTTTCTGGAAAAGTATAATGTTACAGGGTATATACACTAGATTCCTTGATAGGGCATTAATCCAGGGAACTAGTCTGATTGCCGTATGTGGAGTCGGGAAGGAATTTTTTTCCCCAAGGTGGAGCTTACTCTTTGCCACATGGTTTTTTTTTGCCTTCCTCTGGATCAACATGTTAGAGCATGTTAGGTTAGACTATGGGTTGAACTAGATGGACTTAAAGTCTTCCTTCAACCTTAATAACTATGTAACTATGTAACTATGGACCTGACCAAACCTCTCACCGGTCTGACTCAAAAGGGATCCAATCCTAAGGAGTAGTCTGCAGAAGTGGAGTCTTCCTTTCTGTCCCTCAAACAAGCCTTCTCTATTGCTACTTCTCTCCATAGACCAATGGTCAATAAGCAGTTCTTCATGGAGGTGGACGCTTTCTCTTCTGGAGCCGGAGTCATACTCATGCAGAAACTTCCTTCAGGGAAGATGGTTGTTATGGACCTGGTGGTTAGGTGCACCAGGAATGACCTGATAGTTAAACACGGAATCAGGACGAGCTCTGGGGAAATGGGAACTCTGCTGACCGCAAACCCTACTCCTATCAACACAACTAGAAACAGCCGTGGAGCGTGCCTGACTCTGCCTAGACGCCTCTTCACAGCCTAAGAGATAACTACCCCTAAGAAAGGAAACAAAGCCTTACTTGCCTCAGAGAAATTTCCCCAAAGGTAAAAGCAGCCCCCCCACAAGTATTGACTGTGAGATAAGAGGAAATCACAAACACAGGATGAAATAGGTTTTAGCAAAGAGAGGCCAGTCTAACTAAACAGATTGAGGATAGAAAAGGGATCTTTGCGGTCAACACAAAAAGCTACAAAAACCACGCAGAGTGTGCAAAAAATACCCCCGCACCGACTCACGATGCGGTGGTGCCACTCTGCACCCCCAGAGCTTCCAGCTAGCCAGGTAGTTTCATGATAGCAAGCTGGACTAGAACTTAGCAAGAAAAACCATATGTAACAAATGAACAAGCAGGAACTTAGCTTGTGCTGGAGTAGACAGGTCCTCAGAAAGATCCAGGAGAGATCTGAACCAGTACTAGAACATTGACAGCTGGCATGGAGTAACGATCTGAGTGGAGTTAAATAGAGAATCAGCCTAGCCCCAAACGGGGGCAGCTGGAGAAGGAATCTCAGAACCAGCAGCTCCACTCACAGCCACCAGAGGGAGTCCACGGACAGAACTCACCGAAGTACCATTCATGACCACAGGAGGGAGTTCGAGAACGGAATTCACAACAGTACCCCCCCCTTGAGGAGGGGTCACCGAACCCTCACCAGAGCCCCCAGGCCGATCAGGACGAGCCAAATGAAAGGCACGAACTAAATCGGCAGCATGGACATCAGAGGCAACAACCCAGGAATTATCCTCCTGACCATAGCCCTTCCATTTGACCAAGTACTGAAGTTTTCGTCTCTACCACATACTCCAACTCCCCCTCGACCAACACCGGAGCAGGAGGATCAACGGAGGGAACCATAGGCGCCACATATCTCTGCAGCAACGACCTATGGAACACATTATGGATGGCAAAAGAAGCAGGAAGGGCCAAACGAAATGATACAGGATTAAGAGTTTCAGAAATCTTATAAGGACCAATGAAACGAGGCTTAAACTTAGGAGAAGAAACCTTCATAGGAACATAACGAGATGATAACCAAACCAAATCCCCAACACGAAGTCGGGGACCAACACAGCGACGGCGGTTAGCGAAACGTTGAGCCTTCTCTTGGGACAAGGTCAAATTGTCCACCACATGAGTCCAAATTTGTTGCAACCTGTCCACCACAGAATCCACACCAGGACAGTCCGAAGGCTCAACCTGCCCTGAAAAAAAACGAGGATGAAAACCAAAATTACAAAAAAAAGGCGAAACCAAAGTAGCCGAACTGGCCCGATTATTAAGGGCGAACTCAGCTAATGGCAAGAAGGTCACCCAATCATCCTGATCCGCAGAAACAAAGCATCTCAGATAAGTTTCCAAAGTCTGATTGGTTCGTTCGGTTTGGCCATTTGTCTGAGGATGGAAAGCCGAAGAAAAAGACAAATCAATGCCCATCTTAGCACAAAAGGACCGCCAAAACCTTGAAACAAACTGGGAACCTCTGTCAGACACGATGTTCTCCGGAATGCCATGCAAATGAACCACATGTTGGAAAAATAATGGAACCAAATCAGAGGAAGAAGGCAATTTAGGCAAGGGTACCAAATAGACCATTTTAGAGAAGCGATCGCAAACCACCCAGATGACCGACATCCTTTGAGAAACAGGAAGATCTGAAATAAAATCCATGGAAACATGCGTCCAAGGCCCTTTCGGGACCGGCAAGGGTAAAAGTAACCCACTGGCACGAGAACAGCAGGGCTTAGCCCGAGCACAAGTCCCACAAGACTGCACAAAAGAACGCACATCCTGCGACAAGGAAGGCCACCAAAAGGACCTAGCCACCAAATCTCTGGTACCAAAAATCCCAGGATGACCAGCCAACACCGAACAATGAACCTCAGAGATAACTCTATCAGGGACAAACAGTTTCTCCGCTGGACAACGGTCAGGTCTATCAGCCTGAAACTCCTGCATCACCCGCCGCAAATCAGGGGAGATGGCAGACAGAACTACCCCCTCTCTGAGAATACCAGTCGGCTCAGGAACCCCAGGAGAATCAGGCACAAAACTCCTTGAAAGGGCATCAGCCTTCACATTCTTAGAACCCGGAAGGTACGAAACCACAAAATTGAAACGGGAGAAAAACAGCGACCAACGAGCCTGTCTAGGATTCAACCGCTTGGCAGACTCGAGATAAGTCAGATTCTTGTGATCTGTCAAGACCACCACGCGATGCTTGGCTCCTTCAAGCCAATTGCGCCACTCCTCGAATGCCCACTTCATAGCCAACAACTCCCGATTGCCAACATCATAATTACGCTCAGCAGGCGAAAACTTTCTCGAAAAGAAAGCGCATGGCTTCATTACAGAGCAATCAGAACTTCTCTGAGACAAAACAGCCCCTGCTCCAATTTCAGAAGCATCAACCTCGACCTGAAAAGGGAGCGAAACATCTGGCTGACACAACACAGGAGCCGAAGAGAAACGACGTTTCAACTCCTGAAAAGCCTCAAAAGCCGCAGAGGACCAATTCACCACATCAGCATCCTTCTTGGTCAAATCAGTCAATGGTTTAACAACACTAGAAAAATTAGCGATGAAGTGACGGTAAAAATTGGCAAAGCCCAGAAATTTCTCAAGGCTCTTCACAGATGTAGGCCGAGTCCAATCATAAATAGCTTGGACTTTAACAGGATCCATCTCGATAGTAGAAGGGGAAAAAATGAAGCCCAAAAAGGAAACCTTCTGAACTCCAAAGAGACACTTAGATCCATTTACAAACAAGGAATTAGCACGAAGGACCTGGAACACCATTCTGACCTGCTTCACATGGGACTCCCAATCATCCGAAAAGACCAAAATATCATCCAAATATACGATCATGAATCTATCCAGATACTTTCGGAAGATGTCATGCATAAAGGACTGAAACACAGAGGGAGCATTAGAAAGGCCGAATGGCATCACCGGGTACTCAAAATGGCCCTCGGGCGTATTAAATGCTGTTTTCCATTCATCGCCCTGTTTAATACGCACGAGATTATACGCCCCTCGAAGGTCTATCTTGGTAAACCAACTAGCCCCCTTAATCCGAGCAAATAAATCAGACAGTAGAGGCAAAGGGTACTGAAATTTGACCGTGATTTTATTAAGAAGGCGGTAATCTATACAAGGTCTCAGAGAACCATCCTTCTTGGCCACAAAAAAGAACCCTGCTCCCAATGGTGACGACGACGGGCGAATATGCCCTTTCTGCAAGGACTCCTTTATATAACTCCGCATAGCGGCGTGTTCTGGCACAGACAAATTGAAAAGTCGTCCCTTAGGGAACTTGCTACCAGGAATCAAATTAATAGCACAATCATAATCCCTATGAGGAGGTAGGGTACTAGACTTGGGCTCATCAAATACATCCCGGTAATCCGACAAAAACTCAGGGACTTCAGAAGGAGTGGAGGAAGAAATTGACAATAATGAAACATCCCCATGTACCCCTTGACACCCCCAACTGGACACCGACATTGATTTCCAATCCAATACTGGATTATGGACCTGCAGCCATGGCAAACCCAACACGACCACATCATGCAGATTATGCAACACCAAAAAGCGAATATCCTCCTGATGCGCAGGAGCCATGCACATAGTCAACTGGGTCCAGTACTGAGGCTTATTCTTGGCCAAAGGCATAGCATCAATTCCCCTCAAAGGAATGGGATGCTGCAAGGGCTCCAAGAAAAAACCACAGCGCCTGGCAAACTCCAAGTCCATCAAATTCAGGGCAGCGCCTGAATCCACAAATGCCATAACAGAATAGGATGACAAAGAGCAAATCAGAGTAACGGACAGAAGAAATTTAGGCTGTACAGTACCAATGGTGACGGACCTAGCGAACCGCTTAGTGCGCTTAGGACAATCAGAGATAGTATGAGTGGAGTCACCACAGTAAAAACACAGCCCCTTCTGACATCTATGTTCTTGCCGTTCAGCTCTGGTCAAAGTCCTATCACATTGCATAGGCTCAGGCCTCTGCTCAGAGGATACCGCCAAATGGTGCACAGTTTTGCGCTCACGTAAGCGCCGATCGATCTGTATGGCCAAGGACTTTGATTCATTCAGACCAGCAGGCGTGGGGAACCCCACCATAACATCCTTAAGGGCTTCAGAAAGACCCTTTCTGAAAATGTGCCCTGGCAGCAATTTTCAGAAAGGGTCTTACTCATTCCACTGAGTAAGCACAGACCACTTTCTGAACTTCTGGCAATATACCTCCGCTTCATCCTGACCCTGACACAAAGCCAGCAAAATTTTCTCTGCCTGATCCACAGAATTCGGTTCATCATAAAGCAAACCCAGTGCCAGAAAAAAACACATCTACATTACGCAATGCAGGATCTCCTGGCGCCAGGGCGAATGCCCAGTCTTGAGGGTCACCACGCAACAAAGAAATAATGATTCTTACTTGCTGAATAGGGTCACCAGAAGAGCGGGGTTTCAGAGCAAGAAACAGTTTACAATTGTTTTTGAAATTCTGAAATTTAGATATATCCCCAGAAAACAAATCAGGAATTGGAATTCTAGGCTCCAACATAGGATTCTGAACTACATAATCTTGAATGTTTTGTACCCTTGCAGCGAGTTGATCTACACTAGAGGACAAACCTTGAATGTCCATATCCACACCTAAGTTCTGAACCACCCAGAGTCTAAGGGGAAAAGAAAGGCAAAACACACTGCAGAGAAAAAAAAAATGGTCTCAGAACTTCTCTTTTCCCTCTATTGAGATGCATTAACACTTTGTGGGCCAGCTGTACTGTTATGGACCTGGTGGTTAGGTGCACCAGGAATGACCTGATAGTTAAACATGGAATCAGGACGAGCTCTGGGGAAATGGGAACTCTGCTGACCGCAAACCCTACTCCTATCAACACAACTAGAAACAGCCGTGGAGCGTGCCTGACTCTGCCTAGACGCCTCTTCACAGCCTAAGAGCTAACTACCCCTAAAGAAAGGAAACAAAGCCTTACTTGCCTCAGAGAAATTTCCCCAAAGGTAAAAGCAGCCCCCCCACAAGTATTGACTGTGAGATAAGAGGAAATCACAAACACAGGATGAAATAGGTTTTAGCAAAGAGAGGCCAGTCTAACTAAACAGATTGAGGATAGAAAAGGGATCTTTGCGGTCAACACAAAAAGCTACAAAAACCACGCAGAGTGTGCAAAAAATACCCCCGCACCGACTCACGATGCGGTGGTGCCACTCTGCACCCCCAAAGCTTCCAGCTAGCCAGGTAGTTTCATGATAGCAAGCTGGACTAGAACTTAGCAAGAAAAACCATATGTAACAAATGAACAAGCAGGAACTTAGCTTGTGCTGGAGTAGACAGGTCCTCAGAAAGAGCCAGGAGAGATCTGAACCAGTACTAGAACATTGACAGCTGGCATGGAGTAACGATCTGAGTGGAGTTAAATAGAGAATCAGCCTAGCCCCAAACGAGGGCAGCAGGAGAAGGAATCTCAGAACCAGCAGCTCCACTCACAGCCACCAGAGGGAGTCCACGGACAGAACTCACCGAAGTACCATTCATGACCACAGGAGGGAGTTCGAGAACGGAATTCACAACAGATGGTGATCTGTGGGTTCTTCTCCAAGGCATTCTCACCCTGTGAATGCAACTTCTCCATCGGGGACAGAGAGCTGTTGGCCATCAAATTGGCCTTGGAGGAATGGCGTTACCTTTTGGAGGGTGCAGTTAATTCAGTTATTTTCTACACCGATCATAAGAACTTGTCCTACCTTCAGTCGGCTCAGAGTCTTAACCCTTGTCAGGCCCGATGGTCATTATTCTTCGCCTGGTTCAATTTCTGTCTGCACTTCCATCCAGCTGACAAGAACATCAAGGCTGATTCCTATTCCAGGTTTTTTATCTCCAATGACCAAGATGAAGAACCTCACCACATCATTGACCTGCATAAAATGATCTTGGTAGCACCGGTCCGGCTGTGACAACCGCCTCCAGGTAGGATGTTTGTCCCTGTCCTGGACAAGAGACATGTACTTCAGTGGAGGCATTTTTCTAACTTGCTGGTCATGCGGGGCTGAGAAAGGCCATGCAGGTGATTTCACGGTACTACTGGTGGCCCAAGATGCATCTTGATATCAGTGATTTCATTGCCGCTTGTCTTTTGTAAGCTCGCAACAAGGTTCCCAAAAGGCTTCCTGCAGGTCATCCTCTGCCTCTTCCCAATCCGCCTGCTCCATGGAGGCACATCGCGATGGACTTCATCATCGACTTGCCAATGTCTTCCGGATGTATCGTGATTAGTGTTGAGCGATACCTTCCGATATTTGAAAGTAACGGTATCGGATTGGATCGGCCGATATCAAAAAAATATCGGATATCGCCGATACCGATACCCGATACCAATACAAGTCAATGGGACACAAATATCGGAAGTGATCCTGGATGGTTCCCAGGGTCTGAAGGAGAGGAAACTCTCCTTCAGGCCCTGGGATCCATATTCATGTAAAAAATAAAGAATAAAAATAAAAAATATGGATATACTCACCCTCGGACGAGCCCTGGCTGTCACCGCTGCAAGCGTCTGCCTCCGTTCCTAAGAATGCAGAGAGTGAAGGACCTTCGATGACGTCGCGGTCACGTGAGCGGTCACATGAACGGTCACGCGACCAATCACAAGACCACGACGTCATCGCAGGTCCTACACTCACTGCATTCTTAGGAACGGAGGCTGCCCGTTGCACCGCTGAGGTCCAGGGTCCGTCGGAGGGGTGAGTATATCCATATTTTTTATTTTTATAGGATTTTTAGGATCAAGGATTCAGGCCTCGATATACCGCCTCCAGGACAGGTGCCAGAACAGGACATAGCAGGAATCAAGGCAAGGACGTTGGTGCCAAAACATAAACAGGAGAGGTGCAGGAACACAAAACACACATAGCAAAGTTCAGGAGCTTTGTGAGTAGATCAGGCCCCACCCATAGGGCAGGGGAACTTTATATAGGAGCTGCCCCTCAGCAATTGGCTGGGAACAGCATTTCAAGTACACACACTGTGAAGAAACCAGATTGTATCTAAATTTCCCAGACAACCATGTTTTTGCAAACCAAAAGAACTGGCTTTTTATCTGCGTATTGGCTTGTGAATTTAAGTGTTTATGTCTCCATACATGTAACAGCCAACAGTATCCCAGCTCAATTAAGGGGAGAGGAGCAAAGGGTTAAAGCAAAAGACATGCATTGTCACACCAAAAAAAAGATACAGCGTGACATAACCTATACAAGTCTATGGGTCCAAGAAAATCATGGACAGCACGTGGATGTCATCAGTATGTAGTACATGTGCTTTCCATGATTAATGTTGCAATGAATAGAAGACCAGCTTTGTATAAATCCATAACAAAGACCATGACAGACATTGCTTGCAATCTATATACCGTATATACTCAAGTATAAGCCGAGATTTTCAGCCCATTTTTTTGGCTGAAAGTCCCCCTCTCAGCTTATACTCGAGTCATACACAGGGGTCAGCAGGGGAGGGGGAGCTGGAGATGTCTAATTATACTCACCTGCTCCTGGCGCGGTCCCTGCAGGTCCCTGGCTCACCGGCGCCCCAGCTTCTTCCTGTACTGAGCGGTCACATGGTACCACTCATTACAGTAATGAATATGCTGCTCCACCTCCCATAGGGGTGGAGCCGCATTTTCATTACTGTAATGAGCGGTAACGGTGACCGCTCAGTACAGGAAGAAGCTGCAGCGCCGGGGAAGCAGGGACTGCACCGTGCCAGGAGCAGGTGAGTATAACGGGGAGCGCTGCGTGATATTCACCTGCTCCCCATTCCGGTCAGCTTCTTTTGCAGTGATGCTCAGGTCAGAAGGTGCGATGTCATGGTTAGTGCGCACCCTCTGCCTGAACGTTAGTGCAGAAGATGCTGAAGATGGAGCAGCACCGGGATGAAGTCAGGTGAATATTGCAAGTGCCAGGGGCCTGAGCGACGGAGAGGTGAGTATGTGATTTTATTTTTTATCGTAGCAACAGCAAATGGGGCAACTGTCTGTATGGATCATCTTATGGGGTCATAATCAACGTTTGTGCAGTACTATATGGGGCAAGTGTCTGTATGGAGCATCTTATGGGGCCATAATCAACAATTGTGCAGCATAATATTGGCCAAATGTGTCTATGGAGCATCTTATGGGGCCATTATTAACATTTATGCAGGATTATATGGGGCATATTTTAATATGGAGCATCTTATGGGGCCATCATAAACTTTATGGAGCATTATATGGGGCTCCTGATTCAATATGGATATTCAAAAACACTTAACCTACTGATGTCTCAATTAATTTTACTTTTATTGGTATCTATTTTTACTTTTGAAATTTACCGGTAGCTGCTGCATTTCGCACCCTAGGCTTATACTCGAATCATTACATTTTCCCAGTTTTTGTGGCAAAATTAGGGAGGTCGGCTTATTCTCGGGTCGGCTTATACATGCGTATATACTGTACAAGGGAACAGTATTGCAGACACATCCACATATTCATCTTTGCTCATCACTTTTGTAGGTGGCTAGCCTGTAGGCATGGCCACCAACCATGACCATAGGCAAAGGATCCAACTTGTGACTGTTATACCTTTATCCAGGTGAGCAGAATTATTTGGCATCTTGTTTTCTTCAGGCAAATTGGAAAGATTTAACTGACTTTGAAAAGTAAAACATTTTTACAAGTCTTAAATAAATATTGGGGAGTGATCTCAGAACCATCAAAAATGTTGTTTATGAACCAAGAAATATTTGAAGTTGATTTTTCAAAGGTTTTCTGGACTGATTGGTCAAAATATTCACTTGCCTAATAATTATGCACAGTGTAGTGCTTGGATAGCGCATCTACTGTATATTATCTGCTTTCTCTATGACTCTTCCAAGACGACAGGAGACAACCCTGTTTTATTTGAAATATTTGATGAAAGATATTAAACCAGAAGACATGGAAGTTACCCACTAGATTAACTGAAATTTCTAATTTCAGAATAAATATGTGCAACTGGAGAACATGGAGATAAACCTGCCCTACCAGTGGTAAAAGATTCAGTGGAAAAAATGTAAAGGTATAAATGTGGTTCTTTATCAACATGTTTCAAAGCACACCTGCTTCTTCATCAGGACAGAAAGCAGAATTTTCAGAGTTAACTCTGAGAATATACTGTATCTCAAATATTTAAAAAGTGTAAGGTAGTCTTAGCACGGCTTACAATTGCATTAGAGATAACAGAAACTTTGCCGTGTCATTTAAATCTTTGTAAATCTGGAAATAATGTTTCTCCTGGAGCCTGTAAGTATGTTCTTAGGATTTTTTACTCCCTTTCCATGAAATGAAAAGAGCTTTTGCACAGAGCTAAAGCCATTTATATCAGAAACAGTAACATTTCAGTTGTAGGTAAAATCAAAATTATAAAAGACACAACAATCACAGCCTACAATGATGAAATATATTAAAGCTCATAAAAATAAATAAAAAGTTAACCTGTAAAGATGTATACAATTGTTTATGTGAAACAATGTATTTTTATTATTTGATTATTGAAGATGATCTTAAAAAAGGCCATCTGCATACTGTAAGAAAATAATCCAAAGACAAATTATGATATTTACTTGCATATTATAGCATCACTCTAGCTTCGAATTATAGAGCAATGTGTAAGTCTGCCTAATGAGGTAAGTGTTCATGGATGCTCATGCTCAATCATTCACGTTTCTGCCATTTGTTGGCCTTGTTTCCCTTTGTTCACTGCTGAAGAGCCAGATTCAATAGTTTCATCACTGTTGAACAATTACAGGGAATCTGTCAGCAGGTTTTTGCAGCATGAAGCATGATGTAGGAGCTGATCCCTTGATTCCAGGAATGTATCACATAGTTTACTGGGTGCAGTAGCTGTAATAGAATAAATGTTTTCTCTGCTGCAGACCTAGCAGAGCTTAAATACTAAGTCTTAGGGTAATGTTCCACGTTCCGAATTGCCGGTGCTTTAGACGGAGCGGAAAACTCGCTCCGCCCAAAGCGCTGCCCCCTTCTATACGCACGGTGATTCCGGATGTGTTCACTGCACACATCCGGAATCTCCGCACCCCATTCATAGGGCCCTGTGATTTACCTTGCGGCGATGCAGCGTTGCCGTAAGGTAAACGGACATGCTGCGTTCTAAAAAGACGTCCCGCATGTCGGGAAACGCAGGACCACCGGATGCGTGGTTGTACGCAGCGTTCAATCCGCAGCTAATCCTGATGTAATCCTGAACATGGACACATACCCTTATATAACCTCGGCCACAGCAATGACTGGGAGCTTTATGTGCTCAATGCATATTACAGAAAGCTGCTTATCAGTGATTAGAACATTTTTGGACTAGGAGGCATGTGAGATCTAGTCCTCTAGTGAACATCCCCTGCTGATAAAACACTAATTTCCTTGAAACAGCAAAACTGTCAGTTTCTCAGCTCCTATATCTTGCTACTCTCAGATTACACAGCAAAAACCTGCTGATAGATTTCCTTTAAGAATCTGAGCTGCTGCATTGTAGCTTATAAATATAGATGATGAGTTTCTTCAGCAGGGAAAGTCAGTGGTAATATGCCAGTGGGGGAAAGAGACTGATTCGAAAACTGACTTAAGAATCCCATCAGCAGCATCATGGAGGAAATGTAGAAGCAAAAAATGCAGAAAATTGTACTTTTATGTTAGAATGTCTATTAATTACTTCAAGACAGCTAGAAAATGACTTTTGGGACTTTTGATAGAAAATGATCCCTGGGATAAGCCATTGGTGGAAGTGCATTTAACATGCTAGATGCTTTATTTATTCATTGGCAGATTTGTTTCAGAAATTTAAACTGCTGAAACATTAATTCCATACATTTTGCTGGGGTTATTTTCTGCAGCCCATGCATGTATTTTTGCAGAGCCCGCTGCAAACAATTTTCATACAAATCTGCTAGGAGTGAATATTGCCATCCTTGAGTATATAGACTAGAGACGTACTAATTTATTTGCGTGGATTTTAATTCCACTTGAATTTTACAGACATCCACATTCTGGAAAATAAGTATTTTTTCTAATTCACTCTGCTCAAAATTCAGCAAAATGACATCCATCATCTTGCAGAACAGTAGAGAGACAGCGAAATATTTAAAAAATGAGCATACCTCCTTCCTTGCTTAACTTCCTTGCCACCCCCCACTGCTCCTTGTCTTTTTTTCTGGTCCTTTGCTCCTCCATAGCACCTGTATTCTAGCTCTGAGTTCATTCTTGGCCTCGGCTTTTGGATACAGTTAACCCCAGGGCCTGCTGGCAGCCAGACACCTGGGACTATGATGAAAGCCAGGACAGAGTTTCGGTGCTTTGGAGTCACAGAGGACCAGACATCTGGCAGGGAACAATAGGAGAGGTGTGTGGTGTGGTATGAGGTTTTATTTCTTTTCACATCTGAAACTTTATTATTTTCCAGGGTCCGGAGAGACCCCAGAGCATAATAGGGAACAATAAATTTGCAGAGAATAAATTAGCTGATAATTGAATTTTACAGTAAAATTTGAGCGATTTGGCGAATTACACAAATTAGATTTTTTTTAGATCCGCTCATCTCTACATATAACAGGTTATGATTTCAAGATATCCTTTAAAAAGAACACAAACAGCAACTTCATCTGAGGAAATCTTGAAAACATGGCCTATTTAGGGTACATGAGGTTAGTAATAGACAGAGGCCTTGTGGAAGAACAAGATATGTATCATAATAATATATCATCATAATGTACCTGCATAATTCCACCTGCTTTGGAGGTAGAAGTGGCCCGCTTATCTTTTGGGTCCCTGTGTGACTACGTTGGTAGCACAAGATGTATGTCCGCTCCTGCTTGAGATATAAAGTTTAAATCTGAAAATAATAGTTATCACCTGTATGACAAGTTCTATGAAAAAAAAGTTGGCATTTGTTAGTAAGCCACTGCTGAGCTCAGAGGAAATGTACCTGCAACTTCAGTTAACAGCTACATAGGGTAAAACAAATATCAAAAGTCGGGGCAGACAAGTTCTAAGCTTTTGTAAGCATCATTATGGCTGTCTTTATGCAGGGTCTTTGGACAGTTACACTACGAGAAGTTTGTGAAAAATGTTCTAGATCCATGTTAATGTTGTTATATATTTGTTGTGGTGAGGGTGACGTCTAATATCCATCTAATATGTGTAAAACTTTTGGACATGCAGTTCTACCACCTGAATCCATATGTACATGAGTGTCGGAGTATTTACCGCTATTGAGCCAATCAGCCAATATTAACTGCAACTCTCAAGTTTGCTTGTTCTTTGGTTGTGTAATGATTTCTGTGCTGCAATGTAAATTTAACTTCTCTGATGAGCTGAACACTAGTGGTCCCACACCACTTACAACACTGCACCAATGAAATGCAACTCTGATATATGAGAGTAAAAAGCAATCACTGGGTATAATGGTGATGTCAGTCAGGGCTGCCTTTAGGAATTTTGGGGCCCAGCCTCCACCTCAGCCCCGCCTCCACCCCTTGAACTGTCCACAGTCCCACCGCTCTCTCTTGTAAAAACTCCACTTCTCACCAATCATACATTAAAAGCTCCCATCACCAGATCACATATAAAGCCAGCAGCTTTTGTTTTGGCCAAAAGATATCTTAAGCTGCCAAAAGGTAGACAATTTAGGTATATTTTTATTTATTTTTCAATGTTTAAAATGACCAATAATATCACATACAAGGGACAAAGACCACCACATCATGTCCAGACCACATATTACCACCACATAGTGACTTCTATACCACATACAAGGAACAAAGACCACCACAACATGTCCAGACCACATATTACCACCACAGTGACCAATAATACCACATACAAGGAATAAATACCAGCACACCATGACCAGACAACATATTACCACCACAGTGCCCAAATAATACCACATACAAGGAACAAATACCACCGCACCATGTCCAGACCACATATTACCACCACATGGTGATCAATAATAACACATACAAGGAACAAATACCACCGCACCATGTCCAGACCACATATTACCACCACATGGTGATCAATAATACCACATACAAGGAACAAATACCACCACACCATGACCAGAATACATATTACCACCACATAGTGACCAAATAATAGCACATACAAGAAACAAATACCACCACACCTTGGCCGCACAACATGTTACCTCCACATAGTGACTGAATACTACAATACTGATCATTATAAAAAAAAAACACAATGCTAATATTACTATAAGTGCCATTATTGTCATGGTTCCCAATGGCAGGGGAACGTCAGGACACATAAATACCGAACGAGCTCTTGGGTGATGGAATCTCGAGCTGACCGTGAGCTAAACCTACCACACAACTAATAGTGGCCGGGGGGCGTGCCTAAGTTTTATCCCTAGACGTCTCTCGCCAGCCGGAGAACTACCTTACCCTAGTAGAGGAAAAAACAGACCTGGCTTACCTCTAGGGAAATTCCCCCAAAAAGGAGACAGAAGCCCCCCACATATATTGACGGTGAGTTCAGAGGAAAAGACATACGCAGTATGAAGGTAGGTTCAGCAAAGCGAGGTCCGCTTACTAGATAGTAGAAAGATACAAAAGGGAACTGCACGGTCAGCTGAAAACCCTTTTAAAATACCATCCTGAAATTACTTTAAAACTCATGTGTCAACTCATGACACCGGAGTGGTAATTTCAGCCCACAAGAGCTTCCAGCTACAGAGAAAGACTTAACTGTAAACTGGAACAAAAATGCAAAACAAACTTAGGACTAAGAGTCCAACTTAGCTGATCAGTAGTCTAGGAGCAGGAACATGCAACAGAAAGGCTCTAGTTACATTGATGGCCGGCAAGGCAATGACTGAAGAGCAGGATTAAATAGGAACACCCCACTACTGATGAAAACAGGTGAACTGAGAAAGAAAACAGACCCGAGTCACCAGTACCACTAGCCACCACCAGAAGGAGCCCAAAAGCAGATTCACAACACATTATACATAGAAGATCTGTACTTAGTACGCTTTGTCTGTGTACAGGTAATACAGTGATTACTGGTGACTAGTGTTGAGCATTCCGATGCTGCAAGTATCGGGTATCGGCCGATATTTGCTGTATCGGAATTTCCGATACCGAGATCCGATATTTTTGTGATATCGGGTATCGGTATCGAAACAACATTAATGTAAAAATGTGTAAAAGAAAGAATTAAAATAAAAAATATCGCTATACTCACCTGTCCGACGCTGCCTGGACCTCAGCGAAGGAACCGGCAGCGTTGTTTGTTTAAAATTCGCGCTTTTACTTGGTTACGTGAATTCCCGGCTTGTGATTGGTCAGGGCGGCCATGTTGCCGGGACGCGGACCAATCACAGCAAGCCGTGACGAAATTACGTCACGGCTTGCTGTGATTGGTCCGCGTCCCGGCAACATGGCCGCCATTAACCAATCACAAGCCGTGACGTCACGGGAGGCTGGACTTGCGCACTTTTTAAAAAACGCGCGTGTCCAGCCTCCAGTGACGTCCCGGCTTATGATTGGTCACGGCGCCATGTTGCCGGGACGCGGACCAATCACAGCAAGCCGTGACGAAATTACGTCACGGCTTGCTGTGATTGGTCCGCGTCCCGGCAACATGGCCGCCATTAACCAATCACAAGCCGTGACGTCACGGGAGGCTGGACACGCGCGTTTTTTAAAAAGTGCGCAAGTCCAGCCTCCCGTGACGTCACGGCTTGTGATTGGTTAATGGCGGCCATGTTGCCGGGACGCGGACCAATCACAGCAAGCCGTGACGTAATTTCGTCACGGCTTGCTGTGATTGGTCCGCGTCCCGGCAACATGGCCGCCCTGACCAATCACAAGCCGGGAATTCACGTAACCAAGTAAAAGCGCGAATTTTAAACAAACAACGCTGCCGGTTCCCTCGCTGAGGTCCCGGCTGCGTCGGACAGGTGAGTATAGCGATATTTTTTATTTTAATTCTTTCTTTTACACATTTATATGGTTCCCAGGGCCTGAAGGAGAGTTTCTTCTCCTTCAGACCCTGGGAACCATCAGGAATACCGTCCGATACTTGAGTCCCATTGACTTGTATTGGTATCGGGTATCGGTATCGGATTGGATCCGATACTTTGCCGGTATCGGCCGATACTTTCCGATACCGATACTTTCAAGTATCGGACGGTATCGCTCAACACTACTGGTGACATTATATACAGGAGTTCTGTATATAGTGAATGGTGTACAGATAATACAGTGATCACCAGTGACATTATGCACAGGAGCTATGAATACAGTATCAGTGTACAGGTAATACAGTGATCCAGGTGACATTATACACATGAGCGCTGTATATATTGTACAGGTTATACTGTGATCAATGACATTATACACAGTAGCTCTGTATATAGTGTAGTGTAAAGGTAATACAGTGATCACTGGTGACATTGCATACAGCACCTCTGTATATAGTATACAGTGTATAGTGTCAGTGTACATGTAACACACTGACTCACCAGTGACTTCTCTAGGTGAAGTTCCTCATCTTCGCTTTTACTCTTCATCCAGCAGACACCGCCATCACTTCATCCAGCCAGGGCTCGTCTCTGCAGGAAATAACACAGTTAGCTAGAGCACCGCTTGCAGAACACATAACTTAGTTTTTTCCCAAATTCTAAACTACATCAGATGAAGAAAAAAAGGCAACAGTGTCGCTCTGCACAGTAACAGGATCGCCTCCCCATTTATAACAGTATGCTCATAAAAAATAAATAAACACATGACTGCAGTAATAATATCCCTTAATTAGCCCCTATGGTAATAATATCCCCCATCCTGGCCCCCTTGTGTCTCATTCCTGGCTCCAGCCATATGTTCTCCTAATCTGCCCTCATGAGTATCCATTCTGCCCCCAAATGATGTCCCATCCTGCCCCATCTGTCCCATGATCCTGCCCCATCTGGCCCATGATTCTGCCCAATCTGTCCCTTGATCCTACCCCATCTGTCCTATGATCTTGCCCCATCTGTCCCATAATCCTGCCCCATCTGTCTCCATCCTGCCCCATGATTCTGTACCATCTGTCTCTACCCTGCCCCATTATCCTGCCCCATCTGTCTCCATCCTGTCCACGTGTCTCCCACCCTGCCCCGTGTCTCCAATCCTGCCCCGTGTCTCCAATCCTGACCCCTGTGTCTCCAATCCTGCTCCCTGTGTCTCCAATCCTGCCCCATGTCTCCCATTCTGCCAACTTGTCTCCCATCCTGCCCTCTGTGTCTCCATCCTGCCCCCGTATCTAAATTCTGCCCCCTGTCTCCATCCTGCCACTGTGTCTCCATCCTGCCCCCTGTCTCCATCCTGCCCCTGTGTCTCCATCCTGCCCCTTTTCTCCATCCTGCCCCCATGTCTCCATCTTGCCCCCGTGTCTCCATTCTGCTCCATCTCCATCCTGCCCCCTGTCTACACTCTGCCCCCGGTCTCCATCCTGCCCGTGTCTCCATTCTGCCGCCATTCTCCATCCTGCCCCAGTGTCTCCATTCTGCCCCTTGTGTTGTGAATCTGCTTTTGGGCTCCTTCTGGTGGTGGCTAGTGGTACTGGTGACTCGGGTCTGTTTTCTTTCTCAGTTCACCTGTTTTCATCAGTAGTGGGGTGTTCCTATTTAATCCTGCTCTTCAGTCATTGCCTTGCCGGCCATCAATGTAACTGGAGCCTTTCTGTTGCATGTTCCTGCTCCTAGACTACTGATCAGCTAAGTTGGACTCTTAGTCCTAAGTTTGTTTGCATTTTTGTTCCAGTTTACAGTTAAGTCTTTCTCTGTAGCTGGAAGCTCTTGTGGGCTGAAATTACCACTCCGGTGTCATGAGTTGACACATGAGTTTTAAAGTAATTTCAGGATGGTATTTTAAAAGGGTTTTCAGCTGACCGTGCAGTTCCCTTTTGTATCTTTCTACTATCTAGTAAGCGGACCTCGCTTTGCTGAACCTACCTTCATACTGCGTATGTCTTTTCCTCTGAACTCACCGTCAATATATGTGGGGGGCTTCTGTCTCCTTTTTGGGGGAATTTCCCTAGAGGTAAGCCAGGTCTGTTTTTTCCTCTACTAGGGTAAGGTAGTTCTCCGGCTGGCGAGAGACGTCTAGGGATAAAACTTAGGCACGCCCCCCGGCCACTATTAGTTGTGTGGTAGGTTTAGCTCACGGTCAGCTCTAGATTCCATCACCCAAGAGCTCGTTCGTTATTTATGTGTCCTGACGTTCCCCTGCCGTTGGGAACCATGACACCCTTGTCTCCATTCTGCCCCTTGTCTCCCATCCTGCCCCCTGTGTATCCATCATGCCCCCGTGTCTCCATCCTGCCCCCTGTGTCCATCCTGCCCCAGTGTTTCCATTTTGCCCCTTGTCTCCATTCTGCCCCAGTGTCTCCATCCTGCCCCAGTGTCTCCATCCTGATCCAGTGTCTCCATCCTGCCCCAGTGTCTCCATCCTGCCCCCATGTCTCCATTCTGCCCCCAGTCTCCATACTGCCACTGTGTCTCCTTCCTGCCCCGTGTCTCCATCCTACCCTGTGTCTCCATCCTGCCCCTTGTCTCCATCTTGCCCCATGTCTCCTTTCTGCTCCATCTCCATCCTGCCCCCATGTCTCCATCTTGCCCCCGTGTCTCCATTCTGCTCCTTCCTGCCCCCGGTCTCCATCCTGCCCCTGTCTCCATTCTGCCGCCTTTCTCCATCCTGCCCCAGTGTATCCATTCTGCCCCTTGTGTGCATTCTGCCCTTTGTCTCCCATTCTGCCCCCGTGTCTCCATCCTGCCTGTTATGACCTGGTGGTTAAGAGGCCACAACGATATGACCTGGTGGCTAAAACGCAACATGGGACGAGCTTTGAGGAGGTGGTATCTCTACTGACCGCAAGCCCTAATCCTAACAACAACACTAGTAATAGCCGTGGGATGTTCCTGACTCTCCCTAGACACCTCTTCACAGCCTAAGAATTAACTACCCCTAAAGAAGGAAATAGAAAGCTATCTTGCCTCAGAGAAAACCCCAAAAGGAAAGACAGCCCCCCACAAATATTGGCTGTGAGTGGAGAGGGAAATGACATACACAGAAATGAAATCAGTTTTCAGCAAAGGAGGCCAATACTAAACTTGATAGACAGAGAGAAAAGGATACTGTGCGGTCAGTATTAAAAACTACAAAAATCCATGCAGAGTTTACAAAAAATGAACTCCACACCGACTCACGGTGTGGAGGGGCAAATCTGCTTCCCAGAGCTTCCAGCTAGCCTGAATATGACATAGTGACAAGCTGGACAAAAAAGATACATATTTGCAAAGCAATAATGTCCAAAGCATATGGACGAACAAGAACTAGCAGAACTTATCTTTTGCTGACAAGGACAGGCCATATGAGAAATCCAAGGAGAGAACCAAATCCAACCTAAGACATTGACAGCTGGCATGAACTAAAGCCCAGAGCAGGTTTAAATAACAAACCCAGGCAAGGCGATCAGTGATGGCAGCTGCTACAGCTACCTAACGGAGCAGCAGTTCCACTCGAAACCACCAGAGGGAGCCCAAGGGCAGAACTCACAAAAATACCATTAGCAACCACAGGAGGGAGCTCCAGAACGGAATTCACAACACCTGCCCCCATGTCTCCATTCTGCCCCCAGTCTCCATCCTGCCACTGTGTCTCCTTCCAGCCCCGTGTCTCCATCCTACCCTATGTCTCCATCCTGCCTCTTGTCTCCATCCTGCCCCCATGTCTCTATCTTGCCCCCGTGTCTCCTTTCTGCTCCATCTCCATCCTGCCCCCATGTCTCCATCTTGCCCCCGTGTCTCCGTTCTGCTCCATCCTGCCCCCGGTCTCCATCCTGCCCCTGTCTCCATTCTGCCGCCTTTCTCCATCCTGCCCCAGTGTATCCATTCTGCCCTTTATTTCCATTCTGCCCCTTGTCTCCATTCTGCCTCTGTGTCTCCATCCTGCCCCCGTGTCTCCATTCTGCTCCCTGTCTCCATCTTGCCCCCTGTGTCATCCTGCCCCAGTGTTTCTATTCTACCCTTTGTCTCCATTCTGACCCTTGTCTCCATCCTGCCCCAGTGTCTCCATCCTGCCGCAGTGTCTCCATCCTGCCCCAGTGTTTCCATCCTGCTCCAGGGTCTCTATCCTTCCCCAGTGTCTCTATTCTGCCCCTTGTGTCCATTTTACCCCTTGTCTCTGCCCCATGTCTCCATTTTGCCCCATGTCTATATCCTGCCTGTTTCTCCATTCTTCCCCTTGTCTCCATCCTGCCCCTGTCTCCATTCTGCTGCCTTTCTCCATCTTGCCCCAGTGTCTCCATTCAGCCCCTTGTCTCCATTCTGCCCCTGTGTCTCCATCCTGCCCCTGTGTCTCCATTCTACCCCCCTGTCTCCATCCTGCCCCGTGTCCATCCTACCCCAGTGTTTCCATTCTGCCCCTTGTCTCCATTCTGCCCCAGTGTCTCCATCCAGCCCGTGTCTCCATCCTGCTCCAGTGTCTTCATCCTGCTCCAGTGTCTCCATTCTGCCCCTTGTCTCCATTCTGCCCCTTGTCTCCCATCCTGCCCTGTGTCTCCATCCTGCTCCCATGTCTCCATTCTGCCCCCCAGTCTCCATCCTGCCACTATGTCTCTATCCTGCCCTGTGTCTCCATCCTGCCCCTGTGTCTCCATCATACCCCTTGTCTCCATCCTGCCCCCATGTGTCCATCTTGCACCCGTGTCTCCATTCTGCTCCATCTCCATCCTGCCCCCGGTCTCCATCCTGCCCCATGTCTCCATTCTGCCGCCTTTCTCCATTCTGCCCCAGTGTCTCCATTCTGCCCCTTGTCTCCATTCTGCCCCTCTGTCTCCATCCTGCCCCGTGTCTCCACTCTGCTTCCTGTGTCCATCCTGCCCCCTGTGTCCATCCTGCCCCAGTGTTTCCATTCTGCCCCTTGCCTCCATTCTGCCTCTTGTCTCCATCCTGCCCCAGTGTCTCCATCCTGCCTCAGTGTCTCCATCCTGCTCCAGTGTCTCCATTGTGCCCCTGTGTCTCTATCCTGCCTCCATGTCTCCATTCTGCTCCTTGTGTCCATCCTGCCCCCTGTGTCCATCCTGCCCCAGTGCTTCCATTCTGCAACTTGTCTCCATTCTGCCCCATGTCTCCAATCCTGCCCCCATGTCTCCAATCCTGTCCCATGTCTCCCATCCTGCCCCCTTGTCTCCAACCTGCCCCGTGTCTCCATTCTGCCCCTTGTCTCCCATTCTGCCCCCTGTGTCTCCAACCTGTCCCCGTGTCTCCATTCTGCCCCCAGTCTCCTTCCTGTCACTGTCTCCATCCTGCCCCGTGTCTCCATCCTGCCCCTTGTCTCCATCCTGCCCCCATGTCTCCATCTTGCCCCCGTGTCTCTATTCTGCTCCATCTACATCATGACCCCTGTCTCCACCCTGCACTCGATCTCCATCCTGCCCCCGTGTCTCTATTCTGCCCCTTGTCTCCATTCTGCCCCGTGTCTCCATTCTGCTCCCTGTGTCCATCCTGCCTCGGGTGTACATCCTGCCCCAGTGTTTCCATTTTGCCCCTTGTCTTCATTCTGCCCCAGTGTCTCCATCCTGCCCCAGTGTCTCCATCCTGCTCCAGTGTATTCATCCTGCCCCAGTGTCTCCATTCTGCCCCTTGTCTCCATTCTGCCCCTTGTCTCCATTCTGCCCCAGGCAGGATGAAGACACATGGTCCATGTGTATCCATCCTGCCAGTGAAACATTGTGGCTTACCACTTTCATTAAAAATTGGAAAAAAAAAAACAAAACCTTTCCTCATAAAAAAATGAACATTTAACTTTTTTTCACAAAAGATTTACTTCAGCTCCAATTTGTGTTATTTTACCAAGGGTAACAGGAGAAATTGGACCCTAAAAGTTGTTGTAGAATTTGTCCTGAATACATTGATACCCCATATGTGGGGGTAAACCACTTTTGGGCGCATGGCAGAGCTCGGAAGGGAAGGAGCACCTTCAATGCAAAATTGACTGGAATTGAGATAGGACGCCATGTTGCATTTGGAGAGCCCCTGATGTGCCTAAACATTGAAACTTCCCACAAGTGACACCATTTTGGAAACTAGACGCCCTAAGGAACTTATCTAGATGTGTGGTGATCACTTTGACCCACCGAGTGCTTCACAGAAGTTTATAATGCAGAGCCATAAAAATAAAAAATCATATTTTTCCACAAAAATTATTTTTTTGCCCCCAATTTTTTATTTTTCCAAGGGTAACAGAAGAAACTGGACCCCACAAGTTGTTGAGCAATTTGTCTTGAGTATGCACATATCCCATAAGTGGGGGTAAACCACTGTTTGGGCACATGGCAGAGCTTGGAAGGGAAGGGGCGCCGTTTGACTTTTCAATGCAAAATTGACTGGAAATGAGATAGGACACCATGTCGGGTTTGGAGAGCCCCTGATGTGCCTAAACATTGAAAGCCCCACAAGTGAAACAATTTTGGAAAGAAGACCCCCTAAGGAACTTATGTAGATGTGTTCTGAGAACTTTGAACCTCCAAGTGTTTCACTACAGTTTATAACGCAGAGCCGTGAAAATAAAAATTCTTTTTTTCCACAAAAATAATTTTTTGCCCCCAGTTTTGTATTTTTCCATGGGTAAAAAGATAAATTGTACCACAAAGGTTGTTGTCCAATTTGTCCTGAGTATGCTGATACCCCTTATGTGGGGGGAACCACTGTTTGGGTGCATGGCAGAGCTCAGAAAGGAAGGAGCGCCGTTTGGAATGCAGACTTAGATGGACTGGTCTGCAGGCGTCACGTTGCATTTGCAGAGCCCCTGATGTACCAAAACAGTAGAAACCCCCCACAAGTGACCCCATATTGGAAACTAGACCCCCCAAGGAACTTATCTAGATGTATTGTAAGAACTTTCCACCCCCAAGTGTTTCACTACTGTTTATAACGCAGAGCCGTGAAAATAAAAAATCTTTTTTTCCACAAAAATTATTTTTAGCCACCAGTTTTGTATTTTCCCAAGGGAACAGGAGAAATTGGACCCCAAAAGTTGTTGTCCAATTTGTCCTGAGTATGCTGATACCCCATATGTGGGGGGGAACCACCGTTTGGACGCATGGGAGAGCTAGGAATGGAAGGAGCTCCGCTTGGAATGCAGACTTAGAAGGAATGGTCTGCAGGCATCACATTGCGTTTGCAGAGCCCCTGATGTACCTAAACAGTAGAAACCCCCACAAGTGACCCCATATTGGAAACTACACCCCCCAAGGAACTTACCTAGATGTGTTGTGAGAACTTTCCACCCCCAAGTGTTTCACTACAGTTTATAACGCAGAGCCGTGAAAATAAAAAATCTTTTTTTCCCACAAAAATTATATTTTAGCCCCCGGTTTTGTATTTTCCCAAGCGTAACTGGAGAAATTGGACCACAAAAGTTGTTGTCCAGTTTGTCCTGAGTACGCTGATACCCCATATGTTGGGGTGAACCCCTGTTTGGGCGCACGGGAGAGCTCAGAAGGGAAGGAGCACTGTTTTACTTTTTCATTACAGAATTGGCTGGAATTGAGATCTGACGCTGTTAGGGCTAGCGGAACGCACCAAGTAAATATAAATGTTTTATTGAAGTAGATGCGTTCGCAGCCCGGGGTCCACCATGCAGGAGAACCTGCTGCTAGTAAACGGCGGCACTATATGGCAGTATGAACAAGCTCTGTTAGTTTCACAGAGTAGCCGAGAAAGCAAAAGCTCTGTGTCCTGTTTGACTTCACAGAGGCACAGGCTAACTACCCAAATGAGAGCAGTCAGTGGTCAAGCATGCACACATAACTCCTCGCCGGAGGTGTCAGCATTCTAAGGGCTTATTTCGGCCAGGTCCCTGAATACATACACACACAATCTCCTCGCCGGAGGTGCCAGCATTCTAGGGGCTCATTTCAGCCGGGTCCCTGAACACACACTCACATGACAACACTGGTGCAAAGCACATAACTTTAGAAAGACACTAGCGCATGGCCGTGCGGCCATGCGAGCCTTAAATAGTTGCAGCACGTACAGGACCTTCCTAGGAAGACCAATGAAAGGCTGCTACAGAGCCTGCACACCTACAGGACCTTCCTAGAAGGACCAATAGATTAGACTGCAGTATCTGAACATGTGACCCTCGATCTCCACTGATAGATCTTACCCAGGGCATGCTCAGAACAAGAAAAGCAGGACTTAGTCCCAGAAGCGTCTGCTCGCCGCTGCCCAACACTAGCTTCAATGGCAGAAGCAGGAGAAGCAGCAGTAACTCTTTGTACAGAGTCAGCCTGAGCGAGACGCTGGGACAGACGTCTCCACTGAGCAGGCTCCACTGCGGCAGGAGAAGAATAGGAGACCGCAGCGGAGATGGCCTGAGATTCCCCCTGTGCAGAGGGGGAAACTCGACCCCTAACAGACGCCATGTCACATTTGGAGAGCCCCTGATGTGCCTAAACAGTGGAAACCCCCCAATTCTAGCTGAAACCCTAACCCAAACACGCCCCTAGCCCGAATCCCAACCATAACCCTAACCACACCCCTAACCCTAATCCCAACCCTAATCCCAATCGTAAATGTAATCCAAACCCTAACTTTAGCCCCAACCCTAACTTTAGCCCTAACCCTAACCCTAACTTTAGCCCCAACCCTACCCCTAACTTTAGCCCCAACCCTAACCCTAACTTTAGCCCCAACCCTAACCCTAACCCCAACCCTAACTGTAGCCCTAACCCTAACTTCAGCCCCAACCCTAATTCTAACTTTAGCTCCAACCCTAACCCTAACTTTAGCCCCATCCCTAACCCTAACTTAGCCCCAACTTTAACCCTAACTTGAGCCCTAACCCTAACTTTAGCCCCAACCCTAACTTTAGCCCCAACCCTTACCCCAATCCTAATCCTAACCCCAACCCTAACTGTAGATGTAACCCTAACTTTAGCCCCAACCCTAACCCTAACTTTAGCCCCAACCCTAATCCAAACTTTAGCCCTAACAATAACTTTAGCCCCAACCCTAACCCTAACTTTAGCCCTAACTCTATCCCTAACTTTAGCCCTAACCCTAACTTTAGCCCCAACCCTAACCCTAACCCCAACCCTAACTGTAGATCTAACCCTAACATTAGCCCCAACCCTAACCCTAACTTTAGCCCCAACCCTAACCCTAACTTTAGCCCCAACCCTAATCGTAACTTTAGCCCTAACCCTAACTTTAGCCCAAACCCTAACCCTAACTTTAGCCCCAACCCTAACCCTAACTTTAGCCCAAACCCTAACCCTAACTTTAGCCCCAACCCTAACCCTAACCCCAACCCTAACTGTAGCCCTAACCCTAACTTTAGCCCCAACCCTAATTCTAACTTTAGCTCCAACCCTAACCCTAACTTTAGCCCCAACCCTAACCCTAACTTTAGCCCCAACTTTAACCCTAACTTGAGCCCTAACCCTAACTTTAGCCCCAACCCTAACTTTAGCCCCAACCCTTACCCCAACCCTAATCCTAAGCCCAACCCTAAATGTAGACGTAACCCTAACTTTAGCCCCAACCCTAACCCTAACTTTAGCCCGAACCCTAATCCTAACTTTAGACCTAACCCTAACTTTAGCCCCAAACCTAACCCTAACTTTAGCCCCAACTCTAACCCTAACTTTACCCTTAACCCTAACCCTAACTTTAGCCCTAACCTTAACTTTAGCCCCAACCCTAACTTTAGCCCCAACCCTAACCCTAACCCCAACCCTAACTGTAGACCTAAGCCTAACGTTAGCCCCAACCCTAACCATAACTTTAGCCCCAACCCTAACCCTAACTTTAGCCCCAACCCTAATCCTAACTTTAGCCCTAACCCTAACTTTATCCCAAACCCTAACCCTAACTTTAGCCCCAACCCTAACCCTAACTTTAGCACTGACCCTAATGAGAAAATGGAAATAAATAAATTTTTTAAAACTTTATTATTTTTCTCTAACTAAGGAGGTGATGAAGGGGGGTTTGATTTACTTTCATAGCGGATTTTTTAGCGGATTTTTATGATTGGCAGCCGTCACACACTAAAAGACTCTTTTTATTGCAAAAAAAATAGTTTTTGCGTCTCCACATTTTGACAGCTATAATTTTTCTATATTTTGGTCCACAGAGTCATGTGAGATCTTGCTTTTTGCAGAACGAGTTGACGTTTTTATTGGTACCATTTTCGGGCTTGTGACATTTTTTGATCGCTTTTTATTCCGATTTTTGTGAGGTAGAATGAACAAAAACCAGCTATTCATGAATTTCTTTTGGGGGGGCGCGTATACCGTTCCACGTTTGATAATATTGGTAAAGCAGTTTTATTCTTCGGGTCAGAACGATTACAGCAATACCTCATTTATATAATTTTTTTGTTTTGGCGCTTTTATACGATAAAAACCATTTTATATAAAAAATTAGGACTATAACTTTTTATTTTTTTGTTGATGACGCTGTATTGCCGCTCGTTTTTTGATTGACAAGATGACATTTTCAGCGGTACCATGGTTATTTATATCCGTCTTTTTGATTTTGTGTTATTCCACTTTTTGTTTGGCGGTATGATAATAAAGCGTCGTTTTTTGCCTCGTTTTTATTTTTTTTACAGTGTTCACTGAAGGGGTTAACTAGTGGGACAGTTTTATAGGTCGGGTCGTTACGGACGTGGCGATACTAAATATGTGTACTTTTATTGTTTTTTTTTATTTAGATAAAGAAATATATTTATTGGAACAATATATTTTTTTTCTTTATTTAGGATTTTTTTTTTTTTTACACATGTGAATATTTTTTATTTTACTTTTTTACATTGCCCCAGGGGGGACATCACTATATATTATTAGATCGCTGATCTGACACTTTGCAGTGCACTGCAGGGAAGCTTCCCGGCGCCTGTTCTGAGCAGGCCCTTGAAAGCCACCTCCCTGTAGGACCTGGAAGGCCCCCCCGTGGCCATTTTGGATCCAGGGCCTGCAGGGAGGAGGAGTTAGGAGACCCTCGGAGCAACGCGATCACATTGCGTTGCTCCGAGGGTCTCAGGGAAGCACACAGGGAGCCCCCTCCCTGCGCGATGCTTCCCTATGCCACTGGAACTCTGTGATCATCTTTGATCGCAGTGTGCCGGGGTTAATGTGCCAGGAGCGGTCCGTGACTGCTCCTGGCACATAGTGCCGGATGTCAGCTGCAAAAGTCAGCTGACACCCGGCCGCGATCCACTATGATGTACTATCCCGTAACTGGGAATTAAGTCCCAGGTCACCTCGATGGGATAATACATTATATGGGATAAAGGAGTTACACAATAGGGACAAAACACCACCGCAATGTCAAATATTTTTTCACAACCCCAAATATACAGCTTGAGGAAAAGGAGGTTCATTGCATGAATCATTTAAAAATTTAATTTTTAATGACAAATCCTTAAAACAATGATAACATTTCAAGTTAGGAAGACAAAAGTGGTGTGCTGATTAGTGTTCAGCATTCCGATACCGCAAGTATCGGGTATCGGCCGATACTTGCGGGTATCGGAATTCCGATACCGAGATCCGATACTTTTGTGGTATCGGGTATCGGTATCGAAACAACATTAATGTGTAAAAGAAAGAATTAAAATAAAAAATATTGCTATACTCACCTCTCCGACGCAGCCTGGACCTCACCGAGGGAACCGGCAGCGTTCTTTGCTTAAAATGCGCGCGTTTACTTCCTTCCATGACGTCACGGCTTCTGATTGGTCGCGTGCCGCCCATGTGGCCGCGACGCGACCAATCACAGCAAGCCGTGACGTAATTTTCAGGTCCTCAATGCCTATTTCTAGGCATTGATGATTTTAAAATTACGTTCCGGCTTGTGATTGGTCGCGTCGCGGTCACATGGGCGACGCGACCAATCACAAGCTGTGACGTCACGGGAGGCAGGAAACGCGCGCATTTTAAAATTACGTCACGGCTTGTGATTGGTTGCGTGCCGCCCATGTGACCGCGACGCGACCAATCACAGCAAGCCGTGACGTAATTTCAGGTCCTCAATGCAGAATTAGGCATACAGGACCTGAAATTACGTCACGGCTTGCTGTGATTGGTCGCGTCGCGGCCACATGGGCGGCACGCGACCAATCAGAAGCCGTGACGTCACGGAAGGAAGTAAACGCGCGCATTTTAAGCAAAGAACGGTGCCGGTTCCCTCGGTGAGGTCCAGGCTGCGTCGGAGAGGTGAGTATAGCAATATTTTTTATTTTAATTCTTTCTTTTACACATTAATATGGATCCCAGGGCCTGAAGGAGAGTTTCCTCTCCTTCAGACCCTGGGAACCATCAGGGATACCGTCCAATACTTGAGTCCCATTGACTTGTATTGGTATCGGGTATTGGTATCGGATTAGATCCGATACTTTGCCGGTATCGGCCGATACTTTCCGATACCGATACTTTCAAGTATCGGATGGTATCGCTCAACACTAGTGCTGATGTTGAATATGGTAATCCCAACCAAATGTAGAAAGTACTTACAAAGTACCACCCCACCCATAGGGGTGGAAGTGCACGGCACACAGAGGAAAGTCACTAGTCACTTTGTAAGTACTTTCTACATGGGATTAGGGACACCTCTTCCCTTGCTGTATTCTCTTTTCATAATTTTTCTGGCATTTTGTGCAATGTACTTTACTACGGTACTTTATTAGAATACTAATTTACGTGAGAGGTTATAAAATCTACAGAGACTGTCTTACCTGGGCTAAAACTGGGTACCTCCCTCATTGATTTAGGTCTCCATTTTTTCATTATATGCACTTGTACTTTGTAAATTTATCTACATGGATTCCTTCCCATATTAATGATTCTGCAAACTTCACTACACTGAATACCACCATGGGTAACCCACTCAGATTGTGATTCTGTAATATTTCTTGCAAGATATAGTATCCTACCTTACCTTACCTTAACTTAGATTACCTTGACTTATAATGTGTCTTCAGATAATGTTACCTTTTATATTTTGGATTAATATATTCTGGGTCAGCGCACTACTTTTGTCTTCCTAGCTTGAAATTTTATCACTGGTTTAAGAATTTGCCATTAAAAATTCATTTTTTAAGTGATTCATGCAATTGAACCTTCTTTTCCCCAAGCTATATATTAGGGGTTGTGAAAAGATAAATCAATACATTATATAGCACTGTGTACTTACAATTACTTATTTTGCCTTTCTATCCAGTTAATTCTTCATTAGGTCTATGACATCATGTGATTAAAAAGAGACTACCTGAATCTTACTAACCTCTATCTAGAAAAAGGAAATCTCTTTTCCATGTATGAGTCATGAATACAATTATAATTCTAAATCACTGCAAAGTATCTTGCAGCTCTGCCCCAGCCTCTCTTCAACTTTTGACTCAAGTGCTCCACTCTTCCCCCTGCTAGGGACTTTGCTCTGATATACAATTGTAGTTCCAATGATGACTCATGCAGGGAAAAGAAACTTTCTGTTTCTATATAAAACTTAGAAGCATTCTGCTAGTCTTTTTTAATCATAGACCTAATGGAAAAGAGAAGAATTAGCTGAGTAGAATGGCAAAATGAGCAATTGTAAGTGCTCAGGGCTATATAATATGATTACTACAATATATTAAGAGAAAAAAATTAAAGCAGTCTTCTTTAACCCCTTTCTGCCCGTGGACGGAATAGTACTCTGTTATGGTTCTCAATGGCAAGAGAACATAGCCCAGCAAACATAAGAACTAGCTCTTGGAAGGATGGAAACTAATCTGACCATGAACTAAACCTGTCGCACAACTAACAGTAGCTGGGTAGCGTAGCCTGCGTTTTATCCCTAGACGCCCAGCGCCGGCCGGAGGACTAACTAATCCTGGCAGAGGAAAATATAGTCCTGGCTCACCTCTAGAGAAATTTCCCCGAAAGGCAGACAGAGGCCCCCACAAATATTGGCGGTGATTTTAGATGAAATGACAAACGTAGTATGAAAATAGGTTTAGCAAAATTGAGGTCCGCTTACTAGATAGCAGGAAGACAGAAAGGGCACTTTCATGGTCAGCTGAAAACCCTATCAAAACACCATCCTGAAATTACTTTAAGACTCTAGTATTAACTCATAACATCAGAGTGGCAATTTCAGATCACAAGAGCTTTCCAGACACAGAAACGAAACTACAGCTGTGAACTGGAACAAAATGCAAAAACAAACAAGGACTAAAGTCCAACTTAGCTGGGAGTTGTCTAGCAGCAGGAACATGCACAGAAAGGCTTCTGATTACAATGTTGACCGGCATGGAAGTGACAGAGGAGCAAGGCTAAATAGCGACTCCCACATCCTGATGGAAACAGGTGAACAGGGAGGATGATGCACACCAGTTCAATTCCACCAGTGGCCACCGGGGGAGCCCAAAATCCAATTTACAACAGTACCCCCCCCTCAAGGAGGGGGCACCGAACCCTCACCAGAACCACCAGGGCGATCAGGATGAGCCCTATGAAAGGCACGGACCAAATCGGAGGCATGAACATCAGAGGCAGTCACCCAAGAATTATCCTCCTGACCGTATCCCTTCCATTTGACCAGATACTGGAGTTTCCGTCTGGAAACACGGGAGTCCAAGATTTTTTCCACAACGTACTCCAACTCGCCCTCAACCAACACCGGAGCAGGAGGCTCAACGGAAGGCACAACCGGTACCTCATACCTGCGCAATAATGACCGATGAAAAACATTATGAATAGAAAAAGATGCAGGGAGGTCCAAACGGAAGGACACAGGGTTAAGAATCTCCAATATCTTGTACGGGCCGATAAACCGAGGCTTAAACTTGGGAGAAGAAACCCTCATAGGGACAAAACGAGAAGACAACCACACCAAGTCCCCAACACAAAGCCGAGGACCAACCCGACGCCGGCGGTTGGCAAAAAGCTGAGTCTTCTCCTGGGACAACTTCAAATTGTCCACTACCTGCCCCCAAATCTGATGCAACCTCTCCACCACAGCATCCACTCCAGGACAATCCGAAGATTCCACCTGACCAGAAGAAAATCGAGGATGAAACCCCGAATTACAGAAAAAGGGAGACACCAAGGTGGCAGAGCTGGCCCGATTATTGAGGGCAAACTCCGCTAAAGGCAAAAAAGCAACCCAATCATCCTGATCTGCAGACACAAAACAATTCAAATATGTCTCCAAGGTCTGATTCGTCCGCTCGGTCTGGCCATTAGTCTGAGGATGGAAAGCAGACGAGAAAGACAAATCTATGCCCATCCTAGCACAGAATGCTCGCCAAAATCTAGACACGAATTGGGTACCTCTGTCAGAAACGATATTCTCCGGAATACCATGCAAACGGACCACATTTTGAAAAAACAGAGGAACCAACTCGGAAGAAGAAGGCAACTTAGGCAGGGGAACCAAATGGACCATCTTAGAGAAACGATCACACACCACCCAGATGACAGACATCTTCTGAGAAACAGGAAGATCCGAAATAAAATCCATCGAGATGTGCGTCCAGGGCCTCTTCGGGATAGGTAAGGGCAACAACAATCCACTAGCCCGAGAACAACAAGGCTTGGCCCGAGCACAAACGTCACAAGACTGCACGAAGCCTCGCACATCTCGAGACAGGGAAGGCCACCAGAAGGACCTTGCCACCAAATCCCTGGTACCAAAGATTCCAGGATGACCCGCCAACGCAGAAGAATGAACCTCAGAAATGACTTTACTGGTCCCATCATCAGGAACAAACAGTCTACCAGGTGGGCAACGATCAGGTCTATCCGCCTGAAACTCCTGCAAGGCCCGCCGCAGGTCTGGAGAAACGGCAGACAATATCACTCCATCCCTAAGGATACCTGTAGGTTCAGAATTACCAGGGGAGTCAGGCTCAAAACTCCTAGAAAGGGCATCCGCCTTAACATTCTTAGAACCCGGCAGGTAGGACACCACAAAATTAAACCGAGAGAAAAACAACGACCAGCGCGCCTGTCTAGGATTCAGGCGTCTGGCGGACTCAAGATAAATTAGATTTTTGTGGTCAGTCAATACCACCACCTGATGTCTAGCCCCCTCAAGCCAATGACGGACGCCACTCCTCAAAAGCCCACTTCATGGCCAAAAGCTCCCGATTCCCAACATCATAATTCCGCTCGGCGGGCGAAAATTTACGCGAGAAAAAAGCACAAGGTCTCATCACGGAGCAATCGGAACTTCTCTGCGACAAAACCGCCCCAGCTCCGATTTCAGAAGCGTCGACCTCAACCTGAAAAGGAAGAGCAACATCAGGCTGACGCAACACAGGGGCGGAAGAAAAGCGGCGCTTAAGCTCCCGAAAGGCCTCCACAGCAGCAGGGGACCAATCAGCAACATCAGCACCCTTCTTAGTCAAATCAGTCAATGGCTTAACAACATCAGAAAAACCAGCAATAAATCGACGATAAAAGTTAGCAAAGCCCAAAAATTTCTGAAGACTCTTAAGAGAAGAGGGTTGCGTCCAATCACAAATAGCCTGAACCTTGACAGGATCCATCTCGATGGAAGAGGGGGAAAAAATATATCCCAAAAAGGAAATCTTCTGAACCCCAAAAACGCACTTAGAACCCTTCACACACAAGGAATTAGACCGCAAAACCTGAAAAACCCTCCTGACCTGCTGGACATGAGAGTCCCAGTCATCCGAAAAAATCAAAATATCATCCAGATACACAATCATAAATTTATCCAAATAATCACGGAAAATGTCATGCATAAAGGACTGAAAGACTGAAGGGGCATTTGAAAGACCAAAAGGCATCACCAAATACTCAAAGTGGCCCTCGGGCGTATTAAATGCGGTTTTCCACTCATCCCCCTGCTTAATTTGCACCAAATTATACGCCCCACGGAGATCTATCTTAGAGAACCACTTGGCCCCCTTTATGCGAGCAAACAAATCAGTCAGCAGTGGCAACGGATATTGATATTTAACCGTGATTTTATTCAAAAGCCGATAATCAATGCACGGCCTCAAAGAGCCATCTTTCTTAGCCACAAAGAAAAAACCGGCTCCTAAGGGAGATGACGAAGGACGAATATGTCCCTTTTCCAAGGACTCCTTTATATATTCTCGCATAGCAGCATGTTCGGGCACAGACAGATTAAATAAACGACCCTTAGGGTATTTACTACCCGGAATCAAATCTATGGCACAATCGCACTCCCGGTGCGGAGGTAATGAACCAAGCTTAGGTTCTTCAAAAACGTCACGATATTCAGTCAAGAATTCAGGAATCTCAGAGGGAATAGATGATGAAATGGAAACCACAGGTACGTCCCCATGCGTCCCCTTACATCCCCAGCTTAACACAGACATAGCTTTCCAGTCAAGGACTGGGTTATGAGATTGCAGCCATGGCAATCCAAGCACCAACACATCATGTAGGTTATACAGCACAAGAAAGCGAATAATCTCCTGGTGATCCGGATTAATCCGCATAGTTACTTGTGTCCAGTATTGTGGTTTATTGCTAGCCAATGGGGTGGAGTCAATCCCCTTCAGGGGTATAGGAGTTTCAAGAGGCTCCAAATCATACCCACAGCGTTTGGCAAAGGACCAATCCATAAGACTCAAAGCGGCGCCAGAGTCGACATAGGCATCCGCGGTAATAGATGATAAAGAACAAATCAGGGTCACAGATAGAATAAACTTAGACTGTAAAGTGCCAATTGAAACAGACTTATCAAGCTTCTTAGTACGCTTAGAGCATGCTGATATAACATGAGTTGAACCACCGCAATAGAAGCACAACCCATTTTTTCGTCTAAAATTCTGCCGTTCACTTCTGGACAGAATTCTATCACATTGCATATTCTCTGGCGTCTTCTCAGTAGACACCGCCAAATGGTGCACAGGTTTGCGCTCCCGCAGACGCCTATCGATCTGGATAGCCATTGTCATGGACTCATTCAGACCCGCAGGCACAGGGAACCCCACCATAACATCCTTAATGGCATCAGAGAGACCCTCTCTGAAATTCGCCGCCAGGGCGCACTCATTCCACTGAGCAAGCACAGCCCATTTACGGAATTTCTGGCAGTATATTTCAGCTTCGTCTTGCCCCTGAGATAGGGACATCAAGGCCTTTTCCGCCTGAAGTTCTAACTGAGGTTCCTCATAAAGCAACCCCAAGGCCAGAAAAAACGCATCCACATTGAGCAACGCAGGATCCCCTGGAGCCAATGCAAAAGCCCAATCCTGAGGGTCGCCCCGGAGCAAGGAAATCACAATCCTGACCTGCTGAGCAGGATCTCCAGCAGAGCGAGATTTCAGGGACAAAAACAACTTGCAATTATTTTTGAAATTTTGAAAGCAAGATCTATTCCCCGAGAAAAATTCAGGCAAAGGAATTCTAGGTTCAGATATAGGAACATGAACAACAAAATCTTGTAAATTTTGAACTTTCGTGGTGAGATTATTCAAACCTGCAGCTAAACTCTGAATATCCATTTTAAACAGGTGAACACAGAGCCATTCCAGGATTAGAAGGAGAGAGAGAGAGAAAGGCTGCAATATAGGCAGACTTGCAAGAGATTCAATTACAAGCACACTCAGAACTGAAGGAAAAAAAAAAAAAAAAAAATTTTCAGCAGACTTCTCTTTTCTCTCCTTTCTCTGTCAATTAATTTAACCCTTTCTGGCCGGTCAAACTGTTATGGTTCTCAATGGCAAGAGAACATAGCCCAGCAAACATAAGAACTAGCTCTTGGAAGGATGGAAACTAATCTGACCATGAACTAAACCTGTCGCACAACTAACAGTAGCCGGGTAGCGTAGCCTGCGTTTTATCCCTAGACGCCCAGCGCCGGCCGGAGGACTAACTAATCCTGGCAGAGGAAAATATAGTCCTGGCTCACCTCTAGAGAAATTTCCCCGAAAGGCAGACAGAGGCCCCCACAAATATTGGCGGTGATTTTAGATGAAATGACAAACGTAGTATGAAAATAGGTTTAGCAAAATTGAGGTCCGCTTACTAGATAGCAGGAAGACAGAAAGGGCACTTTCATGGTCAGCTGAAAACCCTATCAAAACACCATCCTGAAATTACTTTAAGACTCTAGTATTAACTCATAACATCAGAGTGGCAATTTCAGATCACAAGAGCTTTCCAGACACAGAAACGAAACTACAGCTGTGAACTGGAACAAAATGCAAAAACAAACAAGGACTAAAGTCCAACTTAGCTGGGAGTTGTCTAGCAGCAGGAACATGCACAGAAAGGCTTCTGATTACAATGTTGACCGGCATGGAAGTGACAGAGGAGCAAGGCTAAATAGCGACTCCCACATCCTGATGGAAACAGGTGAACAGGGAGGATGATGCACACCAGTTCAATTCCACCAGTGGCCACCGGGGGAGCCCAAAATCCAATTTACAACAGTACTCTGAGGGCAGAACCCCCGCTTTGATGTGGGCTCCCGGCGATGAGCCCGCATCAAAGCCTGGACATGTCAGCTGTTTTGAACAGCTGACATGTGCCTGCAATAGGCGTGGGCAGAGTTGTGATCCGCCCGAGCTTATTAACTACTTAAATGCCACTGTCAAACTCTGACAGCGGCATTTAACAAGCGCTTCCGGCCATCTGGCCGGAAATGCACGCATCGGTGACCCCCGTCACTTGATTGGGGGTCATTGTTGCATCGGCATAACAGCAAGAGGTCTCCTGCAGACCACTATGGTTGTTGATGCCGAATTGCTAAAAGTGTCATCCAGTGGTCAGCGCTCAGAACAATGCAGCAATTCTACTACATACGGGCGATCTGATCATCGCCTCTATGTAGCAGAGGCAATCAAGTTGTGCCAGCTTCTATTGGCTTTTGAAGCATGCAAAAGAAAAAAAATGTTTTTCAAAATATGAAAAAAATAAAAAAAAATAAAAGTTTAAGTCACTCCCCTTTCGCACCATGCAAGATAAAACAAGAAAAAAAGCAAACCTACACATATTTGGTATCGCTGCGTTCAGAATCGTCCGATCTATCAATTAAAAAAAGGATTAACCTGATCGCTAAACGGCATAGCGATAGAAAAAGTCAAAACGCCAGAATTATGTTTTTTTGGTCACCGCGACATTGCATTAAAATGCATAACGGGCGATCAAAAAAACATATCTGCACCAAAATGGTATAATTAAAAACATCAGCTCAGCATACAAAAAATAAGCCCTCATCCAACCCCAGATCATGAAGAATGGAGACTAGTGTTGAGCATTCCGATACTGCAAGTATCGGGTATCGGCCGATACTTGCTGTATCGGAATTTCCGATACCGAGATCCGATACTTTTGTGGTATCGGGTATCGGGTATCGCAACAACATTAATGTAATAATGTGTAAAAAAAGAGAATTAAAATAAAAAATATCGCTATACTCACCTGTCCGACGCAGCCGGGACCTCAGCGAGGGAACCGGCAGCGTTGTTTGTTTAAATTTCGCGCTTTTACTTGGTTACGTGAAGTCCCGGCTTGTGATTGGTCAGGGCGGCCATGTTGCCGGGACGCGGACCAATCACAGCAAGCCGTGACGAAATTACGTCACGGCTTGCTGTGATTGGTCCGCGTCCCGGCAACATGGCCGCCATTAACCAATCACAAGCCGGGACGTCACGGGAGGCTGGACATGCGCGTATTTTGAAAAGCGCGCGTGTCCAGCCTCCAGTGACGTCCCGGCAACATGGCCGCCATTAACCAATCACAAGCCGGGACGTCACGGGAGGCTGGACATGCGCGTATTTTGAAAAGCGCGCGTGTCCAGCCTCCAGTGACGTCCCGGCAACATGGCCGCCATTAACCAATCACAAGCCGTGACGTCACGGGAGGCTGGACATGCGCGTATTTTGAAAAGCGCGCGTGTCCAGCCTCCAGTGACGTCCCGGCAACATGGCCGCCATTAACCAATCACAAGCCGGGACGTCACGGGAGGCTGGACATGCGCGTATTTTGAAAAGCGCGCGTGTCCAGCCTCCAGTGACGTCCCGGCAACATGGCCGCCATTAACCAATCACAAGCCGTGACGTCACGGGAGGCTGGACATGCGCGTATTTTGAAAAGCGCGCGTGTCCAGCCTCCAGTGACGTCCCGGCAACATGGCCGCCATTAACCAATCACAAGCCGGGACGTCACGGGAGGCTGGACATGCGCGTATTTTGAAAAGCGCGCGTGTCCAGCCTCCAGTGACGTCCCGGCAACATGGCCGCCATTAACCAGTCACAAGCCGGGACGTCACGGGAGGCTGGACATGCGCGTATTTTGAAAAGCGCGCGTGTCCAGCCTCCAGTGACGTCCCGGCAACATGGCCGCCATTAACCAATCACAAGCCGGGACGTCACGGGAGGCTGGACATGCGCGTATTTTGAAAAGCGCGCGTGTCCAGCCTCCAGTGACGTCCCGGCAACATGGCCGCCATTAACCAATCACAAGCCGTGACGTCACGGGAGGCTGGACATGCGCGTATTTTGAAAAGCGCGCGTGTCCAGCCTCCAGTGACGTCCCGGCAACATGGCCGCCATTAACCAATCACAAGCCGGGACGTCACGGGAGGCTGGACATGCGCGTATTTTGAAAAGCGCGCGTGTCCAGCCTCCAGTGACGTCCCGGCAACATGGCCGCCATTAACCAGTCACAAGCCGGGACGTCACGGGAGGCTGGACATGCGCGTATTTTGAAAAGCGCGCGTGTCCAGCCTCCAGTGACGTCCCGGCAACATGGCCGCCATTAACCAATCACAAGCCGGGATGTCACTGGAGGCTGGACACGCGCGCTTTTCAAAATACGCGCATGTCCAGCCTCCCGTGACGTCACGGCTTGTGATTGGTTAATGGCGGCCATGTTGCCGGGACGCGGACCAATCACAGCAAGCCGTGACGTAATTTCGTCACGGCTTGCTGTGATTGGTCCGCGTCCCGGCAACATGGCCGCCCTGACCAATCACAAGCCGGGACTTCACGTAACCAAGTAAAAGCGTGAATTTTAAACAAACAACGCTGCCGGTTCCCTCGCTGAGGTCCCGGCTGCGTCGGACAGGTGAGTATAGCGATATTTTTTATTTTAATTCTTTATTTTACACATTAATATGGTTCCCAGGGCCTGAAGGAGAGTTTCCTCTCCTTCAGACCCTGGGAACCATCAGGAATACCGTCCGATACTTGAGTCCCATTGACTTGTATTGGTATCGGGTATCGGTATCGGATTGGATCCGATACTTTGCCGGTATCGGCCGATACTTTCCGATACCGATACTTTCAAGTATCGGACGGTATCGCTCAACACTAATGGAGACGTTACGGGTATCGGAAAATGGCACAATTTTTTTTTCTTCTAGCAAATTTTGGATTTTTTTTCAACACTTAGATAAAAAAAGAACCTAGACGCATTTGGTTTCTATGAACTCGTAATGACCTGGAGAATCATGATGGCAGCTCAGTTTTAGCATTTAGTGAACCTTGCAAAAAAGCCAAACAAAAAAAACCAGTGTGAGATTGCCCTTTTTTTGCAATTTCACAGCACTTGGAATTTTTTTCCAGTTTTCGAGTACACGACATGTTAAAACCAATGGTGTCATTCAAAAGCATAACTCAGCTCATAAAAAATAAGCCCTCACATGGCCATATTGATGGAAAAATAAAAAAGTTATGTCTGGGGTCATGAAGGGGTTAAAGCTAGCCTGAAAGATTGGTATTTATCATACTAGTGAAACAATCTATATATGCCATTGAAGATCACCATCCATTTTGATTACACTTATGTATGCATACTCAAAACAAAAAGACTTTCTTTGTCTTTTTATAGTATATAGTATTTCAGTGGATGTTGGAAGCAGAAAGAAATACACATAAGGTTACAAATGTTGACTATAAAGCTATGCTTACAGTTGGAAGGTATAAATCAAGCGTTTTCATCACTTAAAATGCAACGATAAGAACTAAGTGCACAACTGCTTGAACAATAACAAAATCTTCAATTTTTTCCTTTCACCGCTGTTAAGTTAATCACTGTAAAATAGCTGAATGTAAAATCATATAAAACTGGTATTAATTTCCCAAGGGGGTTTTCCAAGACAAAACCTGACCCCACAATCACCTTAGCCTTGCAACTTCCATTTGTTTTCATTATCTCTGTAGTTGTATTATGCAGGGTATCGATCTCCATGTTTAATGAAGCTTATAACAAAAGAAGCTAATGTTAAAAAATGGTGCCATTTGGATTGTATAGAAGAAATGTGGGATAGGTTATAGCTGGAGGATATGTGCTTTACAGGTGAGAGCACCCCAATTAGCATCATATGCTTTAGTTATTAGTTTTGTAAAGCAGGTACAGGTCCTTCTCAAAAAATTAGCATATAGTGTTAAATTTCATTATTTACCATAATGTAATGATTACAATTAAACTTTCATATACTATAGATTCATTATCCACCAACTGAAATTTGTCAGGTCTTTTATTGTTTTAATACTGATGATTTTGGCATACAACTCCTGATAACCCAAAAAACCTGTCTCAATAAATTAGCATATTTCACCCGACCAATCAAATAAAAGTGTTTTTTAATACCAAACAAAAAAACCATCAAATAATAATGTTCAGTTATGCACTCAATACTTGGTCGGGAATCCTTTGGCAGAAATGACTGCTTCAATGCGGCGTGGCATGGAGGCAATCAGCCTGTGACACTGCTGAGATGTTATGGAGGCCCAGGATGCTTCAATAGCGGCCTTAAGCTCATCCAGAGTGTTGGGTCTTGCGTCTCTCAACTTTCTCTTCACAATATCCCACAGATTCTCTATGGGGTTCAGGTCAGGAGAGTTGGCAGGCCAATTGAGCACAGTAATACCATGGTCAGTAAACCATTTACCAGTGGTTTTGGCACTGTGAGCAGGTGCCAGGTCGTGCTGAAAAATGAAATCTTCATCTCCATAAAGCATTTCAGCCGATGAAAGCATGAAGTGCTCCAAAATCTCCTGATAGCTAGCTGCATTGACCCTGCCCTTGATGAAACACAGTGGACCAACACCAGCAGCTGACATGGCACCCCACACCATCACTGACTGTGGGTACTTGACACTGGACTTCAGGCATTTTGGCATTTCCTTCTCCCCAGTCTTCCTCCAGACTCTGGCACCTTGATTTCCGAATGACATGCAAAATTTACTTTCATCAGAAAAAAGTACTTGGGACCACTTAGCAACAGTCCAGTGCTGCTTCTCTGTAGCCCAGGTCAGGTGCTTCTGCCACTGTTTATGGTTCAAAAGTGGCTTTACCTGGGGAATGCGGCACCTGTAGCCCATTTCCTGCACACGCCTGTGCACGGTGGCTCTGGATGTTTCCACACCAGACTCAGTCCACTGCTTCCTCAGGTTCCGGTCACCTCTTCTCGTTGTACAGCGTTTTCTGCCACATTGTTTCCTTCCAACAGACTTACCATTGAGGTGCCTTGATACAGCACTCTGGGAACGGCCTATTTGTTGAGAAATTTCTTTCTGGGTCTTACCCTCTTGCTTGAGGGTGTCAGTGATGGCCTTCTTGACATCTGTCAGGTCGCTAGTCTTACCCATGATGGGGGTTTTGAGTAATGAACCAGGCAGGGAGTTTTTAAAAGCCTCAGGTATCTTTTCCATGTGTTTAGAGTTAATTAGTTGATTCAGAAGATTAGGGTAATAGGTCATTTAGAGAACCTTTTCTTGATATGCTAATTTATTGAGACAGGTTTTTTGGGTTATCAGGAGTTGTATGCCAAAATCATCAGTATTAAAACAATAAAAGACCTGACAAATTTCAGTTGGTGGATAATGAATCTATAGTATATGAAAGTTTAATTGTAATCATTACATTATGGTAAATAATGAAATTTAACACTATATGCTAATTTTTTGAGAAGGACCTGTATATGAGCTGCATTTAGTTTGAAGCTCTCTTATAGAGGAATTTTAATGTGTTCAACATCTAATACCATCAGGGAACTGACTTAAAAGAAGATAGAATTAAAAAAAATAACAAAAATTACAATCTAGAACCAGGAGACGGAGGTTCAAGTGGAGGTGGTGTAGGTGAAAAAGGCAAAAGAGGGCCAATCGAACATTGTTTTTGTGTTTTTTTTTTCTTGGGTGGGAGGGTTTGATTTTTGGGGGTTTTTCTTAAGGGAACTGATTTAAAAGAACATAAAATTAAAAAAAATAAATTAATGACTATCTACAGTGCCTTGCGAAAGTATTCGGTCCCCTGGAACTTTTCAACCTTTTCCCACATATCATGCTTCAAACATAAAGATATCAAATGTACATTTTTGGTGAAGAATCAACAACAAGTGGAACACCGTTGTGAAGTTGAACGAAATTTTTTGGTTATTTAAAATTTTTGTGGAAATTCAAAATTGAAAAGTGGGGCGTGCAATATTATTCGGCCCCTTTAACTTAATACTTTGTTGTACCACCTTTTGCTGCGATTACAGCTGCAAGTCGCTTGGGGTATGTCTCTATCAGTTTTGTACATCAAGAGACTGAAATTCTTGACCATTCTTCCTTGGCAAACATCTCGAGCTCAGTGAGGTTTGATGGAGATCGTTTGTGAACAGCAGATTTCAGCTCTTTCAACAGATTCTCGATTGGATTGAGGTCTGGACCTTGACTTGGCCATTCTAACACCTGGATAAGTTTATTTGTGAACCATTCCATTGAAGATTTTGCTTTATGTTTGGGATCATTGTCTTGTTGGAAGACAAATCTCTGTCCCAGTCTCAGGTCTTTTGCAGACTCCAACAGGTTTTCTTCACGAATGGTCCTGTATTTGGTTCCATCCATCTTCCCATCAATTTTAACCATCTTCCCTGTCCCTGCTGAAGAAAAGCAGGCCCAAACCATGATTCTGCCACCACCATGTTTGACAGTGGGGATGATGTGCTCAGGGTGATGAGCTGTGTTGTCTTTATGCCAAACATATAATTTGGCACTGTTGCCAAAAAGTTCGATTTTAGTTTAATCTGATCAGAGCACCTTCTTGCACATGTTTGGTGTGTCTCCCAAGTGGCTTGTTGCAAACTTTAAACAACACTTTTTATGGATATCTTTGAGAAATGGCTTTCTTCTTGCCACTCTTCCATAAAGGCCAGATTTGTGCAGTGAATGACTGATTGTTGTCCTGTGGACAGTCTGTCCCACCTCAGCTGTAGATCTCTGCAGTTCATCCAGAGTGATCACGGGCCTCTTGGCTTCATCTCTGATCAGTCTTCTCCTTGTTTTAGATGAAAGATAGAGGGACAGCCGGGTCTTGGTAGATTTGCAGTGGTATGATACTCCTTCCATTTCAATATGATCACTTGCACAGTGCTCCTTGGGATGTTTAAAGTTTTGGAAATCATTTTGTATCCAAATCCGGCTTTAAACTCCACAACAGTATCACGGACCTGCCTGTTGTGTTCCTTGGTCTTCATGATGCTATCTGTGCTTCAAACAGAACCCTGAGACTATCACAGAGCAGGTGCATTTATACGGAGACTTGATTACACACAGGTGGATTATATTTATCATTAGGCATTTAGGACAACATTGGATCATTCAGAGATCCACAATGAACTTCTGGAGTGAGTTTGCTGCACTGAAAGTAAAGAGGCCGAATAATATTGCATGCCCTACTTTTCAGTTTTTGAATTTCCACAAAAATTTAAAATAACCAATAAATTTTGTTCAACTTCACAATTGTGTTCCACTTGTTGTTGATTCTTCACCAAAAATGTACATTTGGTATGTTTATGTTTGAAGCATGATATATGGGAAAAGGTTGAAAAGTAACAGGGAGCCGAAAACTTTCGCAAGGCACTGTAGATTAGAACCAGCAGGTGGAGATCCACATGGAGGAGGATGTGGAGTAAGTGGTGGTAGATGTGTCAATGTAGGTGGAAGAGGCAGAGAATGAGGTTTTTTTATATGGGGAGGCCCCCAAATTAAACAAATGGCAACTAGAGTTCAATAATAACAGTTTTTTACTGGCCTGTCACTACAGTAACTATTCCCAACACTGGTCTATCAGAGGCCAGCAGCGGGCATTGCAGTTGGTAGAGTAATTAGTGATGAGCAAATAGTGACATATTTGGATTTGGGAAAATCGACACAAATACTTTCTAATATCCATATATTTATACCGAATAATAGATCCAATGCAAGTCAATGGGAAAGCCGCATATCTTTCTGCTAGACCCAACAAACAGGTCTGAGAGCATGAGAAAAAAAGTTGAAATAGATGAGAAAGTGCTAAAACTAAATGGGAACAGCATGGAGAAGATGCCTGCATGCTTTTCTGACACACACACAATAGATGAAAAGCCAGCAATTCATCTGCCGTGCACAGGAGCCGACAGGATAGAATAGACAGATTACATATAGTAAATAGATGTAGAATAGGTAAATATATAGTTGTCAGTGACTCATATACAGTGGGGGGAAAAAAAGTATTTAGTCAGCAACCAATTGTGCAAGTTCTCCCACTTAAAAAGATGAGAGAGGCCTGTAATTGACATCATAGGTAGACCACAACTATGAGAGTCAAAATTAGAAAACAAATCCAGAAAATCAACTTGTCTGATTTGGCAAGATTTATTTTGCAAATTATGGTGGAAAATACGTATTTGGTCATAAACAATAGTTCATCTCAATGTTTTGTTATATATCCTTTGTTGGCAATGACAGAGGTCAAACATTTTTAGTAAGTCTACACGAGGTTGGCACACACTGTTGGTGGTAAGGTCGCCCATTCCTCCATGCAGATCTCCTCTAGAGCAGTGAAATTTTGGGCCTGTCACTGGGCAACACGGACTTTCAACTTGCTCCAAAGGTTTTCTATGGGGTTGAGATCTAGAGACTGGCTAGACCACTCCAGGGCCTTCAAATGCTTTTTACGAAGCCACTCCTTCATTGCCCTGGCGGTGTGATTGGGATCATTATCATGCTGAAAAACTCATCCATGTTTCATCTTCAAAGCCCTTGCTGATGGAAGGAGGTTTGCACTCAAAATCTCATGATACATGGCCCCATTAATTCTTTCCTGTACACAGATCAATCATCCTGGTCCCTTTGCAGAGAAACAGCCCCAAAGTATGATGTTGCCAACCCCATGCTTCACAATAGGTATGGCATTCTTTGGATACAACTCAGCATTCTGTCTCCTCCAAACACGATGAGTTTTGTTTCTACCAAACAGTTCTATTTTGGTTTCATCAGACCATATAACATTCTCCCAATACTCTTCTGGATAATCCAAATGCTCTCTAGCAAACTTCAGACAGTCACGGACATGCACTGGCTTAAGTAGGAGGACTCGTCTGGCACTGCAGGATCTGAGTCCCTGGGGGCATAGTGTGTTACTGATGGTAACCTTTGTTACAGTGGTCCCAGCTCTATGCAGGTCATTCACTAGGTCCCCCCGGTTGGTTCTGGTATTTTTGCTCACCGTTCATGTGATCATTTTGACCCCACAGGATTAGATCTTGCGTGGACCCCCAGATTGAGGGAGATTATCAGTGGTCCTGTATGTCTTCCATTTTCTTATTATTGCTCCCACAGTTGATTTCATCACACCAAGCTGCTTACCTATTGCAGATTCAGTCTTCCCAGCCTGGTGCACGGCTACAATTTTGTTTCTGGTGTCCTTCGACAGCTCTTTGGTCTTCACCATAGTGGAGTTTGGAGTGTGACTATTTGAGGTTGTCAACAGGTGTATTTTATACTGATAACAAGTTCAAACAGGTGTCATTACTACAGGTAATGAGTGGAGGACAGAGGAGTCTCATAAAGAAGAAGTGACAGGTCTGTGAAAGCCAGAAATCTTGCATGTTTTTAGGTGACCAAATACTTATTTTTCACTATAATTTGCAAAATAAATCTTGCCAAATCAGACAAGATGATTTTCTGGATTTGTTTTCTCCTTTTGACTCTCATAGTTGTGGTCTACCTATGATGTCAATTACAGGCCTCTCTCATCTTTTTAAGTGGGAGAACTTGCACAATTGGTGGCTTACTAAATATGTTTTCCTATATATATATATATATATATATATATATATATATATATATATATGTATATATAGCCGGCAATTCAACAACCGTGTACTGTAAAATCACAGCAGGAGCCAACAGGAGAGAATTGATGGGTTACATATAAAGTAGATAGACTTTTAGCTGGCAGTGACATATACAATTAGTACAGTGTGTGTGCAGTTTACTGTACATGTGTTTATTAAAATAACCAATGGAGAGAAAGTCGACAGGTAGGGGGCCGATGTTTATAGCCTGGGAAGGGGGTTATAGCCATGGAGCTTCCCAGGCTGATATTATCAGCTCACAGCTGTAAATCTAGCCTTTACTGTCTATTAAAATGGGGGGACCCTAAAAAAAGATGTAGGGTCCCCCTATAATTAATAACCATCAAAGCCTATGCAAACAGCTGTGGGCTGATATTAGCCTAGGAAGGGGTCCCCCAGGCTAAAATCATCTGCCATCAGCAGCCCCAGAAAAGGTGCATCAATAAGATGTGCTAATTCTGGCACTTAGCCTCGCTCTTCCCACTTGCACTGTAGCATTTAGTTGGAGGGGTTGATGTCACCTTTGTATTGTCAGGTGACATCAAGCCCCGAAGTTAGCAATGGAGAGGCGTCAATAAGATACTCCCATTACTATCCCCATTGTCATATCTTATAAAAGCACACACACCCAGAAAAAAGTCCTTTAAATGAAAGAATGACACAGACTCCTTTAATAAATCTTAATTAAACTATACTAACGTCCTCGCTCATTCCACTGACGCCAATACCTTCTGCAAAAGAGTTAAATTAAAAACAACCATATTCCTCACCTTTCTGCAGAGAAGATGATAATCTATTTGCCCCATGAAGAGTCTAGCTCTGCTACATCTAGATGGCAGGCTGCATGGTTGAATGATGCGACCATACAGCATGCCATCCAGCAGAGACACTGAACAGCATCTGCTACAGCTGCCCAGTTTCTCGTGATGAACTTGTAGGACCTATCTCACGTTACCTCAAGCATAAGGTTAGTTTCACATTTGCAGACGAGGGCTTTGCGGAGGGCAGCGTAGTTCCTCAGTTAAGCCCTGTCCTGTTGTGATCCGCTTTTTGGGCTCCCCTAGTGGTGGCTGGTGGTACTGGAGACTTGTGTGTTCTTTTCTGCCGCAGCTCACCTGCTTCCATCAGTTTTGGGAGTTCCCTATTTAGCCTTGCTCTCCAGTCACTTCCTTGCCGGTCATCATTGTAACCTGAGTCTTTCAGTTGCATGTTCCTGCTACCAGTCTGCTGATCAGCTAAGTGGACTCTTGTCCTTTTCGTTCTGTATTTTTTGTCCAGTTTACAGTTTGTCATTTCCTGTTACTGGAAGCTCTTGTGGACTGAAATTGCCACTCCTGTGTCATGAGTTGACACAGGAGTCTTAAAGTAATTTCAGGATGGGTTTTTGAAAGGGTTTTTCAGCTGACCGTGAAGTCCTCTTTTGTATCCTTCCTCTATCTAGTAAGTGGACCTCGCTTTGCTAAATCTACCTTCATACTGTGTATGTCTTTTCCTCTGAACTCACCGTTAATATATGTGGGGGCTACTATCATCTTTGGGGAATTTCACTAGAGGTAAGCCAGGTCTGTTCCTTCCTCTTCCAGGCGTAGTTAGTTCTCCGGCTGGCGCATGGCATCTAGGCAGCCGTAGGAATGCTTCCTGGCTACTGTTAGTTGTGTGGTAGATTTAGGTCACGGTCAGCTTGAGTTTCCATCACCCGAGGGCCAGTTTGTTATTTTGTGTTTCTGATGTTCCCATGCCATTGGGGAATCATGACAGTATGACCGGCCATGTTAAAGTAATTGGCAGAAGAAAGGAGAGTAAAAGAAGTCTGTAGATTTTTTTTTTTTTTTCCACATGTTTGCTACTTAGTTGGCTCAGTTGTATTTCTGCTCTATTTTCAGCCTTGCCTTTCTCTCCTTCTAATCCTTGAATGGCTCTGATCTCTCCGGTTTAAGGATGGACTCTCAGAGTTTGGCTGCAGGTTTAAATAATCTTGCTACGAAGGTTCAGAATTTACAAGATTATGTTATATGTACCCCTATTTCTGAACCTAAGATTCCTACACCAGAGGTATTTTCCGGAGATAGATCTCGGTTTCAGAATTTCAAATGTAATTGTAAATTATTCCTTTCTCTCAGACCTCACTCCTCTGGAGATCCTGTTCAGCAGGTTAAGATTGTGATTTCTTTGCTGCGAGGTGACCCTCAAAATTGGGCATTTTCATTGACACCAGGGGATCCTGCGTTGCTCAATGTGGATGCGTTTTTTCTGGCTTTAGGGTTGCTGTATGAGGAACCTAATTTGGAGATTCAAGCTGAAAAAGCGTTAATAGCCCTGTCTCAAGGGCAAGATGAAGCTGAGATATACTGCCAAAAATTTCGTAAATGGTCTGTGCTTACTCAGTGGAATGAGTGTGCCCTAGCGGCAATTTTCAGAGAAGGCCTTTCTGATGCCGTTAAGGATGTCATGGTGGGGTTTCCTACGCCCACAGGTCTGAATGAGTCCATCACAATGGCGATTCAGATTGATCGGCGTTTGCGGGAGCGCAAACCCGTGCACCATTTGGCGGTATCTTCTGAAGGGACGCCAGAGAAAATGCAATGTGACAGAATTCTGTCAAGAAGCGAGCGGCAGAATTATAGGCGCAAAAATGGCTTGTGCTTCTACTGTGGTGATTCCGCGCATGTTATATCAGCATGCTCTAAACGTACTAGGAAGGTTGACAAGTCTGTTTCTATTGGCACTTTACACTCTAAATTTCTTCTGTCTGTAACTCTGATTTGTTCATTATCAGTTATTACCGTGGATGCCTATGTGGACTCTGGCGCCGCTCTGAGTCTCATGGATTGGTCCTTCGCCAGGCGCTGTGGGTTTGATTTGGAGCCTCTGGAAGTTCCTATACCTCTGAAGGGTATTGATTCTACACCTCTGGCTTGTAATAGACCACAGTTCTGGACGCAAGTGACTATGCGTATGACTCCAGACCATCAGGAGATGATTCGCTTCCTCATGTTGCATAATTTACATGATGTGTTAGTGCTTGGATTACCATGGTTGCAATCTCATAACCCAGTACTGGACTGGAAAACTATGTCTGTGTTAAGCTGGGGATGTCGGGGGGCTCATAGGGACATACCTTTGGTTTCTATCTCGTCATCTATTCCCTCTGAGGTTCCGGCATTTTTGTCGGATTTTGGGGATATTTTTGAAGAGCCTAAAATTGGTTCTCTCCCTCCCCACAGAGAGTGTGATTGCGCCATAGATCTGATTCCAGGCAGTAAATTTCCAAAGGGTCGTTTGTTTAACCTATCTGTACCTGAGCATGCTGCCATGCGAGAGTATGTTAAGGAGTCCCTGGAAAAGGAACATATTCGTCCTTCTTCATCACCTTTAGGAGCTGGGTTTTTCTTTGTCTCTAAAAAGGATGGCTCGCTGAGGCCTTGTATTGATTATCGACTCCTGAATAAAATTACTGTCAAATATCAGTATCCGTTGCCACTGCTTACTGATTTGTTTGCTCGCATAAGGGGGGCTAAGTGGTTCTCCAAGATTGATCTCCGTGGGGCGTATAATTTGGTGCGAATTAAGCAAGGGGATGAGTGGAAAACCGCATTTAATACGCCTGAGGGCCACTTTGAGTATTTAGTAATGCCTTTCGGCCTTTCTAATGCACCTTCAGTTTTTCAGTCCTTTATGCATGATATTTTCCGTGAATATCTGGATAAATTTATGATTGTGTATTTGGACGATATTTTGATTTTTTCTGAGGACTGGGAGTCTCATGTTCAGCAGGTCAGGAGGGTTTTTCAGGTCTTGCGGGAGAATTCTCTGTGTGTAAAGGGTTCTAAGTGTGTTTTTGGGGTTCAAAAGATTTCCTTTTTAGGGTACATTTTTTCCCTTTCTTCTGTTGAGATGGACCCGGTCAAGGTTCGGGCTATTTGTGACTGGACGCAGCCTACTTCTCTAAAGGGTCTTCAGAAGTTCTTGGGCTTTGCTAATTTTTATCGTCGATTTATAACTGGTTTTTCTGGTGTTGCTAAGCCTCTTACGGATTTGACTAAGAAGGGTGCTGATGTTGCCAATTGGTCCTCTGCCGCTGTGGAGGCCTTTCGGGAACTTAAGCGCCGCTTTTCGTCTGCCCCTGTGTTGCGCCAGCCTGATGTCTCTCTCCCCTTTCAGGTTGAGGTCGATGCTTCCGAGATCGGAGCGGGGGCGGTTTTGTCGTAGAAAAGTTCCGATTGCTCAGTGATGAGACCTTGTGCGTTCTTTTCTCGAAAATTTTCTGCCGCCGAAAGAAATTATGATGTCGGTAATCGGGAGCTTTTGGCCATGAAGTGGGCATTTGAGGAGTGGCGTCATTGGCTTGAGGGTGCTAGACATCAGGTGGTGGTTTTGACTGATCACAAGAATCTGATTTATCTTGAGTCTGCCAGGCGCCTGAATCCTAGACAGGCGCGCTGGTCGTTGTTTTTCTCTCGGTTTAATTTTGTGGTCTCATATCTACCAGGTTCTAAGAATGTGAAGGCAGATGCCCTTTCTAGGAGTTTTGAGCCTGATTCCCCTGGTGATTCAGAACCTACAGGTATCCTTAAGGATGGGGTGATATTATCCGCTATTTCCCCAGATCTGCGACGTGCTTTGCAAGAGTTTCAGGCGGATAGACCTGATCGCTGCCCACCTGGTAGATTGTTTGTTCCTGATGATTGGACCAGTAGAGTCATCTCGGAGGTTCATTCTTCTACGCTGGCGGGTCATCCTGGAATTTTTGGTACCAGGGATTTGGTGGCTAGATCCTTCTGGTGGCCATCTCTGTCTCGAGATGTGCGTGTTTTTGTGCAGTCTTCTGATGTGTGTGCTCGGGCCAAGCCTTGTTGTTCTAGGGCTAGCGGGTTGTTGTTGCCCTTGCCTATTCCGAAGAGGCCATGGACGCACATCTCGATGGACTTTATTTCTGATCTTCCTGTCTCTCAGAGGATGTCTGTTATCTGGGTGGTGTGTGACCGTTTTTCTAAGATGGTTCATTTGGTGCCATTGCCGAAGTTGCCTTCCTCGTCTGAGTTGGTTCCTTTGTTTTTTCAGAATGTGGTTCGCTTGCATGGTATTCCTGAAAATATCGTTTCTGATAGGGGTACCCAGTTCGTTTCTAGATTTTGGCAGGCATTCTGTGCCAGGTTGGGCATTGATTTATCTTTTTCGTCTGCCTTCCATCCTCAGACTAATGGCCAGACGGAGCGAACTAATCAGACTTTGGAGACGTATTTGAGGTGTTTTGTGTCTGCGGATCAGGATGATTGGGTGGCCTTTTTGCCGTTGGCGGAGTTTGCTCTTAATAATCGGGCTAGTTCGGCCACTTTGGTTTCCCCTTTCTTTTGCAATTCGGGGTTTCATCCCCGTTTTTCTTCTGGTCAGGCGGAGTCTTCGGATTGTCCTGGAGTAGATGCTGTGGTGGATCGGTTGTATCGGATTTGGGAACAAGTGGTGGACAATTTGAATTTGTCCCAGGAGAGGACTCAGCGGTTTGCTAACTGTTGTGATTTTGCTTTTTGCTCCCTCTAGTGGTCATTAGTGATTTGACTCTGGAGCGTCTGTCTTTTCCTATATCCTCACCTGGGCCGTTAGTTCAGGGGCGTTGCTATATAAGCTCCCTGGACCTTCAGTTCAATGCCTGGCATCGTTGAAATCAGAGCTAATCTGTTGTGCTCTTGTCCTCTGATCCTGGTTCCTGTTTTTCAAGCTAAGTCTGTTTCTTTGCTTTTTGCTTTTGTTTTGTTTGGTATTTTTGTCCAGCTTGTTCCTATCTGTATTCTGACCTTTGCTGGAAGCTCTAGGGGGCTGGTGTTCTCCCCCCGGACCGTTAGACGGTTCGGGGGTTCTTGAATCTCCAGCGTGGATTTTTATAGGGTTTTTGTTGACCAGATAAGTTATCTTGCTATATTCTGCTATTAGTAAGCTGGCCTCTCTTTGCTGAACCTGGTTCATTTCTGTGTTTGTCATTTCCTCTTACCTCACCGTTATTATTTGTGGGGGGCTTGTATCTTGCTTTGGGGTCCCTTTCTCTGGAGGCAAGAGAGGTCTTTGTTTTCTTCTCCTAGGGGTAGTTAGATTCTCCGGCTGGCGCGAGTCATCTAGCGATCACCGTAGGCATGATCCCCGGCTACTTCTAGTGTTGGCGTTAGGAGTAGCTATTTGGTCAACCCAGTTACCACAGCCCTATGAGCTGGATTTTTGAATCTCGCAGACTTACACGTTCCTCTGAGACCCTGTCCACTGGGGTCATAACAGTATGCCAGGCCAGTATTAAATGTTTAATGCATTGCAGAAGTGGGATTATAAGAAAGAAAATTTTGAGTTTTTTTTTTTTCCCTCTCTCATTTTTTTTTTTTTTTTTTCTTTTCCCCTTTACCTCAGAGTGGCTTAAGCTTGCTGCAGACATGAATGTCCAGACCTTGATTACAAGTGTGGACCAGCTTGCCGCTCGTGTGCAGGGTATACAAGATTATGTTACCAGAAATCCTAGGTCTGAACCCAAGATTCCGATTCCTGAACTGTTTTCAGGAGACCGATTTAAGTTTAGGAATTTCAGGAATAATTGTAAATTGTTTTTGTCCCTGAAACCTTGTTCGTCTGGAGACTCTGCTCAACAAGCAAAAATTGTTATTTCATTCTTACGGGGTGACCCTCAAGATTGGGCTTTTTCTTTGGCGCCAGGAGATCCGGCATTGGCTGATATTGATGCGTTTTTTCTGGCGCTCGGTTTACTTTATGAGGAACCCAATCTTGAGATTCAGGCAGAGAAAGCCTTGCTGGCTATGTCTCAGGGCCAGGACGAGGCTGAGGTGTATTGCCAAAAATTTCGGAAATGGTCCGTGCTGACACATTGGAACGAGTGTGCACTGGCCGCTAATTTTAGAAATGGCCTTTCTGAGGCCATTAAGAATGTTATGGTGGGTTTTCCCATTCCCACAGGTCTGAATGATACCATGTCCCTGGCTATTCAAATTGACCGGCGGTTGCGGGAGCGCAAAACCGCAAATTCCCTCATGTTGTTGTCTGAACAGACACCTGATGTGATGCAATGTGATAGAAAAACTGCAAATTCCCTCATGGTGTTGTCTGAACGGACACCTGATTTGATGCAATGTGATAGAATCCTGACTAGAAATGAGAGGAAAATTCATAGACGCCGGAATGGCTTGTGCTACTACTGTGGTGATTCTACACATGTTATCTCAGCATGCTCTAAACGTATAGCTAAGGTTGTTAGTCCTGTCACCGTTGGTAATTTGCATCCTAAGTTTATTCTGTCTGTAACTTTGATTTGCTCACTGTCATCTTATCCTGTCATGGCGTTTGTAGATTCAGGTGCTGCCCTGAGTCTTATGGATCTCTCATTTGCTAAGTGCTGTGGTTTTATTCTTGAACCATTAGAAAATCCTATCCCTCTTAGGGGTATTGATGCTACGCCATTGGCAGAAAATAAGCCGCAGTATTGGACACAGGTTACCATGTGCATGACTCCTGAACACCGCGAGGTGATACGTTTTCTCGTTCTACATAAAATGCATGATTTGGTTGTTTTGGGGCTGCCATGGTTACAGACCCATAATCCAGTCCTTGACTGGAAGGCTATGTCAGTGTCTAGTTGGGGCTGTCATGGTATTCATGAGGATTCCCTGCCTGTGTCTATTGCTTCTTCTACGCCTTCGGAAGTTCCGGAGTACTTGTCTGATTATCAGGATGTCTTTAGCGAGTCCAGGTCCAGTGCATTGCCTCCTCATAGGGAATGTGACTGTGCAATAGATTTGATTCCAGGCAGTAAATTTCCTAAGGGAAGACTGTTTAATCTGTCGATACCTGAACATACCGCTATGCGTTCATATATCAAGGAGTCTCTGGAGAAAGGACACATCCGTCCGTCTTCTTCCCCTCTTGGTGCGGGATTCTTTTTTGTGGCTAAAAAGGACGGATCTTTGAGGCCTTGTATTGACTATCGGCTTTTAAATAAGATCACTGTCAAATTTCAGTATCCTTTGCCACTGTTGTCTGACTTGTTTGCCCGGATTAAAGGTGCCAAGTGGTTTACCAAGATAGACCTTCGTGGTGCGTACAACCTTGTGCGCATTAAGCAAGGGGATGAATGGAAAACCGCATTCAATACGCCCGAAGGTCATTTTGAGTACTTGGTGATGCCTTTTGGGCTCTCTAATGCCCCTTCAGTTTTTCAGTCCTTTATGCATGACATTTTCCGGAACTATCTGGATAAATTTCTGATCGTTTATCTGGATGATATTCTGGTTTTTTCTGATAATTGGGACTCGCATGTGGAGCAGGTCAGGATGGTCTTTAAAATTTTGCGTGAAAATTCTTTGTTTGTCAAGGGCTCAAAGTGTCTTTTTGGTGTACAGAAGGTTCCCTTTTTGGGGTTCATTTTTTCCCCTTCTGCTGTGGAGATGGACCCAGTCAAGGTCCGAGCTATTCTTGATTGGACTCAGCCCTCGTCAGTTAAGAGTCTTCAGAAGTTCTTGGGTTTCGCTAACTTCTACCGTCGTTTTATCGCTAACTTTTCTAGCATTGTGAAACCTTTGACGGATATGACCAAGAAGGGCTCCGATGTGGTTAATTGGGCTCCTGCTGCCGTGGAGGCTTTCCAGGAGTTGAAACGTCGGTTTACTTCGGCGCCTGTTTTGTGCCAGCCTGATGTCTCGCTTCCCTTTCAAGTTGAGGTGGATGCTTCAGAGATTGGAGCAGGGGCCGTTTTGTCGCAGAGAGGCCCTGGTTGCTCTGTTATGAGACCTTGCGCCTTTTTCTCTAGGAAGTTTTCGCCTGCGGAGCGAAATTATGATGTGGGCAATCGGGAGTTGTTGGCCATGAAATGGGCATTTGAGGAGTGGCGTCATTGGCTCGAGGGTGCTAAGCATCGTGTGGTGGTCTTGACTGATCACAAAAATCTGATGTATCTCGAGTCTGCTAAACGCCTGAATCCTAGACAGGCCCGCTGGTCATTGTTTTTCTCCCGATTTGACTTTGTTGTCTCGTATTTACCAGGTTCAAAGAATGTGAAGGCCGATGCTCTTTCCAGGAGCTTTGTGCCTGATGCTCCTGGAGTCGCTGAACCTGTTGGTATTCTTAAGGATGGTATTATCTTGTCAGCTATTTCTCCTGATCTGCGACGTGTGTTGCAGAGATTTCAGGCTGATAGGCCTGATTCTTGTCCACCTGACAGACTGTTTGTGCCTGATAAGTGGACCAGCAGAGTCATTTCCGAGGTTCATTCCTCGGTGTTGGCAGGTCACCCAGGAATTTTTGGCACCAGAGATCTGGTGGCCAGATCCTTTTGGTGGCCTTCCTTGTCTAGGGATGTGCGGTCATTTGTACAGTCCTGTGGGACTTGTGCTCGAGCTAAGCCTTGCTGTTCTCGTGCCAGCGGGTTGCTCTTGCCCTTGCCTGTCCCTAAGAGACCTTGGACACATATCTCCATGGATTTCATTTCTGATCTTCCGGTGTCTCAGGGCATGTCTGTTATCTGGGTGATATGTGATCGCTTCTCCAAGATGGTCCATTTGGTTCCTTTGCCTAAACTGCCTTCCTCTTCCGATCTGGTTCCTGTGTTTTTCCAGAACGTGGTTCGTTTGCACGGCATCCCTGAGAATATTGTGTCAGACAGAGGATCCCAGTTCGTTTCCAGATTCTGGCGATCCTTTTGTAGTAGGATGGGCATTGACTTGTCGTTTTCGTCTGCTTTCCATCCTCAGACTAATGGACAGACGGAGCGAACTAATCAGACTTTGGAGGCTTATTTGAGGTGTTTTGTCTCTGCTGATCAGGACGATTGGGTGACCTTCTTGCCGTTAGCTGAGTTTGCCCTTAATAATCGGGCTAGTTCCGCCACCTTGGTTTCGCCGTTTTTCTGCAACTCTGGTTTCCACCCTCGTTTTTCTTCGGGTCAAGTGGAACCTTCTGACTGCCCTGGGGTGGATTCTGTGGTGGATAGGTTGCAGCGGATCTGGAATCTTGTGGTGGACAACTTGAAGTTGTCACAGGAGAGGGCTCAGCGCTTTGCCAACCGCCGCCGCGGTGTGGGTCCCCGACTACGTGTTGGGGATTTGGTGTGGCTTTCTTCCCGCTTTGTTCCTATGAAGGTTTCCTCTCCCAAATTTAAACCTCGTTTTATTGGTCCTTACAAGATATTGGAAATTCTTAATCCTGTATCCTTTCGCCTGGATCTACCTGTGTCGTTTGCTATCCACAACGTGTTTCATAGGTCCTTGTTGCGGCGGTACGTTGTGCCTGTGGTTCCTTCTGCTGAGCCTCCTGCTCCGGTGTTGGTTGAGGGCGAGTTGGAGTACGTGGTGGAGAAGATCTTGGATTCTCGTCTCTCCAGGCGGAGGCTTCAGTACTTGGTCAAGTGGAAGGGCTATGGTTAGGAAGATAATTCCTGGGTGGTCGCCTCTGATGTTCATGCGGCCGATTTAGTTCGTGCCTTTCACGCCGCTCATCCTGATCACCCTGGTGGTCGTGGTGAGGGTTCGGTGACCCCTCACTAAGGGGGGGTACTGTTGTGATTTTGCTTTTTGCTCCCTCTAGTGGTCATTAGTGATTTGACTCTGGAGCGTCTGTCTTTTCCTATATCCTCACCTGGGCCGTTAGTTCAGGGGCGTTGCTATATAAGCTCCCTGGACCTTCAGTTCAATGCCTGGCATCGTTGAAATCAGAGCTAATCTGTTGTGCTCTTGTCCTCTGATCCTGGTTCCTGTTTTTCAAGCTAAGTCTGTTTCTTTGCTTTTTGCTTTTGTTTTGTTTGGTATTTTTGTCCAGCTTGTTCCTATCTGTATCCTGACCTTTGCTGGAAGCTCTAGGGGGCTGGTGTTCTCCCCCCGGACCGTTAGACGGTTCGGGGGTTCTTGAATCTCCAGCGTGGATTTTTATAGGGTTTTTGTTGACCAGATAAGTTATCTTGCTATATTCTGCTATTAGTAAGCTGGCCTCTCTTTGCTGAACCTGGTTCATTTCTGTGTTTGTCATTTCCTCTTACCTCACCGTTATTATTTGTGGGGGGCTTGTATCTTGCTTTGGGGTCCCTTTCTCTGGAGGCAAGAGAGGTCTTTGTTTTCTTCTCCTAGTGGTAGTTAGATTCTCCGGCTGGCGCGAGTCATCTAGCGATCACCGTAGGCATGATCCCCGGCTACTTCTAGTGTTGGCGTTAGGAGTAGCTATTTGGTCAACCCAGTTACCACAGCCCTATGAGCTGGATTTTTGAATCTCGCAGACTTACACGTTCCTCTGAGACCCTGTCCACTGGGGTCATAACAGCTAACCGCCAGCGTCGGGTTGGTTCTCGCCTTCGTGTTGGGGACTTGGTGTGGTTGTCTTCCCGTTTTGTCCCAATGAGAGTTTCTTCTCCTAAATTTAAGCCTCGGTTCATCGGTCCCTATAGGATTTTGGAGATTATTAACCCTGTTTCCTGTCGTTTGGACCTCCCGGCATCTTTCGCTATCCATAATGTGTTCCATCGGTCGTTGTTGCGGAGATACGAGGTGCCGGTGGTTCCTTCTGCTGAGCCTCCTGCTCCTGTGCTGGTTGAGGGTGAATTGGAGTACGTTATAGAGAAGATCTTGGACTCCCGTGTTTCCAGGCGGAGACTCCAGTATCTGGTTAAATGGAAGGGCTATGGTCAGGAAGATAATTCTTGGGTAACTGCCTCTGATGTTCATGCCTCGGATTTGGTTCGTGCCTTTCATAGGGCTCATCCAGGTTGCCCTGGCGGTTCTTGTGAGGGTTCGGTGCCCCCTCCTTAAGGGGGGGGTACTGTTGTGATCCGCTTTTTGGGCTCCCCTAGTGGTGGCTGGTGGTACTGGAGACTTGTGTGTTCTTTTCTGCCGCAGCTCACCTGCTTCCATCAGTTTTGGGAGTTCCCTATTTAGCCTTGCTCTCCAGTCACTTCCTTGCCGGTCATCATTGTAACCTGAGTCTTTCAGTTGCATGTTCCTGCTACCAGTCTGCTGATCAGCTAAGTGGACTCTTGTCCTTTTTGACCTGTATTTTTTGTCCAGTTTACAGTTTGTCATTTCCTGTTACTGGAAGCTCTTGTGGACTGAAATTGCCACTCCTGTGTCATGAGTTGACACAGGAGTCTTAAAGTAATTTCAGGATGGGTTTTTGAAAGGGTTTTTCAGCTGACCGTGAAGTCCTCTTTTGTATGCTTCCTCTATCTAGTAAGTGGACCTCGCTTTGCTAAATCTACCTTCATACTGTGTATGTCTTTTCCTCTGAACTCACCGTTAATATATGTGGGGGCTACTATCATCTTTGGGGAATTTCACTAGAGGTAAGCCAGGTCTGTTCCTTCCTCTTCCAGGCGTAGTTAGTTCTCCGGCTGGCGCATGGCATCTAGGCAGCCGTAGGAATGCTTCCTGGCTACTGTTAGTTGTGTGGTAGATTTAGGTCACGGTCAGCTTGAGTTTCCATCACCCGAGGGCCAGTTTGTTATTTTGTGTTTCTGATGTTCCCATGCCATTGGGGAATCATGACACTGTCCACTGCCATGTCTCTTCCTTCAGCTTCGCCTATGGTGGCATGCGTCCTGCGTACCCTATCTTTAACATTAGGTACGCAGGCCATGCGGATGTATGCGGATGCCTCCCCATGCGTCATGTTCCCCGGCACCGTGTGCTGAAGACAACTCATCATTCTCCCCCTGCTCTGCCGGCGATCAGAATGAGCAGGAGAGAATGATGAGAGTTTTATTCAATTGATAGCAATGACAAAAAATCCAGCATGGATTCCCCTGCATTTTCTATAACCAGCCAGGCAAAACTCACAGCTCGGGGCTGCAACCCTCCGCTGTCAGCTTCAGCAAGGCTGGTTATCAAGAATAGAGGGATCCCCACGCCGTATTTTTAATTTTTTTTAAATAAACAATTAAAGAAAACAGTGTGGGGTCCCCTCCATTTTTTTACAACAAGCCTTGCTAAAACAGACAGTTGGGGGCTAGTATTCTCAGGCTGGCAAGGGGCCATGGATATTGACCTTTCCAGCCTAAAACTATCAGCCCGCAGCTGTCCATAAAAGGCGCATCTATTAGACTTTCTCACCATGATCTGGGGTGAAGTCACTGAGATTGTACTGCGGTGACCTCATCAGTGACTTTTTCGCACAGTGCTTAGGTCACCGCAGTTCAGCCCGGCTGGAAATCTAGCCTCACTGACCAGCAGTAACCTCTATGACGTCACCACTAGTCACTGAGGCTGCATTCAGAGCAGCTCATTCACAAGTGGTTCTCAGCCTGAACGGTCGCATCTTGGCACCGTCCAGGTTGAAATCTATTCAGCCCCCAGATATGGAACAGAAAGAGGGGTGAGGGAAATGGTTGTTTATTTTTGTTTTCTTACAGAAGACGAGGGATTCAGTGGAGTTAGGCATTAAGTGGGAATAACTGTGTTTGTTATTTTAAAATAAAAGTGGAAAACTGTGTCCTGTTTTATTTCCAATAAAAGACTTTATTCTGGCTGTGTCTTTAATTACCATATAACTCTAGTATTAGTAATGGATAGGTGTCTTATAGATGCCTCTCCATTACTAACTCGTGGGTTTGATGTAACCTGACAATACAAAGGTGACATCAACACCACAAATATGAACCCCACTTGCCACCACAACAGGGCAAGTGGGAAGAGCAGGGCAAAGCGCCAGAATTGGTGCATCTAATAGATGACTCGTTTCTGGGTGGCTGTGGACTATTTTTAGGCTGGGAGGGTTAATATCCATGGCCCCTTACCAGCCTGAGAATACCAGCCCCCAGCTGTCTGCTTTATCAGGTGTATATCGAATGAGAAATGAGCCAGACCTACAGGGTTGATAAGGTCCAGGTTCACTTGGGCTAGTGAAAAGGGCCTCTCTGCCTGTTAGAGTTGTGGTCACCGGTGGTGCCACATCAGTGACAGCATGGGCCACCTTCTCTCACTCCCTGTACTGTCCTGGGCTTGTGTTGACAGGGTGGGCTATGTAAAACTGTGCCATGCTGACCTTATGTGCCCCTAGGGGGTGCGAAACATCATGTTGGTACATGAGAGGAGGCCTTACTGAGTGATCCTGCTGTCGTAATATTGACATCAGACAGAGTGACGAGGTGTGGCACCTGCAATGTTTTCATCACAAGTGGCAGCAGTGGGATTGACATAATAGTGTGTGTGAGTGTGTGACTCATACTCCCAGACCTAGTAAAGACTAACAGCTGTAGCTTTTTGCCACTGGGGTCTTATTATGTTGTATGGGGACCACAATAGAGGACATCATACTATACAACGGAAACACAATTGGGGATATTTTACTGTAAGGAGGACACATTGCTAGACATTTTACTGGATGGTTCCCAACAATGAGTGGCATTATGTGGTATAGGGAATATTATTACTGGATTGGTGTCAGATTGGAAAACATTAGTACAGTATGGTGGCTAGATTTGTGGATATTAAAACTGTATAAGGGCCAGAATAGGTGACATTATTACTCGTTTGCACCACAAAGGGGGATTCTATTAATGTATTTGGACACAATGAGACATTGTAGGCATTGTAGTTCCATACACTAACAATGAGAAGATTTTCACGGTGCTAACGGTGATGTCATTGAGGTCACCACAGATCATGGTCCCTGCTCACGGTAAACTGCCCTTGGGAACGCTGCTTCAGTGACTGGTGGTTACCTCTATGATGTCACTGCTAGTTACTGAAGCTGCAATCGCAGCATCTCTTGTGTCCAGATTTTCAGCATGGATGGTAGCAACACGCTACCTTGCAGTTTGTAAGCCAGATGTCGCAAAGAAGGATTACAGCGTGGGACAGAATGCATTATCTTTACGTTGTACGGGAAAGTGATATGATTGTTTATTTAGTTATTTTTATTCTTTGTAGGGGACATGGGCTTTGATAGATTAGGTGCAAATGTGAGTACAACATTTTGTTTGTTTTTAAATAAATGGGTAGAACAGGATGTTTTGTTTTATTTCAAATAAAGGATTTTATTCTTGCTGTGTGTTTATTTCAAAAACTTACTATGGGGTTAGTCACTGTGTAATAGCATAATCACAAGACAGGGAGGGGTTAAATATTCAAGTATTTTACCTCTAATGAAAAAGATGAATCTTCTCATTATGGATAGCAGAGAGAACAGCATACTATACTAATCCATTGAACAAAATCTAATATACTAATACACAAGTAATGCCACATACAACAACCAAACACTGTTACTCCATGACAAGGCCACAAAATAAAACCACATAGCAAACAATAATTTCTACCATACTGATCATTCACAAAAACATCAGCATTAACATTAATATTATAACCAATGACAGTTATATACAGAAGCTCTGTAGATAGTATACTGTACAGTGTATAATGTAAAAATCCGATAAGAAAAATTGTACACAAGAACCAATAATGTAAAAAAGTATACATTTTATTGAAAAAGAAAAAACAAAAATACAAACATAATGGATATTAAAAAGTGGGAAACCAAAATTTGGCAAAGGAACCCACCATGCTATCAACAGAGGTACTATAAAAAAACTAAACAAACTAATGTAATGCACATGATTAAACATCAAGCACCAAAATGTAAAAATATATAATACAAAATTAGTATATCTTTAGACGTAAAAGTACTTCATCAAAGAGTTCCAATAGTGATGTGCAAATAGTTACCTCTGGTGGGTGCCAACAGCCTTCTTCTGGTATAATGTAAGTATACAGATACAGTGGATACAGCTAATATATAGACCCCTTTAAATTTTTCACTCTTTGTTTCATTGCAGCCATTTGGTAAATTCAAAGAAGTTAATTTTTTTCTCATTAATGTACACTCTGCACCCTATCTTGACTGAAAAAAACAATGTAGAATGTTTGCAAATTTATTAAAAAAGAAAAACTGAAATATCACATGGTCATAAGTATTCAGACCCTTTTCTCAGACACTCATGTTTAAGTCACATGCTGTCCATTTCCTTGTGATCCTCCTTCAGATGGTTCTACTCCTTTATTAGAGTACAGCTGTGTTTAATTAAACTGATAGGACTTGATTTGGAAAGGCACACACCTGTGTATATAAGACCTCACAGCACCCAGTGCATGTAAGACCAAATGAGAATCATGAGGTCAAAGGAACTGGCCAAGGAGCTCAGAGACAGAATTGTGGCAAGGCACAGATCTGGTCAAGGTTACAAAAGAATGTCTGCAGTACTCAAGGTTCCTAAGGACACAGTGCCTCCATAATCCTTAAATGGAAGACGTTTGGACCACCAGAAGTCTTCCTAGACCTGGCCATCCAGCCAAACTGAGCAATCATGGGAGAAGAGCCTTGGTGAGAGAGGTAAAGAAGAACCCCAAGATCACTGTGGCTGAGCTCCACCAGGGGTGGATTATAAGAGGGTCAATATGGGCGGTAGCCCAGGGCCCAGTGGTGTGGGGGGGCCCTGGGCTACCGCACAGATTGACCGCCCGAGTACTGTGAATGCCCGCCGCCGCCGGCATTTATGTGCCCCCAGACCCGGTGGGCAGAGAGAGGGGGCCGGCATCGGGCCCCTTCTCATCTGCTCACCAGGCCCCTTCCGGCGCTGCGGCAGTTAACAACAGCCGCCAGCCAATTGGAGGCTGGCAGCTGAAGTCGGCCGCAGCGCACACGTCGCCGGCGTCTGACGTCATTGTCAGTCGCCGGCGAGTGTGCGCTGCTGGAGGGAGCTGCTTGCCGTTGGAGCGCTGGTCAGGTGAGGATAATTTTTTATTTTTTTTTGCGAACGGCAATGCTGAAGACACTGGGGGCAATGCTGGAGGCACTGGGGGCAATGCTGGGGGCAATGCTGGAGGCACTGGGGCAATGCTGGAGACACTGGGGCAGATTGCTGGACACTGGGGGTAATGCTGGAGACACTGGGGCAGATTGCTGGACACTGGGGGCAATGCTGGAGACACTGGGGGCAATGCTGGAGACACTGGGGGCAATGCTGGAGACACTGGGGCAGATTGCTGGAGACACTGGGGGCAATGCTGGAGACACTGGGGCAGATTGCTGGAGACACTGGGGGCAATGCTGGAGACACTGGGTGTTGTGAATTTACCTTTTTGGCTCCCTCTAGTGGTTACTAGTGATTTGACTCTGGGAATGTCTGCCATCCCTTGTATGCTCACCTGGGTCGTTAGGTCAGGGGTGTTGCTATATAAGCTCCCTGGACCTTCAGTTCAATGCCTGGCAACGTTGTAATCAGAGCTAATCTGTTGTGCTCTTGTCTACTGATCCTGGTTCCTGCTAGATTAAGCTAAGTCTGCTTTCTTGCTTTTTGCTATTTGTTTTTGTTTGCTTTTTTGTCCAGCTTGTACATATCTGTATCCTTACCTTGCTGGAAGCTCTAGGGAGGCTGGAGTTCTCCCCCCGGGCCGTTAGACGGTTCGGGGGTTCTTGAATTTCCAGTGTGGATTTTTGATAGGGTTTTTGTTGACCATATAAGTTATCTTACTACATTCTGCTATTAGTAAGTGGGCCTCTCTTTGCTAAACCTAGTTCATCTCTGTGTTTGTCATTTCCTCTTACCTCACCGTTATTATTTGTGGGGGGCTTGTATCCAACTTTTGGGGTCTATTCTCTGGAGGCAAGAGAGGTCTTTGTTTTCCTCTTCTAGGGGTAGTTAGTCCTCCGGCTGGCGCGAGACATCTAGCGACCAACGTAGGCATGTTCCCCGGCTACTTCTAGTGTTGGCGTTAGGAGTAGATATATGGTCAACCCAGTTACCACTGCCCTATGAGCTGGATTTTTGTACTTCGCAGACTTACTTGTTCCTCTGAGACCCTCGCCATTGGGGTCATAACAGTTTGCCAGGCCAGTATTAAATGTTAAATGCATTGCAGAAGCGGGATTATAAGAAAGGAAATTCTGAGTTTTTTTTTCTCTTTCTCATTTTTTTTTCTTTTCCCCTTTACCTCTGAGTGGCTTGTGTTTGCTGCAGACATGAATGTCCAGACCTTGATTACAGGTGTGGACCAGCTTACTGCTCATGTGCAGGGCATACAAGATTATGTTTTCAGAAATCCTATGTCAGAACCTAAGATACCGATTCCTGAACTGTTTTCCGGAGACCGATTTAAATTTAGAAATTTCAGGAATAATTGTAAATTGTTTTTGTCCCTGAGACCCTGTTCATCTGGAGACTCCGCTCAGCAAGTGAAAATTGTTATTTCTTTCTTACGGGGCGACCCTCAGGATTGGGCCTTCTCGCTGGCGCCAGGAGATCCGGCATTGGCTGATATTGATGCGTTTTTTCTGGCGCTCGGTTTGCTTTATGAGGAACCCAATCTTGAGATTCAGGCAGAAAAAGCCTTGCTGGCTATGTCTCAGGGCCAGGACGAGGCTGAAGTGTATTGCCAAAAATTTCGGAAATGGTCCGTGCTGACCCAGTGGAACGAGTGTGCATTGGCTGCAAATTTTAGAAATGGCCTTTCTGAAGCCATTAAGAATGTGATGGTGGGTTTTCCCATTCCCACAGGTCTGAATGATTCCATGGCCCTGGCAATTCAAATCGACCGGCGGTTGCGGGAGCGCAAAACCGCAAATTCCCTCATGGTGTTGTCTGAACAGGCACCTGATTTAATGCAATGTGATAGAATCCTGACTAGAAATGAGCGGAAAATTCATAGACGCCAGAATGGCTTGTGTTACTACTGTGGTGATTCTACACATGTTATCTCAGCATGCTCTAAACGTCTTACTAGGGTTGTTAGTCCTGTCGCCATTGGTAATTTGCAACCTAAATTTATTCATCTGTAACTTTGATTTGCTCACTGTCATCGTATCCTGTCATGGCGTTTGTAGACTCAGGTGCTGCCCTGAGTCTGATGGATCTGTCATTTGCCAAGCGCTGCGGTTTTGTTCTGGAGCCATTAGAAAATCCTATCCCTCTTAGGGGTATTGATGCTACGCCTTTGGCAAAAAATAAACCGCAGTTTTGGACACAGGTTACCATGTGCATGACTCCCGAACATCGGGAGGTGATACGTTTTCTTGTTCTGCATAAGATGCATGATTTGGTTGTTTTGGGTTTGCCATGGTTACAGACTCATAATCCAGTCTTGGACTGGAAGGCAATGTCGGTGTCAAGTTGGGGCTGCCATGGAATTCATGGAGATTCCCTGCCCTTGTCTATTGCTTCTTCTACGCCCTCGGAAGTTCCGGCGTATTTGTCTGATTATCAGGATGTCTTCATCGAGTCTAAGTCCAGTGCACTGCCTCCTCATAGGGAATGTGACTGTGCAATAGATTTGATTCCTGGCAGTAAGTTTCCTAAGGGGAGACTGTTTAATTTGTCGGTACCTGAACATACCGCGATGCGTTCATATATCAAGGAGTCTCTTGAGAAGGGGCATATCCGTCCTTCTTCTTCCCCTCTTGTTGCGGGATTCTTTTTTGTGGCCAAAAAGGACGGATCTTTGAGGCCTTGTATTGACTATCGGCTTTTAAACAAGATCACTGTCAAATTTCAGTATCCTTTGCCACTGTTGTCAGACTTGTTTGCCCGGATTAAAGGTGCCAAGTGGTTCACCAAGATAGACCTTCGTGGTGCGTACAACCTTGTGCGCATTAAGCAAGGCGATGAATGGAAAACCGCATTCAATACGCCCGAAGGTCATTTTGAGTACTTGGTGATGCCATTTGGGCTCCCTAATGCACCTTCAGTTTTTCAGTCCTTCATGCATGACATTTTCCGGAAGTATCTGGATAAATTTTTGATTGTTTATCTGGATGATATTCTGTTTTTTTCTGATGATTGGGACTCGCATGTGGAGCAGGTCAGGATGGTTTTTAAGATTTTGCGTGAAAATTCTTTGTTTGTTAAAGGCTCAAAGTGTCTCTTTGGTGTACAGAGGGTTCCCTTTTTGGGGTTCATTTTTTCCCCTTCTGCTGTGGAGATGGACCCAGTCAAGGTCCGAGCTATTCATGATTGGACTCAACCCTCGTCAGTTAAGAGTCTTCAGAAGTTCTTGGGTTTTGCTAACTTCTACCGTCGATTTATCACAAATTTTTCTAGCGTTGTTAAACCATTGACGGATATGACCAAGAAAGGCTCTGATGTAGCTAACTGGGCTCCTGCTGCCGTGGAGGCTTTCCAGGAGTTGAAACGCCGGTTTACTTCGGCGCCTGTTTTGTGCCAACCTGACACCTCACTTCCCTTTCAGGTGGAGGTGGATGCTTCGGAGATTGGGGCAGGGGCCGTTTTGTCGCAGAGAGGCCCTGGTTGCTCTACTATGAGACCTTGTGCCTTTTTCTCCAGGAAGTTTTCGCCGGCAGAGCGAAATTATGATGTGGGCAATCGGGAGTTGTTGGCCATGAAGTGGGCATTTGAGGAGTGGCGTCATTGGCTCGAGGGTGCTAAGCATCGTGTGGTGGTTTTGACTGATCACAAAAATCTGATGTATCTCGAGTCTGCTAAACGCCTGAATCCTAGACAGGCCCGCTGGTCATTGTTTTTCTCCCGTTTTGACTTTGTGGTCTCATATTTACCAGGTTCTAAGAATGTGAAGGCCGATGCTCTGTCTAGGAGCTTTGTGCCTGATGCTCCTGGAGTCGCTGAACCTGTGGGTATTCTCAAGGAAGGAGTTATCTTGTCAGCTATTTCTCCTGATCTGCGGCGTGTGTTGCAGAGATTTCAGGCTGGTAGGCCTGACTCTTGTCCATCTGACAGATTGTTTGTGCCTGCTAAATGGACCAGCAGAGTCATTTCCGAGGTTCATTCCTCAGTGTTGGCAGGGCACCCGGGAATTTTTGGCACCAGAGAACTGGTGGCCAGGTCCTTTTGGTGGCCTTCCTTGTCAAGGGATGTGCGGTCATTTGTGCAGTCCTGTGGAACTTGTGCTCGAGCTAAGCCTTGCTGTTCTCGTGCCAGCGGGTTGCTCTTGCCCTTGCCTGTTCCGAAGAGACCTTGGACACACATCTCTATGGATTTCATTTCTGATCTTCCGGTGTCTCAGGGCATGTCTGTCATCTGGGTGATATGTGATCGTTTCTCCAAGATGGTCCATTTGGTTCCTTTGCCTAAGCTGCCCTCCTCTTCTGATCTGGTTCCTGTGTTCTTCCAGAACGTGGTTCGTTTGCACGGCATTCCTGAGAATATTGTGTCGGACAGAGGATCCCAGTTTGTTTCCAGGTTCTGGCGATCCTTTTGTGGTAGGATGGGCATTGATTTGTCAACGGACAAACGGAGCGAACTAATCAGACTCTGGAGGCTTATTTGAGGTGTTTTGTCTCTTCTGATCAGGATGATTGGGTGACCTTCTTGCCGTTGGCTGAATTTGCCCTTAATAATCGGGCTAGTTCCGCCACCTTGGTTTCGCCATTTTTCTGCAACTCTGGTTTCCATCCTCGTTTTTCCTCGAGACATGTGGAGCCTTCTGACTGTCCTGGGGTGGATTCTGTGGTGGATAGGTTGCAGCGGATCTGGAGTCATGTGGTGGACAACTTGAAGTTGTCACAGGAGAAGGCTCAGCGTTTTGACAACCGCCGCCGCGGTGTGGGTCCCTGACTTCGCGTTGGGGATTTGGTATGGCTGTCTTCTCGATTTGTTCCTATGAAGGTCTCCTCTCCCAAATTTAAGCCTCGCTTCATTGGTCCTTACAAGATATTGGAAATCCTTAATCCTGTATCCTTTCACCTGGATCTTCCGGTGTCGTTTGCCATTCACAACGTATTTCATAGGTCCTTGTTGCGGCGGTACGTTGTGCCTGTGGTCCCTTCTGCTGAGCCTCCTGCTCCGGTGTTGGTTGAGGGCGAGTTGGAGTATGTGGTGGAGAAGATCTTAGATTCTCGTCTCTCCAGGCGGAGGCTTCAGTACCTGGTCAAGTGGAAGGGCTATGGTCAGGAGGATAATTCCTGGGTGGTCGCCTCTGATGTGCATGCGGCCGATTTGGTTCGTGCCTTTCACACCGCTCTGTTGTGAATTTGCTTTTTGCTCCCTCTGGTGGTTACTAGTTTTTTGACTCTGGTTTTTCTGTCATTCCCTTTATCCGCACCTGGGTCGTTAGTTAGGGGTGTTGCTATATGAGCTCCCTGGACCTTCAGTTCTATGCCTGGCAACGTAGTTATCAGAGCTAGTCTGCTGTGCTCTTGTCTACTGATCCTGGTTCCAGTTATTTCAGCTAAGTCTGCTTTTTGCTTTTTGCTATTTGTTTTGGTTTTGTATTTTTGTCCAGCTTGTTCCAAATCTATATCCTGACCTTTGCTGGAAGCTCTAGGGGGCTGGTGTTCTCCCCCCGGACCGTTAGACGGTTCGGGGGTTCTTGAATTTCCAGTGTGGATTTTGATAGGGTTTTTGTTGACCATATAAGTTACCTTTCTTTATTCTGCTATCAGTAAGCGGGCCTCTCTGTGCTAAACCTGGTTAATTTCTGTGTTTGTCATTTCCTCTTACCTCACCGTTATTATTTGTGGGGGGCTTCTATCCAGCTTTGGGGTCCCCTTCTCTGGAGGCAAGAAAGGTCTTTTGTTTTCCTCTACTAGGGGTAGCTAGATTCTCCGGCTGGAGCGTGTCATCTAGAATCAACGTAGGAATGATCCCCGGCTACTTCTAGTGTTGGCGTTAGGAGTAGATATATGGTCAACCCAGTTACCACTGCCCTATGAGCTGGATTTTTGTATTCTGCAGACTTCCACGTACCTCTGAGACCCTCGCCATTGGGGTCATAACAGTTTGCCAGGCCAGTATTAAATGTTTAATGCATTGCAGAAGAGGGATTATAAGAAAGAAGATTCTGAGTTTTTTTTTTTTTTTTTTCTTCTTCCCCTTTACCTCAGAGTGGCTATGCTTGCTGCAGACATGAATGTCCAGACCTTGATTACAAGTGTGGACCAGCTGGCTACTCGTGTGCAGGGCATACAAGACTATGTTATCAGAAATCCTAGGTCAGAACCTAAAATACCGATTCCTGAACTGTTTTCCGGAGACAGGTTTAAGTTTAGGAATTTCGTGAATAATTGTAAATTGTTTTTGTCCCTTAGACCCTGTTCATCTGGAGACTCTGCTCAGCAAGTAAAAATTGTTATTTCGTTCTTACGGGGCGACCCTCAGGATTGGGCTTTTTCGCTGGCGCCAGGAGATCCGGCATTGGCTGATATTAATGCGTTTTTTCTGGCGCTCGGTTTACTTTATGAGGAACCCAATCTTGAGATTCAGGCAGAAAAGGCCTTGCTGGCTATGTCTCAGGGGCAGGACGAGGCTGAAGTGTATTGCCAAAAATTTCGGAAATGGTCCGTGCTGACACATTGGAACGAGTGTGCTCTGGCCGCTAATTTTAGAAATGGCCTTTCTGAAGCCATTAAGAATGTTATGGTGGGTTTTCCCATTCCCACAGGTCTGAATGATACTATGGCACTGGCTATTCAAATTGACCGGCGGTTGCGGGAGCGCAAAACCGCAAATTCCCTCATGGTGTTGTCTGAACAGACACCTAATTCGGTGCAATGTGATAGAAAAACCGCAAATTCCCTCATGGTGTTGTCTGAACAGACACCTGATTTAATGCAATGTGATAGAATCTTGACTAGAAATGAGCGGAAAATTCATAGACGCCGGAATGGCTTGTGCTACTACTGTGGTGATTCTACACATGTTATCTCAGCATGCTCTAAACGTATAGCTAAGGTTGTTAGTCCTGTCACCGTTGGTAATTTGCAACCTAAATTTATTCTGTCTGTAACTTTGATTTGCTCACTGTCGTCTTATCCTGTCATGGCGTTTGTAGATTCAGGTGCTGCCCTGAGTCTTATGGATCTGTCATTTGCTAAGCACTGTGGTTTTACTCTTGAACCATTAGAAAATCCTATTCCTCTTAGGGGTATTGATGCTACGCCATTGGCAGCAAATAAACCGCAGTATTGGACACAGGTTACCATGTGCATGACTCCTGAACACCGCGAGGTGATACGTTTCCTGGTTTTACATAAAATGCATGATTTGGTTGTTTTAGGGCTGCCATGGTTACAGACCCATAATCCAGTCCTGGACTGGAAGGCTATGTCAGTCTCAAGTTGGGGCTGTCGGGGTATTCATGGGGATTCCCTGCCTGTGTCTATTGCTTCTTCTACGCCTTCGGAAGTTCCGGAGTATTTGTCTCATTATCAGGATGTCTTCAGTGAGTCTGAGTCCAGTGCACTGCCTCCTCATAGGGACTGTGACTGTGCTATAGATTTGATCCCAGGCAGTAAATTTCCTAAGGGAAGACTGTTTAATCTGTCGGTACCTGAACATACCGCTATGCGTTCATATATCAAGGAGTCTCTGGAGAAAGGACATATTCGTCCGTCTTCTTCCCCTCTGGGTGCGGGATTCTTTTTTGTGGCAAAAAAGGACGGATCTTTGAGACCTTGTATTGATTATCGGCTTTTAAATAAGATCACTGTCAAATTTCAGTATCCTTTACCGCTGTTGTCTGACTTGTTTGCCCGGATTAAAGGTGCCAAGTGGTTCACCAAGATAGACCTTCGTGGTGCGTACAACCTTGTGCGCATTAAGCAAGGTGATGAATGGAAAACCGCATTCAATACGCCCGAAGGTCATTTTGAGTACTTGGTGATGCCTTTTGGGCTCTCCAATGCGCCTTCAGTTTTTCAGTCCTTTATGCATGACATTTTCCGGAAGTATCTGGATAAATTTTTGATTGTTTATCTGGATGATATTTTGGTTTTTTCTGATAATTGGGATTCGCATGTGGAGCAGGTCAGGTTGGTCTTTAAAATTTTGCGTGAAAATTCTTTGTTTGTCAAGGGCTCAAAGTGTCTCTTTGGTGTACAGAAGGTTCCCTTTTTGGGGTTCATTTTTTCCCCTTCTGCTGTGGAGATGGACCCAGTCAAGGTCCGAGCTATTCTTGATTGGACTCAGCCCTCGTCAGTTAAGAGTCTTCAGAAGTTCTTGGGTTTCGCTAACTTCTACCGTCGTTTTATCGCTAATTTTTCTAGCATTGTGAAACCTTTGACGGATATGACCAAGAAGGGCTCCGATGTAGCTAACTGGGCTCCTGCTGCCGTGGAGGCTTTCCAGGAGTTGAAACGCCGGTTTACTTCGGCGCCTGTGTTGTGCCAGCCCAATGTCTCACTTCCCTTTCAGGTTGAGGTGGATGCTTCAGAGATTGGAGCAGGGGCCGTTTTGTCGCAGAGAGGCCCTGGTTGCTCTGTTATGAAACCTTGTGCCTTTTTCTCTAGGAAGTTTTCGCCTGTCGAGCGAAATTATGATGTGGGCAATCGGGAGTTGTTGGCCATGAAATGGGCATTTGAGGAGTGGCGTCATTGGCTCGAGGGTGCTAAGCATCGTGTGGTGGTCTTGACTGATCACAAAAATCTGATGTATCTCGAGTCTGCTAAACGCCTTAATCCGAGACAGGCCCGCTGGTCATTGTTTTTCTCCCGCTTTGATTTTGTTGTCTCGTATTTACCAGGTTCAAAGAATGTGAAGGCCGATGCTCTTTCTAGGAGCTTTGTGCCTGATGCTCCTGGAGTCGCTGATCCTGTTGGTATTCTTAAAGATGGAGTTATCTTGTCAGCTATTTCTCCGGATCTGCGACGTGTGTTGCAGAGATTTCAGGCTGATAGGCCTGAGTTTTGTCCACCTGACAGACTGTTTGTCCCGGATAAATGGACCAGCAGAGTCATTTCCGAGGTTCATTCCTCGGTGTTGGCAGGTCACCCGGGAATTTTTGGCACCAGAGATCTGGTGGCCAGGTCCTTTTGGTGGCCTTCCTTGTCAAGGGATGTGCGGTCATTTGTGCAGTCCTGTGGGACTTGTGCTCGAGCTAAGCCTTGCTGTTCTCGTGCCAGCGGTTTGCTCTTGCCCTTGCCTGTCCCGAAGAGACCTTGGACACATATCTCCATGGATTTCATTTCTGATCTTCCGCTATCTCAGGGCATGTCTGTTATCTGGGTGATATGTGATCGCTTCTCAAAGATGGTCCATTTGGTTCCTTTGCCTAAGCTACCTTCCTCTTCCGATCTGGTTCCTGTGTTTTTCCAGAACGTGGTTCGTTTGCACGGCATCCCTGAGAATATTGTGTCAGACAGAGGATCCCAGTTCGTTTCCAGGTTCTGGCGATCCTTTTGTAGTAGGATGGGCATTGATTTGTCGTTTTCGTCTGCTTTCCATCCTCAGACTAATGGACAGACGGAGCGAACCAATCAGACTTTGGAGGCTTATTTGAGGTGTTTTGTCTCTGCTGATCAGGACGATTGGGTGACATTCTTGCTGTTGGCTGAGTTTGCCCTTAATAATCGGGCTAGTTCCGCCACCTTGGTTTCGCCTTTTTTCTGCAACTCTGGTTTCCATCCTCGTTTTTCTTCGGGTCATGTGGAGCCTTCTGACTGTCCTGGGGTGGATTCTGTGGTGGATAGGTTGCAGCGGATCTGGAATCATGTGGTGGACAACTTGAAGTTGTCACAGGAGAGGGCTCAGCGCTTTGCCAACCGCCGCCGCGGTGTGGGTCCCCGACTACGCGTTGGGGATTTGGTATGGCTTTCTTCCCGCTTTGTTCCTATGAAGGTCTCCTCTCCCAAATTTAAACCTCGTTTTATTGGGCCTTACAAGATATTGGAAATCCTTAATCCTGTATCTTTTCGTCTGGATCTTCCTGTGTCGTTTGCTATTCACAATGTATTTCATAGGTCCTTGTTGCGGCGGTACATTGTGCCTGTAGTTCCTTCTGCTGAGCCTCCTGCTCCGGTGTTGGTTGAGGGCGAGTTGGAGTACGTGGTGGAGAAGATCTTGGATTCTCGCCTCTCCAGGCGGAGGCTTCAGTACCTGGTCAAGTGGAAGGGCTATGGTCAGGAGGATAATTCCTGGGTGGTCGCCTCTGATGTTCATGCGGCCGATTTAGTTCGTGCCTTTCATGCCGCTCATCCTGATCACCCTGGTGGTCGTGGTGAGGGTTCGGTGACCCCTCACTAAGGGGGGGGTACTGTTGTGAATTTGCTTTTTGCTCCCTCTGGTGGTTACTAGTTTTTTGACTCTGGTTTTTCTGTCATTCCCTTTATCCGCACCTGGGTCGTTAGTTAGGGGTGTTGCTATATGAGCTCCCTGGACCTTCAGTTCTATGCCTGGCAACGTAGTTATCAGAGCTAGTCTGCTGTGCTCTTGTCTACTGATCCTGGTTCCAGTTATTTCAGCTAAGTCTGCTTTTTGCTTTTTGCTATTTGTTTTGGTTTTGTATTTTTGTCCAGCTTGTTCCAAATCTATATCCTGACCTTTGCTGGAAGCTCTAGGGGGCTGGTGTTCTCCCCCCGGACCGTTAGACGGTTCGGGGGTTCTTGAATTTCCAGTGTGGATTTTGATAGGGTTTTTGTTGACCATATAAGTTACCTTTCTTTATTCTGCTATCAGTAAGCGGGCCTCTCTGTGCTAAACCTGGTTAATTTCTGTGTTTGTCATTTCCTCTTACCTCACCGTTATTATTTGTGGGGGGCTTCTATCCAGCTTTGGGGTCCCCTTCTCTGGAGGCAAGAAAGGTCTTTTGTTTTCCTCTACTAGGGGTAGCTAGATTCTCCGGCTGGAGCGTGTCATCTAGAATCAACGTAGGAATGATCCCCGGCTACTTCTAGTGTTGGCGTTAGGAGTAGATATATGGTCAACCCAGTTACCACTGCCCTATGAGCTGGATTTTTGTATTCTGCAGACTTCCACGTACCTCTGAGACCCTCGCCATTGGGGTCATAACACCGCTCATCCTGATCGCCCTGGTGGTCTTGGTGAGGGTTCGGTGACCCCTCACTAAGGGGGGGGTACTGTTGTGAATTTACCTTTTTGGCTCCCTCTAGTGGTTACTAGTGATTTGACTCTGGGAATGTCTGCCATCCCTTGTATGCTCACCTGGGTCGTTAGGTCAGATTGGGGCAGATTGCTGGAGACACTGGGGGCAATTCTGGAGACACTGGGGCAGATTGCTGGACACTGGGGGCAATGCTGGAGACACTGGGGGCAATGCTGGAGACACTGGGGGCAATGCTGGAGACACTGGGGCAATGCTGGAGACACTGGGGCAATGCTGGAGACAGTGGGGCAGATTGCTGGACACTGGGGGCAATGCTGGAGACACTGGGGCAGATTGCTGGAGACACTGGGGCAGATTGCTGGAGACACTGGGGCAGATTGCTGGAGACACTGGGGCAATGCTGGAGACACTGGGGCAATCCTGGAGACACTAGGGCAGATTGCTGGAGACACTGGGGAAGATTGCTGAACACTGGGGGCAATGCTGGAGACTCTGGGGCAATGCTGGAGACACTGGGGCAGATTGCTGGACACTGGGGGCAATGCTGGAGACACTGGGGCAGATTGCTGGAGACACTGGGGCAGATTGCTGGAGACACTGGGGCAGATTGCTGGAGACACTGGGGCAATGCTGGAGACACTGGGGCAGATTGCTGGACACTGGGGCAATGCTGGAGATGCTGGGGCAGATTGCTGGACACTGGGGGCAATGCTGGAGACACTGGGGCAGATTGCTGGAGACACTGGGGCAGATTGCTGGAGACACTGGGGCAGATTGCTGGACACACTGGGGCAATCCTGGAGACACTGGGGCAGATTGCTGGAGACACTGGGGCATATTGCTGGAGACACTGGGGCAATGCTGGAGACACTGGGGCAATGTGTGGAGACACTGGGGCAATGCTGGACATACTGGGGCAGATTGCTGGACACACTGGTGGTAATATGCTGGACACACTGGGGCAGATTGCTGGACACACTGGGGGCAATGCTGGACACACTGGGGCAGATTGCTGGACACACTGGGGGTAATATGCTGGACACACTGGGGGTAATATGCTGGACACACTGGGGCAGATTGCTGGACACACTGGGGGCAGGACTGGAGGCATGGGCAGAATGTAGACACGGGGCAGAATGAAAGACATGGGGCAGGATTGGATCATGGGGCAGGATGGATACGATGGAGACAGATGGGGCAGGATGGGGAGATCATATGGTGTAGAATGGACACTCATGAGGGCAGGATGGGAGAACATATGGCTGGAGCCAGGAATGAGACACACGGGGCCAGGGTGGGGAATATTATTACCATAGGGGCTAATTAAGGGATATTATTACTGCAGTGATGTATTTATTTTATTTATTGAGTATGCTGTTTTAAATGGAAGGGGGGGCGGTCCTGTTACTGTGCAGAGTGACACTATATCGCCTTTTTTTCTCCATGTGGTGTAATGTAGAAGTTGTGAAAAATTAAGTAATGTGTTCTGCGAGCAGAGCTCGAGATAACTGTGTTATTTCTTGCAGAAACGAGTCCTGGCTGGAAGAAATGATGGCGGTCTGTGCTGGATGAAAGATGGAGGACTTCACCCAGAGACGTCACTGGTGAGTCAGTGTTACCTATACACTGACACTATACACTGTATACTATATACAGAGGTCCTGTGTACAATGTCACCAGTGATCACTGTATTACCTGTACACAGACACTGCATACTAAGTACAGATCTCCTGTGAATACTGGCACTTGTGATAGTATTGTGTTTTTTTTTTTTTAATTACTAATCAGTATTGTAGTATTCAGTCACTATGTGGTGGTAATATGTGGTCTGGAAATGGTGTTGTGGTATTTGTCCCTTGAATGTGCTATTTGGTCACCAAGTGGTGGTAATATGTGGTCTTGACATGGTGCGGTGGTATTTGTTCCTTGTATGTGATATTATTCGATCACTGTGGTTGTAATTTGGGATCTGGTCATGGCGCGGTGGTATTTGTTCCTTGTATGTGATGATATTGGTCAAAATATACCTAAATTGTATTGCAAATTTCAACAAATATTTAATAGGTTACAGTAGAGTAGGGCCCCGTCACATGACCCCCGTCACATGACCCCCGTCACATGACTGGGGGGGCCCACAGTGTCTGAACAGCCCGGGGCCCTGGCTACCCTTAATCCACCCCTGAGCTCCACAGATGCAGTAAGGAGATGGGAGAAAGTTCCACAAAGTCGACTATCACTGCAGCCCTCCACCAGTTGGGCCTTTATGGCAGAGTGGCCAGACTGAAGCCTCTCCTCAGTGCAAGACATATGAAAGCCCACATAGAGTTTTCTAAAAAACACATGACGGACTTGCAGACTAAGAGTAATAAGATTCTCTAGTCTGATGAGACGAAGATAGACCTTTTTGGTGATAATTCTAAGCGGTATGTGTGGAAAAAAGCAGGCACTGCTCATAACCTGCCCAATACAATTGCAACAGTGAAACATGGTGGTGGTAGCATCATGCTATGGGGGTGTTTTTCAGCTGCAGGGACAGGCGACTGGTTGCCATTATAGGAATCATGAATGTCGCCAAGTACAGAGATATCTGGATGAAAACCTCTTCCAAAGTGATCTGGACCTCAGACTTCGCCGAAGTTGCATCTTCCAACAAGACAATGACCCTAAGCACACAGCTAAAATAACAAAGGAGTGGTTTCAGAACAACTCTGTGACCATTCTTGACTGGCCCAGTCAGAGCCCTGACCTAAACCCAATTGAGCATCTCTGGAGAGACCTGAAAATGGCTGTCCACCAACGTTCACCATCCAACCTGAGGGAACTGGAGACGATCTGCAAGGAAGAATGGCAGAGGATCCCCAGGTGTGAAAAACTTGTTGCATCATTTCAAAGAAGACTCATGGCTGTACATGCTCAAAAGGGTGCTTCTACTCAATACTGAGCAAAGGGTCTGAAAACGTATGATCATTAGTGTTGAGCATGCCGATACCGCAAGTATCGGGTATCGGCCGATATTTGCTGTATCAGAATTCCGATACCGAGATCCGATACTTTTGTGGTATCGGGTATCGGTATCGAAACAACATTAATGTAAAAATGTGTAAAAGAGAGAATTAAAATAAAAAATATTGCTATACTCACCTCTCCGACGCAGCCTGCACCTTACCGAGGGAAGCGGCAGCGTTCTTTGTTTAAAATTCACAAACAGGGACATCTCAGAGGTAATATATTTTTTATATTACCTCTGAGATGTCCCTGTTTGTGTCTCCTCAGCAGAAATGTCCCCCTTTGTAGCCCCCACACAGTGCTAAACATTTGTCCTTTTTTGTGGCCTCTGTACAATAATAAAACTCCACATTGTGTCTTCATACTATTGTTGTAATGTCCATCTTTTTGCTCAAATTCAGCAGTAGTGCCTCCAGAAAAACTGTACCCATTTAGCAGTAACACATACCTTTTCTGCTCATACAGTATATAGTAATAGAATCCACCTTTTATGCCGTGATGCACTTGCAGCATCTAAAAATTGTGGCTGCATTGATTAATTATGAATGGGACCACAAGTTGGGTATTTTTAATGTATGGATCTACAATTTGAGAAATTATTAATGTCCTTCATAGTGTCCAAATACATAAAGTCCCCCCTTGTGTTTTGATACAGTATCAATGTCATCCATTCAGTTTTAATATCCTCAATCTAGCCACCATACTGTAATAATGTTTCCCAATCTGACAACAATACAGTAATAAAATCCCCTAAACCGCATAATGTCTCTCATTCTGGCCAGCATGCAGAGTAATGTCCCCATTATGGCCCACATAAAGTATAATGTCCCCCTCTTTTGTCATCATACCGTATAATGTCCCTCATTTTTGGGAACCAGCCAATAAAATGTCTAGCTATGTGTCCTCCATACAGTAAAATCTACAATCTCAAATTGTGCTTCTTTTATATCATATAATGTCCTCTATTGTTGTCCCCATACAACATAATGTTCCTTCTGTGGCACCTATACAGTATAATGTCCCCAATTTTGGCCATCCATACAGTGTAATGTCCCTTATTGTGACTCCCATGAAGTATAATATTCCCTTCTAGGGCCCCGTACAGTAAAGCATCCCTCATTGTGTTCCCCTTTCAGTATAATGCACGCCTCTGTGGCCTTCATATAGTATGATATCCCCTGTGCTATGATCTTTACATGGCAAATAAAGAAAATAACCATTCCTCACATGTCCCTGCTCCCACGAGGAACAGCTCTTTCTTCCTTCTCCATCTTTTGCTGCAAGCAGTGCAAAGCAATGACATTACTGTACCAACTGCAATGCCCTGATGTCACCCACTGCTGGTGCCCTTTGATAGTCCAGTGTCATGCACAGTTGTAGTGAAAAGCCAGTAAAAACCTGAGCACACAATTTACAGCTAATTACTTTCTCGTACAGTTTTGGGTTAAAAGAGGTTAATTGACTTCACTTACTGATATTTAAACTCTAATGTACACCCAAAAAATCTAAAAATCATTGGCGACATAATGGTTTCTATATTATTTTTTTTTTTGAAGAGATGAATGTACAAATATGCTATCATCAAGTTGTTAGACTACAGGAATATTGGCAATGCAACTCTAAAGTTTGTTTTTGTACAAATACATGGCAGCAACATGAAGATAAATATATTAGTCATTGAACAAACATTCCCCAATCATACCCAGCTTATGTGTATTTTATATCTGCTACCTCTTCAAACTACTGGTATCTTTCTCAACTGCTGTTTTTTAAGCTTTCTTTCATGTGCCCTCACATTTATTATAGCCAGGGGATGTTTTTCCTCATATTATTTCTGTGGATGTAATTTCAAAGACGCAACGACAGATTCTCTTTTCTTGCATGTCAGATAATATCAGAAAATAATTCCACAGGTAGGTCTTCACTTCAATCTCTGACTCCCATGGCCTGAGGCACTATTTCTATGGTACAGTTGGTGTATAGTGTAACTAATCATTTCTCTTTCCATGCACTTTATGTCTTTGGTAGGTGACTAGAAAGCATAGCTCACTACTAGTTTGTCTTTAAAACCTAAGGACCATGGAGGAAATGTGTTGATAGTTGAACATGTTGCTCGAAAACCATGTCCGCTACACCAATTTTCCAATTTCTAATTCCTAATTTGTTTGGTATGTGATAAAATAAGATTTCATTCCATGCAATATGCCAAAAGGGACGCTTTATTGCGAATATAACCATTTATTTCATGATACGGTTATAATTTGCTACCTGTCATTTTTATCTTTATGATCAAATTGAAGAAAATTTGTTTCTGAACCCTTTGGCAAGCTGACTTTTTGTTCATGTTATTTCAGAACTTCTAACAAAAAGTTTGTAAGAGGTTTTGCATCTAAAACTTAGCATTGGCCATGTAATGGAAAAAGTAAAAGCAGAACCCGAAGTGTGGAAATCATGTTTTTACCTACGGATATATATTTCTATCATGTTGCAGAAGCTAGTCTTGCAAACGTGACAACAAAAAGAGCAACTATACTGGTCTATTACAGTGGAATAAAGATGCCAAAGTAGCCAAGTGAAAAGCAATGTACCTTTAGCTAATAATGCAATAAATAAAGCAATAAATATATTCCTGTAGAATGTAAGCCCGCAAGGGCAGGGTCCTCGCCCCTCTGTATCAGTCTGTAATTGTTAGTTTGCTTACCGTAAGTGATATCTGTAATTTGTATGTAACCCCTTCTCATGTACAGCACCATGGAATCAATGGTGCTATATAAATAAATAAATAAATAAATAAATAAATAAATAAATAATAATAATATAACATGAGCAAATATGGAAGCAAGAATCAGTAGAAATTACCTTTAGTGGTCTTGGGAAAGCTTGTTCTGTGCTCCCACACCCAGTACAAGGAAGGAGAGCAGCGTGGTCTCTTGATGTTTGTGCAAGAATGTTAGCTTCACCCCTTTGAGATAAACAAAGTTTCATACCTCGTGTTTATCAATGCACAAAGCTTATGATTACTTACTAGAAGCTTCAACCACTCAATCACCTTCTCTTCAAGAGTTTGTGTTGTGATATGTTTCTTTCAAGATTTCTTAATTCCTTATCTTGCTTTTTAAAAATCATTTTTTTTTAAAGTTAGCATAATTTTTAATTTACTTTAATAATTAATAGTACAGATGAAAATATACAACTTTCAAATACATCTTATCAACAAATCCACAACTTTTATTTTGCTGGACTGATAATTCATGTTCAATATTCTCAATTGTTGGGTGACATCTGTTTTCAGCAAAGACAAATTTTCCGTTTGCTCAGAAAGGAGATGACAGTTGGAGCTCATAAAGTTCTACAAAGGATGGTAACTGACATTTCAGTATACCTTGCTGTAGAATGTCTAGCTCCTCTATAGATTTTTTAAATCACCAACTGTCACTTCGTATGTCAGTAACAGAGAAATCTGTCTTAGGCCCCTTCACACTTCCTGCTATCCATGTCCGTGTGTTCATGTGCAACATACGTGTGGCATCCGTGTGCCGTCTGTGTACTGCATTAGTGTGACATGTATCGGCAAAAAAGCAGTGCAGTTACCGCTGGTCACAGGAGCTGGATGCTGAACGCAGCTCTCATCATTGTTGCCTGGTCGCCCTGCGATCAGCAAGATCAGGCGACACTGATGAGACTTGAAGTCAGCACTGTCCGTCTGTGTATTGTGCATATTAAATAACTAATTAAAAAAATGATGTAGGGTTATCCTTAGTCTTTCGAACCAGCTGAGGGAAAGCTAACAGCTGGGAGCTGGTGTTAATATTCTGGGAAAGGGCCAATAGCCATAGCGTTTTCCAGGGTAGTACTAACAGATCCACAGCTGTTTGCTTAGCCTTTACTGGTTATTATAGGGGAGCCCCCATAAAAAAAATTATATGGCGTCCCCCTTAGGCTGCCATCACACTAGCAGTATTTGGTCAGAATTTTACATCAGTATTTGTAAGCCAAAACCAGGATAGGGTGATAAATGCAGAAGTGGTGCATATGTTTCTATTATACTTTTCCTCTGATAGTTCCACTCCTGGCTTACAAATACTGATGTAAAATACTGTCCAAATACTGCTAGTGTGACGGCAGCCTTATAATTACTAACCATCAAAGGATAAACAAACAGCTGCAAGCTGATATTAACAGGCTGGGAAGGTACCATGGATATTGGCCCTCTCCCAGACTAAGAACATCAGCCCTCAGCTGCCCCAGAAATGGCGCATCCGTAAGATGCCCCAATTCTGTCTCTTAAGGCCCCGTCTCACTTAGCGACGCTAAAGTGATCCCGACAACGATACGACCTTCAGGGATCGTTGCTGCGTCGCTATGTGGTCGCTGGTGAGATGTCAAACAGTGAGATCTTCCAACGATCGCAGCTGCGATCTCACTGTTTGACATCTCACCAGCGACCTGTAGCGACCTGTACAACGATGTCACATGGGAGCTATTATGATAATTCAGTGTCTGAGTCGTCAACGAGGTCGTTGGTAAGGTGTCAAACACAGCGATGTGTGCTACCCAGCGGGACCTCAACGATCAAAAAAAGGTCCAGGCCATTCCGACACGACCAGCGATCTCACAGCATTGGCCTGGTCGCTGCTACGTGTCACACATAGCGAGATCGCTACTGAGGTCGCTGTTGCGTCACAAAACTTGTGACTCAGCAGCGATCTCGCTAGTGATCTCGCTTAGTGAGACGGGGGCTTAAGCCTCCTCTCTTCCCACTTGCCCTGGTGAGGTGGCAAGTGGGATAATAGTTGTGGGGTTGTGTCAGCTGTTTTATGTCTGCTGACATCAAGCCCAGCGCTTAGTAATAGACAGGCGTCTATCAGACACCCTCATTACTAACTCCCTGATCAAGTTTAATAAAGACACACACAGAGTAAAGTCCTTTAATTGAAATAAACACTCCCTGACCCACTTTTACATCCATGATAATCTATCTTGCTGTTCACACATCCTTTTTTTGTCCAGCAGCACATATAACAAGGCCCATGAAGGCCACAAATGGCATCCGTGTGCTGTCCTTGTTTAACATTGCAAAGAATAGGAAAAGGTTTTAAATTTATTTATTTGTTTATTCATCTGTGAAAAACACTGATAACACACTGATGGTAAAAAAGGATACACGGACCATACAATGGTACAAACATTGATTGAAACCTGTACCATTTGTACACGGAAGTGTGAATGAGGCCTTAAAGGTTACAACTATAATTTAGCACAGCTATGTTGTTATAATCAGCAAGCTATGTTGAGGATACTAGGGATGAATCTCTGTCCCTGTATCGGATATGGTTATTCCATGCTCCTATTGGGAGAATTTATCTTAGTCCAGCTAATATCCTTCCTAATTAAAATATGTTTAATATTTTTTTAAAGGGAACCTGTCACCCCGTTTTTTGAAGATGAGCTAAAAATACCGTTAAATAGGGGCAGAGCTGGGCGTTACATTAGTGTATTTTTTGTGCCTTTATAACCTACCTAAGCTGCCGAAATACCTTTGTAAAGTCGCCGTTTTCTGCTGTCACTCACGCTGGTCTGGTCATATGTGCGTGGTGACAGCGCTGTTTCTCCCCCAGAAACCTGCTCATCATTCCGTTGGTGGCATAGTGGTGTGCGCATGTCCAAAGCGAAGATCCACTGCCCAGGAGATTCAAAACAGCACGGTCTTCGCTATTCGCCGTTTACCGGTGGGCGCGGCCATCTTTCCTGTGGCCGCGTGTGCGCAGATGGAGCGCTCTGCTGCCCCTATGAGGGGTGTAATGAGCGGTACCGCGCCAGGAGTAGGTGATAATGGGGAGGGGAGAGCAGCGCTGCGCGATATTCACCTGCTCCTCGTTTCGGGCGCCGCTCCGTCTTCAGCGTCTTCTGCAGTGACGCTCAGGTCAGAGGGCACGATGACGTGTTTAGTGCATGCCCTCTGTTGTGGATTCTGTTTGTGGGCTCCCTCTGGTGGTTACTGCTGGTACTGGGTGACTTTGGTGGGTTGCGGCCTTTGGTTTCCACCTGTCCATCAGAGGCTGGGTGTTTCCTATTTTACCTGGCCTTTCTGTCATTCCCTTGCCGGCTATCAATGTATTCAGATGTGCTCTGTTTGGTTCCTGCCTACCTGCTCCCAGATCTTTCAGGATAAGCTAAGTGCTGATTTTCAGTTGTTTGGTTTTTTGTCCAGCTTGCTTATTATGTCTCTATGCTAGCTGGTAGCTCTAGTGGACTGAGGTTCTCCCCATGTGCCATGAGTTGGCACATGGGTTCTTGTAATCTCAGGATGGTTTTTTTGATTAGGGTTTTTTGCTGACCGCTCAGTCCCCTTTTGTATCGTTCTGCTTTCTAGTTTACAGCGGGCCTCAATTTGCTAAAGCTATATATATCATCTCTATGTGTGTGCCTTCCTCTTATTTCACCATCAATACATGTGAAGGGGCAGCTATATCTTTTGGGGTTTATTCCTCTGGAGGCAAGTGAGGTCTTTATTTTCTGTGCAGTACTAGTTAGCTCTTAGGCTGGTGCGTGGCGTCTAGAACCAACGTAGGCACGCTCCCTGGCTATCTCTAGTTGCGTTTGTCAGGCGTAGGGCAGCGGTCAGCCCAGGTTCCATCACCCTAGAGCTCGTCCGTTATTTATTTGTACTTTGCTTGTCCTGTGCTATCCCTAGCCTTTGGGGATTCATGACAGTATAGCCGACCACAAAGTGTTAATTGTTTGGGCTGAAGCAGGAGAAAAAGAAGTGTTTAAGGGAAATTTTTTTTTTTTTCCCTTCAGAGTTTTGCTGCCTAGCCCTTAATTGCTGTCTAGCTGCTTCTTACCTCCTCTTAACCCTTGAATGGCTCTGATCTTAGCTGTTTAACATGGATGTCCAGAGTTTGGCTTCCAGCCTGAGTAATCTCGCGGCAAAAGTTCAAAACATACAGGATTTTGTTGTTCACACTCCCATGTCTGAACCCAGAATTCCTATTCCAGAGTTCTTTTCTGGAGATAGATCTACCGTCCTGAATTTCAGGAACAATTGTAAATTGTTTCTTTCTTTAAAATCTCGCTCCTCTGGAGACCCTGCTCAACAGGTCAAGATTGTAATATCTTTCCTGCGGGGCGACCCTCAGAATTGGGCATTTGCATTGGCACCAGGGGATCCTGCATTGCTCAGTGTGGATGCGTTTTTTCTGGCATTGGGATTGCTCTATGAGGAACCTAACCTGGAGATTCAGGCTGAAAAGGCTTTATTAGCCCTCTCTCAGGGGCATGATGAAGCGGTGAAGCAGAAATATATTGTCAAAAATTTCGGAAATGGTCGGTGCTTACTCAGTGGAATGAGTGCGCCCTGGCTGCAAACTTCAGAAATGGTCTTTCTGAGGCCATTAAGGATATTATGGTGGGGTTCCCTACGCCTACAGGTCTGAATGAGTCTATGGCTATGGCCATTCAGATTGATCGGCGTTTACGGGAGCGCAAACCCGTGCACCAGTTGGCGGTGTCTTCTGAACAGGCACCTGAGACTATGCAATGTGATAGAATTCAGTCCAGAAGTGAACGGCAAAATTATAGGCGGAAAAATGGATTGTGTTTTTATTGTGGTGATTCAGCTCATGTTATATCAGCATGCTCTAAACGCACAAAAAGGGTTGATAAATCTTTTGCCATTGGTACTCTGCAGCCTAAGTTCATTTTGTCTGTGACTCTGATTTTTTCACTGTCTTCCATTTCCGTCGATGCCTATGTGGATTCGGGCGCTGCCCTGAGTCTTATGGATTGGTCATTTGCTAAACGCTGCGGTTTTAGTCTGGAGCCTCTGGAAGTTCCTATTCCTCTGAAGGGAATTGACTCTACACCATTGGCTATGAATAAACCGCAGTACTGGACACAAGTGACCATGCACATGACTCCCGTTCATCAGGAGGTGATTCGCTTCCTTGTACTGTATAATTTACATGATGTACTAGTGCTTGGTCTGCCATGGTTACAAACTCATAATCCTGTCCTGGACTGGAAAACAATGTCTGTGTTAAGCTGGGGATGTCAGGGGGTTCATGATGATGCACCTCCGATTTCAATCGCTTCATCTACTCCTTCTGAGATCCCTGCGTTTTTGTCTGACTATCGGGATGTTTTTGAGGAGCCTAAGCTCAATTCGCTCCCTCCTCATAGAGAGTGTGACTGTGCTATAGAATTGATTCCTGGCAGTAAGTTCCCTAAGGGTCGTTTATTTAATCTGTCACTGCCAGAGCATACTGCTATGCGGAATTATATTAAGGAGTCCTTGGAAAAGGGACATATTCGTCCATCTTCGTCCCCTCTGGGAGCAGGTTTTTTTTTCGTGGCAAAAAAAGATGGTTCCCTGAGGCCTTGTATAGATTATCGCCTTCTGAATAAGATTACAGTCAAATATCAGTATCCATTGCCATTATTAACTGATTTGTTTGCTCGCATTAAGGGGGCTAGGTGGTTCACTAAGATAGATCTTCGCGGTGCGTATAATCTGGTGCGGATAAAACAGGGTGATGAGTGGAAAACTGTTGTGAATTCGCTTTTTGCTCCCTCTAGTGGTTACTAGTTTTTTGACTCTGGTTTTTCTGTCATTCCTGTTATCCGCACCTGGGTCATTAGTTAGGGGTGTAGCTATATAAGCTCCCTGGACCTTCAGTTCAATGCCTGGCAACGTAGTTATCAGAGCTAGTCTTCTGTGCTCTTGTCTACTGATCCTGGTTCCAGTTATATCAGCTAAGTCTGCCTTTTTGCTTTTTGCTATTTGTTTTGGTTTTGTATTTTTGTCCAGCTTGTTCCAAATCTATATCCTGATCTTTGCTGGAAGCTCTAGGGGGGCTGGTGTTCTCCCCCCGGACCGTTAGACGGTTCGGGGGTTCTTGAATTTCCAGTGTGGATTTTGATAGGGTTTTTGTTGACCATATAAGTTACCTTTCTTTATTCTGCTATCAGTAAGCGGGCCTCTCTGTGCTAAACCTGGTTCATTTCTGTGTTTGTCATTTCCTCTTACCTCACCGTTATTATTTGTGGGGGGCTTCTATCCAGCTTTGGGGTCCCCTTCTCTGGAGGCAAGAAAGGTCTTTGTTTTTCCTCTACTAGGGGTAGTTAGATTCTCCGGCTGGAGCGTGTCATCTAGAATCATCGTAGGAATGATCCCCGGCTACTTCTAGTGTTGGCGTTAGGAGTAGATATATGGTCAACCCAGTTACCACTGCCCTATGAGCTGGTTTTTTGTGTTCTGCAGACTTCCACGTTCCTCTGAGACCCTCGCCATTGGGGTCATAACAGTTTGCCAGGCCAGTATTAAGTGTTTAATGCATTGCAGAAGAGGGATTATAAGAAAGAAGATTCTGAGTTTTTTTTTTCTTCTTCCCCTTTACCTCAGAGTGGCTATGCTTGCTGCAGACATGAATGTCCAGACCTTGATTACAAGTGTGGACCAGCTGGCTACTCGTGTGCAGGGCATACAAGACTATGTTATCAGAAATCCTAGGTCGGAACCTAAAATACCGATTCCTGAACTGTTTTCCGGAGACAGGTTTAAGTTTGGGAATTTCGTGAATAATTGTAAATTGTTTTTGTCCCTGAGACCCTGTTCATCTGGAGATTCTGCTCAGCAAGTAAAAATTATTATTTCGTTCTTACGGGGCGACCCTCAGGATTGGGCTTTTTCGCTGGCGCCAGGAGATCCGGCATTGGCTGATATTGATGCGTTTTTTCTGGCGCTCGGTTTACTCTATGAGGAACCCAATCTTGAGATTCAGGCAGAAAAGGCCTTGCTGGCTATGTCTCAGGGACAGGACGAGGCTGAAGTGTATTGCCAAAAATTTCGGAAATGGTCCGTGCTGACACATTGGAACGAGTGTGCTCTGGCCGCTAATTTTAGAAATGGCCTTTCTGAAGCCATTAAGAATATTATGGTGGGTTTTCCCATTCCCACAGGTCTGAATGATACTATGGCACTGGCTATTCAAATTGACCGGCGGTTGCGGGAGCGCAAAACCGCAAATTCCCTCATGGTGTTGTCTGAACAGACACCTAATTCGGTGCAATGTGATAGAAAAACCGCAAATTCCCTCATGGTGTTGTCTGAACAGACACCTGATTTAATGCAATGTGATAGAATCCTGACTAGAAATGAGCGGAAAATTCATAGACGCCAGAATGGCTTGTGCTACTACTGTGGTGATTCTACACATGTTATCTCAGCATGCTCTAAACGTATAGCTAAGGTTGTTAGTCCTGTCACCGTTGGTAATTTGCAACCTAAATTTATTCTGTCTGTAACTTTGATTTGCTCACTGTCGTCTTATCCTGTCATGGCGTTTGTAGATTCAGGTGCTGCCCTGAGTCTTATGGATCTGTCATTTGCTAAGCGCTGTGGTTTTACTCTTGAACCATTGGAAAATCCTATTCCTCTTAGGGGTATTGATGCTACGCCATTGGCAGCAAATAAACCGCAGTATTGGACACAAGTTACCATGTGCATGACTCCTGAACACCGCGAGGTGATACGTTTCCTGGTTTTACATAAAATGCATGATTTGGTTGTTTTAGGGCTGCCATGGTTACAGACTCATAATCCAGTCCTGGACTGGAAGGCTATGTCAGTCTCAAGTTGGGGCTGTCGTGGTATTCATGGGGATTCCCTGCCTGTGTCTATTGCTTCTTCTACGCCTTCGGAAGTTCCGGAGTATTTGTCTGATTATCAGGATGTCTTCAGTGAGTCTGAGTCCAGTGCTCTGCCTCCTCATAGGGACTGTGACTGTGCTATAGATTTGATCCCTGGCAGTAAATTTCCTAAGGGAAGACTGTTTAATCTGTCGGTACCCGAACATACCGCTATGCGTTCATATATCAAGGAGTCTCTGGAGAAAGGACATATTCGTCCGTCTTCTTCCCCTCTTGGTGCGGGATTCTTTTTTGTGGCAAAAAAGGACGGATCTTTGAGGCCTTGTATTGATTATCGGCTTTTAAATAAGATCACTGTCAAATTTCAGTATCCTTTACCGCTGTTGTCTGACTTGTTTGCCCGGATTAAGGGTGCCAAGTGGTTCACCAAGATAGACCTTCGTGGTGCGTACAACCTTGTGCGCATTAAGCAAGGTGATGAATGGAAAACCGCATTCAATACGCCCGAAGGTCATTTTGAGTGCTTGGTGATGCCTTTTGGGCTCTCCAATGCGCCTTCAGTTTTTCAGTCCTTTATGCATGACATCTTCCGGAAGTATCTGGATAAATTTTTGATTGTTTATCTGGATGATATTTTGGTTTTTTCTGATAATTGGGATTCACATGTGGAGCAGGTCAGGTTGGTCTTTAAAATTTTGCGTGAAAATTCTTTGTTTGTCAAGGGCTCAAAGTGTCTCTTTGGTGTACAGAGGGTTCCCTTTTTGGGGTTCATTTTTTCCCCTTCTGCTGTGGAGATGGACCCAGTCAAGGTCCGAGCTATTCTTGATTGGACTCAGCCCTCGTCAGTTAAGAGTCTTCAGAAATTCTTGGGTTTCGCTAACTTCTACCGTCGTTTTATCGCTAATTTTTCTAGCATTGTGAAACCTTTGACGGATATGACCAAGAAGGGCTCCGATGTAGCCAACTGGGCTCCTGCTGCCGTGGAGGCTTTCCAGGAGTTGAAACGCCGGTTTACTTCGGCGCCTGTTTTGTGCCAGCCCGATGTCTCACTTCCCTTTCAGGTTGAGGTGGATGCTTCAGAGATTGGAGCAGGGGCCGTTTTGTCGCAGAGAGGCCCTGGTTGCTCTGTTATGAAACCTTGTGCCTTTTTCTCTAGGAAGTTTTCGCCTGCCGAGCGAAATTATGATGTGGGCAATCGGGAGTTGTTGGCCATGAAATGGGCATTTGAGGAGTGGCGTCATTGGCTCGAGGGTGCTAAGCATCGTGTGGTGGTCTTGACTGATCACAAAAATCTGATGTATCTCGAGTCTGCTAAACGCCTTAATCCGAGACAGGCCCGCTGGTCATTGTTTTTCTCCCGCTTTGATTTTGTTGTCTCGTATTTACCAGGTTCAAAGAATGTGAAGGCCGATGCTCTTTCTAGGAGCTTTGTGCCTGATGCTCCTGAAGTCGCTGATCCTGTTGGTATTCTTAAAGATGGAGTTATCTTGTCAGCTATTTCTCCGGATCTGCGACGTGTGTTGCAGAGATTTCAGGCGGATAGGCCTGAGTCTTGTCCACCTGACAGACTGTTTGTCCCGGATAAGTGGACCAGCAGAGTCATTTCCGAGGTTCATTCCTCGGTGTTGGCAGGTCACCCGGGAATTTTTGGCACCAGAGATCTGGTGGCCAGGTCCTTTTGGTGGCCTTCTTTGTCAAGGGATGTGCGGTCATTTGTGCAGTCCTGTGGGACTTGTGCTCGAGCTAAGCCTTGCTGTTCTCGTGCCAGCGGTTTGCTCTTGCCCTTGCCTGTCCCGAAGAGACCTTGGACACATATCTCCATGGATTTCATTTCTGATCTTCCGCTATCTCAGGGCATGTCCGTTATCTGGGTGATATGTGATCGCTTCTCCAAGATGGTCCATTTGGTTCCTTTGCCTAAGCTGCCTTCCTCTTCCGATCTGGTTCCTGTGTTTTTCCAGAACGTGGTTCGTTTGCACGGCATCCCTGAGAATATTGTGTCAGACAGAGGATCCCAGTTCGTTTCCAGGTTCTGGCGATCCTTTTGTAGTAGGATGGGCATTGATTTGTCGTTTTCGTCTGCTTTCCATCCTCAGACTAATGGACAGACGGAGCGAACCAATCAGACCTTGGAGGCTTATTTGAGGTGTTTTGTCTCTGCTGATCAGGACGATTGGGTGACATTCTTGCCGTTGGCTGAGTTTGCCCTTAATAATCGGGCTAGTTCCGCCACCTTGGTTTCGCCTTTTTTCTGCAACTCTGGTTTCCATCCTCGCTTTTCTTCAGGTCATGTGGAGCCTTCTGACTGTCCTGGGGTGGATTCTGTGGTGGATAGGTTGCAGCGGATCTGGAATCATGTGGTGGACAACTTGAAGTTGTCACAGGAGAGGGCTCAGCGCTTTGCCAACCGCCGCCGCGGTGTGGGTCCCCGACTACGCGTTGGGGATTTGGTATGGCTTTCTTCCCGCTTTGTTCCTATGAAGGTCTCCTCTCCCAAATTTAAACCTCGTTTTATTGGGCCTTACAAGATATTGGAAATCCTTAATCCTGTATCTTTTCGTCTGGATCTTCCTGTGTCGTTTGCTATTCACAATGTATTTCATAGGTCCTTGTTGCGGCGGTACATTGTGCCTGTAGTTCCTTCTGCTGAGCCTCCTGCTCCTGTGTTGGTTGAGGGCGAGTTGGAGTACGTGGTGGAGAAGATCTTGGATTCTCGCCTCTCCAGGCGGAGGCTTCAGTACCTGGTCAAGTGGAAGGGCTATGGTCAGGAGGATAATTCCTGGGTGGTCGCCTCTGATGTTCATGCGGCCGATTTAGTTCGTGCCTTTCATGCCGCTCATCCTGATCGCCCTGGTGGTCGTGGTGAGGGTTCGGTGACCCCTCACTAAGGGGGGGGGTACTGTTGTGAATTCGCTTTTTGCTCCCTCTAGTGGTTACTAGTTTTTTGACTCTGGTTTTTCTGTCATTCCTGTTATCCGCACCTGGGTCGTTAGTTAGGGGTGTAGCTATATAAGCTCCCTGGACCTTCAGTTCAATGCCTGGCAACGTAGTTATCAGAGCTAGTCTTCTGTGCTCTTGTCTACTGATCCTGGTTCCAGTTATATCAGCTAAGTCTGCCTTTTTGCTTTTTGCTATTTGTTTTGGTTTTGTATTTTTGTCCAGCTTGTTCCAAATCTATATCCTGATCTTTGCTGGAAGCTCTAGGGGGGCTGGTGTTCTCCCCCCGGACCGTTAGACGGTTCGGGGGTTCTTGAATTTCCAGTGTGGATTTTGATAGGGTTTTTGTTGACCATATAAGTTACCTTTCTTTATTCTGCTATCAGTAAGCGGGCCTCTCTGTGCTAAACCTGGTTCATTTCTGTGTTTGTCATTTCCTCTTACCTCACCGTTATTATTTGTGGGGGGCTTCTATCCAGCTTTGGGGTCCCCTTCTCTGGAGGCAAGAAAGGTCTTTGTTTTTCCTCTACTAGGGGTAGTTAGATTCTCCAGCTGGAGCGTGTCATCTAGAATCATCGTAGGAATGATCCCCGGCTACTTCTAGTGTTGGCGTTAGGAGTAGATATATGGTCAACCCAGTTACCACTGCCCTATGAGCTGGTTTTTTGTGTTCTGCAGACTTCCACGTTCCTCTGAGACCCTCGCCATTGGGGTCATAACAGAAAACCGCATTTAATATGCCTGAGGGCCATTTTGAGTATTTGGTAATGCCTTTTGGACTCTCCAATGCTCCGTCAGTCTTTCAGTCCTTTATGCACAATATTTTCCGTGAATATCTGGATAAGTTTATGATTGTGTATTTGGATGATATTTTGGTGTTTTCTGATGACTGGGAGTCTCATGTTCTACAGGTCAGGAAGGTGTTTCAGGTTCTGCGGGCCAATTCTCTGTTTGTGAAGGGCTCAAAGTGTCTCTTCGGAGTCCAGAAGATTTCTTTTTTGGGGTACATTTTTTCTCCTTCTACTATTGAGATGGATCCCGTCAAGGTTCAGGCTATTTGTGACTGGACACAACCTACATCTGTTAAGAGCCTTCAGAAGTTCTTGGGGTTTGCTAATTTTTATCGTCGGTTCATTGCTAATTTTTCCAGTATTGTTAAACCTTTGACTGATTTGACTAAAAAGGGTGCTGATGTTGCTGATTGGTCTCCTGCGGCCGTGGAGGCCTTTCAGGAACTTAAGCGCCGGTTTTCTTCTGCTCCTGTGTTGTGTCAACCAGATGTTTCACTTCCTTTTCAGGTGGAGGTTGATGCTTCCGAGATTGGAGCGGGGGCGGTTTTGTCACAGAGAAGTTCTAATGGCTCGGTGATGAAGCCATGTGCATTCTTCTCTAGAAAATTCTCGCCCGCCGAGCGCAATTATGATGTGGGTAATCGGGAGCTTTTGGCCATGAAGTGGGCATTTGAGGAGTGGCGTCATTGGCTTGAGGGTGCTAAACATCGTGTGGTGGTCTTGACTGATCACAAGAATCTCATTTACCTTGAGTCTGCCAGGCATTTGAATCCTAGACAGGCTCGTTGGTCGTTGTTTTTTTCTCGTTTCAATTTCGTGGTTTCATACCTGCCAGGTTCAAAGAATGTGAAGGCAGATGCTCTTTCCAGGAGTTTTGTGCCTGACTCTCCTGGAGACTCTGGGCCTACTGGTATCCTTAGGGATGGGGTAATATTGTCCGCCGTATCCCCAGACTTGCGACGTGCATTGCAGGAGTTTCAAATGGATAAACCGGATCGTTGTCCACCAGAAAGACTGTTTGTCCCGGATGATTGGACCAGTAGAGTCATCTCCGAGGTCCATTCTTCTGTGTTGGCTGGTCATCCTGGAATATTTGGTACTAGAGACTTGGTGGCCAGGTCTTTTTGGTGGCCTTCCTTGTCTAGGGATGTGCGTACCTTTGTGCAGTCTTGTGAAGTGTGTGCTCGAGCTAAGCCTTGCTGTTCTCGGGCCAGTGGGTTGTTGTTATCCTTGCCCATCCCGAAGAGGCCTTGGACGCACATTTCCATGGATTTTATTTCTGATCTCCCGGTTTCACAGAAAATGTCCGTTATCTGGGTTGTGTGTGACCGCTTTTCTAAGATGGTTCATTTGGTGCCCTTGCCTAAGTTGCCCTCCTCCTCTGAGTTGGTCCCTTTATTTTTTCAGAACGTGGTTCGTTTGCATGGGATTCCGGAGAATATCGTTTCTGACAGGGGATCCCAGTTTGTGTCTAGATTTTGGCGGACGTTTTGTGCCAAGATGGGCATTGATTTGTCTTTCTCGTCTGCATTCCATCCTCAGACGAATGGCCAGACGGAGCGAACTAATCAGACCTTGGAAACTTATTTGAGGTGTTTTGTTTCTGCTGATCAAGATGACTGGGTTGCTTTTTTGCCACTGGCCGAATTTGCTCTTAATAATCGGGCTAGTTCTGCCACGTTGGTCTCTCCTTTTTTTTGTAATTCGGAGATTTCATCCTCGTTTTTCCTCTGGTCAGGTGGAGTCTTCGGATTGTCCTGGAGTGGACGTGGTGGTGGACAGGCTACATCAGATTTGGAATCAGGTGGTGGACAATTTGAAGTTATCTCAGGAGAAGACTCAGCAGTTTGCTAATCGCCGTTGCCGCGTGGGTCCCTGACTTCTTGTTGGGGATTTGGTGTGGTTGTCTTCTCGTTTTGTCCCTATGAAGGTCTCTTCTCCTAAGTTCAAGCCTCGGTTCATCGGTCCTTATAGGATCTCGGAGATTCTTAACCCTGTATCTTTTCGTTTGGATCTCCCAGCATCGTTTGCTATTCATAATGTGTTCCATCGGTCGTTGTTGCGGAGGTATGAGGTGCCCGTTGTTCCTTCGGTTGAGCCTCCTGCTCCGGTGCTGGTGGAGGGAGAATTGGAGTATGTTGTTGAGAAGATCTTGGATTCTCGTGTTTCCAGACGCAAACTCCAGTATTTGGTTAAGTGGAAGGGTTATGGTCAGGAGGATAATTCCTGGGTGGTCGCCTCCGATGTTCATGCGACTGATTTGGTCCGCGCCTTCCATAGAGCTCACCCTGATCGCCCTGGGGGTTCTCGTGAGGGTTCGGTGACCCCTCCTCAAGGGGGGGTACTGTTGTGGATTCTGTTTGTGGGCTCCCTCTGGTGGTTACTGCTGGTACTGGGTGACTTTGGTGGGTTGCGGCCTTTGGTTTCCACCTGTCCATCAGAGGCTGGGTGTTTCCTATTTTACCTGGCCTTTCTGTCATTCCCTTGCCGGCTATCAATGTATTCAGATGTGCTCTGTTTGGTTCCTGCCTACCTGCTCCCAGATCTTTCAGGATAAGCTAAGTGCTGATTTTCAGTTGTTTGGTTTTTTGTCCAGCTTGCTTATTATGTCTCTATGCTAGCTGGTAGCTCTAGTGGACTGAGGTTCTCCCCATGTGCCATGAGTTGGCACATGGGTTCTTGTAATCTCAGGATGGTTTTTTTGATTAGGGTTTTTTGCTGACCGCTCAGTCCCCTTTTGTATCGTTCTGCTTTCTAGTTTACAGCGGGCCTCAATTTGCTAAAGCTATATATATCATCTCTATGTGTGTGCCTTCCTCTTATTTCACCGTCAATACATGTGAAGGGGCAACTATATCTTTTGGGGTTCATTCCTCTGGAGGCAAGTGAGGTCTTTATTTTCTCTGCAGTACTAGTTAGCTCTTAGGCTGGTGCGTGGCGTCTAGAACCAACGTAGGCACGCTCCCTGGCTATCTCTAGTTGCGTTTGTCAGGCGTAGGGCAGCGGTCAGCCCAGGTTCCATCACCCTAGAGCTCGTCCGTTATTTATTTGTACTTTGCTTGTCCTGTGCTATCCCTAGCCTTTGGGGATTCATGACAGCCCTCTGCCTGACCGTCAGTGCAGAAGACGCTTAAGATGGAGCGGCGCCGGAACGAAGTCAGGTGAATATTGAAAGTGCCGGGGGCCTGAGCGACGGAGAGGTGAGTATGTGATATTTTTTTTTTATCGCAGCAACAGCAAATGGGGCAAGTGTCTGTATGGAGCATCTTATGGGGCCATAACGTTTGTGCAGCACTATATGGGGCAATTGTCTATATGGGGCCATAATCAACATTTATGCAGCACTATAATGGGGCAAGTGTCTGTGTGGTGCCATAATCAACGTTTGTGCAGCACTGTATGGGGCAAATGTCTATATGGAGTATCTTATGGGGCCATAACGTTTGTGCAGCACTATATGGGGCAAATGTCTGTATGGAGTATCTTATGGGGCCATGAGGTTTGTGCAGCATTATATGGGGCAAATGTCTGTATGGAGCATCTTATGGGTCCATAACATTTGTGCAGCATTGTATGGGGCAAATGTCTGTATGGAGTATCTTATGGGGCCATAAAGCTTGTGCAGCATTATATGGGGCAAATGTCTGCATGGAGTATCTTATGGGGCCATAACATTTGTGCAGCACTGTATGGGGAAAATGTCTGTATGGAGTATCTTTTGGGGCCATAACCTTTGTGCAGCATTATATGTGGCAAATATCTATATGGAGTATCTTATGGGGCAATAATTAAGGTTTGTGCAGCATTATATTGGGCAAATGTGTCTATGGAGCATCTTATGGGGCCATTATTAACCTTTATGCAGGATTATATGGGGCATATTTTAATATGGAGCATTTTATGGGGCCATCATAAACTTTATGGAGCATTATATGGGACTCCTGATTCAATATGGATATTCAAAAACACTTAACCTACTGATGTCTCAATTAATTTTACTTTTATTGGTATCTATTTTTACTTTTGACATTTACCGGTAACTGCTGCATTTCCCACCCTAGGCTTATACTCGAGTCATTAAGTTTTCCCAGTTTTTTGTGGCAAAATTAGGGGGGTCGGCTTATACCCGGGTCGGCTTATGCTCGAGTATATACAGTATTTCTGCTTTTGTATCCAAATATTTTTCATAATGATCATACACTTATGGGATCCTCCAAGCTAAAAAAATAAATTGCTCCAAGAAGATAAATAAGCTCAAACTGTCACTCTTTATTAGTAAAGACATGAGCATTAGATACAATGTGTTACTGTGCATACTTCATTGGATAGCACATCAGAGCATTTCTTTATTGATTTGAATGTGTTCACATGCTTCAAAAGCTTAACTCCTATCATGAAATATTTATTTTAAAGGTAACATCATGTGAAAAAACACTATTAACCTGCAGATATGGGGTTAATCTGCTGGTTAATAAAGTTCTGAAGCTGCCTGGTGCTTACACTTAGGCCGTGGTCACACTTGCGAGTGCAATGCGAGAAACTCACACAAGTCTCTTGCATCAATACCCAGCACTGCCGCTGGCACTCGAGAACGGAGCGTTCGTCTCCATGTATTTCTATGCAGCTGAACGCTCTGGTCCCGAGTACCGGCGGCAGTGCCGGGTATTGATGAGAGAGACTCGTGCGAGTTTCTCGTATTGCACTCGCAAGTGTGACCCCGGCCTTAAAGCGTAGCTACTGGAATGAAAGGAACTTTAATCCTGCTGGCAACCTTGGGCTTTCAGTCATAGTAGCACAATTTTAGCTATCGCTCAGTACATAATGAGCAGCGGCTGTAACAACACCCTGCCACTGACTGACAGCTAGCGGTATAGTGCATCAGTACATAGCTGGCTATCAGTCAGTGCCTGAGCGTGGCTTCAGCTGCCACTTACTAGGTACTGAACAGTGACTGAAGCCTCATTGATCGCACCTCTATGACTGAAAACTCAAAACTGCCGGGAAGAATAAAGTCAAATTCCTTTCCATAGCTGGGATTTCAATACTGGTATCGGGCAGCTTCAAAACTCTATTAACCTGCAGATTAACTTCATATCTGCAGGTCACTAGCATTCTCTAGGTTCCTTTTAAAGACTGAGCATATGTGAAGATGTCTGAAGCAACTTCCTAGGGAAATAGTGTAAATATATTTAATTCTCAGTGAAAAACTTTTTCATGTCCTGAAAGCATCTGTCTTCCCTGTCACATGTGCTTCTATTTCTTTTCTGTAGAAGTCTAAGTATTTTTTCCCATTATGCATGTTATTTAGCTGCCAGAAGTTGAAACTGTTCTCTAGGGTACAAGTAAGTTTAATATCTGACTGCTTCAATATACATTTATTTCAAAATGTGAAATCTCAAGTTTGAAAAATCTGTTGGGAAGTACTATAGCTAAATGTGTAATGGATTGGGGTATGCTGTTAAACTGTAAAGCGCTGCGGAATATGTTGGCGCTATATAAATAAAGATTATTATTATTATTATTATTATTATTATTATTATGCATTAACTACAAGTTGGCACTTTAAATCTCTTGCTCAGAGTCTTTTAATATGTTCTTAGAATCCAGCATTTTTATGTATAAATGAGATTTCTCAGAGGTTATGTGAATATTCTAGAATTTGAGGTAATGGATGAAAAAAAATCAAGAGATACTTCAGTATGTTTTATATAAAAAAGCCATGAAAATTTAATTTAACCTTCGGTAAGGAGAGTGAGAAATGATCATTGTAATCTCCATTTGCTCTGAGGCTGAGATATAGACTGCCACCTTTTCTTCACAGGTTTTTGTCACCAAGGCCTTCTTTAATACCAAAACAGCCAAAATAAGCCAGATATTTTGAGTGTTGCTCCAAACGTAATGCCTCCTATATTATTATTTTGACTGAGGTGCATGCTGGTATGTGTTAGTAAAGGTTCAACCTTCCCACTAATCTGATCATTTTGTTGTCGTCCGACAGATAGCATCTAAGGTACGGTCTACCAAGATGGCGACTGACATTGATGTGCATTCAAAACAGAAGTGTGTCATTGAAATACTCCATGTTGAAAAAAATGCACCTATTGACACTGATCAACACTTGCTGAAAGATGACGTAGACGATACAGTATAGATGAGCAAAGTGAGGCAGCTCGTGGTGCATTCCAATAGTTGCGAAAATGATGTGAAAGACAAGCCACATTCCCATCTTCCCTGCAGTCGACTTCCAAAATTAAGAGTGCCTTAAACAGCAAATCTGTATGAATCAGTGGATTTCAACCAGAAGACTATGAGCAGAGCTTAATGTTGTGGTCTTGCCTTTGATGGAGGCTCAAAGCCCACATCTTATGAGGCACATGACAGCTGATTTAACCAGCCCTCATGTGCCTTTAACAGCTGTAGGTGGTGCATTGCTCTGCCTGCGACTGTTAACCTGTTAAATCTTGTTGTTAATCTCTGACAGTGGGATTTTACATGTGCTAGGAAGAAGCGCATCATTGCATGCTCCCATCAGCGCGCTCATGATGTGATTCTGGGGCATTAATGCATTGTCATGACAACCAGAGTTCTGCTGATGGCCCCTGTGCCTGTCACTATGATCTTTCTGTTAACGCTGGCCCATGGCCAGGGTTCATAGATCGTGATTTCTTCTATACATAGCAGTGCTGAAGTACTGCTATGTATAGCACAGGCGATCAGACAATCATAGCTTCAAGTGGACTATTAAATAGAGTGAAAAGTAAAAAAAGAAAAGCTGCCAAAATACCAATTGTAGGTTTTCCTTATCATGGTAGTCAAGGAATTCTAGGAATTTAGGACCTGAGAATTACGTCACGGCTTGTGATTGGTCGCGTGGCGGTCACATGGGCGGCCGCGACCAATCACAAGCGGTGACGTCATCTAAGGCCCTGAACACGCTCATTCTTAGGAAGGAAGGCTGCCGGAAAGAAGCCGAGGGTGAGTATATTCCTATTAGGTATATACTCACCCTCGGACGCGCTCTGCTTCTTTCCGGCAGCCTTCCTTCTTAAGAATGAGCGCGTGAAGGGCCTTAGATGACGTCACGGCTTGTGATTGGTCGCGGCCACCCATGTGACCGCTCATGCGACCAATCACAAGCCGTGACGTAATTCTTAGGTACTAAATTCCTAGAATGAGGAATTTAGGACCTGAGAATTACGTCACAGCTTGTGATTGGTCGCGTGGCGGTCACATGAGCGGCACGCGACCAATCAGAAGCCGTGATGTCATGGAAGGCCGTAAACGTGCTCATTTTAAGCAAAGAAGGCTGCCGGTTACCAGCGGCGATGTCCAGGGGCCTCCGGAGAGGTGAGTATATCAATATTTTTTATTTTAATTCTTTATTTTACCCTTAAATGTGGATTCCGATACCGATTTCCGATATCGCAAACATATCGGAACTCGGTATCGGAATTCCGATACCAGATTCAGAAGATCGCCGACCTCATGGCCGACCCCACACAGGGGTCGGGTCGGGTTTCATAAAACCCGACTTTTCCAAAAGTCGGCGACTTCTGAAAATGGCCGACCCGTTTCGCTCAACCCTATGTTTAAATACTCCTATGAGTTGCCAAAAACACAATACGTCGCCCTATAGAGGAGGCTCCAAGGAGGGGTGTACCAGAAGCGTAACAGACTTCAATCATATCCCAAGATTTTGGTCCCCCAGTCCTATGCTCTTACCCCACCTAACGAATAGGCATACCCAAGTTGGATCGCCCCCAGGCACAGGGCAGTGGGGTACTCGGTACCGGGTCCCTCTGTCTCGGTTCTGGGGATGTCACGGTGGCCCGACCCGGTCCGTGGCCCTGCTAAGGGGTGCCCAATTAAAGGATGTAGTTTGTCAAGTGTTCATGACGCCACCTGTGGTGTTCAGTCAGGGTGACCGACGCTGCTTAGGGGTCCGCTGGGGCGATGTTATGGCAGCTAGATGGAATACCTTCCCACAAGTGAAGTAGGTCGCAGTAAATAACGAGGACACAGGGTTGCAGTCTCTTTACCTTTTACTGTAGACTTCAGCGTCCACAATCCAGAGCACTGCTAACAGGGCTGGCTGAGTCCGGCTGGTCCGAAGGCACATCCAGAGTTCCCTTTGCAGGTGGAAATCAGTAGCCTTCCTACTAGCACCTGTGTGTTGTAGCACTTCCCTGCTGAGCACCACGGGATAGTCCTCACAACTGTCATGTATGTTTCTGATATTCTCTCTCTGTCCCCCAGATGGTATGGATAGGACGACCCTTATGTTGGGGTAGGCCTGGAGCTATTTTATAGGGACCCTAGAGACGCCCCTCTCCCACAATTTGCCTCCGTTGTCTTCATGAGGTATTAAGGTTTGGCAGCCAACTTGGAATTAACTGTCCTGCCGTAGTTCAAAGTAATGCATAGAGCCAGTTACTCCCTCGGTGATCTGGCCACCGGCTACGCACCTCAAAAGGATGTTGCCGGTCTTAAGGCAAGACTCCTTCTGGTGTTATCTCCTTGTGCTGTGATCTCATTTCTCACTTCTCCACAATATACTTCGCTTCTTGTCCTTTCTTACGATGCTGCCGCAATGAGGTGCAGGCGCAGCTCTGTAACGTTCTATCTCTTGCTTTGTCTCTGTCAGGATCCCACCCCTGACAGGGACCTCTGTCTACAGCTCCGATGTTCCTCCTCTCTCTGTCTGCCTGACAGGTCTTCTCTGGGTCTCACCCAGGCAGCTTTCTCCCTAACTTCCTATCCAACCCCCAGTTTTACCCGAGTGTGAGGAGTGGCCTAATAGATAGAACCTTTTGCTCCACTTGGTGGCCGGAGTGTGAAGTGTAGTGTGTGACTGTGATACCTGGTCAGGTGAACTCCTTTAGTACCATCAGACGTACCATCACTCCCCCTGGTGGAAGAGCGACAATACTGCAATGACCAGGACTCTGGGGCGCTGCACTAGGGCTCTGGCAAAGTAGGCATGTGGGGTCTAGTCAACCGTGTGGTTGTTCAGACCCACGCGTATCGACGCTTGAAGCGTCTTCCTCAAGGTCGGTAAACTTGGCATAGTTGGCAGGATGCCTTGTAGGCAGAGAGCGGAGGAGCCCCAAAAACGGCCAAGATGGCAGCCGTTAGAGACTTAAAGATGGTGCCGAACACTGACATGAACATGAGGGTCAGTGGCGTGAAAGATGGGAGGGGTGCCACCCATCATGGGCAGCCTAAGCAGAAAAGGGCGTGAAAACCAGCTTGGGAGAAGCAGTGGTCTGAGCCGAAGCCATGTTCCCTAGGGACTGGTGCCCGCCCGAGATGGGTGCAGCGAAGAAAGAAGAATCCCTGACCCCTGCAGCAGATTCCTGAGGAACAGGTGGAGCAGCCAGAAGGGGTTCCACCCACAAATGGGCTGAGTCTGGAAGAGAAGGATGCTATTGCCACATGAGTTACCTTTCCCCATGCAGCAGCAGCACAGCATGTCCTTCCGAGAAGGTATCGGGCAGCAGGACTGGGAGAAATTTGTGGCCCAGTCGAAGTATGACTTGTGCCCCATGGGCTGGTGGATGGCAGAACTCGAAGACTGGTTAACTTTTGGCCAGCCAGAAGGGAAGATTGTTGGGGGATGGAGCACCGCAGATGCGGAGAAGCCTGAGCCGGAAGAAGCGGCTGAGGAACCGGAAGTCGTGGAGAGAGGGACCATTGCGGCTATGACCCCGATTCCGCGTGGCAGCAGTGGAGGACCACCGCAGCTGGATGCAGCCCCAGTGAGTGCGACAACTACTCTCACCCAGTCCCTGCACCTACCTCTGCCCCGGTATCTTCTCCGGTCTCCGCGTTTCCCCACAGTGTCTACTTGGATGAGTCCTAGGCTCCCACAGCAAGAGAGGCCCATAAGTCATAGGAGAAAAGAAATGGCGGGAGCGCCAGATACGTGAGGAGCTGCAGTGCCCTGGTGGAGGAAACATGTCCGGCTGGATGACACGTGGCCTGCTGAGGTACTTTAACCATACCTGAGGATTTGAGTTCATCCAGGAGGCTGAGAACAGGGACAAAATTTATGCAAATGTCAGATATATTACACACAAGGGTCCCTTGCAGAAGTCAGACCAGGTGACTTTTATACAAGAGATAGGACACCGGGGACCGCATGCCATGGCGGTCACAGTGGTTGCTGGCATTGAGGAAAGACGGGAGGCACAGCGTGATCAGCGGCCACCTGTAACGGCCACAGCCCCTACAGAACACCAAAGGGCAGAGGTGCCCTTAAAAGAAAAGTTGACCCCAGTTGAGTCACGGGAGTGGGAGGCTCCAAGTTCTCTGAGCCACCCGCTGGTGAAGGAAAGGAGTCGGAGCCACAGTGGGGAGTCCTCCTCCTTCGGGTCTTCAGGCCACACATTTATTATTATCCAGAGCCAAACAGTGGCCCACTATACCAGTCATTGGCCTTGCATTGAGTAGATTATAAACATAAGGGTGAATGACCTCGGGGAGATCAAAACATCCAACACCGCGGAGACACCATCACGTGTTTCTCAACGCAGTGATCCAGAACACTGCACCGATTTGAGTTCATCCAGGAGGCTGAGAACAGGGACAAAATTTATGCAAATGTCAGATATATTACACACAAGGGTCCCTTGCAGAAGTCAGACCAGGTGACTTTTATACAAGAGATAGGACACCGGGGACCGCATGCCATGGCGGTCACAGTGGTTGCTGGCATTGAGGAAAGACGGGAGGCACAGCGTGATCAGCGGCCACCTGTAACGGCCACAGCCCCTACAGAACACCAAAGGGCAGAGGTGCCCTTAAAAGAAAAGTTGACCCCAGTTGAGTCACGGGAGTGGGAGGCTCCAAGTTCTCTGAGCCACCCGCTGGTGAAGGAAAGGAGTCGGAGCCACAGTGGGGAGTCCTCCTCCTTCGGGTCTTCAGGCCACACATTTATTATTATCCAGAGCCAAACAGTGGCCCACTATACCAGTCATTGGCCTTGCATTGAGTAGATTATAAACATAAGGGTGAATGACCTCGGGGAGATCAAAACATCCAACACCGCGGAGACACCATCACGTGTTTCTCAACGCAGTGATCCAGAACACTGCACCGATTCCTAATGGGAAATATGCAAATGTATGTAGAAAAGCCGCGGAGACACCATCACGTGTTTCTCAACGCAAGCAATGAATAGCCAGGTCTTTCACCGGGAAGAAACAACCACGGGAAGGGCAGCATCCAATAAAGGAAAACCGCCTATGCCAAAACATGGTATCCATCCACAGACAGCTGTTTCGGGGTATTTGCCCCTCATCAGTGTGGAGTAGGAAACTGGCTATTAGGAGCAGTGCCTGGTGAAAAGACTGTAAACATAAGGGTGAATGACCTCGGGGAGATCAAAACATCCAACACCGTGGAGACACCATCACGTGTTTCTCAACGCAGTGATCCAGAATACTGCCCCCATCCCTAATGGGAAATATGCAAATGCATGTAGAAAAGCCGCGGAGACACCATCACGTGTTTCTCAACACAAGCAATGAATAGCCAGGTCTTTCACCGGGAAGGAACAACCACGGGAAGGGCAACATCCAATGAAGGAAAACCACCTATGCCAAAACATGGTATCCATCCACAGACAGCTGTTTTGGGGTATTTGCCCCTCATCAGTGTAGAGTAGGAAACTGGCTATTAGGAGCAGTGCCTGGTGAAAAGATTATAAACATAAGGGTGAATGACCTCGGGGAGATCCAAACATCCAACAATGCGGAGACACCATTACATGTTGCATTGAGAAACACGTGATGGTGTCTCCGCGGTGTTAGATGTTTTGATCTCCCCGAGGTCATTCACCCTTATGTTTATAGTCTTTTCACCAGGCACTGCTCCTAATAGCCAGTTTTCTACTCCACACTGATGAGGGGCAAATACCCCGAGGATGGATATAATGTTTTGGCATAGGTGGTTTTCCTTCATTGGATGCTGCCCTTCCCGTGGTTGTTCCTTCCTGGTCAAAGACCTGGCTATTCATTGCTTGCATTGAGAAACACGTGATGGTGTCTCCGCAGCTTTTCTACATGCATTTGCATATTTCCCATTAGGGATGGGGGCAGTGTTCTGGATCACTGCGTTGAGAAACACGTGATGGTGTCTCCGCAGTGTTGGATGTTTTGATCTCCCCGAGGTCATTCACCCTTATGTTTATAGTCTTTTCACCAGGCACTGCTCCTAATAGCCAGTTTCCTACTCCACACTGATGACAGGCAAGTACCCCAAAACAGCTGTCTGTGGATGGATACCATGTTTTGGCATAGGTGGTTTTCCTTAATTGGATGCTGCCCTTCCCGTGGTTGTTCCTTCCCGGTGAAAGACCTGGCTATTCATTGCTTGCATTGAGAAACATGTGATGGTGTCTCCGTGGCTTTTCTACATGCATTTGCATATTTCCCATTAGGGATGGGGGCAGTGTTCTGGATCACTGCATTGAGAAACACGTGATGGTGTCTCCGAGGTGTTGGATGTTTTGATCTCCCCAAGGTCATTCACCCTTATGTTTATAGTCTTTTCACCAGGCACTGCTCCTAATAGCCAGTTTCCTACTCCACACTGATGAGGGGCAAATACCCCAAAACAGCTGTCTGTGGATGGATACCATGTTTTGGCATAGGTGGTTTTCCTTCATTGAATGCTGCCCTTCCCATGGTTGTTCCTTCCCAGTGAAAGACCTGGCTATTCATTGCTTGCGTTGAGAAACGTGATTGCATTGAGTAGAGGCGGCCCATTAAATAGACATGTTGTTCTAGTTGCACTAAAAAAATTAATGAGAGACTGTTCCGCATCTCCTGAAGGGCAAGGGGCCCTGAATGGCACCAGGACCAGTTGTCAGTGCAGTTAAGCGACTTTTGTTTTCCCCTTCCTCCAAGTTTCTTTGTGCACTGTTGCGCATCCCCTGCTGGATTAGGGGACTAAAACCCTGAAAGGGTTAATCACAATTGGTAACAAGAATGGACTATGTGTGGCTGCTTTAAGTTTTGCACTATTTTAACTCTGAACTGCCCCTGTGAGTGTAAAAGCAGCGTACTTGTTTTAAAGGGACCGTACTCTGTTAAAGGAGGGAGAAACCTGAGCAGGAGAACCCAAGGAACAAGCTGGGTCCAGACTATATGGACTGTTGAGCAGTGGTGAGTCGGCCACTAGGCTATCGTGTTTGTTTATACGGACTAACTGTGTTTGGATACCCAGAGCAGGAAAGGACTGGCCAACGGGCCTGAAATGTTGCCAGTGCACAGGTCCCTGGAGCAAGGGAACTGGGGTCAGTCGGACCCATGTTGAAAGAACTTGAACTCTTTGTTCCAGGGTTCCAACCGAGTGGAATCTAGGTCACGGTTGACCCACAAGAAGCGTTGGATTAAGACTGTATTAACTTTGCTCATGTTTAAGTATGTAATTGTTTTTACAGGTGCCACCATGGACGGCGATGAGCATATTTTAGAAGGAAGGAGTGAAAGGAGGTGACGGAGGCCATTATATGCTTCCCTCTCTTTGGACATTGTTCACATTTTATGCATGCAGTTCCAGAGCATTTATAAGTGTTAATGTGTCTATGTACTGCAATGTGAATGTATTTGATATGTGTTGTGTGTAAGATTAGGGTTAGCCTAGGAAAATAGGGGGACTAGATTAGTGGGGCACACTAGTGATAGGGAATAAGAGTCTTAGAGTAGATATAGTTAGTAAAGGGGTTTTCCAGACTGGGAGGAGTCACAGAGTAGTGCAGGACAGAGCAGTGAAATATAGGGAAGGGACTTCCTGGTTAGAGAGCAGAGCACAAGCAGCGATGCCCCGGGCAAGGTGATGCAGCAGTGATCAAGGACAGTCTGGAAGCCATGGGGATAAGGTTGCTTCGGCAAGAAGGGGCCCCAGGCTGAGTGGCGTGCAGGAGGTCACCAGCCTAAATGATAACCATTCCTGAGAGGATCCAAGGCCTAAGGCCCGGACTAGGTGAAGCTGAGACGTTGATCTCCTTTGAAGCCGGACAAGGGGAATGGGAGGAAGCTGGTGGGCCTAAAGGCATGGACAGGACAGAGATTGTCCAGCGAGGCAGGCATTGTCAGAAGCAAGGCAGGGATTGTCAAAAGCGAAGCAGGGATTGCCAGAAACGAGGCAGGGATTGCTACAAGTGAGGCAGAGATTGCCAGGAAGAACAGAGGTTGCCAGGAAGGCAAGATAAGCCTCAGAAATGTCACTCAGTATACACTGTGCCACATCTGTACTGAAAACCCTACTGTTAAGTAAAGTTAACTTGTTAAGAATGGACATTGTCTCCAGAGATGTTTGTGAGGCCCGTGGACCTGAAGATGGGATACTAGGAGCAGAAAGGACTCCTGTGATTAACATGAGTGTTCTACTGCGCTCGTTACATATACAGCAGAGTGGACATTATGATTCAGTTGTGGGGCGCCAGGGAGTTAGAACACTACAACATCTCGCCACAACTACCACCCTGGCTGCCTTACACCAACACCTATACTGCATCCTACCAACAGATTTTGCTTTCTGTCTATGAACCTACAGTGGGGAAAATAAGTATTGGATACATTACCAATTTTGCCGGTTTTCCCACCTAAAAAGAATGAAGAGATCTGTAGTTTTTATCGTAGGTACATTTCAACTGTGAAAGACAGAATCTTAAAATAAAAAAAAAAACAGAAAATCCCATTGTATGATTTTTACATAATTAAATTTCATTTTATTTCATGAAATAAGTATTTGGTCATTTACCAACCAGCAGGAATTCTGACTCTCACAGATCTGTTAGTTTTTCTTTAAGAATCCCTCCTACTCTGCACACCTGTACTGTATTAACTGCACCTGTTTAAACTTGTTACCTGTATAAAAGACACCTGTTCACACAGTCAATCAATCACATTCCATCCTCTCCACCTTTGCCAAGACAAAAGAGCTGATTAAGGACACTACGGACAAAATTGTAGACCTCCACAAGGCTGGGCATGGGCTACAGGATAATAAGCAAGCATCTTGGTAAGAAGGCAACAACTGTTGGCACAATTATTAGAAAATGGAAGAAATACAAGAAGACTGTCAATCTTCCTCGGTCTGGGGCTCCATACAAGTTGTCGCCTCATGGGGTAATGATGATTCTGAGAAAGGTCAGAAATCAACCCAGAACTACACGGGAGGACCTAGTCAGTGACCTGAAGAGAGCTGGGACCACAGTCTCAAACATTACCCTTAGTAACACAGTATGCCTTCATGGATTAAAATCCTGCAGGGTACGTAAGGTCTCACTGCTCATGCCAGCACGTGTCCAGGCCCTCTTGAAGTTCACTAAAGACCATGTGGCTGATCCAGAGGAGACATGGGAGAAAGTCACGTGGTTAGATGAGGCCAAAATAGCACTTTTTGGTATCAACTCTTTTGCCATGTTTGGAGGAAGAAAAAGGATGAGTAGAACCCCAAGAACACCATCCCAACTGTGACGCATGGTGGTAGGAACATCATACTTCAGGGGTGCTTTTCTGCAAAGAGGACAGGAAAACTGCACTGTATTGAAAGGAGGATGGATGGGTGTTATGAGCTAGTGGTTTAGGAGCAACATGGGACGTGCTCTGGAGGAGGTGGTACCTGTACTGACCGCAGTTCCTGAGCTTAACACAACACTAGAAGTAGCCGTGGGATGTTCCTGTCACTCCCTAGACACCTCGTCACAGCCGGAGGACTAACTACCCCTAAAGATAGAAACAGGAAAGCTATCTTGCCTCAGAGAAAATCCCCAAAGGATAGGACAGCCCCCCACAAATATTGACTGTGAGTGGAGAGGGAAATGACATACGCAGAATGAAACCAGGATGTAGCAAAGGAGGCCAGTCTAGACTAGGCTAGATAGATAGAACAGGACAGAATACTGTGCGGTCAGTATTAAAAACTAGAAAAATCCACCACAGAGTTTACAAAAATCTCCACACCTGACTAAAGGTGTGGAGGGTAAATCTGCTTCCCAGAGCTTCCAGCTTAACTGAATAAATCCATACTGACAAGCTGGACTAGAAAAAACATAGAAAGTGCAGAAAGATTAAGTCCACAACAAGTGGACTGCAAAAGAACAAAGCAAGGACTTATCTTTGCTGAACTGGTCAGAATATCAGGGAAATCCAAGCAGAGATGTGAATCCAACTAGGAACCATTGACAACTGGCACAGGCTGAAGGATAGAACCAGGCTAAATAGCCGAGCCAGAAAGACAATCAGTGGAAGCAGCTGCTGACAACTAAATCCAAGGAGCAGCAGTACCACTTAAAACCACCGGAGGGAGCCCAAGAGCAGAACTCACAAAAGTGCCACTTACAACCACCGGAGGGAGCCCAAGAGTGGAATTCACAACAGATGGGGTCAAGTATCAATATATTTTAGTCAATAACCTCCTTCCTACAGTAAGAGAAAAAGTTGTGGCTGGATCTTGATCCTCCTACAAGACAATGACCTGAAACACACAGCCTGGGTAACTAAGAAGTGGCTCCATAAGAAGCATTTCAAGGTCCTGGAGTGGCCTAGGCAGTCTCCAGACCTTAACCCAATAGAAAACCTTTGGAGGGAGCAGAAACTCAATGTTTCTCAGTGACAGCCCCAAAAGCTGATCTGGAAAAGATCTGCATGGAGGAGGGGGCCAAAATCCCTGTTGCAGTGAGTGCAAACTTGGTCAAGAACTACAGGAAATGTCTGACCTCTGCAATTGCAAACAAAGGTTTCGGTACCAAATATTAAGTTCTGTTTTTTTATTGTATTGAATACTTATGTCATGCAATAAAATGCTAATTCATTATGTAAAATCATACAATGTGATATTCTGGATATTTTTTAGACTCTGTCACAGTTGAAGTGTAGCTACGATAAAAACTATAGACCTCTGTATTCTTTTTGGGAGGGAAAACATGCAAAATTGACAGTGTATCAAATACTTATTTGCCTCATTGTACGTACCAAGCATTTCTTGAACTGTCCTTTTTGGCAAAGCTTTAATAACTAGTTATAAATATCGGATATTAAAAAAAAAAAAAAATGAACATATTCATCTCACCGCTGATCTCTCTAGATGCTGTTCTGTACTCTTCTTTTTGCTGTTACTCGCCACATCTCTAGCCTCTTCATTATAGGCCTGGTTACCATACTTGTCCAGGCTGGAACTCACTGCGCATCATAAGGTTGCGTCTTCATCGTCTTCTTCCTTCCGCTGTCAGTCACCACATCTCAAAGACTTCCAGCTGCATCCATGCCCTGGAGTTCACTGCACGTTATAAGGTCACAACAATGACATTGCGAATTTGTGACTCGCAGTAGCCTCCGAACCTGGGTGCATTCATAAGTCCTTCCTATAATAAAGAGGCTAATATATGGAAAAAAAGGACAGTATGGTGTGTAGCAAGCAGTGGGGTGGCCTGAGTGGTCAGCTGTGAGGTTTAGTTTTTTTTTCTTCTGTTGAAGCTTACATACAGTATTTGAGTTACAAAGAATGCTGCAGAATGTATGCACTTCGTAGCTTTGGGAAGAATGTATATGTAAGTAATACATGCATTTTTCAGTCTTGAATTGGCTGCTTTTTTACCTAAATGCGTGTAATTATAATTTTTGCATGGGTTTCATTTAAAATCTTGTGGTGCACTATTACTGTCTGTAGGATGGGATAACTGTGAGGGTATGTGCACACGTTCAGGATTTTTTGCATTTTTTCGCGATAAAAACACATAAAAAAAAACGCATACATATGCATCCTATAATTTAGAATGCATTCTGCAATTTTTGTGCACATGATGCGTTTTTTTCCATGAAAAAAATGCATCGCAGTAAAAAAAGCAGCATGTTCATTAATTTTGTGGATTTTTCGCGTTTTTCCCGCTATATAATGCATTGGGGAAAAACGCGAAAAAACGCGCAAAAAACCAATGCGGATTTCTGGCAGAAATGTCCGGTTTTTGTCAGGAAATTTCTGCAAGAAATCCTGAACGTGTGCACATACCCTGAATCCGTCAACCCGTCAACCAGCTATTACATTCTGAGTTTCTCTTAGTTGTCATTTTTAAGCGCCTCTTGGCTAATTTAAAATTTACAGGGAAACACAAGATCATTAAAAGCTAATCTGTGCCAAATTTTTAACATAACACAATTTTGAAAATTATTTTATTTCTCAAACACATGCATATAAGGAAAAATACTGCAGCCAGGACCGAACATCATCTGAAAAGAGACAGCTCCTTTAACTGAAAATCCATCAGTGAGCTCTGACAATCTGATAGGAGATTTTGTAATTTTTTACAGTACATGTCTTTTTTGGACCTTCTCCCAACATATAAATGACTATGGACCACATCAGAGTTGAAAGTGTAAGGAAAAAAGAGCATGGAAAAACAAAATAGTGCAAACTTTTTAACAAAACCCAATATTTTTATTGCTATTCAGAGTTTAGGATACAAATTAACGTTAAACTGAGCAGTGTTTTTAATTTAATCATGGAATTTCACTAGACATGGTGAGGCTTTTGTTTGTTTAGTGAGGTCCTAAAATGAAATGCTTCAAAAGCAATGTTCTGCTGAATTTCCGGACAAATAGTAGCTAAGTAAAGAGCTAACGAGTAGTGTTGAGTAGGGTTGAGCGACTTTCATTTTTTTAAGATCGAGTAGGGTTTTGGGAAACCCGATTTTGTCCAGAGTCGAGTCGAGTGCAGTCGGCCGATTATCGCTAAAAGTCGGGGATCGACCGAAACCCGAAACCCAATGCAAGTCAATGGGGAAGCATAGTCGGCAGTGAGTGGAGGCCAGGAAAACACCTACAGTGCCCATTTTAATGCCAAAAACATCCATTCTTGTTTCTGAAGCTTGCCAATCTTAATTAACTGTATAATAATAGTTGGGCATAGGGAATTGGGGGAAAGTTGTGGGGGGAGTAGGGCTGGCTCAAGTTTTTCGTGGGCCCAGGAAATGCGGACTACGTCACGGCGGTGTTGCAGGGAAAGGTAAGTATTTAAACGTTGCAAGTGCTGTGATCCTGAGCAAGCAGGGGGGGGCCCACTCGTTCGCATTGGCACTGGCACAGGGCCCCTCAAAGTACGGCGGTGTGTTTGCATGGCGGGGGCGCCTCCCACCAGCAGCGACACTTTTGCGTACTCTGAGTGGCCCTGTGCCAGTGACGTCGCCAACGAGAATGCCCCCCCACCTGATGAAGGAACCTGCACTTTCATCTGCACCTTCCTCTTTGTCCCTGTGTAAGGTGGTATAACATGCGGGAAGGGGAACCTTACTTTCAGCAGGGTCAGATTCTGGCTGTGTAGAGTACAAGGGGAATGTAGTGGTCTAGGTCAATGTACCAGCAGACTCATTTAGCAGTGGCTGGGCAATGGGCAGGATGAGGAGGAAACAGATATAGGGCCAAAGAATAAAGTAGGCTAAATGCAGTTCAAAATTGGTAACAGGACTAAACAGGCGGCATTGCTTTGTTCAGTGGAGTAGCAAACCCAAGAGCAGCAGACACTGTTTCAAGGGCCTAACCACACTAGTAGGCCAAATGCAGTTTAATATCTGATAGTATAGGGCGAAAGCCAGAATGTGGAAGCTCAGCTTTGTTCAGTTGAGGACAACACCAGGGAGGGGCAGACACCTTTAGTAGGCCGGAAAAGCCTATTGCATTTTTTAAAATGGTAATTTGGAGCAGAAGGTTGAAGCTCAGCTTTATTTAGTTGAGGGCAACACCAGGGAGGGGCAGAAGCCGTTAGTAGGCCCTAACCAAAGTTGAAGGCCAAATGCAGTTTAATTTCTGATACTATAGGCCGAAAGCCAGAAGGTGGAAGCTCCGATTTAGACAGTGGAGGACAATTTGAATTAGGGACTGCAGACAGACTTAGTAGGCTGTCCCCTGTGGACAATGCATCCAACACATTAACCCATTGCGCCGTAATGGACACGTAATCTTCCGTGGCCATGCCTACAGGTCCATGCGTCTGTTGTCAGGTGCACCTTTGTACTCACAGATTGCCAGAGTGCATGGACAATGCGGTCTTCTACATGCTGGTGGAGGGTTGGGATGGCTTATCTCGCAAAAGAAGTGTCGACTGGTTAGCTTGTAGCGTGGTACAGCGTAGTCCATCATGGCCTTATTAATAGTAAATAAAATATATAACTAGGCTCTATGAACTTTTAAATAGGTTCCAGGGGTACACGGGCAGCATTGGTGTGGTCAGTGGAGGAGTATTGCAAGTAGGGGCTGCAGACAGGCTATCAAAGGCCTAAAATACCAAACAGTAGGCACTCATGGCAGTTTTACATCGGTTACATGGATACACAGGCAGGCACTCCAGGCAGCATTGTGGTCAGTGGAGGAGTATTGCAAGTAGGGGCCGCAGACAGGCTATCAAAGGCCTAAAATAACAAACAGTAGGCAGTCATGGCAGTTTTACATCGGTTACATGGATACACAGGCAGGCACTCCAGGCAGCATTGTGGTCAGTGGAGGAGTATTGCAAGTAGGGGCCGCAGACAGGCTATCAAAGGCCTAAAATAACAAACAGTAGGCAGTCATGGCAGTTTTACATCGGTTACATGGATACACAGGCAGGCACTCCAGGCAGCATTGTGGTCAGTGGAGGAGTATTGCAAGTAGGGGCCGCAGACAGGCTATCAAAGGCCTAAAATAACAAACAATAGGCTCATTGCAGTTTTACAGCGGTTACATGGATACACAGGCAGGCACTCCAGGCAGCATTGTGGTCAGTGGAGGAGTATTGCAAGTAGGGGCCGCAGACAGGCTATCAAAGGCCTAAAATAACAAACAATAGGCTCATTGCAGTTTTACAGCGGTTACATGGATACACAGGCAGCTAGGTGGTGAGTGGAGGAGTATTTAAAGTAAGGACCGCAGACAGGCTATCAAAGGCCTAACATAACAAACAATAGGCTCATGGCAGTTTTACAGCGGTTACATGGATAGACGGGCAGGCAGCTTGGTGGTGAGTGGAGGAGTATTTAAAGTAGGGACCGCAGACAGGCTATCAAAGGCCTAACATAACAAACAATAGGCTCATGGCAGTTTTACAGCGGTTACATGGATACACGGGCAGGCAGCTTGGTGGTGAGTGGAGGAGTATTTAAAGTAGGGACCGCAGACAGGCTTCAAAGGCCTAACATAAGAAAATGGGCTGGCTGTAGGCACTTTATAATTGGTTCCAGGGGTACATGGGCAGCAGTGGTCTGGCCAGTGGAGGACTAGTGGAAGGAGGGACCGCAGACAGGCTTCAAAGGCCTAACATAAAAAAATGGGCTGGCTGTAGGCACTTTATAATTGGTTCCAGGGGTACACGGGCAGCAGTGGTCTGGCCAGTGGAGGACTAATGGAAGGAGGGACCGCAGACAGGCTTCAAAGGCCTAACATAAAAAAATGGGCTGGCTGTAGGCACTTTATAATTGGTTCCAGGGGTACACGGGCAGCAGTGGTCTGGTCAGTGGAGGACTAGTGGAAGGAGGGACCGCAGACAGGCTTCAAAGGCCTAACATAAAAAAATGGGCTGGCTGTAGGCACTTTATAATTGGTTCCAGGGGTACACGGGCAGCAGTGGTCTGGCCAGTGGAGGACTAGTGGAAGGAGGGACCGCAGACAGGCTTCAAAGGCCTAACATAAAAAAATGGGCTGGCTGTAGGCACTTTATAATTGGTTCCAGGGGTACACGGGCAGCAGTGGTCTGGCCAGTGGAGGACTAGTGGAAGGAGGGACCGCAGACAGGCTTCAAAGGCCTAACATAAAAAAATGGGCTGGCTGTAGGCACTTTATAATTGGTTCCAGGGGTACACGGGCAGCAGTGGTCTGGTCAGTGGAGGACTAGTGGAAGGAGGGACCGCAGACAGGCTTCAAAGGCCTAAAATAACAAACAATAGGCTCATGGCAGTTTTACAGCGGTTACATGGATACACGGGCAGGCAGCTTGGTGGTGAGTGGAGGAGTATTTAAAGTAGGGACCGCAGACAGGCTATCAAAGGCCTAAAATAACAAACAATAGGCTCATGGCAGTTTTACAGCGGTTACATGGATACACGGGCAGCTTGGTGGTGAGTGGAGGAGTAGTGCAAGGAGTGTCTGTCCCAGTACTCCCAAAATATAAATAGATGTTAATGTCTCGCAAAACAACCAAAACAAAAAAAAAGGTGGCATACTTAGGTACAGGGGTGGGCTCATCTGCTGAGTTTCTGACATAGTAATTTGGCAGTAACTATTTAATGGTGCCAATATAGGACACAGACACAGACTACTTTAAGTTGCATCATAGATGTCTACAAATTTGTATTGTCAGTGCCAGACATTGAATGATGTCAGCGAATAGACTAAAGATTGGTGGAGCTGTGCGACATAATTTTGCATGTGGTAGAGCACATTTTGAGCTGGGGTAGGGGGGAACTCTCTAGAGGCCGGCGGGACCGCCCCAGGGCCCCTCATGTTACAACGGTGTGTCTGACGTTGGGTGCGCACCACCACCGCCAGAGACACTACATTGTACTATGAGGGACCCAGTAGCAATGCCGTCAACCAAAAGCGAGCACACCCACCTCTTCAGACAAACAGCAGTCTCACGGGTGCTTGCGCCAAGTCGCGATACCACGGCCCCGTGTGGGGAGTTTTGCCATTTAGGGAGGTGTAAACATGTCGTATGCTGTACAATCAGCTGCAGCAAATTAGACATTAGAAAAGTAATTCACAGGCAAGAGCTTTTCATAGGAAAGCTAGGTGTCGGCCGGGCAAGGTGGGGCAAAAGATTTCGAAATCCAGTTGTGGTTCATTTTAATGAATGTTAGATCGTCAACATTTTGGGTAGCCAGACGAGTCCTTTTTTCGGTTAATATTGAACCTGCAGCACTGAATACTCTTTCTGATAGGACACTTGCTGCCGGGCAAGCAAGCTCCTGCAATGCATATTCTGCCAATTCTGGCCAGGTGTCTAATTTGGAGGCCCAGTAATCAAATGGGAATGACGGTTGAGGGAGAACATCGATAAGGGATGAAAAATAGTTAGTAACCATACTGGACAAATGTTGTCTCCTGTCACTTTCAATTGATGCAGCAGTACCTGTCCTGTCTGCGGTCATAGCAAAATCACTCCACAACCTGGTCAGAAAACCCCTCTGTCCAACGCCACTTCTGATGTGTGCACCCCTAACACTCCTAGTCTGCTGCCCCCTGGAGCTCGTGTGAGAACGATCACGTGCGCTGTGTGCTGGGAATGCCTGAAGCAAACGGTCAACAAGAGTTGATTGTTTGGTTGCTAATATTAGTTCCAAGTTCTCATGTGGCATAATATTTTGCAATTTGCCTTTATAGCGTGGATCAAGGAGGCAGGCCAACCAGTAATCGTCATCGTTCATCATTTTCGTAATGCGTGTGTCCCTTTTTAGGATACGTAAGGCATAATCCGCCATGTGGGCCAAAGTTCCAGTTGTCAAATCTCCGGTTGTGATTGGTTGAGGGGCAGTTGCAGGCAAATCTACGTCACTTGTGTCCCTCAAAAAACCAGAACCCGGCCGTGACACGCAACCAATTTCCTGTGCCCCCGGGAAAGGTTCGGCATTAAAAATATACTCATCCCCATCATCCTCCTCGTCCTCCACCTCCTCTTCGCCCGCTACCTCGTCCTGTACACTGCCCTGACCAGACAATGGCTGACTGTCATCAAGGCTTTCCTCTTCCTCTGGTGCAGACGCCTGCTCCTTTATGTGCGTCAAACTTTGCATCAGCAGACGCATTAGGGGGATGCTCATGCTTATTACGGCGTTGTCTGCACTAACCAGCCGTGTGCATTCCTCAAAACACTGAAGGACTTGACACATGTCTTGTATCTTAGACCACTGCACACCTGACAACTCCATGTCTGCCATCCTACTGCCTGCCCGTGTATCCTCCCACAAATAAATAACAGCACGCCTCTGTTCGCACAGTCTCTGAAGCATGTGCAGTGTTGAGTTCCACCTTGTTGCAACGTCTATGATTAGGTGATGCTGGGGAAGGTTCAAAGACCGCTGATAGGTCTGCATACGGCTGGCGTGTACAGGCGAACGTCGGATATGTGAGCAAAGTGCACACACTTTGAGGAGCAGGTCGGAGAACCCAGGATAAGTTTTCAATAAGCACTGCACCACCAGGTTTAAGGTGTGAGCCAGGCAAGGAATGTGTTTCAGTTGGGAAAGGGAGATGGCAGCCATGAAATTCCTTCCGTTATCACTCACTACCTTGCCTGCCTCAAGATCTACTGTGCCCAGCCACGACTGCGTTTCTTGTTGCAAGAACTCAGACAGAACTTCCGCGGTGTGTCTGTTGTCGCCCAAGCACTTCATAGCCAATACAGCCTGCTGACGCTTGGCAGTAGCTGGCCCATAATGGGACAACTGGTGTGCAACAGTGTCATCTGCCGATGGAGTGGTTGGCAGACTGCGTTCTGTGGAAGAGCTGTAGCTTCTGCAGGAGGACGAGGAGGAGGAGGAGGAGGGGGTGCGAACGCCTACAGCCAACTGTTTCCTAGACCATGGGCTAGGCACAACTGTCCCTAAATTGATGTCGCCTGTGGACCCTGCATCCACCACATTCACCCAGTGTGCCGTGATGGACACATAACGTCCCTGGCCATGCCTACTGGTCCATGCATCTGTAGTCAGGTGCACCTTTGTACTCACAGATTGCCTGAGTGCATGGACGATGCGCTGTTTAACATGCTGGTGCAGGGCTGGGATGGCTTTTCTGGAAAAAAAGTGTCGACTGGGTAGCTCGTATCGTGGTTCAGCGTACTCCATCAGGGCTTTGAAAGCTTCGCTTTCAACTAACCGGTAGGGCATCATCTCTAACGAGATTAGTCTAGCTATGTGGGCGTTAAAACACTGTGTACGCGGATGCGAGGATAAGTACTTCCTTTTTCTAACCAGAGTCTCATGTAGGGTGAGCTGGACTGGAGAGCTGGAGATCGTGGAACTTTCGGGTGTGCCGGTGTACATGGCAGACTGAGAGACGGTTGGAGACGGTATTGTTTCCGCCGGTGCCCTAGATGCAATATTTCCTCCTACAAAACTGGTGATTCCCTGACCCTGACTGCTTTTGGCTGGCAAAGAAACCTGCACAGATACTGCCGGTGGTGCGGAAAATGGTGGCCTTACAGTGACGGAAGGGATGTTGCGTTGCTGACTAGCTTCATTGGCCGAGGGTGCTACAACCTTGAGGGACGTTTGGTAGTTAGTCCAGGCTTGAAAATGCATGGTGGTTAAGTGTCTATGCATGCAACTAGTATTTAGACTTTTCAGATTCTGACCTCTGCTTAAGCTAGTTGAACATTTTTGACAGATGACTTTGCGCTGATCAGTTGGATGTTGTTTAAAAAAATGCCAGACTGCACTCTTCCTAGACTCGGATCCCTTTTCAGGGATTGCAGACTGAGCTTTAACCGGATGGCAACGCTGTGCTCCAACAGGTTTTGGCTTTGACACGCGTTTTGGGCCAGATACGGGCCCGGCAGATGGAACCTGTTGCGATGTTGATGCCTGCTGCGGCCCCTCCTCCACCTCCGCTTCTGAACTACTGCCGCCTGCACCCTGTTCCCCCAATGGCTGCCAATCGGGGTCAATAACTGGGTCATCTATTACCTCCTCTTCGAGCTCGTGTGCAACTTCGTCTGTGTCACTGTGTCGGTCGGTGGTATAGCGTTCGTGGTGGGGCAACATAGTCTCATCAGGGTCTGATTGTGGATCTGTACCCTGAGAGGGCAATGTGGTGGTCTGAGTCAAAGGAGCAGCATAGTACTCTGGCTGTGGCTGTGCATCAGTGCACTCCATGTAAGAATATACTTGTAATGGGCATGGCCTGTTAAATGTTTCACTTTCTAAGCCAGGGACAGTATGTGTAAAGAGCTCCATGGAGTGACCCGTTGTGTCGCCTGCTGCATCCTTCTCTCTTGTTGTAGTTTTTGCTGAGGAGGACAAGGAAGCGACTTGTCCCTGACCGTGAACATCCACAAGCGACGCGCTGCTTTTACATTTACCAGTTTCGGAAGAGGAGGCAAAAGAGCTAGAGGCTGAGTCTGCAATGTAAGCCAAAACTTGCTGTTGCTGCTCCGCCTTTAAAAGCGGTTTTCCTACTCCCAGAAAAGAGAGCGTTCGAGGCCTTGTGTAGCCTGACGACGAAACTGGCTCCACAGCTCCAGACTTAGGTGGAATATTTTTATCCCCACGACCACCTGATGCTCCACTACCACTACCATCATTACCAGCTGACAATGAACGCCCACGACGACCTCTTGCACCAGACTTCCTCATTGTTTTAAAATCTTAACCAAAGTAACTTTATTTGTTGCTGTCAAACAACTTACACGGTGAGCTATAACTTCAGTATGATTTCAATATCCCTTAACAGGTTGGTGAGACCACAAGGAAAATCAGGCACAATGTTACACACTCTGTTTTCTGTGGCACAAAATCACAGAGATGACACACACGCAGGACTGTCACTCAAGCACTAATGTCAATATTAATCTCCCACCTAATTTATTTTTTTTTTTTTCTCAGGGAGACTTTAGAAACCAAATAATATTAAAAAAAAAAAAAAAAAAAGGCTTTCTATGGCCCACAATTAGAGAGAGAGAGGTGGCACACCCAGGAGTCAAGACTGGCGCACAAGCTGAAAGGGCAATATTACTCTCCCACTGTTTTTTTAAGTTTTTTTTTTATTTCAGGGAGACTTTAGAAACCAAATAATATTAAAAAAAACAAAAAAAAAAATAGCCTTTCTATGGCCCACTGAATGAGAGAGAGAGGTGGCACACCCAGGAGTCAAGACTGGCACACAAGCTGAAAGGGCAATATTACTCTCCCACTGTTTTTTTTTTTTTTTTTTTTTTTTTTCAGGGAGACTTTAGAAACCAAATAATTGTCATGATCTCCATGGCCAGAGAACTAGCATAAGCCTCAATAGGAACAAGCTCTTGGAAGATGTAACTATACTGACCATGAACTAAACCTACCGCATCATCTAGAAGTAGCCAGGTAGCATGTCCTACTTTTTATCCCTATATGCCCAGCGCCGGCCGGAGAACTAAATAATGCTAGCAGAGGGAAATATAAGACCTGACTCACCTCTAGAGAAATGCCCAAAAAGGAGACAGAGGCCCCCCACATATATTGGCGGTGATATGAGATGAAACAACAAACGCAGCAGGAAAATAGTTTTAGCAAATTTGAGGTCCGCTTTCTAGATAGCAGAAGACAGAAAGCATACTTTCATGGTCAGTAGAAAACCCTAACAAAACACATCCAGAAATTACTTTAGGACTCTGGCATTAACTCATAATACCAGAGTGGCAATTCCTGATCAACAAGAGCTTTCCAGACACAGTAACGAAACTGCAGCTGTGAACTGGAACCAAAATACAAAAACAAAACATGGACGAATGTCCAACTTATCTAGTAGATGTCTGGGAGCAGGAACAAGCACAGAGAGGCTTCTGATAACATTGTTGACCGGCAAGCATCTAACAGAGAAGCCAGGTTATATAGCGACACCCAGATCTAATCAGAACAGGTGAACAGGGAAGATGATGTCACAAGTTCAATTCCACCAGTAGCCACCGGGGGAGCCCAGAATCCAAATTCACAACAGTACCCCCCCCTCAAGGAGGGGGCACCGAACCCTCACCAGAACCACCAGGGCGATCAGGATGGGCCCTATGAAAGGCACGAACCAGATCAGAGGCATGAACATCAGATGCAGTGACCCAAGAATTATCCTCCTGGCCGTATCCCTTCCACTTGACCAGATACTGGAGTCTCCGTCTGGAAACACGGGAGTCTAGGATTTTTTCCACAACGTACTCCAACTCACCCTCAACCAACACCGGAGCAGGAGGCTCAACGGAAGGCACAACCGGTGCCTCATACCTGCGCAATAACGACCGATGAAAAACGTTATGAATAGAAAAGGATGCAGGGAGGTCCAAACGGAAGGAAACAGGGTTAAGAATCTCCAATATTTTATACGGACCGATGAACCGAGGCTTAAACTTAGGAGATGAGACCCTCATAGGGACAAAACGAGAAGACAACCACACCAAATCTCCAACACAAAGCCGAGGACCAACACGACGGTGACGGTTGGCAAAAAGCTGAGTCTTCTCCTGGGACAACTTTAAATTGTCCATCACCTGCCCCCAGATATGATGCAATCTCTCCACCACCGCATCCACTCCAGGACAATCCGAGGATTCCATCTGACCGGAGGAAAATCGAGGGTGGAACCCCGAATTACAGAAAAACGGGGACACCAAAGTGGCAGAGCTGGCCCGATTATTGAGGGCGAACTCCGCCAATGGCAAAAAAGCAACCCAATCATCCTGGTCAGCAGACACAAAACACCTCAGATATGTCTCCAGGGTCTGATTAGTCCGCTCGGTCTGGCCATTAGTCTGAGGGTGAAAAGCAGACGAAAAAGACAAATCTATGCCCATCCTAGCACAGAATGCCCGCCAAAATCTAGACACAAATTGGGTTCCTCTGTCAGAAACGATATTCTCAGGAATACCATGCAAACGAACAACATTTTGAAAAAACAGGGGCACCAACTCGGAAGAAGAAGGCAATTTGGGCAGGGGAACCAAATGGACCATCTTAGAAAAACGGTCACACACCACCCAGATGACAGACATCTTCTGAGAAACAGGCAGATCTGAAATAAAATCCATCGAGATGTGTGTCCAAGGCCTCTTAGGAATAGGCAAGGGCAACAATAATCCACTAGCCCGAGAACAACAAGGCTTGGCCCGAGCACAAACGTCACAAGACTGCACAAAGCCTCGCACATCTCGTGACAGGGAAGGCCACCAGAAGGATCTTGCCACCAAATCCCTGGTACCAAAAATTCCAGGATGACCTGCCAATGCAGAAGAATGTACCTCAGAGATGACTCTACTGGTCCAATCATCAGGAACAAACAACCTATCAGGCGGACAACGATCCGGTCTATCCGCCTGAAACTCCTGCAAGGCCCGCCGCAGGTCTGGAGAAACGGCTGACAAGATAACTCCCTCCTTAAGAATACCTGTGGGGTCAGAGTTGCCGGGTGAATCAGGCTCAAAACTCCTAGAAAGGGCATCCGCCTTAACATTCTTAGAACCCGGTAGGTACGATACCACAAAATTAAACCGAGAGAAAAATAATGACCAGCGCGCCTGTCTAGGATTCAGGCGCCTGGCGGTCTCAAGATAGATCAAATTTTTGTGGTCAGTCAATACCACCACCTGATGTCTGGCCCCCTCGAGCCAATGGCGCCACTCCTCAAACGCCCACTTCATGGCCAAAAGCTCCCGATTCCCAACATCATAATTTCGCTCAGCGGGCGAAAATTTACGGGAAAAGAAGGCACAAGGCCTCATCACGGCGCAGTCAGAATTTTTCTGCGACAACACTGCCCCAGCCCCGATCTCAGAAGCGTCGACCTCAACCTGAAAAGGAAGAGTCACATCAGGCTGACGCAACACAGGGGCAGAAGAAAAACGGCGCTTAAGCTCCTGAAAGGCCTCCACAGCATCAGGGGACCAATTAGCAACATCAGCACCCTGTCTAGTCAAATCGGTCAATGGCTTAACGACATCCGAAAAACCAGAAATAAATCGACGATAAAAGTTGGCAAAGCCCAAAAATTTCTGAAGACTTTTAAGAGAAGAGGGCTGCGTCCAATCACAAATAGCTTGAACCTTGACAGGATCCATCTCAATGGAAAAGGGAGAAAAAATATATCCCAAAAAGGAAATTCTCTGAACCCCAAAAACGCACTTAGAACCCTTGACACACAGAGAATTAGACCGCAAAACCTGAAAAACCCTCTTAACATGCCGGACATGAGAGTCCCAATCATCCGAAAAAATCAGAATATCATCCAGATACACTATCATAAATTTATCCAAAAAATCGCGGAAAATATCATGCATAAAGGACTGGAAGACTGAAGGGGCATTAGAAAGACCAAAAGGCATCACCAAATACTCAAAGTGGCCCTCGGGCGTATTAAATGCGGTTTTCCACTCATCCCCCTGCCTGATCCGCACCAAATTATACGCCCCACGGAGATCAATCTTAGAGAACCACTTGGCCCCCTTTATGCGAGCAAACAAATCAGTCAGCAACGGCAATGGGTATTGATATTTAACCGTGATTTTATTCAAAAGCCGATAATCAATACATGGTCTCAAAGAGCCGTCTTTTTTTGACACAAAGAAAAAACCGGCTCCTAAGGGAGATGACGATGGACGAATATGTCCCTTTTCCAAGGACTCCTTTATATATTCTCGCATAGCAGTATGTTCAGGCACAGACAGATTAAATAAACGACCCTTTGGGTATTTACTACCCGGAATTAAATCTATAGCACAATCGCACTCACGGTGCGGAGGTAGTGAACCCAGCTTGGGTTCTTCAAAGACGTCACGATAATCAGACAGGAACTCAGGGATTTCAGAGGGAATAGATGATGAAATGGACACCAAAGGTACGTCCCCATGAGTCCCCTTACATCCCCAGCTCAACACAGACATAGCTCTCCAGTCAAGGACTGGGTTGTGAGACTGCAGCCATGGCAATCCCAGCACCAAATCATCATGTAGATTATACAGCACCAGAAAACGAATAGTCTCCTGGTGATCCGGATTAATACACATAGTCACTTGTGTCCAGTATTGTGGTTTATTATTAGCCAATGGGGTGGAGTCAATCCCCTTCAGAGGAATAAGAGTCTCCAAAGGCTCTAAATCATACCCACAACGATTGGCAAAGGACCAATCCATAAGACTCAAAGCGGCGCCAGAGTCGATATGGGCGTCCGTAGCAATAGATGACAAAGAGCAAATCAGGGTCACAGACAAAATAAATTTAGACTGTAAAGTGCCAATGGGAACGGATTTATCAAGCTTTTTAGTACGCTTAAAGCATGCTGATATAACATGAGTAGAATCCCCACAATAGAAACACAACCCATTTTTCCGTCTAAAATTCTGCCGCTCGCTTCTGGACAGAATTCTATCACACTGCATGTTTTCTGGCGTCTTCTCAGTGGACACCGCCAGATGGTGCACTGGTTTGCGCTCCCGCAGACGCCTATCGATCTGAATGGCCATTGTCATGGACTCATTCAGACTTGCAGGCACAGGGAACCCCACCATAACATCCTTAATGGCATCAGAAAGACCCTCTCTGAAAGTAGCCGCCAAGGCACACTCATTCCACTGAGTAAGCACAGACCATTTACGGAATTTTTGGCAGTAAATTTCAGCTTCATCTTGCCCCTGCGATAGGGACATCAAAGTTTTTTCTGCCTGAAGTTCCAAATGAGGTTCCTCATACAGCAAGCCCAAGGCCAGAAAAAACGCATCCACATTGCGCAACGCAGGATCCCCTGGTGCCAATGCAAAAGCCCAATCTTGAGGGTCGCCGCGGAGCAAGGAAATCACAATCCCAACCTGCTGTGCAGGGTCTCCAGCAGAACGAGATTTCAGGGACAAAAATAACTTACAATTATTTCTAAAATTCTGAAAGCTAGATCTATTCCCTGAGAAGAATTCCGGCAAAGGAATTCTCGGCTCTGATACCGGAGCATGAACAACAAAATCTTGCAAACTTTGTACTTTCGTGGCGAGATTATTCAAACCTGCAGTTACACTCTGTAGATCCATTATAGACAGGTGAACATAGAGCCATTCAAAGATTAGAAGGAGAGAGAAAAAAAAGAAAGACTGCAGCATAGACAGACTGGCAAGTGATCCAATTAAGAGCACAGAGAAAAAAAAAAAAAAAAAAAAAAACTCTCAGCAGACTTCTTATTTCTCTCCTTTCTCAGCCAAGGATTTTAACCCTTTAGTGGGCCGGTCAAACTGTCATGATCTCCATGGCCAGAGAACTAGCATAAGCCTCAATAGGAACAAGCTCTTGGAAGATGTAACTATACTGACCATGAACTAAACCTACCGCATCATCTAGAAGTAGCCAGGTAGCATGTCCTACTTTTTATCCCTATATGCCCAGCGCCGGCCGGAGAACTAAATAATGCTAGCAGAGGGAAATATAAGACCTGACTCACCTCTAGAGAAATGCCCAAAAAGGAGACAGAGGCCCCCCACATATATTGGCGGTGATATGAGATGAAACAACAAACGCAGCAGGAAAATAGTTTTAGCAAATTTGAGGTCCGCTTTCTAGATAGCAGAAGACAGAAAGCATACTTTCATGGTCAGTAGAAAACCCTAACAAAACACATCCAGAAATTACTTTAGGACTCTGGCATTAACTCATAATACCAGAGTGGCAATTCCTGATCAACAAGAGCTTTCCAGACACAGTAACGAAACTGCAGCTGTGAACTGGAACCAAAATACAAAAACAAAACATGGACGAATGTCCAACTTATCTAGTAGATGTCTGGGAGCAGGAACAAGCACAGAGAGGCTTCTGATAACATTGTTGACCGGCAAGCATCTAACAGAGAAGCCAGGTTATATAGCGACACCCAGATCTAATCAGAACAGGTGAACAGGGAAGATGATGTCACAAGTTCAATTCCACCAGTAGCCACCGGGGGAGCCCAGAATCCAAATTCACAACAAATAATATTAAAAAAACCAAAAAAAAAAAAATGCTTTCTATGGCCCACTGAATGAGAGAGAGGTGGCACACCCAGGAGTCAAGACTGGCACACAAGCTGAAAGGGCAATATTACTCTCCCACTGTTTTTTTATGTATTTTTTGTTTTTTAAGGGAGACTTTAGAAACCCAATAATATTTAAAAAAAAAAAAAAAAAAAAGGCTTTCTATGGCCCACTGAATGAGAGGGAGAGAGGTGGCACACCCAGGAGTCAAGACTGGCACACAAGCTGAAAGGGCAATATTACTCTCCCACTGTTTTTTTATTTATTTTTTTTTTTTTTCAGGGAGACTTTAGAAACCAAATAATAAGAAAAAAAATAAATAAATAAATAGGCTTTCTATAGCCCACTGAATGAGAGATAGCACACACAGCAGTGGCACACAAGCCCTGACTGAGGCCAATATTTTTCTCCCACTGATTGATGTAGTGTTTTTGTGTTGAGGTAGATTTTAGAACACAAATCAAGGAAAAAAAAAAAATGCTTTCTATGGCCCACTGAATGAGAGAGAGGTGGCACACCCAGGAGTCAAGACTGGCACACAAGCTGAAAGGGCAATATTACTCTCCCACTGTTTTTTTATGTATTTTTTGTTTTTTAAGGGAGACTTTAGAAACCAAATAATAAGAAAAAAAATAAATAAATAAATAGGCTTTCTATAGCCCACTGAATGAGAGATAGCACACACAGCAGTGGCACACAAGCCCTGACTGAGGCCAATATTTTTCTCCCACTGATTGATGTAGTGTTTTTGTGTTGAGGTAGATTTTAGAACACAAATCAAGGAAAAAAAAAAAAAATGCTTTCTATGGCCCACTGAATGAGAGAGAGGTGGCACACCCAGGAGTCAAGACTGGCACACAAGCTGAAAGGGCAATATTACTCTCCCACTGTTTTTTTATGTATTTTTTTTTTTTTAAGGGAGACTTTAGAAACCCAATAATATTTAAAAAAAAAAAAAAAAAGGCTTTCTATGGCCCACTGAATGAGAGGGAGAGAGGTGGCACACCCAGGAGTCAAGACTGGCACACAAGCTGAAAGGGCAATATTACTCTCCCACTGTTTTTTTATTTATTTTTTTTTTTTTTCAGGGAGACTTTAGAAACCAAATAATAAGAAAAAAAATAAATAAATAAATAGGCTTTCTATAGCCCACTGAATGAGAGATAGCACACACAGCAGTGGCACACAAGCCCTGACTGAGGCCAATATTTTTCTCCCACTGATTGATGTAGTGTTTTTGTGTTGAGGTAGATTTTAGAACACAAATCAAGGAAAAAAAAAAAAATGCTTTCTATGGCCCACTGAATGAGAGAGAGGTGGCATACCCAGGAGTCAAGACTGGCACACAAGCTGAAAGGGCAATATTACTCTCCCACTGTTTTTTTATGTTTTTTTTTTTTTTTCAGGGAGACTTTAGAAACCAAATAATATTAAAAAAACCAAAAAAAAAAATAGCCTTTCTATGGCCCACTGAATGAGAGAGAGAGGTGGCACACCCAGGAGTCAAGACTGGCACACAAGCTGAAAGGGCAATATTACTCTCCCACTGTTTTTTTATGTATTTTTTTTTTTTAAGGGAGACTTTAGAAACCCAATAATATTTAAAAAAAAAAAAAAAAAGGCTTTCTATGGCCCACTGAATGAGAGGGAGAGAGGTGGCACACCCAGGAGTCAAGACTGGCACACAAGCTGAAAGGGCAATATTACTCTCCCACTGTTTTTTTATTTATTTTTTTTTTTTTCAGGGAGACTTTAGAAACCAAATAATAAGAAAAAAAATAAATAAATAAATAGGCTTTCTATAGCCCACTGAATGAGAGATAGCACACACAGCAGTGGCACACAAGCCCTGACTGAGGCCAATATTTTTCTCCCACTGATTGATGTAGTGTTTTTGTGTTGAGGTAGATTTTAGAACACAAATCAAGGAAAAAAAAAAAAATGCTTTCTATGGCCCACTGAATGAGAGAGAGGTGGCACACCCAGGAGTCAAGACTGGCACACAAGCTGAAAGGGCAATATTACTCTCCCACTGTTTTTTTATGTTTTTTTTTTTTTTTCAGGGAGACTTTAGAAACCAAATAATATTAAAAAAACCAAAAAAAAAATAGCCTTTCTATGGCCCACTGAATGAGAGAGAGAGGTGGCACACCCAGGAGTCAAGACTGGCACACAAGCTGAAAGGGCAATATTACTCTCCCACTGTTTTTTTATGTATTTTTTTTTTTTTAAGGGAGACTTTAGAAACCCAATAATATTTAAAAAAAAAAAAAAAAAAAGGCTTTCTATGGCCCACTGAATGAGAGGGAGAGAGGTGGCACACCCAGGAGTCAAGACTGGCACACAAGCTGAAAGGGCAATATTACTCTCCCACTGTTTTTTTATTTATTTATTTTTTTTTTCAGGGAGACTTTAGAAACCAAATAATAAGAAAAAAAATAAATAAATAAATAGGCTTTCTATAGCCCACTGAATGAGAGATAGCACACACAGCAGTGGCACACAAGCCCTGACTGAGGCCAATATTTTTCTCCCACTGATTGATGTAGTGTTTTTGTGTTGAGGTAGATTTTAGAACACAAATCAAGGAAAAAAAAAAAAAAATGCTTTCTATGGCCCACTGAATGAGAGAGAGGTGGCACACCCAGGAGTCAAGACTGGCACACAAGCTGAAAGGGCAATATTACTCTCCCACTGTTTTTTTATGTATTTTTTGTTTTTTAAGGGAGACTTTAGAAACCCAATAATATTTAAAAAAAAAAATAAATAGGCTTTCTATGGCCCACTGAATGAGAGGGAGAGAGGTGGCACACCCAGGAGTCAAGACTGGCACACAAGCTGAAAGGGCAATATTACTCTCCCACTGTTTTTTTATGTTTTTTTTTTTTTTTCAGGGAGACTTTAGAAACCAAATAATATTAAAAAAACCAAAAAAAAAATAGCCTTTCTATGGCCCACTGAATGAGAGAGAGAGGTGGCACACCCAGGAGTCAAGACTGGCACACAAGCTGAAAGGGCAATATTACTCTCCCACTGTTTTTTTATGTATTTTTTTTTTTTCAGGGAGACTTTAGAAACCAAATAATATTAAAAAAAATAAATAAATAAATAGGCTTTCTATAGCCCACTGAATGAGAGATAGCACACACAGCAGTGGCACACAAGCCCTGACTGAGGCCAATATTTTTCTCCCACTGATTGATGTAGTGTTTTTGTGTTGAGGTAGAATTTAGAACACAAATCACGGAAAAAATAAATAGGCTTTCTATGGCCCACTCAGTGAGAGATGGCACACACAGGGATGGCACTGTAGCAGAAATGCCAATCTTAATCTCCCACAAAAAAAACAAAAAAAAAACAGGGACTGTCCTACAATTACTATCTCCCTGCAGTAATCTAAGCCAGGTATGGCAGGCAGCAATAGGAGTGGACTGATGCACAAATTAAATAAAAAGTGTGGACAAACAAAAAAGATAGCTGTGCAGAAAGGAAGGAACAAGAGGATATGTGCTTTGAAAAAAGCAGTTGGTTTCCACAGTGGCGTACACACAGCAATACAGCTATCACGGAGCCTTCTAGGGCAGCCCAATGAGCTACAGCGCTGAGGGGAAAAAAAAAAAAAAATAGCTTCCACAGTCCCTGCACACCGAAGGTGGTGTTGGACAGTGGAAATCGCTGCAGCACAAGCGGTTTGGTGGTTAGTGGACCCTGCCTAACGCTCTCCCTGCTTCTGACGAAGCGGCAGCAACCTGTCCCTAAGCTCAGATCAGCAGCAGTAAGATGGCGGTCGGCGGGAACGCCCCTTTATAGCCCCTGTGACGCCGCAGACAGCAAGCCAATCACTGCAATGCCCTTCTCTAAGATGGTGGGGACCAGGATCTATGTCATCACGCTGCCCACACTCTGCGTTCACCTTCATTGGCTGAGAAATGGCGCTTTTCGCGTCATTGAAACGCGACTTTGGCGTGAAAGTCGCGTACCGCATGGCCGACAAGCACAGGGGTCGGATCGGGTTTCATGAGACGCCGACTTAGCCAAAAGTCGGCGACTTTTGAAAATGATCGACCCGTTTCGCTCAACCCTAGTGTTGAGCGATACTTTCCGATATCGGAAAGTATCGGTATCGGAAAGTATCGGCCGATACCGTCAAAATATCGGATCCAATCCGATACCGATACCCGATCCCAATGCAAGTCAATGGGACAAAAATATCGGAATTAAAATAAACCCTTTATAAACTTGTAGGTTCATTCTACATGAAGGAAAACAACTAAGAATAATGTAGGATGTATTGGGGGACGTGGCGGAGACATTAAAGGCACAGAGGTTTAGCCCAATGTAATAGAATAGCAGGATTTTGTTTTGTTTTTTATGACGTTCGGCGGTAGAAAGATTTTGACTATGTTAATTTTTTTTTTATTTTGTCAGATATTGATGTTTCACTACTTCCACGCCCTTCACCTTCTTTTTTACTTCTCCCACACTTTCTTCTTCATTATCTTCATCATCAGCTTCTTTGACATCAACTTCTTCACCTTATTCATCTTCTTCTTCATCTTCTACCTATTATTTTTTTGGTTACATTGTTCATATTCTTTTTATTTTACTATTATCTTCATCATATTCTACTTCTTCATCATATTCTTATTTGTGACAGGCATTCCCGTAGTTGTTATCTATAAAAGTTTGAAGATTACACCTTCCGTTCTGCCTGTCACAAAACAGTTACATTTGTCCGCGTTCAGTTTGGCCTGCAGCATCAGGCTTTATCCAGGGGCACCACGAGGAGGAACGGACTCACCCCCATACACTGCTTAGTCTTCTTCTGCTTATAATTTAGATAATATTTTTTGCTCTGATATTTAGTGTTATGCTTAATGTTCTTCTGCTCTTTATTCTGCAGCCTCTTGTTCTTCTGCTTCTCGGTCTTCCAGGTCGTCGTCGTCTCCAGGGTCGTCGTCTCCGGGGTCGTCGTCATCGGGGTGGTCTTCAGGGTCGTCGTCTCCGGGGTCGTCGTCATCGGGGTGGTCTTCGGGGTCATCGTCTCCAGGGTCGTCGTCATCACAGTGGTTGTCGTCTCTGGTGTCGTCGTCATCTTAGGGGTGGTCTTCCGGGTCATCGTGTTTAGTCTCTTGAACTTGGAAATGTAGCAGAAGGTACAAGAAGGCTGAGAAAATGCCGAGAACCAGCTGATGGAACTGGAACTCGGATGGCTACCCGAAGGTCCAAGAGCCAATGGAACTACCGAGGACCAGCTGACGTTACTGGAACCCGGTTACTAAGCAGGAGGTACCCGTGCCTGAAAGCACTACCAAGGACCACCTGACGTTGGTGGAACTCGGATACCCAGAGGGAGGCACCTAAGCCAAAGGCTCTGCCCGGAACCAGCTGACGGTACTGGAACCAGGATGGGGAGCAGAAGGTACAAGAGCAAAAGACACTGCCGAGAACCAGCTGACGGTGCTGGAACCCGGATGGGTAGCCGAAGGTCCAAGAGCCAATGGAACTACCGAGGACCAGCTGACGTTACTGGAACCCGGTTACTAAGCAGGAGGTACCCATGCCTGAAAGCACTACCAAGGACCACCTGACGTTGGTGGAACTCGGATACCCAGAGGGAGGCACCTAAGCCAAAGGCTCTGCCCGGAACCAGCTGACGGTACTGGAACCAGGATGGGGAGCAGAAGGTAAAAGAGCAAGTGTCTGCGTGGCTTTTGCAGGACACGATGCCGGCTGCACAGCAGGGGAACAGCTGGCGGTGCTGAACCCCACTGACACATTGGCTGGTGTTTTTCTCTGTGCAGCTAGCAGTACCGGGCCCCAACTGGCGGTGTTAGAGCCCGGGGTCAGCAGGAGGAGGAGATGGAGCAGAGTGTAGGCCGAAGCCTGCACTGGCGGCAGCTTTGGGTCTGTTGTGCCTGCGTGGCAGTTGCAGGACACGTTGCCGGCTGCACAGCAGGGGAACAGCTGGCGGTGCTGAACCCCACTGACACATTGGCTGGTGTTTTTCTCTGTGCAGCTAGCAGTACCGGGCCCCAACTGGCGGTGTTGGAGCCCAGGGCTCTGCAGGGGGAGCAGAGTGTAGGCCGAAGCCTAATTGAACCAATTTCAAAGGTAACCTTTAACCCCCCCTCAGGGGTTACAAAGTAGAAGAGCCACAGCTTATGCAGCAGTAGTGCTGCACAAGTCAAAGGTTGCTCTTTTAATTTCGCTCCTTGCACACGCTGAATGAAACACGTATAACATTTAGCCCTTTAAACAGTCAAACTGTGTTGGAGGCGCGAGTTCCCTTTGTAATGAGACGCAGCACAGATGTCAAGAATCCCACCTTGGTGCTGGGTGCAGCCTCCTGAGCGTTGTTATTTGCTGTACAGGAGTCTGCGCTGTCGTGTGATCCCCTGGCCTAGCGCTGTTAGCGCTGCCCATGTTCTGGCATCATTTAATGTCGGCCAGTGCAGTTCGCGATGACCATGAATCCCAGCCCCGCAGTGTCTTAACATTGTTAAAACACTGCGGGGCTGGGATTCAGGGCCTGGCGCAGCACATATGTTCGCCTCTGACACTCGGGTCCTTACACCCGCTTCAGACTGTGCGGCGTCATCTGATCCCTTATCGCATGCCACGGCCATGAAGCCGCACAGTCCGCAGAAGGCGGAAGGAGATGAGGGACAGGCGAACTGATGCACTGATCATGCCCGTCAATCACACCCTCGCAGTCCCAATAAATAAGACAACGAGGGGCGTTGTGTGGGTCAGGGCGGCCGCGGAGGCGCAGGCAGCCAAACAATGATGCCAGAAGACGGGCAGCGCTACCAAGGGGGTTGCAGCGTGTCATTACAAAGGAAAGTCACACCACCGGGACGGTTAAATGGTCACACAGAGGACACATTTTAGACGTGTTTTCAGTTCCACCTGTGCGAGGAGAATACGTTTATGAACCACCTTGCACACATGCAGCATTACCGCTGTACAAGGTGGCCTTTAAAACGTACAAACGCCTGGGGGAGGGGGGACAGGTTCCCTTCAATTTCAGTTCTTGTGTCTGCGTGGCTTTTGCAGGACACGATGCCGGCTGCACAGCAGGGGAACAGCTGGCGGTGCTGAACCCCACTGACACATTGGCTGGTGTTTTTCTCTGTGCAGCTAGCAGTACCGGGCCCCAACTGGCGGTGTTGGAGCCCGGGGTCAGCAGGAGGAGGAGATGGAGCAGATTGTAGGCCGAAGCCTGCACTGGCGGCAGCTTTTGGGTCTGTTGTGCCTGCGTGGCAGTTGCAGGACACGTTGCCGGCTGCACAGCAGGGGAACAGCTGGCGGTGCTGAACCCCACTGACACATTGGCTGGTGTTTTTCTCTGTGCAGCTAGCAGTACCGGGCCCCAACTGGCGGTGTTGGAGCCCAGGGCTCTGCAGGGGGAGCAGAGTGTAGGCCGAAGCCTAATTGAACCAATTTCAAAGGTAACCTTTAACCCCCCCTCAGGGGTTACAAAGTAGAAGAGCCACAGCTTATGCAGCAGTAGTGCTGCACAAGTCAAAGGTTGCTCTTTTAATTTCGCTCCTTGCACACGCTGAATGAAACACGTATAACATTTAGCCCTTTAAACAGTCAAACTGTGTTGGAGGCGCGAGTTCCCTTTGTAATGAGACGCAGCACAGATGTCAAGAATCCCACCTTGGTGCTGGGTGCAGCCTCCTGAGCGTTGTTATTTGCTGTACAGGAGTCTGCGCTGTCGTGTGATCCCCTGGCCTAGCGCTGTTAGCGCTGCCCATGTTCTGGCATCATTTAATGTCGGCCGGTGCGGTTCGCGATGACCATGAATCCCAGCCCCGCAGTGTCTTAACATTGTTAAAACACTGCGGGGCTGGGATTCAGGGCCTGGCGCAGCACATATGTTCGCCTCTGACACTCGGGTCCTTACACCCGCTTCAGACTGTGCGGCGTCATCTGATCCCTTATCGCATGCCACGGCCATGAAGCCGCACAGTCCGCAGAAGGCGGAAGGAGATGAGGGACAGGCGAACTGATGCACTGATCATGCCCGTCAATCACACCCTCGCAGTCCCAATAAATAAGACAACGAGGGGCGTTGTGTGGGTCAGGGCGGCCGCGGAGGCACAGGCAGCCAAACAATGATGCCAGAAGACGGGCAGCGCTACCAAGGGGGTTGCAGCGTGTCATTACAAAGGAAAGTCACACCACCGGGACGGTTAAATGGTCACACAGAGGACACATTTTAGACGTGTTTTCAGTTCCACCTGTGCGAGGAGAATACGTTTATGAGCCACCTTGCACACATGCAGCATTACCGCTGTACAAGGTGGCCTTTAAAACGTACAAACGCCTGGGGGAGGGGGGACAGGTTCCCTTCAATTTCAGTTCTTGTGTCTGCGTGGCTTTTGCAGGACACGATGCCGGCTGCACAGCAGGGGAACAGCTGGCGGTGCTGAACCCCACTGACACATTGGCTGGTGTTTTTCTATGTGCAGCTAGCAGTACCGGGCCCCAACTGGCGGTGTTGGAGCCCGGGGTCAGCAGGAGGAGGAGATGGAGCAGAGTGTAGGCCGAAGCCTGCACTGGCGGCAGCTTTTGGGTCTGTTGTGCCTGCGTGGCAGTTGCAGGACACGTTGCCGGCTGCACAGCAGGGGAACAGCTGGCGGTGCTGAACCCCACTGACACATTGGCTGGTGTTTTTCTCTGTGCAGCTAGCAGTACCGGGCCCCAACTGGCGGTGTTAGAGCCCAGGGTCAGCAGGAGGAGCAGGGGGAGCGGAGTGTAGGCCGAAGCCTGCACTGGAGCAAGTTGAAAGGAAACCTTTAACCCCCCCCCCCCCAGGCGTTTGTAGCTGGAAGAGCCATCGTGTACACCACTAATGCTGGAAAAGGTAAACTTAGCTCTTTTAATTATGGTCCTTGCAGATGCTGAACCTTAACACTTATGAAATGTGTCCCCTCACAGCGTTCAACCGTCCGGTAGGTGGAACTTTCCTTTGTCATGTGACGCAGCACAGCCGTCATTTTTACCCCCTTGGCGCCGTGCGCCGCCTCCTCAGCGTAGTTTGAATCTGTCCCGGAGCCTGCGCTGTTAGGTTACCCCTTGGCCATGCACACATTTCGCGCTGCCCGTCTTCTGACATCATTTGCTGTCAGACTGGCTGCGCCTGTGTGGGTGCGCTGTCCGAGATTCAGCCTCGCGGTGTCGTGTAATGTAATCCCACCGCGGGCCTGGGATCCGTGGCCATGCGCAGTGCATATCCTCACCTCTCACTCCCCTCCCTACGGCTTCTTCAGACTGTGCGGTGTCACGGCCGTGGCATGCTATTAGGGATCAGCTGACACCGAACAGTCTTTAGAAGCCGTAGGGAGGGGAGTGAGAGGCGAGGATATGCACTGCGCATGTCCACGGATCCCAGGCCCGCGGTGGGATTACATTACACGACACTGCGAGGCTGAATCTCGGACAGCGCACACACACAGGCGCAGCCAGCCTGACAGCAAATGATGTCAGAAGACAGGCAGCGCAAAATGTGTGCATGGCCAAGGGGTAACCTAACAGCGCAGGCTCCGGGACAGATTCAAACAACGCTGAGGAGACGGCGCACGGCGCCAAGGGGGTAAAAATGACGGCTGTGCTGCGTCACATGACAAAGGAAAGTTCCACCTACCGGACGGTTGAACGCTGTGAGGGGACACATTTCATAAGTGTTAGGTTCAGCATCTGCAAGGAGCACCATGAAAAGAGGCACTTTTTCCCTTTGCATCATTACTGCTGCACAAGGTGGCTCCTTCAGTAACAAACGCCTGGGGGGGGGGGGGACAGGTTCCCTTAAATTTAACTTGTTGTGCCTGCGTGGCGGTCGCAGTACACGTTGCCGTATACACAGCAGGGGAACAGCTGGCGGTGCTGAACCCCACTAACACATTTGCGAGGTGTTTGGCTCTGTGCGTACAGCACTTCTGGACGGCAACTGGCGGTGTTGGAGCCCAGGGACAGGTGGAGGAGGAGGAGGTTGGAGGAGGTTGGAGGAGGTAGGAGGGATTTCCACACACACAGCAGGGGAACAGCTGACGTTACTGAACCCCAATAACAGAGGAGGGACTGTTGACTGTGCGTACAGCACTTCTGGACGGCAACTGGCGGTGTTGGAGCCCAGGGACAGGTGGAGGAGGAGGAGGTTGGAGGAGGTTGGAGGAGGTAGGAGGGATTGCCACACACACAGCAGGGGAACAGCTGACGTTACTGAACCCCAATAACAGAGGAGGGACTGTTGACTGTGCGTACAGCACTTCTGGACGACAACTGGCGGTGTTGGAGCCCAGGGACAGGTGGAGGAGGAGGAGGTTGGAGGAGGTTGGAGGAGGTAGGAGGGATTGCCACACACACAGCAGGGGAACAGCTGACGTTACTGAACCCCAATAACAGAGGAGGGACTGTTGACTGTGCGTACAGCACTTCTGGACGGCAACTGGCGGTGTTGGAGCCCAGGGACAGGTGGAGGAGGAGGAGGTTGGAGGAGGTTGGAGGAGGGATTGCCACACACACAGCAGGGGAACAGCTGACGTTACTGAACCCCAATAACAGAGGAGGGACTGTTGACTGTGCGTACAGCACTTCTGGACGGCAACTGGCGGTGTTGGAGCCCAGGGACAGGTGGAGGAGGAGGAGGTTGGAGGAGGTTGGAGGAGGGATTGCCACACACACAGCAGGGGAACAGCTGACGTTACTGAACCCCAATAACAGAGGAGGGACTGTTGACTGTGCGTACAGCACTTCTGGACGGCAACTGGCGGTGTTGGAGCCCAGGGACAGGTGGAGGAGGAGGAGGTTGGAGCAGGTTGGAGGAGGGATTGCCACACACACAGCAGGGGAACAGCTGACGTTACTGAACCCCAATAACAGAGGAGGGACTGTTGACTGTGCGTACAGCACTTCTGGACGGCAACTGGCGGTGTTGGAGCCCAGGGACAGGTGGAGGAGGAGGAGGTTGGAGGAGGTTGGAGGAGGTAGGAGGGATTGCCACACACACAGCAGGGGAACAGCTGACGTTACTGAACCCCAATAACAGAGGAGGGACTGTTGACTGTGCGTACAGCACTTCTGGACGACAACTGGCGGTGTTGGAGCCCAGGGACAGGTGGAGGAGGAGGAGGTTGGAGGAGGTTGGAGGAGGTAGGAGGGATTGCCACACACACAGCAGGGGAACAGCTGACGTTACTGAACCCCAATAACAGAGGAGGGACTGTTGACTGTGCGTACAGCACTTCTGGACGGCAACTGGCGGTGTTGGAGCCCAGGGACAGGTGGAGGAGGAGGAGGTTGGAGGAGGTTGGAGGAGGTAGGAGGGATTGCCACACACACAGCAGGGGAACAGCTGACGTTACTGAACCCCAATAACAGAGGAGGGACTGTTGACTGTGCGTACAGCACTTCTGGACGGCAACTGGCGGTGTTGGAGCCCAGGGACAGGTGGAGGAGGAGGAGGTTGGAGGAGGTTGGAGGAGGGATCGCCACACACACAGCAGGGGAACAGCTGACGTTACTGAACCCCAATAACAGAGGAGGGACTGTTGACTGTGCGTACAGCACTTCTGGATGGCAACTGGCGGTGTTGGAGCCCAGGGACAGGTGGAGGAGGAGGAGGTTGGAGGAGGTTGGAGGAGGGATTGCCACACACACAGCAGGGGAACAGCTGACGTTACTGAACCCCAATAACAGAGGAGGGACTGTTGACTGTGCGTACAGCACTTCTGGACGGCAACTGGCGGTGTTGGAGCCCAGGGACAGGTGGAGGAGGAGGAGGTTGGAGGAGGTTGGAGGAGGGATTGCCACACACACAGCAGGGGAACAGCTGATGTTACTGAACCCCAATAACAGAGGAGGGACTGTTGACTGTGCGTACAGCACTTCTGGACGGCAACTGGCGGTGTTGGAGCCCAGGGACAGGTGGAGGAGGAGGAGGTTGGAGGAGGTTGGAGGAGGGATTGCCACACACACAGCAGGGGAACAGCTGACGTTACTGAACCCCAATAACAGAGGAGGGACTGTTGACTGTGCGTACAGCACTTCTGGACGGCAACTGGCGGTGTTGGAGCCCAGGGACAGGTGGAGGAGGAGGAGGTTGGAGGAGGTTGGAGGAGGTAGGAGGGATTGCCACACACACAGCAGGGGAACAGCTGACGTTACTGAACCCCAATAACAGAGGAGGGACTGTTGACTGTGCGTACAGCACTTCTGGACGGCAACTGGCGGTGTTGGAGCCCAGGGACAGGTGGAAAAGCAGAGGAACACAATGTAGGCCGAAGCCTGAGAAAGTCGAAAGGGAACCTTTAACCCCCCCCCAAGGCGTTTGTAGCTGAAAGAGCCAGCTTGTGCAGCACAAAAGATGCAAAAGGAAAAGGTGGCTCTTTTCATCATGCTCCTTGCAAACACAGAACTAAACACTTATAAAATGTGTCCCCTGCAACCGTAAAACCGTCCTGGAGGTGGGACTTTCCTTCGTAATGTGACGCAGCACAGCCGTCATTCCTACCCCCCCCCCGGCGACGCACACTGGCTCCTCAGCGATGTTTGATTCTGTCCCGGAGCCTGCGCTGTTATGTTATCCCGTGGCCAGGCACACTTAGCGCTTCCCGTCTTCTGGCATCATTTGGTGTCAGGATGGCTGCGCCTGTGCGGCCGCGCTGGCAGAGAGCCCGCCTCGCAGTGTCTTCTGATTTAATCCCACCGCGGGCCTGGGATCCATGGACATGCGCAGTGCATATCCTCGCCTCTCACTCCCCTCCCTACGGCTTCTTAAGACTGTGCGGTGTCACGGCCGTGGCATGCTATTAGGGACCAGCTGACACCGAACAGTCTGAAGAAGCCATAGGGAGATAAGTGAGAGGTGGAGGTTCAGATATGCACTGCGCATGTCCATGGATCCCAGGCCCCCAGTGGGATTAAATCAGAAGACACTGCGAGGCGGGCTCTCTGCCAGCGCGGCCGCACAGGCGCAGCCATCCTGACACCAAATGATGCCAGAAGACGGGCAGCGCTAAGTGTGCCTGGCCACGGGATAACATAACAGCGCAGGCTCCGGGACGGAATCAAACAACGCTGAGGAGCGGGTGCGCGGCGCCGGGGGGGTAGGAATGACGGCTGTGCTGCGTCACATTACGAAGGAAAGTCCCACCTCCGGGACGGTGTTACGGTATCAGTGGACACATTTTATAAGTGTTAAGTTCTGCGTGTGCAAGGTGCTAAACAAAAATAGCTACCTTTTCCTTGTGCAGCATTACTGCTGCACAAGGAGGCTCTTTCAGTAACAAACGCCTTGGGGGGGGGGACAGATTCCCTTACATTTCAGTTGTTGTGTCAGCGTGGCGGTCGCATGACACATTGCCGGCTACACAGCTGGGGATCAGCTGACGTTACTGAAACCCAATAACACTGGGTCGTATGTTTTGACTGTGCAGACGGCACTTCTGAGCCTCAACTGGCGGTGTTGGAGCCCAGGAATTTAAGTTCAGGTGGTAGAAAGATGAACACAACAGGAGACCTGGATAACGTATACAGTGACCTAATTATTTAATCAGGAGGAGGAGTGGCAAATTCCTGCGAGATCCAGGCCTTGTTCATTTTCAGGAAAGTAAGCCGGTCAACGTTATCGGAGGATAGTCGCATGCGACGGTCAGTTAGTACACCACCTGCAGCACTAAAGACACGTTCCGATAATACACTGGCCGCAGGGCAAGACAGCACCTCCAATGCATACTGGCTTAGCTCTGGCCATGTATCCAGCTTTGAGACCCAAAACTTGAAAGGCGAAGAGCCGTCTGGGAGTACAGCAAGAGGGCAAGACATGTAGTCTGTCACCATCTGACGGAACCGTTGCCTCCTGCTGACTGGAGCCGTCTGTGATGGTGTAGACTTTTGTGGGGGGCACAGAAAACTGTGCCACAGTTGGGCCATACTGGTCTTGCCTTGGGCAGAGGCACTGCTTCTGCTCCCTCTTTGTGCAGAGCCTCCACCACTGCCTGGACGCACTGAGCTGCTTTGGAATGCACTAGCAGCACTTCTCTCAGTTGGAATGGAGAAGATGATGGAATTGACCAGTGTGTCTTGGTACTCCCGCATTTTTCGCTCCCGGTTCAACGGTGTGATGAGGCTTTCTACGTTGTCCCGGTAGCGAGGATCGAGGAGGGTGAACACCCAATAATCAGACATGTTGAGAATGTGGGCGATGCGGCGGTCGTTTCTCAGGCACTGCAGCATGTAATCCACCATGTGCTGCAGACTGCCAACTGCCCAAGAAACGCTGTCCCCTGCTGGAGGCGTGATCTCTGCCCGCTCGTCATCACCCCACCCTCGCTGTACACACTGAGTACTGGACAATTCGGTAACTCCCTCCTCTGGACGGACGTCTTCCTCCTCCATTGACTCCTCCTCATCCTCCTCACAAACTGTCCCCTGCCTACGCGTTTGTGAGGAACCACGTGGCGCTGACTGTCCAGAAGATGATGGAAATGGTGAATCCTCATCCTCCACCTCTTCCACAACATCATCCCTTAGCGCTTGCAGTGATTTTTCAAGCAGGCAGATAAGGGGGACAGTCATGCTGACTAGTGCATCATCTGCACTCGCCATCCGCGTGGAATAATCAAAGGGACGCAAAACCTGGCAGACGTCATTCATAGTGGCCCACTCTGTGGTTGTGAAGTCTGTACGGCGCTGACTGCGACTTTTTTGCGCCTGAAGCAGCTGGTACTCCATTACAGCTTGCTGCTGCTCACACAACCGCTCCAACATATGTAACGTGGAATTCCACCTGGTAGGTAGGTCACATATGATGCGATGTTCCGGCAGGCGGTGTCGGCGCTGCAGAGCCGCAATGAGCGCTTTTGCCGTGCTGGAACGCCGCAAGTGAGCACACTCTAGGCGGACCTTGTGCAGCAGTGCATCAAGATCCGGATAGTCCCTCAAAAAGCTCTGCACGACCAAATTGAGCACATGTGCCAGACATGGGATGTGAGTGAGGTTGCCGAGGCCCAGAGCTGCCACCAGATTTCGGCCATTATCACACACTACCATGCCTGGCTGGAGATTCGCTGGCACAAACCACACATCGCTCTCCTGCTTGATGGCATTCCAGAGCTCCTGCGCTGTGTGGCTACGATTCCCCAAAAAAATTAATTTCAACACGGCCTGTTGACGTTTGGCCACGGCTGTGCTCATGTCGGTCATAACAGGTACACGTTCATCACGGGTCCATGTGGAGGTGGACTGTGACGGCTCCTGCAGCGATGATTCTGAGGAACTGGTGTAAGAGGAGGAGTCAATGCGTACAGAATGGATTCCTGCAATCCTTGGAGTGGGCAGGACACGTCCTGCGCCACTCGCACGGTCTGTACCCGTCTCAACGACATTAACCCAATGGGCAGTGAGGGAAAGGTATCGCCCCTGTCCATGTTGACTGGTCCACGCATCGGTGGTGAGGTGGACCTTGCTACTGACGGCGTTCAGTAGCGCGTGTTTTATGTGTCCCTCCACATGCTTGTGCAGGGCAGGAACGGCTTGCCTGCTGAAGTAAAAGCGGCTGGGCACATTGTACTGTGGGACTGCCAATGACATCAAGTCACGGAAGCTGTCAGTCTCCACCAGCCTGAATGACAGCATTTCCAGTGACAGAAGTTTGGCAATGCCTGCAGTCAGAGCCTGTGCTCGTGGGTGGTTTGACGAGAAAGGCCACCTTTTCTCCCATGCCTGTACTACCGATGGCTGTAGACTGGGCTGGGAGTGTGTGGATGACTGGGAAAGTGGTGCTGCGGGTGGAATTACAGCGGGTCTCTGGACAACAGGGCCAGAGGTTCTTCCACGGCGATCCTGGGAGGAAGCCGAACCAGCTGCGTGTGAGCTAGAGGAAGAGGCAACACGAGCTGAAGAGGTGGTAGCTGCCGCTGTTGGTTGGCCTACCTCTTCAGTGTGTTTTTCTAACTCCGCCGGGTGCCTGTTGCGCACATGTTTCCACATGTTGGAGGTATTGAGGTTGCTGACATTTTTCCCTATTTTGACTTTTTGATGACACACGTTGCATCTGACATAGCAAATGTCATCTGCAACTGTGTCAAAAAAGGACCAGGCACTGCAAGTCTTGGGAGCGCCCTTTTTGGCTTTTGGAAGAGACATGCTCCTAACGGGTGCCAAAGCGGAGGCTGCAGGATCCGCAGTCTTCCCCCTCCCTCTCCCTCTTTGGGCCGTACGGGGAATCTCTTCCTCAGAGCTGCTCCCACCACCTTCCTGTCCCTCACGCCAAGATGGGTCGAGGACCTCATCATCTACACTACCCTCTGCCCCCAACTGCTCCTCCTGGGTAGTCTCAGCAGCAGAGCACGCACCAGTAAGTGGCACCTGAGTGTCATCATCAGCTGATGCGGCCTGCGATGTGGTGACCGGAGCCACTGGCCCACCCGCCTCTTCAGAGGAAGACAGAAAAAGCTGTTGGGCATCACTGCACCCTGCCTCTTCTTCCATTTCTCCAATGCTGCTTGGCTGGCCCCCTGTTTCCAAGCCAAGAGATTCAGAGAACAGAAGTAGAGACGGCTCCTGTCCTGGGCTCTCTGTCTGCCTGGGCAATTTGGCAGGTGGTGAAGAGACAGATGGCTGCTCTCCAGTGCTCTGTGTCTGAGAGGATGTGGCACTAATGGAAGTTGATGCATTAGCTGCCATCCATCCGACAACAGCTTCAATTTGTTCTTGACGCAGCAGCGGTGTACGGCGCTCTGACACAAAGCTGCGCATGAACGACTGTTGCCTGGTGAAAGTGGGTGCTGATGAGTCACCGGTGCCCGCAGCAGGCACAGAATCCCCACGTCCCCTCCCTGCTCCGCGCCCACGCCCACGCCCACGTGCCTTACTCACTGCCTTCTTCATCTTGGTTGACTGATAAAGATAAGCAGAAAAGTACTAACGGATTTGTGTGCTTATTCCTGAGCAACTCCTCCTAACAGGTATAAGGAACACTAATTTTCTAAAGTGTGGACTAGACTTTAATATGAGCTAATGTGGCCTACACAAATGTAAAGTGGTGTAACTGGTGTGTTTGGTGAACTTTATTATTTATTTCTTTTTTGGGGGCTGAACTGACAACAGATAGAGCTGCAGTCACACGGAGACCGTGCAGACAGACGTAAACGGCGCTGCAAGGCCCAAAAACCCTCCTCTACTTTATCCTATGTAGTGTTTTTCCACAAGTTAGCTGGAGACGGGTGGAAAGACACTAATAGGATTTTTTTAAATAAATTAGCAGCAACCTACACTACTTGAAAAAAAAAGAAAATTGATTTGGCGGTATGACGCAGTGAACAACCCTGAGCTGGAGACAACCAGGCTATGGCTGCTCACAGACTACAGGGCGAGCTGCAATCACACGGAGACCGTGCAGACAGCCGTAAACGGCGCTGCAAGGCCCAAAAACCCTCCTCTACTTTATCCTATGTAGTGTTTTTCCACAAATTAGCTGGAGACGGGTGGAAAGACACTAATAGGATTTTTTTAAATAAATTAGCAGCAGACTACACTACTTGAAAAAAAATTAAAATTGATTTGGCGGTATGACACAGTGAACAACCCTGAGCTGGAGACAACCAGGCTATGGCTGCTCACAGACTACAGGGCGAGCTGCAATCACACGGAGACCGTGCAGACAGCCGTAAACGGCGCTGCAAGGCCCAAAAACCCTCCTCTACTTTATCCTATGTAGTGTTTTTCCACAAATTAGCTGGAGACGGGTGGAAAGACACTAATAGGATTTTTTTAAATAAATTAGCAGCAGACTACACTACTTGAAAAAAAATTAAAATTGATTTGGCGGTATGACGCAGTGAACAACCCTGAGCTGGAGACAACCAGGCTATGGCTGCTCACAGACTACAGGGCGAGCTGCAGTCACACGGAGACCGTGCAGACAGCCGTAAACGGCGCTGCAAGGCCCAAAAACCCTCCTCTACTTTATCCTATGTAGTGTTTTTCCACAAATTAGCTGGAGACGGGTGGAAAGACACTAATAGGATTTTTTTGAATAAATTAGCAGCAGACTACACTACTTGAAAAAAAAAAAAAAAGAACAGTATGAGGCAATGAACCACCCTCCCTGAACTGAATACAACCAGCTATGGATGGCCTATGTGGCTGCACTCAGACTAGAGAGTGGGCTGCACTCACACACACACACAGACCTTGCAGATCGCTGTGAAAACAGCGCTACAAGGCAAAAGCAAGGTGAATAGTAGGTGAACACAGCGGTTGCTAAATTAGCCTTTGGAAAGCACAAAGAAGCAAATCGCTATCTCTAAACTGTCCCTCAGTCAGCAAACAGCGTCCTGTCACTAACTGAATTCACAGCAGAGTGATCGCAAAATGGCGCCAGCGACTTTTAAACTGCAGCATGACATCATTTCAGCAGCCAATCACAGCCTTGCCAGTAGTTTCATGCCCTCCATGCTAAACAGGATGTGCCCACACTTGGAATCATTCTCATTGGCTGAATTTCTGCATTTTGAATCTTTGAACTTCCGATTCCGGTATCCGATACGCAGCAAGTATCGGAATCCCGGTATCGGAATTCCGATACCGCAAGTATCGGCCGATACCCGATACTTGCGGTATCGGAATGCTCAACACTACTAACGAGGTATTTCAGAGCCCAGTTTTGGGAATTAATGATTCCCATTGATTAGAAAGTTATGACCTATTCTGTGGATAGTTGGTAACTGACCCAGTTTGGAATATCCATTTAATATGCCCTATATTTTGAGTCCATCAACTGCTTGTGTTGTCTAGGTTGTTTTCTTCATGTAACTGTTGATTGTTTGTAGAATAATGAAATTAGTAGTTTATATACTTTTTCTCATCCAAAACAATAGATAATTGCAACTTAAAGGGATTGTAGAAATGGTACATGATGATTGGGCCAATGCTAGAGGGGACACACATTCAGCTGAAATGTATTGCGGCTCAAAGACCAGTCAGCTCCCTGATCTTCAATACATGCTGCCGACCAATCAGAGGCCGACAGAAATTCCCGTCACATGTGGCTCATGGCAGTGATGTCATGCCCTGCCACTGATGAGGCTGTCAAAATCAACGGCTAGCCTCTTAGTCTGCAATACAAAAGGATGCCAAACATCGTGGGAATGGAGGAAGGTAAGAATAATCTTTTTTTTTTTTTAATATGTTGGCTGGGAACAGAGGGCAGTATTACTAGAAAGGGCCCAATATAAGGGACATTATACCAGAAAGGGGCCCAAGATGGGTAATATTCTTCTAGGAAGAGGCCAAGTATGGGGGATATTATGCAGGTAGGGGCCCAGGGTGAGGGTCATTATACCAAGAAGGAGTAAGGATAGAGAACATTCTATCAGAAAGGGGTCCAGGATGACAGATATTATACAGCAAGGAGCACAGGATGAAGGATTTCATGTCAGGAAGGGGCTCAGGATGAATGACATTATACCAGGAAATGGCCAGGATAGTAGATATTTTATCATGAAGGGATCTCAGATGGGGAACTTTCTACCAGGAAGGGGGAGACAGGGAGACAGGGCAAAAGCTTAGAACAAGAATGAATTCTCACCGCCACACAACAAGAGAAAAAAGAGTGGATCTACCTGTGGCAATACATTTTTGTCTCCCGAATCATAACATTATGGACATGAAATTACCTTTGACAGTCTCACTGCAGGAATGAATGTGTCGCACGGATTTATGTCTTTTTACATCAACTAAGGAACTTGCCCCTTAGACTATGTGGGGTCATCACAACAGAACCAGACCGTAATCAGAGAACAATAAAACATTCCTTATCTAAGAACTGGCCCAATATTTATGGACATAACTGTTTATCACCCATGGTAATTCTGCTTCATGTCACCTGTCTTATCCATGGTGGTTGTTTTGTTTTTTTTCTTTCTGTGCTATGTTGTGCATAAATATGTGATTCTTCAGAGTATTTGCCTGATGAAGAGACCTGTGTAGTCTCGAAAGCTTGCAAATTGTTACCATCTTTTCAGTTAGCCATTAAAAGGTATCAACCACTGAGGACTCTCAATTCTAAATATTTTTCTATCTACTGGCTAACATGGTACCAAGATGTATATCTTACCTTGATCCAAGTGATGATATGTTGTATATTGTATTTTAGGAATACAATCAAATGCATATATGCTACACATTAATGTCATACACATTCACCTGGTTTTATTCCTAAGATATTAGAAAGACATGCCTTTGCATAAAAAAAACTTTACTAAATAAATCTTTAACATACTGCCAGAGATTATTTTCTACAGATTCAACAGTTTTTTGGGTCTAGCAATTGAGTGTGTATAATACGAAGTCTCTAATGATTAAGATTATAATAACGTTAAAATACACAAAAAAAGAGTAACTAGTTTGCGATGTAAATCCTGAATAAGATGCATGTAAATGCCCCTGACCAAGTAAGGAGGTCTCTTTTATAGATCAAATATCTTAATACTAGATCTGGTAGTAGCAATGTGGACTATTAGGCTATGTGCACACGTCAGGATTTCTAGCAGAAATTTTCCTGACAAAAAACGGACATTTCTGCCAGAAATTCGCATGCGTTTTTTTCGCGTTTTTTTCATGCATTTTTTATGCGTTTTTTGTGCATTTTTTGTGCGTTTTTCTCCAAATGCATAGAATTGCGGAAAAAAACGCACCATGTGCACAAAACATGCAGAATGCATTCTAAATGATAGGATGCATAATGTATGCGTTTTTAATGAGTTTTTATAGCGTTTTTATCTAGAAAAAAATGCAAAAAAACCTGAACGTGTGCACATACCCTTACTGCTTTTCAGTAATCACATGCAGCAGCTTCAATGATAGGGCTGCATCTGTAAGCCCCCTATGTCAGCACAACACTACTTTGACTGTGAGGTTGAGCAGAGTGAAATCTAATATACTGAGAGCTGTATTCTTTCCAAAGGACATTGCATTGTTCAGAATCCTTTTCATTCGCCTCCAACCCTTTGTCATTTTTTTTATTTGAAACAAAGGATACAAATAAAAGAGGAAATTGCTGATAAGGTTCCTTTCAGCACAGATCCATAATTCATCCAGCGATCCTTATCAAAGAATGATTAAGCAATGGGAAGTCAGGGTTGGTTTGAATTCATTCTCCTCAGGGAAATGTGTGGCTTTAGATTATGGCTTTAACTATTAATTGCCCTGTTTCTGACACCAATCACCTCCGAGGAGACTCTTTGCTTAACCTGGCAATAATTAATATGGTTTTAGACATGTTATGGTAAAAATGGACATAAGAAGATGAAAAAGGCCTGTGTATTTAAATTGTTTTCCCTTTGGTGCACTCTTGTGGCTAGATACAGTATATACATATTATATAACTTTACATTACTCCTCTGCAAGAGAAACGCATTGTCCTAGAAAATGCAGACATTTTTAGCATGGAATGATTAAAATGATCAAGTCAGATAAGAGTGGATTATAATGTATTGTTATTTCTTTAAGCAGCCTGCTCACACTTCTCTATCTTACTGCATTCGCTCTTGTATTACTTTGCATTTAATTGTACTAACTCATTTATGACATACATCTTAAAAACTTCATGCAAAGTTTACAGGATATTGAAAATATCCTCTAAAGGCAATGAAGCAATGATAAAAAGCACAAATAAGGTCCTATCTGATAATCAAGTGATGTAAAATATTACACTGGTCAACAGCATTTTTGGTGCCAAAGATATTTCATCGAATTTAGGGTATTTTTGGGGTGCTGATTCTGAATATGTCATCAGTTTTGCCAGATTGGCTCAAGTTTTTGAGATTTTTGGTATCTTATTTATAGCACTTGTTGGTAAATGCGACGCATCATCTCATTAATTTCTTTGGATTAGTACTTGAACTGAGCAGTTCTCAATATAGTTTTGTGTTAATTAGTGTTCTAAAAGTTTGTTCATAGCTTGATTTTTGCACCAGCTTTATGTTGTTGTCTGTTTTCCAGTGAAAAGCATGAACTCATCAAGAAGAAGTTGTCTTAACGATCCAGACTCATTCTGTTACATTTGTGGTGAATACACACTGCCAAAACATAGAAGAAACATAACAGACTTCGTAAAAAAAGTGTATTTTGCCTATTTTGGGGTTATGCTTGGGGACCAAGACAAGTTTTGGGCACCACACATAGTGTGCAAAGCATGTATCGAATTATTACGAAAATGGAGCAAAGGACAAAGAAAAAGCTTCAAATTTGGTGTTCCAATGGTGTGGAGAGAGCCAAAAAATCATCATGATGACTGTTATTTATGGTAAACACAGGTACAGGCACATCTTCACAATGAGGGACAGGCCTTCTTGCAGATTCCATGTTACTCCCATTTTCGTTTCTTATGCTTATTGAATCCTTGCACTTGCACTGCACAGAAATAACAGTCATCATGATGATTTTTTGGCTCTCTCCACACCATTGGAACACCAAATTTGAAGCTTTTTCTTTGTCCTTTGCTCCATTTTCGTAATAATTCGATACATGCTTTGCACACTATGTGTGGTGCCCAAAACTTGTCTTGGTCCCCAAGCATAACCCCAAAATAGGCAAAATACACTTTTTTTACGAAGTCTGTTATGTTTCTTCTATGTTTTGGCAGTGTGTATTCACCACAAATGTAACAGAACGAGTCTGGATCGTTAAGACAACTTCTTCTTGATGAGTTCATGCTTTTCACTGGAAAACAGACAACAACATAAAGTTAGTGCAAAAATCAAGCTATGAACAAACTTTTAGAACACTAATTAACACAAAACTATATTGAGAACTGCTCAGTTCAAGTACTAATCCAAATAAATTAATGAGATGATGCGTCGCATTTACCAACAAGTGCTATAAATAAGATACCAAAAATGTCAAAAACTTGAGCCAATCTGGCAAAACTGATAGCATATTCAGAATCAGCACCCCAAAAATACCCCAAATTCATTAAAATATTTTGGACACCAGAAAAAAATTTTTTTTTTGTTGACCTGTGTTATAGGTACTCTCACCTGATGGGGTTGTGAGATGGGTGAACTTGTTTGCAAAACATTTGCCAATCTCAAATTTGATACGAACGTAGCACATTTGGATTCGTGTTCACTCTCATGAGCACTTTTTCTCAAGGTTGGCAAAATTCGGTCACGGTTTGGTAAATGATTGTGTTTCCACTAATGCTTTTGTTAGGACTTTGGTTAGGATAGTGGTGCTGTATGATGAACTGTGGGAATACGTGTTTTTTGAGGGAAGGAGGTGTGCATAGGTCAGAGGAGCGGCGGAGAGTAATTTTTTTTATTATTAACTTAATGTGTGTACATTCGGGCAGCCAATCAGGGTGCATAAACCATCCATAACGTCCAGACATAAGGGTTTCCTTCATTGGCTGCCGAAGTCACATGTCCCTCTCCATATAAAAAGACCTGTTATTTTGCTGGTGCCACTTTATCAGTTGCTCCTGCTGTTGCAAGTTGTCATATAGTTAGATAGGCTCCTGTCGTCTGTGAAATCGACCTTCCAGCATCTAACTAGTTTGTGCTAATAGTATTGTTCAGGCAGGAGTCCACATTTTCTAAACAAATAGTTTGGGCTAATACTGTGTTGTTGTCAGGACTCAAAAGGATACATTAACTAATCAAACTTGTTTGGGCTAATATTAGGGTGCAGGCACAAAGCCCCATTTCCTAATCCAAATCATTTGGGCTTTCACTTTGTTGTAATCAGGACTCAGGAGGTCATATTTCCTAATCAAAATCATCTGAGCTAATATTGCGATGCAGGCACCAGGCCCCATTTCCTAATCCAAATCATTTGGGCTAATACTGTGTTGCAGTCTGGACTCAGGAGGTCACATTTACTAATCAAAATCATCTGGGCTAATATTGTGGTGCAAGCACCAGGCCTCATTCCATAATCAAAATTGTTTGGGATAATACTCTGGTGCAGGCACCAGGTCTTATTTCTGTAATGACACTGACGGTGTCACTGGCACAGCCTAGGGGGCGCTATCAGATGGCACAGGGACGAACGCAGGGAGTGGGGGAACAAGGCACGCAGTGCGCAAGGACCTGAGACTAAGCAGTGAGCACAGGACCTGGAACAAAGCAGTCACATGATAACAGGGGGCTGAGTCACCACATGTGCGGCCAGGGAAGGCAGCTGGGAGTGTGGAGTACAGGGCACAGAATTCAAACGTGGTCAAAGGAGAGCCGAGGGTCAAAAAACAGATGAGAGCGTGGTACCTAGGGATTAGACATAGAGTAAACCGAAATGAGCCAAGGGGTCAGATAACAGGAAGGACAGGGCAGTACAATGCAGGATACAGAAGGAAAAGTTAGGGGACAAACCGGGTCATACACAACAAAACATTACATGCACAGAGGCACAACAATTACAGACTGGTAACCTGGGTCAGTAACCACAAAAGTAGAATACGGAAGTATCACTGACACCAAACCCAGGAACTACCAACATTAACACCTTCACGGCGTGGCCCTTTTTCATTTTTGCGTTTTCATTTTTCGCTCCTCTCCTTCCCAAAGCCATAAGTTTTTTATTTTCCCGTCAATATGGTCATGTGAGGGCTTATTTTTTGCGGGACGAGTTGTACTTTTGAACGACACCATTAGGTTTACCATGTCTTGTACTAGAAGATGGGAAAAAAATTCCAAGTGTGGTGAAATTGCAAAAAAAGTGCAGTCCCACACTTGTTTTTTGTTTGGCTTTTTTGCTAGCATCATTAAATGCTAAAACTGACCTAATATTATGATTCTCCAGGTCATTACAAGTTCATAGACATCTAACATGTCTAGGTTATTTTTTATCTATGTGATGAAAAATAATTCAAAACTTTACTAAAAAACAAAATGTGCCATTGTCCGATACCCGTAGCGTCTCCATTTTTCATGATCTGGGGTCGGGTGAGGGCTTATTTTTTGCATGCTGAGCTGACGTTTTTAATGATACCACTTTTGTGCAGATACGTTCTTTTGATCGCCTGTTATTGCATTTTAATGCAATGTCACGGTGACCAAAAAACTTAATTCTGGCATTTCGATTTTTTTCTCGCTACACTGTTTAGCGATCAGGTTAATGCTTTTTTTTATTGATAGATCAGGTGATTCTGAGTGCGGCGATACCAAATATGTGTAGGCTTGACTTTTTTATTGTTTTATTTTGGATGGGGTGAAAGGGGGGTGATTTAAACTTTTATATTTTTTTAATTTTAGTCATATTTTTAAAAACATTTTTTTTTACTTTTGCCATGCTTCAATAGCCTCCATGGGAGGCTAGAAGCTGGCACCACTCGATCGGCTCAGCTACCTAGCAGCGATCATGTGATGGGGGTCGGCGATGCGCTCATTTCCGGCTGCGTGGCCGGAAGGGGTAGTTAAATGCCGCTGTCAGCGTTTGACAGCGGCATTTAACAGGTTAATAGCGGCGGGTGAATCACGATTCCACCCACCGCTATTGCGCGCACATGTCAGCTGTACAAAACATGGGGACTCCATGACTTGTTGTCTAGTGTTTAGTTCATCATCCCTTGCTGTGTGGTGATTTAGTTATTCAACTCTAGGATGTTAGTAGCTTAAATTACTAGACACCAGGGGTTGGAAAACTAAACTACTACACACCAGAAGATGGAGATCTAAACTACTAGACAACAGGGGTTGGAGAACTAGTTCTCAATCTTCTGGAGTGTAGTGCTTTAGTTATCAAACCCTAGTTGTTTAGTAGTTTAGTTTTCCAACCCCTGTTGTCTAGTAGTTTAGTTCTCCATTTTTTAGTGTGTGGTGGTTTAGTTCTCCAACCCTAGGTCAACTCTGACACATTGTCAGGAAATATGAAAAATGTCTGGTTGTCCCAATTACACTTCTGGAACTTGCAGCTGCATCCCCCGTACAGCCCCCTCAGTCTGCCTGTGTAATTCTCCTCACTCCTTTCCCCCTCCCATGGGAATGTGTGTGTGTGAATACTCTTCTCTCTCCCTGTCTCCTGCTATGCAGCTGTGTAACCTGAAACCCCAGTGTGACCTGCTAAATCTGGACTGCTGGAAGCACGTTTCTTTGTCCTTGAAAATGTAAATATCCTGGCACCGATTGTTGATATAGGTGTAAAACTTAAATTTTTGCCATTTGCTTCGATAGAGCTACCCACCCTGTAGTTTTCTAGACTTCAGCTTCAGCGGAATCCAAGAAATGGATTCCTACTTCACTGGATCACACAGCTACCCCATGTTTAGACTTAAATGTAAGCTAACCTCGTGAGAAGACATGTAATACATTCGTTGTCGCTCTATGAGGTTTCCAGTGCAAGTAATGACTGGTATGAGTTTTAATGCAGTTCGGAGTCTCTTTGGAAAAGGGGAGGGCGTTCCGGGGAGCAGCCCACGCAGTGAGGTCATGAAGCACAGAGTATAAGATATTAGACCTCATTTTAGGAGGAACTTTTTGCCCAGAAGGCCTGCTAACAGAAACTCTGCAATCTGCCTGATGCATTGGGACATATGCTCCTCCTCCTCCTCCCTGCCGCATGGATTACCATGGAATTACTTAAGACAAATGTAAGTTGATTTTGATCTTTAATCCCTTTTATTTTGTAATCATTCTGTACATACTGTAATTGTCTCATTTTGGTAATATCTTTTTAGACTTTTGTAAACACTGCCTATTTCTTTTTGCTCTAAAACGTACCTCCAGCATCCTCTGAAGTAAATTATGCTACTGTTTGAGTTGGTTCCTGACTCGCTATTATTCATAGGAATAGGAGCTGGTGGCAGCAGAGCGTACAGAGCTTGTGGGGCATAGCTGGCAGTGAAGGAACGGGTTTTAAAAGAGTATTGCCCAGCTGTGGTGGGGAATAGGTATATCACCCTCACGGCAGCATGCCCAATAGCAAGTACATGACCGGGAAGCCTTTCTGGCGACTAATTATCCTAGGTGCAGTTCCCTGTCTGACCTGAGGGTAAAGGGGGGTGCTAGAGAGCTGAAAGTTCCAAATCGGAACTGGGAAGTGGTATATAAATAAATCCCTGAAGAAAGAACTCGTGCAACCAAACACCACTGGTTCAAGACATATTGGTGGCAGAGCGGTGGCATAATAGAGCATTAGTGATATGGTTTGAGCCGTCATTCCTCTCATTAAAAACTTGCACGGTTCTTATGAGGACCCTGCACAAAAAGTTTTGGAGAACGAGCTCAGTGTTTACTAGTCCTGAGATGATACCATGTGTACTTTTGATTACCCCCTCCCTTTCTCTTTGTTTTTCTATCCTATCTTTTATTTGGCAATGATGGCCGCAAATGGAGAGCACTGGTACACCCAGCAGAATAAGGACACTCTTGTTGGAATATGCACCCACCACAGCCTGGACCCCCATTGCAAAACCAAGGCTCAAATGGTCACGGAACTGGTGCAATTTGAAAAAAACCAAGCCCATCCTCAGAGCCCAGTGGAGACAGAAGCCAGCACCAGCGCAGGTGGTGCTGTGGCCAAGGTCCAACCACTGAATGCCGGCCCTACTTGCTGACAGGGTAGCGTGGACCGCCACCTGCAGATGGCTCTATAACACTGCTTCTCAGACCATCCGGAGAGACGTCTGCAGCTTATCCTGCAATTCCAAGAGGCTAAGGGTACTTTCGCACTTCCGTCTTTTTTGGTCCGTCGCAATCTGTTGTTATAGGCAAAAAACGGATCCTGCAAATGTGCTTGCAGGATGCGTTTTTTGCCCATAGACTTGAATAAGCGATGGATCGCGATGGATGGGCACATGTCGCATCCATCGTGCGACGGATGTGTTGTGTTTTGGCGGACGCGAAGCACAAAAAAGCGTTCAATGTAATGTTTTTTTGTGCGACGTGTCCGCCATTTCCGACCGCACATGCTCGGCCGGAACTCCGCCCCCACCTCCCCGCTCATCACACTGGGCAGCGGATGCGTTGTAAAACTGCATCCGCTGCCCACGTTGTGCTGATTTTAGCACAGCATCCGTCGGTACGTCGGGCTGACGGTTTGCGACGCCCCGTACCGATGGAAGTGTGAAAGTACCCTAAGAGGGCCAAGCGGGAGGTGGAAAGAGCCGAGAGGAAGGCCCAAGCTCAGAGGGCCAATGAACTGCAACGAGCTAACCTCGTGAGAGGACATGTGATACTTTTGTCGTTGCTCTACGAGGTTTCCAGCACAAGTTATGACTGGTATGAGTTTTAATACAGTTCTGAGGCTCTTTGGAAAAGGGGAGGGCATTCCAGGGTACAGCTCACGCAGTGAGGTCATGAAGCATGGGGTATAAGAAATTGGACCTTATTTTAGGTGGAAGTTTCTCTCTGCACCTGTTTGAATCACCGTGTGATAATATAGACTTTACCACTTATAAAACTGTGTCCTGTAATATTTATAGGTGATAACTCAGGAGACTCTTTGCGTGGAACAAGATAACTACAGGACACAGTTTTATAAGTGGTAAAGTCTATATTATCACATGGTGATTCAAACAGGTGCAGAGAGAAACTCAAGTCCACAACACTTGGTGCAAATAATAAACGCAGCTTAGCAGTCTATAGGAAACTTCAGAGGAAAATGCAATCACTCAGAAAGTCTATGAAGCACAGTTATTCTTGAGGATACTTGACACCAATAAATCCTTGTCTTAGTCCAGGCACAGATAGATATGCTTATTAGGCAGTTCAAATCATATCTTAGCTCAACCAGGGAGGCCTGATTAATAGTCTCAGGTTATTGCAAAGCAGCAACAGCTTACATGACCAGCAAATGCAGATGGAAGTAAACATGAACAGCAGATGAAGGAGGATTACTGGAAACTTGTGTATGCAGCAGGAACTCAGAGCAGAGTAGCAGGATCACCACACAGGTTCACAGGAGCAGGTGTATAGCCAGGGAGTAATCAGAAGTCAGGAGCTGGATGCAAGGCAGAATACTCTAGCACAGACTGAAGGCTGGGGTGGAGTTTTATAGCAGGAGACACAGTGCACATGAGACCAAAGATGCCATCTTGGAAAAGGGCAATAATGCACAAAAGGTAAAAAATGTTCAGAGTCCTGACACCCTGTTTCTCCCAGAGACAAATTCAATGACTCAATACATCCAGGAGAAATTTGGCAAGAGGGTTCATTAGGAAGTCAGAGTCACCTGCTGAGGCGGGGTTCTTCTTCGTGCAGAAGAAGAACGGAGAACTACGTCCATGCATAGACTACAGGGGTCTTAACGCCATCACCGTTAAGAATAAGTACCCTTTGCCCCTGATATCTGAGCTCTTCGATAGGCTACGGGGAGCAAGGGTATTTACTAAACTAGATCTGCTGGGTGCTTACAACCTGATTTGCATCCGTGAGGGGGACAAATGGAAGACGGCTTTTAACACCAGGGATGGGTACTATGAATATCTGGTGATGCCCTTCGGGCTCTGTAATGCCCCAGCCATTTTCCATGACTTTGTGAACGATGTCTTCTGGGATATGCTCTCCTCCTCAGTGGTAGTCTATCTGGATGATATTCTCATCTACTCTCCAGATTTGGATTCCCACCGGAGAGATGTTTGCAAAGTCTTCGACCTCCTACGAGCAAACTCCCTCTATGCCAAGTTGGAGAAGTGTGTGTTTGAGCAGGAGTCCTTGCCTTTCCTTGGCTATGTCATCTCTGCCCAGGGATTGGCTATGGATCCTGCCAAGCTACAGGCTGTGATGAACTGGCAGGAACCCCATTCTCGTAAAGCGGTGCAGCACTTTATGGGGTTCATTAACTATTATTACCAGTTCATTCCTCACTTCTCAACTCTGGTAGCTCCATTGGTAGCCCTCACCAAGAAGGGAGCAAATCCCAAATTGTGGTCGGAGGAGGTCTCCAAGGCCTTCCTCTCTATTAAGTCTCATTTTGCTAGCGCTCCCATCCTACATTGCCCCGATGTAGATAAACCATTTATAATGGAGGTGGATGCCTCATCCGTCGATCTTGGAGCATTCGTCTTCCAAAAGGATGCTCAAAGTCGGAAGCATCCTTGCTTCTTTTTCTCCAAGATCTTCACACCCAAAGAGAGGAATTACTCCATCGTGGACAGGGAGTCGCTAGCTATGAAGTTGGCTTTCTCAGAGTGGAGATACCTCCTGGAGGGGGCTCGTTTTCCCTTCCAAATGAATACCGACCACAAAAATTTGGTTTATTTGCAGACTGCCCAATGGTTAAACTCTCGCCAGGCTAGATGGTCCTTGTTCTTCTCCAGTTTCCACTTCACCCTCCATTATCTTTCCAGGGAGAAGAACATTCGTGCCGATGCTCTCTCCCGCTCCGTAGTATCTTCAGTAGAGGAGGAGGAGCCTCTGCTAATTGTCCCTTCAGAGAGCCTGAGGAACGTGGCCCTGGTTTCGCTTGAGTCTGTGCCCCGGGCAAGACTTTTGTGCCATCTAATTTGCGACCGGAGGTTCTCTCTTGGGCTCACTCGTCCAGGGTGGGTGGACATTTTGGGACCAAGAGGACATCTGAGCTGCTGGTGAGGACGCACTGGTGGCCGCATATGGCCCGTGACATCGGAGACTGTATTCGGGCATGTGTCTCCTGCGCCAAGAATAAGTCTCCTCGACAATGGCCAGCTGGGTTACTTTACCCCCTGTTGGTGGCAGACAGGCCCTGGGAGATGGTCGGGATGGACATTGTGGTGGGCTTACCCAAGTCCCGTAGCTGCACCATTATTTGTGTAATCACCGACCATTTTTCCAAAATGGTGCACTTGGTGCCTCTTCCACGGCTACCTACTGCACGGGCCTTGGCAGCGTTGTTTAATAAACACATTTTCCGCCTACATGGTATGCCGGACAAAATTGTCAATGACCGGTGTCCCCAGTTTGCGTCTTGGTTCTGTAGAGAGCTTTGTCGTCTACTCAGCATCGAGCTGAATCTCTCTTCAGCATGCCATCCCAAGGCAAATGGGTAGGTAGAGAGGGCCAACCAGACCCTGGTCACTATCTGTGACATTTTGTTTCAGCCAGGCAGGATGACTGGGCATCCTTGCTACCATGGGCGGAGTTTGCGCTGATCAACGCCATAGCTGACTCCACTGGGCAGACCCCATTCCTCCTTAACTATGGCCAGCATCCGCGGGTTCCTGTGCCTATGCCTGTGTCTTCTGCCGATTCTAGGGTGGCAGACTGGGCTGTGGAGGCACGTGACATTTGGGACTGCCCACAGGATGCCATCCGGGCTTCCAAGGAGATAATGAGGGCCTCCACCGATGCACATCGGTGCCCCGCTCTGACCTTTGCTCCTGGCAACTTAGTGTGGCTCTCCACCACTAAGTTTGCACCTCGCTACTTGGGTCCCTTCAAGGTACCGGAACAGGTTAACCCTGTGGTCTACCGTCTGGCCCTTCCTCCACGCCTAGGTATCACCGACACCTTTCATGTGTCCCTCTTAAAACCCATCAACATGTCCCGGTTTTCCGAGTCATCTGCCGGGATATCGGGTTCATCTACAGACGATTACGAGGTGAACGCCATCATGGGGTGTAAGGTGGTACGTGGCAAAAGATTCTGTTTGGTGGATCATGGCCCAGATCACAGGTCCTGGGAGCCCGCAGAGCACATTCGGGCTCTGCAGCTTATTGCAGCCTTCGAGCGTAGCGAGGTCCAAGGAGGGGGGCCCTGGGGGGGTAATGTTAGGTGTCGAGTTCCCGCCGCTGCACAAGGGGAATCTTGAACCATGTCTACTGTGGTCTCCCATTCTCCTCCAGCCACAGTGGAACCTGCTCTGCAGAGATGTAGATCCCAGCGTCTGGCTCAAGCTGATACTGTGGGCTTGGTTACTGCTGCCTTTCCAGGCTCTACCTTTGTAGCCAGCACTGATCAGCAGCGTGCAGGCATTTCTGGGACTAAGTCCAGCTTTTCCCATACTGAGCATGCCCACGGGACAACCTCCCATTGGAGGTCGGAGGTCACATGGTCAGGTCCTGTTGCGGCTCCTATTGGACCACCTGGAAGGTCCTGGAGTGCTACTTCTATAAAAGGTGCGCATGGCCGCTCGGCCATGCGCTAGTTTAATCAGTAATTGTGTGTGTGTGGATGTATGCCTGTTCTTGTGAAAGCTCCGAATCATTCCCATCCCTAGAGTTGATGAATGTTTGTGAATGTTGGAGCTGTCTAGCGCCAGATAGTGCCATCCAGCACCAGGCACAATCTATACTGCATCTAACCAGCAGTGACCGCCAGTGCGGTGCTGTACTCACTCTGTGCGGCTATCTCCAGTTTTTCCTGACAATCCGTCATTGTAGGGTGGGAACTCCCGCTTGATCCCAGCATCTGACTCATTGGGTCCTCAGGCGCGGGCTCAAAAGCCACCGAGGGTCAGAGCAGGATCAATCACCAGCATAGTGAGGGTGAATTGCAGGGATCCCACTAGTATCCATTTGCTGCACCCTGTGACTGCTAACAGGGCACAGCGTTACTTTTATTCCCTGCGACTCTGTGGAGCAACAGAGTTCACTCCTATACAGACCGGGTGACGGAACCCGTGTCTATTCTGGTGTAGTACCACCATATAGTGCCGCCATTAACTAGCAGCAAGTTCCACTCCTGCACAGTGGACCCTGGGCTGCGAATGCACCTTTACTATCATTATATTTACTTGGTGAGTTCCACCAGCCATAACAACTGTAATTGTCTCATTTTGGTAATATCTTTTTAGACTTTTGCAAACACTGTCTATTTCTTTTTTCAGTAAAAGGTATAATATTTACTAGCTTTGTTTTCCTTGCTCTAAAACGTACCTCCAACATCCTCTGAAGTAAATTATGCAACTGATTGGGTTGGCTCCTGGCCTGCTATTAATCATAGGAATAGGAGCTGATGGCAGCAGAGCGTACTGTGCTTGTTGGGTACAGCTGGTAGTGACAGAATGGGGTTCATAAGAGAATTGCCCGGATGCGGCGGGGAATAGGTATATCACCCTCACGGCAGCATGCCCAATAGCCAGTCCACGACCGAACAGCTTTTCTGGTGTCTAATTATCCTAGGTGCAGTTCCCTGACTAACCTGAGGGTAAGGGGGGGTGGCAGAGAGCTGCAAGTTCCAAACTGGAACTGGGAAGTGGAATATAAATAAATCCCTGAAGAAAGAACTGGGGCAACCAAATACCCCCAGGTCATGACACACATGGTAAGGTTTTTAATATTAGACAGCGTAGGACCCGTCAGTGTCACTTTGTCAATGGTGGGATGGCTTTTATGCTATTTTTGATCAAGAACAGTATTACTAAGAACCCTGTGTTATTTAAATGCACTTTTGCTTTTTACTTATTTGATTACAGCAGGGTTTTGCTAATTTTGTCTCTTGTAAGTTTTGTATGCTTAATGGCCAATGTGATCATGCGTTTATGAGCTGCATGTATACCAACTTAAACCAAGCTCAATTTTTGTGTTTTTTTCTTTGTGTTTTTGCATTCTGTGCAAGCCAGGGTGTGGCCTCCCTCTCCTGAGCAGGTAATTACAATTAAAGGCTTCCGCAGACTGGCGTCCACAGGTCAGGACCCGGTCCTTTTGTCTGCCCTTATTCACACACTGAGGTTAACTCTGACACATGATAAGGTTTTTAATATTAGACAGCGTAGGACCATCCTGATCAGGGTCACCTTGTCGAAGGTGGGATGGCTTTTATGCTATTTTTGATCAAAAACAGTATTACTAAGAACCCTGTGTTATTTAAATGCACTTTTGATTTTTACTTTTTTAATTTCAGCAGGGGTTTTTGCCCATTTTGTCTCTTGTAGGTTTTGTATGTTTTATGGCCAATGTGAACATGCGTTTATGTGCTGCATTGATACCAACTTAAACCAAGCTCAATTTTTGTGTTTTTATCCTAGATGTTTAGTAGTTTAGTTTTCCAACCCATGTAGTCTAGTAGTTTGGTTCTCCACCTTCTGGTGTGTAGTGGTTTAGTTCTCCATTCCCAAGTGCCCTGAGAGCCTTGGGGATTCCAAGACTTATGGAGCAGCCCCTTCTCTGCATGTTAAGGGCACAGATTTAGGCCCTAGAGGAGGTGGAGGAGCCAGAAGCAGTGTAGCAACTCTTAGATACAGAGGTTTGTCCCACAAGCCTTGGGAATTCAAAGAATTGTAGAGCAGCCACTTTACCACCTGCCCCCAGAGTCACCCAGTCACCGAGATGCAACGCCCCTGTACATTCTTGCCCATCCAGGTGTCAGTGGTAAATGCACCCTTGCAGACATACATTTATTCAAGGATTGGGTGATGTTATCAGTGACATGCTGGACTAGCGCAGGCACAGATTTGTTAGATAAGTAATGGCGACTGGGCAACTCGTACTGGGGGACTGCGATGGAAGTAAAAAAGGGGGAGAAGCCAGCGCTGCTTGTGGTCAGAACGCAAAACATAAAGTGCACATGCACATATTGATTTCTAACTGAGTTTCAAAAATGAGACATTTAGCAAACAATTGATCAATTCTTTGAGCCACCCCGCCACTTCACGGCATTATCATAATGGGGCAGTCCTGCTTTATGTTTTTTATATTCGCTGTGCCATAACGGCCTCTAAAAAGCAAGATCACATTAAATGCAAGCTGTACCTGAAGCATTTCTGAATCACTCCCATGGCACCAGAGAGGACAGCACAGATAAAGGTTGACCAGGTCTGGACATAGACATTTCAGGTCCAACCTCCACACTGCCTAACCAGAACCACAGATGAAGGGTGAGACAGGCTGGCTTCTCCCCTTTTTTACTTTGGGACTGCGATGGACATTAGCTTTCGGAAAGCATCTATATTCATCAGGCAGAAAAGCAGCATTTCCATGGCCAACAGATTAGAGATGGTGAAGTTCAAATTCTTAGCTTTGCCACGTGTAGGAGGAAACAATATTTTATGTGAGCACACCTGCGGGACCGAGGGCTAGCTGCTCTGCTGAGAGGGGGTGGACCGTGAATGAGGTGTAGGCAGAGATGTTATGGTGGATTGAGAAAGAGTGATGTGCTTGGTGTCTGAGATCTCTCAAAAACAGCAGACATGTCCACTTCCATAACAGCTGATAGGCTCTCACTCACCCCGACTGTGGAGGATAAACAAGTGAAGGTTCTGAGGCTGGAGACCTGTGTGAGAACACTTGGCCCAGTGATCGAGGAGGAAGAAGCAGTAGATGTGGCTCATAGGGCGGCAGGTAGTTGGCAAGGCCTGCTATGCCTCATTTTAGCACAGTGAGATTCCCAGTCTAATGCATATTGATCGCGCATGTGCCGGTTCATGCATGAAGTTGTCAAATTATTGCAATTTTTGCCTCTACTGAGTCTTTTTCTACAAGGTTGGCTGATAAAGTGAGTTGGGTTATCCTTCTTGGTCTCCAAAGAAGCCTAGGCTCATTGGCCTTGCCGACCAGACTCGCTACAGCTGCTGGCCACAGCCATAGATGTGGCTGAGGATGCAGTGTTTGCCACATATGCATCACTCCGTGTTTCTGCGGCAAGCCACAATGTAACCTCCTCATCTTCCTCCTCCTCTGCTTCGCTACTTGGCTGCCTTGCTCTGGCTTTACACCAAGTGGGATCTACAACCTCATCATCATCCTTTCTGTTCTCTCACTCCTCGCCCTGAGAGTTACCCTCCTCCTCTTGCTGCCTTGACACCATAATTAAGTACAGCTTCTCAGGTATCTGAGTCTCATCAGGATCACCTCCCCCCTCCGAGGTTAATGTCTGGTGACGAGGGTCTGGACCCTACTTAGTCTGGCCCCAGAAACAAATGAAAAAAAATTGGAGGCATTGGTGCAAATGCTTTCCTTCTCTTGTGTCTGTGAACCTTTGGAGCAGACCTCTGATGCCCATGGAATAGAATGTGTGAACAGCTCTGCAGATTTGCCCTTCTGTGGTTCCCTACAGTCAGTTGGGAGGTTGGAGAGCTGTGATGTGGGGGGAAACAAGTGTGTGATGATAAGGTGGAGGAAGAGGAGGAGAAGCCACTTTATGCAGCTCTTGCCATCCACTGGAGCACATGCTTTTTCTGGCCCTCATATACAAGGCATAGTTGAGGGCGTCACACAAATTTGCTGCCTTGGGCTAAACATGGGCTCTGATCCCTCCTTCAAAATACATATCCATGACATTTCCACTTCCTGCAGACTACAACTCAATATTTCCTTGATCCGTACATTCCTTAATCTAGAATCTGGAAAAATCCTTAATCCATGCCCACATCATCTCCTGCCTTGACTACTGCAAGCTCCTTCTTTGTGCCATCTCTTCTAACAAACTTTGCTGCCTGACTAATCCACCTATCCCCACGCTGTTCCCGACCTCTCCTCTGTCAATCCCTTTACTGGCCCCACATTACCCAGACACTCCAGTTCAAAATCCTAACAATGGCATACAAAGGCATCCACAACCTGTCTCCTTCATACATCTGTGAACTAATCTCCCAGTACTTACCTGCACGCAACCGCCAACCCTCACAAGAAATCCTTCTCTACTCCCCTCTTATCTCCTCTTCCTACAATCGCATACAATTGCCCTCACAGACAGAGTCCTCTCTCCTCCAGCAGCAGTTGGTGACTTGTATCATTTAAGATTATTATTAGTGATGAGTGAGTATACTCGTTGCTCAGGTTTTCCCGAGCATGCTGGTGTGGTCTCCGAGTATTTTGGCGTGCGCAGAGATTTAGTTTTCATGCTCAGCTGCATGATTTGCGACTGCTAGACAGGCTGAATACATGTTGGGGTTGCCTGTTTCTTAGGGAATTCCCACATGTATTCAGCCTGTCTAGCAGTCACAAATCATGCAGCTGAGGTGACGAAAACTGAATCTCCGAGCACGCCAAAATACTTGGAGACCACCCGAGCAATGAGTATACTTGCTCATCACTAATTATTATGCTTGTTTTTATTATGTGTACCCCTTTTCACATGTAAAGCTCCTTGGAATAAATGGCGCTATAACAATAAATAATAATAACACAACTGTGTGGCTGCCAAAGAAAGGAAGTTGAGTAGCCCATCCAGTAACAGAAGTTGTCAAATAGCTACACCAAACTATTTCCACTATGGGGAAATTGATGCCGCTTTAGTTGTGTGTCGCAATAATTTGGGGAAATGTTTGTACTCCAAGTTGGGTCTCCTTCATGTGTGTTGCCTGTAGCAGTAGGGTTCACAGACCTGCATTCCTGCATTTACTTACAGTCAAATACCTGTGTTATTATCCTTAAATGTTTCTAATAATTGTAGTTGCCAAAACTGATATTTGTGCCACCTGAGTGTGGCTAAGCAAAAAAGCAGTTTGAGCTGTTGCATGAGGTATGAGGGCTCACAGCAAAGCAGGCCTACACTGGTCCCTCACCCACCTCTTGGTAATTGAAACTTAAATTCAAAGCTGTAAATGCTGGCTCTAGACCCTGAGAACTCATGCATGACCCATGGCTGACTGCTGCTGTGCCATTGTAAAATTTCTACTATGGGTCAATTAATGCCATTTTTTCTAGTGTCTGCCCTTAATTTGAGATGTTTTGGAAGATTTTGGCCACTCTTAAGATGTTGTCTGTGTGTTTGGTTTTTCTTCCCATTGAATCCAATGGGGTTTGAGTATGTTCAACGAACCGTTTGGTGAACATTGAGACTTTAGCTTTAGTTGTGACAGTCACAACTCCTATAGAAGCATGTAAAGGATGCAGCTGGGCCACCAAGGAGATACATTGCAATAATCGGGGAACACAGTTGTTCAGAGTCCGCGCTGCTAGTGATGAGCGAAAGTGTTCGGATAACATCTTATCCGAGCATGCTGGGGTGTTATCCGAACATGCTGGGAGTGCTTGTATATTATAGTCACTGTGGCTGCATCATTTGTGGCTGCTAGACAGCTTGAACACAAGCAGGTATTGCCTGTTTGTTATGGAATCCCCACATGTGTTCAGGGTGTATAACAACCGCAAATCATGCAGCCACAAGGATGTGAAAATAATATTAAGCGCATTCCTAAGATGCTCAAATAAGACATTATCCGAGTACATTCGCCCATCACTACATGCTGCAAAAGGTTCAAATTCAAATTGATTGGTCACCGGCATCATGTGTCACAACAACCGTGTAGTGTAAGCAGGTTGCGGGATGCAGTGATGCATGGGAGGCAGAGTAAAGGCCCCGTCTCACATAGCGATTTACCAACGATCACGACCAGCGATACGACCTGGCCGTGATCGTTGGTAAGTCGCTGTGTGGTCGCTGGGGAGCTGTCACACAGATAGCTCTCTCCAGCGACCAACGATCAGGGGAACGACTTCGGCATCGTTGAAACTGTCTTCAACGATGCCGAAGTCCCCCTGCAGCACCCGGGTAACCAGGGTAAACATCGGGTTACTAAGCGCAGGGCCACGCTTAGTAACCCGATGTTTACCCTGGTTACCAAAAAAAACAAACAGTACATACTCGCCTTTCGGTGTCCGTCAGGTCCCTTGCCGTCTGCTTCCTGCTCTGACTGAGCCGCCGTACAGTGAGAGCAGAGCGCAGCGGTGACGTCACTGCTGTGATCTGCTCTCACTTTCCGGCCGGCAGTCAGTCAGAGCAGGAAGCAGACGGCAAGGGACCTGACGGACATCAGATGGTGAGTATGTACTGTTTTTTTTTTTTTACATTTACGCTGGTAACCAGGGTAAACATCGGGTTACTAAGTGCGGCCCTGCGCTTAGTAACCCGATGTTTACCCTGGTTACCAGTGAAGACATCGCTGGATCGGTGTCACACACACCGATTCAGCGATGTCAGCGGGACCTCAATGACCAAAAAAAGGTCCAGGCCATTCCGACACGACCAGCGATCTCACAGCAGGGGCCTGATCGCTGGTACGTGTCACACATAGCGAGATCGCTACTGAGGTCGCTGTTGCGTCACAAAACTTGTGACTCAGCAGCGATCTCGCTAGCGATCTCGCTATGTGAGACGGGGCCTTAAGGGTTAACAAATTTAACAATTTAATTAACAGGGTAGATAAACTCCTAGCAGGGAGATAGATGATTAAATGGTGAAAAGCAAACAAAGGATAGTAACAGTCCAATTATTTAACTTATGGTGTCCTTTATGTTCCTCCACTGCAGATTATCCCTTGGGGGTTGTAGCACTGGCAATGGCCGGGTAGATGTCCACAGATGGGGTCCCTCAAATGATGATCCGTCTTCTGGCAGCAACGGTCGGTCTCTGGTTTTACCTGTTGAACCCCTAGTCCATTAGCCTGTGCAGCCAAAGCAAACAGGGCTGCAGCAATCCCGGGGTTCAGCGTGGGCTTAGGTGTAATAGCAGAAAGGGCTGCAAGCTACTGTCGTTTACCCAACCCTCGCTTCTCCGCATGTCTGCGTTACTCACAGTCACTGGGCACACTGCGCCCTTCTCTTTCACTGTCCTGCTTGCGGTACCTGGAGCTGTCAAGTGCAGCCCGTCACAGTGCCGGCGCTCGGGGTGCAGTGCGCACTTCTCACACTGCTGCACTCTGCCCAATGTAGGGATACTCTGCCTCACTTCGCTTGCATTTCCCTCGATTTCTGGTTCACTCGGGCCCCCTCCTTTTGGATCATGGGACCTGTCCGGTCCACTGTTCCTTCCTCAGGGCAACAGGAGACGCATACTCGACAGTTCTGGGCTTGGCCCAGTACAGGTACCCGCAGCCCGGTCTTGTACCTTACAACCACATGGAAGCTCTGGGAGAACAAGCGCCGACACTGCATGAACTACATCGGCACAGGATGTGAGTAGTATAAGCTTCATTATTTTATGATCACACACGAAGGTGAAGCATGAATGCAGTTTATTATGTCAGTATGCTTCAAGAATTTCAAACCTCTTCATCAGGACCAAACCACAATGACCCTCTATGTATTACGGTACTTTGTATTAATTTGTACTACTTTGTATTAATTTGTACTAATTCATTTATAACATACATCTTAAAAACTTGATACAAAGTGTACAGGATATTGCAAATATGTGAGGCACTGTTTACTACATGTCAGGAGTACACTTAAAGAAGTTGCCCACTACTTGGACAATTTCTTGTCATACCCCTCACTTGGCCCCGATAAAAATAAATAAAGCTTATACTCACCTCCCACGTCGGTACCATTCCCACAGTATTGGCACTTGCTCTCTCCGGGGCTCACATTCTTTTATTGTGACATGTGATGCCGCTGCTCAATCAGCGCTGGTGTCACTGTCCCCGCCTCCTGTCGAATTGTGCATGAAGAGGAAGTCCGAGATCAGTTGGACAACCTCTTTAAGAGTGGTATCTACATTTTCAGACCCATCCCCACCACCCATTAGTAAATATTGTATAACATAATCAAATTGCGCAACATAATGACTAAGGCTGGAGTCACACCAGCTTATAGCAACCAATGTGAGAGCATCAGTTGTGATATGATAATGCTGCGAGCAGGAGCCGAGTGTCATACTGCTGTGCTCCGGTCCTCTTGCATGACAGGATTGGAGCACAGGTGCGGAGGAGATGGAGAAAGTAATTTCTCCATCTCCTCTGCTGCCAATGTCGGCGTATATCACACTGCACTCGGGTGATATTTGAGTGCAATGTAAAGTTTCACTTGCACCCATAGACTTGAATGGGTGCGAGTGAGCCGAATCTTGCTGCCAATCGCAGATTGTTCTCTCATGACTAATTGTAATGAGAAAATAATCAAAGATCTGAGCTGCCCCATAAAATAACACTGGGTCGAGTGAAATGCGATGTTTTATTGCATAGCAATCGGCCGTGTTATACAGTAGTGTGATTCCGGCCTGAGGATGCATCTGACATAAGGCAAGATGTTAACCTACCGATACCTTGCAGGAGTAACGCTCCTTGCACACTTTATTTTCTCCTACGTTCAGTGGCCACATCAAGGCTTACCTCCTATGCCGACAGATCCATTGACTATGGTCATGCACGTGGAGTCGCCGTGTGCTCTGTCATGCATCATTTTCGTCTTTATACACCTACCGAACTAGGACTACAAGATGTAGTCTAGTTCGTCTAGCTGTCCGCATCCTAAAATGATGCACAACAGAGCACATAGTGAATTTGTTTGAAAAATTTCAGTCAATGACCCCCTCAGCGCATACGCCTGAATCCCATTTTGTGTGGATTCGGACTTAAGTCCCGACCGAGCCACTTAATTTAGGAGAAAACGCAGTGTGAAAGGCAGGAGTCCATCAGCCCTTGGTACTGAAGTGGCTGTACCAATCACTATCTGCTCCTCTACCAACTCCAGCAACATTACAAGATTTCTGTTTCTTTGACAACAGTGCTGGAGTATTGGATGACAGACTTTGTAACCGATCTTTTTTGTTGTTGGCTGTCATGACATTAGTGAACATTCTTGACCTGTGACCCAGAAAATAGCTTTGTGGTGCACTTGTCCACGCTAGTACCCAACAGATAAGTACAGTTTATTGGCAATGCAGGCAGAAAGGTAATGGTGGTAGTGCTTTTAGTGGACAACATGAATGCATTTTACTGGGACTGACAAATCTTCACTTGGGACTCTATAGAGTGGTGTAAATTATAGATTGTGGATTGTAGCTGTTGGTGACAATTGTCAAGTTTTGTAAGTAAGCATATAGAATCCTTCACTTGCCCGTGCATGAGGATCTATGTATGATATTTATGTATGTACAGTCGAAACCAGAAGTTTGCATACATTATATAAAAAGACACATATGCATCTTTTTCTCAATATCTGACATGGAATCAGAATAAACCTTTACCATTTTAGGTCAATTAAGATTACCATAATTATTAATATTTGTCAAAAGCCAGAATAATGAGAGAGAGAATGTTTTAAGGCATTTTTATTACTTACTGCAAAGTCAAAAGTTTACATACATTTCATTAGTAGTTGGTACCATTGCCCTTAAACTGAATGACTTGGGTCAAACATTTGGGATATTCTTTTACAAGCTTCTCATATTAGTTGGTTGGAACTTGGGCACATTCTCCCTGACAAAACTGGAGTATCTGATCAAGGTTTGTAGGTCGCCATGCTTGCACGTGCCTTTTCAGCTTTGCCCATAAATTTTCAATAGGATTGAGATCAGGGCTTTGCGATGACCACTCCAAAACATTGACTTTGTCATCTTTAAGCCACTTTGTTACCATTTTGGTAGTATGCTTTAGGTCATTGTCCATTTGGAAGTACCATTACCACCCAAGCTTTAACTTTCTGGCTGATGTCTTGAGATGTAGTTTCATTATTGCCACATAGTCTTCTTTTCTCATGATGCCATCTATTTTGTGAAGTGCACAAGTTCCTAATGCAGCAAAACAACGCCACAATAAGATGCTGCCACCCCTGTGAATCACAGTTGGGATGGTGTTCTTAAGTTTCCAAGCTTCTCTCTTTTTCCTCCAAATGTAACGATGGTCATTATGCCACAAAAGTTCAATTTTAGTTTCATCAGACCACAGGACCTGTCTTTAAAAGTTAAGGTCTTTGTTTCTGTGTGCATTTGCAAACATTAGGCTTATTTTTTTTATGTTTCTTTTGGAATAATGGCTTCTTCCTGGCAGAGTGGTCTTACAGCCCAGTTGATGTCACTGTGGATATTGACACAATCTTACCAGCTTCTATCATCATCTTGACAAGGTCTTTTACTTATGTCCTTGGGTTGATATGCACATGTAGGACCAAAGCATGTTCAACTCTGGGACACAGTACCCATCTCCTTCCTGAGCAGTATGATGGCTCGAAACTTCCATCTTGTTTGTACTTGCATATAATTGTTTGTACAGATGAATGAGGCACTTTCAGGTCCCTTGAAATTGTACCCAAGAATGAGCAAGACTTGTTCACAATTCTCTTCCTGACATCTTGGCTGATTTCTTTAGACTCTCCCACAAAGAAGCGGTGTGTTTCAGGTGTGCATTAAAATACATCCACAGATGTGTCTCTAATTAGCTAAGATGTTGCCAAAAAACATATCAGAAGCTTCATCAAATGCTCATCATATAGGAAGTCCAGAATTGTTTAAAGCCATAATAATCTCAGTGTATGTAAACTTTTGACTTTAAGTAAAGTAATAAAAATGCCTTAAAACATTCTCTCTCGTTATTCTAGCATTTGGCAAATATTAATAATTATGGTAATCCCAATTGACCTTAAACGGGAAAGGTTTATTCTGATTTCATGTCAGACATTGAGAAAAACATGCATATGTGTCTTTTTATATAGTGTATGTATGTCTGGTTTCAATTGTATGTATGCACTATATTATTGAGGGCATTGAATGCAAGCCATGCTCCCCTCGGCCTGGACTTGAGAGCCAATAAGTAAATAGTGAGGGTGCAGTGGAGCATTACTATCTTGTTAAAAGTAATTTATAAGTTTTGCTTGAAAAATGCATTTAACAAAAGTCTAAAATTCAAATTCACCTGCTGTTAGCAGAGACTATTACCAGGTGATTACGTCTTACACACCTGAGTTTTTATATCATTACTACTCTTGCTGACTAGTCTGTACTGATTATGACATGTTTTTAAACTAACACAGAAAGTAGAAAAATATACAAATAGAGTTCTATTAGTCCATTATTAATTGAGAAACACACTGTGGAGCCAATGTGAAACAAGAAGTCATAGTTGTCCAATTGAGGCAACCAAAGAGCATGGTCTGTGAGTGCGAAATGGAAAGGTCTGTACATTCAGTGCCTGATCTCACAAAGGAGACATAGTTAATTGCTTTGTAACAGGGAGCGTATTGAAGTATGAAAACAATCTGCCTGGGCTGATAACTATCCCATGTTCACGTATTGAGATATGATTAGTTTTTTATCACTAAATTAAATTCCCCCTATTGCCTGTCGTCTCGTATTAGATCTGTTGAGATCTTAATAGACTTCAAGCTGCAAGTGTGGGAAAGAAGAGATAATTTACTTGCAGACCAACTAAAGACAGAGAAAAAGAAAGCTTAATGTGTTTAACAGGTGGAACATGTAGCCAATGAGTGTATTTCCCATTCTTAGTTATATGCAAGATAAAAGATGGGAATAAGAGTTATTTGCTGTAGTGTATAGACATTTTACAAATCATTCACACAATCATATAAAAGAACTGGATTGGCCAGTCTAATAAAGGGTTGACTTAAGGTACCTTCACATTAAACGACTTTGCAGCGATAATGATAGCGATCCGTGACGTTGCAGCGTCCTGGATAGCGATATCGTTGTGTTTGACACGCAGCAGCGATTTGGATCCTGCTGTGATATCGCTGGTCGTTGCTGAAAGTTCAGAACTTTATTTGGTCGTCAGATCGGCGTGTATCGTTGTGTTTGACAGCAAAAGCAACGATGCCAGCGATGTTTTACAATGGTAACCAGGGTAAATATCGGGTTACTAAGCGCAGGGCCGCACTTAGTAACCCGATATTTACCCTGGTTACCATTGTAAAAGTAAAAAAAAACAAACAGTACATACTCACCCTCTGATGTCTGTCACACGTCCCTCGCCGTCTGCTTCCCGCACTGACTGTGAGTGCCGGCCGTAAAGTAAAAGCAGAGCACAGCGGTGACGTCACCGCTGTGCTCTGTACTGCCGGCGCTCACACAGTGCAGGGAAGCAGACGCCGGGGGACGCGAATGTAAGTATGTACTGTTTGTTTTTTTACATTTACACTGGTAACCAGGGTAAACATCGGGTTACTAAGCGCGGCCCCACGCTTAGCAACCCGATGTTTACCCTGGTTACCCGGGGACTTTGGCATCGTTGGTCGCTGGGGAGCTGTCTGTGTGACAGCTCCCCAGCGACCACACAGCGACGCTGCAGCGATCAGCATCGTTGTCGATATCGCTGCAGCGTCGCTTAATGTGAAGGTACCTTTAGTCCTGCATGTAGATTTGTTACAATGTATCAGTATAGGTAAAAATAATTAGTCTGAAGTCTAGCACCAGGGATAAGCTGTAGTTTTGACACCTTTTACAACCAGGTGTTACATTGCAGTGAATATGTTTTTAAGGCAATGAGATAATGTAACACTCTGATGCACCATGACTAACCTATGACTGTATATTCCAAAAAATAAAAAACTTTATAGAACCTCCAAACAGAATACAGCAAGTGTGAACAGGTGCAAGCTGCTATGACTGTATAATATATCAAGAAAAGAATACTGCAGCACTCTGTAAGCACTAAAATGTATGCAATCATTGAATATACTGTATGACATTTGAATTGCATTACTGGTATTATATATCAGTCATTGAATATATGACATTTGAATTGCATTACTGGTATAATATATATGTATATACAGCTCTGGCAAAAAAAGAGACCACTGCAAAATTTTCAGTTTGTCTGATTATTCTCTTTCTAGGTATATTTTTAAGTAAAATGTAAATTGTACTTCTATTCTATAAACTTCTGACAACATTCCAAGCAATAAATTTAGTTTTGTTTTTTTCTGAAAAGGAGAAATGGTCATAATAAAAAAAAAAAATCCAGTGCTTTCAGACCTCAAATAATGCAAAGAAAACAATTTCATAATCATTTAGAAACAACAATACTAATGTTTTAACTCCGGAAGAGTTCAGAAATCAATATTCAAATGTCATATATTCAATGTCTGCATACATCTTAGTGCTTACAAACATTATTTTGTTTGTATATCATGCAGATATAGCAGCTTGCACCTGTTCACACTTGCATTATTCTGTTCTGAGTTGCTCATTAGTTTTTTGGTTTTTAGTGGTATACTATTGGAGGCTTTGACTGCCTCCTTTTCTGAATGAACACTTCTCCCATTAGCAAAGGTTGATGTAAATTGAGGCTGGATCCTACCTGCTCTTTAATTTTACAGGTTTGCAGCCTGAGAGAGGAATGATATTAGGTTAGGGTTCCATCAAGGAAAGGTACACCTTATCGCATCTTGTGTGTTCTTATGAATTATCCAATTTATGTGCTATGTACATTCATTTTTATACATTGAAGAGCAAAAGGGTAACAAAGGCAGTTAATTACCCATGTGGGATGATGTAGAGGTCTCGTCCAGCGCCCAGTCACATACCCCAACGCGCGTTTCACGTTTGAACGTTGCCGCTTCCTCAGGGGGCGTCAACGTTCAAACGCGAAACGCGCGTTGGGGTATGTGACTGGGTGCTGGACGAGACCTCTACATCATCCCACATGGGTAATTAACTGCCTTTATTCATTTTGTGTGCGCTGTAGCTCCCGGCTAATTTTGTAGCACGTTTGCACTTTATGTTATCATTATATTTCTTAGCTGGGCTGCCGGTTTCTGGCTGTTAGTCTTCAGTCCACACCACTGTGATAATATACGTATTTTATATCTATATACCTTAGGATTCCTATGTCTCGTACTGGTGTTCTCAGCTCACTATTGTATCCACGGATGTAGTCACTATGTCACTTTAGTGTAACTGGTAATATTTTATCTTGATATTGATTGTACCTTTAATAAAGTTTGTACTGTTTGATGAAAACTACTTTTTGGCAACCTTTTTGACTCATGGTTCTCCTATTAATATTATATTTATGGTTGAGTCGCCATTTTTTGGTAATACAATACACGGCTGATGTCCCTTTATGTGTCTACCCACAAGTGTTTGATTGCGTTGAGATCTGAGGAATGTGAGGACCAATCCAGCACCTCTACTTTATTGTCATTGAACCATTTCTTTGCCAATCTCGACTTATGTTTCTGGTCATTGTCCTGCTAGAACACTATGTCGTCCTTTTCATACCCGGAGTAGCCGAGGGTTTGAAGTAACTTGTCTCGTAAGCTCAGCATTGAGACCACCATCAATCATGATCAAGTATTCAATGTCTTTGGCTGTGAAACAACCCCATATCATCAGGCTTCATCCTCTGAACTTGACAGTTTCTTCAATTTCTCAAACCTTTAGCACATTTTCCCTTTTTTCTTCCAGACTCATTGGCTCTCATCAGAGCCTAGGCTAATGACTTGTGGCTCATCGATCCGAATCACCTGTTTCCAATTTTCTAATGTCCACATTTAGTACTATCTTGCAAACTCAAGCCGACGCTTCTTATGACGATATTGAAGTCTAGACTTCACCTTTTTTCGGGGCTAAATTTGAGACTTGTGTAATGTGCACTGTATGGTGCTTGCATGGATGTCTGTGATCACACTATTATGAAGCATATGAGCCACTTCCAATGCTGTAGGACTGATAGATCTTATGATGAGCCAACTTGTCAACTTTGATATTTTGTCTGAATGTCCACCTTTTGGCTTCTGAATGGATGGATGGACTTGATTTTGTATTCTTCCAACTTTCATTACACTCACCTGCTGCAGTCTGGAAATTTTCTTGGCCTAGAGACAGCTATCGATGAGCTGGATGATGTTGTTTTTCTTTTCTTGGGAAATCTTCTTCATGGTTGCTCTTCGATTCAAACCAGTGTATTTTCACTTAGAAATCAACTTAATAACACACTGAGCTACAAGGAAATGTGATGACTGGTTGTAATTTGTAGTATACAGGAGGAAAAAAAGATTTTTCCAACACCAGGAGCAAAACAGTAACAATGCAGTGACATGACAAGAATCTGCATGGCTAATGATATAAATAGTTGCAAGTCAAATTTTTGTATATGATAGCCAAGATGAGTTTCTATAAAATAATGGTGGTCTCATGCTCGAAGCAGCAGTAGATGGTGAGATATGGAGCCTGAAATTTAAAAGTTCAAAACATTGTCACACTTTTGTTCGTCAGTGTAAGCACTATATATTCTATATAGCAGTAATGCAGTCTAAATTTCATATATTTAATGTTTGCATGCAGATTAGCACTTACAGTGTGCAGCTGTATTCTTTTGTTTGTAAGCTCTCTCAGTATACCCATAATCATAAAGTAGGCACCATGTATGACGATTAGAAAAGAATGATTTTAAATATGGATTTCAATACAAAGTATTCAAGAGTCAAGACCATACATGTATTAGAAGAAATTTAGATTTTCATGTTTATTGGGCATCTCAGTGTTATGATTTCTTTTGATCAGAGTTTGAGACTTTCTATACTTTTTTGGCTGTAATTTGGCAAGAAATACAAATAAGAGAAGCAATGATGAAAAATCAAATGGGACATAATTTCTCAAGGTTAAATTTTGTATGAGATATTCATTTCATTGGGTCTATTTGTGGCAACATAAACCTTATAAGAAGATTAATTTCTGTAAGCTATGTATACCATGTTTGGTATAAATAAACTAATGCAATGAATTTATAACCATACTGCTGAAAATATATGTAGAAATAACACAGTGACTGAAAACTTTAATATAGATACCTATTTTAAAATTGATTGTCTTTGAAATGTGAATTATAGCTTTGTATTATGTAAATTTACAGTAAAGATTCATTCAAGACTCAAGCGCAACTAATACTATAAAAATGTACAAACATCAAGAATTTTATACATTATATTGTTACATATATGAAACCTCCACAACCCTCGTGTGGGAGCTCAAAATGGAAAAGAAATGTCTAAAAATATATTTTGGTAAAGTAAGCATGCAATAGACACTTTATGTGATTAGGAACCATTATTAAATGAAAATTTACTAGAATACAACAATATACTCCTATCAATATTATCTCATTGTGTTATGACCTCATTTGCAGCATGAAGTCTTAAAACTGTTAGCTACACTGAATCTTTATTTAAGACACCTGATCTTTAACAATTGAAGCTTCCCTGTATAAAAATCAGACTTGTGATCACGGATTTCAGCATATAATCAAGTGAGTATGCTTCCCATTGAACATTTTCACTGAAAGCAAGAGATCAAAGTGACATTGAATTAAGCATGGTCATTGGTGCTAAACTAACATAAGCCAGTATTTCAAAAACTGGCAAAACTTGCGGTAATTTAACCCCTTTACCCCCAAGGGGGGTTTGCACGTTAATGACGGGCCAATTTTTACAATTCTAACCACTGTCCCTTTGAGGTTATAACTCTGGAACGCTTCAACGGATCCCGGTGATTCTGACCATGTTTTCTCATGACATATTGTACTTCATGATAGTGGTAACATTTCTTTCATATTACTTGCATTTATTTGTGAAAATAACAGAAATTTGGCAAAAATTTTGAAAATTTCACAATTTTCCAACTTTGAATTTTCATGCCCTTAAATCACAGAGATATGTCACACAAAAATGCTTAATACGTAACATTTCCCACATGTCTACTTTACATCAGCACAATTTTGGAACCAACATTTTTTTGTTAGGGAGTTATAAGGGTTAAAAGTTGACCAGCGATTTCTCATTTTTACAACACCATTTTTTTTAGTGACCACATCACATTTGAAGTCACTTTGAGAGGTCTTTATGATAGAAAATACCCCAAAATTACACCATTCTAAAAACTGCACCCCTCAAGGTGCTCAAAACCACATTTAAGAACTCATTTAAGAAGTTTATTAACCCTTCAGGTGCTTCACAGGAATTTTTGGAATGTTTAAAAAAAATTACTTCAGATCCAATTTATTTTATTTTACCAAGGGTAAGAAGAGAAATTGGACACCAAAAGTTGTTGTACAATTTGTCTTGAGTACGCCGATACCCCATATGTAGGGGTAAACCAATGTTTGGGCGCATGGCAGAGCTCGGAAGGGAAGGAGCGCCATTTGACTTTTCAGTGCAAAATTGGCTGGAATTGAAATAGGACGCAATGTCGCGTTTGTGGAGCCCCTGATGTGCCTAAACTGTGGAAACCCCCCAGAAGTGACACCATTTTGGAAAGTAGACCCCCTAAGGAACTTATCTAGATGTGTAGTGAAAACTTTGAACCGACAAGTGCTTCATAGAATTTTATAATGTAGAGCCATAAAAGTAAAAACTCATATTTTTTTCACAAATATGATCTTTCGCCCCCAATTTTTTATTTTCCCAAGTGTAACAGGAGAAATTGGACCCTAAAAGTTGTTGTGCAATTTATGCAATTTATCCTGAGTATGATGATACCCCATATGGGGTAAACCACTGTTTGGGCACATGGCAGAGCTCGGAAGGGAAGGGGCACTGTTTGACTTTTCAATGGAAAATTGGCTGGAATTGAGATCAGACACCATGTCTCATTTGGAGAGCCCCTGATGTGTCTAAACTTATCTAGATGTGTGGTGTGCACTTTCAACCCCCAAATGTTTCACTAAAGATTATAATGTAGAGCCGTGAAAATTAAAAAAAAAATTGTTCATAAAAATGATCTTTTAGCCCCCAATTTTGTATTTTCCCAAGGGCATTTGGAGAAACTGGACCCAAAAGTTGTTATCCAATTTGTCCTGAGTACACTGATACCCCATATGTGGGAGAAAACTACTGTTTGGGCACACATCGGGGCCTGGAAGGGAAGAAGTGGCGTTTTGGAATGCAGACTTTGATGGAATGGTCTCCGGGCATCACGTTTCGTTTGCAGAGCCCTTGATGTGCCTAAACAGTAGAAACCCCCCACAAGTGACCCCATATTGGAAACTAGACCCCCAAGGAACTTATCTAGATGTGTTGTGAGAACTTTGAACCCCCAAGTGTTTCACTAAAGTTTATAACGCAGAGCCGTGAAAATTACAAATCATTTTTTCCAACAAAAATGATTTTTTAGTCCCCACATTTTTATTTTCCCAAGGGTAACTGGAAAAATTGGACTGCAAAAGTTGTTGTCCAATTTGTCCAGAGTATGCTAAACCACTGTTTGGGCGCACGGCAGAGCTTGGAAGGGAAGGAGCAGCTTTTTACTTTTTCAACGCAGAATTGGATGGAATTGAGATCGGACGTCATGTTGCATTTGCAGAGCCCCTGATGTGCCTAAACAGTGGAAACCCCCCAATTCTAACTCCAACACACCCTTAACCCTAATCCCAACCCTAACTACACCCCTAACCCCAACACACAACTAACCCCAACACACCCCTAACCCTTATCCCAACCCTAACTATAACCATAGCAACACCCCTAACCCTAATTGCAACCCTAATCACACCCCTAACCCCAACACACCCCTAACCCTAATCCCAACCCTAACCATAACCTTAACCACACCGCTAACACTCACACACCCATAACCCAACCGTAAACATAATCCAAAGCCTAACCCCAACCTTAACCCTCTCTTTAACCCCAACCCTATTCCTAACTTTAGCCCCAACCCTAACGTTAACTTTAGCCCCAATCCTAACTTTAGCCCCAACCCTAACCCTAAGGCTATGTGCCCATATTGCAGAAATGCTGCAACTCCCTGCCGCGGGTAAAACGCATGCGGAATTCGCATGCGCTTTCCCGCAAAACACAAGCATTTTGCAAACATTTTTAGCTTGCAGAATGCTTGCGTTTTCCAAGTGATTTGAAGCATCGTTTGGAAAAGTGTTTGACAGGTTGGTCACACTTTTCAAGCATAGTGCTTGACAAGTGTGACCAGCTTCTTACTATTGATGCTGCCTATGCAGCATCAATAGTAAAACATAGAATGTTAAAAATAATAAAAAAATAAATAAAATATGGTTACTCTCCCCTTCCGACGGCCCCCAATCTCCACAGCGGCGCTCCCGGTACGTTCCGTTCCCAGGGATGCTTTGCGCGAAGGACCTTTGTGACGTCATGATCTCATGACCACAACATCATCTCAGGTGAATCGTGCAATGCATCCCTGGGAACGGAAGCCGCCGCGTGCACTCTTGAGAGGCGGGAGGACTCCGGGGGCCATCGGAAGGTAAGTATATCCCTATTTTTTTTAATTCTTTTTTTTTACATGAATATGGATCCCAGGGCCTGGAGGAGAGTCTCCTCTCCTCCAAACCCTGGGTACCATCCGCACATGAAGCGCTCACTTTACGCATGGTGGGCATGCAATCCTATAGCGGCGGAACCACAATGATTCGGCAGAAATAATGAACATGCTGCGGATTTTACCGCTATGCGATTCTGCAGAAGGAAAATCCACAACATGGGCACAACTGTGGAATCCCATAGGATTGCATGCGTTTTTTAAGCGTTTACGCTGCGGCAAAAATGCAGCAGAAACGCATAAAAAACGCAATGTGGGCACACAGCCTAACTCTAACTTTAGCCCCAACCCTAACCCTAATGGTTAGGCGGTGATAAAGTGGGGTTTGATTTACAATTTATAGCAGGTTTTTATAGTGGGTTTTTATGTTTGGCAGCTGTCACATGCTAAAAGACGCTTTTTATTGCAAAAAATAGATTTTGTTTCACAATATTTTGAGAGCTATAATTTTTCCAGATTTTGGTCCACAGAGTCTTGTGAGGTCTTGTTTTTGCGGGACGAGTTGACATTTTTATTGGTACCATTTTCGGGCACATGACATTTTTTGATCGCTTTTTATTCCAATTTGTAATAATTATAGGGGATAATTTAGGAGACTCTGCGTGGAACAAGACAACAGGACACAGTTTTATAAGTGGTAAAGTTTATATCATCACACAGTGATTCAAGCAGGTGCAGAGAGAAACTCAAGTCCACAACACTTGGTGCAAATAATAAACGCAGCTTAGCAGTCTATAGGAAACTTCAGAGGTAGATGCAAACAAACAGAAAGTCTATGAAGCACAGTTATTCTTGAGGAAACTTTACACGAATAGATTCCTGACTTAGTCCAGACACAGATAGATATGCTATTAGGCAGTTCAAATCATATCTTAGCTCAACCAGGGAGGCCTGGTTAATAGTCTCAGGTTTTGCAGAGCAGAAACAGCTTACATGTCCAGCAAATGCAGATGGAAGTAACACGAGCAGCAGATGAAGGAGGATTACTGAACACTGGTGTATGCAGCAGGAACTCAGAGCAGAGTGGCAGGATCTCCAACACAGGTTCACAGGTGCAGGTGCAGGTGCAAGGCCAGGGAGTAATCAGGAGCTGGATGCAAAGCAGAATAATCTAGCACAGACTGAAGGCTGGGGTGGAGTTTTATAGCAGGAAGACAAGTGCACATGAGACCAAAGACGCCATGTTGGAAAAGGGCAGTAATGCACAAAAGGTAAAAAATGTTCAGAGTCCTGACACAATTTTTGTTAAGCAGAATGAACAAAGACCAACAATTCATGAATTTGTTTTGGTGGGGGGGGGTCGTTTTTACCATTCTGTGTGTGGTAAAATTGATAAAGCAGTTTTATTTCCTCTCTGGTCTCAGTCTACCACCCTACCTGTACCCTCCGCTCCGCATATGACCTCAGGTTGGCATCCTCAATAATCAGAACCTCCCACTCCTGTCTCCAAGACTTTACACGTGCTGCGCCGATTGTTTGGAATGCACTACCTAGGTTAATATGATTAATCCCCAATCCCCACAGTTTTAAGCATGCCTTAAAAACTCATTTGTTCAGATTGGCCTACCGCCTCAACGCATTAACCTAACTATCCCTGTGTGGCCTATTAAAAAAAAAAAACATAATCAGGTTCCTCACATCATGTTCTCATACACTTTATGCAGTCAATAGCACTGTGTGTCTCTACTGCTACATACTTAGGCAGTTAACTGGTTCATGCAGCTTTACATGAACACCCGAGCCTTACACTATGGCTGGTCCAAATAACTAAAGCAATTGTTACCATCCACCTCTTGTGTCTCCCCTTTTCCTCATAGTTTGTAAGCTGGCGAGCAGGGCCCTCATTCCTCCTGGTATCTATTTTGAACTGTGATTTCTGTTATGCTGTAATGTCTATTGTCTGTACAAGTCCCCTCTATAATTTGTAAAGCGCTGCAGAATATGTTGGCGCTATATAAATAAAAATTATTATTATTATTATTATTATTATTCGGGTTAGTACGATTACAGCGATACCTCTTTTATATCATTTTTTATGTTTTGGCGCTTTTATACAATAAAAAATATTTTATATAAGGCCTCTTTCACACGTCCAGATAATTCCGGTACCGGAGAAATCGGTACCGGAGTTATCCGTGTCCGTGTGTCCATGTGCTCAAGTGGCACATCAGTGTGGCACACGAGCGGCATCCGTGTGCCGCCCGTGTGCCGCCTGAGGACCACACAGACCATGCAGGAGAGACAGCACTACACTAAGCGCTGTCCCCCCCGCATGTGGTGCTGAAGGCAGAATTCATCTCTTCTCCCCCAGCGTTCTTTGGAGAGAAGAGATGAAAGATCTTTTTTTTTGGGGGGGGGGGTGAAAAATAAAGATTGCATGTGCCCCCCGCCTCCCCCCCTAGTGCGCCGCCTGGCTCCTTGCTGAAGAAATACTCATTTAGCTCCCGCGATGTCTCCTCTGTCCTCTCCGCGCTGGCAGCTTCTCCTGTGTGAGCAGTCACGTGGTACCGCTTATTACAGTCAGTGAATATTCCCTGACTGTAATGAGCGGTACCACGTGACCGCTCACACAGGAGAAGCTGCCAGCGCGGAGAGGACAGAGGAGACATCGTGGGAGCTAGGTGAGTATTTCTTCAGCAAGGGGCCAGGCAGCGCACTGGGGGGGGAGGCGGGGGGCACATGCAAACTTTATTTTTCACCAAAAAAAAAAAAAAAAAGATCTTTCATCTCTTCTCTCCAACGAACGCTGGGGGAGAAGAGATGAATTCTGCCTTCAGCACCACATGCGGGGTGGACAGCGCTTAGTGTAGCGCTGTCTCTCCTGCAGGCAGTACATGCACACGGAGGAGAGTGCACACTGTTCTCCGTGTGCACGTGTGCAGGACGTATTGCAGTACGTGCCGCGGGAGAAAAACGAACATTTGTCTGGGTTTTGCACACGGACACACGGTCCGTGAAAACACGGAGACATGTGCATAGACCCATTAATTTGAATGGGTCTACGTGTGTCAGTGTCTCTGGTACGTGAGAAAACTGTCACTACACGTACCGGAGACACTGACGTGTGAAAGAGGCCTAAAAGATCATTATTTTGCATCGCTTTATTCTGAGGGCTATACCTTTTTTATTTTTTCGCTGATGATGCTGTATGGTGGCTCTTTTTTTGCTGGACAAGATGACGTTTACAGCGGTACCATGTTTATTTATATCCGTCTTTTTGTTCGCGTGTTATTCCACTTTTTGTTTGGCAGTATGATGGATAAAGTATTGCTTTTTGCCTCGTTTTTTCGTTTTTTTTGTTGTTTTTTTTACGGTGTTCACTGAAGGGGTTAACTAGTGGGACTCTTTTATAGGTCGGGTCATTATGGATACTAAATATGTGTACTTTTATTGTTTCTTTTTATTAACATAAAGAAATATATTTATTGGAACAATATATATTTATTTTTTTCTTTATTTAGGATTTTTTTAAAATATTTTTACACAGTGTAATATTTTTTTTTACTTAGTTATATTGTCCCAGGGTGGGACATCACTATATAGTGTCAGATCTCTGATCTGACACTTTGCAGAGCACTGTGTCAGATCAGCAATCTGACAGGCAGTGCAGGAGGCTCTCAGCAGATACTGACAAGCCGCCTCCCTCAGGACCCGGAAGTACCTCGCGGCCATCTTGGATCCGGGGCCCTGCAGGGAGAAGACAGGAGGAAACGCTCATAACAACGCGATCACATCGCGTTGTTCTGAGGGTCTCACGGAAGCACACAGAGAGCCCCCTCCCTGCATGATGCTTCCCTATGCCATCGGAATGCTGCGATCATGTATGATCACAGTGTTCTGGGGTTAATGTGCCGGAGGCGGTCCATGACCACGCCTGACACATAGTGTCGGATGTCAGCTGTCATAATCAGCTGACACCTGGCCGCGATCGGCCACGATCGGCTGTGCTCCCCCCTGTGCGCGGCTGATTGCATATGACGTACTATCCAGTCAATGGTCATACGGGCCCAGGTCATATCGACGGGATAGTACGTCTAATGTCAGAAAAGGGTTAAACAAATTTGAGCTCCAAACTATTTATGTTCTGGGCTGTCAGGGTTTAGGGTTACAGATTATTCATAGCCCAGAGTCCGTGATCTATACAAATATACATATATATATATATCTATTTACAGAATTTACAATACACTATATACAAAAATATATATACTGTATATATATTTACAGAATTTACAATATTTACACTATATACAAAAGGCATCAATGTTACAGGCTGGAGGAAGATAGGCGTCGATGTTACAGGATGGCGGAAGATAGGCGTCGATGTGGTACAAGCTGGTGGTAGTTTATTCTATAAACTAGTAATAGTTAAAATTTGCCTTGGGTGTGCTGGCAGGTGGAAATTTGCCATAGTTGCTAATGGCAGTTGGATATATAAAAATTTAGCTCTGTTATTTATAATATGTAACAAATATATAAAAACGTAAATAGATTAAAAAATATAAAAATAATTACAACTCTAAAAATAAATGCTAAAACATCTAAACCTAAAAATATTAATACAGCAAAAAAAACTGCAAAAAAAAAAAAAGGGGAACAGCACAACACTTCTACTTATCTTCGGGTGCAAGACCTCCGGCAACCAGTCCAACAATTGCACCAGGTTTATGAAAGCTCAAAAAAAGAGGCAGCACTCCATTTCATCTGTGAAAATGTGGAAGGTTTAATCAACCCACTTGACTGGGCGATAGGGTTGAGTGACTTTTATTTTTATAGGATCGGGTCGGGTTTCACGAAACCCGACTTTCTCAAAAGTCGGGTCGAGTGAAATCGGACGATCCTATAAAAAAGTCAGGGTTGGGGTCGGCCGAAACACGAAACCCAATGCAGTGCATTGGGATACTATGGTTCCCAGGGTCTGAAGGAGAGGAAACTCTCCTTCAGGCCCTGGGATCCATATTTAAGTGTAAAATAAAGAATTAAAATAAAAAATATTGATATACTCACCTCTCCGACGCAGCCTGGACATCGCCGCTGGTAACCGGCATCTTCCGTTCCTAAGAATGGCGCTTGAAAGACCTTTCGATGACGTCACGGCTTGTGATTGGTCGCGACGGCCCACGTGACCGCTCAGCGACCAATCACAAGCCGTGACGTAATTTTCAGGTCCTAAATTCCTCATTCTAGGAATTTAGGACATGAGAATTACGTCACGGCTTGTGATTGGTCGCTGAGCGGGTCACGTGGGTGGCCGCGACCAATCACAAGCCGTGACGTCATCGAAAGGTCCTTCACGCGCTCATTCTTAAGAAGGAAGGCTGCCGGAAAGAAGCCAAGGGTGAGTATATTCCTATTAGGTATATACTCACCCTCGGACGCGCCCTGCTTCTTTCCGGCAGCCTTCCTTCTTAAGAATGAGCGCGTGAAGGACCTTTCGATGACGTCACGGCTTGTGATTGGTCGCGGCGGCCCACGTTACCGCTCAGCGACCAATCAAAAGCCGTGACGTAATTCTCATGTCCTAAATTCCGAGAATGAGGAATTTAGGACCTGAAAATTACGTCACAGCTTTGTGATTGGTCGCTGAGCGGTCACGTGGGCCGCCGCGACCAATCACAAGCCGTGACGTCATCGAAAGGTCTTTCAAGCGCCATTCTTAGGAACGGAAGATGCCGGTTACCAGCGGCGATGTCCAGGCTGCATCGGAGAGGTGAGTATATCAATATTTTTTATTTTAATTCTTTATTTTACACTTAAATGTGGATTCCGATACCGAATTCCGATATCACAAACATATCGGAACTCGGTATCGGAATTCCGATACCAGATTCAGAAGATCGCCGACCTCATGGCCGACCCCACACAGGGGTCGGGTCGGGTTTCATGAAACCCGACTTTGCCAAAAGTCGGCGACTTCTGAAAATGGCCGACCCATTTCGCTCAACCCTACTGGGCGACGTTTCAGCTCCATCTGAGCCTTTCTCCTTCCACATTTTCACAGATGAAATGGAGTGCTGCCTCTTTTTTTGAGCTTTCCTAAAAATATTAAGCTATGTATAATAATAAACTAGCCCTATAAATAAAATAAATAGAATTATTCTATATTATGGTGGTGGCTGATGGTCACTATTCTTTTTTTTAATCTTTTTTTGGGGGCGGCTTGCTGGTCTTAGTTCTTTCCTTGAGTTTTTCTTCTTTCTGAGCTTTTCTGCCCTGAAAAATGAATAAAAGATCCTGATGTTCTACATGTGTAACGGACAAGAAATAAGGTCTTGACATGACGTTATAGTGTGAGGCTGGCGCCATCACTGTAACTCACTGCTCGGCTGCTCTGCGCTCCTCTCAATTCCTCGATAAATCCATAGGTGCGACATCAATCTTTTCTTTGTTTAGATTAGACAATGAATACATTAGGGTTAGGTGAACATTTGGCTCAGGCATAGCCAATCCTATTCAGACATGGGTCTGATGTCAGCGAATGGGAATGGCCTTATCTTTGAAGAAGCGCTTCCACCAAAGTTTTTTATCCTCTATCCTAGCTTTTTTAGTTGATTTTCTGATGTCTCTAATACTATAAGAATTCCATGATGACCTTAAGCATTATAATAGGTCTGTGTAAATAGATGTCTTCTGATGAGTGATCTACTAGTAGGACGGCAAAACGCATAGAGACCTTTTAGGGGGGAGTGGTTGCTTTGACATACACAACTTATGAGGCTTAATAGAAGTTGGGTATTTGTATGTGTTTTCTTTATGTACGTATCAGTCATCTCCTGAGTGACATATTGTGGCATCAGGACTTGTACTTTACTGCTCTAATTATAGTTATTTATTGGGGCTGTTTAATGTTTGGTAATTATACATTAAGTTTTACCCCTTTCTCAGTGAGTCTGTGTAACGGACAAGAAATAAGAAGTTAAGTTATAGCGTGAGGTCGGTGCCATCATGGATTGTAACTCACTGGTTGGGGATTATTTTTTCCTCTGCTTGCCTTGACGTTTTCACAAGCGCAAGTGATGCCTCAATTTCCGCTCTATTTAGAGTAGACAATAAATGCATTAAGAATTGTGAGATTTTGCATTTAAGATATAAAGAGACAAGACCCCGTGTATCCCTGATACATGCACATAAAAGTAAATGACCCCTCTGACACAGCAGGTACAGTTCCATACAAATGACGACTTACGTTGTGTACAGTCTGCAGTGAACTTCTGTGTCAGGATCTCCGATCTCGGGGAGTATGGCAGCTTGTTCCTGGAAGAATTTTAATGTTCTCCTTTTGTACGTTGGTTTTGCTCGGCGATCAGCCGTTAGAGGAGAAAATGGGGAATATTAGAATTATATGCCGATTTTGTGGTTTACATTTTACTTTGGACTTTTTTCAGAAGGTTTTCTACCCTTATCAGTAATTTATATCTATTTTACTAAACATATTGGTAATAATATTAGCAAACATCTGTTAATCCAGCACTTGTCAGGCTGCCCTTATTCCTATAATAAAGGGAACCTGTCACTCATTCATGCAGTACGTGGGCAGAATGAATTCAGAGCCCGGCTGTACGATTGCATCCAAGTATGTTTTTCTCTAAGAATGCTCTGGCATTTCAGCGTAAACATAGCTTAAAGAGCCATCAGTCTCCCTACCACCATCCGGTGACCATCCCGGCCTCTCTCCAGGTTACTGACAGCTTACCTCTTATTTTCACACTTGAGAGACCGGTAAGTCAAATAGATTGGTGCGAGTAAAACCTCAGGAGCATTTAAAAAAAAACATACCTGGCTGCAGTTGTGTAGTCAAGGTTAGTGTTGAGCATTCCGATACCGCAAGTATCGGGTATCGGCCGATATTTGCGGTATCGGAATTCCGATACCGAGATCCGATACTTTTGTGATATTGGGAATCGGTATCGGGATCGATATTCAAGCGCTTGAAAGACCTTAGATGACGTTGCGGCTTGTAATTGGTCGCGTGGCGGTCACGTGACCGCTCACGCGACCAATCACAAGCCGCAATGTCATCTAAGGTCTTTCAAGCGCTCATTCTTAGGAACGGAAGCTGCCGGTTACATCGGTAAGGTCCAGGCTGCGTCGGAGAGGTGAGTATATCAATATTTTTTTTTTTTATTCTTTATTTTACACAATAATATGGATCCCAGGGCCTGAAGGAGAGTTTCCTGTCCTTCAGACCCTGGGAACCATACAGGATACCTTCCGATACTTGGTGTCCCATTGACTTGTATTGGTATGGGGTATCGGTATCAGCGATATCCGATACTTTTCGGGTATCGGCCGATACTATCCGATACCGATACTTTCAAGTATCGGACGGTATCGCTCAACACTAATCAAGGTCTCATTCATGTTGCTTTTAGCCAGGGCAGCATTTACAGTGCTTTAGAAAAATATTCATACCCCTTGTGCTTCTCCACGTTACACTCTAAACCCACAAACTTAAAAAATATAACCCAACCTAAGAACATTACACGGAGCACTGTTCACTCCATTTCCAAAAAATGGAAGGAGTATGACTCGTCTGTAAACATACCAAGACATGGCCATCTTTCTAAAGTGTCATCCTAATCAAGGATAGCGCTAATTAAACAGCCAAAAGGCTTATGGTCACTTAGGCGGGGGGGGGGGGGGTGCAGAGATCAACTTCTCAGCACAGGACAAAGGTTATTCATATATTCCACAAAAGTGTCCTTTTATGGAAGAGTGGCAAGCTAAAAGCCATTTTTTATAGCAAATCATAAGAAGTCCCGTTTGCAGATTGCAAATAGCCATATAGGTGACATTGTTAGAGTGTGGAAGAAGGTGCTCTGGTCACATGAGACCAGAGTGAAACCATTTGTGTGTGGAGGGAAACTAATACTTCACATCACCCTGAAAACAGCAAGTTAACCGTGAAACATGGTGGTGTCAGCATCATGCTGGGGATCATGCTGGGGGGATACTTTTCTTCAGACTGGAAAGCTTGTCAAAGTTGATGGAAAGAATAATGGAGCTAAGTACAAGGCAATCCTGGAGGAAAATCTGTTAGAGACTTCCAGCAGGACAATGTCCCTTAACCCCTTAAGTCCCGAGGGTGGTTTGCACGTTAATGACCGGGCCAATTTTTACAATTCTGACCACTGTCCCTTTATGAAGTTATACCTCTGGAATGCTTCAACTGATCCCGGTGATTCTGACACTGTTTTCTCGAGACATATTGTACTTAGTGTTGAGCATTCCGATACCGCAAGTATCGGGTATCGGCCGATACTTGCGGGTATCGGAATTCCGATACCGAGATCCGATACTTTTGTGGTATCGGGTATCGGTATCGAAACAACATTAATGTAACTAATAATGTGTAAAAGAGAGAATTAAAATAAAAAATATTGCTATACTCACCTCTCCGACGCAGCCTGGACCTCAGCGAGGGAACCGGCAGCGTTGTTTGCTTAAAATTCGCGCGTTTACTTCCTTACTTGAAGTCCCGGCTTGTGATTGCTCACGTGCCGCCCATGTGGCCGCGACACGACCAATCACAGCAAGCCATGACGTAATTTTAGGTCCTTCAGGATTTTAAAATTACGTTCTGGCTTGTGATTGGTCGCGTCGCGGTCACATGGGCGACGCGACCAATCACAAGCCATGACGTCACAGGAGGCTGGACACGCGCGCATTTTAAAATGCGCGCTTGTCCTGCCTCCCGTGACGTCACGGCTTGTGATTGGTCGTGTCGCCCATGTAACCGCGACGCGACCAATCACAAGCCAGAACGTAATTTAAAAATCCTGAAGGACCTAAAATTACGTCACGGCTTGCTGTGATTGGTCGCGTCGCGGCCACATGGGCGACGCGACCAATCACAAGCCGGGACGTCACGGGAGGCAGGACAAGCGCGCATTTTAAAATGCGCGCTTGTCCTGCCTCCCGTGACGTCACGGCTTGTGATTGGTCGTGTCGCCCATGTAACCGCGACGCGACCAATCACAAGCCAGAACGTAATTTTAAAATCCTGAAGGACCTAAAATTACGTCACGGCTTGCTGTGATTGGTCGCGTCGCGGCCACATGGGCGGCACGCGACCAATCACAAGCCGGGACTTGAAGTAAGGAAGTAAACGCGCGAATTTTAAGCAAACAACGCTGCCGGTTCCCTCGCTGAGGTCCAGGCTGCGTCGGAGAGGTGAGTATAGCAATATTTTTTTATTTTAATTCTTTCTTTTACACATTAATATGGATCCCAGGGCCTGAAGGAGAGTTTCCTCTCCTTCAGACCCTGGGAACCATCAGGGATACCGTCCGATACTTGAGTCCCATTGACTTGTATTGGTATCGGGTATCGGTATCGGATTGGATCCGATACTTTGCCGGTATCGGCCGATACTTTCCGATACCGATACTTTCAAGTATCGGATGGTATCGCTCAACACTAATTGTACTTCATGATAGTGGTAAAATTTCTTTGATATTACCTGTGTTTATTTGTGGAAAAAAAAACAGAAATTTGGCGAAAATTTTGAAAATTTTGCAATCTTCCAACTTTGAATTTTTATGCCCTTACATCACAGAGATATGTCACACAAAATACTTAATAAGTAACATTTCCCACATGTCTACTTTACATCAGCACAATTTTGGAAACATTTTTTTTTGTTAGGGAGTCATAAGGGTTAAAAGTTGACCAGCAATTTCTCATTTTTACAACACTATTTTTTTTTAGGGACCACATCACATTTGAAGTCATTTTGAGGGGTCTATATGATAGAAAATAACCAAGTGTGACACCATTCTAAAAACTGCACCCCTCAAGGTGCTCAAAACCACACTCAAGAATTTTATTAACCCTTCTGGTGCTTCACAGGAAGTTTTGGAATGTTTAAAAAAAATGAACATTTAATTTTTTTTCACAAAAAAATGTAATTCAGCTCCAATTTGTTTTATTTAACCAAGGGTAACAGGAGAAAATGGACCCAAAAAGTTGTTGTATAATTTGTTCTAAGTACCCCGATGCCCCATATGTGGGGGTAAACCACTGTTTTGGTGCATGGCAGAGCTCAGAAGGGAAGGAGCAACATTTGAATTTTCAATACAAAATTGGCTGGAATTGAGAAGGGACGCCATGTTGCGTTTGGAGAGCCACTAATGTGCCTAAACATTGAAACCCCCCACAAGTGACACCATTTTGGAAAGTAGACCCCCTAAGGAACTTATCTAGATATACGGTGAGCACTTTGACCCACAAAGTGCTTCACAGAGGTTTATAATGTAGAGCCGTAAAAATTAAAAATAATATTTTTTCACAAAAATGAATTTTTGCCCCCAATTTTTTATTTTCCCAAGGTTAGCAGAAGAAATTGTACCTCAAACATTGTTGTGCAATTTGTCCTGAGTACCCCGATACCCCATATTTGGGGGCAAACCACTGTTTGGGTGCATGGCAGAGCTCGGAAGGGAAGGAGCGCCGTTTGACTTTTCAATGCAAAATTGGCTGGAATTGAGATGGGACGCCATGTTGCATTGGGGAGCCCCTGATGTGCCTAAACATTGAAACCCCCCCAAGTGACACCATTTTGGAAAGTAGACCCCCTAAGGAACTTACCTAGATATGTGCTGAGCACTTTGACTCACCAAGTGCTTCACAGAAGTTTATAATGTAGAGCCGTAAAAATTAAAAATAATATTTTTTCACAAAAATGAATTTTTGCCCCCAATTTTTTATTTTCCCAAGACTACCAGAAGAAATTGTACCCCAAACATTGTTGTGCAATTTGTCCTGAGTATGCTGATACCCCATATGTGGGGGTAAACCACTGTTTGGGTGCATGGCAGAGGTCGGAAGAGAAGGAGCACCGTTTGACTTTTCAATGCAAAATTGGCTGGAATTGAGATGCAACGCCATGTTGCGTTTGGAAAGCCCCTGATGTGCCTAATCATTGAAACTCCCCACAAGTGACACCATTTTAGAAAGTAGACCCCCTAAGGATCTTATCTAGATGTGTTGTGAAAGATTTTATCCCCCAAGTGTTTCACTACAGTTTATGACGCAGAGCCATGAAAATAAAAATTCTTTTTTTTTCCACAAAAATTATTTTCAGCCCCCAATTTTGTATTTTCCCAAGGGTAACAGGAGAAATTGGACCCCAAAAGTTGTTGTGCAATTTGTCCTGAGTATGATGATACCTCATATGTGGGGTAACCACCGTTTGGGCACATGGCAGAGCTCGGAATGGAAGGAGCGCCATTTGGAATGCAGGCTTAGATGGATTTGTCTGCAGGCGTCACGTTGCATTTGCAGAGCCCCAGATGTACCTAAACAGTAGAATCCCCCCCAAAGTGACCCCATATTAGAAACTAGACCCCCCAAGGAACTTATCTAGATGTGTTGGGAGAACTTTAAACCCTCAAGTATTTCACTACAGTTTATAATGCAGAGCCGTGAAAATAAAATTTTCCTACAAAAATGATTATTAAGCCCCCCAATTTTTATTTTCCCAACAGTAACAAGAGAAACTGGACCCTAGAAGTTGTCGTCCAATTTGTCCTTAGTACGCTGATACCCCATAAGTTGGGGTAAACCCCTGTTTGGGCGCACAGGAGAGCTCGGAAGGGAAGAGCACTGTTTTACTTTTTCAACGCAGAATTGGAAACCCCCAATTCTAACTGAAACCCTAACCCAAACACACCCCTAACCCCAACTCCATCACACCCCTAACCCTAATCCCAACCATAACCCTAACCACACCCCTAACCCTGACACACCCCTAACCCTAATCCCAATCGTAAATGTAATCCAAACCCTAACCCTAGCCCCAGCCCTAACCCTAACCCAAGCCCTAACCCTAACCCTAACCCTAGCCCTAAACCTAGCCCTAACCCTAGCCCTAGCCCTAGCACTAACCCTAGCACTAACCCTAGCCGTAACCCTAAACCTAGCCCTAACCCTAATGGGAAAATGGAAATAAACACATTTTTTTATTTTTCCCTATCTAAGGGGGTGATGTAGGGGGTTTTATTTACTTTTATAGCGGGTTTTTTAGCGGCTTTTTATGTCTGGCAGTGGTCACACACTAAAAGACGCTTTTTATTGCAAAAAATATTTTTTTGCATTACCACATTTTGAGAGCTATAATTTTTCCATATTTTGGTCCACAAAGTCATGTGAGGTCTTGTTTTTTGCGGGACAAGTTGCCGTTTTTATTGGTAACATTTTCGGGCACGTGACTTTTTTGATCGCTTTTTATTCCGATTTTTGTGAGGAAGTATGACCAAAAAACAGCTATTCATGAATTTCTTTGGGGGGGGGCGTTTATATAGTTCTGCGTTTGGTAAAATGGATAAAGCAGTTTTATTCTTCGGGTCAGTACGATTACAGCAATACCTCATTTATATCATTTTTTAATGTTTTGGCGCTTTTATACGATAAACTATTTTATTGAAAAAAATAATTATTTTTGCATCGCTTTATTCTGAGGACTAAAACTTTTTTATTTTTTTGCTTATGACGCTGTATGGCGGCTCATATTTTGAGGGACAAGATGAAGTTTTCAGTGGTACCATGGTTATTTATATTTGTTTTTGTGCTAGCGTGCTATTCCAATTTATGATCGGCGGTATGATAATAAAGCGTTGTTTTTCGACTCACTTTTTTTTTTTTTTTAAATGTGTTATTTGAAATTTTTTAAATAGGACTGCAGATTTATATTAACTCATCGGTTATCAGTATACTCTAGTGTTGAGCGATACCTTCCGATATCGAAAAGTATCGGATTGGATCGGCCGATATTCAAAAAATATCGGATATCGCCGATACCGATACCAATGCAAGTCAATGGGACCAAAATATCGGAATTAAAATAAACCCTTTCTTTCCTTGTAGGTTCATTCTACATGAAGGAAAACAACTAAGAATAATGTAGGATGTATTGGGGGAGGTGGCGGAGACATTAAAGGCATAGAGGTTTAGCCCAATCAAATAGAATAGCAGGAATTTTAATTTATTTTTTAAGATGTTCGGAGTTAAAGATATTGACTATGTTAAGATCTTTTTTATTTTGTCAGATATTGATGTTTCACTACTTCTGTGCCCTTCACCTTCTTTTTTACTTCTCCGACACTTTCTTCTTCATCATCCTCAGCAGCAGCATCTTTGACATCAACTTCTTCTTCACCTTATTCATCTTCTTCATCTTCTACCTATTATTTTTTTTTGTTACATTCGTCATATTCTTTTTATTAAACTATTATTATTATTCTTCATCATATTCTTATTTGTGACAGGCATTCCTGTAGTTGTTATCTATAAAAGTTTGAAGATTACACCTTCCGTTCTGCCTGTCACAAAAGAGTTACAACAGGATTTGTCTGTGTTCAGTTAGGCCTGCAGCAGCAGGCTTTTTCCAGGGGCACCACGAGGCGGAACGGACTCACCCCCATACAATGCTTAGTCTTCTTCTGCTTATAATTTAGATAATATCTTTTGCTCTGATTTTCAGTCTTATGCTTAATGTTCTTCTGCTTGTTGATCTGCAGCTTCTTGTTCTTGTTCTTCTGCTTCTCGGTCTTCGGGGTCATCGTCTCCAGGGTTGTCGTCTCCAGGGTCGTCATCTTCTTCGCTGGAACCCGGTTACTAAGCAAGAGGTACCCATGCCAGAAAGCACTACCAAGGACCACCTGACATTGGTGGAACTCGGATACCCAGAAGGCGGCACCTAAGCCAAAGGCTCTGCCCGGAACCAGCTGACGGTACTGGAACCAGGATGGGGAGCAGAAGGTACAAGAGCCAATGGAACTACCGAGGACCAGCTGACGGTACTGGAACCCGGTTACTAAGCAGGAAGTACCCGTGCCAGAAAGCACTACCAAGGACCACCTGACGTTGGTGGAACTCGGATACCCAGAAGGAGGCACCTAAGCCAAAGGCTCTGCCTGGAACCAGCTGACAGTACTGGAACCAGGGGGACCTATTCAAGATTGTCTTCCTACAGCCCCAACTAGTGGTGGTGGAGCCCAGGGTCAGCAGGAGGAGCAGAGTGTAGGCTGAAGCCTGCACTGGAGGCAGTTTAATATCTGATGGAGTGTCAGCGTGGTGGTCGCAGGATACATTGCCGGATACACAGCAGGGGAGCAGCTGATGTTACTGAACCCCACTAACACAGGAGCAAGTGTTTTTCTCTGTGCAATCAGCACTTCCGGGAAGCAACTGGTGGTGTTGGAACCCAGGGTCAGCAGGAGGAGTAGAGTGTAGGCTGAGGCCTAATTGGAGCAAATTGAAAGTGAACCTTTAAACCCCCCCAGGTGTTAGTAACTAGAAGAGCCACCTTGTCCAGCAGTAATGCTGCTCATGGAAAAGGTGGCTCTTTTAATTATGCTCCTTGCACACACTGAACGAAACACTTATAAAATTGTGCCACTCATACCGTGAAACCGTCACAGAGGCAGGACTTTCCTTCTTAATGAGACGCAGCACAGTTGTTAAAAATACCCCCTTGGTGCTGGGCGCAGCCTCCTGAGCGTTGCTTTTTTGTGTACCGGAGTCTGCGCTGTTATGTTATCCCTTGGCCATGCGCTGTTAGCGCTGCCCGTTTTCTGACATCATTTGATGTCAGCCTGTGCGGTCGCACTGCCCATGAATCCCAGCCCCGCAGTGTCTTTGGATTTATTCACACTGCGGGGCTGGGATTCATGGCCTTGCGCAGTAAATATGTTCGCCTCTCACTCATGTCCTTACGCCTGCTTCAGACTGTGTGGCGTCAGCTGATCCCTAATCACATGCCACGGCCGTGAAGCCGCACAGTCTGAAGAAGGCGGAAGGAGATGAGTGAGAGGCGAAGATATGCACAGCGCATGCCCATGAATCCCAGCCCCGCAGTGTCTTCGGATTTATTCACACTGTGGGGCAGGGATTCATGGCCTTGCGCAGTAAATATGTTCACCTCTCACTCATGTCCTTACGCCTGCTTCAGACTGTGCAGCGTCAGCTGATCCCTAATCACATGCTACGGCCGTGAAGCCGCACAGTCTGAAGAAGGCGGAAGGAGATGAGTGACAGGTGAAGATATGCACCGCGCATGCCCATGAATCACAGCCCCGAAGTGAGAATAAATAAGACACTGCGAGGCGTTATCTCGGGCACAGCGGCCGCACAGGCGCAGCCAGCCTGACACCAAATGATGTTAGAAGACGGGCAGCGCTAACTGCGCATGGCCAAGGTTAAACATAACAGCCGAGGCTCCGAGACAGATTCAAACAATGCAGAGGAGGCGGCACACAGCACCAAGGGGGTTGCTGCGTGTCTTTATGAATGAAAGTCACACCTCAGGGATGGTTTAACGGTATCAGGGGACACATATTTTACATGTTTACATGTGTGCAAGGAGAATAACAAAATGAGCCACCTTGTAAAAATGCAGCATTAGTGATGCACAAGGTGGCTCTTCTAGTTACAAATGCCTGGGGGGACAGGTTCCCTTTAATTTGTGTTGTAGAGTCAGCGTGGCGTTTGCAGGACACATTGCCGGCTACACAGCAGGGGAACAGCTGGCGTTACTGAACCCCACTGACACAGTGGCGAGTGTTTTTCTCTGTGCAGCCAGCACTTCCGAGCACCAACTAGCGGTGTTAGAGCCCAGGAGGAGCAGAGTGTAGGCCGAAGCCTGCACTGGAGGCACTTTAATATCTGTTGTGTCTGCGTGGCATTTGCAGGACACATTGCCGGCTACACAGCAGGGGAACAGCTGGCGTTACTGAACCCCACTGACACAGTGGCGAGTGTTTTTCTCTGTGCAGGCAGCACTTCCGAGCACCAACTGGCGGTGTTAGAGCCCAGGGTCAGCAGGAGGAGCAGAGTGTAGGCCAAAGCCTGCACTGGAGACACTTTAATAACTGTTGTGTCTGCGTGGCGTTTGCAGGACACATTGCCGACAACACAGCAGGGGAGCAGCTGGCGTTACTGAACCCCAATAACACGGCAGCAAGTGTTGACTGTGCAGACAGCACTTCCGGGTAGCAACTGGCGGTGGTGAAGACCAGCGAAAGCAGGAGGAGCAGAGGCCTAATTTGAGCAAGTTGAAAGGTAACCTTTAACCCCCCAGGTGTTTGTAGCTGAAAGAGCCAACTTGTGCAGCACTAATGCTGCAAAAGGAAAAGGTGGCTCTTTTAATTATGCTCCTTGCAAACGCAGAACTAAACACTTATAAAATGTGTCCCCTGATACAGTGAAACCGTCCCGGAGGTGGGACTTTCCTTCGTAATGGGACGCAGCACAGCCGTTATTCCTACCCCCTTGGCGCCATGCGCCGCCTCCTCAGAGTTGTTTGAATCTGTCCCGGAGCCTGCGCTGTTATGTTCAACCTTGGCCATGCACAGTTACCGCTGCCCGTCTTCTGATGTCATTTGTTGTCAGGCTGGCTGCGCCTGTGCGGCCGCATTGCCCGGAATCCCGCCTCGCAGTGTCGTCTAATATAATCACACTGCGGGCCTGGGATCCGTGGGCATGCGCAGTGCATATCTTCAACTCTCACTCATCTCCATTTGGATTGCAATTGGTGCACCAGGCCCTGGTTAGTGCAATTGGAGGCCTTGAACAGGTAAGCATCTCTGCCTGTGTTCTGATGTTTTTTTGTTTAGTATGGTGGAGGTTTTTCCTCTTATGGTGTTTTTTTAGATTAGGACTGCCAATATACAAGGACCCTTGACGTGGGTTGGCAGCTTAAATATTGTGGCCATAATATCAACCAATACCTTGCATACATTGTTATGTTTTTGTGCACTGTATATTTTTCCACGGTGCGACTGGGCCCCAGATGGCTCTGTACGCTGTGGCCTCTGTTCACACAGGATGCATCATGGTTAGCCTGCTATATATATGGCGTCATTAATAGGCTTTGTACCATATACTTTGCATTCCTGTGTGAACATGCCACATACAGACTATTTGTTGCACAGGTGCTCCAAGCGGCCAATTCCTGATTGTAGGTTGGCTGCATTAGTATTATTTGCACCTGTGTATTTGCTATCTCTACTTGGGCCTGGTGCACCCTGGTTAGTGCAATTGGAGGCCTTGAACAGGTAAGCATCTCTGCCTGTGTTCTGGTGTTTTTATGTTCAACCTTGGCCAAGCGCAGTTACCGCTGCCCGTCTTCTGACATCATTTGTTGTCAGGCTGGCTGCGCCTGTGCGGCCATGCTGCCCGGGATGCCGCCTCGCAGTGTCATCTAATGTAATCACACTGCAGGCCTGGGATCCATGGGCATGCGCAGTTCATATCTTCGCCTTTCACTCATCTCCTTTTGGATTCTTCAGACTGTGGTGTCACGGCCATGGCATGCTAGTAGGGATCAGCTGACGGCGCACAGTCTGAAGAAGGCGGAGGGAGTGAATGAGAGCCTGAGGTGAATATATGCACTGTGCATGCCCATGGATCCCAGGCCCACAGTATGATTAAATCAGAAGAGACTGCGAAGCGGGATCTCGGGCAGCGCGGCCGCACAGGCCCAGTCCGCCTGACACCAAATGATGTCAGAAGACGGGCAGCGCAAACTGCGCATGGCCAACGTTGAACAAAACAGCGCAGGCTATGGGACAGATTCAAACAACGCAAAGGAGGCAGGGCACGGCGCCAAGGGGGTAGGGATGACGGCTGTGCTGCGTCCCATTACGAAGGAAAGTCCCACCTCCGGGACGTTTTTACGGTATCAGGGGACACATTTTATAAGTGTTAAGTTCAGCGTGTGCAAGGAGCAAATCTAAAAGAGCTACCTTTTCCTTGTGCAGCATTACTGCTGTACAAGGTGGCTCTTTCAGTAACAAACGCCTAGGGGGGGACAGGTTCCCTTAAATTTCAGTTGTGTCAGTGTGGCGGTCGCAGTACACATTGCCGCAACACAGCAGGGGAGCAGCTGGCGTTACTGAACCCCAATAACAGAGGAGCAACTGATAACTGTGCAGACAGCACTTCCGGGCAACAACTGGCGGTGTTGAAGCCCAGGGAAAGCAGGAGGAGCAGGCTAGAGTTATTGCCGCAACACAGCAGGGGAGCAGCTGGCGTTACTGAACCCCAATAACAGAGGCGCAACTGTTAACTGTGCAGACAGCACTTCCAAGCACCAACTGGCGGTGTTAGAGCCCAGGGATAGCAGGAGGAGCAGGCTAGAGTTATTGCCGCAACACAGCAGGGGAGAAGCTGGCGTTGCTGATCCCCCAATAACAGAGGAACAACTGTTAACTGTGCAGACAGCACTTCCGGGCAGCAACTGGTGGTGTTGAGGCCAAGGGATAGCAGGAGGAGCAGGCTAGAGTTATTGCCGCAACACAGCAGGGGAGCAGCTGCCGTTACTGATCCCCAATAACACGGCAGCAAGTGTTGACTGTGCAGACAGCACTTCCGGGCAGCAACTGGCAGTGTTGAAGCCCAGGGATAGCAGGAGGAGCAGGCTAGATTTATTGCCGCAACACAGCAGGGGAGCAGCTGGTGTTACTGAACCCCAATAACACGGCAGCAAGTGTTGACTGTGCAGACAGCAATTCCGGGCAGCAACTGGCGGTGTTGAAGCCCAGGGATAGCAGGAGGAGAAGGCTAGAGTTATTGCTGCAACACAGCAGGGGAGCAGCTGGCGTTACTGAACCCCAATAACACGGCAGCAAGTGTTGACTGTGCAGACAGCACTTCCGGGCAGCAACTGGCGGTGTTGAAGCCCAGGAATAGCAGGAGCAGCAGGCTAGAGTTATTGCCGCAACACAGCAGGGGAGCAGCTGGCGTTACTGAACCCCAATAACATGGCAGCAAGTGTTGACTGTGCAGACAGCAATTCCAGGCAGCAACTGGTGGTGTTGAAGTCAAGGGATAGCAGGAGGAGCAGGCTAGAGTTCTTGCCGCAACACAGCAGGGGAGCAGCTGGCGTTACTGATCCCCAATAACACGGCAGCAAGTGTTGACTGTGCAGACAGCACTTCCGGGCAACAACTGGCGGTGGTGAAGACCAGCGAAAGCAGGAGGAGCAGAGGCCTAATTTGAGCAAGTTGAAAGGTAACCTTTAACCCCCCCAGGCGTTTGTAGCTGAAAGAGCCAACTTGTGCAGCACTAATGCTGCAAAAGGAAAAGGTGGCTCTTTTAATTATGCTCCTTGCAAACGCAGAACTAAACACTTATAAAATGTGTCGCCTGATACAGTGAAACCGTCCCAGAGGTTGGACTTTCCTTCGCAATGGGACACAGAACAGCCGTTATTCCTACCCCCTTGGCACTGTGCGCCGCCTCCTTAGTGTTGTTTGAATCTGTCCCGGAGCCTGCACTGTTATGTTCAACCTTGGCCATGCGCAGTTACCGCTGCCCATCCTCTGACATCATTTGTTGTCAGGCTGGCTGCTCCTGTGCGGCCGTGCTGCCCGGGATCCATGGGCATGCGCAGTTCATATCTTCGCCTTTCACTCATCTCCTTTTGGATTCTTCAGACTGCGGTGTCACGGCCATGGCATGCTAGTAGGGATCAGCGGAGGGAGTGAATGAGAGCCTGAGGTGAAGATATGCACTGTGCATGCCCATGGATCCCAGGCCCACAGTATGATTAAATCAGAAGAGACTGCAAGGCGGGATCTCAGGCAGCACGGCCACACAGGCCCAGTCTGCCTGACACCAAATGATGTCAAAAGACGGGCAGCGCAAACTGCTAATGGCCAAGGTTGAACAAAACAGCGCAGGCTATGGGACAGATTCAAACAACGCTAAGGAGGCAGGGCACGGCGCCAAGGGGGTAGGGATGACGGCTGTGCTGCATCCCATTACGAAGGAAAGTCCCACCTCCGGGACGTTTTTACGGTATCAGGGGACACATTTTATAAGTGTTAAGTTCAGCGTGTGCAAGGTGCAAAACTAAAAGAGTTACCTTTTCCTTGTGCAGCATTACTGCTGTACAAGGTGGCTATTTCAGTAACAAACGCCGGGGAGGGACAGGTTCCCTTAAATTTCAGTTGTTGTGTCAGCGTGGCGGTCGCAGGACACATTGCCGGATACACAGCTGGGGATCAGCTGACGTTACTGAAACCCTATAACACTCGGTCAAGTGTTTTGACTGTGCAGACGGCACTTCTGAGCATCAACTGGCGGTGTTGGAGCCCAGGGATTACAGTTCAGGTGGTAGAAACATGAACACAACAGGATACATGGATACTGTAGCCAACCAATTATTTAATCTGGAAGAGGAGTGGCAAATTCCTGCGAGATCCAGGCCTTGTTAATTTTTATAAAAGTAAGCCGGTCAACGTTATCGGAGGATAGTCGCATGCGACGGTCTGTTAGTACACCACCTGCGGCACTAAAGACGCGTTCCGATAATACACTAGCCGCAGGGCAAGCCAGCACCTCCAATGCGTACTGGCTTAGCTCTGGCCATGTATCCAGCTTAGAGACCCAAAACTTGAAGGGGGAAGAGCCGTCTGGGAGTACAGTAAGAGGGCAAGACATGTAGTCTGTCACCATCTGACGGAAACGTTGCCTCCTGCTGACTGGAGCCGTCTGTGATGGTGTAGACATGTGTGGCGGGCACACAAAACTGTGCCACAGTTGGGCCATACTGGTCTTGCCTTGTGCTGAGTCACTGCTTCTGCTCCCTCTTTCTGCAGAGCTTCCTCCACTGCCTCGACGCACTGAGCTGCTTTGTAAAGCACTAGCAACACTGCTCTCAGTTGGACTGGAGAAGATGATGGAATTCACCAGTGTGTCTTGGTACTCCCGCATTTTACACTCCCGGTTCAACGGTGTTATGAGGCTTTGTAAGTTGTCCCGATAGCGAGGATCTAGGAGGGTGTACACCCAATATTCAGCCGTGTTGAGAGTGGGGGCGATGCGGCAGTCGTTTCTCAGGCACTGCAGCATGTAATCAACCATGTGCTGCAGACTGCCAACTGGCCAAGAAACGCTGTCCCCTGCTTGAGGCGTGATCTCTGCCTGCTCTGCATCACCCCACCCTCGCTCTACACACTGACTACTGGAGAATTGTGTAACTCCCTCCTCTGGACCGATATCTTCCACCCCCATTGACTCCTCCTCATCCTCCTCACAAAGTGACCCCTGCCTACGCCTTTGTGAGGAACCACGTAGCGCTGACTGTCCAGAAGCTGATGGAATTGGTGACTCCTCATCCTCCACCTCTTCCACAACATCATACCTTAGCGCTTGCAGTGTTTGTTTAAGCAGGCAGATAAGGGGGACAGTCATGCTGACTAGTGCATCATCTGCACTCGCCATCCGCGTGAAATCATCGAAGGAATGCAAAACCTGGCAGAAGTCCTTCATAGTGGCCCACTCAGTGGTTTTGAAGTCTGAACGGCGCAAACTGCGACTTCTTTGCACCTGATGCAGCTGGTACTCCATTACTGCTTGCTGCTGCTCACACAACCGCTCCAACATATGTAACGTGGAATTCCACCTCGCGGGTAGGTCACATATAATGCGATGTTCCGGAAGGCGGAATCGGCGCTGCAGAGCTGCAATGTGCGAACTTGCCATGCTGGAACGCCGCAAGTGAGCACACTCTAGGCGGACCTTGTGCAGCAGTGCATCAAGATCCGGATAGTCCCTCAAAAAACTCTGCACGACCAAGTTGAGCACATGTGCCAGACATGGGATGTGAGTGAGGTTGCCTAGGCCCAGAGCTGCCACCAGATTTCGGCCATTGTCACACTCTACCATGCCTGGCTGGAGATTCGCTGGCACAAACCACACGTCGCTCTCCTGCTTGATGGCATTCCAGAGCTCCTGCACTGTGTGGCTTCGATTCCCCAAAGAAATTAATTTCAAGACAGCCTGTTGACGTTTGGCCACAGCTGTGCTCATATCGGTCATAACAGGTAAACGTTCACGGGTCCATGTGGAGGTGGACTGTGACTGCTCCTGCAGCGATGATTCTGAGGAACTTGTGTATGAGGAGGAGTCAATATGTACAGACTGGATTGCTGCAATCCTTTGAGTTGGCAGAACACGTCCTGCGCCACTCGCACGATCTGTACCCAGCTCATTAACAGCACATTAACCCAATGGGCAGTGAGGGAAAGGTATCGCCCCTGTCCATGGTGACTGGTCCACGCATCGGTGGTGAGGTGGACCTTGCTACTGACGGCGTTCAGTAGCACGTGTTTTATGTGTCCCTCCACATGCTTGTGCAGGGCAGGGACGACGTGCCTGCTATGCTGAAATAAAAGCGGCTGGGCACATTGTATTGTGGGACTGCCAATGCCATCAAGTTACGGAAGCTGTCAGTCTCCATCAGCCTGAATGACAGCATTTCAAGGGACAGTAGTTTTGGAATGCCAGCATTCAGAGCCTGCACTCGGGGGTGGTTTGCCGAGAATGGCCGCCTTTTCTCCCATGCCTGTGTTACCGATGGCTGTAGTCTGGGCTGGGAGTGTGAGGATGACACTGGGTCTCTGGACAACAGTGCCAGAGGTTCTTCCATGGTGATCCTGTGAGGAAGCCAAACCAGCTGTGCACGAGCTGGAGGAAGAGGCCACAACACAAGCTGAAGAGGTGGTAGGTGCCGCTGTAGGTTGGCCTAGGACTTCAGTGTATTTTTGTAACTCCACCGCGTGCTTGGTCCGTACATGTTTCCACATATTTGTGGTATTAGGTTGCTGACATTTCTCCCTCTTTTGACTTTGTGATGACACACCTTGCATTTGACAAAGCAAATGTCATCTGCAACTGTGTTAAAAAAGGACCAGGCACTGCAAGTCTTGGGAGCGCCCGTTTTTGCGTTTGGAAGAGGCATGCTCCTAACGGGTGCCGAAGTGGAGGCTACAGTCTTCCCCCTCCCTCTCCCTCTTTGGGCGGTTCGGGGAATCTCTTCCTCAGAGCTGCTCCCACCACCTTCCTGTACCTCACGCCATGATGGGTCAAGGACCTCATCATCTACACTACCCTCTTCCACAAACTGCTTCTCCTGGGTAGTCTTGGCAGCACAGTATGCACCTGAAAGTGGCACCTGAGTCTCATCATCAGATTCATACTGAGGTGTGCTGACCGGAGGCACTGGCCCACCCATCTCTTCAGAGTCAGAGAGACAAAGCTGTTGGGCATCACTGCATACTGCCTCTTCTTCCATTTCTCCAATGCTGCTTGGCTGGCCCCCTCTTTCCAAGCCAAGCGATTCAGAGAACAGAAGTAGAGATATCTCCTGTCCTGGGCTCTCTAACTGCCTGGGCAATTTGGCAGGTGGTGAAGAGACAGATGGGTGCTCTCCAGTGCTCTGTGCCTGAGAGGATGTGGCACTAATTGAAGTCGATGCGTTAGCTGCCATACATCCGACAACGGCTTCAATTTGTTCTTCACGCAGCAGCGGTGTACGGCGATCTCCTACAAAGCTGCGCATGAAGGACTGTTCCCTGCTGAAACTGGGTGATGATGAGTCACCGGTGCCCGCAGCAGGCACAGAATCCCCACGTCCTCTCCCTGCTCCACGCCCACGTGCCTTACTCACTGCCTTCTTCATCCTGGTTGACTGATAAAAAAAAAGCAGAAAAGTACTAAGGGCTTAGTGTGCTTATTCCTGAACAGCTCCTAACAGGTATAAGAAACACTAATTTTCTAAAGTGTGGACTAGATTTTAATATGAGCTAATGTGGTGTACACAACTGTAAAGTGGTGTGTTTGGTGCACTTTATTATTTTTTTTTTTTGCAGAACTGACTACAGAGTAAGCTGCACTCACACACAGACCGTGCAGACAGCCGTGAATGGCGCTGCAAGGCCAAAAAAACCTCCTCTATGTTATCCTATGTAGTGTTTTTCCACAATTTAACTGGATACGGATGGAAAGCCACTAATAGGAAAAATTTGAAAAAATGTGCAGCAGGCTGGACTGATTGAGAAACAGACAATGGAACGGTATGAGGCAGTGACGCACCCTGAGCTGACTACAACCGGCTGTGGCTGCGGACAGACTACAGAGCGATGTGCACTCACACAAAGACCATGCAGACAGCCGAAAACAGTGCTTCAAGGCCAAAAAAACCTCCTCTATGTAATCCTATGTAGTGCTTTTCCACAACTTAGCTGGATACGGATGGAAAGCCACTAATAGGAAATATTTGAAAAAAATTTCAGCAGGCTGCACTAATTGCAAAAAAGGACAATGGATTGAATGGTATGAGGCAGTGAAGCACCCTGAGCTGACTACAACCGGCTGTGGCTGCGGACAGACTACAGAGCGATGTGCACTCACACAGAGAACGTGCAGACAGCCGTAAATGGTGCTGCAAGGCAAAAAAAAACCTCCTCTATGTTATCCTATGTAGTGTTTTTCACAATTTAGCTGGATACGGATGGAAAGCCACTAATAGGAAAAGTTTAAAAAAATGTGCGGCAGGCTGCACTAATTGCAAAAAAGGACAATGGATTGAACAGTATGAGGCACTGATGCACCCTGAGCTGACTACAACTGGCTGTGGCTGCGGACAGACTACAGAGCGATGTGCACTCACACACACAGAGACCTTGCAGACAGCTGTGAACAGCGCTGCAAGGCAAAAGCAACGTTCTCACACAGCGGTTTGTAACAAAAACACTCCGGGATCGCCTTTGCTGGGGTCAAAGGTCACGTGGTTTGTGCATTAAACTCTGAGGCGACAGCAGGTTTCCAGGTGAACTGACCTCTGGTCAGGTTTATTTAAGGTGAAAGCAACATAAAGAAAACAAAGCATAAAAGAAAATCCTTGCCTGTCCGGCACTTACTAGACAAAACGTTCCTATCTAACAACTGGGGGGGCTACTCCCACCCAGCTAACATAACACAGGTCATGAGCACAGCTCCTTACTCACATTTGTCCCACACAGACAAGCATTCTGTGTGCCCCAGGCTGACACCTGAAACCTCCAGCTGGTCAGCCTTTATTCCTGCAGTTATTAACCCCTCGGTATCCTGAAGATACTGAGCGGCCTAATTCACATAGGACAAATACCTGGGCGAGATATACCTGCCCCCGACTACCAGGCCGACATGACTCTTACATATCCTCCCCCCCTGCTCAAACCACTCCGGTCGAGCAAAGACACTCCTGAAACAGTGCACTCGGGACAGGGCATCAGCATTCCCCATCTGTACCCCGGGGCGGTGCTCCACCGTGAACGTGTAAGCCTGCAGGGCAAGGAACCACCGGGTTACCCGACTATTATGGTCCTTGTGGAGGTGCATCCATTTGAGAGGGGCATGGTCCGTGACCAGCCTAAACTTCCTACCTGCCAGGTAATATTTGAGGGAGTCGAGAGCCCATTTGATGGCTAGGCACTCTTTTTCAACCACAGCATACCTCTGCTCATGCACATTCAGTTTCCGACTGAGGTAGAGGACCGGGTGTTCGATTCCGTCCCTGACCTGGGAAAGTACAGCTCCAATACCAGTATCAGAAGCATCCGTTTGCACCACAAACTCGCTGCTGAAATCAGGAGTCACTAGTACGGGCTGAGAGCACAAAGCCCGTTTCAGGCTGTGGAAGGCCTCTTCAGCCGCTGAGGTCCATTTTACCATGACGGAATCCCTCCCTTTGGTAAGATCCGTCAAGGGGGTAGCCATGGCCGCAAAGTTGGGTATGAACCGGCGATAATAGCCGGCAATGCCCAGGAAGCTTGAACTTGTTTCTTGTTCACTGGTTGCGGCCAGCCCTGAATTGCCTGTATTTTGTCGATCTGGGGTTTAACCACTCCTCTGCCAATCACATAGCCCAAGTATCGGGCTTCTTCAAGGCCGATGTGACATTTCTTGGGATTCGCCGTTAAGCCTGCCTCTCTCAGGTCATCAATCACCGCCTGTACCTTCCGGAGGTGAGTTTCCCAGTCGACGCTGTAAATTATGATGTCGTCTAGGCAGGCAGAGGCGTACTGCCTGTGGGGCCTCAAGACTCGATCCATCAATCTCTGGAACGTTGCTGGGGCTCCGTGAAGTCCAAACGGCATGTAGATATACTGGAACAGCCCTTCCGGTGTAGCAAATGCCGTCTTCTCTCTGGCCGCCTCGGCCAGAGGGATCTGCCAGTACCCCTTTGTTAGATCCAGGGTCGTAATATATCGGGCTTTACCTAGCCGATCTATCAACTCATCGACCCGGGGCATAGGGTAGGCATCAAATTTAGAAACCGCATTCAGTTTCCGAAAGTCATTGCAAAACCGTATAGAGCCATCCGGCTTAGGTATCAACACGATTGGACTGGACCAGGCGCTGTGTGACTCTTCAATGACTCCTAAGTCCAACATGGCCTTCACCTCCCGGGAGACGGCTTCACGGCGTGCTTCCGGAATCCGGTATGGCTTCACATGAACTGTGACACCAGGCTCTGTGACAATCTCATGTTTCACTAGCCTAGTCTGGCCAGGTTTTTCCGAGAAAAACTGTTGGTTCTGTAACAAAAACTGCTTAACCTCAGATTTTTGTCGTTCAGACAGAGTCTCGGCAATCTGCACCTCCGGTATGGTAGGTGAGCAAACCGGACGGGGCAGATCCACTGTTAGGGCAGCGCGGTCTTTCCAGGGTTTTATCAGATTCACATGATAAATCTGCTCTGGTTTTCTCTTACCAGGCTGGTGCACTTTATAGTTCACTTCTCCAACTCGTTCCATGACCTCAAAGGGGCCCTGCCATTTTGCCAGAAATTTACTATCCACCGTAGGGATTAGGACCAACACCCTATCCCCGGGTGCAAACGTACGGACCTTGGCGCCTCTATCATAACTTTGCCTCTGGGCTCCCTGGGCCTGTAACATATGTTCCCTAACAAGGGGCATGACAGCAGCAATCCGGTCCTGCATTTGCGTTACATGGTCTATTACCGTTTTAAAGGGAGTGACTTGACCTTCCCAGGTTTCTTTTGCGACGTCCAACAGTCCACGGGGACGACGGGCATATAATAGCTCGAAAGGCGAGAATCCTGTGGAAGACTGGGGAACTTCCCTAATGGCAAACAGCAAATAGGGTAACAAGTAATCCCAGTTCTTCCCATCTTTGTCTATCGCCTTCCGGAGCATCTGTTTTAAGGTTTTATTGAACCGCTCAACCAGGCCATCTGTTTGAGGGTGATAGACAGACGTACGCAACTGGTCTATTTGTAAGAGCCTGCAGAGCTCCTTCATCACCCTTGACATAAAGGGAGTCCCCTGGTCGGTGAGTATCTGTTTTGGAATTCCCACCCGACTAAACACGTGTACCAACTCTTTGGCGATCGTTTTGGTAGCAGTGTTACGCAAAGGGATGGCTTCGGGATAACGAGTGGCATAGTCCATGATGACGAGGACATGTTGATGCCCACGTGCGGACCGGGGAAGGGGCCCAACCAAATCCATCCCAATTCTCTCAAACGGGACCCCAATAACAGGGAGGGGTACCAAAGGGCTACGGAACCGAGGTTTAGGTGCCGAGATTTGGCACTCTGGACAGGACTCACAATAGTTACGCACATCATTGTGTATTCCGGGCCACACAAAACAATGCAATATCCTTTCTATGGTTTTTTGTACCCCCAGGTGTCCCCCCATTATATGTCCGTGGGCCAGGTCCAGTACCTTCCGCCGATAATGTTTGGGTACCACTAACTGTTGCACAGTGTCTTCCCCTTTTTTCTCTACCTGGTAGAGTAAATCATTCTCAAGAACCATGTACGGGTACGCTAGCCTAGTGTCAGGTTCCACGGGTACCCCATCTATCATTTTTACATTTTTCCTAGCCTGCGTCAGGGTAGGATCTTTCATTTGTTCGCTGTGGAAGTCATCCAACTGAACTCCCAAATCGGGTAGGCAGGGTGCTGGATGACTGTCTGCCTCCGCCTCTCGCTGAGTTTCCTCAGTTTCCTCAGTTTCCCCCACCATAACTGAGAAGGGGAACTGAAGGTTAGATTCAATAACCTCCCCAGCAACATCTTCCTGTGGGGTCTCGTCTAGGAGCTCGGGACCTCCAGATGGCATGGGGGAAGATTCACGGTTACAGCTACCGTGAAGGAGCAACTGATTCTCCCACAACTGCCAGAAATGAGGAAAATCCCTGCCCAGGATTATATCATGTAACAGTGCGGGAACGAGTCCCACTTTGTGTTGCACAGACCCATAGGGAGTGGAAATCAGTATGACCGCTGTTAGGTACGAGCAGGTGTCACCATGCACACACGTTACAGAGAATTTGTCAGACGAACCAGACGGAAGTGCCACCAGACTAGCTTTCACCAGAGTCACCACACTTCCAGAGTCTAGTAACGCCACAACACTTTTCCCATCAACAGATAATTCACACAGATGTTTCGCTGCATCATTTTGACCCGCATTCACACTCACTAGCCGTGTAACCAAAGACATGCGTTTTTTAGAGTCTGTAACATCGCATTGCATGGGTTCAGCGGTAACAGGACAGTTCGCAGAAACATGGCCCTTCTCATGGCAGCGGAAACACCTAACAGGCCCCCTATTGAGACCATAGTCCGACACTCTCGGTCTCGGAGCGCGAGCAGTCCCGGGTACCTCCCCCACAGTTTTAGGTAATTTTCCTTCACCCGCAATCCCTGGAACAGTCTTACCGGTTCCACGAGGAGGAGGCACAGACCGGGTGGTGGAGGTATCGTCAGGAAGTCCTTCCGCCATGGAATAATGCTCCACCAATTCCACAAGTTTATCCGCTGTCGCGGGATTTCCTTGGCTCACCCACTTTTTCAGCGCCGGTGGTAATACTCTCAGGTACTTGTCCAGAACGATCCGCTGGATTATCTCTGGAGTTGTCAGTACCTCGGGTTGCAGCCATTTCTTTATCAAGTAGATCAGGTCAAACATCTGCGATCGCGGCGGTTTATCAGGCTGATAGGTCCACTGATGTACCCTCTGTGCACGGACAGCCGTCGTCACACCCAGCCGGGCCAGGACCTCAGCCTTCAGCCTCTCAAAGTCCTGAGCGACTTCCGGGTCTAAGTCATGGTAAGCTTTTTGGGCCTCACCGGAGAGAAACGGAGCAATTAGATCGGCCCATCGTTCCTTCGGCCACTTCTCTCTCAACGCTGTCCGCTCAAACGTTGTCAGGTACGCCTCGACGTCATCTTCTGCAGTCAGCTTTTGCAAGTACCGACTCACATGGATTCTCCTGGACTCTGCTTCCGGGTTAGCCTCAGGCATGCTCACCAAGCGCTGCGCCACCTGTTGGAGAAGCTGGCGGTCTGCAGTCATCACGTCTACCAACTCCTTCAGCTGTGCGGCCATCAAGCGGTTAGCTTCCTGCTGTGCGGCAGTGGCCTGCTGCTGTATGGCAGTGGACTGTACTAGGGCTTTCACCACGTCTTCCATACTGTCGCCTGTGCCACGGAATGCCCGCGTTCTCCACCACAATGTAACAAAAACACTCCGGGATCGCCTTTGCTGGGGTCAAAGGTCACATGGTTTGTGCATTAAACTCTGAGGCGACAGCAGGTTTCCAGGTGAACTGACCTCTGGTCAGGTTTATTTAAGGTGAAAGCAACATAAAGAAAACAAAGCATAAAAGAAAATCCTTGCCTGTCCGGCACTTACTAGACAAAACGTTCCTATCTAACAACTGGGGGGGCTACTCCCACCCAGCTAACATAACACAGGTCATGAGCACAGCTCCTTACTCACATTTGTCCCACACAGACAAGCATTCTGTGTGCCCCAGGCTGACACCTGAAACCTCCAGCTGGTCAGCCTTTATTCCTGCAGTTATTAACCCCTCGGTATCCTGAAGATACTGAGCGGCCTAATTCACATAGGACAAATACCTGGGCGAGATATACCTGCCCCCGACTACCAGGCCGACATGACTCTTACAGGTTGCTAAATTAGCCTGGGTAAAGCACAATGAAGCAAATTGCTATCTCTAAACTGGCCCTCAGTCAGAACACAGCGTCCTGTCCCTAACTGAATTCACAGCAGAGTGAGCCCAAAATAGCGGCGGCGACTTTTATAGTGCATCATGACATCATTTCAGCAGCCAATCACAGCCATGCCAGTAGTTACATGCCCACCATGCAAAACAGGATGTGCCCACACTTCTAATCATTCCTCATTGGCTGAATTCAGGCACTTTGAATTATGGGAACTTCCGATTCCAGTATCCGATATACTGAAAGTATCGGAACTCCGTATCGGAATTCCGATACCGCAAATATCGGCCGATACCCGATACTTGCGGTATCGGAATGCTCAACACTATTGTACACACAAAAAAACAGTTAAACTGGCTCCTATGAAAGAGTCAGTGGCGCACAACCAGTACAGGTTCAGATCCCCCTTTCATCATTGCCTCCTTATAGCGGCCGCAGTTCGCGGCACTGATACACCTAGACATGTGAGTGGCTTGAGAGAGGAGAAAAGGATCCTGTCTTCGATGCATCACAGAATAGATCAAGATCACTGCTGACATTGACCTATTCTGTGATGCACTGAAGATGGAGGAGCACGCAACTGACCCTCTTCTCCTCTCTGAAGCCACTTGCAAACATCTGGGTGCATGAGTGTAGCGAGTAGTGGCCGCTGTGTCCCTCTGCTTACTTCTGCATAGTCCATGTGCACACGCAGCGCTGCAGTGGTTAGTCAGACAGCGCTCTCTCTGGCCAAGTGAGTGATGTCAATCAGAGTCAAGGGAACTACTCAAAATGCAAATTAGGGATGCATAAAAGTGCACAGGACACTTGACCTGGCCAAGGGTCCAGTCAAGCCCCCTTGTTTGCATATGGAATAAAACAAGTTTAAAAGAAATTGCAGCCATTAAATACTGCTCAAAAAATAAAAGGAACACTAAAATACCATATCCTAGATATCACAGAATTAAATGTTCCAGTCGTCTATCTTGGGTCAGAAGCAGGAGGGCTGAGAAGGCATAAAATCAGAAGATGCAAGAGTAGTCAGTATACGTGCTAAGGTCAAAGCAGGAAACAATCGGAATAAATACGGGTGACTCCTGGTGAGAGAAGCAAGATGTCACAGGAGAAGGTCCTGCTAGAGATGTGACCATTAACCCCTTCCCGATGTGCACCGTGTATATACGGTGCTGTGGGAGCTGCGTTCCTGTAAACAGCTGTATATATACAGTATATAGCATTGTGATCGCGCGGGCACACGCTAAACACCGCTGTGATTAAATGTATGTGTTAGATCTATATGTGCGATGACATCCTGCAGCAATGTCCATGATCGGTCCTAGCACTCGGGCGTTTAACCCCTGTGATGCCACAGTCAATAGTGACATCATGGGGCATCGCAGAGGGACGGAACTCCCTCTGTGCTCCCATCGGCACAACATGATGCAATCGCGTTTTGTACCGATGGTCCTCATGATGGCCCTGGGCCAAAAGATAGTCACAAGTTCACCCAGGGACGGTGGCCTGTCAGCTCACGCTCAGAGCACGAGCTGACACTCCTCCTCCCTGTAACATCCAAGGTAACCAGTTTTTACAGTGGTGTTGCCTTCCCTTCGGGGAGGGTGATATCATGCTTGGAGGCAAGGAGGATCCTCTTTACCAGGTAATGCACCCACACTCAATACATTCCAAATCCAGGCCAGAAGGGGGAGCTCTGAACCAGGGGAGCTTCCCTCAGATAGTGATATCCTGGTCTGGAGGAGGAGTTTGGGAGTTGGTCCAGGGAGACCAAAGAGAGCAGTCGTGTGGAGGGAGAGGAGACAAAAAGAAGTCTGGAACTGAGTGCAGACAGCGGAGTCGTGCAGCCAGGACTGAGCTGCAGCTCCAGGAAAGGAAGCAAACCCGAGGGGTTGAATGTAGTAGAGCATCTGAGGAAAGAAGCACCGGAGAAGGAAAGGGGCTCAGAAGGGTACTGTGATTGGGCACCCTCAGAGCCGAAGCACAGGAACTGGGCATCAGGAGCACAAGGCTGTGTTCTAATCTAGGACACATAGCAGAACCGGAGGGCAAATGACTGCATGTTATTTGCCCACACCACACCTGGAGGCGAAGCAGCACCTGAAGAGCCCGGGTCATGATAGAGACCCTATAAAATGGCTCAAGCTGCCCACCATACAGGTACCTGTCTCAGGGCAGGAGGGAGAGGACTTTGCCAGCAAGCTACAGGCAGCAGGGACCTCGCACACTAGCGCGAGTAGGAAGGCTTACGGACCTCACCTGGGAGAGAGATTCACTATTGCTTCCAGGCAGACCGGACCATACCATCACCTGTTCCTGGTACCCTGGACTATGGACTGCTACTGCCAGTAAACCAGGTAAAGACTTTACAACCCCATGTCCTCCACTTATTAGCTGGCAAACACCATCCTTGCCCAAACATCTTGGGAGCCCTGGAGACCCAGCTTCACCTGTGGGAAGCATTACCATCTTGCTGCAATAACATCACCCCAGAGGACCCCTTTAAGCAGTGTTGGTCCCCTCTGACTGAGAACCACAGGTGGCGTCACGAATAGACTTTATTCCCAAATACCCTTTAAAGACTATTCCCCTTTTAAAGTGAGCGCCACTGCCCAAGCGGGTGACTCATCCCTTCATGTCAGACACTGATCTAATGCTCTGCAATGCAGAAACATTGTAGAGTATTAGATCAGCGATCTGTCATTTTGAAGTTGATGGACCATCCTGAGACAAGATAAACAAAAAGTTAATAAAAATTGTAAAAATACTTTTTTTTTAAATCTCAAACTAAAGAAAATAAATAAATAAATAAATCCAATATATTTATTTATTTGGGGAGGTCTCCATGGGAGGGGGGGGGGATTTGTTGTTATAATGTAAAATGAGTATTGTAATATTTGTGTTATATTTTATGTTCTAATAACAATGTATCTAATTGAAAAAAAATACAGCATATATATATTTATTTATGTAAAAACAAAAAAAAGCCCAAAAATACACTTATTTGGTACCACTGCGTCTGGAACGACCCGACCTATAAAGCTGTCCCACTATTTAACCTCTTCAGTGAACATCATTAAAAATTAAATAAAAAACGAGGCAATAGCTATGCTTTATTATCATACCGTCGAACACAAAGTGGAATTTAACGCAATCAAAAATGGTATGCATGGCCCCCTCATCGCCATCCTGATATGCAGGGCCCCCACCTCTGTCCTGGTATGCATGGCCCCATCCTTATTCTGGTATGATTGGCCCCCATCCAGGTATGCAGGGACCCATCCTTATCCTGTTATGCAGGGCCCCCATCTCTGTCCTGGTATGCATGTTCCCAGTCCCTATCCTGGAATGCAGGGCCCCCATCTCCGTCCTGGTTTGCATGGCCCCAATCCCTATCCTGGTATGCAAGGACCCCATCTCCGTCCTGGTATGCATGGCCTCATCCTTATCCTGGTATAATTGGCCCCAATCCCCATCCTGGTATGTATGGCGCCATTGTTATCTTGGTATGATTGGCCCCAATCCTTATCGTGGTATTCAGGGACCCCATCCTTATCCTTGTATGACTGGTACCAATCCCTATTCTTGTATGCAGGGACCCCATCTCCGCCCTGGTATGTATGGACCCATCTTATCCTGGTATGATTGGCCCCATCCCTATCCTGGCATGCATGGCCACATTCTTATCCTGGTATGATTGGCCCCAATCCCTATCCTGGTATGCAGGGCCCCCATCTCCATCCTGGTATGCAGTGCCCCCATCTCCATCCTGGTATGCATTGTCCCCTTCCCCATCATGGTATGCATGGCCCCCAGCAGAAGAAAAAAACATTCTTACCTTCCTTGGGCGGCATAGCAGCGTCTTGCTCGTAAGCAGCTCATGGCAGTAACGTCATGTGCTGCCTACAAGCCGCCGAGGACCGCTGCCAGAATACTCACTGTTCTCCACACCGGGACTATGTTTGTGGAGCGCAGTGAGCATTCATTGCTCTTCAGAAAGCACAGTGTTAGCCGCAGCGGACGGGTTCCTGCAGCTGCAGGGCTTTCATGTGTGCCGCTACTAAAGGGAAGGAATATTCATTGCATTCCATGCCTATGGGAGTGGAGTGCTGTGAATATTCATTGCCTAAAGTACCTTGCACATTCGAATGCCCAGCAGCTGCAAGAAGCCGGCTGAAGCAGCTAACACTGTGCTCGCTACTAAAGAGAATTGAATATTCACTCCTTTTCATGCTCATGGGCATGGAATGGAGTGAATATTCATTCATTTCTTTTTAGCAATTAGCAGTGGGCAAAGGAGTTAACTACAGCAGCCACCTCCCCACCACAGCCAGATTAGGGACATCTGGACTATAAGATGCACCTCCCATTTTCCTCTACATTTTTGGAGGAAAAAAGTGTGTTTTGTAGTCCGAAAAATACGGAACGTAAGAATTGGCCCAGTCATTAACATGCAAACGACCCTTGGGGGTTAAGGGGTTAAAATTATCCCAAAAGTTGTTGAACAATTTGTCCTGAGTACACCGATACCCCATATGTGGTAGGTAAACCACTGTTTGGGTGCATGGCAGAGCTCGGAAGGGAAGGAGCGCTGTTTAACTTTTCAATGCAAAATTGGCTGGAATTGAGATAGGACGCCATGTCGCTTTTGGAGAGCCCCTGATGTGCCTAAACAGAGGAAACCCTCCAAAAGTGACATCATTTTGGAAAGTAGACCCCCTAAGGAACTTATCTAGATTTGTGATGAGCGCTTTCAACCCTGAAGTGCTTCACAGAAGTTTATAATGTAGAGCCGTAAAAATAAAAAATCTAGTTTTTTTCACAAAAATGATCTTTTTGCCCCCAATTTATATTTTCCGAAGGGTAACAAAAGAAATTTCACCATGTAGTTTGTTGTGCAATTTCTCCTGAGTACGCCGATATGATATGTGGGGGAATACTACTTTTGAGGCACAGTGCAAAGCTCAGAGACTCAAGAGGAATGGAGCGCTATTTGCCTCCTGAGTGCAGATTTTCCTAGAACAGTTTGCGGACTCCATATGCAGAATCTCTAATTACTAGAAGAGCAGAATTTCCCCTCAAGGGACCCCATTTTGGAAACTATACCCCTTGGGGAATTTATCTACAGGTGTAGTGACGATTTTGACTCTGTGGGTATTTTCCAGAAACAAGCAGCAATGAATGTTGCTGAGTGAATATTGCAAACTGTCGTTGTAGTGACCATTATGCTGTAGTGACCAGTATGCTGCAGTCACCAGTACGTTATCCCAAGACCATGCTTCTAGAAGCATGCACCCGTAAGTTAGGTGAGCTCTCATCACTTCAGAAATGCTAAATGTGGATGCAATATGTGGTTTAGGTACACTGTGGAGCTCATAAGGGAGGTTGGCATTTGGATTTGAGAGCTGAGAATTTCTTTTGGCAGATGAGGAGCCATTTCACTTTTCCAGAGCCTTTGTACTACCAGTAACGTGGAAGCCCCCTATATTTCCATTAACAGATTACAGACCTAAGTGGGGACTTGCCTTTTTTGTGGATTGAGCTGAAGCTTTCATTGGGAACATTTTACATAAGGTTTAGGATCACAGTTATCTGGTTCTCTACACTGAGCACTTACTTTGGGGTTTCCATCTAAACCATCTAAATCTGATTGAAGTGATTCAGATGAAACCCCCGAGGGATCCATTCACTATAATAAGGCAGCAGAGTTACTCTGGGCTCCATCTGGCCTCTGTTTAGCGATGTCCTTCTTTTCAGAAGTACACAAAACTGTGGCTGACAGCACTTTTATACAATCTTAAAAAGATGGACACCGCTGGATCACAGGTCAGACGGCTCCCACAGTGCCTTCATCTTCCTCATTATAGGTCATTTTCTGCCAGAGGTTCCACCTGAATCCTGTATTTCAGAGATTTACACGGAAACCTCAATGCAAGCACTCAGCAAAGAGCGCAGGATAAATGTGTGCCGAGTCTTACTGCGATATTTGGGAGGCAGAATGAAAAAATCAACAGCAGGTGAAGAATTGGTTTTATTTATTTTTTTATGCTGTTTTTCGTGCGGTATAAGTGAATAAGCGACTTTATTCTTCGGGTTGGTGTGATTGCAGTGATACCAGATTTTATGTTTGGCTGCTGTCACACACTAACACATGCTTTTTATTGCAAAAAATATTTTTTGCATCACCATATTTAGAGAGCTATATTTTTTCCATATATTGGCCCTCAGAGTCATTTGAGGGCTTGTTTTTTGCGGGACGCATTGACGTTTTTATTGGTACTATTTTCGGGGACATGACATTTTTGGATTGCTTTCTATTCCGATTTTTGGGAGACAGAATGAACAAAAATCAACAATTCAGGATTTTTTGGGGGGGTGTGTGTGGGGGGTTATGCCATTCCGTGTGTGGTAAAATTGATAAGGCAGTTTTATTCTTCAGGTCAGATTGATTACAGCGATACCCCATTCATATCTTTTTATTATGTTTTGGCGCTTTTACACAATAAAAGCTATTTTATAGACAATATAATTATTTTTGCATCGCTTTATTATAGAGTATAACTTTTTTATTTTTTCGCTGATGGAGCTGTATGGCAGCTTGTTTTGGTGGGATAACATGATGTTTTCAGAGGTACCATGTTTATTTATATCCGTCTGTTCGATCGCGTTTTATTCCACTTTTTGTTTGGCGATATGATGATAAAGCATTGTTTTGCTTTTTTTGTTTGTTTGTGTTTTATGGTGTTCTCGAAAGGGGTTAACTAGTGGGACAGTTTGTTGCGGACGCAGCAATACGAAATATGTGTACTTATATTGTTTAGATTTTTTTCCATTCAAATATTTATTTATAGATACAATATCTTTTGTTTTTTTATTATTATTTTTTATTTTTTTAAAAATTATTTTTACTATTTACTTTTTTTTTTAAACTTTTTTACTTAGTCCCACCATGGGACTATCATTTTTTGCAGGCTGATCGCTACTACAGCATGGGGATGCAGCAATATCCCTGTGCTGTACAAACTGTCAGCTCTGCACTGACAGAGAAACTTGCTGATCATGCACTGCGCATGATCAGCAAGTGTCCTAGCTCTGGTGACCCGGATGTTGTCATGACAACATCGAGTCAACATTAGTGTTGAGCGATACCTTCCGATATCGGAAGGATCAGCCGATACCGGCAAAATATCAGATCTCGCCGATACCGATACCCGATACCAATGCAAGTCAATGGGACGAAAATATCGGAATTAAAATAAACCCTTTCTTTCCTTGTAGGTTCATTCTACATGAAGGAAAACAACTAAGAATAATGTAGGATGTATTGGGGGAGGTGGCGGAGACATTAAAGGCAGAGAGGTTTAGCCCAATCAAATAGAATAGCAGGAATTTTTTTTTTTTTTTAAGATGTTCGGAGTTACAAAGATATTGACTATGTTAAGAATTTTTTCATTTTGTCAGATATTGATGTTTCACAACTTCCACGCCCTTCACCTTTTTTTTTACTTCTCCCACACTTTCTTCTTCATCATCATCAGCATCTTTGACATCAACTTCTTCTTCACCTTATTCATCTTCTTCTTCATCTTCTACCTATTATTTTTTTTTGTTACATTCTTCATATTCTTTTTATTCAACTATTCTTCTTCTTCATATTCTACTTCTTCATCATATTCTTATTTGTGACAGGCATTCCTCTAGTTGTTATCTATAAAAGTTTGAAGATTACACCTTCCGTTCTGCCTGTCACAAAAGAGTTACATTTGTCCGCGTTCAGTTTGGCCTGCAGCATCAGGCTTTATCCAGGGGCACCACGAGGAGGAACGGACTCACCCCCGTACACTGCTTAGTCTTCTTCTGCTTATAATTTAGATAATATCCTTTGCTCTGATATTTAGTGTTATGCTTAATGTTCTTCTGTTCTTTGTTCTGCAGCCTCTTGTTCTTCTGCTTCTCGGTCTTCCATGTCGTCGTCTCCAGGGTCGTCGTCTCCGGGGTCGTCGTCGTTGTCATCGGGGTGGTCTTCAGGGTCATCGTCTCCAGGGTCGTCGTCATCTCAGTGGTTGTCGTCTCTGGTGTCGTCATCATCTTAGGGGTGGTCTTCCGGGTCGTCGTCTTTAGGGTCTTGAACTTGGAAATGTAGCAGAAGGTACAAGAAGGCTGAGAAAATGCTGAGAACCAGCTGATGGAACTGGAACTCGGATGGCTACCCGAAGGTCCAAGAGCCAATGGAACTACCGAGGACCAGCAGACGTTACTGGAACCTGGTTACTAAGCAGGAGGTACCCATGCCAGAAAGCACTACAAAGGACCACCTGATGTTGGTGGAACTCGGATACCCAAAAGGAGGCACCTAAGCCATAGGCTCTGCCCGGAACCAGCTGACGGTACTGGAACCAGGATGGGGAGCAGAAGGTACAAGAGCAAAAGACACTGCCGAGAACCAGCTGACGGTACTGGAACCCGGATGGGTAGCCGAAGGTCCAAGAGCCAATGGAACTACCGAGGACCAGCTGACGTTACTGGAACCCGGTTACTAAGCAGGAGGTACCCATGCCTGAAAGCACTACCAAGGACCACCTGACGTTAGTGGAACTCGGATACCCAGAGGGAGGCACCTAAGCTAAAGGCTCTACTCGGAACCAGCTGAAAGTACTGGAACCAGGATGGGGACCTATTCAAGATTGTCTTCCTAGAGCCCCAACTAGCGGTGTTGGAGCAAAGGGTCAGCAGGGGGAGCAGAGTGTAGGCCGAAGCCTGCACTGGAGGCAGCTTTGTGTCTGCGTGGCGTTTGCAGGACACGATGCCGGCTACACAGCAGGGGAACAGCTGGCGTTGCTGAACCCCACAGACACAGTGGCGATTGTTTTTCTCTGTGCAGCCAGCACTTCCGAGCACCAACTGGCGGTGTTAGACCCCAGGGTCAGCAGAGGAGCAGAGTGTAGGCCGAAGCCTGCACTGGAGGCAGCTTATTGTCTGTCTGTGTCTGCGTGGCGTTTGCGTTTGCAGGACACATTGCCGGCTACACAGCAGGGGAACAGCTGGCGTTACTGAACCCCACTGACACAGTGGTGGGTGTTTTTCTCTGTGCAGCCAGCACTTCCGGGCACCAACTGGCGGTGATAGAGCCCAGGGTCTGCAGGAGGAGCAGAGTGTAGGCCGAAGCCTAATTGAACCAATTTTAAAGGTAACCTTTAACCCCCCCTCAGGTGTTACAAACTAGAAGAGCCACCTTGTGCAGCAGTAATGCTGCACAAGTCAAAGGTTGCTCTTTTAATTTTGTTCCTTACACACGCTGAATGAAACACGTATAAAATTTAGCCCCTTATACAGTCAAAACTGTCTTGGAAGCGTGAGTTCCCTTCTTAATGAGACGCAGCAGAGCTGTCAAAAAAAACACCTTGTTGCTTGGCGCGGCCTCCTGAGCGTCGCATTTTGCTGTACAGGAGTCTGCGCTGTTGTGTTATCCCTTGGCCCTGCGCTGTTAGCGCTGCCCGTCTTCTGACATCATTTCATGTCGGCCGGTGCGGTTCGCGATGCCCATGAATCCCAGCCCCGCAGTGTCTTTTCATTAATTCACACTGCGGGGCTGGGATTCATGGCCTTGCGCAGTAAATATGTTCACCTCTCACTCATGTCCTTACACCTGCTTCAGACTGTGCGGCGTCAGCTGATCCCTTATCGCATGCCACGGCCATGAAGCCGCGCAGTCTGAAGAAGGCGGAAGGAGATGAGTGACTGGCGAACATATGCACTGCTCATGCCCATCAATCACACCCTCGCAGTCAAAATAAATAAGACACCGAGGGGCGTTGTGTCGGGCAGGGCGGCCGCAGAGGCGCAGCCAGCCAACCAATGATGTCAGAAGATAGGCAGCGCTACCAAGGGGGTTGCTGCGTGTCATTACAAAGGAAAGTCACACCTCATGGACGGTTTAATGGTCTCAGGGGACACATTTTATACGTGTTGAGTTCGACATGTGCAAAGACAAAACTGAATGAGCCACCTTGTACAAATGCAGCATTACTGCTGTACAAGGTGGCTGTTATACATACAACCCCCATGGGGGTCGGACAGGTTCCCTTCAATTTCAGTTGTTGTGTCTGCGTGGCATTTGCAGGACACATTGCCGGCTACACAGCAGGGGAACAGCTGGCGTTACTGAACCCCACTGACACAGTGGCGGGTGTTTTTCTCTGTGCAGCTAGCATTTCCGGGCAGCAAATGGCGGTGTTAGAGCCCAGGGTCAGCAGGAGGAGCAGAGGAGCAGACTGTAGGCTGAAGCCTGCACTGGCGGCAGCTTTGTGTCTGCGTGGCGTTTGCAGGACACGTTGCCAGCTACACAGCGGGGAAACAGCTGGCGTTGCTGAACCCCACTGACACAGTGGCAGGTGTTTTTCTCTGTGCAGCTAGCACTTCCGGGCAGCAACTGGCGGTGTTAGAGCCCAGGGTCAGCAGGAGGAGCAGAGGAGCAGACTGTAGGCTGAAGCCTGCACTGGCGGCAGCTTTGTGTCTGCGTGGCGTTTGCAGGACACGTTGCCAGCTACACAGCGGGGAAACAGCTGGCGTTGCTGAACCCCACTGACACAGTGGCGAGTGTTTTCTCTGTGCAGCCAGCAGTTCTGGGCACCAACTGGCGGTGTTAGAGCCCAGGGACAGCAGGAGGAGCAGAGTGTAGGCTGAAGCCTGCACTGGAGCAAGTTGAAAGGGAACCTTTAACCCCCCCAGGCGTTTGTTGCTGAAAGAGCCATCTTGTACAGCACTAATGCTGCAAAAGGAAAAGGTGGCTCTTTTAATTATGCTCCTTGCAAACGCTGAACTAGACACTTATGAAATGTGTCCCCTCACACCGTAAAACTGTCCCGGAGGTGGGACTTTCCTTCGTAATGGGACGCAGCACAGCCGTCATTCCTACCGTCTTTGTGCCGTGTGCCGCCTCCTCAGCGTTGTTTGATTCTGTCCTGGAGCCTGCGCTGTTATGTTATCCCTTGGCCAGGCGCACTTAGCGCTGCCTGTCTTCTGACATCATTTGGTGTCAGGCTGGCTGTGCCTGTGCGGCCGCGCTGCCCGAGATCCCACCTCGCAGTGTCGTCTAATGTAATCCCACTGCGGGCCTGGGATCCATGGGCATGCGCAGTGCATATCTGTTGTGAATTTGCTTTTTGCTCCCTCTAGTGGTTACTAGTTTTTTGACTCTGGTTTTTCTGTCATTCCTTTTATCCGCACCTGGGTCGTTAGTTAGGGGTGTTGCTATATAAGCTCCCTAGACCTTCAGTTCAATGCCTGGCAACGTAGTTATCAGAGCTAGTCTGCTGTGCTCTTGTCTACTGATCCTGGTTCCAGTTATATCAGCTAAGTCTGCCTTTTGCTTTTTGCTATTTGTTTTGGTTTTGTATTTTTGTCCAGCTTGTTCCAAATCTATATCCTGACCTTTGCTGGAAGCTCTAGGGGGCTGGTGTTCTCCCCCCGGACCGTTAGACGGTTCGGGGGTTCTTGAATTTCCAGTGTGGATTTTGATAGGGTTTTTGTTGACCATATAAGTTACCTTTCTTTATTCTGCTATCAGTAAGCGGGCCTCTCTGTGCTAAACCTGGTTCATTTCTGTGTTTGTCATTTCCTCTTACCTCACCGTTATTATTTGTGGGGGGCTTCTATCCAGCTTTGGGGTCCCCTTCTCTGGAGGCAAGAAAGGTCTTTTGTTTTCCTCTACTAGGGGTAGCTAGATTCTCCGGCTGGAGCGTGTCATCTAGAATCAACGTAGGAATGATCCCCGGCTACTTCTAGTGTTGGCGTTAGGAGTAGATATATGGTCAACCCAGTTACCACTGCCCTATGAGCTGGATTTTTGTATTCTGCAGACTTCCATGTACCTCTGAGACCCTCGCCATTGGGGTCATAACACATATCCTCGCCTCTCACTCCCCTCCCTCCCCTCCCTCCGGCTTCTTCAGACTGTGCGGCGTCCCGGCCGTGGCATGCTATTAGGGATCAGCTGATGGCGCACAGTCTGAAGGAGGAGGGAGATGAGTGAGAGCCTGAGGTGAAGATATGCACTGCGCATGCCCATGGATCCCAGGCCCGCAGTGTGATTAAATCAGAAGACACTGCGAGGCGGGATCCTGGCCAGCGCGGCCGCACAGGCGCAGCCAGCCTGACACCAAATGATGTCAGAAGACGGGCAGCGCTAAGTGTGCATGGGCAAGGGATAACATAACAGCGCAGGCCCTGGGACAGAATCAAACAACGCTGAGGAGGCAGCGCACGGCGCCAAGCGGGTAGGAATGATGGCTGTGCTGCGTCACATTACAAAGGAAAGTCCCACCTCTGTTACGGTTTTACGGTATCAGTGGACACATTTTATAAGTGTTAAGTTCTGCGTGTGCAAGGAGCTAAACTAAAATAGCTACCTTTTCCTTGTGCAGCATTACTGCTGCACAAGGTGGCTATTTCAGTAACAAACGCCTGGGGGGGGACAGGTTCCCTTCAATTTTAGTTGTGCCAGCATGGTGGGCGCATGACACGTTGCCGGATACACAGCAGGGGAACAGCTGACGTTACTGAACCCCAATAACAGAGGAGCGACTGTTAACTGTGCGGACAGCACTTCCAGGCACCAACTGGCGGTGTTAGAGCCCAGGGACAGCAGGAGGAGCAGATTGGAGGTATTGCCGCACACACAGCAGGGGAGCAGCTGATGTTACTGAACCCCAATAACAGAGGAGCGACTGTTGACTGTGTGGACAGCACTTCCAGGCACCAACTGGTGGTGTTGGAGCCCAGGGACAGCAGGAGGAGCAGATTAGAGGTATTGCCACACACACAGCAGGGGAGCAGCTGACGTTACTGAACCCCAATAACAGAGGAGCGACTGTTGACTGTGCGGACAGCACTTCCAGGCACCAACTGGCGGTGTTAGAGCCCAGGGACAGCAGGAGGAGCAGATTGGAGGTATTGCCACACACACAGCAGGGGAGCAGCTGACGTTTCTGAACCCCAATAACAGAGGAGCAACTGTTGACTGTGCGGACAGCACTTCCAGGCACCAACTGGCGGTGTTAGAGCCCAGGGACAGCAGGAGGAGCAGATTGGAGGTATTGCCGCACACACAGCAGGGGAGCAGCTGACGTTACTGAACCCCAATAACAGAGGAGCGACTGTTGACTGTGCGGACAGCACTTCCAGGCACCAACTGGCGGTGTTGGAGCCCAGGGACAGCAGGAGGAGCAGAGGAACACAGTGTAGGCCGAAGCCTGATTGGAGCAAGTCGAAAGGGAACCTTTAACCCCCCCCCCTAGGCGTTTGTAGCTGAAAGAGCCATCTTGTGAAGCACTAAGGATGCAAAAGGAAAAGGTGGCTCTTTTAATTATGCTCCTTGCAAACACAGAACTAAACACTTATAAAATGTGTCCCCTGATACTGTGAGACTGTCCCAGAGGTGGGACTTTCCTTTGTAATGTGACCCAGCGCAGCCGTCATTCCTACCCCCTTTGTGCCGTGCGCCGCCTCCTCAGGGTTGTTTGATTCTGTCCCGGAGTCTGCGCTGTTATGTTATCCCTTGGCCAGGCGCACTTAGCGCTGCCCGTCTTCTGACATCATTTGGTGTCAGGCTGGCTGCGCCTGTGCGGCCGCGCTGCCCGAGATCCCGCCTCGCAGTGTCGTCTAATGTAATCCCACTGTGGGCCTGGGATCCATGAGCATGCGCAGTGCATATCCTCGCCTCTCACTCCCCTCCCTCCGGCTTCTTCAGACTGTGCGTCGTCCCGGCCGTGGCATGCTATTAGGGATCAGCTGACGGCGCACAGTCTGAAGGAGGAGGGAGCTGAGTGAGAGCCTGAGGTGAAGATATGCACTGCGCATGGCCATGGATCCCAGGCCCGCAGTGTGATTAAATCAGAAGACACTGCGAGGCGGGATCCTGGCCAGCGCGGCCGCACAGGCGCAGCCAGCCTGACACCAAATGATGTCAGAAGACGGGCAGCGCTAAGTGTGCATGGGCAAGGGATAACATAACAGCGCAGGCCCTGGGACAGAATCAAACAACGCTGAGGAGGCAGCGCACGGCGCCAAGCGGGTAGGAATGATGGCTGTGCTGCGTCACATTACAAAGGAAAGTCCCACCTCTGTTACGGTTTTACGGTATCAGTGGACACATTTTATAAGTGTTAAGTTCTGCGTGTGCAAGGAGCTAAACTAAAATAGCTACCTTTTCCTTGTGCAGCATTACTGCTGCACAAGGTGGCTATTTCAGTAACAAACGCCTGGGGGGGGACAGGTTCCCTTCAATTTTAGTTGTGCCAGCATGGTGGGCGCATGACACGTTGCCGGATACACAGCAGGGGAACAGCTGACGTTACTGAACCCCAATAACAGAGGAGCGACTGTTAACTGTGCGGACAGCACTTCCAGGCACCAACTGGCGGTGTTAGAGCCCAGGGACAGCAGGAGGAGCAGATTGGAGGTATTGCCGCACACACAGCAGGGGAGCAGCTGACGTTACTGAACCCCAATAACAGAGGAGCGACTGTTGACTGTGCGGACAGCACTTCCAGGCACCAACTGGCGGTGTTGGAGCCCAGGGACAGCAGGAGGAGCAGAGGAACACAGTGTAGGCCGAAGCCTGATTGGAGCAAGTCGAAAGGGAACCTTTAACCCCCCCCCCCTAGGCGTTTGTAGCTGAAAGAGCCATCTTGTGAAGCACTAAGGATGCAAAAGGAAAAGGTGGCTCTTTTAATTATGCTCCTTGCAAACACAGAACTAAACACTTATAAAATGTGTCCCCTGATACTGTGAGACTGTCCCAGAGGTGGGACTTTCCTTTGTAATGTGACCCAGCGCAGCCGTCATTCCTACCCCCTTTGTGCCGTGCGCCGCCTCCTCAGGGTTGTTTGATTCTGTCCCGGAGTCTGCGCTGTTATGTTATCCCTTGGCCAGGCGCACTTAGCGCTGCCCGTCTTCTGACATCATTTGGTGTCAGGCTGGCTGCGCCTGTGCGGCCGCGCTGCCCGAGATCCCGCCTCGCAGTGTCGTCTAATGTAATCCCACTGTGGGCCTGGGATCCATGGGCATGCGCAGTGCATATCCTCGCCTCTCACTCCCCTCCCTCCGGCTTCTTCAGACTGTGCGTCGTCCCGGCCGTGGCATGCTATTAGGGATCAGCTGACGGCGCACAGTCTGAAGGAGGAGGGAGCTGAGTGAGAGCCTGAGGTGAAGATATGCACTGCGCATGGCCATGGATCCAAGGCCCGCAGTGTGAATAAATCAGAGGACACTGCGAGGCGGGATCTCGGGCAGCGCGGCTGCACAGGCGCAGTCATCCTGACACCAAATGATGTCAGAAGACGGGCAGCGCTAAGTGTGCCTGGTCAAGGGATAACATAACAGCGCAGGCTCCGGGACAGAATCAAACAACGCTGAGGAGGCGGCGCATGGCACCAAGGGGGTAGGAATGACGGCTGTGCTGCGTCACATTACAAAGGAAAGTCCCACCTCCGGGACGGTTTTACGGTATCAGTGGACACATTTTATAAGTGTTAAGTTCTGCGTGTGCAAGGAGCTAAACTAAAATAGCTACCTTTTCCTTGTGCAGCATTACTGCTGCACAAGGTGGCTCTTTCAGTAACAAACGCCTGGGGGGGACAGGTTCCCTTCAATTTCAGTAGTTGTGTCAGCGTGTCAGTCGCAGGACACATTGCCGGCTACACAGCTGGGGATCAGCTGACGTTACTGAAACCCAATAACACTGGGTCGTATGTTTTGACTGTGCAGACGGCACTTCTGAGCCTCAACTGGCGGTGTTGGAGCCCAGGAATTACAGTTCAGGTGGTAGAAAGATGAACACAACAGGAGACCTGGATACTGTAGACAGTCACCCAATTATTTTAGTCAGGAAGAGGAGTGGCAAATTCCTGAGAGATCCAGGCCTTGTTCATTTTCAGAAAAGTAAGCCGGTCAACGTTATCGGAGGATAGTCGCATGCGACGGTCTGTTAGTACACCACCTGCAGAACTAAAGACGCGTTCCGATAATACACTAGCCGCAGGGCAAGCCAGAACCTCCAATGCATGCTGGCTTAGCTCTGGCCATGTATCCAGCTTAGAGACCCAAAACTTGAAAGGGGAAGAGCCGTCTGGGAGTACAGTAAGAGGGCAAGACATGTAGTCTGTCACCATCTCACGGAACCATTGCCTCCTGCTGACTGGAGCTGCCTGTGATGGTGTAGACATTTGTGGCGGGCACACAGAACTGTGCCACAGTTGGGCCATACTGGTCTTGCCTTGGGCAGAGGCACTGCTTCTGCTCCCTCTTTGTGCAGAGCCTCCTCCACTGCCTGGATGCACTGAGCAGCTTTGTAAAGCACTAGCAGCACTTCTATCAGTTGGACAGGAGAAGATGATGGAATTCACCAGTGTGTCTTGGTACTCCCGCATTTTACGCTCCCGGTTCAACGGTGTGATGAGGCTTTGTACGTTGTCCCGGTAGCGAGGATCGAGGAGGGTGTACACCCAATAATCAGCCATGTTGAGAATGTGGGCGATGCGGCGGTCATTTCTCAGGCACTGCAGCATGTAATCAACCATGTGCTGCAGACTGCCAACTGTCCAAGAAACGCTGTCCCCTGCTTGAGGCGTGATCTCTGCCCGCTCTTCATCACCCCACCCTCGCTGTACACACTGACTACTGGACAATTGTGTAACTCCCTCCTCTGGACGGATGTCTTCCTCCTCCATTGACTCCTCCTCATCCTCCTCACAAAGTGTCCCCTGCCTACGCGTTTGTGAGGAACCACGTGGCGCTGACTGTCCAGAAGCTGATGGAAATGGTGAATCCTCATCCTCCACCTCTTCCACAACATCATCCCTTAGCGCATGCAGTGTTTGTTGAAGCAGGCAGATAAGGGGGACAGTCATGCTGACTAGTGCATCATCTGCACTCGCCATCCGCGTGGAATAATCGAAGGGACGCAAAACCTGGCAGACGTCCTTCATAGTGGCCCACTCTGTGGTTGTGAAGTCTGATCGGCGCGGAGTGCGACTTCTTTGCGCCTGATGCAGCTAGTACTCCATTACTGCTTGCTGCTGCTCACACAACCGCTCCAACATATGTAACGTGGAATTCCACCTGGTAGGTAGGTCACATATGATATGATGTTCCAGAAGGCGGAATCGGCGCTGCAGAGCTGCAATGCGCGATCTTGCCGTGCTGGAATGCCGCAAGTGAGCACACTCTAGGCGGACCTTGTGCAGCAGTGCACACTGGATAGTCCCTCAAAAAACTCTGCACGACCAAGTTGAGCACATGTGCCAGACATGGGATGTGAGTGAGGTTGCCGAGGCCCAGAGCTGCCACCAGATTTCGGCCATTGTCACACACTACCATGCCTGGCTGGAGATTCGCTGCCACAAACCACACATCGCTCTCCTGCTTGATGGCATTCCAGATCTCCTGCGCTGTGTGGCTTCGATTCCCCAAAGAAATTAATTTCAAGATGGCCTGTTGACGTTTGGCCATGGCTGTGCTCATGTCGGTCGTAACAGGTAAACGTTCACGGGTCCATGTGGAGGTGGACTGTGACGGCTCCTGCAGGTATGATTCTGAGGAACTTGTGTATGAGGAGGAGTCAATGCGTACAGACTGGATTCCTGCAATCCTTGGAGTGGGCAGGACACGTCCTGCGCCACTCGCACGATCTGTACCCGGCTCAACTACATTAACCCAATGGGCAGTGAGGGAAAGGTATCGCCCCTGTCCATGTTGACTGGTCCACGCATCGGTGGTGAGGTGGACCTTGCTACTGACGGCGTTCAGTAGCGCGTGTTTTATGTGTCCCTCCACATGCTTGTGCCGGGAAGGGACGGCTTGCCTGCTGAAATAAAAGCGGCTGGGCACATTGTACTGTGGGACTGCCAATGCTATCAAGTCACGGAAGCTGTCAGTCTCCACCAGCCTGAATGACAGCATTTCCAGTGACAGAAGTTTGGCAATGCCTGCATTCAGAGCCTGTGCTCATGGGTGGTTTGCCGAGAAAGGCCGCCTTTTCTCCCATGCCTGTACTACCGATGTGTTGTGAGTTTGGTTTTTGGGCTCCCCCCGTGGTCACTGGTGGTACTGGACTTGTGTGCTTCACTTTCTCTGTTCACCTGTTTCCATCAGGATATGGGTGTATCGTATTTAGCCTTGCTGCTCCGTTATTCTAGTGCCGGCCATCAATGTAACCAGAGCCTTTCTGTTGCATGTTCCTGCTTCTAGACTACTATCAGCTAAGTTGGACTCTTAGTCCTAAGTTTGTTTTGCATTTTTGTTCCAGTTCACAGTTATGTTATTTTTCTGTAGCTGGAAGCTCTTGTGGGCTGAAATTGCCACTCCGGTGTCATGAGTTGACACATGAGTCTTAAAGTAATTTCGGGATGGTATTTTAATAGGGTTTTCAGCTGACCGTGAAGTTCCCTATTGTATCTTCTTGCTATCTAGTAAGCGGACCTCGCTTTGCTGAACCTACCTTCATACTGCGTATGTCTTTTCCTCTGAACTCACCGTCAATATATGTGGGGGGCTTCTGTCTCCTTTTTGGGGGAATTTCCCTAGAGGTAAGCCAGGTCTGTCTTTTCCTCTATTAGGGTTAGTTAGTCCTCCGGCTGGCGCTAGGCGTCTAGGGATAAAACGTAGGTACGCCACCCGGCCACTGTTAGTTGTGTGGTAGGTTTAGCTCACGGTCAGCTCGAGATTCCATCACCCAAGAGCTGTTCTGTTATTTATGTTCTCTGACGTTCCCTTGCCATTGGGAACCATGACAGTATGGCCGGCCCAGTGTTAAAACCGTTGGCAGAAGAAAGGAGAGAAAAAGAAGTCTGCAGATTTTTTTTTTTCCTCTGAGCTTGCTCTATAGTTGACTTAGTTGCATTTCTGCTCTAATTGCAGCCTTTGTCTCTCTCTCTCCTTCTAATCCTTGAATGGCTCTGATCTCACCTGATTAAAATGGATCCTCAGAGTTTGGCTACAGGTTTGAATAATCTTGCTACGAAGGTTCAAAATTTACAGGATTTTGTTATTCATGCTCCTATATCTGAACCTAGAATTCCTATACCAGAATTTTTCTCCGGGGATAGATCTCGTTTCCTGAATTTCAAAAATAATTGTAAATTATTTCTTTCCCTGAGATCTCGCTCCGCTGGAGATCCCGCACAGCATGTTAGGATAGTAATTTCCTTGCTGCGGGGTGACCCTCAAGACTGGGCATTTGCATTGGCACCCGGGGATCCTGCATTGCTCAATGTGGATGCGTTTTTTCTGGCTTTGGGGTTGCTTTATGAGGAACCTAACTTAGAGATTCAGGCTGAAAAAGCCTTGATGGCCCTATCTCAAGGGCAAGATGAAGCTGAAATATACTGCCAAAAATTTCGTAAATGGTCTGTGCTTACTCAGTGGAATGAGTGCGCCCTGGCGGCGAATTTCAGAGAGGGTCTCTCTGATGCCATTAAAGATGTTATGGTGGGGTTCCCTGCACCTACAGGTCTGAATGAGTCCATGACAATGGCTATTCAGATTGATCGGCGTTTGCGGGAGCGCAAACCTGTGCACCATTTGGCGGTGTCTTCTGAGAAGGCTCCAGAAAATATGCAATGTGATAGAATTCTGTCCAGAAGCGAACGGCAGAATTTTAGGCGAAAAAATGGGTTGTGCTTCTATTGTGGTGATTCAACTCATGTTATATCAGCATGCTCTAAACGTACAAAAAAGGTTGATAAGTCTATTTCAATTGGCACTCTACAGTCAAGTTTATTCTGTCTGTGACCTTGATTTGTTCATTATCGTCAATTACCACGGATGCCTATGTCGACTCTGGCGCCGCTTTGAGTCTAATGGATTGGTCCTTTGCCAGGCGCTGTGGGTTTGATCTAGAGCCTCTGGAAGTTCCTATACCTCTGAAGGGTATTGACTCTACACCATTGGCTAGTAATAAACCACAATACTGGACACAAGTGACTATGCGTATGAATCCAGACCATCAGGAGATGATTCGCTTCCTTGTGTTGTACAATCTACATGACGTTTTGGTGCTTGGATTACCATGGTTACAATCTCATAACCCAGTCCTTGACTGGAAAGCAATGTCTGTGTTAAGCTGGGGATGTCAGGGGGCTCATGGGGACGTACCTTTGGTTTCCATTTCGTCATCTATTCCCTCTGAGATTCCGGAATTTTTATCTGATTATCGTGATGTTTTTGAGGAGCCTAAGCTTGGTTCACTACCTCCTCACAGAGATTGCGATTGTACCATAGATCTGATTCCGGGCAGTAAATTTCCAAAGGGTCGTTTATTTAATCTATCTGTACCTGAACATGCTGCTATGCGAGAATATATTAAGGAGTCCCTGGAAAAGGGACATATTCGTCCTTCTTCATCTCCCTTAGGAGCCGTTTTTTTCTTTGTATCTAAAAAAGATGGCTCTTTGAGGCCGTGTATTGATTATCGACTCTTGAATAAAATTACAGTCAAATATCAGTATCCTCTGCCACTGCTGACTGATTTGTTTGCTCGAATAAAAGGGGCTAAGTGGTTCTCTAAGATTGATCTCCGTGGGGTGTATAATTTGGTGCGAATTAAGCAGGGGGATGAGTGGAAAACCGCATTTAATACGCCCGAGGGCCATTTTGAGTATTTAGTAATGCCTTTTGGTCTTTCAAATGCCCCTTCAGTCTTTCAGTCCTTTATGCATGACATTTTCCGTGAATATTTGGATAAATTTATGATCGTGTATCTGGATGATATTTTGATTTTTTCGGATGACTGGGATTCTCATGTCCAACAGGTCAGGAGGGTTTTTCAGGTTTTGCGGGCTAATTCCTTGTGTGTGAAGGGTTCTAAGTGTATTTTTGGGGTTCAAAAGATTTATTTTTTTGGGTTACATTTTTTCCCCCTCTTCCATTGAGATGGATCCTGTCAAGGTTCGGGCTATTTGTGATTGGACGCAACCTTCTTCTCTTAAGAGCCTTCAGAAATTTTTGGGCTTTGCTAATTTTTATCGTCGATTTATAACTGGTTTTTCTGATGTTGCTAAACCTTTGACTGATTTGACCAAAAAGGGTGCTGATGTTGCTGATTGGTCCCCTACTGCTGTGGAGGCCTTTCGGGAGCTTAAGCATCGCTTTTCTTCCGCCCCTGTGTTGCGTCAGCCTGATGTTACTCTTCCTTTTCAGGTTGAGGTCGATGCTTCCGAGATCGGAGCTGGGGCGGTCTTGTCGCAGAAAAGTTCCGACTGCTCCGTGATGAGACCTTGTGCGTTCTTTTCTCGAAAATTTTCGCCCGCCGAGCGAAATTATGATATTGGTAATCGGGAGCTTTTGGCTATGAAGTGGGCTTTTGAGGAGTGGCGTCATTGGCTTGAGGGGGCTAGACATCAGGTGGTGGTATTGACCGATCACAAGAATTTGATTTATCTTGAGTCTGCCAGGCGCCTGAATCCTAGACAGGCGCGCTGGTCGTTGTTTTTCTCTCGGTTTAATTTTGTGGTCTCGTACTTACCAGGTTCTAAAAATGTGAAGGCGGATGCCCTTTCTAGGAGTTTTGAGCCTGATTCCCCTGGTGATTCTGAACCTACAGGTATCCTTAAGGATGGGGTGATATTATCTGCTGTTTCCCCAGACCTGCGACGGGCTTTGCAGGAGTTTCAGGCGGATAGACATGATCGTTGCCCGCCTGGTAGACTGTTTGTTCCTGATGATTGGACCAGTAGAGTCATCTCGGAGGTTCATTCTTCTGTGTTGGCAGGTCATCCCGGGATCTTTGGTACCAGGGATTTGGTGGCTAGGTCCTTCTGGTGGCCTTCCCTGTCTCGAGATGTACGAGTTTTTGTGCAGTCTTGTGATGTTTGTGCTCGGGCCAAACCTTGTTGTTCTCGGGCTAGCGGATTGTTGTTGTCTTTGCCTATTCTGAAGAGGCCTTGGACTCACATCTCTATGGATTTTATTTCTGATCTCCCTGTTTCTCAGAAAATGTCTGTCATCTGGGTGGTGTGTGACCGTTTTTCAAAGATGGTTCATTTGGTGCCCTTGCCTAAGTTGCCTTCCTCATCCGAGTTGGTTCCTCTGTTTTTTCAAAATGTGGTTCGCTTGCATGGTATTCCGGAGAATATCGTTTCTGACAGGGGGACCCAGTTCGTGTCTAGATTTTGGCGGGCGTTCTGTGCTAGGATGGGCATTGATTTGTCTTTTTCGTCTGCGTTCCATCCTCAGACTAATGGCCAGACTGAGCGAACTAATCAGACCTTGGAGACTTATTTGAGGTGTTTTGTGTCTGCGGATCAGGATGACTGGGTTGCCTTTTTGCCGTTGGCGGAGTTTGCCCTCAATAATCGGGCTAGTTCTGCCACTTTGGTTTCTCCTTTCTTTTGCAATTCGGGGTTTCATCCTCGTTTTTCTTCCGGTCAGGTGGAGTCTTCGGATTGTCCTGGAGTGGATACTGTGGTGGATAGGTTGCATCGGATTTGGGGACAGGTGGTGGACAATTTGGAGTTGTCCCAGGAGAAGACTCGGCATTTTGCTAACCGCCGTCGTCGTGTTGGTCCTCGTCTTCGTGTTGGGGACTTGGTGTGGTTGTCTTCTCGTTTTGTCCCTATGAGGGTTTCTTCTCCTAAGTTTAAGCCTCGGTTCATCGGCCCGTATAAGATTTTGGAGATTCTTAACCCCGTGTCCTTTCGATTGGACCTCCCAGCATCTTTTTCTATCCATAATGTCTTCCATCGGTCATTATTGCGCAGGTATGAGGTACCGGTTGTGCCTTCCGTTGAGCCTCCCGCTCCGGTGTTGGTTGAGGGTGAATTGGAGTACGTTGTGGAGAAGATCTTGGACTCCCGTGTTTCCAGACGGAAACTTCAGTATCTGGTCAAGTGGAAGGGCTACGGTCAAGAGGATAATTCTTGGGTGACAGCCTCTGATGTTCATGCCTCTGATTTGGTCCGTGCTTTTCATAGGGCTCGTCCTGATCGCCCTGGTGGTTCTTGTGAGGGTTCGGTGCCCCCTCCTTGAGGGGGGGGTACTGTTGTGAGTTTGGTTTTTGGGCTCCCCCGGTGGTCACTGGTGGTACTGGACTTGTGTGCTTCACTTTCTCTGTTCACCTGTTTCCATCAGGATATGGGTGTATCCTATTTAGCCTTGCTGCTCAGTTATTCTAGTGCCGGCCATCAATGTAACCAGAGCCTTTCTGTTGCATGTTCCTGCTTCTAGACTACTATCAGCTAAGTTGGACTCTTAGTCCTAAGTTTGTTTTGCATTTTTGTTCCAGTTCACAGTTATGTTATTTTTCTGTAGCTGGAAGCTCTTGTGGGCCGAAATTGCCACTCCGGTGTCATGAGTTGACACATGAGTCTTAAAGTAATTTCGGGATGGTATTTTAATAGGGTTTTCAGCTGACCGTGAAGTTCCCTATTGTATCTTCTTGCTATCTAGTAAGCGGACCTCGCTTTGCTGAACCTACCTTCATACTGCGTATGTCTTTTCCTCTGAACTCACCGTCAATATATGTGGGGGGCTTCTGTCTCCTTTTTGGGGGAATTTCCCTAGAGGTAAGCCAGGTCTGTCTTTTCCTCTATTAGGGTTAGTTAGTCCTCCGGCTGGCGCTAGGCGTCTAGGGATAAAACGTAGGTACGCCACCCGGCCACTGTTAGTTGTGTGGTAGGTTTAGCTCACGGTCAGCTCGAGATTCCATCACCCAAGAGCTGTTCTGTTATTTATGTTCTATGACGTTCCCTTGCCATTGGGAACCATGACACTGATGGCTGTAGACTGGGCTGGGATTATGAGGATGACTGGGAACGTGGTGCTGCGGGTGGAATTACAGTGGGTCTCTGGACAACAGTGCCAGAGGTTCTTCCTTGGCGATCCTGGGAGGAAGCCGAACCAGCTGTGTGTGAGCTGGAGGAAGAGGCAACACGAGCTGAAGAGGTGGTAGCTGCCGCTGTTGGTTGGCCTAGGTCTTCAGTGTGTTTTTGTAACTCCACCGCGTGCCTGGTCCGCACATGTTTCCACATATTTGAGGTATTGAGGTTGCCGACATTTCTCCCTCTTTTGATTTTATGATGACACACTTTGCATTTGACAAAGCAAATGTCATCTGCAACTGTGTCAAAAAAGGACCAGGCACTGCAAGTCTTGGGAGCGCCCTTTTTGGCTTTTGGAAGAGACATGCTCCTAACAGGTGCCGAAGTGGAGGCTACAGGCTCCGCAGTCTTCCCCCTCCCTCTCCCTCTTTGGCCCATTCGGGGAATCTCTTCCTCAGAGCTGCTCCCACCACCTTCCTGTTCCTCACGCCACGATGGGTCAAGGACCTCATCATCTACACTACCCTCTGCCACCAACTGCTCCTCCTGGGTAGTCTCGGCAGCACAGCACGCACCAGAAAGTGGCACCTGAGTGTCATCATCAGATGCGTTCTGCGGTGTGGTGATCGGAGGCACTGGCCCACCCGCCTCTTCAGAGTCAGAGAGACAAAGCTGTTGCGCATCACTGCACACTGCCTCTTCTTCCATTTCTCCAATGCTGCTTTGCTGGCCCCCTGTTTCCAAGCCAAGAGATTCAGAGAACAGAAGTAGAGATGGCTCCTGTCCTGGGCTCTCTGACTGCCTGGGCAATTTGGCAGGTGGTGAAGAGACAGATGGGTGCTCTCCAGTGCTCTATGCCTGAGAGGATGTGGCACTAATTGAAGTTGATGCATTAGCTGCCATCCATTCGACAACGGCTTCAATTTGGTCTTCACGCAGCAGCGGTGTAAGGCGCTCTCCGACAAAGCTGCGCATGAAAGACTGTTCCCTCCTGAAACTGGGTGATGATGAGTCACCGGTGCCCGCAGCAGGCACATAATCCCCACGTCCTCTCCCTGCTCCGTGCCCACGCCCACGTGCCTTATTCCCTGCCTTCTTCATCTTGGTTGACTGATAAAGATAAGCAGAAAAGTACTAAGGGCTTAGTGTGCTTATTCCTGAACAGCTCCTAACAGGTATAAGAAACACTAATTTTCTAAAGTGTGGACTAGACTTTAATATGAGCTAATGTGGCCTACACAACTGTAAAGTGGTGTGTTTGGTGAACTTTATTATTTTTTATTTTTTTTGGGCAGAACTGACTACAGGGCGAGCTGCACTCACACGGAGACCGTGCAGACAGCCGTAAACGGCGCTGCAAGGCCCAAAAAAACTCCTCCAGGTTATCCTATGTAGTGTTTTTCCACAATTTAGCTGGATACGGGTGGAAAGCCACTAATAGGAATTATTTGAAAAAATGTGCAGCAGCCTGCACTACTTGCAAAAAAGGACAATGTATTTTACGGTATGAGGCAGTGACGCACCATGAGCTGGATACAATCGGCTATGGCTGCACACAGACTACAGGGCAAGCTGCACTCACACGGAGACAGTGCAGACAGCCGTAAACGGCGCTGCAAAGCCCAAAAAACCTCCTCTAGGCTATCCTATGTAGTGTTTTTTTACAATTTAGCTGGATACGGGTGGAAAGCCACTAATAGGAATTATTTGAAAAAATGTGCAGCAGGCTGCACTATTTGCAAAAAAGAACAATGTATTTTACGGTATGAGGCAGTGACGCACCCTGAGCTGGATACAACCGGCTGTGGCTGCACACAGACTACAGGGCGAGCTGCACTCACACGGAGACCGTGCAGACAGCCGTAAACGGCGCTGCAAGGCCCAAAAAACCTCCTCTAGGTTATCCTATGAGGTGTTTTTTTACAATTTAGCTGGATACGGGTGGAAAGCCACTAATAGGAATTATTTGAAAAAATGTGCAGCAGGCTGCACTATTTGCAAAAAAGGACAATGGATAGAACAGTATGAGGCAGTGAACCACCCTGAGCTGGATACAACCGGCTGTGGCTGCACACAGACTACAGAGTGGGCTGCACTCACACACACACACACACACACAGAGACCTTGCAGATCGCTGTGAAAACAGCGCTGTAAGGCAAAAGCAAGGTGAACACACAGCGGTTGCTAAATTAGCCTGGGAAAAGCACAATGAAGCAAATCGCTATCTCAACTGGCCCTCAGTCAGAACACAGCGTCCTATGCCTAACTGAATTCACAGCAGAGTGAGCCAGAAATGGCGGCAGCGTTTTTTATAGTGCATCATGACATCATATCAGCAGCCAATCACAGCCTTGTCAGTAATTACATGCCCACCATGCTGAACAGGATGTGCCCACACTTGTAATCATTCCTCATTGGCTGAATTCGTGCAGTTTGATTTCTGGGAACTTCCAATTCCGGTATCCGATACACAGTAAATATCGGAACTCGGTATCGGAATTCCGATACCGCAAATATCGGCCGATACCCGATACTTGCGGTATCCGAATGCTCAAGACTAGTCAACATAGCAACGATCGTCATGCCCGTGCGGTCTCTGATCCAAAGGCAGAGGGGCTGTCGGCCCTCTGCCGGCTCCCAGAATGTTGCGATCTCATTCGATTGCAGCATTTCTGGGGTTAAAGTGCAGGTAGTGGTGTGTGACCACTCCGGGCACTTAGTGCTGGGTGTTCGCTGTCAGAATCAGAGAAGAAAATGTTCATGAGGTAAGAGAAGAAACCAGTTCGCAACTTTTCTCATGTCAGTGCTCAGACTAGCTGATTGTATAGTGGCTGCTCTTTCCTTTAACAATGCAAAAGTTTCCAAAGTATATTGAGAATGATTTGATAAAGAAAAAAAATCCGCCAAAACGTAATACTGTTGATGTAGAAATATTTGCCAACAAAAGGTGTCAGAGGGGAACAGTCAAGTAAACTGCAGCTAAGTACGATTATGTCCGAATGCAGAATTCCTGATTACAGATGGGCTATAACTAGAGATGAGCTGATTACTTGAAATTCAAATTTCCTTTGTCAAATTTAACCCAAAACTTCGATTTACATAGAATAAATTTGCGTTAATTGCAATACTGGAAAGCTTCTACTTACTTGTAAAACACGTGTATAACATTCTTAGTTTTTCTAAGGAAGGGGGAGAGAATGAGAGAGATACTCTATGTTTCAGTATGATACGTATAATTCACTTGCCTAGTGAATCCAATTCTGCCACTCAATCTTCTAGACTTGCTGTACTCGGACCCGCTGATCTCTGATAACTCAAGTACTGGCCACCATCGTACAAAGTAGGAGAATCCATTCTATAAAATTTGATAGATCATTTGATGTCAGTTTTTGGACATTATGTTGAAGTCTGTACGCCGCACAATACATCATTAACTAGCTTTTTAATGTAAGTAATGTAACAAATGGAGTTGGGCATATTTTTTTTTGCTCTCTTGAATTGAATTTCAGGAAGGAAGACTTGATGTTGATCTTCTGAGGATCGATCCCTAGCTATAACAGCAGATGCCTAGTTTGCATACAATTGCTATTTAAAGGAAGTAGAAAGACATGTTTCCAGTGGGCAAAAAAGAGCAAAAAATTGGATCACCGAGTAGTGGAAAAACATTGCCTGGTCAAAGTGATTCCAGTTTTTTTGTTGCATCATGCTGATGGAAGGAGCAGAATTTGACATAAACTGCACAAATCAAAATTGTGGGGTGTCAACAGTTCAGGCTGGTGGGGGAAAGGAATTAATGCTGTTGGGATAATTTTCTTGGTTCTTCCTATATCTTATGATACTTGTGGATAGGCATTTGGACAGTAGGGCATAGACCAAATAAACCAAAAGTAAAGCATAGTGCAATATGACTATATATAAATATAAGAAGAGAGAGATAGCAGAAAGGTGGGAAGTTGAAAATTTACTTTTAATAATATTATTAAAAATACCATTGCTTTTTTATTTAAAAAAACAACTACAGTTATGTCTCATGATTCAAGGTGTACAATACAGAGGTATGAATCTCATTTAACATAAATAGTGTAACGGACACTGTGACAGACTTACCCCCTGAGACTGTACAAGTGTCCTGAACGTGCTGGGAAAGCCGAGAACTTCTGCTGTAACGTGGGAAGCTGCTGTGAGCACACCTGCAGGTGTACAGGACCTGCAGCACGTGACCATCATGGGAGTGGTTTGGAGATGGGGCTGGGCCCTGAACTCCCAGGTATGATGACAGGAGCCAGGGAAACCCAGAGAAGTGTCAGGCGAGCCGAGGTCAGACTAGAGAACAGCGCGGTAGCCAAGGGGACAGACAAATAGTGTGGTAAGAGGGTAAGAGACAAGCCGGGGTCAGAAGCCAGAAAAAGATACAAGGTACCATAGGGACTAATGAGCAGACAGCCAGGGGACAAAGCAGAGATCAAAACCAGGAGTATAATGAATCAGGAGATAAATGCAAAACGGGGAACAGACCAGGTCATTCACAAGCACGCAACAGATACAAGCAATACACACAGGTATTCATAGGGTCAGCTGCTCAGCCAAGGTTTGATGTATAACTGACAACGGGCACAGCACAGGGGCGGGTAAATATAGCCCTCCTCAACCAAAGAGAGGCCACATGGTTTTAACCCTAGAAGCACTGCCAAAGAATTTCTGAGCAAACCATGACAGTACCCCCTATCAACAGGGGGGCCACTGGACCCCTAGGCTTCTCAGGATGCCTGGCATGAAACGCCCAGACCAGGCAATTGGCATGCACCGACTGGGCTGAGACCCATGACCAATCCTCTGGACCATACCCCTTCCAGTGTACCAAATACTGCAGTGTACGGCGCACCCACTGGGAATGTATAATGCGTCCCACCTCTATTCTATGTGACCCTCCACCAATACCAAAGGAACGGTGGACAAGGAACTCTTCTCAACGGCTCCCAAGGGCTTCAACAGGGACTTGTGGAACACGTTGGAAATTTTCAATAAAGCCAGGAGACGTAATAATTTACAAGCCACTGGATTAATAATCTCCACGATCTCATATGGGCCAATGAACTTCGGGCCCAACTTGGCTGATGGGACCTTGAGTTTTATATCATGAGTGGACCCAAAACCTTCTCACATACCTGGAATGTAGGACCTGAGACCCTTTTCTTGTCTGCAAAAAACTTGTGTCACCCCTGAGCTTTGGAGATGTTACGACGAACCTCAGCCCACAGCACCTTTAGATGCTGTATGGTACTCTCAGCCCCAGGACAACCCGAGTCCAGATGAGAAAACTCCCCAAAATGCAGACAGAACCCATAGTTGACAAGAAAGGAAGACATACTAGTGGACTGACTCACACGACTATTGAAAGCAAACTCAGCCAAAGGTAATATGCAAAAAAAGGTTGCACTCTATCGTGCCAAAACACGTCAAATATGAAATACATGAAATATGAATAGCAAAATGGCATTTTGAACATTAGGAAAACATTTTTGAGATGCTTAGCACAGAATTTGGCCAAATAGTTTGAGCCCATCAACCATTGTCAAGGTTGATGGGTGTAATAATTATAGGGGATAACTCAGGAGACTCTTTGCGTGGAACAAGACAACTACAGGACACAGTTTTATAAGTGGTAAAGTCTATATTATCACACGGTGATTCAAAGAGGTGCAGAGAGAAACTCAAGTCCACAACACTTGGTGTAAATATTAAATGCAGCTTAGCAGTCTACAGGAAGCTTCAGAGGAAAATGCAATCATGCAGAAAGTCTATGAAGCACAATTATTCTTGAGGATACTTGACACGAATAAGTCCTTGTTTTAGTCCAAACACAGATAGATATGCTTATAAGGCAGTTCAAATAATATCTTAGCTCAACCAGGGAGGCCTAGGTAATAGTCTCAGGTTTTTGCAGAGCAGCAGCAGCTTACATGTCCAGCAAATGCAGATGGAAGTAAACACGAGCAGCAGATGAAGGAGGATTACTGGAAACTGGTATATGCAGCAGGAACTCAGAGCAGAGTAGCAAGATCACCACACAGGTTCACAGGAGCAGGTATATAGCCAGGGAGTCATCAGGGTCAGGAGCTGTATGCAAGGCAGAATACTCTAGCATAGACTGAAGGCTGGGGTGGAGTTTTATAGCAGGAAGACACAGTACACATGAGACCAAAGACGCCATCTTGGAAAAGGGCATTAATGCACAAAAGGTAATAAAAAATGTTCAGAGTCCTGACAATGGGCTCACACTATTTGGCCAAATATGTATTTCATATTTTACTTGTTTTGGCACGATAGAGTGCAACCTTTTTTTGTATATTATATATGGAGGTTGCTGCTCCTGGTATGCACCTATTCACACTAGTTTGGATGTACCAGTCATTTTTCTGTCATTTCAGCCAAAGGTAAGGCATCACACCACTCATCCTGCCTAGTAGAGGCCAAGCACCTGCAGAATTTGCTCCAGAGAAGGATTAGTACATTCGGTTTGCCCATTAGACTCAGGGCGATAGGCAGAAGAAAACAACAAAGTAATCCCCAATTTCTTACAAAACGCCCTCCAGAATTTAGCGACGAACTGCACACCTCTGTCAGACACCACATTCGTCGGCACACCATGCAAGCTCACAACATGTTGCACAAACAGTCTGGACAAGGTCTCCGCAGAGGGCAACATGGACAAGGGTGCAAAATGGGCCTGTTTAGAGAATCTATCCACCACCACCCACACAATGGTATTACCTCTGTAAAAAGGGAGGTTGGTGATAAAATCCATGGACAGATGAGTCCATGGTCTATCAGGAACTGGTAGAGGTACCAATTCCCTGGCCGGCTGGGAATGAGAGCTTTTAGAACAGGCACAGACCTCACATGCAGACACAAATTTTATGATATCAACAACCATTAAGCGCCACCAAAAAACCCTAGTCATGGCCTCGCGAAAGGCTGAAATCCATGGACATGAGCACTCAACACGGACTCATGAAACTCTCGAAGGAGTCTAAGATGAAATTGTTCAGGGACAAAACACTTCCCAACTGGCTTAGGACTAGGAGCAAGAGACTGGGCCTCAAAAATCTCTGTCTCCAACTCCGACGAGATGTTGGCCACCACCTCCCCAGGTTGAAGAATGGAAAACGGAGGTTTGGGAGGAGATACTGGATCAAAGCTGTGGGATAAGGCATCAGCTTTAATACTTTTAGATCCCAGGTGAACATTAATGAAAAATTGAAACCGAGAAAAAAAAAGCGACCACCGGGCTTGCCTGGGGGTCTGTCTTTTGGCAGACTTGATGTAAGCCACATTTTTATGATTGGGAATTACCATAATGGGATGAGCCGCCCCCTCCAAAAAATGCCTCCACTCTTCAAAAGCCAACTTAATCGCAAGGAATTCTCTATTGCCCACATCATAGTTTCTCTCAGCAGAAGAGAACTTTTTGGAAAAGAAGGCACATGGTTTAGGGTTGGTCAAAGTGGCGGGTCCCTCAGAAAGCACTGCCCCACCCCCACCTCAAATGCGTCAACCTTCACAATAAAAGGTTTTGATGGGTTAGGTTGAATAAGTACCGGGGCAGTCATAAAACACTTTTTCAATGCTAGGAATGATTCAATGGAGACCAATTCTTAACATCTGCACCCTTTAACATGAGATCAGTAAGGCGTTTAACAATCTGTGAAAATCCTTTGATGAACTTTCGATAGTAGTTTGCGAACCCCAAGAAGCACTGCAGACCCTTCAAATCTCTGGGTTGGACAAAATCACTAATAGCCTGCACCTTCTTGGGATCCATGTGAAAGCCCTCATTGGAAACAATCAATCCCAAAAAGGGTAACTCTTGTACAAAAAATGAACATTTTTCCAATTTAGCAAATAATCAGATTTCCGAGTCTCTGAAGGACAGTATGCAAATGTTGCAAATGGGTTTGACTATCAGAGGAGTTCACCAAAATGTCATCAAGGTAAATGACTACAAAATGACCTATAAGATCCGCAAACACAACACTAATAAAATTTTGAAAAATGGCCAGGGCGTTTGTCAGGCCAAAAGACATCACCAAATTCTCAAAAAGACCTTCTGTCGTGAGAAACACCGTCTTCCATTCGTCCCCCTCTTTAACCCTAATCAAGTTATAGGCTCCCCGCTGATCCAGTTTAGAAAAAAACTTAGTCCCAGACAATTGGTTACACAAATCGGAAATAAGAGGGAGTGCGTACGTATTTCTCACAGTGATTTTATTGAGTTCCTGAAAGTCGAGGCACGGCCGCAACCCACCGTCTTTTTTTCAACAAAGAAAAAAACAGCTGCCACAGGAGAAACAGAAGGGCGGATATGCCCCTTACGGAGACTCTCAGCAGTATACTACTTCATGACCAACCACTCAGGACCAGACAGATTAAACTAATGGGCCTTGGGTAATTTAGCCCCAGTAACTAAATTGATGGCACAATCAAAAGACCGATGTGGTGGGAGGGAAAACAAGTCTTCAAAGTCCTTCAGGTACTCCGGAATACTCACCAGACTGACAGATGACACAGATACAGGTTTCAAAGATTTTGCAAAGGACACAGATTTACCACACAGATTGACACAGGTAGACCCCCATTGGATAATTTCCCCAGTAACCCAGTTGATAATGGGGTTATGCTGTAACCAAGGCACACCCAATACCAACCACGTAGGCAAATTGTCCAACACAAAACAACTTATGCTTTCCACATGAGCAGAGCCAACCTTGAGCAGAAAGACCTCCGAGACATAGAGGATCCTTTTTTTAGTAAGGGGAGAGGAGTCAATGGCCACAATTTTAACTGGAATCTCCAGCCTAACTGTCCCTAACTTACATTGAGTCGCCAGGCGATAGTCAATCAAGTTGATGGTAGAGCCACAATTGACAAAAGCCGTGGTAAGTGACCAAACACAGTATACCTCCAGCTCCACCTGGAGTAGGATTTTAGAAAACGAGGAACATTGTAACTGAGAGTCTGGGTAACTTCCTCAACCGTTACCAATACCTAGACGTTTCCTGACGGCTTGGCGGATGAAAGACAAGAAGGTCAGTTGGTTTTCCAGTGTCATGGAACTCGACAGTAAAAACACAACTGATTGTCCTGGTGGCGCCGCCTCTCCTTCTCCTTAAACAATATAGCTCCTACCTCCATGGGTTCAGAAGCCATTAGTGTATCACCTTTGCTAGGATATAGAGGGGTGTCCAGCTGCATCACCCACCTAGCATGAAGCCTTCAGTCCAAGCAGACAGCCTGAGTCATGGTGTCTTCAAGGGAGTCTGGAGGATGATGTAATGCCAATGTGTCCTTCAGGTGTTCAGCCAGGCCCCGGTGGAATAAACCCCTGAGGGGCCACATCATTTCATCAAACCTCTGAACCCCAACCCCTGAACTGTGAGCAAAACCACTCAGCAGAGTGCTTCCTCTGTGTCACACTCATCACCATGTCCTCAGCCAGACGCACATGATCAGGCTCATCATATATATGCCAGAGGGCCTCAAAAAAGCAATCCACTGACATTCTTTCAGGGGCAGTGGGAGAGAGAGAGAAAGGCCAGACCTGCGGAGCCTCCCTTAACAAAGAAATTATGACTCTCACCCTCTGACTCTCATTTCTCGAAGCATGGGGATGCAGGGAAAAAAACAATTTACACCCCTCCCTGAAAGCCAAAACTTCTTCTTGTCCCCAGAGAAAGTGTCAGGTAATTTTACAGGTGGTTCAGGAGTGAAAAGGGACACATCATTGGTGTTGTCACCCTGAGCCCCAGAGAAAAACGCACCCTGCACAGCCTCCACAACCTCCCTCTGAACTTCTTGCTGAGACTGAGCCAGGGTTTTGTGCTCCACAGACAATTTTTGCATAATCTGGGTGAGACTGCTAACCTGGTCAGAGAGAGCATGCAGAGGATCCATAATGTCACAGAAAAGCCCCACACCAAAAAGAGGGAAAACTTTAGTGATCAGTTATAGGGTTGAGCGAAACGGATCGGTCATTTTCATAAGTCGCCGACTTTTGGCAAAGTCGGGTTTCATGAAACCCGGCCCGATCCCAGCGTGGGATCGGCCATGCGGTACACGATCTTCGCGCCAAAGTCGCGTTTCCTATGACGCTTAAAGCGCCATTTCTCAGCCAATGAAGGTGCACGCACAGTGTGGGCAGCGTGATGACATAGATCCTGGTCCCCACCATCTTAGAGAAGGGCATGGCAGTGATTGGCTTGCTTTCTGCGGCATCACAGGGGCTATAAAGGGGCATTCCCGCCGACCGCCATGTTACCGGATGCTGATCTGAGCATAGGGAGAGGTTGCTGCCGCTTCATCAGAAGCAGGGATAGCGTTAGGCAGGGTAAATTAAGCCCCAAACCGCTTGTGCTGTAGCGATTTCCACTGTCCAACACCACCTTTTCTTTTTGGGACAGTGGAGGCTCGATTTCTGTGCAACAGCTCTGGAGGTTATAAGGCTCCCTGATAGCTGCATTGCTGTGTTCAAAGCACAAATCCTGTTGCTCCTTCCTTTCTGCACAGCTATCTTGTTTGTTTGTCCACACTTTTGACTTTTGTGTGCAGCAGTCCTTTTTATTACTGCCTGACATACTTTTCTGATATAACTGTAGGGAGATAGTAATTGTAGTACAGTCCCTTTTTTTTTTTTTTTTTTTTTATATCTCTTCAAGCCACTTTTTGCCACAGAAAATATACTCTAATACAGTGGCCCAGATTTATTCACAATTCTCCCAGAAAAAAAAAATAAAAGTGGGAGATTAAGATTGGCAAATCTGCATTAGTGCCAGTCCTGTGTGTGGCATCTGTCTTTGTTTTTCTGCCACAGAAAACCTACTTTTTTAACAGTGGGCCTGATTTCTTCACAATTCTCCCAGAAAAAAAATAAAAGTGGGAGATTAAGATTGGCAAATCTGCATTAGTGCCAGTCCTGTGTGTGGCATCTTTTTTTTTTTTCTGCCACAGAAAACCTACTGTGTAGCAGTGGGCCTGATTTCTTCACAATTCTCCCAGAAAAAAAAATAAAAGTGGGAGATTAAGATTGGCAAATCTGCATTAGTGCCAGTCCTGTGTGTGGCATCTTTTTTTTTTTTCTACCACAGAAAACCTACTGTGTAGCAGTGGGCCTGATTTCTTCACAATTCTCCCAGAAAAAAAAATAAAAGTGGGAGATTAAGATTGGCAAATCTGCATTAGTGCCAGTCCTGTGTGTGGCATTTTTTTTTTCTGCCACAGAAAACCTACTGTGTAACAGTGGGCCTGATTTCTTCACAATTCTCCCAGAAAAAAAAATAAAAGTGGGAGATTAAGATTGGCAAATCTGCATTAGTGCCAGTCCTGTGTGTGTCATTTTTTTTTTTCTGCCACAGAAAACCTACTGTATAACAGTGGGCCAGATTAAATCACTTGTCTCACATATCCCCCCAAAAAATTAAAATAAAGGGAGAATAATCTTGCCAAACCTGTGCATCTGTGCGAGTGCTGTCTGTGGTATCTGTTAGTCATTTTGTGCCACAGGAACTATACCGTGATATAGTGGGCCTGATTCAATCCCTTGTCTCCCATATCAAAAAAAAGAGGGAGATTTCTATTGCCAGTGTGTGCATCTGCGTCAGTCCGGCTAGTGCCATATCTGCCAGCCTCTTTCTGCTAATCAAACTGTGTTGTTGTGTAATACAGTGGGCCTGATTTTTCACTGCATTCTCCCACACATAAAGAGGGACATTTCTATTGCCAGTGTGTGCATCTACGTCACTCCTGTTAGTGCCATATCTGCCAGCCTCTTTCTGCTAATCAAACTGTGTTGTTGTGTAATACAGTGGGCCTGATTTTTCACTGCATTCTCCCACACATAAAGAGGGACATTTCAACTGCTAGTGTGTGCATCTGCGTCACTCCTGTTAGTGCCATATCTGCCAGCCTCTTTCTGCTAATCAAACTGTGTTGTTGTGTAATACAGTGGGCCTGATTTTTCACTGCATTCTCCCACACACAAAGAGGGACATTTCTATTGCCAGTGTTTTTATCTGCGTCACTCCTGTTAGTGCCATATCTGCCAGCCTCTTTCTGCTAATCAAACTGTGTTGTTGTGTAATACAGTGGGCCTGATTTTTCCCTGGATTCTCCCACACATAAAGAGGGACATTTCTATTGCCAGTGTGTGCATCTGCGTCACTCCTGTTAGTGCCATATCTGCCAGCCTCTTTCTGCCAATCAAACTGTGTTGTTGTGTATTACAGTGGGCCTGATTTTTCACTGCATTCTTCCACACATAAAGAGGGACATTTCTATTGCCAGTGTTTTTATCTGCGTCACTCCTGTTAGTGACATATCTGCCAGCCTCTTTCTGCTAATCAAACTGTGTTGTTGTGTAATACAGTGGCCCTGATTTTTCCCTGGATTCTTCCACACATAAAGAGGGACATTTCTACTGCCAGTGTGTGCATCTGTGTCACTCCTGTTAGTGCCATATCTGCCAGCCTCTTTCTGCCAATCAAACTGTGTTGTTGTGTAATACAGTGGCCCTAATTTTTCACTGCATTCTCCCACACATAAAGAGGGACATTTCAACTGCTAGTGTGTGCATCTGCATCACTCCTGTTAGTGCCATATCTGCCAGCCTCTTTCTGCTAATCAAACTGTCTACTGTAATATAGTGGGCCTGATTTTTCACTGCATTCTCCCACACACAAAGAGGGACATTTCTATTGCCAGTGTTTTTATCTGCGTCACTCCTGTTAGTGCCATATCTGCCAGCCTCTTTCTGCCAATCAAACTGTCCAGTGTAATACAGTGGGCCTCATTTTTCACTGCATTCTCCCACATATAAAAAAGGGAGATTTACATTCCCAACAAGTTCACGCACACCTTGTACCTGGTTTTACAGGACCACATAACGGTTGTTAGTTTGGTAACATTTTTCCAAGAATGAAGAAGTCTGGTGGAAGAGGTCGTGGCCGTGGGTGGTCATTGGCAGCTGGTAATGATGGCAGTGGTGGTGGTTGTGGAGCATCAGGTGGTCGTGGGAAAAGCAGTATAGCCCCTAAGTCTCGAGTTGTTGAGCCAGCGTCCTCATCTGGCTACACAAGGCTTTGAAGGCTCCCTTTTCTGGGAGTAGGAAAACTGCTTTTGAAGCCGGAGCAGCAGGAACAAGTATTGGCTTTCATTGCTGACTCTGCCTCTAGCTCTTTCGCCTCCTCCTCGGAAAGTGCCAAATGTCAGAGCAGTGCGTCGTCAGTGGATGCTCCCGGTCAGGAACAAGTCGCTTCCTTGTGTCTTTCACCCAGAACAACAGTGAAGGATGCGTCAGGCGACACAACTGGTTACTCCATGGAGCTCTTTACACATACCGTGCCTGGGTTAGAAAGGGAAATTGTTAACAGGACATGTCCATTGCAAGATGAATCGGACATGGAGTGCACAGATGCACAGCCACAGCCAGATTATTATGCTGTTCCTTTGACTCAGATCAGAACATTGCCCTCGCAGTGTACTGATCCAGAATCTGACCCCGATGAGACTATGGAGCCCCGTCACGAACGCTATAGCACCGGCTTACATGGTGACCCAAAGGAAGGTGCACAGAACATAGAAGAGGAGGTCATAGATGACCCAGTTGTTGAACCCGATTGGCAGCCATTGGGGGAACAGGGTGCAGGCGGCAGTAGCTCTGAAGCTGAGGAGGAGGAGCTGCAGCAGGCATCAACATCGCAACAGGTTCCATCTGGCAGTCCCGTATCTGGCCAAAAACGTCTGGCAAAACCAAAACCAGTTGTAGGATAGCGTGGCCATCAGGTTAAAGTAGCTCAGTGTGCAATGCCTGAAAAGGTATCCGATAGGAAGAGTGAAGTCTGGAATTTATTTAACCAAGATCCCAATGATCAGCACAAAGTCATCTGTAAAAAATGCTCAAGGACCTTCAGCAGAGGTCAGAATGTTAAAAATTTAAATACAAGTTGCATGCATAGACATTTAACCACCATGCACTTGCAAGCCTGGACAAACTACCAAACGTCCCTTAACGTTGTAGCACCCTCTCACAATGAAGCTAGTCAGCAACGCGACATCCCTTCCCTCACTGTAAGCCCACCGTTTACCACACCACCTGCAGGTAATGTTGCGGTTTCGTCGCAAGGCCAAAGCAGTCAGCGAATCACCAGGTTCGTGGTCGGAAAAACTGTATGTAGGGCACCATCAAGAATACCATCACCAACCCTCTCTCAGTCACCCATGTCCACCGGTACCCCCACTAGTTCCACTGTATGCAGCTCTCCAGTCCAGCTCACCCTACATGAGAGTCTCATTAGGAAAAGGAAGTACTCATCCTCGCATCCGCGTACACAGGGTTTGAACGCCCACATTGCTAGACTAATCTCGTTAGAGATGATGCCCTACCGGTTAGTTGAAACCGAAGCTTTCAAAGCCCTGATAGACTACGCTGTACCACGCTACGAGCTACTCAGTCGACACTTCTTTTCGAGAAAAGCCATCCCAGCCCTCCACCAGCATGTAAAAGACCGCATTGTCCATGCGCTCAGGCAATCTGTGAGTAGAAAGGTGCACCTGAAAACAGATGCATGGACCAGTAGGCATGGCCAGGGGCATTACGTCTCCATCACGGCACACTGGGTTAATGTAGTGGATGCAGGGTCCACAGGGGACAGTAATATTGGGACAGTTCTGCCTAGCCCACGGTCTAGGAAACAGTTGGCTGTAGGCGTTCGTCCCCCCTCCTCCTCCTCGTCCTCCAGCAGAAGCGAGAGCTCGTCCACAGACCGCAATCGCACGACCACTCCATCCGCAGCTGCCACTGTTGCACACGAGGTGTCCAATTATGGAACAGCTAGTGGCAAGCGTCAGCAGGCTGTATTGGCAATGAAGTGTTTGGGCGACAACAGACACACCGCAGAGGTTCTGTCCGAGTTCTTGCAGCAAGAAACTCGGTCATGGCTGGGCACTGTACATCTTGAGTGAGTGATAACGGAAGGAATTTTATGGCTGCCATAGCCCTTTCACAACTGAAACACATTCCTTGCCTGGCTCACACCTTAAACCTGGTGGTGCAGTGCTTCCTGAAAAGTTATCCGGGGTTACTCGACCTGCTCCTCAAAGTGTGCAGACTTTGCTCTCACATCCGCCGTTCGCCCGTACACTCCAGCCGTATGCAGAACCATCAGCGGTCTTTGAACCTTCCCCAGCATCGCCTAATCATCGACGTTGCAACAAGGTGGAACTCCACACTGCACATGCTTCATAGACTGTGCGAACAGAGGCGTGCTGTTATGTATTTGTGGGATGATACACATACACGGGCAGGCAGTTGGATGGCAGACATGGAGTTGTCAGCTGTGCAGTGGTCGAAGCTCCAAGACCTGTGTCAAATCCTTCAGTGTTTTGAGGAATGCACACAGCTGGTTAGTGCAAGCATGAGCATCCCCCTAATGCATCTGCTGATGCAAAGTTTGACGCACATAAAGGAACAGGCGTCTGCAGCCATTTACGAGGGAAGCCTTGATGACAGTCAGCCATTGTCTGCTCAGGGAAGTCTACAGGACGAGGTGGTGGGCGAAGAGGAGGAGGAACGAGGAGGATGATGGGGATGACTATTTTTTGGATGAGGAAGCGTCTCAGGGGGCAATAGAAACTGCTGGCGGTGCAAGGCCGGGTTCAGGGTTTTTGAGGGAGACAAGTGACGTTGATTTGCCAGAAAGTGCTTCTCAACCCAGCATATGCACTGCCTTGACAACTGGAACATTGGCCCACATGGCGGATTATGCCTTGCGTATCCTCAAAAGGGACCCACGCATTATAAAATTGATGACAGATGACGATTACTGGTTGGCCTGCCTCCTTGATCCTCGCTATAAAGGCAAATTGCAAAATATCATGCCACATGAGAACCTCGAACAGATATTGGCAACCAAACAAGCTACTCTTGTAGACCGTTTGATTCAGGCATTCTCAGCACACAGCACCGGTGATGGTTCTCACACGAGCTCTAGGGGGCAACAGGGCAGAAGTGTTAGAGGTGCACAGATCAGAAGTGGCAAAGGACAGAGGGGTTTTCTGACCAGGTTGTGGAGTGATTTCGCAAGGACCGCAGACACGACAGGTACAGCAGCATCCATTCAAAGTGACAGGAGACAACATTTGTCCAGTATGGTTACTAACTATTTTTCCTCCATTACCGATGTTCTCCCTCAACCGTCATTCCCCTTTGATTACTGGGCATCCAAAATAGACACCTGGCCTGAATTGGCTGAATATGCATTGCAAGAGCTTGCTTGCCCAGCAGCTAGTGTGCTATCAGAAAGAGTATTCAGTGCTGCTGGTTCAATACTGACCGAAAAAAGGACTCGTCTGGCTACCCAAAATGTTGATGATCTAACCTTCATTAAAATGAACCACTCATGGATTTCAAATTATTTTGCCCCACCTTTCCCGGCTGACACCTAGCTTTCCTGTAAAAACGTCTTGCTTTGGGACTGGTGTTACTGACTGTTCCAATCTCTTAATTTGCAGCTGCTGTTTGTCCAGCATACGACATGTTTACACCTCCCTAAATTGCCTAACTCCCCCCACGGGGCTGTGGTCTCGCAACTTGTCACAAGCACCCGTCAGAGTGCCATTTGTCTGAAGAGGTGGGTGTGCCCACTTTTGGTCGACGGCACTGGCATAGTGCATAGTACAATGAAGTGTCTCTGGCGGTGGTGGTGCGCACCCAACGTCAGACACACCATTGTAACATGAGAAGCCCTGGGCTTGTACCGCCGGCCAGGAGAGAGTGTCCCCCCCCAAAGGTCAAACAGTGCTCTACCACTTGCAAAATTATCTGTCGCTGCTCCACCACTGTTTAGTCTATGCGCTGAAATCCTTCCATGCCTGGCACAGACAATAACAATTTGTTGACATGTATGATGCTGGTTAAAATAGTCAGGGGCCCTGTCCTACATTTACTCCAGTAAATACTTTGCGCCAAATTACAATGTCTGAAAGTTAGCATAGGAGCACACCCCTGTACCTAAGTATGCCACCCTTTATTTTTTTTTTGGTTTTGTTTTTGTTTGGGATACATTAACATCAATTTAGGTTTTGGGACTCGGAGTACTTACTGTGTCAGACACTCCTTCCAATTGTCCTACGTTGACCACACCAATGCTGCCTGTGTACCCCTGCCACCTAATGGAAGCTGCACAGAGCCTATTTTATTATTTTAGGCCTAGGAAGTCTGTGTGCGGTCCCTCCTTCCAATTGTCCTCCACTGACACACCAATGCTGCCTGTGTACCCCTGCCACCTAACGGAAGCTGCATAGAGCCTATTTTACTATTTTGGGCCTAGGAATTCTGTCTACGGTCCCTCCTTCCAATTGTCCTCCACTGACCACACCAATGCTGCCTGTGTACCCCTGCCACCTAATGGAAGCTGCATAGAGCCTATGTTATTATTTTAGGCCTAGGAATTCTGTCTGCAGTCCCTCCTTCTAATTGCCCTACGTTGACCACACCAATGCTGCCTGTGTACCCCTGCCACCTAATGGAAGCTGCATAGAGCCAATTTTATTATTTTAGGCCTAGGAAGTCTGTCTGCGGTCCCTTGTTCCAATTGTCCTCCACTGACCACACCATTGCTGCCTGTGTACCCCTGCCACCTAATGGAAGCTGCATAGAGCCTATGTTATTATTTTAGGCCTAGGAATTCTGTCTGCGGTCCCTCCTTCCAATTGTCCTACGTTGACCACACCAATGCTGCCTGTTTACCCCTGCCACCTAATGGAAGCTGCACAGAGAATATTTTATTATTTTAGGCCTAGGAAGTCTGCGTGCGGTCCCTCCTTCCAATTGTCCTACGTTGACCACACCAATGCTGCCTGTGTACCCCTGCCACCTAATGGAAGCTGCATAGAGCCTATTTTATTATTTTAGGCCTAGGAAGTCTGTGTGCGGTCCCTCCTTCCAATTGTCCTCCACTGACCACACCAATGCTGCCTGTGTACCCCTGCCACCTAATGGAAGCTGCATAGAGCCTATTTTACTATTTTGGGCCTAGGAATTCTGTCTGCGGTCCCTCCTTCCAATTGTCCTCCACTGACCACACCAATGCTGCCTGTGTACCCCTGCCACCTAATGGAAGCAAGATAGAGCCTATGTTATTATTTTAGGCCTAGGAATTCTGTCTGCGGTCCCTCCTTCCAATTGTCCTTCGTTGACCACACCAATGCTGCCTGTGTACCCCTGCCACCTAATGGAAGCTGCATAGAGCCTATTTTATAATTTTAGGCCTAGGAAGTCTGTGTGCGGTCCCTCCTTCCAATTGTCCTCCACTGACCACACCAATGCTGCCTGTGTACCCCTGCCACCTAATGGAAGCTGCAGAGCCTATGTTATTATTTTAGGCCTAGGAAGTCTGTCTGCAGTCCCTCCTTCCAATTGTCCTCCACTGACCACACCAATGCTGCCTGTGTACCCCTGCCACCTAATGGAAGCTGCATAGAGCCTATTTTATTATTTTAGGCCTAGGAAGTCCGTCTGCGGTCCCTCCTTCCAATTCTCCTCCGCTGACCACACGAATGCTGCCTGTGTACCCCCGAAACTAATTTAAAAATGCATAGAGCCAACTTTTTAAGTTAACACATACTACCTTTGTCTGTCTGCGGCGCCAATCAATCACGCTGTCCTCCACTGAAAAAGCTGAACTTCAACCTTCAGGCTCTCATTAAGTAGTTGTTTATATAAGACAGCAGTTGGCCTACTACTTTGGTTGGGTCCTAGTAACGGTGTCTGCCGCTCCTTGGTGTTGTCCTCCACTGTATAAAGCTGAGCTTCAGTCTTTAGGCTTTCGGCCTATAGTATCAGATATTAAACTGCATTTGGCCTTCAACTTTGGTTGGGGCCTACTAACGGTGAGTGCCGCTCCCTGGTGTTGTCCTCCACTGTATAAAGCTGAGCTTCAGTCTTTAGGCTTTCAGCCTATAGTATCAGATATTAAACTGCATTTGGCCTTCAACTTTGGTTGGGCCCTACTATCGGTGTGTGCTGCTCCCTGGTGTTGTCCTCCACTGTATAAAGCTGAGCTTCAGTCTTTAGGCTTTCGGCCTATAGTATCAGATATTAAACTGCATTTGGCCATCAACTTTGGTTGGGCCCTACTATCGGTGTGTGCCACTCCCTGGTGTTGTCCTCCACTGTATAAAGCTGAGCTTCAGTCTTTAGGCTTTCGGCCTATAGTACCAGATATTAAACTGCATTTGGCCTTCAACTTTGGTTGGGCCCTACTAACGGTGTGTGCCGCTCCCTGGTGTTGTCCTCCACGGTATAAAGCTGAGCTTCAGTCTTTAGGCTTTTGGCTTATAGTACCAGATATTAAACTGCATTTGGCCTACTAGTATGGTTGGGCCCTTAAAACGGTGTCTGCTGCTCCTGGGTTTGCTCCTCCACTGAACAAAGCAATGCCGCCTGTTTTCTCCTGTTACCAATTTTGAACTGCATTTAGCCTACTTTATTCTTTGGCCCTATATCTGTGTTTCCTCCTCATCCTGCCCATTGCCCAGCCACTGCTAGATGAGTCTGCTGGTACATTGACCCAGACCACTACATTCCCCTTGCACTCTACACAGCCAGAATCTGACCCTGCTGAAAGTAAGGTTCCCCTTCCTGCATGCTATACCACCTTACACAGGGACAAAGAGGAAGAAAGTGCAGATGAAAGTGCAGGTTCCTTCATCAGGTGGGGGGGCATACTCGTTGGCGACGTCACTGGCACAGGGCCCCTCAGAGTATGCAAAAGTGTCACTGCCGGTGGGAGGCGCCCCCGCCGTGCAAACACACCGCTGTACTTTGAGGGGCCCTGTGCCAGTGCCAATGCCAACGAGTGGGCCCCCTCTGCTTTCTCAGGATCACAGCACTTGCAAACTTGACATACTTACCTCTCACTGCTCCACCGCCGTGACGTAGTCCACGTTTCCTGAGCCCACTAAAAACTTGAACCAGCCCTACCCCCCACAACTTTAGCCAAATGACCCCCAATTTCCAATGCCTATCTATTATTATAAAGTAAATTAACATTGACAAGCTTCAGTAACAAGAATGGATGTTTTTGCCATTAAAATGGGCACTGTAGGTGTTTTCCTGGCCTCCGCTCACTGCCGACTATGCTTCCCCATTGACTTGCATTAGGTTTCATGTTTCGGTCGATCCCCGACTTTTCGCGATAATCGGCCGACTTCACTCGACTCGACTTTTGACAAAGTCGGGTTTCGCGAAACCCGACTCGACCCCCAAAAAGTAAAAGTCGCTCAACCCTAATCAGTTATAATGTATCGGTCACCGTGACAGACTTACTCCCTGAGACTGTACGGATGTCCGTGGACGTGCTGGGAAAGCCAGGAACTTCTGCTGTAATGTGGGAAGCTGCCATGATCACGCCTGCAGGTGAACAGGACATGCAGCATGTGGCCACCGTGGGAGTGGTTTGGAGATGGGGCTAGGTCCTGAACTCCCAGGGATGATGACAGGAGCCGGGGAAGCCCAGAGAAGTGTCAGGCGAGCTGAGGTCAGACCAGAGAACAGTGCAGTAGCCAAGGGGACAGACAAATAGCATACTAAGAGACAAGCCGGGGTAAGAAGCCAGAGAGAGATACGAGAAACCAGGGGGACTAACAAGCAGACAGTCAGGGGACAAAGGGACAAAGCAGAGATCAAAGCAAGGAGTATCATGAGAAGTACCAAATCAGAAAACAAATGCAAAACGGGGAACAGACCAGGTAATACACAAGGACGCAAGCAGATACAAGCAATACACACAAGTATTCACAGGGTCAGCTGCTCAGCCAAGGTTTGATGTATAACTGACAACGGGTACAGCACAGAGGTGGGTAAATATATCCCTCCCCCAACCAAAGAGAGGCTACATGGTGTTAACCCTAGAAGCACTGCCAAAGAACTTCCGAGCAAACCATGACAAAAAATTCTGACCCCTGCTATGTTCCACCAAATCCAGAATGCAAAACAGCAACAATAATCCTATAAATTGGATATCGTTGTATATCCTAGATAATCAAACAGAAGGGAGGAGAAAAGAAGATATTCTCATGTATCGTCACCACAAATAATGAGTAATAAAGAAATACTGTCACACATCACATGAAGCGTGAAAGAACTTCATTAAAAAATTTCCCAATCAAACAATTCAGATCTCACTAATGTCAGGGGGACATCAGTCAGACACCCAGGTTCCACCCTGTAATGTTTCATTCATACAGAGGGCCCAGTTACTCTCTATTTATCTCCCTTAGGGATTACCTAAACATTATGGTTGACCAAATTCACTTTCAGCAGGACAATGCACTATGCCACAAAAGTCATATAGACATGCACTACATGCAGTGATTTTTTTCATTGCTCCCCTGCTCTTAACAATCCCCTGATTTCTGTCTTATAGAACATATCTGTGACAAGTGGCATTTCAGAGAATGTCAGTATAACGATATAATTTGAATCAATTTGAGAAGCTTTTCTGTTTGCACTGGCCAATACTTTTGTAGAATAATTTTCAGCACCTAGTGGAATCTGTTATGACCCCAATGGCAGAGGGTCTCAAAAATACATACCAAGTCTGCAAACACAAAAAACCAGCTCATAGGGCAGTGGTAACTGGGCTGACCATATATCTAATCCTAGCACCACAAATAGCAGCAGCCGGGGAATGTGCCTACGTTGGTTCTAGACGTCTCGCGCCAGCCGGAGAACTAACTAACCCTAGAAGGGAAAAGATAGACCTTTCTTGCCTCCAGAGAAAAGACCCCAAAAGTTGGATACAAGCCCCCAACAAATAATAACGGTGAGGTAAGGAGAAAAGACAAACGTAAGAATGAACTAGATATTTAGCAAAGAGAGGCCCACTGACTAATAGCAGAATATAGTAAGATGACTTATACGGTCAGCAAAAACCCTATCAAAATTTCCACGCTGGATATTCAAGAACCCCTGAACCGTCTAACGGCCCGGGGGGAGAATACCAGCCCCCTAGAGCTTCCAGCAAAATCAGGAATCACATTTAGTACAAGCTGGACAAAAAATAATAGCAATGCAAATAACCAAAAAACAAGGAAGCAAGACTTAGCTTAATTTTGCAAGATCCAGGACCAGCAGACAGGAGCAAACAGAAAGGAACTGATTACAACGATGCCAGGCACAGGACTGAGAATCCAGGAAGTTTATATAGCGACACCCCTGGACTAACGACCCAGGTGGGTGCCAAACTGAGGAAAGACAATCCCAGAGTCATATCACTAGTGACCACAAGAGGGAGCCAAAAAGGTCTAATTCACAACAGTACCCCCCCTTTAAGGAGGGGTCACCGAACCCTCACCAAGACCACCAGGGCAATCAGGATGAGCAGCGTGAAAGGCACGAACTAAATCGGCCGCATGCACATCAGAGGCAACCACCCAGGAATTATCCTCCTGACCATAGCCCTTCCACTTGACCAGATACTGAAGCCTCCGCCTGGAGAGACGAGAATCCAAGATCTTCTCCACCACGTACTCCAACTCGCCCTCAACCAACACAGCAGGAGGCTCAACAGAAGGAACCACAGGTACAACGTACCGCCGCAACAAAGACCTATGGAACACGTTGTGAATGGCAAACGACACCGGAAGATCCAAGCAAAAGGACACAGGATTAAGGATTTCCAATATCTTGTAAGGACCGATGAAGCGAGGCTTAAATTTAGGAGAGGAGACCTTCATAGGAACAAATCGAGAAGACAGCCATACCAAATCCCCAACACGAAGTCGGGGACCCACACCGGGGCGGCGTTTGGCAAAACGCTGAGCCTTCTCCTGTGACAACTTCAAGTTGTCCACCACATGATTCCAGATCTGCTGCAACCTATCCACCATGGAATCTACCCCAGGCCTGTCAGAAGGCTCCACATGTCCCGAGGAAAAACGAGGATGGAAACCAGAGTTGCAAAAAAAAGGCGAAACCAAGGTAGCGGAACTAGCCCGATTATTAAGGGCAAACTCAGCCAACGGCAAGAAGGTCACCCAATCATCCTGATCTGCAGAAACAAAACACCTCAAATAAGCCTCCAGAGTCTGATTAGTTCGCTCCGTTTGTCCATTAGTTTGAGGATGAAAGGCAGACGAAAACGACAAATCAATGCCCATCTTAGCACAGAAGGATCGCCAGAACCTGGAAACAAACTGGGATCCTCTGTCAGACACGATATTCTCAGGAATGCCGTGTAAACGAACCACATTCTGAAAGAACAAGGGAACCAGATCGGAAGAGGAAGGCAGTTTAGGCAAAGATACCAAATGGACCATCTTGGAAAAGCGATCACATACCACCCAGATGACAGACATACCTTGAGACACCGGAAGATCTGAAATGAAATCCATGGAAATGTGTGTCCAAGGCCTCTTCGGGACAGGCAAGGGCAAGAGCAAGCTGCTGGCACGAGAACAGCAAGGCTTAGCCCGAGCACAAGTCCCACAGGACTGCACAAATGACCGCACATCCCGTGACAAGGAAGGCCACCAAAAGGACCTAGCCACCAGATCTCTGGTGCCAAAAATTCCCAGATGCCCTGCCAACACCGAGGAATGAACCTCGGAAATGACTCTGCTGGTCCACTTATCAGGAACAAACAGTCTGTCAGGTGGACAAGAGTCAGGTCTACCAGCCTGAAATCTCTGCAACACACGTCGCAAATCCGGAGAAATGGCTGACAAGATTACTCCCTCTTTAAGAATACCAACTGGTTCTGCAACTCCAGGAGAGTCAGGCACAAAGCTCCTTGAAAGAGCATCAGCCTACACATTCTTTGAACCTGGTAAATACGAGACCACAAAGTCAAAACGGGAGAAAAACAATGACCAACGGGCCTGTCTAGGATTCAGGCGTTTAGCAGACTCAAGATACATCAGATTCTTGTGATCAGTCAAGACCACCACACGATGCTTAGCACCCTCGAGCCAATGACGCCACTCCCCACTTCATGGCCAGCAACTCCCGATTGCCAACATCATAATTCCGCTCAGCAGGCGAAAACTTCCTAGAGAAGAAAGCACATGGTCTCATTACAGAGCAACCAGGGCCTCTCTGCGACAAAACGGCCCCTGCCCCAATCTCAGAAGCATCCACTTCAACCTGAAAGGGAAGTGAGACATCAGGCTGGCACAAAACAGGCGCTGAAGTAAACCGGCGCTTCAACTCTTGAAAAGCTTCCACGGCTGCAGGAGCCCAGTTAGCAACATCAGAACCTTTCTTGGTCATATCCGTCAAAGGTTTAACAACGCTAGAAAAATTAGCGATAAAACGACGGTAGAAGTTAGCAAAACCCAAGAACTTCTGAAGACTCTTAACTGACGTGGGTTGAGTCCAATCATGAATAGCTCGGACCTTGACTGGGTCCATCTCCACCGCAGAAGGGGAAAAAATAAAACCCAAAAAGGGAACCTTCTGTACTCCAAAGAGACACTTTGAGCCCTTAACAAACAAAGCATTCTCACGCAAAACCTGAAACACCATCCTGACCTGCTCTACATGCGAGTCCCAATCATCAGAAAAAACTAGAATATCATCCAGATAAACAGTCATAAATTTATCCAGATACTTCCGGAAAATATCATGCATAAAGGACTGAAACACTGAAGGAGCATTAGAGAGCCCGAAAGGCATCACCAAGTACTCAAAATGACCTTCGGGCGTATTAAATGCAGTTTTCCATTCATCTCCTTGCTTAATGCGCACAAGGTTGTACGCACCACGAAGATCTATCTTGGTGAACCACTTGGCACCTTTAATCTGGGCAAACAAGTCCGACAACAGAGGCAAAGGATACTGAAATTTAACAGTGATTTTATTCAGAAGCCGATAGTCAATACAAGGTCTCAAAGATCCGTCCTTCTTGGCCACAAAAAAGAATCCCGCACCAAGAGGGGAAGAGGATGGACGGATATGCCCCTTCTCCAGAGATTCCTTGATATACGAACGCATTGCGGTATGCTCAGGTACAGACAGATTAAATAATCTTCCCTTAGGAAATTTACTACCTGGAATCAAATCTATAGCGCAGTCACAGTCCCTATGAGGAGGAAGAGCACTGGAGCTGGACTCGCTGAATACATCCTGGTAATCAGACAAATACTCAGGAACTTCCGAAGGAGTAGAGGAAGCAATAGACACCGGCGGGGAGTCACCATGAATTCCCTGACAGCCCCAACTTGACACAGACATTGCCTTCCAATCCAAGACTGGATTATGGGTCTGTAACCATGGCAGACCCAAAACGACCAAATCATGCATTTTATGCAGAACAAGAAAACGAATCACCTCCCGATGTTCAGGAGTCATGCACATGGTTACCTGTGTCCAAAACTGCGGTTTATTTTCCGCCAATGGCGTAGCATCAATACCTCTAAGAGGGATAGGATTTACCAATGGCTCAAGAACAAAACCACAACGCTTGGCAAACGACAGATCCATAAGACTCAGGGCAGCACCTGAATCCACAAACGCCATAACAGGGTAGGAGGACAATGAGCAAATTAAAGTCACAGACAAAATAAATTTAGGTTGCAAATTACCAATGGCAACAGGACTAACAACCCTAGTTAGGCGTTTAGAGCATGCTGATATAACATGTGTAGAATCACCACAGTAAAAACACAACCCATTCTGACGTCTATGATTTTTCCGTTCATTTCTAGTCTGAATTCTACCACATTGCATTAAATCAGGTGTTTGTTCAGACAACACCACCAGAGGATTCGCGGCTTTGCGCTCCCGCAAACGCCGGTCAATTTGAATAGCCAGCGCCATGGAATCATTCAGACCTGTAGGAATGGAGAAACCCACCATCACATTCTTAATGGCTTCAGAAAGGCCATTTCTGAAATTTGCGGCCAGAGCACACTCATTCCACTGAGTAAGCACGGACCATTTCCGACATTTTTGGCAATACACTTCAGCTTCATCCTGCCCCTGAGAAATAGCCAACAAGGCTTTTTCTGCCTGAATTTCAAGATTGGGTTCCTCGTAAAGCAATCCGAGTGCCAGAAAAAACGCATCAACATTTGCCAATGCCGGATCTCCTGGCGCTAGCGAGAAGGCCCAATCCTGAGGGTCGCCCCGTAAGAAAGAGATAACAATTTTTACTTGCTGAGCTGAATCTCCAGATGAACGGGGTCTCAGAGATAGAAACAATTTACAATTATTCCTGAAATTCCTAAACTTAAATCGGTCTCCAGAGAACAGCTCAGGAATAGGTATTTTAGGTTCAGACATTGGACTACTGGTAACAAAATCTTGTATACCCTGCACACGAGCAGCAAGCCGATCCACACTTGTAATCAAAGTCTGGACATTCATGTCTGCAGCAAGCACAAGCCACTCAGAGGTAAAGGGGAGGAAAAAAGAGAGGAAAGAAAAAAAAAAAAAACTCAGACTTTCCTTTCTTGTAATCCCACATCTGCAATGCATTAAACATTCAACCTTGGCCTGGCATACTGTTATGACCCCAATGGCAGAGGGTCTCAAAAATACATACCAAGTCTGCAAACACAAAAAAACAGCTCATAGGGCAGTGGTAACTGGGCTGACCATATATCTAATCCTAGCACCACAAATAGCAGCAGCCGGGGAACGTGCCTACGTTGGTTCTAGACGTCTCGCGCCAGCCGGAGAACTAACTAACCCTAGAAGGGAAAAGATAGACCTTGCTTGCCTCCAGAGAAAAGACCCCAAAAGTTGGATACAAGCCCCCAACAAATAATAACGGTGAGGTAAGGAGAAAAGACAAACGTAAGAATGAACTAGATATTTAGCAAAGAGAGGCCCACTGACTAATAGCAGAATATAGTAAGATGACTTATACGGTCAGCAGAAACCCTATCAAAATTTCCACGCTGGATATTCAAGAACCCCCGAACCATCTAACGGCCCGGGGGGAGAATACCAGCCCCCTAGAGCTTCCAGCAAAATCAGGAATCACATTTACTACAAGCTGGACAAAAAATAATAGCAATGCAAATAACCAAAAAACAAGGAAGCAAGACTTAGCTTAATTTTGCAAGATCCAGGACCAGCAGACAGGAGCAAACAGAAAGGAACTGATTACAACGATGCCAGGCACAGGACTGAGAATACAGGAAGTTTATATAGCGACACCCCTGGACTAACGACCCAGGTGGGTGCCAAACTGAGGAAAGACAATCCCAGAGTCATATCACTAGTGACCACAAGAGGGAGCCAAAAAGGTCTAATTCACAACAGGAATCTATGCCACTTTAAAATGCTGCAGTTGTAAAGACAAAAGGAGATCCACTATGGTAGTGTCATGCAGGTGTAGGGACTTTAGTTCTAGGGACCTAGTAAGAGCCCAGGGGTGCCCTGGTCTAACCCTGTCCCCCAGATTACTACTGAAGGTGGAGATGGTGGGTTCTCATGCCTTGCTTCACTCCTTTATCTACCCTAATCTGTCCCCTCTCCCACCCAAGGTAGTGGGATGCTGAAGTGTATAGGAGCACACTAACCAGACAAACAAGGAAAAACAGATAGGGATAAATGAAAATACCAATCATACAAAAGACATTCAAACAACAGATAGAGACATAGGGGTGTTAAAGGAAGGAGAAACCAAATAGGAGAGGATGAGTATGCGCACATAGACAAAACTCTAAGCAACAATCTCCAAACATCACCACCAAACACAAACAACACCTCCAACTCCAGAACCAGGCAGTAAGAACAAACACTGGCAGTCCCTAAGCGCCACAGGTAAGCATATATAGCAGAAGGGAGGGGGCAACACTGAAAAGGTGACACAATCCAAGCAGGAAAGCTCCAGGAGTTTCAACTGAACAGATTAAACCTTGCACTGCTATCAAGGAAAATACCTGCACTTTTTAATGCGATCCTGAAGTACAGTGCAGGCATTCATGAAACCAGACATTGCAGTCTTCTGGATCCTCTGTCCTGGTTTCAACATGACAGGTAGGTGGGCATATTTAACAAAGTGGCAATTAAGTGTATGTATCATTTATAAAAATATACAAAAGCCATATTAGTACTTATTCTCCAAAAGACCTTTAAACTTACTAATTTATATCATGCCAAATTTAGTCATACCTCTATCCTCATATACACATCTGAATTCCCCCTCCCTCTTGATTTCCCACTTGATAGACTGGGCCATAGAACGCCTGATTCTCCTAATAATTCAGCTTTATATCCATCTCAAAGGGAATAACCTTTTTATCATGTTCTCCAATTTTAGAGCACAATTATACTCCATCAAGTGGACATAAGCGGAGCTAACAGTATATATACGCACCTGCTGGTTATACTCTGCTCTAGAGAGATTTTCTAACAATAGTTGACCTTATGCAGTGTAAGGTTAATGTATTCAGCATGGAGAGATAGTTCGATTTGCTCGAAATCACAAGGACAGGAAACTGTGAAAGATTTCCACTTTTATGATTTACATATCTAGGTTCTTACTTTCATCACAGGTATTCAGGTAACTGCTGGAGGTCATGCATCACTAATCCCCTAATATTTACAGTAAAGCATGTCAGCTATTCTATACTACAATTCTGAAACAGAAGTCTGAAAGAAGTTATTCTTTTGCAATTAAAAGTGCAATATGACGTATATTTATATAGGGAAAAGACTGTGTACCATTATTAAATGTCCAATTGCCATTAGATTTGCATTGTATGTTTTACTCACTGTTTGATATATATCCATGACTGTTGTCACTCTATGTTATCTGGTGCAAGGTGTTATAGCATAGAGATGTAGCCAGCCCCAATGTCTTTGATCATCTAACCACCCCCTGGTGTGCTGGCCCCAGCTGCCAAATTATCGCTAATCTGTTCCCACAATCCATCTCTTCTAACCCTGCATTCTGGAATATAAATTTAGACATCTCCTTAGGGGTGAACGCAAACATTGCTGAAGAAAAGCATCCCAGCAGATAAGCATCGATCAAAAGGCATTTATTCCTCGGCAGTTAGTCAGGGCAGGAGTCAGGTAACCCACACTTTGCTCTCCCTTCTCTCCATGTGCTTTATTCCTATCCTGCTGTGTTCCCTTGCGATCCACATTCACCACACCATCCCCCCTCAATCACGACTCATACACATCAGCCTCTCTCTCCTTCCCTCTCCCATGTACAGCTCCCATGCACTTCTGATCTTCCTGAATATTCTCAGCCCATCTTGCCCAAACACATTGCACAAAAAAACTTCTTACAATTCCAATACCTACTTGCTCTTTATCCTCCTACTCCTTCTGATCTCAGGGGATATCTCCCCCCAACCCTGGTCCACCATCCCCCAACCTCAACCCCTATCCTACCTTGCATCAAAACCACACTAATCTTATTAATATTACTTGCACTCCTTCATATCCTTCTTTTAATTGTGCCCTTTGGAATCCACGGTTTGTATGTGTAAACTTCCTTTTCTGCACAATCACTTTCTGAACAACTCTTTAAATCTGTTGGCCCTCACTGAAACCTGGATTCAGGATTCTGACACTGTCTCCCCTGCTGCCATTTCCCATGGTGGCCTACAATTCTCCCATTCCCCGAGACCCACAAACAGACATGGTGGTGGAGTCGGCATACTCCTGTTACCACAATGCACCTTCCAGGTCATCCCCCCAAGTTCCATCACTCTCATTCCCTTCTTTTGAGGTCCACACCATCAGGCTCTTCCATCCCCTCTCCCTCAGAGTAGTGGTCATTAAGGTTGAGCGACTTTTATTTTTATAGGATCGGGTCGGGTTTCACGAAACCCGACTTTCTCAAAAGTCGGGTCGAGTGAAATCGTCCGATCCTATAAAAAAGTCGGGGTCGGCCGAAACACGAAACCCAATGCAGTGCAATGGGATACTATGGTTCCCAGGGTCTGAAGGAGAGGAAACTCTCCTTCAGGCCCTGGGATCCATATTAATGTGTAAAATAAAGAATCAAAATAAAAAATATTGATATACTCACCCTCGGACGCGCCCTGGTACTAACCGGCAGCCTTCCTTCCTAAGAATGAGCGCGTGAATGACCTGCGGTGACGTTGCGGCTTGTGATTGGTCGCGTGAGCGGTCACATGGGCGGTCACGCGACCAATCACAAGCCGCGACGTCATCTAAGGTCCTTCACGCGCTCATTCTTAGGAAGGAAGGCTGCCGGAAAGAAGCATGGCGCGTCCGAGGGTAAGCAGCCAGGGTCATCTACCTGGCTAATCGGTATTCAGATGAAGCCGCTCTTCGCCAGTCATTACAGTGACTGCCCATTTATTATAGAATCCAATTCAAAATACTTGTTCTCACCCACAAAGCTCTCCACAGACCGGCACCCCCTTACATCTCCTCCCTTATTTCTGTCTATCGGCCTAGCCGACCGCTGCACTCTGCAAATGACTTTCGACTAACCTCTGCATTAATCCGTACCTCCCACTCCCATCTCCAAGACTTCTCCCATGCTGGGCCAATCCTCTGGAATGCTCTACTCCAAGAAATTAGGACCATTCACAATTTGCATAATTTTAGGCGCGCCCTCAAAGCAAATTTGTTCAGAGCGGCCTATCACGTTCGCTAATAAAAGTAATTTTATGTGTAAGGGCGCGTTTGTAGCCCATTCACTATCTCCATCTATCCCCCACCCCCTGTAAATGGCTGGACTATCATTGTAAATACATCATTGTAAATAAGCTCCTGTACTTTGTATCTCCCTCACCTCATTGTAGATTGTAAGCTCTCATGAGCAGGGTCATCTTATTGTGCTTTAATTATTGTATTGTTAACTTTGTTACTTATGACTTGTGTTTTAAACTGTTAAACTGTAAAGTGCTGCGGAATATGTTGGCGCTATATAAATAAAGATTATTATTATTATTATTATTATTATTAGATCTGGTTAGTAGCTTTATTTGGCACAACCACATCAAAGTAAACTTATAGCTGAGTTTCTGTAGAAGACGGCAAATAAACCTTTGCACCGCACCTGAACTCTGCTGCAGTGCTTACTTCTCAATGGTGGTATGAGCAAGAGCGCAGCCATAAAAGAGAACAAACAAAATCTATTTCTCTGTCGCTCGGGGAAACCCAGCGGCCGAACATTTTTAATAAATGCTTCCTTTGCAGCAGTGTGTAAGTAAAAACAACAGCTATAAAGAATAATATATGGGAAGCAATCCACAGTGATCGTTACTTTATAGAGGTGATGAGAATGAAAATAAAAATGGTCACCGTGTCTTCTGTAAAGGTTCATGGTCAATTTTAGCATCATTCATCACTGAATTATTCAAGGATGTGTTCATGCTGTACTATGGGTAACAATTTTCATAGCCACAAATAATTTTCATGTGAAATACAAATTATTTAATATTTTACTGAAGGATTATCATCTTTAGAGAAACTGCTAGGAAATATGTGGAAGGTAATTCACAATACAGTCCACCCAAAGACAATACACTCATTCATGATTATTTTATTTATTAGCAATTCTAAAAAATGTTAACATTGTACGTAAATGTTGACAGCCTCTGTACTTGGCAAATATTCAACCTATTGGTGACAGACCCATAACATTTTTAAGAGAAGTACACATGACCAAACTGTAGCTTTAAAAATCTCCCTGATGGCCCTGTACCAATGGCCACCATCTCCCATGCTCATCACTAGCTGCTTGGGTGATACCAGTTATGTGGGCAAGTGACCATCCAGTGAACCTTTGGCATGGGAGCAAGATGGAATTTATAGGTAAATAAGAAAGGTTTATTTATTTTTTATTTTCATTCACTTTTTAAACTTTCCTTATGTGATTGGAACACCTCTAAACAGCAATCTTGCAAGACATCGTAAATTAACGCATTTTATTTAATTTGGGCAATTTTGTATAAATAAACAGCAGCAAACTTACAGGAGCTAATCCCATCAATTAAGTTACACTTTACACAAAAATGTTGCAACTATTGGCCAGTTACAGCCAGCTTTGACAAACATTTTGAACAAAGGGTAAAGTGGCGTAAAATAAAACTAAATGTTCTCCAGAGCAGAAATATTCTCTAGCGTATATTCCTTCTGCTGGGCAACTGCAAGTAAAAAATGAACCAAATTCATTAAGTGGCACACTACTTACTTAATTTGGTGAATCCTTGTAGAGTTCATAATTTTCATCAAGACTGGCATACAAAATGCCAGCCTTGATGAATATTGGCAAAATACTTTCCTGTAATGCTGAGATCTTCTTCTGTAAAATTTGTATTTATTAGCATTGGTGCCCTGCAGATCACCACCATAGCCAGAGTGTCTCCAGTGCATAAGAATGCGGAAGCAAACTAGAGCTGATGCAGAGAAGAGCCACCAAGCTTATAAAGGGAATGGATGGACTGCAGTACCATGATAGATTAATAAACTTGAGCTCATTGAGTTTGGAAAAATGAAAGCTTATGAGTGAGCTCATTACAATTGTACAAGTATGTGAAGAGACAGTACAGAGATGTTTCTAATAATCTTTTTGCCTCTAGGTCTGCAAACATGATGAATAGGCTTCCTCTATGTCTGGAGGAAAGAAGGTTTAACCATAATTACAGACGCTGATTCTTTACTGTAAGAGCAGTGAGACTATGGAACTCTCTGCCACACAACGTAATGGTTGATTCACTAAATAATTACAAGGAGGGCCTGGATGCCTTTCTTGAAAAATATAGTAATACAGGTAACTGGTACTAGATTCTGTGATGCCATGTTGTTCCAAGGAACTAGTCTAATTACTGTATGTGGAGCTTAAAAATGATTTTCCCTACAATATGGGGCAATTATCATCTGCCTCTTAAGGTACCTTCACACTAAACGATATCGCTCGCGATCGGTGACGTTGCAGCGTCCTGGCTAGCGATATCGTTGTGTTTGACAGGCAGCAGCGATCAGGATCCCGCTGTGACATCGTTGGTCGGAGAAGAAAGGCCAGAACTTTATTTTGTCGCTGGATCTCCCGCTGACATCGCTGAATCGGTGTGTGTGACACCGATCCAGCGATGTATTCACTGGTAACCAGGGTATACATCGGGTTACTAAGCGCAGGGCCGCGCTTAGTAACCCGATGTTTACCCTGGTTACCAGCATAAACGTAAAAAAAAACACATACTCACATTCCGGTGCCCGGCGTCCACATCCCTGCACTCCTCCTGCATCCTGTGTAAGTGCCAGCCGTAAAGCAGAGCGGTGACGTCACCGCTCTGCTCTGTGGGAGATGCCGGAGATGTTCGGCGCTGACACAGGATGCAGGAGGAGTGCAGGGAAGCGGACGCCGGGCACCGGAATGTGAGTATGTGGGGTTTTTTTACGTTTACGCTGGTAACTGGGGTAAACATCGGGTTACTAAGCGCGGCCCTGCGCTTAGTAACCCGATGTTTACCCTGGTTACCAGGGGTCTTCGGCATCGTTGGTCGCTGGAGAGCTGTCTGTGTGACAGCTCTCCAGCGACCACACAGCGACTAAACAGCGACGCTGCAGCGATCGGCATCGTTGTCTGTATCGCTGCAGCGTCGCTTAGTGTGAAGGTACCTTTAGGTTTTTTTATTTCCTCTGGATCAACACTTTAGGATAACAGATTGAATTTGATGGACCTGAGTCTTCTTTTAATCTTAAAACAATAAAACTGTGAAACATCTCTACTAGAAATATACTTTCTAGCCTTGCACTTGAGGCAATAGATTTTGTTAGTCTACATATATTATTGAATTACTGTAGCTGTTTTGCAGCCAAATATTGTCTTGTCCTAACAAGCAGTTCAATAACTAAAATCTGTTTACACTAGTCTTTCTGTCCACTTTGATCACTTCTCAGTGCCTTTGCTTAAAGGTAACTGTCGATGAATCAGCTATGCACCTCAGTTCCACCATCAGTGTGAACATGTCACATCCAAATGTTAATATTATTTCAATAAGATGAGCAACTGAATATGTTTCCATGACAGCCTTCTTGAGACCAGAGTCTTCCAGACCCTTTGGACATATGCTTGTTAGCAAATCCTGCCAAACTTAGCAGGATGTGTTGAGAAAAGTCTAATTTTTAATAAAAGCTTTAGATAACAGAGCTTAGGCCTCTTTCACACTTCCGTCTTTCAGCTCCCATCACAATGCGTCGTTTTGTGAAAAAAACGCATTATGCAAATTTGCCCGCAGGATGCGTTTTTTTCCCCATAGACTTGTATTAGCAACAGATCACGAAGTATGGCCACACGTTTCATCAGTCGTGCACTGGATCCATCAGAATTTGGCAAAACGCCGTCTGGAAAAAGGTCAATGTAACATTTTTTGTCTGCGCTGGAAAAACGTGCGACGACACATCCTGCAGCATGCATCGTTGGCTAGAATGGAAGCCAATGGATTCAGGATCGGAATCCAGCACTGGAATACATCTTTTTACACTGAGCATGCTTCAAATCAAATTTTGTAGCCAATTGGCCAGACAGCCCCAAATGTATATAAACCTGGCCTGGGGCTTCACCCCTAAATGTGCCAGCAAGACTTCTGCCAGCATCCAGCCAGAAGCCAGCCAGCATCCAGCCAGAAGCCAGCCAGCATCCAGCCAGAGGCCAGCCAGCATCCAGCCAGAGGCCAGTCTGAGGTCAGACAGAGGCCAGCCAGCATCCAGACAGAGGCCAGCCAGCGTCCAGCCAGCGTCCAGCCAGAGGCCTGCCAGCCAGTGTGAGTCTTGCCATTTTTGCGTGCGTCTGTGTGTGCATATGTCTGTGTGTGCGCGTCTGTGTGTGCGTGCGTGTGTGCGTGCGTGTGTGCATGCATGCATCTGTGTGTGTGCGTCTGTGTGTGCGCATCTGTGTGTGCATGCGTGCACCTGTGTGTTTGTGTGCGCCTGTGTGCTTTTGTGCATGTTCATGTGTGTGTGCGTCTGTGTGTGCGTGCGTGCATCTGTGTGTTTGTGTGCACCTTTGTGCTTTCGTGCGTGTGCATGCATGCGTGTGTGCATGCATCTGTGTGTGTTTGCGTGCATCTGTGTGCTTTCGTGCGTGTGCGTGCGTCTGTGTGCATGCACGTGCATTTTTTTTACTGTGATGTATTTACAAAGTAGTGTGGCGTGTGCAGCATGTGGTTTCAGTGTGTGTGTAATGGTGATGTGAGCGTGTCTGTCTTGCGGGTGTGTTATGTTGGGTTTTTTATTTTAATTTTTTTTTTTAAATTGTATTGTTGAAAACATTTACAGTTAATGTACTTGTATTTAAAATAAAGAGCATTGTAGCTCCTAATTGTGATGGTAAAAAAAGAAAAAGAAAAAAATTATTAAACATTTTTAATTCAAACTGTACATAGTATCATTTCACAAAGGTAAATTAAAGTGGGGTGTATGTACAAATGTACACACCTGCAATACAGAGTTGGTTGAGGGTTTATTTTTTAATATAAAAGGTTTAGGGAAATTTTAAGAGTTTTTTTATTTTCTTTTTGTAATTTTTAAAGGGATGTTTTCAAATCACATATGTGGTCAATACATTTTCAACTGGTGTTTAGGAATTTCAATTTTAAATGAGGATATTTTGTTCATTTTTTTGGGGGGGGGGAAATGGTTTTACAGCTTGTGCATATTATTGAGCCAGGATATCCAGCTCAGACTGGTGTGCCTTGGGTATATTTTTTGGGTAGTTTCTCAAAACGTTGTTTTTTGGCCTCCTTGGACATTGCTCAGAAATAACATTTGAGCAGGGTGGTTTTTAAATCTTTTACATTAGCTATTTTGGGGGGTTTGTGGGTCTAAGTATAAATTATCTTTATACTTTCAGATCCAGCAGGGACCACTGAGCCAGCAGGGACCACAGAGCCAGCAAGCCAGTTACCTGATCTAAGTATTAGGCTGGAGTCACACTAGCGAGTTTTACGGACGTAAGAGCGCAGAAAATACGTCCGTAAAACTCGCCAAACAAACGGCACAATTATTCTCAATGGGGCTGCTCCTATCAGCCGTATTTTACGCATCCGTAATATACGGTCTTGTACGGCCGTAAAAAATCGCAGCGTGCTGCGTTTGTCAGCGTTTTGCGCAAATAATACGCCAATGAAAGTCTATGGGGGCAAGAAAAATACGGATTCCACACGGACCAGCAGTGTGACTTGTGAGAAATACGCAGCGGTGTTAGTGAACAGCCGGTAATTCAATTGCCGGCTTTTCATTTCTCCTTCCCAAACCCGACATGATATGAGACATGGTTTACATACAGTAAACCATCTCATATCCCCCTTTTTTTTGCATATTCCACACTACTAATGTTAGTAGTGTGTATGTGCAAAAATTGGTTGCTGTTGCTGCTAAAATAAAGGGTTAAATGGCGGAAAAAATTGGCGTGGGCTCCCGCGCAATTTTCTCCGCCAGAATGGTAAAGCCAGTGACTGAGGGCAGATATTAATAGCCAGGAGAGGGTCCATGGTTATTGGCCCCCCCTGGCTACAAACATCTGCCCCCAGCCACCCCAGAAAAGGCACATCTGGAAGATGCGCCTATTCTGGCACTTGCCCACTCTCTTCTCACTCCCGTGTAGCGGTGGGATATGGGGTAATGAAGGGTTAATGCCACCTTGCTATTGTAAGGTGACATTAAGCCAGGTTAATAATGGAGAGGCGTCAATTATGACACCTATCCATTATTAATCCAATTGTATGAAAGGGTTAAAAAACACACACACACATTATTGAAAATTATTTTAATGAAATAAACACACAGGTTGTTTTAGTATTTTATTGCTCTCTCAATCCACCTGAAGACCCTCGCTTGGCAAAATAATAAACCCACAATAAACATACCATCCGAGGATCTGTCAGGTCCCACAATGTAAATCCTTCTGAAGGGGTTAAATCAATTTACAGGCAGGAGCTGCGCTAAAGCACTCGCTCTCAGGCTCGTGCCTGTAATTCCCGGGTGCTGAAAGGAAAGCTGGGTGATCTGTACTTACATTGAGTTGCGGTGAGGCACCCTCTGGTGGATGAACTCATATGAACTCGAGCGTGGGAACTTTTCCAAGGCTCCAGTTCATGAGCTCATCCACCAGAGGACGCCTCACCGCAACTCAATGTAAGTACAGAACACCCAGCTTTCCTTTCAGCACCAGGGGATTACAGGCACGAGCGAGTGCTTTAGCGCAGCTCCTGCCTGTAAATTGATTTAACCCCTTCAGAAGGATTTACTGTTGTGTATCCACTTTTTGGGCTCCCCTGGTGGTTGCTGGTGGTACTGGTGACTTGTTTGCACTTTGCTTCTTCTGTTCACCTGCTTCCATCAGTGTTTGGGAGTTTCCTATTTATCCTTGCTCTCCAGTCATTTCCTTGCCGGTCATCATTGTAACCAGAGCCTTCGGTTGCATGTTCCTGCTACTAGTCTGCTGATCAGCTAAGTGGACTTTGTCCTTTTGTTTTGTACCTTTTGTCCAGTTTGCAGTTTTTGTAATTCTCTGTAGCTGGAAGCTCTTGCGGGCTGAAATTGCCACTCCTGTGTCATGAGTTGACACAGGAGTCTTAAAGTAATTTCAGGATGGTTTTTGAAAGGGTTTTCAGTTGACCGTGAAGTCCTCTTTTGTATCCTTCTGCTATCTAGTAAGTGGACCTCTCTTTGCTAAATCTACTTTCATACTGTGTATGTCTTTTCCTCTTAATTCACCGTTATTACATGTGGGGGGCTGCTATCATCTTTTGGGGTATTTCCCTAGAGGTAAGCAAGGTCTGTTTCTTCGTCTACCAGGCGTAGTTAGTCCTCCGGCTGGCGCGTGGCATATAGGAAGCCGTAGGTATGCTCCCTGGCTACTGTTAGTTGTGTGGTAGATATAGCTCACAGTCAACTCGAGTTTCCATCACCCGAGAGCTCGTTCGTTACTTATTTGTTTTTTACGTTCCCTTGCCATTGGGAACCATGACAGTATGACCGGCCTACAAAGTGTTAATTGTTTGGGCTGAAGCAGGAGAAAAAGAAGTGTTGAAGGGAATTTTTTTTTTTTTTTTCCTTTTCCTCAGAGTTTTGCTGCCTAGCCCTTAATTGCTGTCTAGCTGCTTCTTACCTCCTCTTAACCCTTGAATGGCTCTGACCTTAGCTGTTTAATATGGATGTCCAGAGTTTGGCTGCAGGTTTATATAATCTTGCTACGAAGGTTCAAAATTTACAAGATTTTGTTATACATGCTCCTATTTCTGAACCTAAAATCCCTACACCAGAGGTGTTTTCCGGAGATAGATCTCGGTTTTTGAATTTCAAATATAATTGTAAATTATTCCTTTCTCTCAGACCTCACTCCTCAGGAGATCCTGTCCAGCAGGTTAAGATTGTAATCTCTTTGCTGCGAGGTGACCCTCAAAATTGGGCATTTTCATTGGCACCAGGGGATCCTGCGTTGCTCAATGTGGATGCGTTTTTCCTGGCTTTAGGGTTGCTTTATGAGGAACCTAATTTGGAGATTCAAGCTGAAAAAGCTTTGATAGCCCTATCTCAAGGGCAAGATGAAGCGGAGATATACTGCCAAAAATTTCGTAGGTGGTCTGTGCTTACTCAGTGGAATGAGTGCGCCTTAGCGGCAAATTTCAGAGAGGGCCTTTCTGATGCCATTAAAGATGTTATGGTCGGGTTCCCTGCGCCTACAGGTCTGAATGAGTCCATGACAATGGCAATTCAGATTGATCGGCGTTTGCGGGAGCGCAAACCCGTGCACCATTTGGCGGTATCTTCTGAAGAGACGCCAGAGAAAATGCAATGTGACAGAGTTATGTCCAGAAGCGAGCGGCAGAATTATAGGCGTAGAAATGGCTTATGCTTCTATTGTGGTGATTCTGCTCATGTTATATCGGCATGCTCTAAGCGTACTAGGAAGGTTGACAAGTCCATTTCAATTGGCACTTTACAGTCCAAATTTATTTTGTCTGTAACCTTGATTTGTTCATTATCAGTTATTACCGTGGATGCCTATGTGGACTCGGGCGCCGCTCTGAGTCTTATGGACTGGTCCTTTGCCAGGCGCTGTGGGTTTGATTTAGAGCCTCTGGAAGTCCCTATACCTCTGAAGGGTATTGATTCTACACCTTTGGCTTGTAATAAACCACAGTTCTGGACGCAAGTGACTATGCGTATGACTCCAGACCATCAGGAGGTGATTCGCTTCCTTGTGTTGTACAATTTACATGATGTTTTGGTGCTTGGATTACCATGGTTACAGTCTCATAACCCAGTCCTTGACTGGAAGGCTATGTCTGTGTTAAGCTGGGGATGTCGGGGGGCTCATGGGGACACTCCTATGGTGTCCATTTCGTCATCTATTCCATCTGAGATTCCGGCATTTTTGTCTGATTATCGTGATATTTTTGAAGAGCCTAAGATTGGTTCACTCCCTCCTCACAGGGATTGTGATTGCGCCATAGATCTGATTCCTGGCAGTAAATTTCCAAAGGGTCGTTTGTTTAACCTATCTGTACCTGAACATGCTGCTATGCGCGAGTATATTAAGGAGTCCCTGGAAAAGGGACATATTCGTCCTTCTTCATCACCTTTAGGAGCCGGTTTTTTCTTTGTCTCTAAAAAGGATGGCTCTCTGAGGCCTTGTATTGATTATCGTCTCCTGAATAAAATTACAGTCAAATATCAGTATCCGTTGCCTTTGCTGACTGATTTGTTTGCTCGCATAAGGGGGGCTAAGTGGTTCTCTAAGATTGATCTTCGTGGGGCGTATAATTTGGTGCGAATTAAGCAGGGGGATGAGTGGAAGACCGCATTTAATACGCCTGAGGGCCATTTTGAGTATTTGGTAATGCCTTTCGGCCTTTCTAATGCACCTTCTGTCTTTCAGTCCTTGATGCATGATATTTTCCGGGAATGTTTGGATAAATTTATGATTGTGTACTTGGATGATATTTTGATTTTTTCTGATGACTGGGAGTCTCATGTTCAGCAGGTCAGGAGGGTTTTTCAGGTTTTGCGGGAGAATTCTTTGTGTGTAAAGGGTTCAAAGTGTGTTTTTGGGGTTCAAAAAATTTCATTTTGGGGGTATATTTTTTCCCCTTCTTTTATTGAGATGGACCCTGTCAAGGTTCGGGCTATTTACGACTGGACGCAGCCTACTTCTCTGAAGAGTCTCCAGAAATTCTTGGGCTTTGCTAATTTTTATCGTCGATTTATAGCTGGTTTTTCTGGCGTTGCTAAACCTCTGACGGATTTGACTAAAAAGGGTGCTGATGTTGCCAATTGGTCCCCTGCTGCCGTGGAGGCCTTTCGGGAGCTTAAGCGCCACTTTTTGTCTGCCCCTGTGTTGCGCCAGCCTGATGTTTCTCTTCCCTTTCAGGTTGAGGTCGATGCTTCCGAGATCGGAGCGGGGGCGGTTTTGTCGCAGAAAAGTTCCGACTGCTCAGTGATGAGACCTTGTGCGTTCGTTTCGCGAAAATTTTCGGCCGCCGAGCGAAACTATGATGTTGGTAATCGGGAGCTTTTGGCCATGAAGTGGGCATTTGAGGAGTGGCGTCATTGGCTTGAGGGTGCCAGACATCAGGTGGTAGTTTTGACTGATCACAAGAATTTAATTTATTTGGAGTCTGCCAGGCGCCTGAATCCTAGACAGGCACGTTGGTCGTTGTTCTTTTCCCGGTTTAATTTTGTGGTCTCGTACTTACCGGGTTCTAGGAATGTGAAAGCAGATGCTCTTTCTAGGAGTTTTGAGCCTGACTCTCCTGGGAATTCTGAACCTGCTGGTGTCCTTAAGGATGGAGTGGTTTTGTGTGCTGTCTCTCCAGATTTGCGACGTGCTGTGCAAGAATTTCAGGCGGATAGACCTGATCGTTGTCCATCTGGTAGACTGTTTGTTCCTGACGAGTGGACCACTAGAGTTATCTCGGAAGTTCATTCTTCTACTCTGGCAGGTCATCCGGGAATTTTTGGCACCAGAGATTTGGTGGCTAGATCCTTCTGGTGGCCTTCCCTGTCTCGAGATGTGCGTGTTTTTGTGCAGTCTTGCGATGTGTGTGCTCGGGCCAAGCCTTGTTGTTCTAGGGCTAGTGGGTTGTTGTTGCCCTTGCCTATTCCGAAGAGGCCTTGGACGCACATCTCTATGGACTTTATCTCGGATCTCCCTGTTTCTCAGAAGATGTCTGTCATCTGGGTGGTGTGTGACCGTTTTTCTAAAATGGTTCATTTGGTGCCATTGCCTAAGTTGCCTTCCTCATCTGAGTTGGTCCCTCTGTTTTTTCAAAATGTGGTTCGCTTGCATGGTATTCCGGAAAACATCGTTTCTGACAGGGGTACCCAGTTCGTGTCTAGATTTTGGCGGGCAGTCTGTGCCAGGTTGGGCATTGATTTGTCCTTTTCGTCTGCATTCCATCCTCAGACCAATGGCCAGACGGAGCGAACTAATCAAACTTTGGAGACTTATTTGAGGTGTTTTGTGTCTGCGGATCAGGATGATTGGGTTGCCTTTCTGCCGTTGGCGGAGTTTGCTCTTAATAATCGGGCTAGTTCTGCCACTTTGGTTTCTCCTTTCTTTTGCAATTCAGGGTTTCATCCGCGTTTTTCATCTGGTCAGGTTGAGTTTTCGGATTGTCCTGGAGTGGATGCGGTGGTGGATCGGTTGCATTGGATTTGGGGACAAGTGGTGGATAATTTGGAATTGTCCCAGGAGAGGACTCAGCAGTTTGCTAACCGTCGTCGTCGTGTTGGTCCCCACCTTCGCGTTGGGGACTTGGTGTGGTTGTCTTCCCGTTTTGTCCCTATGAGGGTTTCTTCTCCCAAATTTAAGCCTCGGTTTATCGGTCCTTATAGGATTTTGGAGATTCTTAACCCTGTTTCCTTTCGTTTGGACCTCCCGGCATCTTTTGCGATCCATAATGTGTTCCATCGGTCGTTGTTGCGGAGATATGAGGTACCGGTGGTTCCTTCTACTGAACCTCCTGCTCCTGTGCTGGTGGAGGGTGAATTGGAGTACATCGTGGAGAAGATCTTGGACTCCCGTATTTCCAGACGGAGGCTTCAATATCTGGTTAAATGGAAAGGCTATGGTCAGGAAGATAATTCTTGGGTAACTGCCTCTGATGTTCATGCCTCGGATTTGGTTCGTGCCTTTCATAGGGCTCATCCAGATCGCCCTGGCGGTTCTTGTGAGGGTTCGGTGCCCCCTCCTTAAGGGGAGGGTACTGTTGTGTATCCGCTTTTTGGGCTCCCCTGGTGGTTGCTGGTGGTACTGGTGACTTGTTTGCACTTTGCTTCTTCTGTTCACCTGCTTCCATCAGTGTTTGGGAGTTTCCTATTTAGCCTTGCTCTCCAGTCATTTCCTTGCCGGTCATCATTGTAACCAGAGCCTTCGGTTGCATGTTCCTGCTACTAGTCTGCTGATCAGCTAAGTGGACTTTGTCCTTTTGTTTTGTACCTTTTGTCCAGTTTGCAGTTTTTGTAATTCTCTGTAGCTGGAAGCTCTTGCGGGCTGAAATTGCCACTCCTGTGTCATGAGTTGACACAGGAGTCTTAAAGTAATTTCAGGATGGTTTTTGAAAGGGTTTTCAGTTGACCGTGAAGTCCTCTTTTGTATCCTTCTGCTATCTAGTAAGTGGACCTCTCTTTGCTAAATCTACTTTCATACTGTGTATGTCTTTTCCTCTTAATTCACCGTTATTACATGTGGGGGGCTGCTATCATCTTTTGGGGTATTTCCCTAGAGGTAAGCCAGGTCTGTTTCTTCCTCTACCAGGCGTAGTTAGTCCTCCGGCTGGCGCGTGGCATATAGGAAGCCGTAGGTATGCTCCCTGGCTACTGTTAGTTGTGTGGTAGATTTAGCTCACGGTCAACTCGAGTTTCCATCACCCGAGAGCTCGTTCGTTACTTATTTGTTTTTTACGTTCCCTTGCCATTGGGAACCATGACAATTTACATCGTTGGACCTGACAGATCCTCGGATGGTATGTATATTGTGGGTTTATTATTTTGACAAGCGAGGGTCTTCATGTGGATTGAGAGAGCAATAAAATACTAAAACAACCTGTGTGTTTATTTCATTAAAATAATTTTTAATAATGTGTGTGTGTGTTTTTTAACCCTTTCATACAATTGGATTAATAATGGATAGGTGTCATAATTGACGCCTCTCCATTATTAACCTGGCTTAATGTCACCTTACAATAGCAAGGTGGCATTAACCCTTCATTACCCCATATCCCACCGCTACACGGGAGTGGGAAGAGAGTGGCCAAGTGCCAGAATAGGCGCATCTTCCAGATGTGCCTTTTCTGGGGTGGCTAGAGGCAGATGTTTGTAGCCAGGGGGGGGCAATAACCATGGACCCTCTCTAGGCTATTAATATCTGCCCTCAGTCACTGGCTTTACCATTCTGGCGGAGAAAATTGCGCGGGAGCCCACGCCAATTTTTTCCGCCATTTAACCCTTTATTTTAGCAGCTACAGCAACCAAATTTTGCACATACACACTACTAACATTAGTAGTGTGGAATATGCAAAAAAAGGGGGATATGAGATGGTTTACTGTATGTAAACCATGTCTCATATCCTGTCGGGTTTGGGAAGGAGAAATGAGAAGCCGGCAATTGAATTACCGGCTTTTCACATATATCGCGCTGAATTAAATATAAATACAGAAAATATATATATATATATATATATATATATATATATATATATGTGTATCTCAATGACATATATATATATATATATATAAATATATATATATATATATATATATATATATATACTGTATATATGTTTTAACGGACATTTGAGCACATAAATCCATTAGATGTCGGTTTTGCAAGCCTGCGAGAAAATATCGCAGTACGGATGCCATACGGATTACATACTGAGGATGCCATGCGCAAAATACGCTGACACCCCCTTCCTACGGAGGACATACGGATCACTATTTTGGGAACATTTCTCCGTATTACGGCCGTATTACGGCCGTAAAAAATGGACCGTATTGTCTTACGCTGAGTGTGACTCCAGCCTTAAAGACCACAAAGCTTGGAATTTAATTTGTATAGTAGCTTACAAGTGTCTTTATATTTACAGATCCAGAAGGGACCACCAAGCCAGCATGGACAACCGAGCCAGCAAGCCAGTTTCCTGATGTAAGTATTAACCCATTTTTGACCTCGGACGGGATAGTACGTCCGAGGTCAGATCCCCCACTTTGATGCAGGGCTCAGGCGGGGAGCCTGCATCAAAGCCGGGACATGTTTTGAACAGCTGACATATCCACGCAATAGCTGGGGGAGAAACGCGATTCACCCACCGCTATTAACTGTTAAATGCCGCTGTCAAACGCTGACAGCGGCATTTAACCGGCGCTTCCGGCCATCCGGATGGAAATGAGCGCATTGCTGACTCCCGTCACATGATCGGGGGTCAGTGATGCATCAGAATGGTAACCATAGAGGTCCTTGAGACCTCTATGGTTACAAGGGTGACCGGATCTTATATGGGTTTGAAAAAATGTGGGAATCTTGTCCGTCTGGACCCCACAAAACGATTCCCCTTTCCGGATATTGAGATAGCCAAAATTTGAGCTCGATCAAACGACGTTAACCCGTGCCGCTCGTCGCTCAAAGTTTGAAAAAATCCGAATTTTTGCCCAAAAAGCTGACATATGAAGCCATAACTCCAGAATGGTAAATAATAAAAACACGCTTAATATCTCAAAAGAAAGCTAATGTTGTTCTTCAAAATTTATATTTTATACATAATTGTTATTTTAAGTCAAACTGAGTTAAAACATCTTTTAACCCCAAGAACGTGACCTGGTACCACTAGGAGCATACTTCGTATATTTTGTTATTAAGTGATACATTTTTTTTTTTTTTGGTATATTTTTGAGTTTAAAGTAGAAATATAATAAAAAAACAAGTAATACTGATAAGTCTAATGACTTTTTTTATTTTAAAATATAAAAATGAGGTATTTAATACATACAAAACAGAGCTTAGGCCTCTTTCACACTTCCGTCTTTCAGCTCCCGTCACAATGCGTCGTTTTGTGAAAAAAACGCATTATGCAAATTTGCCCGCAGGATGCGTTTTTTTCCCCATAGACTTGTATTAGCAACAGATCACGAAGTATGGCCACACGTTTCATCAGTCGTGCACTGGATCCATCAGAATTTGGCAAAACGCCGTCTGGAAAAAGGTCAATGTAACATTTTTTGTCTGCGCTGGAAAAACGTGCGACGACACATCCTGCAGCATGCATCGTTGGCTAGAATGGAAGCCAATGGATTCAGGATCGGAATCCAGCACTGGAATACATCTTTTTACACTGAGCATGCTTCAAATCAAATTTTGTAGCCAATTGGCCAGACAGCCCCAAATGTATATAAACCTGGCCTGGGGCTTCACCCCTAAATGTGCCAGCAAGACTTCTGCCAGCATCCAGCCAGAAGCCAGCCAGCATCCAGCCAGAAGCCAGCCAGCATCCAGCCAGAGGCCAGCCAGCATCCAGCCAGAGGCCAGTCTGAGGTCAGACAGAGGCCAGCCAGCATCCAGACAGAGGCCAGCCAGCGTCCAGCCAGCGTCCAGCCAGAGGCCTGCCAGCCAGTGTGAGTCTTGCCATTTTTGCGTGCGTCTGTGTGTGCATATGTCTGTGTGTGCGCGTCTGTGTGTGCGTGCGTGTGTGCGTGCGTGTGTGCATGCATGCATCTGTGTGTGTGCGTCTGTGTGTGCGCATCTGTGTGTGCATGCGTGCACCTGTGTGTTTGTGTGCGCCTGTGTGCTTTTGTGCATGTTCATGTGTGTGTGCGTCTGTGTGTGCGTGCGTGCATCTGTGTGTTTGTGTGCACCTTTGTGCTTTCGTGCGTGTGCATGCATGCGTGTGTGCATGCATCTGTGTGTGTTTGCGTGCATCTGTGTGCTTTCGTGCGTGTGCGTGCGTCTGTGTGCATGCACGTGCATTTTTTTTACTGTGATGTATTTACAAAGTAGTGTGGCGTGTGCAGCATGTGGTTTCAGTGTGTGTGTAATGGTGATGTGAGCGTGTCTGTCTTGCGGGTGTGTTATGTTGGGTTTTTTATTTTAATTTTTTTTTTTAAATTGTATTGTTGAAAACATTTACAGTTAATGTACTTGTATTTAAAATAAAGAGCATTGTAGCTCCTAATTGTGATGGTAAAAAAAGAAAAAGAAAAAAATTATTAAACATTTTTAATTCAAACTGTACATAGTATCATTTCACAAAGGTAAATTAAAGTGGGGTGTATGTACAAATGTACACACATGCAATACAGAGTTGGTTGAGGGTTTATTTTTTAATATAAAAGGTTTAGGGAAATTTTAAGAGTTTTTTTATTTTCTTTTTGTAATTTTTAAAGGGATGTTTTCAAATCACATATGTGGTCAATACATTTTCAACTGGTGTTTAGGAATTTCAATTTTAAATGAGGATATTTTGTTCATTTTTTTTTTGGGGGGGGGAAATGGTTTTACAGCTTGTGCATATTATTGAGCCAGGATATCCAGCTCAGACTGGTGTGCCTTGGGTATATTTTTTGGGTAGTTTCTCAAAACGTTGTTTTTTGGCCTCCTTGGACATTGCTCAGAAATAACATTTGAGCAGGGTGGTTTTTAAATCTTTTACATTAGCTATTTTGGGGGGTTTGTGGGTCTAAGTATAAATTATCTTTATACTTTCAGATCCAGCAGGGACCACTGAGCCAGCAGGGACCACAGAGCCAGCAAGCCAGTTACCTGATCTAAGTATTAGGCTGGAGTCACACTAGCGAGTTTTACGGACGTAAGAGCGCAGAAAATACGTCCGTAAAACTCGCCAAACAAATGGCACAATTATTCTCAATGGGGCTGCTCCTATCAGCCGTATTTTACGCATCCGTAATATACGGTCTTGTACGGCCGTAAAAAATCGCAGCGTGCTGCGTTTGTCAGCGTTTTGCGCAAATAATACACCAATGAAAGTCTATGGGGGCGAGAAAAATACGGATTCCACACGGACCAGCAGTGTGACTTGTGAGAAATACGCAGCGGTGTTAGTGAACAGCCGGTAATTCAATTGCCGGCTTTTCATTTCTCCTTCCCAAACCCGACATGATATGAGACATGGTTTACATACAGTAAACCATCTCATATCCCCCTTTTTTTTGCATATTCCACACTACTAATGTTAGTAGTGTGTATGTGCAAAAATTGGTTGCTGTTGCTGCTAAAATAAAGGGTTAAATGGCGGAAAAAATTGGCGTGGGCTCCCGCGCAATTTTCTCCGCCAGAATGGTAAAGCCAGTGACTGAGGGCAGATATTAATAGCCAGGAGAGGGTCCATGGTTATTGGCCCCCCCTGGCTACAAACATCTGCCCCCAGCCACCCCAGAAAAGGCACATCTGGAAGATGCGCCTATTCTGGCACTTGGCCACTCTCTTCCCACTCCCGTGTAGCGGTGGGATATGGGGTAATGAAGGGTTAATGCCACCTTGCTATTGTAAGGTGACATTAAGCCAGGTTAATAATGGAGAGGCGTCAATTATGACACCTATCCATTATTAATCCAATTGTATGAAAGGGTTAAAAAACACACACACACATTATTGAAAATTATTTTAATGAAATAAACACACAGGTTGTTTTAGTATTTTATTGCTCTCTCAATCCACCTGAAGACCCTCGCTTGGCAAAATAATAAACCCACAATAAACATACCATCCGAGGATCTGTCAGGTCCCACAATGTAAATCCTTCTGAAGGGGTTAAATCAATTTACAGGCAGGAGCTGCGCTAAAGCACTCGCTCTCAGGCTCGTGCCTGTAATTCCCGGGTGCTGAAAGGAAAGCTGGGTGATCTGTACTTACATTGAGTTGCGGTGAGGCACCCTCTGGTGGATGAACTCATATGAACTCGAGCGTGGGAACTTTTCCAAGGCTCCAGTTCATGAGCTCATCCACCAGAGGACGCCTCACCGCAACTCAATGTAAGTACAGATCACCCAGCTTTCCTTTCAGCACCAGGGGATTACAGGCACGAGCGAGTGCTTTAGCGCAGCTCCTGCCTGTAAATTGATTTAACCCCTTCAGAAGGATTTACTGTTGTGTATCCGCTTTTTGGGCTCCCCTGGTGGTTGCTGGTGGTACTGGTGACTTGTTTGCACTTTGCTTCTTCTGTTCACCTGCTTCCATCAGTGTTTGGGAGTTTCCTATTTAGCCTTGCTCTCCAGTCATTTCCTTGCCGGTCATCATTGTAACCAGAGCCTTCGGTTGCATGTTCCTGCTACTAGTCTGCTGATCAGCTAAGTGGACTTTGTCCTTTTGTTTTGTACCTTTTGTCCAGTTTGCAGTTTTTGTAATTCTCTGTAGCTGGAAGCTCTTGCGGGCTGAAATTGCCACTCCTGTGTCATGAGTTGACACAGGAGTCTTAAAGTAATTTCAGGATGGTTTTTGAAAGGGTTTTCAGTTGACCGTGAAGTCCTCTTTTGTATCCTTCTGCTATCTAGTAATTAGTCATCTCGGAAGTTCATTCTTCTACTCTGGCAGGTCATCCGGGAATTTTTGGCACCAGAGATTTGGTGGCTAGATCCTTCTGGTGGCCTTCCCTGTCTCGAGATGTGCGTGTTTTTGTGCAGTCTTGCGATGTGTGTGCTCGGGCCAAGCCTTGTTGTTCTAGGGCTAGTGGGTTGTTGTTGCCCTTGCCTATTCCGAAGAGGCCTTGGACGCACATCTCTATGGACTTTATCTCGGATCTCCCTGTTTCTCAGAAGATGTCTGTCATCTGGGTGGTGTGTGACCGTTTTTCTAAAATGGTTCATTTGGTGCCATTGCCTAAGTTGCCTTCCTCATCTGAGTTGGTCCCTCTGTTTTTTCAAAATGTGGTTCGCTTGCATGGTATTCCGGAAAACATCGTTTCTGACAGGGGTACCCAGTTCGTGTCTAGATTTTGGCGGGCAGTCTGTGCCAGGTTGGGCATTTATTTGTCCTTTTCGTCTGCATTCCATCCTCAGACCAATGGCCAGACGGAGCGAACTAATCAAACTTTGGAGACTTATTTGAGGTGTTTTGTGTCTGCGGATCAGGATGATTGGGTTGCCTTTCTGCCGTTGGCGGAGTTTGCTCTTAATAATCGGGCTAGTTCTGCCACTTTGGTTTCTCCTTTCTTTTGCAATTCAGGGTTTCATCCGCGTTTTTCATCTGGTCAGGTTGAGTTTTCGGATTGTCCTGGAGTGGATGCGGTGGTGGATCGGTTGCATCGGATTTGGGGACAAGTGGTGGATAATTTGGAATTGTCCCAGGAGAGGACTCAGCAGTTTGCTAACCGTCGTCGTCGTGTTGGTCCCCACCTTCGCGTTGGGGACTTGGTGTGGTTGTCTTCCCGTTTTGTCCCTATGAGGGTTTCTTCTCCCAAATTTAAGCCTCGGTTTATCGGTCCTTATAGGATTTTGGAGATTCTTAACCCTGTTTCCTTTCGTTTGGACCTCCCGGCATCTTTCGCGATCCATAATGTGTTCCATCGGTCATTGTTGCGAAGATATGAGGTACCGGTGGTTCCTTCTACTGAACCTCCTGCTCCTGTGCTGGTGGAGGGTGAATTGGAGTACGTCGTGGAGAAGATCTTGGACTCCCGTATTTCCAGACGGAGACTTCAATATCTGGTTAAATGGAAAGGCTATGGTCAGGAAGATAATTCTTGGGTAACTGCCTCTGATGTTCATGCCTCGGATTTGGTTCGTGCCTTTCATAGGGCTCATCCAGATCGCCCTGGCGGTTCTTGTGAGGGTTCGGTGCTGTTGTGTATCCGCTTTTTGGGCTCCCCTGGTGGTTGCTGGTGGTACTGGTGACTTGTTTGCACTTTGCTTCTTCTGTTCACCTGCTTCCATCAGTGTTTGGGAGTTTCCTATTTAGCCTTGCTCTCCAGTCATTTCCTTGCCGGTCATCATTGTAACCAGAGCCTTCGGTTGCATGTTCCTGCTACTAGTCTGCTGATCAGCTAAGTGGACTTTGTCCTTTTGTTTTGTACCTTTTGTCCAGTTTGCAGTTTTTGTAATTCTCTGTAGCTGGAAGCTCTTGCGGGCTGAAATTGCCACTCCTGTGTCATGAGTTGACACAGGAGTCTTAAAGTAATTTCAGGATGGTTTTTGAAAGGGTTTTCAGTTGACCGTGAAGTCCTCTTTTGTATCCTTCTGCTATCTAGTAAGTGGACCTCTCTTTGCTAAATCTACTTTCATACTGTGTATGTCTTTTCCTCTTAATTCACCGTTATTACATGTGGGGGGCTGCTATCATCTTTTGGGGTATTTCCCTAGAGGTAAGCCAGGTCTGTTTCTTCCTCTACCAGGCGTAGTTAGTCCTCCGGCTGGCGCGTGGCATATAGGAAGCCGTAGGTATGCTCCCTGGCTACTGTTAGTTGTGTGGTAGATTTAGCTCACGGTCAACTCGAGTTTCCATCACCCGAGAGCTCGTTCGTTACTTATTTGTTTTTTACGTTCCCTTGCCATTGGGAACCATGACAATTTACATCGTTGGACCTGACAGATCCTCGGATGGTATGTATATTGTGGGTTTATTATTTTGACAAGCGAGGGTCTTCATGTGGATTGAGAGAGCAATAAAATACTAAAACAACCTGTGTGTTTATTTCATTAAAATAATTTTTAATAATGTGTGTGTGTGTTTTTTAACCCTTTCATACAATTGGATTAATAATGGATAGGTGTCATAATTGACGCCTCTCCATTATTAACCTGGCTTAATGTCACCTTACAATAGCAAGGTGGCATTAACCCTTCATTACCCCATATCCCACCGCTACACGGGAGTGGGAAGAGAGTGGCCAAGTGCCAGAATAGGCGCATCTTCCAGATGTGCCTTTTCTGGGGTGGCTAGAGGCAGATGTTTGTAGCCAGGGGGGGCCAATAACCATGGACCCTCTCTAGGCTATTAATATCTGCCCTCAGTCACTGGCTTTACCATTCTGGCGGAGAAAATTGCGCGGGAGCCCACGCCAATTTTTTCCGCCATTTAACCCTTTATTTTAGCAGCTACAGCAACCAAATTTTGCACATACACACTACTAACATTAGTAGTGTGGAATATGCAAAAAAAGGGGGATATGAGATGGTTTACTGTATGTAAACCATGTCTCATATACTGTCGGGTTTGAGAAGGAGAAATGAGAAGCCGGCAATTGAATTACCGGCTTTTCACATATATCGCGCTGAATTAAATATAAATACAGAAAATATATATATATATATATATATATATATATATATATATATATATATATATGTGTGTCTCAATGACATATATATATATATATATAAATATATATATATATATATATATATATATATATATATATACTGTATATATGTTTTAACGGACATTTGAGCACATAAATCCATTAGATGTCGGTTTTGCAAGCCTGCGAGAAAATATCGCAGTACGGATGCCATACGGATTACATACTGAGGATGCCATGCGCAAAATACGCTGACACCCCCTTCCTACGGAGGACATACGGATCACTATTTTGGGAACATTTCTCCATATTACGGCCGTAAAAAATGGACCGTATTGTCTTACGCTGAGTGTGACTCCAGCCTTAAAGACCACAAAGCTTGGAATTTAATTTGTATAGTAGCTTACAAGTGTCTTTATATTTACAGATCCAGAAGGGACCACCAAGCCAGCATGGACAACCGAGCCAGCAAGCCAGTTTCCTGATGTAAGTATTAACCCATTTTTGACCTCGGACGGGATAGTACGTCCGAGGTCAGATCCCCCACTTTGATGCAGGGCTCAGGCGGGGAGCCTGCATCAAAGCCGGGACATGTTTTGAACAGCTGACATATCCACGCAATAGCTGGGGGAGAAACGCGATTCACCCACCGCTATTAACTGTTAAATGCCGCTGTCAAACGCTGACAGCGGCATTTAACCGGCGCTTCCGGCCATCCGGATGGAAATGAGCGCATTGCTGACTCCCGTCACATGATCGGGGGTCAGTGATGCATCAGAATGGTAACCATAGAGGTCCTTGAGACCTCTATGGTTACTAGGGTGACCGGATCTTATATGGGTTTGAAAAAATGTGGGAGTCTTGTCCGTCTGGACCCCACAAAACGATTCCCCTTTCCGGATATTGAGATAGCCAAAATTTGAGCTCGATCAAACGACGTTAACCCGTGCCGCTCGTCGCTCAAAGTTTGAAAAAATCCGAATTTTTGCCCAAAAAGCTGACATATGAAGCCATAACTCCAGAATGGTAAATAATAAAAACACGCTTAATATCTCAAAAGAAAGCTAATGTTGTTCTTCAAAATTTATATTTTATACATAATTGTTATTTTAAGTCAAACTGAGTTAAAACATCTTTTAGCCCCAAGAACGTGACCTGGTACCACTAGGAGCATACTTCGTATATTTTGTTATTAAGTGATACATTTTTTTTTTTTTTGGTATATTTTTGAGTTTAAAGTAGAAATATAATAAAAAAACAAGTAATACTGATAAGTCTAATGACTTTTTTTATTTTAAAATATAAAAATGAGGTATTTAATACATACAAAACAGACACAGAAAAGATACAGACGTAGTACCTACATGAGTTGATAATTTTACATAGTTATCTAATCTATTCTAGAGGTTTTGTTAAAGTAGTTTTTGAAACGCCAGAATATAATGCTCGGCATTTGCTTACAACTTGCAGGACATATTGCTTTTGTTCTTCATTTTTTGTCAGAAGGTCGTTAAAGTCGGTTATTAATTTAACACCACGCTCAGCCATATCATTAACTACTTTTAATGTTTTGACAATTTTCAATCCTTCTTGGAAGTCATTATTTTGAGGCCAGGTGTTTGGATTTTGTCTTAGGAAATCCGTTTTTATATTAAATCGGTCAAAGAATGTAAATGTTTCTTTGGTAAGTAAATTTAACAATCCTCCATCAACGACCTCTTTTACTTTTTCTTTCTTAACTTTTGGATTTACAACCCTAGCGTGCTCTGATGGTTCATCTGTGCTACTGAGCAATTTATTAGCCATTAACAACTTTTCATCGTCTGTAATGTTGGGATCAAAAAACGATAATCCCACCAACTCTGCATTCAAATACCACAAATGGTTCGAAAATTTGGTCAGGGCTATTTCTGCAATGTCGTTGTCACATTCTTTATAGTCTAACAGATTATGCAAAATACCTAAATCTTGCTTTGGCGCAAGATGAGCTTTTGGAGCATTGAACCAAGCTTTACAATAAATTTTAACTAGGAAAACAGAAATGGCACGCACAGAACTTTCTTCTTCTTTAGACATCTTAAATTGACGACAAAAAATGAACATTTTTAAGCAGTAAATAGCCTTTGCCATCCACCTAGCGTGATGAATGGCTCCTGGAGTTCTAAAACCCACAACATTGCCGTCTAGTGATCCAACAAATACGAGAACCAACTGCAACAGCTCCTTGTAGTCATCTCTGGGGTGGCTCTCAGTTAATTTGGTCTCGAATTCAGCAGTAACATTTGCAATTACTTCTGTAGTTAGCTGCTTTTGTATTAGCTTGTCACTGATACCTGTGTCGTATTTTCCTTTGTCTATCTTGGGCCACGCAGTGAGGAATCTTTTGAAAATGTCTGCATGAGGTCCAGTGGTTGATCCCATTTTTGTGTCGAATACGCCTCTTAACACAATTTCCAAGATATGGTGACGGCAAGCTAGGTGTAGCAATTCTCTTCCTAACATTTGCTCCAATAGGACGCATGCTCCTTTGAGTCTTCCCGTGTTCGATGCTGTAGTGTCGAAGCACATCGCCTTGACGGTGTTGGGAAGACCCCATTCCTGTAGGCATTCATATACGGCTACGGCTTGCTCCTCTCCAGAGCTGCTTGCTGTTACAGGAACTCCCAGCAGCTGTTCCTTTTCGCCATATGAAATAGCAATAGCTATTCGCTCACATTGCTCATTTTTTAAAACACCCGGTAAAAGTTTACCGTCCCAATGGACAACCACGGGCTCTTTTTCAGGAATGTTTACTTTATCTAACATGTTTTTAGTATATTGTTCTCTGAACGTTTGCCTTCTAGAATGTAATAAAGTTTTCGAGACTTTGTACTCAAGAGGGTCAAGGTTTAGTGCTTCTAGAGTAGCTATTAAAATTCTCGTGGCATTTCTGTCGGATAACTTACATCGATCTAACACAATGGATAATTTCATGTTTAAAATCTCTTTAACGCCCCTTGCAAATGAAAGTTTCATCCTCTTGCTCTCAGATGGTCCTGGATCTTCTGCAGCTTCTTCAGGGATGTTGTCCATTTCCTCCAAGCTCTCAAGTTCCTGGTAGATGTTGTCCTCTTCAGTATCTTCTTCTTCTTTTCCTTCTTCGAGCTTGTCTTCATCATCCGTCTCTAAGAAGTAACAAAAGAAAGAGAAAAAAAAGACTATAAAAACTTGTCGTTTTAGCAGAATAGTAATAATACATAGGTACTAAATTACCTACTTCTAATTATCAATAGGTATTATTTTAAGAATATAAACTCAATCATAAAGATGCCAAATGATGCTTTCATGTACAATTTTCTTTCAATTATATTGAAACTATTTACTTATTTATTTATCTACTTTTTAGAATAATAATAATAAAATAAACTCACCAATATCAAAAGTTTCTTCTTGGATTTGTCGGTTCATTTTTGCAAGTTCCTTTTGCGCCTTGATTTCTTCAGCTTGACACAACTTGATGTCCACTCCAGCCATGGAACCTGGGCGGCCCTTCTGCCTCTGTTTCACGAGAAACGCCTTATCTTCTTCCGATTTCAACAGAGCCAAGGCATCTTGTTGAGCAATATCAAAGAGATCATCCAACCTTTCAACAAACTGTTTAAATTTGTTCTTGGCCGTTTCCGATGTTTTCTTCCGGTCTTTTTGAAGACTTCTCCACGCGGCGTGAACTTTTTCCAGCTTAGTAATTGCATCTTGCTCATGTTTAGTCGGGATTCGAGCTTTCCCCCCAAAAATTAACACTTCTCGTATGGTCAGTTTTGCTGATTCTCTTAAAGTCAATTTCACAGTACGTAAATTATAAAATAAAGCACATAAGACTTGACGATTTGAGGGTAGTTTACAACCGGTGATCTGGTGAATGGGATAGCCCACAAGAAATAATTTATCCTTGTTCCGGCTTTGTACACCTGATGTGAATGCCATTTCAGAGTCCAATAGGTAAATAACAGTTAACTAGAAAAACGAAAACAAATATATTAACTTAAATTTCAATAAAACATTTTCAAATATCTTTTAAAATAATACTATAATAGCTATAAAAACAATAACACACACTTGGAAAATTTTAAGCAGCATGTGCTTGTTTTTATGAGGAGCGCAGTCAGATTAGATTAGATAACTATGTAAAATTATCAACTCATGTAGGTACTACGTCTGTATCTTTTCTGTGTCTGTTTTGTATGTATTAAATACCTCATTTTTATATTTTAAAATAAAAAAAGTCATTAGACTTATCAGTATTACTTGTTTTTTTATTATATTTCTACTTTAAACTCAAAAATATACCAAAAAAAAAAAAATGTATCACTTAATAACAAAATATACGAAGTATGCTCCTAGTGGTACCAGGTCACGTTCTTGGGGCTAAAAGATGTTTTAACTCAGTTTGACTTAAAATAACAATTATGTATAAAATATAAATTTTGAAGAACAACATTAGCTTTCTTTTGAGATATTAAGCGTGTTTTTATTATTTACCATTCTGGAGTTATGGCTTCATATGTCAGCTTTTTGGGCAAAAATTCGGATTTTTGCAAACTTTTTGCGACGAGCGGCACGGGTTAACGTCGTTTGATCGAGCTCAAATTTTGGCTATCTCAATATCCGGAAAGGGGAATCGTTTTGTGGGGTCCAGACGGACAAGATTCCAACATCGATTTTTTGTGGTCACCCTAATGGTTACTGATGCCAGTTTGCTGTGAGTGCCACCCTGTGGTCGGCGCTCATAGCACACCTGCAATTCAGCTACATAGCAGCGATCTGATGATCGCTGCTATGTAGCAGAGCCGATCGAGTTGTGCCAGCTTCTAGCCTCCCATGGAGGTTATTGAAGCATGGCAAAAGTTAAAAAAAAGTTTAAAAAAATGTGAAAAAAATAAAAAAATGTAAAAGTTTAAATCACCCCCCTTTCGCCCCATTCAAAATAAATCAATAAAAAAAAATCAAACCTACACATATTTGGTAACGCCACGTTCAGAATTGCCCGATCTATCAATAAAAAAAGGATTAACCTGATCACTAAACAGCATAGCGAGAAAAAAATTTGAAACGCCAGAATTACTTTTTTTGGTCACTGCGACATTGCATTAAAATGCAATAACGGGCGATCAAAAGAACATATCTGCACCAAAATGGTATCATTAAAATGCTAGCTCGGCACACAAAAAATAAGCTCTCAACCGACCCCAGATCATGAAAAATGGAGACGCTACGGTTATCGGAAAATGTCGCAAATTATTTATTTTTTTTTAGCAAAGTTTTGAATTTTTTTTCACCACTTAGATAAAAGAGAACCTAGACATGTTTGGTGTCTATGAACTCGAAATGACCTGGAGAATCATAATGGCAGGTCAGTTTTAGCATTTAGTAAATCTATTAAAAAACCCAAACAAAAAAACAAGTGTGGGATTGCACTTTTTTTGCAATTTCACCGCACTTGGAATTTTTTTCTCGTTTTCTAGTACACGACATGCTAAAACCAATGATGTCGCTTAAAAGTACAACTTGTTTCGCAACTAATGAGCCCTCACATGGCCATATTGACAGAAAAATGTAAAAGTTATGGCTCTGGGAAGGAGGGGAGTGAAAAACGAACATGGAAAAATGGAAAATCCCAAGGTCATGAAGGGGTTAAAGTCCACAGAGCTTGGAATTTAATTTGTATATTAGCTTACAAGTGTCTTTATACTTACAGATCCAGCAGGGACCACCGAGCTAGCAGGGACCACCAAGCCAGCAGGGACCACCGAGCCAGCAAGCCAGTTTCTTGATGTAAGTATTAGGCCGGCGTCACACTCGGCGTAAGACAATACGGTCCGTATTTTACGGCCGTAATACGGCCGAAATACGGTGAAATGTTCCCAAAATAGTGATCCGTAGTCAGGGTGTGTCAGCGTATTTTGCGCATGGCATCCTCCGTATGTAATCCGTATGGCATTCGTACTGCGAGATTTTCGCGCAGGCTTGCAAAACCGACATCTAATGGATTTATGTACTCAAATGTTCATTAAAACATATATACAGTGTATATATATATATGTCATTGAGACACATATATATATATTCTGTATTTAGATTTCATTCAGCGCGATATCTGTGAACAGCCGGTAATTCAATTGCCGGCTTTTCATTTCTCCTTCACAAACCCGACAGGATATGAGACATGGTTTACATACAGTAAACCATCTCATATCCCCTTTTTTTTTGCATATTCCACACTACTAATGTTAGTAGTGTGTATGTGCAAAATTTCAGCGCTGTAGCTGCTAAAATAAAGGGTTAAATCGCGGAAAAAATTGGCGTGGGCTCCCGCGCAATTTTCTCCGCCAGAATGGTAAAGCCAGTGACTGAGGGCAGATATTAATAGCCAGGAGAGGGTCCATGGTTATTGGCCCCCCCGTGGCTAAAAACATCTGCCCCCAGCCACCCCAGAAAAGGCACATCTGGAAGATGCGCCTATTCTGGCACTTGGCCACTCTCTTCCCACTCCCTGTAGCGGTGGGATATGGGGTAATGAAGGGTTAATGCCACCTTGCTATTGGAAGGTGACATTAAGCCAGATTAATAATGGAGAGGCGTCAATTATGTCACCTATCCATTATTAATCCAATTGTAGGAAAGGGTTAAAAAACACACACACACACATGATTAAAAAGGATTTTAATGAAATAAACACAGCGGTTGTTGTAATAATTTATTGTTCTCGCAATCCATTTGCAGGCCCTCACTTGGCAAAATAATTAATGCACAATATACATACCTTCTGATGTCAGATCACGTCCCACGAAGTAATCCATCTGAAGAGGTTAACTAATATTACAGGCAGAGCTGCGATAAACCACTCGCTCGTGCCTGTAATCCCCGGGTGCTGAAAGGAAAGCAGGATCTGTACTTACATTGAGTTGCGGTGATGCGCCCCTGCTGGATGTTCTCATGAACTGCAGCCTGGGAACTTTTTCCCACGCTCCAGGTCATATGAGGACATCCACCAGGGGGCGCATCACCGCGACTGAAGGAAATGTAGGTCAATGACCTACATTTCATTCATTCGCCGGGGATTACAGGCACGGAGCACCGCTGCATTTGCAGGGCTCCTGCCTGTAATATTAGTTAACCCCTTCAGATGGATTACCTCGTGGGACGAGACGGTTCACCAGAAGGTATGTATCTTGTGCGTTTATTATTTTTCCAAGCGAGGGTCTGCAAATGGATTGCGAGAACAATAAATTATTACAACAACCGCTGTGTTTATTTCATTAAAATCCTTTTTAATCATGTGTGTGTGTGTTTTTTAACCCTTTCCTACAATTGGATTAATAATGGATAGGTGACATAATTGACGCCTCTCCATTATTAATCTGGCTTAATGTCACCTTACAATAGCAAGGTGGCATTAACCCTTCATTACCCCATATCCCACTGCTACAGGGAGTGGGAAGAGAGTGGCCAAGTGCCAGAATAGGCGCATCTTCCAGATGTGCCTTTTCTGGGGTGGCTGGGGGCAGATGTTTTTAGCCACGGGGGGGCCAATAACCATGGACCCTCTCCTGGCTATTAATATCTGCCCTCAGTCACTGGCTTTACCACTCTGGCGGAGAAAATTGCGCGGGAGCCCACGCCAATTTTTTCCGCCATTTAACCCTTTATTTCAGCAGCTACAGCGCCCAAATTTTGCATACACACACTACTAACATTAGTAGTGTGGAATATGCAAAAAAATGGGGATATGAGATTGTTTACTGTATGTAAACCATGTCTCATATCCTGTCGGGTTTGTGAAGGAGAAGGAAAAAGCCGGCAATTGAATTACCGACTTTTCACTAACACCGCTGCGTATTTCTCGCAAGTCACACTGCAGGTCCGTGTGGAATCCCTATTTTTCTCGCCCCCATAGACTTTCATTGGCGTATTATTTGCGCAATACGCTGACAAACGCAGCATGCTGCGATTTTGTACGGCCGTAGAAAGCCGTATAATACTGAACCGTAATATACGGCTAATAGGAGCAGCCCCATTGAGAATAATTGTGCCGTATGTAATGCGAGTTTTACGGACGTAGTTTCTGCGCTCTTACGTCCGTAAAACTCGCCAGTGTGACGCCGGCCTTAAAGACCACAAAGCTTGGAATTTCATTTGTATAGTAGCTTACAAGTGTCTTTATACTTGCAGATACACCAGGGACCACCGAGCCAAACAAAATGTCTTCTTCTGGGAGCCCTCCTTCACAGCGTCTGTGTAGTGAGGTAATTTAAAAATTCTTTTTTTTTTTGGTTCGTGTTCAAATTTTGGCTAAACACTATATGCATTAATTATGTTTTCACAGGAAGCTGAAGCAGCCGAGGGCCTCTCAGAAGGAGACGGAGTGGGTGGAGAAATGCCAGGAGCGGGCGCACAGAGTGTAAGTTGTGCCGAAACAGTTGCTTCACACATCACAGTGCACCCAACACATACAAAACAGATCATCATACATCACAGTACACATACAACATATGCCTACATCCAACATAATTTATTTTCCTTTTTTTAGTCTGCTGCACATTCTGGCCAATGCCATGAAGGTCCTCCCAGCAGCTCCCAGAATCGGCGTCGTAATCGCCGCAGCAGTCAGCCAGCAGTAAGTCTTTTTTTTTTTTTCTCTTGGTAGTTTTGCGTTTCAGTGTACTAATTTTTTTTTCACTTTCACAGTATTCACAGAGTGCTCCCGACTCAGATGTTGAGGACGGCAAAATAGATGTGGACCGCCTCATCGAGGAGGTCCGTGAGCGGGAGCCGCTGTGGAACATGGCTGACCGCAGCCATGCAGATCAGTTTGTGACCCGTCGGCTCTGGGAGCAAATATCCGTGAACGTTGTGGACAACTGGGAGGACCATGAACCAAGGCAGCAGACTCGATTACGTAAGTAGTCACATTTCAGTAATTTCGGTAGCAGGACGGAATGTGTTGTACTTGACCAATTTTTTTAGTTCATTCTTCTCTTTACAGGTGAAAGGGTTATGAAACGGTGGCAGTCACTCAGGGATTGCTTCAAGAGGGAGTTCAACAAGGAGATGCAGGCCCCGAGTGGCTCAAGAGGACGCAGGACACAATATAAATACAGCCGTGCCCTGTCATTCCTCCGGTCCACGATGTTGAGCAGAAGGTAAATATTCAACAGCCAATTTAATAATTCGCCATGTTTACCTGTCTAACCTTTTTTTTGTTTCAGGCAGGGCTTTTTCCTATCAATATATTAATTGCTTTTTTTTCTATTATTTCACAGCACCTTCTGTAGCAATCGGGAGCCTGCTTCTACCTTGGACCCCTCTGGAGCGATCCCACAGGAGTCTGCCACCATGGGCCACATCGGTAGACCCCACCCCTCTGACCCCTCGTGTGGCCCTTCCCTCACTTCTGGTACCTCGGCCCCATCCACATCAACATCCGTCAGCACTGGAGCATCATCGCAGACTTCGTTACATGAAGCTGCTGGTGACGAATTAGCATTCCCTTTACCCCACCCCTCTGATCCTGTCACCTCTAGAACACCATTAGGTTCGGGGCGGCAATGACAGAGGGGTCAGGAAAGGAGTTATGCTCCTGAGTTCTTGCATCTGAAAGCAGGCTTCCAGAGCTCTATCAAACTTTTGGGAGAGCAAGTGACTGCTGGGTTCAGCATGGTGAACAAAAGCATCAGTGAACTCAGCAGTCGCTTGGATAGGCTGCATTCAGATGCAAGGGAATAACCTTTTTTTCCAATCAATGCTCAAGAGCATGGAAAAGCTAACTCTTGACCAACAGATGCATGTAATGCAAGGCTGCCGTGCTGCTCTAGCACAGGCCATCGCCCAAGCCCCTCCAACTCCCATACCTCCCCACACAGCCACTGTCTCTCCTACCAACCCTTTCCAAAATACTTGCTGTTTTCCAACCCAGGCCCAATTCCCAACCCAGGCCCCAATCCCAACCCAGGCCCAAATCCCAACCCAGGCCCAAGTCCCAACCCAGGCCCAAGTTCAAATGTCCTCCCCACTGTTTCCTTCCCTGTTAAATTTTCCTTCCCTGTATAGTTTTCCACCTACCCCAACACCACCCCCTGTCCAACCTGACCTCCCTGCTCAGCCTCATGTTTTTCCCCCCTTCCACTACAAATCAACCCCAACCCAGTAGGCTTTCCCCCACTATCGACGTGGTCCAACCTTCCAGCCCCTCAGTTAGTATCTCCACCCCACAGTTTACAGATTTGTAAAGATTAACCTGTTAAAAATTGTTAAAGTTGTTTAATAAAAATTGTGAAAAAATGTGTTTCATAAAAAGTGATAAAAAAAATGTGTTTAATCTAAATTGATTACAAAAAGTGGTTAATAAAAAGTGTAATAAAATACCAAACTTTAGCGAAATAAGTAAAACTTGGTGTCAAGAAAATCAGAAGAGTGACTTTGTACAGAAACATTATTGCCATAGACATCAAAGAAACAGCTCAAGCAATGTCATCTTGCCATGGAACTCTGCCTTCAGGTGACATGAAATAATCAGCGAAGTGGTCCCTCATTCTGGAAACCGCAACTGCGGTACGAACAGAGATGCTTTGATAGTCCCACAAAGTTGTCTCAGAGTCCTCTTCATCCATAGAAACTGGCTCCTGGGAAATCACGTAATTATGCAGAACCACACAGGCCTTGACCATCTCATCCACAGTCTCTGTCTGTAGTTTGATGGCAGTTAGCAGCACTCGCTATTTTGCTGTTAAAATGCCAAACGCACACTCCACCACTCGTCTGGCTCTAGTTAAACGATAATTAAAAACTCGTTCTGGTTAGTCCACTGCTGGAATAAGGTTTCGGTAGGTGTGGTGACATCTGGAATGCCTCATCACCAACACAGACGAATGGCATAAGTGGGCCAGATGTTCCCGGGAGTGGTCTTGGCAGTGGGAAATGATAGGTGTCTCCATATAGACAACGGCCCATAGCAGATGATTTAAAGACCTGTGAATCATATGCTCCAATATCCACCGCAGTAAACTTACAATGGGCATCCGCTATGGCCATAAGCACTATAGAAAAGTACTTTTTGTAATTATAGTACTCCGAGCCAGATCCTGCAGGTTTTGAAATCCGTATGTGCTTGCCATCGACGGCACCCAAGCAATTAGGGAAATGGCAAAGTTGTTCAAAATTGTCTGCACTCTCCCTCCAGATGTCCATTGTGGGATAAGGAATGAAGTCCTCATGCAAACTATCCCATAATGCGCGGCATGTCACTTTCACAATTCCAGAAACTGTGGAGATTCCCAGACGAAACTGGTAATGGAGGGACGTAAGTCATTCTCCAGTCGCAAGGAATCTGTGGGAAAAAAAAAAATATTATTACAAACTGCAAGCAACAAGGCAATTTTCACACATAGAAGAATATTATCTTTAATTTTTAAAGATTTTTTTTTTTTTAAATTGTTGTTAAACGGCACTGCGGATGTTTTTTTCTGTTTTATTGCACATTTAAACCAGTGTTTTTACAGCTGTGCATTCCTATTATGGAGAAGGTGTTAAACACTGTGGAATGGGCACAAATAATTGACATGCTGCAGAAAATGCAACGCAGTGTTTCAGCACAGTATTTTCTGCAGCATGTTCACTGCAGATGTGGTTTTCCATAGGTATACAGGGTACTATTAACACAAGGAAAAATGATGCGAATATTCAGCGTCAAATTCGCTGTGTACCTGCTGCAAAAAATACGCAACATGTACACATGGCATGAACTATGAACAATGATAAAACAAAATACATAAAAAAGGCTTACCGCAGTGTCACCATCATATGCTCCACCAGTGAGATGGAAAACCTACAATATGTGTCCTTCCTTCGGATTAAATCCACCAAAAAGTCAAAGTGTTCCGGTCTCATGTGCGCATAGTTAAAGAATTTTTCCGGGTTCTCTCTCAACTCCATGTAGAGTGTAGAATACACACCCCGAGTCATTCGCCGTGTGTTGATGGGATGTATCCATAGGCGGCATCGGCGACGTCGCTGTCCAAGGATGCGCTCTCTCGCTGCCTCCTTTTCCCGAACTATGATTGCCAGCCTATTAACCTCAAAAGTAAAATCAGAACATATGGTTGCAATCTTTATTAGCACTCCTTCCATCTCTGCCACTTGCTCTAAACCCTGTCAAAGATGGGGTGTTAAAACACTCAATATATAGGTTTCCCTTTTTTTCCAGTAGCCAATCACATTTGGGAGACTCTCATTTGTAGCCATGGAAAACGGATCTGTCAAAAAAACGGATGAAATGGATGGTAAAAACGGACAAAATGGATGCAACGGATCCAGTTTTTCGACGGAACCGTCTAGCAGATCCGTCGAATTACTGTATGCGTTGCATCCGTTTTTCACTATTTTTCACAAATCTGTCGATACGTCGCGACGATGCATTATGACGGACGCCTGCCGACGAAAGTGTGAAAGAAGCCTTAGTTGAATGTTGCTTATATGTCTAAGGCTACTTTCACACTTCCGCAAAGCGTCGCGCCGACGTACCGACGGACGCTGTGAAATAACTGCAAGACGTGGGGAGCGGATGCAGTTTTACAACGCATCTGCTGCCCATTCTGCAGTCCGGGGAGGAAGGGGCGGAGTTTCGGCCACGCATGCGCGGTCGAAAATGGCGGACGCGATGCACAAAAAATGTTACATGGAACTTTTTTGTGCCGACGGTCCGCCATAACACGATGCATCCGTCGCACGACGGATGCGACGTGTGGCAATCCATCGCAATGCGTCGCTAATGCAAGTCTATGGAGAAAAAACGCATCCTGCAGGCAACTTTGCAGGATGCGTTTTTTCTCCAAAACGACACTTTGCGACGTACGCCATAAGATGGAAGTGTGAACGTAGCCTAAGGCTACGATCACACTTGCGTACTGGGGCTTTGCAGACGGCTGCGTACTTCCTCCCTGAAGCTCCACCCACTTCCGCACTTCTTCCGTTTAGGTCCACCTACTTCTGCATTCATCCTGCATACTTATCTTTAACATTGGGAAGCAGGAAATGCGGATGTATGTGTCATTTTGATGCGTCCGCCGACCGCACTGGTATGCAACAAGTGTGGTGTATTAGTGTAGGGTAAATTCCCAATGAAGTTTAATTGTACCATTGCTATGGTATTCATGTCAACATGGATATTTAAAAACCAATTAAACAATTTATTAAGGAGGTATGATAAAAGAGTATGTAGGGTGAGGATATTACATAGTCTTTTATTTTTAGATTTCATTAATTAATTCCAGACAGACACTTAAAAGATTTATGTAGTGTGTCATCTTGGCATATTTTTGGCTGGGAAATAGCTGCATAAGTCTGTCCATATGTTCAACATGGCTATTTAAAAAATTGAACACAGTGTAAAGTAATCCCTGCTAGTTCAATATAGTCTGTTGGTCACAAAGTAAAAATATAAAAAATTATAACCAAGGAGCATTTTTAGGGGTTCCAAATGAGTTGGAATTTTTTTTGCAGTGGTCCAGTGCAAAGGTGTATCTAGGTTTTCTGGCACCCAGGCAAGAATTCAATTTGGTGCCTTACCCTCCCCAAAGCACCAATGCTATTGGCACACTTAGTCACGTGCCGACTAGCTGCTCTTCCTATTTCTCTTAATGTTCAGTGAAAAACTGAGAGAAACAGGAAGAGAAGCTAGTTATCATGTCACCGTAAGATTGAAAATTGGGTATGAGTGAACTGGCAATGTGGTAAGTGCTGGAACCATTAAGCAGAGATTAATCCTGACAGTGAGTATATCACACTGTTAGGATTGGCTACAGGGCTTCATTTTATAATTAAAGGGCTTGATCAGGTTTAAGATGAAGGTCTGCAGTCTTCTGAATTCTCACAGCGCATTGTGATGCGGTGACCCCTGTTACAGGTAGGGGGCGCTATATGGTCTCCTCAGAAAATGCACTGAGGCGCATTGAGGCCATGGGAATGCATTGCAGTTGGAGGCATATCTATGATGATGAAAAAATGTCCAGCATGATTGTAAATGGTATGTGTTGCAGAGGGAGTGTGCGCTGTAAGCCTGAAGTAATGTTGTTCTGGGACCTGTAGTCTGACAAGTATTTGTATCTTTAAAGGGAGGCTTACAGGGTTAGTTGGAGAGCTGGGTGCATCTGACTAACCACACACACACCTCCCACCTGTGGGAGTGGTTACAAATATATAATGTGACCATGGTGTGGTCACATGGGAGAGAGTGTATGGACCTGATTGGTCCATGTGTAAGGTCCTGGAAGGCCTACGTGTTGGAGGTTCTAACTTCCTGAAGAGCACATGCTGATGCTTTGGACCTGGTGGCCTGTGTGCTGGACGGTTCCAAGTGGGGACGGACGTCCTGAAAAGCACATAGAGAGGCTGTGTTTGCAGAGTCAGTGATGGCACTGCATTTGGGGGAGCTATCGCCCGTCTGAGGATCTGGACTGTCAGGAGTGCATTGGTCACAGGGATGGTGATCCCAGTTCAGCAGCCTTCCCAGGAGAGAGGACTGACAGGAGGTCAGCGTGGGGAGTAGGAGCTCCAGGAAGGTGACCCAGAGTTGGGGGACTGTGTGTACTGACGAGGGTCAGTTAATGAACTGAGCAGTCACCCATGGTAACTGTACGGAGTGAGGTCCAGCATGTTTAGTGACCGCAACTTAATGTCATGTTCCGATACAGTGTGTAATGGACTGTTCGTGGTAGGGTTTATGTAAAATAAACCGCATAGACTGTTTAAAGTGGAAAGTGTTCCTATGCTCATATGCCAAGTGAGTATTCACCAACCCATTAGTGATCCCTGCATCACAGCATGCACTTCAGACTTTTAGGATTCTCCCTTGCACAAGTATGTGATTTGTATACTTCTGGCCACATTCCGTCTAGACTTCTCCAGCCTCGCTCAATTCATTTTCATTGGATAAAGCCATGCATGTCTAGTCTGCACATGTGCGCATATATGCAAATAGCCGGCATGAGAGAAACCTGACACCGTCAGGTTTCTCTCGTGCTGGCTATTTTCATATATGCACACTGTGATAATGCAGTATGCACACTGTGATAATTCAGAAGCCTGCAGTCACATAGAATGACCGCAGACTCATCACAAACATGGACAATCCCTTTACTGCTCCTAAAATAAAAATGTGAGAAGTAGTCAGTATTAGGGTTGAGCGAAACGGATCGTTCATTTTCATAAGTCGCCGACTTTTGGCAAAGTCGGCGTCTCATGAAACCGAGCCGATCCCTGTGTGGGGTCTGCCATGCGGTACGCGACTTTCGCGCCAAAGTCGCGTTTCAATGACGCTAAAAGCACAATTTCTCAGCCAATGAAGGTGGACGCAGAGTGTGGGCAGCGTGATGACATAGATCTCAGTCCCCACCATCTTAGAGAAGGGCATTGCAGTGATTGGCTTGCTTTCTGCAGCGTCACAGGGGCTATAAAGGGGCGTTCCCGCCGACCGCCATCTTACTGCTGCTGATCTGAGCGTAGGGAGAGGTTGCTGCAGCTTCTTCGGAAGCAGGGATAGTGATAGGCAGGGTACATAAAGCTACAAACCGCTTGTGCTGTAGCGATTTCCACTGTCCAACACCACCTTTTGATTGCAGGGACAGTGGAAGCTACATTTTTTTTTCCTCAGCGCTGTAGCTCATTGGGCTGCACTAGAAGGCTCCCTGACCCTGATAGCTGCATTGCTGTGCCTGTGTGTACGCCGCTGTGCAAACCAACTGCTTTTTTCAAAGCACAAATCCTGTTTTTCCTTCCTTTCTGCACAGCTATCTTGTGTGTTTGTCCACACTTTTGTGTGCAGCAGTCCTTTTTATAGCTGCCTGCCATACTTTTCTGATATAACTGCAGGGAGATAAATATTGGCAAGTCTGCCTCCGTGCCATTGCTGTGTGTGGCATCTGTCTCTCATTGTGTGGCACCGAAAACACTGTGTAATACTTGGCCATTTTTTTTGTTTTTTTGGGTACATTCTACCTTTTCCAAAAAAAAAATTAGTGGGAGATAAATATTGGCAAGTCTTCCTCCGTGCCATTGCTGTGTGTGGCATCTGTCTCTCATTGTGTGGCACCGAAAACACTGTGTAATACTTGGCCATTTTTTTGGGGGGGGGTACATTCTCCCTTTTCCAAAAAAAAAATTAGTGGGAGATAAATATTGGCAAGTCTGCCTCCGTGCCATTGCTGTGTGTGGTATCTGTCTCTCATTGTGTGCCACCGAAAACACTGTGTAATACTTGGCCATTTTTTTTTTTTTTTGCTAAATTCTCCCTTTTCCCCCAAAAAAATTAGTGGGAGATAAATATTGGCAAGTCTGCCTCTGTGCCATTGCTGTGTGTGGCATCTGTCCCTCATTGTGTGGCACCGAAAACACTGTGTAATACTTGGCCATTTTTTTTTTTTTTTTTGGGTACATTCTCCCTTTTCCAAAAAAAAAATTAGTGGGAGATAAATATTGGCAAGTCTGCCTCCGTGCCATTTCTGTGTGTGGCATCTGTCTCTCATTGTGTGGCACCGAAAACACTGTGTAATTCTTGGCCATTTTTTTTTTTTGGGGTACATTCTCCCTTTTCAAAAAAAAAATTAGTGGGAGATAAATATTGGCAAGTCTGCCTCCGTGCCATTGCTGTGTGTGGCATCTGTCTCTCATTGTGTGGCACCGAAAACACTGTGTAATACTTGGCCATTTTTTTTGTTTTTTTGGGTACATTCTACCTTTTCCAAAAAAAAAATTAGTGGGAGATAAATATTGGCAAGTCTTCCTCCGTGCCATTGCTGTGTGTGGCATCTGTCTCTCATTGTGTGGCACCGAAAACACTGTGTAATACTTGGCCATTTTTTTGGGGGGGGGTACATTCTCCCTTTTCCAAAAAAAAAATTAGTGGGAGATAAATATTGGCAAGTCTGCCTCCGTGCCATTGCTGTGTGTGGTATCTGTCTCTCATTGTGTGCCACCGAAAACACTGTGTAATACTTGGCCATTTTTTTTTTTTTTTGCTAAATTCTCCCTTTTCCCCAAAAAAAATTAGTGGGAGATAAATATTGGCAAGTCTGCCTCTGTGCCATTGCTGTGTGTGGCATCTGTCCCTCATTGTGTGGCACCGAAAACACTGTGTAATACTTGGCCATTTTTTTTTTTTTTTTGGGGTACATTCTCCCTTTTCCAAAAAAAAAATTAGTGGGAGATAAATATTGGCAAGTCTGCCTCCGTGCCATTTCTGTGTGTGGCATCTGTCTCTCATTGTGTGGCACCGAAAACACTGTGTAATTCTTGGCCATTTTTTTTTTTTGGGGTACATTCTCCCTTTTCCAAAAAAAAAATTAGTGGGAGATAAATATTGGCAAGTCTGCCTCCGTGCCATTGCTGTGTGTGGTATCTGTCTCTCATTGTGTGCCACCGAAAACACTGTGTAATACTTGGCCATTTTTTTTTTTTGCTAAATTCTCCCTTTTCCAAAAAAAAAATTAGTGGGAGATAAATATTGGCAAGTCTGCCTCTGTGCCATTGCTGTGTGTGGCATCTGTCTCTCATTGTGTGGCACCGAAAACACTAAGTAATACTTGGCCATTTTTTTTTTTTGGGGTACATTCTCCCTTTTCCAAAAAAAAAATTAGTGGGAGATAAATATTGGCAAGTCTGACTCCGTGCCATTGCTGTGTGTGGCATCTGTCTCTCATTGTGTGCCACCGAAAACCACTGTGTAATACTGGGCCTTTTTTTTTTTAGGGTAAATTCTCCCAGAAAAAAATAAATAAATAGTGGGAGATTAAGATTGGCATTTCTGCTTGAGTGCTGTGTTGTGAATTAGACTTTTTTGGCTCCCTCTTGTGGTCACTAGTGATATGACTCTGGGATTGTCTTTCCTCAGTTTGGCACCCACCTGGGTCGTTAGTCCAGGGGTGTTGCTATATAAACTTCCTGGATTCTCAGTCCTGTGCCTGGCATCGTTGTAATCAGTTCCTTTCTGTTTGCTCCTGTCTGCTGGTCCTGGATCTTGCAAAATTAAGCTAAGTCCTGCTTCCTTGTTTTTTGGTTATTTGCATAGCTCTTATTTTTTGTCCAGCTTGTACTAAATGTGATTCCTGATTTTGCTGGAAGCTCTAGGGGGCTGGTGTTCTCCCCCCGGGCCATTAGATGGTTCGGGGGTTCTTGAATATCCAGCGTGGAAATTTTGATAGGGTTTTTGCTGACCGTATAAGTCATCTTACTATATTCTGCTATTAGTCAGTGGGCCTCTCTTTGCTAAATATCTAGTTCATTCTTACGTTTGTCTTTTCTCCTTACCTCACCGTTATTATTTGTTGGGGTCTTTTCTCTGGAGGCAAGAAAGGTCTATCTTTTCCCTTCTAGGGTTAGTTAGTTCTCCGGCTGGCGCGAGACGTCTAGAACCAACGTAGGCACGTTCCCCGGCTGCTGCTATTTGTGGTGCTAGGATTAGATATATGGTCAGCCTAGTTACCACTGCCCTAAGAGCTGGTTTTTTTGTGTTTGCAGACTTGGTATGTACTTTTGAGACCCTCTGCCATTGGGATCATAACATTATGCCAGGCCAAGGTTGAATGTTTAATGCATTGCAGAAGTGGAATTACAAGAAAGGAAAGTCTGAGTTTTTTTTTTTTTTTTTCCTCTCTTTTTTCCTCCCCTTTACCTCTGAGTGGCTTGTGCTTGCTGCAGTCATGAATGTCCAGACTTTGATTACAAGTGCGGATCAGCTTGCTGCTCGTGTGCAGGGCATACAAGATTTTGTTACCAGTAGTCCAATGTCTGAACCTAAAATACCTATTCCTGAACTGTTCTCTGGAGACCGATTTAAGTTTAGGAATTTCAGGAATAATTGTAAATTGTTTCTATCTCTGAGACCCCGTTCATCTGGAGACTCAGCTCAGCAAGTAAAAATTGTTATCTCTTTCTTACGGGGCGACCCTCAGGATTGGGCCTTCTCGCTAGCGCCAGGAGATCCGGCATTGGCAAATATTGATGCGTTTTTTCTGGCGCTCAGATTGCTTTACGAGGAACCCAATCTTGAAATTCAGGCAGAAAAAGCCTTGCTGGCTATTTCTCAGGGTCAGGATGAAGCTGAAGTGTATTGCCAAAAATTTCGGAAATGGTCCGTGCTTACTCAGTGGAATGAGTGTGCTCTGGCCGCAAATTTCAGAAATGGCCTTTCTGAAGCCATTAAGAATGTGATGGTGGGTTTCTCCATTCCTACAGGTCTGAATGATTCCATGGCGCTGGCTATTCAAATTGACCGGTGTTTGCGGGAGCGCAAAGCCGCGAATCCTCTGGTGGTGTTGTCTGAACAAACACCTGATTTAATGCAATGTGGTAGAATTCAGACTAGAAATGAACGGAAAAATCATAGACGTCAGAATGGGTTGTGTTTTTACTGTGGTGATTCTACACATGTTATATCAGCATGCTCTAAACGCTTAACTAGGGTTGTTAGTCCTGTCGTCATTGGTAATTTACAACCTAAATTTATTTTTTCTGTGACTTTAATTTGCTCATTGTCCTCCTACCCTGTTATGGCGTTTGTGGATTCAGGTGCTGCCCTGAGTCTTATGGATCTGTCGTTTGCCAAGCGCTGTGGTTTTGTTCTTGAGCCATTGGTAAATCCTATCCCTCTTAGAGGTATTGATGCTACGCCATTGGCGGAAAATAAACCGCAGTTTTGGACACAGGTAACCATGTGCATGACTCCTGAACATCGGGAGGTGATTCGTTTTCTTGTTCTGCATAAAATGCATGATTTGGTCATTTTGGGTCTGCCATGGTTACAGACTCATAATCCAGTCTTGGATTGGAAGGCAATGTCTGTGTCAAGTTGGGGCTGTCAGGGAATTCATGGTGATTCCCCGCCGGTGTCTATTGCTTCCTCTACTCCTTCGGAAGTTCCTGAGTATTTGTCTGATTACCAGGATGTATTCAGCGAGTCCAGGTCCAGTGCTCTTCCTCCTCATAGGGACTGTGACTGCGCTATAGATTTGATTCCAGGTAGTAAATTTCCTAAGGGAAGATTATTTAATCTGTCTGTACCTGAGCATACCGCAATGCGTTCGTATATCAAGGAATCTCTGGAGAAGGGGCATATCCGTCCATCCTCTTCCCCTCTTGGTGCGGGATTCTTTTTTGTGGCTAAGAAGGACGGATCTTTGAGATCTTGTATTGACTATCGGCTTCTGAATAAAATCACTGTTAAATTTCAGTATCCTTTGCCTCTGTTGTCAGACTTGTTTGCCCGGATTAAAGGTGCCAAGTGGTTCACCAAGATAGATCTTCGTGGTGCGTACAACCTTGTGCGCATTAAGCAAGGAGATGAATGGAAAACTGCATTTAATACGCCCGAAGGTCATTTTGAGTACTTGGTGATGCCTTTCGGGCTCTCTAATGCTCCTTCAGTGTTTCAGTCCTTTATGCATGATATTTTCCGGAAGTATCTGGATAAATTTATGATTGTTTATCTGGATGATATTCTGTTTTTTTCTGATGATTGGGACTCGCATGTAGAGCAGGTCAGGATGGTGTTTCAGGTTTTGCGTGAGAATGCTTTGTTTGTTAAGGGCTCAAAGTGTCTCTTTGGAGTACAGAAGGTTCCCTTTTTGGGTTTTATTTTTTCCCCTTCTGCGGTGGAGATGGACCCAGTCAAGGTCCGAGCTATTCATGATTGGACTCAACCCACGTCAGTTAAGAGTCTTCAGAAGTTCTTGGGTTTTGCTAACTTCTACCGTCGTTTTATCGCTAATTTTTCTAGCGTTGTTAAACCTTTGACGGATATGACCAAGAAAGGTTCTGATGTTGCTAACTGGGCTCCTGCAGCCGTGGCAGCTTTTCAAGAGTTGAAGCGCCGGTTTACTTCGGCGCCTGTTTTGTGCCAGCCTGATGTCTCACTTCCCTTTCAGGTTGAAGTGGATGCTTCTGAGATTGGGGCAGGGGCCGTTTTGTCGCAGAGAGGCCCTGGTTGCTCTGTAATGAGACCATGTGCTTTTTTCTCTAGGAAGTTTTCGCCTGCTGAGCGGAATTATGATGTTGGCAATCGGGAGTTGTTAGCCATGAAGTGGGCATTTGAGGAGTGGCATCATTGGCTCGAGGGTGCTAAGAATCGTGTGGTGGTCTTGACTGATCACAAAAATCTGATGTATCTCGAGTCTGCTAAACGCCTGAATCCTAGACAGGCCCGCTGGTCATTGTTTTTCTCCCGTTTTGACTTTGTGGTCTCGTATTTACCAGATTCAAAGAATGTGAAGGCTGATGCTCTTTCAAGGAGCTTTGTGCCTGACTCTCCTGGAGTCGCAGAACCAGTTGGTATTCTCAAAGAGGGAGTTATCCTGTCAGCCATTTCTCCGGATTTGCGACGTGTGTTGCAGAGATTTCAGGCTGGTAGACCTGACTCTTGTCCACCTGACAGACTGTTTGTTCCTCATAAGTGGACCAGCAGATTAATTTCCGAGGTTCATTCCTCGGTGTTGGCAGGGCATCCGGGAATTTTTGGCAGCAGAGATCTGGTGGCTAGGTCCTTTTGGTGGCCTTCCTTGTCACGGGATGTGCGGTCATTTGTGCAGTCCTGTGGGACTTGTGCTCGAGCTAAGCCTTCCTGTTCTCGTGCCAGCGGGTTGCTCTTGCCCTTGCCTGTCCCGAAGAGGCCTTGGACACACATTTCCATGGATTTCATTTCAGATCTTCCGGTGTCTCAGGGCATGTCTGTCATCTGGGTGGTATGTGATCGCTTTTCCAAGATGGTCCATTTGGTATCTTTGCCTAAGCTGCCTTCCTCTTCCGATCTGGTTCCTTTGTTCTTTCAGAATGTGGTTCGTTTACACGGCATTCCTGAGAATATTGTGTCTGACAGAGGATCCCAGTTTGTTTCCAGGTTCTGGCGATCCTTTTGTGCTAAGATGGGCATTGATTTGTCGTTTTCGTCTGCCTTTCATCCTCAGACTAATGGACAAACGGAGCGAACTAATCAGACTCTGGAGGCTTATTTGAGGTGTTTTGTTTCTGCAGATCAGGATGATTGGGTGACCTTCTTGCCGTTGGCTGAGTTTGCCCTTAATAATCGGGCTAGTTCCGCTACTTTGGTTTCGCCATTTTTTTGCAACTCTGGTTTCCATCCTCGTTTTTCCTCGGGACATGTGGAGCCTTTTGACTGTCCTGGGGTAGATTCCATGGTGGATAGGTTGCAGCAGATCTGGAATCATGTGGTGGACAACTTAAAGTTGTCACAGGAGAAGGCTCAGCGTTTTGCCAACCGCCGCCGCGGTGTGGGTCCCCGACTTCGTGTTGGGGATTTGGTATGGCTGTCTTCTCGATTTGTTCATATGAAGGTCTCCTCTCCTAAATTTAAGCCTCGCTTCATCGGTCCTTACAAGATATTGGAAATCCTTAATCCTGTGTCCTTTCGCTTGGATCTTCCGGTGTCGTTTGCCATTCACAACGTGTTCCATAGGTCTTTGTTGCGGCGGTACGTTGTACCTGTGGTTCCTTCTGTTGAGCCTCCTGCTCCGGTGTTGGTTGAGGGCGAGTTGGAGTACGTGGTGGAGAAGATCTTGGATTCTCGTCTCTCCAGGCGGAGGCTTCAGTATCTGGTCAAGTGGAAGGGCTATGGTCAGGAGGATAATTCCTCTGATGTGCATGCGGCCGATTTAGTTCGTGCCTTTCACGCTGCTCATCCTGATCGCCCTGGTGGTCTTGGTGAGGGTTCGGTGACCCCTCCTTAAAGGGGGGTACTGTTGTGAATTAGACTTTTTTGGCTCCCTCTTGTGGTCACTAGTGATATGACTCTGGGATTGTCTTTCCTCAGTTTGGCACCCACCTGGGTCGTTAGTCCAGGGGTGTTGCTATATAAACTTCCTGGATTCTCAGTCCTGTGCCTGGCATCGTTGTAATCAGTTCCTTTCTGTTTGCTCCTGTCTGCTGGTCCTGGATCTTGCAAAATTAAGCTAAGTCCTGCTTCCTTGTTTTTTGGTTATTTGCATAGCTCTTATTTTTTGTCCAGCTTGTACTAAATGTGATTCCTGATTTTGCTGGAAGCTCTAGGGGGCTGGTGTTCTCCCCCCGGGCCGTTAGACGGTTCAGGGGTTCTTGAATATCCAGCGTGGAAATTTTGATAGGGTTTTTGCTGACCGTATAAGTCATCTTACTATATTCTGCTATTAGTCAGTGGGCCTCTCTTTGCTAAATATCTAGTTCATTCTTACGTTTGTCTTTTCTCCTTACCTCACCGTTATTATTTGTTGGGGGCTTGTATCCAACTTTTGGGGTCTTTTCTCTGGAGGCAAGAAAGGTCTATCTTTTCCCTTCTAGGGTTAGTTAGTTCTCCGGCTGGCGCGAGACGTCTAGAACCAACGTAGGCACGTTCCCCGGCTGCTGCTATTTGTGGTGCTAGGATTAGATATATGGTCAGCCCAGTTACCACTGCCCTAAGAGCTGGTTTTTTTGTGTTTGCAGACTTGGTATGTACTTTTGAGACCCTCTGCCATTGGGATCATAACAGTGCTGGTCCTGTGTGTGCCATCTGTCTCAAATTATTGGGGCACAGAAAACCTAGTGTGTAACATTGGGCCTGATTTTCCTTTCAGTGTCAGGCACCTATAAAGGTATATATAAATCCTACAGAAGTTTGAGTTCACCTGATAAGTTGTTTTACAGTAACAAATAGCGTTACTTTGGTTACGTTTTGCAAACAATGAAGAAGTCTAGTGGAAGAGGTCGTGGCCGTGGGCGGTCATTGTCAGCTGGTAATGATGGTAGTGGTGGTGGAGCATCAGGTGGTCATGGTAAAAGCAGTACAGCACCTAAGTCTCGAGTTGTTGAGCCAGGTTCGTTGTCTGGCTACACAAGGCCTCGAACGCTCTCTTTTCTGGGAGTAGGAAAACCACTTTTGAAGCCGGAGCAGGAGGAACAAGTATTGGCTTTCATTGCTGACTCTGCCTCTAACTCTTTCGCCTCCTCCTCGGAAAGTGCCAAATGTCAGAGCAGTGCATCGTCAGTGGATGCTCCCGGTCAGGAACAAGTCGCTTCCTTGTGTCCTTCACTAAAAACAACAGTTAAGGATGCGTCAGTCGACACAACAGGTTACTCCATGGAGCTCTTTACACATACCGTTCCTGGGTTAGACAGTGAAACAGTTAACAGGCCATGCCCATTAGAAGTTGAATCGGACATGGAGTGCACAGATGCACAGCCACAGCCAGATTACTATGCTGTTCCTTTGACTCAGACCAGAACATTGCCCTCGCAGTGTACTGAGGCAGAATCAAACCCAGTGGAGACTATGGTGCCCCGTCACGAACGCTATACCACCGGCTTACACGGTGACACAGACGAAATTGCACACGACATAGAAGAGGAGGTCATAGATGACCCAGTTGTGGACCCCGACTGGCAGCCATTGGGGGAACAGGGTGCAGGCAGCAGTAGTTCTGAAGCGGAGGAGGAGCCGCAGCAGGCATCAACATCACAACAGGTTCCATCTACCGGGCCCGTATCTGGCCAAAAACGCGTGGCAAAAACAAAACCAGTTGGAGGACAGCGTGGCCATCCGGTTAAAGAAGCTCAGTCTGCAATGCCTGAAAAGGTATCCGATAGTAGAAAGAGTGCAGTCTGGCATTTTTTTAAACAACATCCAAATGATCAGCGCAAAGTCATCTGTCAAAAATGTTCAACTACCTTAAGCAGAGGTCAGAATCTTAAAAGTCTAAATACAAGTTGCATGCATAGACATTTATCCACCATGCATTTGCAAGCCTGGACTAACTACCAAACGTCCCTAAAGGTTGCAGCACCCTCGGCCAATGAAGCTAGTCAGCAACGCTACATCCCTTCCCTCCCTGTAAGCCCACCATTTCCCGCGCCACCTGCAGTATCTGTGCAGCTTTCGTCGCCAGGCCAAAGCAGTCAGGGAATCACTAGGTTAGTAGTAGGAAACACTGCATGTAGGGCACCGGCAAGAATACCATCTCCAACCCTCTCTCACTCACCCATGTCCACCGGCACCACCGCTAGTTCCACGATCTCCAGCTCTCCAGTCCAGCTCACCCTACATGAGACACTTGTTAGGAAAAGGAAGTACTCATCCTCCCATCCGCCTACACAGGGTTTGGACGCCCACATTGCTAGACTAATCTCATTAGAGATGATGCCCTACCGGTTAGTTGAAAGCAAAGCTTTCAAAGCGCTGATGGACTACGCTGTACCACGCTACGAGCTACCCAGTCGGCACTTCTTTTCTAGAAAAGCCATCCCAGCCCTCCAACAGCATGTTAAAGACCGCATCGTCCATGCACTCAGGCAGTCTGTGACTACAAAGGTGCACCTGACAACAGATGCATGGACCAGTAGGCATGGCCAGGGACGTTACGTGTCCATCACGGCACACTGGGTGAATGTGGTAGATGCAGGGTCCACAGGGGACAGCAATATTGGGACAGTTCTGCCTAGCCCACGGTCAAGGAAAGAGTTGGCTGTAGGCGTTCGCCCCCCTCCTCCTCTTCCTCCTCCTTCTCCTGCAGAAGCGAGAGCTCGTCCACAGACCGCAGTCGCACATCCACTCCATCCGCAGCTGCCACTGTTGCACACCAGGTGTGCCATTATGGGACAGCTAGTGGCAAGCGTCAGCAGGCTGTATTGGCAATGAAGTGTTTGGGCGACAACAGACACACCGCGGAAGTTCTGTCCGAGTTCTTGCAGAAAGAAACTCAGTCATGGCTGGGCACTGTACATCTTGAGGCAGGCAAGGTAGTGAGTGATAACGGAAGGAATTTCATGGCTGCCATAGCCCTTTCCCAACTGAAACACATTCCTTGCCTGGCTCACACCTTAAACCTGGTGGTGCAGTGCTTCCTGAAAAGTTATCCGGGGTTACCCGAACTGCTCCTCAAAGTGCGCAGACTTTGCTCGCATATCCGCTGTTCGCCTGTACCCTCCAGCCGTATGCAGAACTATCAGCGTTCTTTGAACCTTCCTCAGCATCGCCTAATCATCGACGTTGCAACAAGGTGGAACTCCACACTGCACATGCTTCAGAGAGTGTGCGAACAGGGGCGTGCTGTTATGTATTTGTGGAAGGATACACGGGCAGGCAGTTGGATAGCAGACATGGAGTTGTCAGGTGTGCAGTGGTCGAAGCTACAAGACCTGTGTCAAGTCCTTCAGTGTTTTGAGGAATGCACACGGCTGGTTAGTGCAGACAACGCAATAATAAGCATGAGCATCCCCCTAATGCGTCTGCTGATGCAAAGTTTGACGCACATAAAGGAGCAGGCGTCTGCAGCCGAGGAAGAGGAAAGCCTTGATGACAGTCAGCCATTGTCTGGTCAGGGCCATGTAGAGGACGCGGTAGCGGGCGAAGAGGAGGACGAGGAGGATGATGGGGATGAGTACTTTTTTAATGAGGAAGCTTTTCCTGGGCCAACAGAAATTAGTGGCGTTGCAAGGCCGGGTTCTGTTTTTGTAAGGGAGACAAGTGACGTAGATTTGCCTGTAACTGCCCCTCAAACCAGCACAACCGCAGATTTGCCAACTGGAACTTTGGCCCACATGGCGGATTATGCCTTACGTATCCTCAAAAAGGACCCACACATTATTAAAATGATGAGCGATGACGATTACTGGTTGGCCTGCATCCTTGACCCTCGCTATAAAGGCAAATTGCAAAATATTATGCCACATGAGAACCTCGAACAAATATTAGCAACCAAACAAGCTACTTTTGTAGACCGTTTGATTCAGGCATTCCCAGCACACAGCGCCGGTGATGGTTCTCACACGAGCTGCAGGGGGCTACAGGGCAGAGGTGTTAGAGGTGCACAGATCAGAAGTGGCGTTGGACAGAGGGGTTTTCTGACCAGGTTGTGGAGTGATTTCGCAATGACCGCAGACAGGACAGGTACTGCAGCATCTATTCAAAGTGACAGGAGACAACATTTGTCCAGTATGGTTACTAACTATTTTTCAGCCCTTATTGATGTTCTCCCTCAACCGTCATTCCCATTTGATTACTGGCCATCCAAATTAGACACCTGGCCTGAATTGGCAGAATATGCGTTGCAGGAGCTTGCTTGCCCAGCAGCTAGTGTGCTATCAGAAAGAGTATTCAGTGCTGCTGGTTCAATATTAACCGAAAAAAGGATTCGTCTGGCTACCCAAAATGTGGATGATCTCACTTTCATTAAAATGAACCACTCCTGGATTTCAAATTATTTTGCCCCACCTTTCCCGGCTGACACCTAGCTTTCCTATAAAAAGGTCTTGCTTGTGGACTGGTCTTACTGAGTGTTCAAATCTCTTAATTTGCAGCAGCTGTTTGACCAGCATACGACATGTGTACACATCCCCCAATGGGAAAACTCCCCCCACGGGGCCGTTGTCTCACTCTCTACACTTGGCGCAAGCACCCGTGAGTTACAGTGCTGTTTGTCAGAAGAGGTGGGTGTGCTCGCTTTTGGTTGACGGCACTGCCACTGGGTCCCTCATAGTACAATGTAGTGTCTCTGGCGGTGGTGGTGCGCACCCAACGTCAGACACACCGTTGTAACATGAGGGGCCCTGGGGCGGTACCGCCGGCCACAAGAGAGTTCCCCCCCCAGCTCAAACTGTGCTCTACCACGTGCAAAATTATCTCGCACAGCTCCACCAATGTTTAGTCTATGCGCTGACATCATTCAATACCTGGCACTGACAAACAATACCAATTTGTTGACATCTATGATGCTAGTTAATGTAGTCTGGGTCAGTGTCCTATATTGACACCAGTAAATACTAATTTACTGCCAAATTACTTTGTCATAAACTCTGCAGATGAGCCCACCCCTGTACCTAAGCATGCCACCCTTTTTTTTATTTATAGTTGTTTTGCGAGACATTAACATCTATTTATTTTTTGGGAGTACTAACTGTGTCAGACACTTCTTGCAATACTCCTCCACTGACCACAATGCTGCCTGCCTGTGTATCCATGTAACCGATTTAAAACTGCCATGCCTGTTTATTGTTTGTTATTTTAGGCCTTTGTTAGCCTGTCTGCGGCCCCTACTTGCAATACTCCTCCACTGACCACAATGCTGCCTGGAGTGCCTGCCTGTGTATCCATGTAACCGATTTAAAACTGCCATGCCTGCCTATTGTTTGTTATTTAAGGCCTTTGATAGCCTGTCTGCGGCCCCTACTTAAAATGCTCCTCCACTGACCACAATGCTGCCTGCCTGTGTATCCATGTAACCGATTTAAAACTGCCATGCCTGACTATTGTTTGTTATTTTAGGCCTTTGTTAGCCTGTCTGCGGCCCCTACTTGCAATACTCCTCCACGGACCACAATGCTGCCTGCCTGTGTATCCATGTAACCGATTTAAAACTGCCATGCCTGCCTATTGTTTGTTATTTTAGGCCTTTGTTAGCCTGTCTGCGGCCCCTACTTGCAATACTCCTCCACTGACCACACCAATGCTGCCCGTGTACCCCTGGAACCTATTTAAAAGTTCATAGAGCCTACTTATATATTTTATTTACTATTAATAAGGCCATGATGGACTACGCTGTACCATGCTACAAGCTAACCAGTCGACACTTCTTTTGCGAGAAAAGCCATCCCAACCCTCCACCAGCATGTAAAAGACCGCATTGCCCATGCACTCTGGCAATCTGTGAGTACAAAGGTGCACCTGACAACAGACGCATGGACCTGTAGACATGGCACGGAAGATTACGTGTCCATTAAGGCGCAATGGGTTAATGTGGTGGATGCATGGTCCATGGGGGACAGCCTACTAAGTCTGTCTGCAGTCCCTAATTCAAATTGTCCTCCACTGTCTAAATCGGAGCTTCCACCTTCTGGCTTTCGGCCTATAGTATCAGAAATTAAACTGCATTTGGCCTTCAACTTTGGTTACGGCCTATTAACGGTGTCTGCCCCTGCCTGGTGTTTGCCCTCAACTGAATAAAGCTGAGCTTCAACCTTCTGGCTCTCATTAAGTGCTGTGTTTTTAAAAATTGGTGGTTAGGGCCTTCTAACGGTGTCTGCCCCTCCCTGGTGTTTGCCCTCAACTGAATAAAGCTGAGCTTCCACCTTCTGGCTTTCGGCCTATAGTATCAGATATTAAACTGCATTTGGCCTTCAACTTTGGTTACGGCCTACTAACGGTGTCTGCCCCTCCCTGGTGTTTGTCCTCAACTGAATAAAGCTGAGCTTCAACCTTCTGGCTCTAATTTTTTTTTTTTTTTTTTTTTAAGTGCTGGTTGGGGCATAATACCTCTGTTTGCTGCTCCCTGGTGTTGACCTCAACTGAATAAAGCTGAGCTTCAACCTTCTGGCTCTCATTAAGTGCTGTGTTTTTAAAAATTGGTGGTTAGGGCCTACTAACGGTGTCTGCCCCTCCCTGGTGTTTGCCCTCAACTGAATAAAGCTGAGCTTCAGTCTTTAGGCTTTTGGCCTAAAGTATCAGATATTAAACTGCATTTGGCCTATTAGTGTGTTTGGGCCCTTAAAACAGTGTCTGCTGCTCCTGGGTTTGCTACTCCACTGAACAAAGCAATGCCGCCTGTTTAGTCCTGTTACCAATTTTGAACTGCATTTAGCCTACTTTATTCTTTGGCCCTATATCTGTTTCCTCCTCATCCTGCCCATTGCCCAGCCACTGCTAGATGAGTCTGCTGGTACATTGACCTAGACCACTACATTCCCCTTGCACTCTACACAGCCAGAATCTGACCCTGCTGAAAGTAAGGTTCCCATTCCCGCATGTTATACCACCTTACACAGGGACAAAGAGGAAGGTGCAGATGAAAGTGCAGGTTCCTTCATCAGGTGAGGGGGGCATACTTGTTGGCGACGTCACTGGCACAGGGCCCCTCAGAGTACGCAAAAGTGTCGCTGCTGGTGGGAGGCGCCCCCGCCGTGCAAACACACCGCTGTACTTTGAGGGGCCCTGTGCCAGTGCCAATGCGAACGAGTGTGCCCCCCTGCTTGCTCAGGATCACAGCACTTGCAACGTTGAAATACTTACCTCTCCCTGCTCCACCGCCGTGACGTAGTCCACGATTCCTGGGCCCACTAAAACCTTGAACCAGCCCTACCCCCCACAACTTTTGCCAAATGACCCCCAAGTTCCATTGAACAACCATTATTATAAAGTTAATTAAGATTGACAAGCTTCAGAAACAAGAATGGATGCTTTTGGCATTAAAATGGGCACTGTAGGTGTTTTCCTGGCCTCCACTCACTGCCGACTATGCTTCCCCATTGACTTGCATTGGGTTTCGTGTTTCGGTCGATCCCCGACTTTTAGCGATAATCGGCCGACTGCACTCGACTCGACTCTGGACAAAGTCGGGTTTCACAAAACCCGACTTGATCTTTAAAAAATGAAAGTCGCTCAACCCTAGTCAGTATCACAAAACATGATATCATTAAGGTAGCTGATAAGTGATGTCTCTGGAGTCACTCTTTTTTTCCTTCTTCATCTTGTCTAGATGACATTTTGAGTTTTCTCATCCACTGCTCTTCTCTACAAACTTCCATCTTCTCCTGCCTTCTGCTGTGCATCCACACACTATGCCCTTAAAGATAGCAATGTCATTATATTGCTCCTGAATACAAATATCTGCCCTACACTGATACCCTGAGTAAAAAATTTTCTCCTACTATATTTCCTGCACAAAATATGACCCACGCTGGTGCTCTTCTGGAACATGCTCTCCACACTGCTATCTCCTTTCCATACTGGGCCCCCTTCACACTGTCCTCCCATACTGTGTCTCCCCTATAGGGCCCAGTCTCTATATTATGCCCTCTCACTACACCCCCCTGCTTGGCTTTCTATCTCTTCCTGGTTGTGCCTTTATATTGTCCCCCCATGCAACCCCCCATACTATTCAGTCTCTATTCTGTTCCAACTCAGACTTTTCTCCCCCATGATGTCTCCTCTCACTATTCTCCTCAACAGCATCCTCACACGTTTCCCCCTCCCTCCTCATACATTTAAACTCTCACTTTCCATACTGATTACTCACACATCACCCCAATTCCCCATACTGTGTCCGCACCCACCCCATCACCCTTACTCCCCATACTGTGTCCGCATACATTTTCCCCTTGCTCTTCATACTGTGTCTGCACCCATCTCCAAACACTGTTTCCTCATACATACCCCCATCTCACCCCTTGATGCTCCTACTGTCTCTTCAAATTTCTCACTATATTGTGTCTGCACCTGTCCCCTCCTTGCTCCCTAAACGTGTATCCTCAAATCATCCCCAGTTACACAATCTCCCCCAGCCCCGTTGCACTAAATCTCCCCACCACAGTAAATCCCCCCCAAAGTACATCTTCCCAGCCTCGTTACACTAAATCTTTCACACACAGTAGAAATACCCCTCACAGTAAATCTCCTCCAGCCTAGTTACACTAAATCTCAACCACACAGTAAATCACCCCCACACACAGTAAATTATCCCACACAGTAAATATCCTTACAAAGTAAACACTCCCACAGTGAATATCCCCCATTAAACCAAAGGCCCCGTCACACTTAGCGACGCTAAAGCGATCCCGACAACGATACGACCTGTCAGGGATCGTTGCTGCGTCGCTATGAGGTCGCTGGTGAGATGTCAAACAGTGAGATCTTCCCAACGACGCAGCAGCGATGCGGCGACCTGTAGCGATTTGTACAACGATGTCGTTGGTCGTTGTGACCCTGTCACATGGCAGCTATTATGACGATTCAGACCTCGATGAGGGACGTCCTGTGTGACGTTGTAGTCAACGAGGTCATTGGTAAGGTGTCAAACACAGCGATGTGTGCTACCCAGCGGGACCTCAATGATCAAAAAAAGGTCCAGGCCATTCCGACACGACCAGCGATCTCACAGCAGGGGCCTGGTCGCTGCTACGTGTCAAACATAGCGAGATCACTACTGAGGTCGCTGTTGCGTCACAAAACTTGTGACTCAGCAGCGATCTCGCTAGCGACCTCGCTTAGTGTGACGGGGGCTTTAATCTTCAAGCACTTACCACCAATGTGTGTGACGTCAGCAGCATGATAACATGACTTGATCACATTACTGCTGCCACTCTTTCATCCTTTTTCCAAACTTTTTACTGCAAAATGGTGCAAAAATTGCCACAAAATAACTGTCTCACATAAATTTACTACAGGGAGGGATTGGAACACATGTGCATCAAATTTTGCTACTTTTTGATAAAGTCACAAATTATGAATCAGGCGAAAACATGTGGGAGACCTAAACTACGCCCTCAATGGCAAATGAAATAACCGGAGAAGAATTATAAAACAGGTGCAAATTAAAATAAAAATGAGACATAAATTAAAAACAGGCAAAAACACCCGAAAACTTGACAAACAACAAAATGCAATAATGAGTCAGGCCCTAGATTTGCAAAGTGGCTCAAATTTTTTTTTAGATTTAAATGACATTTGCTTTAAAAATGCTGTTTAACCTCTTACCGACATCGGGCGTAAATGTAAGCTGATGTCAGACAACCTCCCTTTCATGTGGGCTCAAGCGGTGAGCCCACATCTTTCCCAACACATGTCAGCTGTTTAGAACAGCTGACATGTGCCTGAAGCAACGGCAGGTGGAATCGTGATCCACCCTTGGCTTCTAACCTGTTAAATGCCCCTGTCAAACGCTGACAGCGGCATTTAACATGCGCTTTCGTCAATTACACCGGAAATCCGCCCATCAGTGATGATCACGGGTCCCCAATGGGTTGGCATGACATCCAGAGGTCTCCTGGAGACCTCTATGGTTGTCACTGCCGCCTTGCTGTGAACGCTGCCCGGTGGTCAGCGCTCATATCAAATGAGTAATTCTCCTACATACAGGTGATCTTATCATCGCCTGTATGTAGCAGAGCCAGGATTATGGCAGCTTCTAATCTGCCTTGGAGACTATTGAAGCATGCCAAAAGTAAAAAAATAAGTTTTGAAAAACATTAAAGAAAATTAAAAAAAATATAAAAATTCAAATCACCCCCCTTCGCTCCATTAAAGATAAAACAATAAAAAAAAAAAGTAATGTACTCACATATTTGGTATCGGCGCATTCAGAATCACCTGATCTATCAATAAAAAAAGATTAACCAGATCGCTAAATGGCGTAGCGAGAAAAAAAGTCAAAACGCCAGAATTAGGTTTTTTGGTCACCACGACATTGAATTAAAATGCAATAGCTGGTGATCAAAAGATCATATCTGCATCAAAATGGTATAATTAAAAATGTTGGGTCGGAGTGCAAAAAATAAGCTCTCATCCAACCCGAGATCACGAAAAATGGAGATGCTACGGGTATTGGAAAATGGCACAAATTTTTTTTAACAAAGTTTGGAATTTTTTTTCACCACTTAGATTAAAAAGAACCTAGACATGTTTGGCGTCTATGAACTCGTAATGACCTGGAGAATCATAGTGGCAGGTCAGTTTTAGCATTTAGTGAAAACAGAAAAAAAAGCAAAACAAAACACAACTGTGTTATTTGACATTTTTTGCAATTTCACCACACTTGGAATTTTTTTCCCATTTTCCAGTGCTCAATATGTTAAAGACAATATGTTGTTCAAAAGTACAACTCGTCCCGCAAGAAACAAGCCCTCACATGGCCATATTGACCAAAAAATAAAAAAGTTATGACTCTGGGAATGAGGGGAGCAAAAAATGAAAATGCAAAACCAAAAATACCTCTTGTCGTAAAGGGGCTAAAATTGGAATAGTCTATACACTAGGTACAATAAATAACACAACACTTTCTATGTTGCCCATTTTTAAAAAGTAATACATACAGAAATGTAGTACATTGCATTGCCGTCAGAGCCATAGCCATCTTGGCACACTGCTCAAGCAGTTTACTGTGTAAATTAATACGCTTCTTATAAGAAAATTGTATTACAAGGCAGTTTTGTTTCATGCGACCGCATTATTGTGGTTCATAAATTATATTTATTTCCTTTGTCCACTGAGAAAACTTGGACTTTTAGTCTATTATTAATAATTAATGTTTTGTGTCCTGTACTCCAAATAGTGAAATGAGAAACCAGTTATTAATATTCAGCAAAATGAAATATGCAAAGGCTGCATCTTATAAACAGAAAAAAAATAATAATGAGAATAGGTATGTGGAGCACTAGTATACTGTTTTATGGTAAAGAAAGAAGGCATGATTACTGAATAAGGTGTCACGCTGAAGGCAAGAGGATGCCCAGTGTGTGGACCAAACAGGAGCTGAACATCAGGAAATATGTACAAGGAAGGCACTGGCAAGAGGGAAAAGGGAGAGGATTCACCTCCTAACAAAAATCTGATTCAGACCCTGCACTCCCTATCGTCCCGAGAAAGGTCCTTCCCCCCCCCCCCCGTTTGATCATGTGAATAGGCCCTCACTGGCCCTGAACTTACCCTGTCTAGTGCATAGGTAAGTTAGACACTAGTTCCACTACTACAATAAGACAACACGAGGAAGGTAAGACAAACAGGTATGAAAAGACACAACAAATAGCACTCTTCAGCTTCTCCAACAGGAACCTTTGCTGCTGCAACAGGAACAAACACCACAGCTTATCCAGACACAAGCTCTTTTAAAGAGGTCAGTATAGAGGATCTATAACTGGCAAGGAATGAAGCTAGCAGCAGGTGTATATAGTGGAAAAAAGTGGTCACAAGGTGCTGCAGCTGATAAAGCTTTAGGTTTACAGCCAGAAGGAAAAGGGTCCTTAACCCCTCCAGCACCAAATGACAGTTAATCCATTCCAAATCAAGGTAATAGTCAAATGGGCTCTAAGTAGGACCTGCGATTAATTAAGCAATGTGACTTTCTGAACCTAGATCCGCCAGGGGTAGATTAGCTACAGTACCTAGAGGGGTCTGCTGTTCTTTCCCTCCTGATGCGGCAATTGCCCCTTTTGATTGGCATCTGTGTTTAAGTATGCATTTATTACAGGCTTGCTAGAAAATCAGTGCACAATGACCTATTTTATATTACAGCAGAGGCAGAATTACTAGAGAGTACATATTTACTATACTACTAGCAAAAAAAACAACTAATTGAAGTACTAGTTACATACACTACTAAATGCAGGAAGCTTTAGCCCCTCTATCATCTGATCGGTGTAACACTTGTGAGTGTGTATCTACTGCACCACTGACCGGGCTTACCATGGAGGGGCGTGACTAAGTAGCTACCTGGTCTTTACTAGCACCACTGATGGTGAGGTTAGATTTTTGCCTCTGATTTTGATGGCTTATCCTGAGGAAACTATTATTGCCCAATAAAACTGTTAGGCTGGGGTCAAACTTGCGAGTGCAATGCGAGAAACTTGCATGAGTCTCTCGCCTCAATACCCAGCACTTTGGAAAGGAGCTGTCAGCTGCATAGAAATGCATGCAGCCACACGCTCCGGTGGCAGTGCCGGGTATTGATGCGGGAGACTCGTGCAAGTTTCTCGCATTGCACTCGCAAGTGTGACTCCGGCCTTATTGACATCAAAAGCACCATTTTATGTTGATGTATGTGCAGTAGAATAATAACAAGGAAACTAATATTTCTTAAAGCTCATGCAAACTGTCAGAATTTGATCAGAGTGCCAGTTTAGTGTGATACGATGGGAAACAAAATTTCTCCATCTTCTCCATTGTGACAGTTCACAGAAATGGGACTGCACTAAGATGTCATCAGAGTGCATTCTGATGTTGACAATGCACTCATTGACTTGCATGGCCAAGTCTGATATGAACATCCAAAATAATTTTTTCCTTGGACAGACTGTGTTAGGGTTGGCGGTTTGCACTAAATAAATGTAATAAAGAAGTGCAATCGCAACCCGGGGTCCACAGTGAATAGATGGAAAACTGCAGCTAATGTGTACAATGGCGGAACACACAGCGAGCGATTGCTAGCTTGCACTGAGTTAAACGCCACTCAGTGAACAGCAAACAAAGCTGTGTCACTCTTAGGCCGGTGTCACACTAGGCGTAAGACAATACGGTCCGTTTCTTACGGCCGTAATACGGGCATAATATGCAGAAAAGTCCCAAAACACTGTTCCGTACTCAATGCAAGGATGCGATTTTTACAGTCAAATGTATCCGTGTGTCATCCGTATGGCATCCGTATGGCTTCCATACAGCGATTTTTTTTGCGCAGGCTTGCAAAATGGACAAATCATGGATCCATCGGCTAAAATATTCCTAAAAACATATATACAGTCTATATATATATATATATGTCAGTGAGACACATATATATATATTTATATTTAATTCAGCGCAAGATAGCTTAAAAGCCGGTAATTCAGTTGCCGGCTTTTGCTCTCTCCTTCACAAACCCGACAGGATATGAGACATGGTTTACATACAGTAAACCATCTCATATCCCTTTTTGTTTTTAATATTCCACACTACTAATGTTAGTAGTGTATATGTGCAAAATTTGGGCGCTCTAGCTGCTAAAATAAAGGGTTAAATCGCGGAAAATATTGGCGTGGGCTCCCGCGCAATTTTCTCCGCCAGAGTGGTAAAGCCAGTGACTGAGGGCAGATATTAATAGCCTAGAGAGGGTCCATGGTTATTGGCCCCCCCCGGCTAAAAACATCTTCCCCCAGCCACCCCAGAAAAGGCACATCTGTAAAGATGCACCTATTCTGGCACTTGGCCACTCTCTTCCCACTCCCGTGTAGCGGTGGGATATGGGGTAATGAAGAGTTCATGTCACCTTGCTATTGTAAGGTGACATTAAGCCAGGTTAATAATGGAGAGGCGTCAATTATGACACCTATCCATTATTAATCCAATAGTACGAAATGGTTAATAAAACACACACACATTAATAAAAAGTATTTTAATGAAATGAAGACACAGGGTGTTGTAATATTTTATTATACTCTTAATCCACTTGAAGACCCTCGTTCTGTAAAGAAGGAAAAATAAAAAATCACCAATATCCCATACCTTCCATCGTTCTGTCACGTCCCACGATGTAAATCCATCTGAAGGGGTTAAATCATTTTACACCCAGGAGCTCTGCTAATGCAGGTGTGCTCCTGTCTGTAAAATGTTGTGAATGAATGGAATGCAGGGAATGTCCTGTAGTTACCTTAAGTCATGATGATGCGCCCTCTGCTGGATGTCCTCATATGAACTCGAGCCTGGGAAAAGTTGGGATGCTGATAGGAGCAGCCCCATTGAGATTCATTGGGCCATGTGTAATGCATATTTTACGGATGTATTTTCTGTGCTCATACGTCTGTAAAACTCGCTAGTGTGATGCCAGCCTAACACAGAAACAGAATAGATGCTCTGCTATAGAGCTGTGTCACTCGCACACAGTAACAAAGTAGATACTCTGCAAAAGAGCTGTGTCACTCGTACACAGTAACAAAGTGCTGTAGATGCTCTGCAATAGATGGTTTACCCAACAATTGAAAAACCAAAATTGCTGTTAATCCAATACTAGCACTGTATAGTGTATACCTTGGTAGCTGTGTGTGTGCGAAAAAGAAAAAAAAAATACATATATATACTAGATGGACGCCCGATGCTATTGCATCGGGAGGGCGATAATGTCACGATGGGGGCAGGCATGCGACGCTGTTGTTGCCTAATGGCATCCTGTGATAATCTAATGACTTTTGCATCAGGGGACTCATATGTTTGACGCCTACGCTTATATGCATTGTTTTGTCCCAGTGATGCTGTTGCTCTTCAAAAGTCTCAATTGCCCTTTGTTGTCTTCAACGTTGTGCCTTTGCAGCGTTCCTTTCATTGTCATTGACATACTTTTTATGAGGAGTAGTGTTGAGCATTCCGATACCGCAAGTATCGGGTATCGGCCGATACTTGCGGGTATCGGAATTCCGATACCGAGATCCGATACTTTTGTGGTATCGGGTATCGGTATCGAAACAACAATAATGTGTAAAATAAAGAATTAAAATTAAAAATATTGCTATACTCACCTCTCCGACGCAGCCTGGACCTCACCGAGGGAACCGGCAGCGTTCTTTGCTTAAAATGCGCGCGTTTACTTCCTTCCGTGACGTCACGGCTTGTGATTGGTCGCGTGCCGCCCATGTGGCCGCGACGCGACCAATCACAGCAAGCCGTGACGTAATTTTCAGGTCCTCAATGCCTAATTCTAGGCATTCAGGATTTTAAAATTACGTTCCGGCTTGTGATTGGTCGCGTCGCGGTCACATGGGCGACGCGACCAATCACAAGCCGTGACGTCACGGGAGGCAGGAAACGCGCGCATTTTAAAATTACGTCACGGCTTGTGATTGGTTGCGTGCCGCCCATGTGACCGCGACGCGACCAATCACAGCAAGCCGTGACGTAATTTCAGGTCCTGTATGCCTAATTCTGCATTCAGGACCTGAAATTACGTCACGGCTTGCTGTGATTGGTCGCGTCGCGGTCACATGGGCGGCACGCAACCAATCACAAGCCGTGACGTAATTTTAAAATGCGCGCGTTTCCTGCCTCCCGTGACGTCACGGCTTGTGATTGGTCGCGTCGCCCATGTGACCGCGACGCGACCAATCACAAGCCGGAACGTAATTTTAAAATCCTGAATGCCTAGAATTAGGCATTGAGGACCTGAAAATTACGTCACGGCTTGCTGTGATTGGTCGCGTCGCGGCCACATGGGCGGCACGCGACCAATCACAAGCCATGACGTCACGGAAGGAAGTAAACGCGCACATTTTAAGCAAAGAACGCTGCCGGTTCCCTCGGTGAGGTCCAGGCTGCGTCGGAGAGGTGAGTATAGCAATATTTTTTATTTTAATTCTTTATTTTACACATTAATATGGATCCCAGGGCCTGAAGGAGAGTTTCCTCTCCTTCAGACCCTGGGAACCATCAGGGATACCGTCCGATACTTGAGTCCCATTGACTTGTATTGGTATCGGGTATCGGTATTGGATTAGATCCGATACTTTGCCGGTATCGGCCGATACTTTCCGATACCGATACTTTCAAGTATCGGACGGTATCGCTCAACACTAATGAGGAGCCATGTTTGCGCTGATATTTGCTTTTGAAAGGGGTTTTGCCACGAACAAAAGTTCATTTTATAAATTGTCTGTGTCCGACCATGTACCGAACATACCACAGCTCCTGGGCAGGGGAGGAAGCAAAAGACAATTCTGACATTACAGCATGAGATCGCAGAGGATACATTTTGTGAGGTAAAATATTTTTTTAAAAAGTCAGTGAAATATTTTACCTCCCAAAATGAATCCACTGCGATCCCCTGTTGTAATGTCAGTATTGTCTTTTGCTTCCTCCCCTGCCCTGGAGATGTGGTATGCTCCGTACGCAGTCAGACACATTCACCCCTGTGTCTAACCATGTACAGAACATACCACAGCTCCTGGGCAGGGGAGGAAGCAAAAGACAATACTGACATTGCAGCAGGAGATTGCAGAGGATACATTTTGTGAAGTAGAAGATTTTTAAAAAACAGTCAGTGAAATATTTTACCTCACAAATAAATCCACTGTGATCCCCTGCTGCAATATCAGTATTATATTTTGCTTCCTCCCCTGCCCAGGAGATGTGGTATGCTCAGTACATCGTCAGACACAGTCAATTTTTAAAATGATTTTTCGTTCATGGGAAAACCCCTTTAATTTGACCAGCTTCCTCTGTCTGTAGACACGTTGCGCATCAGCAGCTAGGATTAGCCAAATGATTCACTGCACCTGCGCGTAATTCGCGCAGGAGCAGAAAATCAGACTGCCGCCATCTTTGTGCAGACAGATTACAGTGGACACATTAAAACTGTACATGTACTTCTCCTGTACAAAGATGGGGGCAGTCAGTGAATCATTCGGCTGATCCCGGCGGCATGTACGCGACGGTGTTCCACTGGTGGTACCACGCAAGAGGCTGTGTGAGTGTGTGTGAGTGTTTGAGTGGTGCATACGGCATACAGAGTGCGTGTGTGTGGTGTTCCGCTGGTGGTACCGCACAATAGGTTGGTACCAGGAGCAATTTCCATATTGAGACACCTATCACTTGGGTGTCCCAATATGGTGGTCGGTGAACATCCTCCACTTGGAATTCTGGGATACGGTGACATCTGGACAGAACAGGAAATTAAAACATTACAAGGCAATGTATGTATATGTATATATACACACACACACACATATATATATATACTGCTGTATGTATATATATATATATATATATATATATATATATATATACATATATACAGGGGTTGGACAAAATAATGGAAACACCTAAAGTTTTGCATCAAAATCTTCGAACATGTGATGAACATGCAAACTGTGACATATGGTAATGTATTGTAGTTGATTATTTGTGTTATGTGATATGTGTATGTAAATTAGGCATTTTGGGCGACCAAGTGCATCCAATGGTTCAAGCACTGTTCCCGGAGGGGAACACCATCTTTCAGGATGATAATGCACCAATTCATACAGCTAGAATCATTAAAGCATGGCACGAGGAACATTCTAATGAAGCTGAGCATCTCATCTGACCCCCACAATCCCCAGACCTCAACATTATTAAGCATTTATGGTCGATTTTAGAGATTCAAGTTAGACGTCGATTTCCGCCGCCATCGTCGCTCAAAGAACTGGAGGGTGTTTTAACTGCAGAATGGGCTAAAATTCCTTTGGAAACAATTCACACCTTGTATGAATCCATACCTCGGAGAATTGAGGCTGTAATCACCACATAAGGTGGACCTACACCATATTAAACCAACTTTTGTTGATGTTTCCAGGTGTTTCCATTATTTGGTCCAACCCCTGTATATATATATATATAATAGAAAAAATGGAACAGCACACTCCACTACTTATCTTCGGGTGCAGAGCCCAGACAACCCGTCCTCGGTTGTTTCCAATTCATATATTTCGCAAAAACAGGCAGCACTCCATGGTCTTTAGGTAAATATGCAGGTGTTTATTGTGCCCACATCTTCATGCAACGTTTCGGCTCTAGCTGAGCCTTTCTCAAGCAGTGCATAGACCTCATTACAGCGTATATATAGGAATAACTTCCCATCATCCCCCATCCCCAGCCAATTAGTGAATCCCATTATTTCATAAGTGATTACATTTCATTTACATGTGCATTGGTGCCAGCGGTGTACTATTAAAATACATATAGCAGCTCATTCATACAGTTACCTTAGGAGAGACATAACACTCATGGAGGAAGCAGCATGTGTATTCGGCGTCCTCAAAGCGCTACTGCGCATGTCAGAGCCTCACTTTGTGCATATTAACCACATGTTCGGTGGGGAGCCAATCGGAGTCCTTGTGACTATGTGACGTCACGCGCATGCACAGTAGCGCTCGGACTCTCCATCTTGGATAAGGAATAGAGCGGCTTCATTAGCCCCCTGCGCCTGCGCCCAAGCCCTAATAATTGCGATCTAACTGGGGATCATACCATGGCCTCTACAGTGTCGCTTGAGATACAATATACTGACGAATGTCCATAGATATTATTAAAGTAACAGCTACCTATAGGAAAGCCGTCATAAAGTAAATACAGAGTTTTTTATATATAAAATCCTCTCCGTATATGAGAATTTATAGAACGTTCCACATTCATTAATAATGTTGTTAAAAGTATATAGTATTATCAATAAACCACCTAAATATTCACAGGGCTACCCCGCTCTTTGTATGCCATATGGACTCGTATATACTGTGCCTAGTCCTGCTATGAATTACCAAGGGGTGTCTTGATTCAGACCCCCACCTGGCACTCATACGGTGTCTCAAGGCTGCTCCTCACCCCTCCGGACAAGGAGCCTCCACATATGACCTCCGTATTGTAGGAGCACACTGGTCCTGGCTGATATGAACGGAAAGTGGTTTCATCTCTGAAATTATCCAAATTACATATTGCAACTGCCCCTTTATGGCCATATCATCAAATAACTAAAAAATTATAAAAGACAAGAAGGGCAATTTTGATAATTTATTATTTTGCCTCCCACCATCCATGTGCATATTACAAAATAAATTCAAAGAAAATATACTAGAAGAGATATACTCAAAAGCTATACATATATGTACTATAAATATGTGTATTTATTAGGCAAATTATTCCTCCAGGATGTATGTCTCTCCAATTAGGATCTTCCATAACATTAAACAGCAACAGTACCTGGACAAAACATATACAGAATAAAATTAGGAACATACTTATAAACAGAGTATTCCCAAATATAATACATACAATAAATACCCAACCTTTAATTATACTATGTCAATGTAGAAACGTTATCTTATATAATAGTATGTAGTTTAAAATCTGCATTAAGACCCATTGGCCTAAGTGTGTTCAACTTGTAGATCCACATCATTTCTTTTTTACGGAGAACCAGCTCCCTATCACCCCCCCTCCTACTAATTGGTACCCTATCAATTATTTTAAATTTTAGATCCTTTTCCGAATGATTACATTCCACAAAATGTTTAGGGACCGGGAGATCGGTCCTCTTTTCCTAATGGAATATCGATGCTGGTTCATTCGTACTTTAAATTCACACGTCGTTTCTCCGACGTACCACAACTTGCACGGACACATCAAGAGATACACTACATAATCTGAGCTGCATGTCAAATAGTGTTTAATATCAAATTTTTTCTTTGTTTGCGGATGTTCAAATGTGGCTCCCTTCACCATAAAGGTGCAGTTCACACAGTTTAAACATGGGAAACAACCAGTTTTTTCTAGGCCTGTTATGGATAATTGTCTGCTCTTTTTCTTCGGACCAATATCAGACTTAACCAGAAAATCTTTAATATTCTTATTGCGTCTATAGGAATATAGCGGCGGTAGTTGCAATTCTTTTATGCCAGGCAGGCATCTGCCAAGCATACCCCAATGTTTGCTAATCACTTTAGCTACCTCTCTACTCTCTTCACCATATGTAGTGACAAAGGGGACTCTCATTTGTTTCCTCTCACGTCCATCATTTTTCTTTTTATGGATAAGTTCAACCCTACTCTCCTTTAGTACCCTATTTTTAGTTGTTTCCAATAATTGCATAGGGTAACCCCTAGCTAGAAATTTTTTCACCAGTACATCCACCACTTCATCCACATCTTTTTCTTCCTTGACAATCCGCCTAACTCTAAGTAGTTGGCTCAGTGGAATAGATTTTACCATGGACCGCGGGTGTTGGCTATCGTAAAGTAACAGATTGTTTTTATCTGTGTTTTTCACAAACAATGTGGTACTAAGTTGCCCCTCTTTCAGACTGACCAGTACATCCAAGAATTGAATTTCTTTTTTACAAGTGTAAATTTGATAGTATTATCTATGGTGTTTAAGTACTGAAAAAATTCTTCCAATTCACCCTGGGTACCCGTCCAAAGGAGGAAGACATCATCTATGTATCTCCACCACACCAAAACATGTCGGAAGTGGTGGGATACATAGACGAGGTCCTCCTCCAGGACTTCCATGACCAAATTAGCGTACGCGGGGGCCATATTGGCCCCCATGGCCGTTCCTCGCTTTTGCGTATAAAACGCGTCACCGAACATAAAATAATTTCGTTTCAGGATGATCTCTAACATTTTTAAGAGAAAAGCCCTGCCTTCAGATGTACACCTATTTTGGTTGAGTTTATTACCTATTGCTTTTAAACCCTGTTCATGGTCTATTGCAGTGTAAAGGGACACCACGTCGAAGGATGCTAAAATGACCTCCCCTTCTACCTGAAGTGCCTCCAACTTACTCAGGAAATCCGTCGTATCTCTAATATACGATTTGCACTCTCTGACCATCGGGTTTAATATCCTATCTAAGAAGATACCCATTTTATTAAAGATTGACCCCACCCCCGAGACTATGGGGCGTCCCGGGGGATTAATCAGGGTCTTATGTATTTTCGGTGTTATATATAGCACCGGAGTGCGTGGGTTTTCTTCTAATAGAAAATCAAACAAGTCCTGGTCAATCACACCCGAATTTAGTGCCTCCTTCAGGCAGGCCTTAATATCTTTCATGATAGCAAATTTAGGATCACCATCCATTCTCAGATACACTTCTTCATCCATCAACTGTCTAGATATTTCAGCAATATACATTTCCTTGTCCATGACGACGACAGCACCCCCTTTATCCGCGGGTTTCACCACTATGTCGCCGTCATGGACAAGTTCCTGCAATGCCTCAAACTCCTCTTTCCGGATGTTTGGATGTGAATACTCATTTTTTGCCTTAGTTTTCAATTGTTCGATGTCGCCCTTTACTACTCGTTCAAAAGCCTCAATAATAGCCGGGCTTGTAGGTGGTAAAAAAGTACTCCCTTTTCTTAATTGTACACCATTTAAATCAAATTCACTTGTTTTGATTTTTCTATTGATATCTTTATCGTTAAACCACTCTCTCAGTTTAATCTGTCTGAAAAACCGTTCCAGATCTATTTGTAATTCGAACCAGTCTATATGTGAACATGGGCTAAAACTTAATCCTTTACTCAACACAGAAATTTGCATATCTGTTAATACCTTCTTGGAGATATTCACTATGAGGTCTGTTCCCTCCTTCTGAGGTTCAATGTCTTTTGGGGTTGAGTTTTGTTTTTTTCTAATTTCTTTTTGCCTCCGATGCTGGCGCTTGCCTCCGCGTCTTTTTCTTCCTCTACAGTGTTCACTAGATCTATAAGGAACAAAATCATTATTTGTATAACCATCATTTTTAAAGTACATTTCTTTTATGCCCAAAGGACCTCTTTTCTTCCATGATGCTTTAATATTTTCCGTTTGCCAAGAATATACACGGCCAGTCTCATAGTCACCAATATCCCGACTCCATTTTTTTCTCTTAGTTTCCTCCAATTCTCCACGAAATTTGCACATGTCTTTTTCAATTTTGTCTTTAAACACTGTCCAATCATCTTTTTTCAATATTTCCAGCATTTTTTTCTCCATTTCCTCAATATTATATTGTATTTTTTTCACCTCATCTTGCAAGAACTCTATATTGAGTAACATGATATCCATGGCATACTTGTTAGATATCTGTGCAAACCTACTACAAAATGCCACATTCCCAGCAAACAGATTAGGGCGTATATTTGATCTCAAGCCTCTAGGTATCTTACGCTCCTTTAGATAATGTCCCAATGTGGTTAGATGTAGTTGTGAGCTAATCAGACGTTTTTTGTCATTCACATATTTATGTTTCATATCAATTTGTGAGGGTATTTTCAAGAAAGCTGCATCCCCCTCTATATTGCTCAGAATACGTTCCTCATCTTCCACAGTATAATTAAAAAACCCCGGGTCCATGGTAAATCCATCCATGTTCCCAAAAAATGGCTTAAGGATGTTAGAGAAAGTCAATAAATAAATGATAAATGTGCAAAAATTTCCAGACAAAAACATAATAGAAAAAATGGAACAGCACACTCCACTACTTATCCTCGGGTGCAGAGCCCAGACAACCCGTCCTCGGTTGTTTCCAATTCATATATTTCGCAAAAACAGGCAGCACTCCATGGTCTTTAGGTAAATATGCAGGTGTTTATTGTGCCCACATCTTCATGCAACGTTTCGGCTCTAGCTGAGCCTTTCTCAAGCAGTGCATAGACCTCATTACAGCGTATATATAGGAATAACTTCCCATCATCCCCCATCCCCAGCCAATTAGTGAATCCCATTATTTCATAAGTGATTACATTTCATTTACATGTGCATTGGTGCCAGCGGTGTACTATTAAAATACATATAGCAGCTCATTCATACAGTTACCTTAGGAGAGACATAACACTCATGGAGGAAGCAGCATGTGTATTCGGCATCCTCAAAGCGCTACTGCGCATGTCAGAGCCTCACTTTGTGCATATTAACCACATGTTCGGTGGGGAGCCAATCGGAGTCCTTGTGACTATGTGACGTCACGCGCATGCGCAGTAGCGCTCGGACTCTCCATCTTGGATAAGGAATAGAGCGGCTTCATTAGCCCCCTGCGCCTGCGCCCAAGCCCTAATAATTGCGATCTAACTGGGGATCATACCATGGCCTCTACAGTGTCGCTTGAGATACAATATACTGAAGAATGTCCATAGATGTTATTAAAGTAACAGCTACCTATAGGAAAGCCGTCATAAAGTAAATACAGAGTTTTTTATATATAAAATCCTCTCCGTATATGAGAATTTATAGAACGTTCCACATTCATTAATAATGTTGTTAAAAGTATATAGTATTATCAATAAACCACCTAAATATTCACAGGGGCTACCCCGCTCTTTGTATGCCATATGGACTCGTATATACTGTGCCTAGTCCTGCTATGAATTACCAAGGGGTGTCTTGATTCAGACCCCCACCTGGCACTCATACGGTGTCTCAAGGCTGCTCCTCACCCCTCCGGACAAGGAGCCTCCACATATGACCTCCGTATTGTAGGAGCACACTGGTCCTGGCTGATATGAACGGAAAGTGGTTTCATCTCTGAAATTATCCAAATTACATATTGCAACTGCCCCTTTATGGCCATATCATCAAATAACTAAAAAATTACCCTTTGGACGGGTACCCAGGGTGAATTGGAAGAATTTTTTCAGTACTTAAACACCATAGATAATACTATCAAATTTACACTTGTAAAGTCCAAAAAAGAAATTCAATTCTTGGATGTACTGGTCAGTCTGAAAGAGGGGCAACTTAGTACCACATTGTTTGTGAAAAACACAGATAAAAACAATCTGTTACTTTACGATAGCCAACACCCGCGGTCCATGGTAAAATCTATTCCACTGAGCCAACTACTTAGAGTTAGGCGGATTGTCAAGGAAGAAAAAGATGTGGATGAAGTGGTGGATGTACTGGTGAAAAAATTTCTAGCTAAGGGTTACCCTATGCAATTATTGGAAACAACTAAAAATAGGGTACTAAAGGAGAGTAAGGTTGAACTTATCCATAAAAAGAAAAATGATGGACGTGAGAGGAAACAAATGAGAGTCCCCTTTGTCACTACATATGGTGAAGAGAGTAGAGAGGTAGCTAAAGTGATTAGCAAACATTGGGGTATGCTTGGCAGATGCCTGCCTGGCATAAAAGAATTGCAACTACCGCCGCTATATTCCTATAGACGCAATAAGAATATTAAAGATTTTCTGGTTAAGTCTGATATTGGTCCGAAGAAAAAGAGCAGACAATTATCCATAACAGGCCTAGAAAAAACTGGTTGTTTCCCATGTTTAAACTGTGTGAACTGCACCTTTATGGTGAAGGGAGCCACATTTGAACATCCGCAAACAAAGAAAAAATTTGATATTAAACACTATTTGACATGCAGCTCAGATTATGTAGTGTATCTCTTGATGTGTCCGTGCAAGTTGTGGTACGTCGGAGAAACGACGTGTGAATTTAAAGTACGAATGAACCAGCATCGATATTCCATTAGGAAAAAGAGGACCGATCTCCCGGTCCCTAAACATTTTGTGGAATGTAATCATTCGGAAAAGGATCTAAAATTTAAAATAATTGATAGGGTACCAATTAGTAGGAGGGGGGGTGATAGGGAGCTGGTTCTCCGTAAAAAAGAAATGATGTGGATCTACAAGTTGAACACACTTAGGCCAATGGGTCTTAATGCAGATTTTAAACTACATACTATTATATAAGATAACGTTTCTACATTGACATAGTATAATTAAAGGTTGGGTATTTATTGTATGTATTATATTTGGGAATACTCTGTTTATAAGTATGTTCCTAATTTTATTCTGTATATGTTTTGTCCAGGTACTGTTGCTGTTTAATGTTATGGAAGATCCTAATTGGAGAGACATACATCCTGGAGGAATAATTTGCCTAATAAATACACATATTTATAGTACATATATGTATAGCTTTTGAGTATATCTCTTCTAGTATATTTTCTTTGAATTTATTTTGTAATATGCACATGGATGGTGGGAGGCAAAATAATAAATTATCAAAATTGCCCTTCTTGTCTTTTATAATTTTTTAGTTATTTGATGATATGGCCATAAAGGGGCAGTTGCAATATGTAATTTGGATAATTTCAGAGATGAAACCACTTTCCGTTCATATCAGCCAGGACCAGTGTGCTCCTACAATACGGAGGTCATATGTGGAGGCTCCTTGTCCGGAGGGGTGAGGAGCAGCCTTGAGACACCGTATGAGTGCCAGGTGGGGGTCTGAATCAAGACACCCCTTGGTAATTCATAGCAGGACTAGGCACAGTATATACGAGTCCATATGGCATACAAAGAGCGGGGTAGCCCCTGTGAATATTTAGGTGGTTTATTGATAATACTATATACTTTTAACAACATTATTAATGAATGTGGAACGTTCTATAAATTCTCATATACGGAGAGGATTTTATATATAAAAAACTCTGTATTTACTTTATGACGGCTTTCCTATAGGTAGCTGTTACTTTAATAATATCTATGGACATTCTTCAGTATATTGTATCTCAAGCGACACTGTAGAGGCCATGGTATGATCCCCAGTTAGATCGCAATTATTAGGGCTTGGGCGCAGGCGCAGGGGGCTAATGAAGCCGCTCTATTCCTTATCCAAGATGGAGAGTCCGAGCGCTACTGTGCATGCGCGTGACGTCACATAGTCACAAGGACTCCGATTGGCTCCCCACCGAACATGTGGTTAATATGCACAAAGTGAGGCTCTGACATGCGCAGTAGCGCTTTGAGGACGCCGAATACACATGCTGCTTCCTCCATGAGTGTTATGTCTCTCCTAAGGTATATATATATATATATATATATATACACAGCTCTGGTAAAAATTAAGAGACCACTTCAAAATTTTCAGTTTGTCTGATTTCTCTCATTATAGGTATATTTTGGAGTAAAAGGTAAATTGTTCTTTTATTCTATACTAGATGGTGGCCCGATTCTAACGCATTGGGTATTCTAGAATATGCATGTCCACATAGTATATAGCACAGCCCACTTACTATATTGCCCAGCCACATAGTATATTGCCCAGTTACATAGTATATTGCCCAGTTACGTAGTATATTGCCCAGCCATGTAGTATATTGCCCAGTTACGTAGTATATTGCCCAGTGACGTAGTATACAGCACAGAGCCATGCAGTATATTGCACAGCGACGTAGTATACAGCACAGAGCCACGTAGTATATTGCCCAGCCACGTAGTATATTGCCCAGCTACGTAGTATATTGCCCAGTGACGTGGTATATTGCCCAGCCACGTAGTATATTGCCCAGTTATGTAGTATATTGCCCAGTGATGTAGCATACAGCACAGAGCCACGCAGTATGTTGCACAGTTACATAGCCACAGAGCCACGTAGTATGTTGACCAGCCACGTAGTATATTGCCCAGCCACGTAGTATATTACCCAACCACGTAGTATATTGCCCAGTTACATAGTATGTTGCCCAGTGATGTAGTATATTGCCCAGTGACATAGTATATTGCCCAGCCACGTAGTATATTGCCCAGTTACGTAGTATATTGCCCAGTTACGTAGTATACAGCACAGAGCCACGTAGTATATTGCACAGCGACGTAGTATACAGCACACAGCCACATATGTCACAGGTTAAAAAATAAAAAATAAACATATACTCACCTTCCTGAGGGCCCCTTGTAGTTCTGTCGCCTGTGTGCGGTGCAGGTGGCAGCTTCTGGTCCCAGGGTGTGATGACGTCGCGGTCACATGACCGTGACATCATGGCAGGTCCTTCTCGCGCAGGTGCGCAGGACCTGTGATGACGTCGCGGTCACATGACCGTGACGTCATGAAAGGTCCTTCTCGCACACCATCCTTGGCACCGGAACCTGCTGCTTGCATCGAGCGGTCACCGGAGCGTCTCGGGGAGTGGGAAAGGTGGCGGAAGGTGAGTATATAATGATTTTTAATTTTTTTTATTATTTTTAACATTAGATCTTTTTACTATTGACGCTGCATAGGCAGCATCAATAGTAAAAACTTGCTCACACAAGGTTAATAGCGGCGGCAACGGAGTTAGTTACCCGCGGCATAACGCGGTCCATTACCGCTGGCATTAACCCTGTGTAAGCGGTGACTGGAGGGGAGTATGGAGCGGGCGCAGGGCATTGACTGCAGGGGAGTAGGGAGGGACTAATCGGACTGTGGCCATCTCTGATTGGTCGCGGCAGCCATGACAGGCAGCTGGCGAGACCAATCAGCGACTTGGATTCCATGACAGACAGAGGCCGCGACCAATGAATATCCGTGACAGACAGAAAGACAGAAAGACAGAAGGATAGACAGACGGAAGTACCCCTTAGACAATTAAATAGTAGATACTACTGGCAACATGTCTCCAAAGTTCCAAGCAATACATTTTGTATTTATTTTCTGAAAATGAGAAATGGTCAAAATAAGAAAAAAATGCATTGCTTGCAGACCTTAAATAATGCAAAAATAACCAAGTTCATAATCATTTAGAAACAACAATACTAATGTTTTAACTCAGAAAGAGTTCAGAAATCAATATTTTGTGGAATAACCATGTTTTTTAATCACAGCTTTTATGAGTCTTGGCATGCTTTCCACCAGTCTTTCACACTGCTTTTGTGTGACCTTATGCCACTCGTGGTATGAAAAATTTAAGCAGTTCTTCCTTGTTTGATGGCTTGTGACTATCGATCTTCCTCTTGATTACATTCCAGAGGTTTTCAATCGAGTTCAGGTCTGGAGATTGGGCTGACCATGACAGCGATTTGATGTGGTCGTCCTTCATCCACACCTTGATTGACCTAGCTATGTGGCATGGCGCATTGTCCTACTGGAAAAAACAGTTCTCAGAGTTGGGGAACATTGCCTGAACAGAAGGAATCTACTGATAACCTTGTATGCGGCTTGATTCATATGTCCTTCGCAAAGAACAACCTGCCCAATTCCAGCCTTGCTGAAGCATCCCCAGATCATCACTGATCCTCCACCAAATGTCACAGTGGGTGCCAGACAATGTGGCATGTAAGCCTGTCCAGATCTCTGTCTAACCAATAGACAACCACGTGTTGATCTGGGGATGCCATCAAACAAAGAAGAACTGCTTACATTTTTGTGCCAGGAGTGGCATAAGGTCACCCAAAAGCAGTGTGAAAGACTGGTGGAAAGCAAGCCAAAACGCATGAAAGCTGTGATTAAAATTCATGGTTATTCCACAAAATATTGATTTCTGCACGCTACCTGAGCTAAAAACATTAGCATTGTTGTTTCTACATGATTATGAACTTGATTTTTTTGCATTATTTAAGGTCTGCAAGCAATGTATTTTTTTGTTATTTTGACAGTTTCTCATTTTAAGAAAAAAAAAATACAAAATGTATTGCTTGGAAATTCGGAGATTGTCAGTAGTTTATAGAATATAAGAAAAATTTACATTTTACTCAAAAATATACCTATAAGGCTATGTGCACACGTTCAGGATTTTTAGCATTTTTTAGCGTTTCTTCAGCCGTTTTCCGCCGAAAAAATGCTAAAAAACGCTTACATAAGCATTCCATAATTTTTAATGCATTCTGCATTTTTTGGCAACATGCTGCGTTTTTTCCACGGCAGAATCGCATTCCAGGAAAAATCGCAGCATGTTCATTCTTTGTGCGGAAATGCGGGGATTCAGCACACATAGGAATGCATTGATCCGCTTACTTCCCGCATGGGGCTATGCCCACCATGCGGGAAGTAAGTGGATCATGTGCGGTTGGTACCCAGGGTGGAGGAGAGGAGACTCTCCTCCAGGCCCTGGGAACCATATAATTGTTAAAAAAAGAATTAAAATAAAAAATCATGATCTCCTCACCTTCCGGCGTCCCCCGCCGCCTTCCCACTCCTCGCTATGCTCCCGTTCCCATTAATGCCTTGTGAAAATGACCTTTGATGACATAGCGGTCTCGCGAGACCGCTACGTCATCTGGGGGTTATTGCCGCGAGGCATTACTGGGAACGGGAGCATCGCGAGGAGCGGGAAGGCTGCCGGGGATGCCGGAAGGTGAGGATATCACGATTTTTTATTTTTTTTAATTATTTTTAACATTATATCTTTTTACTATTGATGCTTCATAGGCAGCATCAATGATAAAAAGCTGGTCACACTTGTCAAACACTATGTTTGACAAGTGTAACCAACCTGTCAATCAGTTTTCCAAGCAATGCTACAGATCACTTGGAAAACGCTAGCATTCTGCAAGCTAGTTATGCTTGCAAAATGCTAGTGTTTAGCGGGAATACGCATGCCAATTCTGCTTGCGATATACCGGCGGCAGGGAGTTGCAGAATTGCAGCAGGAATATCCGCAGTAATTCTGCAACGTGTTCACGTAGCCTAAAGAGAAAAATCAGTTAAAATGAAAATTTTCTTGTAGCTCGTGACCAAGTTTGCACACACAACAGCAGGGATTTTGGCCCACTCCACCATATAGATATTCGGGATCTTTCAAGTTTCAAGGTTGTCTCTAAGCAACATTGAGTTTCATTTCCTTCCATTTTGCCATTAAGCTTCTTGCTAGAGAACAACAAGTTGTGCAAAACGTACTGAAACATTTACAGTTGGACATGTGCATTCAAAAGTTTAGAGAAGGTCACATTAAGTTCACATGAAAAGGTTAGAGGGCATTTTAGGTTCATCCTGAAATTTTGCCCGAAATGCAAATATACCTAACTTTTTGTAAATGGTGTATATGTACTGTACACTGATATCTTTCTTTGTACTTGTTGTGGCTTTAAATATTCTCTGCTCTGTTTATGAAAATTATTTCAAGGAATATAGTAAAACAGACAATATGCAGTATTTTAAATATTGAGTATTTAACAAAAAAAAAATCAGAAAAAAAGAAATGAGGAGTTTATTAAATGGAAGACGACAGTTTCTAAAATATTCAGCTTTTTATAGCACCTTTGCTGAAAAGAACAAGCAAACAGCTTAAATCAGAATCAGTGTGGCTGTCAGCTTTTTTGTTAGATTAATACAACATATTCACTGCGTAATGCACACATCAAGTGTCATTAGGAAGATGAAATCTTCCATCACTATCAAGTTTCCCTTCACAAACATGGCCCGTTTTCAACTCCCTAAATCTCGCTTTTATTAATGTATGATAACGTGATGTCCTTGCTTTACTGAGCAGAGAAATAGTTTATTACCCTCTGCCCCTTACAAGAGGAGTATTGTGTGATGGAAAAGGTATTCTGATTTCTCTCTCGTTCATGCACTACACAAACCCTACTATTAAGGATAATGAGGAAAGATGGTTTCGTACAAGTCCTTGTTTGTCATCTTTGAGATGTCACAGAGGATTTAAAGCATTATCTAAGTGGTGTGCCAGCCTGTAATTTCATTTATATCAATTTAGTCCTGTGTTATTCATATCATCTGTAGCCTTGTGTCTAGTCAGATAATTCCCTAAATACTGCAGTCTACAGCACACATTGATGATAGCACTATAACCAGTCAGAACAGAATTCCGACATAAAGTCGCCAGAGCTCCAGGCAGTTTTTCAAATTATATATATTTTTTAATGGAATTCAGACAGATTCATGGACCGCATTCCAGGCACATAGCTTTTAGAACTGCTGAGACACAGTAGCTTGTCATCTGAAACAAACCCAAAGGAATAATAGATAAACTAACAGAAAAACTGCAAAGGAATATGCAGACAAATTTACCATATACTCATATACTGTATAAGGTTGTCACTTTGATCTAATTAAAAGTATGTTTTATGTACAGGGGCAGCTATCTTGTCCATTTCTCTCATACACAAGAGTGTTCGCTTTGCTGAGCTCCTATGTTCTAAGAACCTTTGCCAGACATCTCTGACAAGGGGTTATTTCAGAGAGAACAAAAGGATCGGCAGATATCATCTGCCCTGATAATGATGTGTCCAGGACCCCTTACACATTAGAATGTCTGCCTAACTTTTCAAAGGTGCATAGAGGGCTTAAGGCTACATGTACACAAGGCCAGGGGAGGACAAGCCATTGGTGCAACTGTGTATCTGCACTAGGGTGCAATAGGTTAAAAGGACTGTAAAGGTTGAGAAAGAGCATATAGATTATGGTTGCAGAGGTAGCGACCAGGGTTCATGCAGGTGGGGGGGCCAGCCGACCCCAGCGCAAACGTCAACCGGATGTGTGTCCAAGGACGCGCATTCAGGTGAAGTATACTGCGGCGCAGAGATCTGCTGGGTCCGTACGCTGCAAAACACACTGCCAGATAATGAGAGGCCCGCAGCTAATGTCAGCGTACACTTGATTAGAGGGGCATGGCAGTTACGTCATGCACTCCCCATCACTTGCACGTTTAAGTCAGCTGCCAGGTTCAGAAGAGGATGCCGCACAGCCGGGGAGCAGATAACCATTTATATTTTCTGTCAGCATTAAAGAACATCGGCCGAATGGGGTATATATACCAGGATGGGGAACATATAGATCAGGATGGGGATATATATACCAGGATGGGAACAGGATAGGAAACATCTATACCAGGATTGGGGCAAGGATAATGGTCTTATAAACCAGGATGGGGGATATGGGTAACAAATATGCCATCATGGAAGTCATATATACCAGGTCGTGAAAATACATACCAGGATTGGGAACATATATACCATATATACCAAGATGGAGAACATAAACCAGGATGAGGAGAATATGTACAAGGTAGGAGCCTACAGAGATGGGGACATTACTATTTTGTATCTGGCTCATCGGACTCTAGTTACGCCACTGGGTGGAGAAGTTGTTTAAACATCCTCTGTATTGCATTGCATTGCATTGACCTGCTGCTATATGTGTCAAATTCCCATGACAGACAGGTCCTGCGAGTTCACTGGCTGTGAACTTGCAGGACCTGTCTGATGGCACCGAGAGCAGGAGAACTTTCTCAAGCTCGCGGTGCCCTCAGACAGGGAATAGGAGTTCATAGGGTGACAGTGAGCACACACTGCTCAGTGTTTCTGCTGGGTAACAGGCTGCATGGTCACATCGTGCAACCATTCAGCCTGCCATCTACATGTAACAGAGATAGACCCGTCATTGGACAAATGGATTAGCAGCATCTCTGCGGAAAGGTGAGGAATATTGTTGTTTTTTTATTTTTAACTCTTTTGCAGATAACAAGGGTGTCAGTGGAATGGGTGAGGTTGTAGGTATGGTTTAATTAAGATTTATTAAAGGAATCTGTGTCATTCTTTCAATTATAGGACTTTATTCTGGGTGTCTGTGTTTTCATACAACGTGACTATGGGTATTGATGCCTCTCCATTACTAACTCAGGGCTTTATGTCACCTGACAAAGCAAAGGTGACATCAACCCCGCAACTATCACCACACGTGTCACTGCTTCAGGGCAAGTGGGAAGAGCGAGGCTAAGTGCCACAATTGGCACATCTTAGAGATGCACCTTTTCTGGGGCGGCTGAGAGCTGATGTTTTTAGCCTGGGAGTGGGACAGTATCTATGCCCTTTCTAGGCTACTAATATCAGCCTGCAGCTGTCTGCATAGCTTTTGCTGGTTATTAATCATAGGGGGACCCTATGTCATTTTTTTTTACGGTCCCCCATTTTAATAGTCAGTAAAGGCTAAATGTACAGCTGTAAGCTGATATTAATAGCCTGGGAAGCTCCATGGGTATTACCCCCTTCCCAGGCTATAAACATTGGCCCCAGCAGTCATCTTCCCCTCTGCTGGTTACAAAAATTACCAGGGAGCCTATGCCATTTTTTTCTGAAAAATTATCTTTTATTAATTAAATACATGAACAATAAGCTGAACTTACATTGTGCTAATTGTATTTGTCACAGACATCTGTATATCTACCTATTCTATATGCATTTACTGTGTGTAATCCATCTCTTCTATCCTGTTGGCTCCTGCTTTGATTTTACACTAAGCAGCTGCTGAAATGCTGGCTTTTCTCCCATCTATCGATCGAGCGATCGATCTATATATCTGTGTGTGAGTCACTGACATCTGTATTTCAATGTATTCTGTGTGTATATATCTATTCTACTCTATTCTAACCTGTCACGCTGTGATTTTACTGTAGCACCACATGAATTGCCAGCTTTTCAAAGGAAAGCGGTGCATAAAAATTGGACAGTACTCGCATGGACCGAGTGCTGTGAGATTTTTTTTTCTCACACCCATAGGCTTGGATTGGCGAGTCTCTGCTGAGTCTCTGAGACAATCACAGCATGCTGGGATTTTACACGCGCGTCAAATATACCTGAGAAAACAAACGGTGATGTGACCGGTCCCATAGATTAACACTGGGCCGAGTGCTATGCAATGTTTTCTCAAATAGCACCCACCCATATTCTAAGGTAGTCTTATTCCAGCCTTAGGCTGGGGTCACACACAATGTATAAAAAATTGGTCCCTTTTCCAAGGACGAGAACAAATGTACCATGAACAGTGATTCGTGTGCAATGCGAGGATGCGATTTTTTTTCTCCAAAAAATATCCGTGTGTCTTCCGTATGGCATCCGTAAGACGAGATTTTCTCGTTGGCTTGCAAAATGGACATATAATGGATCCATGGGCTCAAATATTCGTGAAAACATATATATAGTCTATGTCAGTGAGACACATACAGTATATACAGTACAGACCAAAAGTTTGGACATACCTTCTCATTTAAAGATTTTTCTATATTTTCATGACTATGACAATTGTACATTCACACTGAAGGTATGAATTAACAAATGTGGAATTATATACTTAACAAAAAAGTGTGAAACAACTGAAAATATGTCTTATATTCTAGGTTCTTCAAAGTAGCCACCTTTTACTTTGATGACTGCTTTGCACACTCTTGACATTCTCTTGATGAGCTTCAAGAGGTAGTCACCGGGAATGGTTTTCAATTCACAGGTGTGCCCTGTCAGGTTTAATAAGTGGGATTTCTTGCCTTATAAATGGGGTTGGGACCATCAGTTGTGTTGTGCAGAAGTCTGGTGGATGCACAGCTGATAGTCCTACTGAATATACTGTAAGAATTTGTATTATGGCAAGAAAAAAACAGCTAAGTAAAGAAAAACGAGTGGCCATCATTACTTTAAGAAATGAAGGTCAGTCAGTCCGAAAAATTGGGAAAACTTTGAAAGTGTCCCCAAGTGCAGTGGCAAAAACCATCAAGAGCTACAAAGAAACTGGCTCACATGAGGACCGCCCCAGGAAAGGAAGACCAAGAGTCACCTCTGCTTCTGAGGATTGGTTTATCCAAGTCACCAGCCTCAGAAATCGCAGGTTAACAGCAGCTCAGATTAGAGATCAGGTCAATGCCACGCAGAGTTCTAGGAGCAGACACATCTCTACAACATCTGTTAAGAGGAGACTTTGTGCAGCAGGCCTTCATGGTAAAATAGCTGCTAGGAAACCACTGCTAAGGACAGGCAACAAGCAGAAGAGACTTGTTTGGGCTAAAGAACACAAGGAATGGACATTAGACCAGTGAAAATCTGTGCTTTGGTCTGAGGAGTCCAAATTTGAGATCTTTGGTTCCAACCACGTGTCTTTGTGCGATGCAGAAAAGGTGAACGGATGGACTCTACATGCTTGGTTCCCACCGTGAAGCATGGAGGAGGAGGTGTGATGGTGTGGGGGTGCTTTGCTGGTGACACTGTTGGGGATTTATTCAAAATTGAAGGCATACTGAACCAGCATGGCTACCACAGCATCTTGCAGCGGCATGCTATTTCATCCGGTTTGTGTTTAATTGGACCATCATTTATCTTTCAACAGGACAATGACCCCAAACACACCTCCAGGCTGTGTAAGGGCTATTTGACCAAGAAGGAGAGTGATGGGGTGCTACGCCAGATGACCTGGCCTCCACAGTCACCAGACTTGAACCCAATCGAGATGGTTTGGAGTAAGCTGGACCGCAGAGTGAAGGCAAATGGGCCAACAAGTGCTAACCATCTCTGTGGACTCCTTCAAGATTGTTGAAATACCATTCCTGGTGACTACCTCTTGAAGCTCATCAAGAGAATGCCAAGAGTGTGTAAAGCAGTCATCAAACAAAAATTGTGGCTACTTTGAAGAACCTAGAATATAATACATTATTTTCAGTTGTTTCACACTTTTTTGTTAAGTATATAATTCCACATGTCTTACTTCATAGTTTTGATGCCTTCAGTGTGAATGTACAATTTTCATAGTCATGAAACTACAGAAAAATCTTTAAATGAGAAGGCGTGTCCAAACTTTTGGTCTGTACTGTATATATTTATATTTCATGCAGAGCTAGATAGCAGAAAAGCCGTTAATTCAATTGTCGGCTTTTGCTAAATCCTTACCAAACCCGACAGGATATGAGACATGGTTTACATACAGTAAACGATTTCATATCCGTTAGATTTTTATATATCCCTCACTAATAATGTTAGTAGTGTGTGTGTGCAAAATTTGGGAGCTCTAGGTGTTAAATTAAAGGGTTAATTCACGGAAAAAACTGTTGTGGGCTCCCGCCCAATTTTCTCTGCTAGAGAGGGAAAGACAGTGACTGAGGGCAGATATTAATAGCCTAGAGAGGGACCATGTTTATTGGCCCCCCTGGCTAAAAACATCTGCCACTGCCACCCCAGAAAAGGCGCATCTGTAGGAAATCCAGGGAACGGAGCTTCAGTAACTAGCAGTGCCGTCACCGAAGTTGCGCCCCCTGGCGGCAGGAACTCATATGAACTCTGTAGTGTGAGAAAATATTCAGAAACTTTCCCACACTACACAGTTCCTGCCGCCAGGGGGCGCAGTTTCAGTGACGGCTCCGCTAATTACCGAAGCTCCATTCCCTGGATTTCATTAATTCCCCAGACTTTTACAGCCGGGAGCAGCCACATTAGCAGCGCTCCCAATTGTAAATGTATTTAACCCCTTGAGATGGAATTACACCATGGGACTTGACTGTACGGCGGATAGGTATGGGATATTGTTGCTTTTTTTATTTTGGAATTTTTTACAGGAGAATGAGGGTCTTCAGTTGGATTGAGTGTACAATAAAGATAATGAAACCTGTGTGTTTATTTATTTCATTAAAATACTTTATTCTTAATGTGTGTGTTTTTTTAACCCTTTCTGACTAGTGGCTTAATAATGGATAGGTGTCTTATTGACACCTCTACATTATTAACCAGGCTTAATGTCACCTTACAATAGCAAGGTGACATTAACTCCTTAGTACCCCATATGCCACTGCTACAGGGCAATGGGAAGAGAGAGGCTAAGTGCCCGAAAAGGCACATCTTACAGGTGCGCCCTTTCTGGGATGGCTGGAGGCAGATGATTTTAGCCGGGGGGGGGGGCAATAACCATGGTCCCTCTCTAGGCTATTTATATCTTCCCTTAGTCACTGGCTTTCCCTCTCTGGTGGAGAAAATTGGGCGGGAGCCCACGCCATTTTTTTCCGTGAACTAACCCTTTAATTTAACACCTAGAACTCCCACATTTTGCACACACACTGCTAACAGTATTAGTGAGGGAGATATAAAAATCTAACTGTATGTAAACCATGTCGCATATCCTGTCGGGTTCGTTAGTGATTTAACAAAAGCCAACATTTGAATTACCGGCTTTTCTGCTATCTAGCTCTGTATTAAATATAAAAAAATACATATGTGTCTCACTGACATATATATATCTACCTATACTAAGTGTAGACATTTATTTTATCTATTCTATTTTTAACCTGTCAGTGTGATTTTACTGTACACCGCACTGAATTACCTGCTTTTTTATAGGACACTGGTGCGTATTTCTCGCAAGTCACACTGATGGTCCATGTGGTGTGTGAGTTTTTCTCGCACCCATAGACTTTCATTTGTGTTTCTCGGCCGATATACAGTGAAAATCACAGCATGCTGTGATTTCCCTCACACATATAATACGGCAGAGAAAACAACGGATGATAGGAGCTGACCCATTGGTTCGAGTGCTATGCGATTTTTTATCGCATAGTACTCGTCCGTATTACGGTCTAGTGTGACTCTGGCCTTAATGAGATTCTTGTGCTCTAGGCGGTCTATGGGCAGGGCTATATGTGGTGTTCTGCTTACATATAACAACATAACAAGAAAAAGAGACACATGCAATACTTCAGGGATCACCATAACAATAACAATTCTAAGCAGATTTGAAAACAATTAAAAATCACAAAACTCTGTTTCCCACAATAAGGCTATGTCTTGCGTTCCCTCTATATCCAAGCTTTAGAACCTATTAGCCAAGGACAGACTTGCAAATATACCTGACAAAATGGTCAGCACCAAGAATGAGGGTGAATCCAGCTTAAGGATATATAGCCTGCTAGAGTGCAGCAATGAGATGTAAGAGCATTTGTTCTTTAATTAACTCCTTTACCCCAAGGGTGGTTTGCATATTAATGACCAGGCCAATTTTTACAATTCTGACCACTGTCCCTTTATGAGGTTATATCTCTGGAAAGCTTCCATGGATCCCGGTGATTCTAACAATGTTTTCTCGTGACATATTGTACTTCATGATAGTGGTAGTGCAGCGCCCCAGAGTCCTGGTCGTTGCAGTAATGTTGCTCTTCCACCAGGGGGAGTGATATTACGTCTGATGGTACTAAAGGAGTTCACCTGACCAGGTATCACAAGACACACACTACACTTCACACTACAGTCCACCAGGGGGAGCCTTGCTTCTATCTATTAGGGCACTCCTCACACATGGGTAAAACTGGTGGGTTGGATAGGAAGTTAGTGAGAAGCTACCTGGGTTTGACCCAGAGAGGACCTGTCAGGCAGACAGGGGGAGAAGGAGGAACATCTGAGCTGCAGACAGAGGGTCCCTGTCAGGGGTGGGATCCTGACAGAGGCCAAGCACGAGATAGAACATTACGGAGCTGCGCCTGCACCCATTGCAGCAGCATCCTAAGAAAGGACAGGAAAGGAATTGTATTGTGGAGAGTGAGAAACGAAGTCACAGCACAAGGAGATAATACCGGGAGGAGTTCTGCCCCAAGATCAGCAGCCTCCTTCTGAGGCGCGTAGCCGGTGGCCGGAACACCGAGGGAGTAATTGACTCTACGTATTACTTCAGAGACCGGCAGGACAGTCAATTCCAAGTTGGTTGCCCGACCTTAATACCTAAGAAGACACGGAGGCAAATTGTGGGAGAGGGGCGTCACTAGGGTCCCTATAAATAAGCTCCAGGCCTACCCCGTCATACGGGTTGTCCTATCCTTACCATCTGGGGGACAGAGAGAGAGAAGATCAGAAACATCCACGAAAGTTGTGAGGACTATCCCGTGGTGCTCAGCAGGGAGGTACTACAACACACAGGCGCTAGTAGGAAGGCTACTGATTTCCACCTGGATAAGGGAACTCTGGATGTGCCTTCGGACCGGCCGGATTCTGCCTGCTCTGTGAACAGTACTCTGGACTGTGGACGCTGAAGTATTCAGTAAAAAGGTAAGGAGACTGTAACCTTTGTTTCCTCGTTATTCACTGCGCCTTACATCGTCCACCATCACCACCTACACATCCGGGAAGCCCTGGGGACATACTTCACCTGTGGGAAGGTATATCATCTAGCTGCCATTCCATCACCCCAGCGGACCCCTAAGCAGCGTCGGTCACCCTGACCGAATACCACAGGTGGCGTCACGAACACCAGACAAACTACACCTTTAATTGGGCGCCCCTCAAAGGGCCATGGACCGGGTCAGGCCACCGGGACATCCCAGAAATCAAGAGAGACAGACCCGGTACCAAGTACCCCATTGCCCTACACGTGGGGGCGCTCAAGTAGCATTTCTTTGATATGACTTGAGTTTATTTGTGAAAAAAAACTGAAATTTGGCGAAAATTTTGGAAATTTCACAATTTTCCATCTTTGAATTTTCATGCCCTTAAATGACACAGATATGTCGCACAAAATACTTAATAAGTAACATTTTGCACATTTTTTTCTTAAGGAGTTATAAGGGTTAAAAGTTACCCCCCCAAAAAAATACCCAAAAGTGACACTATTCTAAAAACTGCACCCCTCAAGGTGCTCAAAACCACATTCAAGAAGTTTATTAACCCTTCAGGTGCTTCACAGGAATTTTTGGAATGTTTAAAAACAATGAACATTTAACTTTTTTCCACAAAATATTTACTTCAGATCCATTTTTTTTTATTTTCCCAAGGGTAACAAGAGAAATTGGACCCCAAACGTTGTTGTGCAATTTGTCCTGAGTATGCTGCTACCCCATATGTGGGGTAAACCACTGTTTGGGCGCATGGCAGAGCTTGGAAGGGAAGGAGCACCGTTTGACTTTTTCAAAGCAGAATTGGCTGGAATTGAGATCAGACGCCATGTTGCGTTTGGAGAGCCCCTGATGTGCCTAAGCAGTGGAACCCCCCCACAAGTGACCCTATTTTGGAATCTAGACCACCAAAGGAACTTATCTAGATGTATGGTGAGCATTTTATCCCTCAAATGTTGCACTAAAGTTTATAATGTAGAGCCGTGGAAATAAAAAAATATTTTTTTTTCCCACAAAAAATGATTTTTTTTATTTTCCCACGGGAATCCAGAGAAATTGGACCCCAAAAGTTGGTGTGCAATTTGTCCTGAGTATGATGATACCCCATATGTGGGAGAAAACTACTGTTTGGCACACGTCGGGGCTCGGAAGTGAAGTAGTGACGTTTTGGAATGCAGACTTTGATGGAATGGTCTGCGGGCATCATGTTGCGTTTGCAAAGCCCCTGATGTGCCTAAACAGTAGAAACCCCCCACAAGTTACATCATTTTGGAAACTAGAACCCCCAAGGAACTTATTTAGATATGTTGTGAGAACTTTGAACCTCCAAGTGTTTCACTAAAGTTTATATTGCAGAGCCGTGAAAAAGAAAATCATTTTTTGTCCTCATAAAAATGATTTTTTTAGCCCCAAATTTTCATTTTCACAAGGGTAACAGGTGAAATTGTACTGCAAAAGTTGTTGTGCAATTTGTCCTGAGTACGCTGATATCCCATATGTGAGGGTAAACTACTATTTGGGCACACTTTAGAGCTTGGAAGGGAAGGAGCACCGTTTGACTTTTTCAATGCAGAATTGGCTGGAAATGAGATCGGATGTGATGTCACGTTTGGAGAGCCCCTGATATGCCTAAACAGTGGAAACCCCCCAATTCTAACTCCAACCCTAACCCCAACACACCCCTAACCCTAATCCCAACTCTAACCTTAACCCCAACACACCCCTAACCCCAACACACCCTTAACCCTAATCCAACCGTAAACGCAATCCCAACCCAAACCCTAACCCAAACCCTAATCCAAAAGCTAACCCTAACTTTAGCTCCAACCCTAACCCTGACTTTAGCCCCAACCCTAACCCTAACTTTAGCCCCAGCTCTAACCCTACCCCTAACGGGAAAATTGTATTATTTTTCCCTAACTAAGGGGGTGATAAAGGGGGGTTTGATTTACTATTTATAGCGGGTTTTTATGTTTGGCAGCTGTCACACGCTAAAAGATGCTTTTTATTGCAAAAAATAGTTTTTGCATCACCACATTTTGAGAGCTATAATTTTTCCATATTTTGGCCCACAGAGTCATGTGAAGTCTTGTTTTTTGCGGGACGAGTTGCGGGACGTTTTTATTGGTACCATTTTCAGGCACATGACATTTTTTAATCGATTTTTATTACGAACTAGCAATTCATGAATTTCTTTTGGGTGTGGCGTTTATACTGTTCCACATGTGATAAAATTAATAAAGCAGTTTTATTCTTCGGGTTAGTACGATTACAGCGATACCTCACATATCATTTTTTATCTTTTGGTGCTTTTATACAATAAAAACTATTTTATATAAAAATAATTATTTTTGTATCGCTTTATTCTGAGGGCTATAACTTTTTTATTTTTTCACTGATAATGCTGTATGGTGGTTTGTTTTTGCGGGACAAGATAACATTTTGCGCGGTACCATCATTATTTATATCCATCTTTTTGATCGCGTGTCATTCCACTTTTTGTTCGGCGGTATGATGATAAAGCATTGTTTTTTACTTTTATTTTTTACTATGTTCACTGAAGGGGTTAACTAGTGGGACAGTTTTATAGGTCGGGTCGGTACGGATGTGGCAATACTAAATATGTGTATTTTTATTGTTTGGGGTTTTTTACATAAAGTCATGTATTTATTGGAATAATATTTTTTTCTTTATTAAGGAATAAAATATTTTTACACAGTATAATATATTTTTTTTACTCCTTTACATTGTCCCAGGGTTGGACATCACTGTATAAAGTCAGATCGCTGATCTGACAGGCAGTGAGGGGGGCTTGCCAGTGCCCGCTCTGAGCAGGCACTGAGAAGCCACCTCCCTGCGGGACCAGGAAAGGACCCTGCGGCCATCTTGGATCTGGGGGCCACCAGAGAGGGAAAGCCAGTGAGTGAGGGCAGATATTAATAGCCTAGAGAGGGACCCAGAAAAGACACATCTGTAACATGTTCCAATTCCAGCACTTGAGGTACCTTCACACTAAATGACTTTGCAGTGATAACGACAGCGATCCGTGATGTTGCAGCATCCTGGATAGCGATATCGTTGTGTTTGACACGCAGCAGCGATCTGGATCCTGCTGTGATATCGCTGGTCGTTGCTGAAGGTTCAGAACTTTATTTGGTCGTCAGATCGGCGTGTATCGTTGTGTTTGACAGCAAAAGCAACGATGCCAGCAATGTTTTACAATGGTAACCAGGGTAAATATCGGGTTACTAAGCGCAGGGCCGCGCTTAGTAACCCGATATTTACCCTGGTTACCATTGTAAAAGTAAAAAAAAAACAGTACATACTCACCTTCTGATGTCTGTCACGTCCCCCGGCGTCCGCGCTGCTGCTCAGAGCTTCCTGCACTGAATGTGTCAGTGCCAGGCGGAAAGCAAAGCACAGCGGTGATGTCACCGCTGTGCCCTGCTACTGCCGGCGCTTACACAGTGCAGGGAAGCGGACGCCGGGGGACGCGAATGTAAGTATGTAGTGTTTTTTTTTTACATTTACACTGGTAACCAGGGTAAACATCGGGTTACTAAGCGCCGCCCTGCGCTTAGCAACCCGATGTTTACCCTGGTTACCCGGGGACTTCGGCATCGTTGGTCGCTGGAGAGCTGTCTGTGTGACAGCTCTCCAGCGACCACACAGCGACGCTGCAGCGATCGGCATCGTTGTCGATATCGCTGCAGCATCGCTTTAGTGTGAAGGTACCTTTAGCCTCTCTCTTCCCACTGCTCTGTAGTGGTGGCATATGAGGTAATAAGGGGTTAATGTCACCTTTGTATTGTAAGGTGAAATTAAGCAGGCTTAGTAATGGAGAGGTGTCAATAAGACACCTATCCATTTCTAATCCTATAGTTTGTAAATGGTTAAATAAACACACACATGCAGAATAAAGTCTTTTAATGAAATAAAACACTAAACACTTTTTGACCATTGTATTGTAATGGTAATCTAAGCGAAGCCATAGATCTCCTGTAAGAAGTGAAAAAATAACAAACCAACAATATACCCATAGCTGTCCGGCGTTCAGTCCCATGCCGTAATCCATATCTGGGGTACATACAGTTTACAACCGGTAGTGGTGCTAATGCGACCGTCCCAGTTGTTAACTACTGGGGAATGAATTAAATGCTGGGAGCGGAGCTTCAGTGACTAGTGGTGACGTCACGGAAGCTGCGTTCCCTGCCGGCATGAACTCAAATGAAATCTTGAGCATGGGAAAATGCCAGCTAATTTTCCCACGCTGAAGAGTTCATTTTAGTTCATGCTGGCAGGGAGCGCAGCTTCAGTGACATCACCGCTAGTCACTGAAGCTCCTCTCCCAACATTTCATTCATTCCCCATTCCGCACAGCGCACGGCCTGAGCCGCACCACATGACCGCAATGCCGGCCCGCCCCCACCACCCGCGCAGGCGCCTAGACCATCATCAAAGGTGCAGAGGGAACTACTGCTCTGGAGCGCACGCGCACCAAGCCTCCAAGACAGACCCGACTCAGGCCGGGTCCAGTCATCATTACTGGGGTGGTCATGGTGCCAGCTGTTGTGAATTCCATTCTCGGACTCCCTCCTGTGGTCATGAATGGTACTTTGGTTAGTTATGCTCTTGGACTCCCTCTGGTGGCTTCGAGCGGAACTGCTGGTCACTGAGGTTGGCTTTATCAGCTGCTCTCGTTTATTGCTATGCTTGCTTCCCTATTTAACTGCACTCAGATCGTTACTTCATGCCAGCTGTCAATGTATCAGTATTGGTTCAGATCTCTCTTGGACTTCTCTGAGGACCTGTCTACTCCAGCAGAAGCTAAGTCCCTGCTAGTTCATTTGTTGTTACTGCTGCCTGAATATATTTCTTAGTACTGCTAGATTCTGGTCCAGCTTGCTATCATGATGTTTCCTTGCTAGCTGGAAGCTCTGGGGTGCAGTGTTGAACCTCCACACCGTGAGTCGGTGTGGGGGTCTTTTTGCATACTCTGCATGGTTTTTGTAGTTTTTTTGTGCTGACTGCATAGTTTCCTTTTCTATCCTCTGACTATTTAGTGAGTCTGGCCTCCTTTGCTAAAACCTGTTTCATTCCTGTGTTTGTGACTTTCCTCTTAACTCACAGTCAATATATGTGGGGGGCTGCCTTTACCTTTGGGGAATTTCTCTGAGGCAAGGTTAGGCTTCTATTTCTATCTTTAGGGGTAGTTAGCTCTTAGGCTGTGAAGAGGCGTCTAGGGAGAGTTAGGTACGCTCCACGGCTATTTCTAGTGTGTGTGATAGGAGTAGAGTTTGCGGTCAGCAGAGTTCCCACTTTCCCAGAGCTAGTCCTGATTTTGAGTTTACTCATCAGGTCATTCCAGGTGCTCCTAACCACCAGGTCCATAACAGCCAGCGACCCAGTCCGTGGCCCTAGGCATCCAAGTAAAAATGAAGGACTTTAAAGGGGTTATTTGAATAAAGAGTGTTTGTGACGCCACCTGTGGTATTTGGTCAGGGATTACTGACACTGCTTAAAGTGGTCCTATGGGGGTGATGGCGCTGCAGCAAGGATGGTATGGCTACTCACAGGTGAAGCCAGGTCCCCAGGGATCCCGGTGTATTTGGCAAAGATAGTGAGGTGCCAGAAATAATCAGAGGACACAGGGTTGGGTTGCAGTCTCTTTACCTTTTTACTGGTGATTCACGGCTACAGTCCAGGGTACCAGTAACAGGTGTTGGTGAGGTCCGGTCAGCGTGGAAGAGATTATGGGTCTCCCTTTCCAGGTGAGGTTATAAGCCTTCCTTCTTGCGCTGTATGGCTAGTCCCTTGCAGCCTAAGGCTCCACATAAGGTCCTGTCTTTCTCTGTCCTAAGACAGTACCCGCATAGTAAGCAACGCGAGTAGTGTTGAGCATTCCGATACCGCAAGTATCGGGTATCGGCCGATACTTGCGGGTATCGGAATTCCGATACCGAGATCCGATACTTTTGTGGTATCGGGTATCGGTATCGAAACAACATTAATGTGTAAAATACAACATCAATGTGTAAAATAAAGAATTAAAATAAAAAATATTGCTATACTCACCTCTCCGACGCAGCCTGGACCTCACCGAGGGAACCGGCAGCGTTGTTTGCTTAAAATGCGCGCGTTTCCTGCCTCCCGCGACGTCACGGCTTCTGATTGGTCGCATGCCGCCCATGTGGCCGCGACGCGACCAATCACAGCAAGCCGTGACGTAATTTTGAGGTCCTGGAAGCTTAATTCTAGGCATTCAGGATTTTAAAATTACGTTCCGGCTTGTGATTGGTCGCGTCGCGGTCACATGGGCGACGCGACCAATCACAAGCCGTGACGTCACGGGAGGCAGGACACGCGCGCATTTTAAAATTACATCACGGCTTGTGATTGGTTGCGTGCCGCCCATGTGGCCGCGACGCGACCAATCACAGCAAGCCGTGACGTAATTTCAGGTCCTGTATGCCTATTTCTGCATTCAGGACCTGAAATTACGTCACGGCTTGCTGTGATTGGTCGCGTCGCGGCCACATGGGCGGCACGCAACCAATCACAAGCCGTGACGTAATTTTAAAATGCGCGCGTGTCCTGCCTCCCCTGACGTCACGGCTTGTGATTGGTCGCGTCGCCCACGTGACCGCGACGCGACCAATCACAAGCCGGAACGTAATTTTAAAATCCTGAATGCCTAGAATTAGGCTTCCAGGACCTCAAAATTACGTCACGGCTTGCTGTGATTGGTCGCGTCGCGGCCACATGGGCGGCACGCGACCAATCAGAAGCCGTGACGTCGCGGGAGGCAGGAAACGCGCGCATTTTAAGCAAAAATGCTGCCGGTTCCCTCGGTGAGGTCCAGGCTGCGTCGGAGAGGTGAGTATAGCAATATTTTTTATTTTAATTCTTTATTTTACACATTAATATAGATCCCAGGGCCTGAAGGAGAGTTTCCTCTCCTTCAGACCCTGGGAACCATCAGGAATACCGTCCAATACTTGAGTCCCATTGACTTGTATTGGTATCGGGTATCGGTATCGGATTAGATCCGATACTTTGCCGGTATCGGCCGATACTTTCCGATACCGATACTTCCAAGTATCGGACGGTATCGCTCAACACTAAACGCGAGCCTTTTTACAGGTGTCTCTCAGATGACTCCGGGCTCGTATGTTGCTGTACCTTCGGGTGTGGGTGCAGACAGATGACCTGAAGTCTTCTGCCCTCCGGTTCTGCTATGGGACATACAGTTCCACACAACCTTGGCCTCCCGGTGCCAGTTTCTTGCTCTTCAGCATGGAAGAAGCTCAGTCGCAGCCCCCTTCCAACTTCTTAGTTCTCCTGTGCTTCTTCACTCTGGCATGTTCTACAGATACAACACTGTCGGCTACTCCTCTCTGGCCTGGAGCTGCAGCGCTACATGGCTGCACGGCCCCAGCTCTCCTGCCCACCTCTCTCTCCTCCAACTGACTGTCTGACACCAACTAACTAACTCCTCCTTCAAGCCAGAATATATATATCTGGGGAAGCTCCCCTGAAACCAGGTTCAGAGCTCCCTCTTTCTGGCCTGGAATTAGAACATTTTGCATGTATGTACTGCCTGTTAAAGGGATCCTCCTCGCTTCCAGGCATGGCATCACCCTCCCCGAAAGGAAGGCAACATCACTGTAACAACCGGCTTCCTTGGGTGTTACATTTGTAGCCAGGAAGGCAATAACCATTGTCCCTTCCTAGGCTATGAATCTCAGCCGCAGCTGTCTGCATAGCTTTTCTGGCTATTTATAGGGGGACCCCACGTCATGTTTTGGGGGGTCCCCCTATTTTAATAGCCACTAAATGCTAAATATACAGCTGCGGGCTGAGATTCATAGCCTGGGAAGATCCATGGGTATTACCCCTTCCTAGGCAACAAACATTGGTCCCCCAGTCACTGGCTTTCCCTCTTTGGCGCAGAAAATTGTGCGGAACCCCACGCCAATTTTTCCCTGAAAACATTTTATCAAATACATACATGTCATGTATATATATAGAGAGAGAGAGTCCAAAAGAAAGGCTTGAGAAAGGCTCTCCATGAGCTGAAACGTCGCCATGATGGGCTATTAAACTTGAACACTTTTTGAACTCATTTGCAATGGTGTGCTGCCTCTGACTTTTTGGAATCTCATTATAAGGATTGGTACATGCCTGAGGGGCTTTGCACCCAGAATTTGTTTTTTCTGTACTGCTCTCACTTTTTGCTATATATATATATATATATATATATATATATATATATATATATATATATATATATATATACACTCACTGGCCACTTTATTAGGTACACCTGTCCAACTTCTTGTTAACACTTAATTTCTAATCAGCCAATCACATGGCGGCAACTCAGTGCATTTAGGCATGTAGACATGGTCAAGACAATCTCCTGCAGTTCAAACCGAGCATCAGTATGGGGAAGAAAGGTGATTTGAGTGCCTTTGAACGTGGCATGGTTGTTGGTGCCAGAAGGGCTGGTCTGAGTATTTCAGAAACTGCTGATCTACTGGGATTTTCACGCACAACCATCTCTAGGGTTTACAGAGAATGGCCCGAAAAAGAAAAAAAATCCAGTGAGCGGCAGTTCTGTGGGCGGAAATGCCTTGTTGATGCCAGAGGTCACAGGAGAATGGGCAGACTGGTTCGAGCTGATAGAAAGGCAACAGTGACTCAAATCGCCACCCGTTACAACCAAGGTAGGCCTAAGAGCATCTATGAACGCACAGTGCGTCGAACTTTGAGGCAGATGGGCTACAGCAGCAGAAGACCACACCGGGTACCACTCCTTTCAGCTAAGAACAGGAAACTGAGGCTACAATTTGTACAAGCTCATCGAAATTGGACAGTAGAAGATTGGAAAAACGTTGCTTGGTCTGATGAGTCTCGATTTCTGCTGCGACATTCGGATGGTAGGGTCAGAATTTGGCGTAAACAACATGAAAGCATGGATCCATCCTGCCTTGTATGGAGCATCTTTGGGATGTGCAGCCGACAAATCTGCGGCAACTGTGTGATGCCATCATGTCAATATGGACCAAAATCTCTGAGGAATGCTTCCAGCACCTTGTTGAATCTATGCCACGAAGAATTGAGGCAGTTCTGAAGGCAAAAGGGGGTCCAACCCGTTACTAGCATGGTGTACCTAATAAAGTGGCCGGTGAGTGTATATATGTATATATATATATATATATATATATATATATATATATATCTCATATCAAAGAAGAAAACGCGGCAACACTCACCAATCCTGTGGTAAAAGCTAGTCTTTATTGAAGCAAAGTGTAGCACATCTTCACAGCACGGGGGAGTAAAACATGACGTGAGGTGAGCAGTGAAGGACCTTCACTGCTCACCTCACTTCATGTTTTACTCCCCCGTACCATGAAGATGTGCTACACTTTGCTTCAATAAAGACAAGCCTTTACCACAGGATTGGTGAGCGCTGCCGCGTTTTCTTCTTTGATATGCTACATGGTTTCTCCTGTCTTTCACGCGAGCACCTCCCGATACTGTCGGGTCCACGGTCTTTAGGACTGAGTACAGATTATAATCTCTATTGTGGGCTGTGCTGCTTTACTTTTTCTTTTTTGGATATACACTCACTGGCCACTTTATTAGGTACACCTGTCCAACTTCTTGTTAACACTTAATTTCTAATCAGCCAATCACATGGCGGCAACTCATTGCATTTAGGCATGTAGACATGGTCAAGACAATCTCCTGCAGTTCAAACAGAGCATCAGTATGGGGAAGAAAGGTGATTTGAGTGCCTTTGAACGTGGCATGGTTGTTGGTGCCAGAAGGGCTGGTCTGAGTATTTCAGAAACTGCTGATCTACTGGGATTTTCACGCACAACCATCTCTAGGGTTTACAGAGAATGGTCCGAAAAAGAAAAAAAATCCAGTGAGTGGCAGTTCTGTGGGCGGAAATGCCTTGTTGATGCCAGAGGTCAGAGGAGAATGGGCAGACTGGTTCGAGCTGATAGAAAGGCAACAGTGACTCAAATCGCCACCCGTTACAACCAAGGTAGGCCTAAGAGCACCTCTGAACGCACAGTGCGTCGAACTTTGAGGCAGATGGGCTACAGCAGCAGAAGACCACACCGGGTACCACTCCTTTCAGCTAAGAACAGGAAACTGAGGCTACAATTTGTACAAGCTCATCAAAATTGGACAGTAGAAGATTGGAAAAACGTTGCTTAGTCTGATGAGTCTTGATTTCTGCTGCGACATTCGGATGGTAGGGTCAGAATTTGGCGTAAACAACATGAAATCTTTGGGATGTGGTGGAACGGGAGATTCGCTTCAGGGATGTGCAGCCAACAAATCTGCGGCAACTGTGTGATGCCATCATGTCAATATGGACCAAAATCTCTGAGGAATGCTTCCAGCACCTTGTTGAATCTATGCCACGAAGAATTGAGGCAGTTCTGAAGGCAAAAGGGGGTCCAACCCGTTACTAGCATGGTGTACCTAATAAAGTGGCCGGTGAGTGTATATATACAGTACAGACCAAAAGTTTGACACACCTTCTCATTTAAAGATTTTTCTGTATTTTCATGACTATGAAAATTGTACATTCATACTGAAGGCATCAAAACTATGTATTAACACAGGAGGAATTATATACTTAAAAAAGTGTGAAACAACTGAAATTATGTCTTATATTCTAGGTTTCTAGGTTCTTCAGAGTAGCCACCTTTTGCTTTGATGACTGCTTTGCACACTCTTGGCATTCTCTTGATGAGCTTCAAGAGGTAGTCACCGGGAATGGTCTTCTAACAATCTTGAAGGAGCTTAGCACTTGTTGGCCCTTTTGCCTTCACTCTGCAGTCCAGCTCTCCCCAAGCCATCTCGATTGGGTTCGGGTCTAGTGACTGTGGAGGCCAGGTCATCAGGTCTTGGTCAAATAGCCCTTACACAGCCTGTGCAAGGAGGAACAGAAGGAGCACTGCCAGAGCCCTGCAAAATTACCTCCAGAAGGCCACAAATGTGCATGGGTCTGCACAAATGGTTAGAAACCAACTCCATGAGGATGGTCTGAGTGCCCAACATCCACTGATGGGGGTTATGCTCACAGCCCAACACCGTGCAGGATGCTTGGCATTTGCCACAGAACACCAGGATTGGCAAATTCTCCACTGGCACCCTGTGCTCTTCACAGATGAAAGCAGGTTCACACTGAGCACATGTGACACACGTGACAGAGTCTGAAGAAGCCGTGGAGAGAGATCTGTTGCCTGCAACATCCTACAACATGACCAGTTTGGCAGTGGGTCAGTAATGGTGTGGGGTGGCTTTCTTTGGAGGGCCGCACAGTCCTCCATGTGCTCACCAGAGGTAGCCTGACTGCCATTAGGTACCAAGATGAGATCCTCAGACCCCTTGTGAGACCATATGCTGGTGTGGTTGGCCCTCAGTTCCTCATAATGCAGGACAATGCCAGACCTCATGTGGCTGGAGTGTGTCAGCAGTTCCTGCAAGATGAAGGCATTGAAGCTATGGACAGGCCCGCCCATTCCCCAGACCTGAATCTGATTGAACACATCTGGGACATCATGTCTCGCACCATCCACCAACATTACGTTGCACCATAGATTGTCCAGGAGTTGGCAGATGCTTTAATCCAGGTCTGGGAGGAGATCTCTCAGGAGACCATCCACTGCCTCATCAGGAGCATGCCCAGGCATTGTAGGGAGGTCATACAGGCACGTGGAGGCCACACACACTACTGAACATCATTTCCTTGTCTTGAGGCATTTCCACTGAAGCTGGATCAGCCTGTAACTTCATTTTCCACTTTGATTTTGAGCATCATTCCAACTCCAGACTTCCATGTCATAATAGTTGTGATTTACATTGATAATTTTTAGGTTTTATTGTTCTCAACACATTCCAGTATGTAATGAATAAAAATTTACAACTGGAATATTTCATTCAGTGATATCTAGGATGTGGGATTTTAGTGTTCCCTTTATTTTTTTGAGCAGTGTATGTTAAACAGGTTAGGGCAAAGCTTACTACGACTGAAGTGCAGCTGTCAGGAGGCACCGGACCAGATGCAAAAGGACCCCAATGCGCATTTCGCTTGTTATTTGCCGCTTTCTCAAAGGGATGCCAATAAAATAATCTTTTTAACCGCAGTACTCCTTTTTCTCCTTTATTTATAAATTTTCTTGCTGTTAACAGTTGAATAGAACTCTCAACATTATCCAGTGCTAGCGCTGATCACAGTGCGAGCAGGGGACAGTGATGTGTGCTGTCTCCTTCAGCACTCAGTGCTGGGGAGCAGGGCGAACAGTACCACTGATTCACAGGTGAAAGTATGTGTCACATTAACAACACAGGGATGTCATCCGTGTGTCATCGATGTGGATGTGTGCAGGATGTTTTGGGCCCCTGCTGCTACTGGAAACACTGACTTCTGAAAGAACCCTTAGTGAACTCGGTCATTTACCGAACGTTGGCTGACTTTTGTCAATTTTTTTAGGAAAAAATCCGGGAATCCAAACACGAATCCGAATGTGCAACATTCATGCTGAATTTGAGATTGGCAAACGTTTTCTAAACAAATTCACTCATCTCTAGTGAACATAAATGTTGTTTTCTGTAGAATTTCAGTTTTTTGAAGTTCTCATGTGATTTTAGTTGACTGCATAAATACAGCATACAAAAGAGGTTGCTCTCTGTCGTGCTAAAGCATGTAGACATGGAATATATGAAATTTGAATAGCAATACTGCTCTGGATAATAATAAAATATTGAGATGCTTAGCACATAATTTGGACAATTCATGCATGCCCAGCAACCAACGTCAAGGTGGTCTCACATTGCTGGGACACTACATGTCTAGTGTGAATACCTCTCTTAGGAATCACACCCACTTGCGAGGAAAAAGGACAAGTGCAATCCGATAAAAACATCAGATTGCACTCGGACCAGTGTTATTCAATAGGTGACATCTCATTTGCGATTTTTCTCAGCCGAAATCAGACTGAGAAAAAAATCGCAGCATGCTGCGATTTGCTGCGAGTCTCGGACGAGACTCGCCAATGCAAGTCAAGGGGTGCGAGAAAAAAAATGCACGGAATACGGACCATCCGTATGCTGTCCGTTTTTTATGGATATCTTACCATTCTGTGGCATAGATCACTGTAAATGGTCCTGTAAATGATTGTATACAAATAGTTGCAGAGAAAAAAACGGATTGTATACAGATGTCATATGGATGTAAAACGGACGGTGTGATTAAAAATCGCATTGAACTTGCATGACAATCGCATAGTTTTCATCCTTTTTTTTTCGGTCCAGATTATGGACCGTTTTTTTTCTCGCAAGTGGGTATGAACCCTTAGGCTGTTGTCCGAATTCCTGGGTAAATGTGGATACCTCTCTCAATAACCTGTATTTATGGGTAGGTAGGATCCTGCTGTAATTAAAACCACCACATGTTGAAGGGCAAAGGGCTCGGTCAGAGAGCTAAGAAACAAAAAACAAAAACTGACTGGCACTTCCAAGCTAATGTGAACAGGTGCATACTAGGAGCAGCCACCTCCATATAAACTATATAAAAGAAGTTGTACTCTGTCTTGCTAAAGCTTGTAGACATGTTTGTATATGGCCGGCGTCACACTGGCGAGTTTTACGGACGTAAGAGCGCAGAAACTACGTCCGTAAAACTCGCATAACATACGGCACAATTATTCTCAATGGGGCTGCTCCTATCAGCCGTATATTACGGATCCGTAATATACGGCTTTCTACGGCCGTACAAAATCGCAGCATGCTGCATTTGTCAGCGTATTGCGCAAAAAAATCGCCAATGAAAGTCTATGGGGGCGAGAAAAATACGGATTCCACACGGACCAGCAGTGTGACTTGCGAGAAATACGCAGCGGTGTTAGTGAAAAGTCGGTAATTCAATTGCCGGCTTTTCATTTCTCCTGCACAAACCCGACAGGATATGAGACATGGTTTTCATACAGTAAACCATCTCATATCCCCATTTTTTTGCATATTCCACACTACTAATGTTAGTAGTGTGTAAGTGCAAAATTTGGCCACTGTAGCTGCTCAAATAAAGGGTTAAATGGCGGAAAAAATTGGCGTGGGCTCCCGCGCAATTTTCTCTGCCAGAATGGTAAAGCCAGTGACTGAGGGCAGATATTAATAGCCAGGAGAGGGTCCATGGTTATTGGCCCCCCTGGCTACAAACATCTGCCCCCAGCCACCCCAGAAAAGGCACATCTGGAAGATGCGCCTATTCTGGCACTTGGCCACTCTCTTCCCACTCCCTGTAGCGGTGGGATATGGGGTAATGAAGGGTTAATGCCACCTTGCTATTGTAAGGTGACATTAAGCCAGATTAATAATGGAGAGGTGTCAATTATGACACCTATCCATTATTAATCCAATTGTATGAAAGAGTTAAAAAACACACACACACATGATTTAAAAGTATTTTAATGCAATAAACACAGCGGTTGTTTTAATAATTTATTGCTCTCTCAATCCATCAGCAACACCCTCGCTTGGAAAAATAATAAACGCACAAGATACATACCTTCTGATGTCCTATCACATCCAACGAGGAAATCCATCTGAAGGGGTTAACTAATATTACAGGCACGAGCTGCGATAAACCACTCGCTCATGCCTGTAATCCCCGGGTGCTGAAAGGAAAGCAGTGATCTATACTTACATTGAGTCGCGGTGATGCGCCCCTGCTGGATGTTCTCATGAACTGCAGCCTGGGAACTTTTTCCCACGCTCCAGGTCATATGAGGACATCCACCAGGGGGCGCATCACCGCGACTGAAGGAAATGTAGGTCAATGACCTACATTTCATTCATTCGCCGGGGATTACAGGCACGGAGCACAGCTGCATTTGCAGGGCTCCTGCCTGTAAAATATTTTAACCCCTTCAGATGGATTACCTCGTGGGACGTGACGGTTCAGCTGAGGGTATGTATCTTGTGCGTTTATTATTTTTCCAAGCGAGGGTGTTGCTGATGGATTGAGAGAGCAATAAATTATTAAAACAACCGCTGTGTTTATTGCATTAAAATACTTTTAAATCATGTGTGTGTGTTTTTTTTAACCCTTTCATACAATTGGATTAATAATGGATAGGTGTCATAATTGACGCCTCTCCATTATTAATCTGGCTTAATGTCACCTTACAATAGCAAGGTGGCATTAACCCTTCATTACCCCATATCCCACCGCTACAGGGAGTGGGAAGAGAGTGGCCAAGTGCCAGAATAGGCGCATCTTCCAGATGTGCCTTTTCTGGGGTGGCTGGGGGCAGATGTTTTTAGCCAGGGGGGGCCAATAACCATGGACCCTCTCCTGGCTATTAATATCTGCCCTCAGTCACTGGCTTTACCACTCTGGCGGAGAAAATTGCGCGGGAGCCCACGCCAATTTTTCCCGCCATTTAACCCTTTATTTTAGCAGCTACAGCGCTGAAATTTTGCACATACACACTACTAACATTAGTAGTGTGGAATATGCAAAAAAAATGGGGATATGAGATGGTTTACTGTATGTAAACCATGTCTCATATCATGTCGGGTTTGTGCAGGAGAAATGAAAAGCCGGCAATTGAATTACCGGCTTTTCACAGATATCGCGCTGAATGAAATCTAAATACAGAATATATATATATGTGTCTCAATGACATATATATATATATATATATATATATACTGTATATATGTTTTAATGAACATTTGAGCACATAAATCCATTAGATGTCGGTTTTGCAAGCCTGCACGAAAATCTCGCAGTACGGATGCCATACGGATTACATACGGAGGATGCCATGCGCAAAATACGCTGACACACCCTGACTACGGATCACTATTTTGGGAACATTTCTCCGTATTATGGCCGTAGTACGGACGTATAATACGTGGCGTATTGTCTTACGCCAAGTGTGACGCCGGCCTATGGAGGTGGCTGCTCCTAGTATGCACCTGTTCACATTAGCTTGGAAGTGCCTGACAGTTTTTGTTTTTTACATAAATACAGCCCTCACAACAATGTACAGTGTATCAAAAAATGAAGTCATGTACTCTACAATGGCCTGAAGTTCTGAAATTGCACAATTCCTAAGCATGATTTTATTTCAGTTATTCTCTCTGAAAAATACATTGCAAAGTTGTGTAAATGCTACAAGTTAGTTTTGATAATGCAGAAAATAATCCTCCAAGACAGTTCTAATAATGCATACAAAACCGAGAGCACTAAATAGTAATATTAAAAAAACATTCAACGCTTATTTATCGCGCTGAGCCAGATTCAACAATAAAAAAAACTGTAATTGGTTATTCCCCAGGTTATTTTACAGCAAACAGTTGCTGTGTTGAACAGGCGGCTCATTAACTCCACCTGCAGCTGCAGAAGTAATGCACGTAGTATGCTAGAATAGGACTACGGATGTAATTCTCAGGGCAACAGCTCTGCTTTATCATTGCCAGAAACAACTTCTGTTTAGTCTGCAATGCATTGATGGCTACAGTGCCTAAGAGATTTGCTCTCATTGCTAAGCATTAATTACCTGTAGCTCATTTACCTTAAGAATGGAAATCTATGAAAAGAGGTGAACAGTGTCTTCCTGCAGAAGTGCAGGGGGGACTATTCAGAGAACAGAATAAAGCAGATACAAAATAATGATTTTTCATCTCACCCATCTCACCAACAAGCCTTTAAATACCCTAGCCAAGGAGTATATAAGGGCACATGGAGTCTCATGCAGCCTCTCAAGGCAGAACCAAAGAATGGAGTGTGCTGTCATAAAACTTCCATTTTGTAAAGTATGTTCCAAGCTATCGTCCCCTATGTACAATGTCTCTAGAAGAAAATACTATAAACAGTCATGGCCGAAAGTGTTGGCACCCTTGACATTTTTCCAGAAAGTGAAGTTTTTCTACCAGATAATGATTGCACTTACACATGTTTTATCATACGCAAGTTTATTTCCTTTGTAAATATTGGAACTACAAAAAAAAAAAAAAACGGACATAATTTCACACAACCCCCAAAATGGGTAGGATGAAATTGTTGTCATCTTTCAAAATTGTGGGTAAACAATTTGGTTTCAAGCAAGTGACGCTTGTTCAAACTCACCTGTGGCAAATAACAAGAGTGGGAAATGTGAAAATAGCACCTGAAACAAGATAAAGGGAAAAATTCACTCAATCTTTGCATTGTGTCTGTGTGTGCCACACTAAGCATAGAGAACAGAAAGAGGAGAAGAGAACTGTCTGAGGACCTCAGATCTCCAGAGGTCTTAATGTTCCTTTTTGTCCATGGTGCGCAACAAAATCAAGAAGTTTAGAACCCATGGCATTGTAGCTAATCTCCCTGGATGAGGACGGTGGAAAAAAAACGATGAAAGGTTGCAATGCAGGACAGTCTGGATGGTGGATATTCAGGATAGGATATTCAAGATGCCGACAATTCCGCACTCCTCCAAAATCAGGCAAGGGAATGAGAGTTCAGAAGAGTTGCATACTTTATTCAGGGCTATAAAACTATGCATTTCGTGGATGCCCTGTCCACTTCTTCAGGTACATAGCCAGTTTGTACCAGTTTGTGCCCTACAGGCAAATATGGTGTACATTCAAAGATGTATGGTTTCTTGTTGCTGCCTCTGGCACTGGGTGCCTTGACTGTGTGCAAGGCATCATGAAATCTGAAGATTCATGATGTGTTCAGTGTCAAAAAGCTGAATTTAAGTCCTAGGTTATAGGTCTTCCCGCAAGACAATAACTCTAAACATACTTCAAGAACGACCCAAAAATAGATGGAGACAAAATGCTGGAGAGTTCTGAAGTGGCCAGCAATGAGTCCGGATCTAAATCCCATTGAACACCTGTGGAGAGATTATAAAATTCCTATTGGGAGAAGGAACCCTTCAAATATGAGATACCTAGAGCACTATGTAAAAGAAGTGTGGCCCAAAATTTCAGTTAAGAGGGGTAACAAGCTTGTTGATGTTGTGGATGGTTCCAGGAAGAGATTGATTGCAGTTATTTTTTCCAAAAGTTGTGCAACTAAATATGAACTTGGAACCTTGAGATTGTTAACATTTTTCAACAATTTTCGTTCTCAAGTCTTCAAACAGTTCTCTTCCCCTCTTTCCGTTCTCCATGCTTAGGCTGGTTTCACATTTGCGTTTGATGTCGCAACGTTTGTACCGCATATAAACAAATGCGTCATGTTTTCCTATATTTAACATTAAAAACGCATGCATTTTTTTTTTGTTCGCGTTTTGCCGCGTTTGACGACGCATGCGTCGTCTCGTCGATTGTGGCTTGGCGCGGAAATGCAACATGTAGTAATTTCTGGAGGCGTCTATTTGCTGCCAGGAAATGCATGCGGTCAATTGCGCAAGGATTGCGACAAAAAAAGCATTGCTGTCTATGTAAACGCATGTGTTTTTTTGCACATGCGTTTGGTTGCGTTTTTGAACGCATGCGTTTCAATTGAGAAAAACATGTCTAGACACTGATAAGCCACCCCCCACCATCAAGGTGATAAAAGGGAGGGTGTGGACAGTTGCAGGTCACTTCTCACCAGACACTGAAGCAGATGAGACGCAGGCTACATCCTTGGAGGAAAACAAGACACAGAACAATGTGAGTATATCCTATCCAATGCCTTCATTTTCTATTTTCTGTCTCTACATGTCCTAATTTCTGCCATTTCTTTCTTTCTACATGCATCAGAATGTCTTCTTCGGATTCTTCATCTGGTGAGGAGTGTCGGCCAGGACAGTCGGAAGTGGAGCATGTCAGTGAGGTGAATACTTGCCTCGTCAGATTGGTAAGTATTCACTGTCACATCGACACATGTGACAATTTGATTTTTTCTGTTTTTTAGAGCTCTTCTACTGCGGCTGAGACAGGGCAGGAGCAGCGGTGTCAAGGTCTGGTGGAAAGGCGGCAGCGGGTACGTATACAAGGCTGACTGTCCTCAGTGTGTTATTCTTGAATCTTCCTTTCTTTACACTCGTACTTCTTTACTTTTTTCTTCTGGAATCCTTTTGTATGTTGACTTTTCTATTCATGCCATTTCTCAGCATCTTTTTTCTTTCTTTTCCTTATGTAAATTGAGCAAACTTTAATGACTTTCTTTAATTTTTAGGTTTCACAACGGGAGGATGACCTAATCGAAAATGACCTCCTTATCACCCTGGTCCAGGAGCGAGTCCCATTGTGGGACACCCGGGATCCACTGCACTCGAACAACATCACGATCCGGCGGTTATGGAATGAGGTGGCACAAGTGATGTGGGATGGCTGGGACAACGCCCCGACACGGGTCCGATCTGCATTTGGTAAGTATTGCACTGCAGTGTGAAGCAGCAGAGACCTTGGTCGTGCTCACTCGACTGTGTGATGAAAGAAACTCTCAGGAGTTTCTCTCATCACACACAGTTGTGTGAGCACGGCCAAAAGTCCTTTTTCTGACCACAATTTTTTTTGGAACAGTATCCAAAGTCAAAACACGTTGGCGTTCGATGAAGAACCGCTTCAACAAGGACCTGCGTCAAAAGAGCCGTGTTCCCAGTGGTTCAGGAGCAAGGATCAGACGTTACAAATACCATCGAGTACTGTCATTCTTAAGACCGGTCCTTGCCCAGAGAACGTAAGTATTTATCACGTGCATTAGGTTGTATTGTATTGCCATAATCTGTATTTTTAAATTCTACAGGATTTTGCGTCTGGCAAATTTTTAATATTAATTTTCTTTTTCCTTTTTTCACAGCACATACAGCACGACTGTCGGCCCAGGTTCTGGAGCGGTCCTTCATCCGACAGCCACGGACCCGTCCCAGCCATCCAGCAGCGCAGCAGCAAGTGGGCCTTCCTGTTGTGAATTTGCTTTTTGCTCCCTCTAGTGGTTACTAGTTTTTTGACTCTGGTTTTTCTGTCATTCCTTTTATCCGCACCTGGGTCGTTAGTTAGGGGTGTTGCTATATAAGCTCCCTGGACCTTCAGTTCAATGCCTGGCAACGTAGTTATCAGAGCTAGTCTGCTGTGCTCTTGTCTACTGATCCTGGTTCCAGTTATATCAGCTAAGTCTGCCTTTTGCTTTTTGCTATTTGTTTTGGTTTTGTATTTTTGTCCAGCTTGTTCCAAAACTATATCCTGACCTTTGCTGGAAGCTCTAGGGGGGCTGGTGTTCTCCCCCCGGACCGTTAGACGGTTCGGGGGTTCTTGAATTTCCAGTGTGGATTTTGATAGGGTTTTTGTTGACCATATAAGTTACCTTTCTTTATTCTGCTATCAGTAAGCGGGCCTCTCTGTGCTAAACCTGGTTCATTTCTGTGTTTGTCATTTCCTCTTACCTCACCGTCATTATTTGTGGGGGGCTTCTATCCAGCTTTGGGGTCCCCTTCTCTGGAGGCAAGAAAGGTCTTTGTTTTCCTCTACTAGGGGTAGCTAGATTCTCCGGCTGGCGCGTGTCATCTAGAATCAACGTAGGAATGATCCCCGGCTACTTCTAGTGTTGGCGTTAGGAGTAGATATATGGTCAACCCAGTTACCACTGCCCTATGAGCTGGATTTTTGTATTCTGCAGACTTCCACGTTCCTCTGAGACCCTCGCCATTGGGGTCATAACAGTTTGCCAGGCCAGTATTAAATGTTTAATGCATTGCAGAAGAGGGATTATAAGAAAGAAGATTCTGAGTTTTTTTTTTTTTTTTTTCTTCTTCCCCTTTACCTCAGAGTGGCTATGCTTGCTGCAGACATGAATGTCCAGACCTTGATTACAAGTGTGGACCAGCTGGCTACTCGTGTGCAGGGCATACAAGACTATGTTATCAGAAATCCTAGGTCAGAACCTAAAATACCGATTCCTGAACTGTTTTCCGGAGACAGGTTTAAGTTTAGGAATTTCGTGAATAATTGTAAATTGTTTTTGTCCCTGAGACCCTGTTCATCTGGAGATTCTGCTCAGCAAGTAAAAATTGTTATTTCGTTCTTACGGGGCGACCCTCAGGATTGGGCTTTTTCGCTGGCGCCAGGAGATCCGGCATTGGCTGATCTTGATGCGTTTTTTCTGGCGCTCGGTTTACTTTATGAGGAACCCAATCTTGAGATTCAGGCAGAAAAGGCCTTGCTGGCTATGTCTCAGGGGCAGGACGAGGCTGAAGTGTATTGCCAAAAATTTCGGAAATGGTCCGTGCTGACACATTGGAACGAGTGTGCACTGGCCGCTAATTTTAGAAATGGCCTTTCTGAAGCCATTAAGAATGTTATGGTGGGTTTTCCCATTCCCACAGGTCTGAATGATACTATGGCACTGGCTATTCAAATTGACCGGCGGTTGCGGGAGCGCAAAACCGCAAATTCCCTCATGGTGTTGTCTGAACAGACACCTAATTCGGTGCAATGTGATAGAAAAACCGCAAATTCCCTCATGGTGTTGTCTGAACAGACACCTGATTTAATGCAATGTGATAGAATCCTGACTAGAAATGAGCGGAAAATTCATAGACGCCGGAATGGCTTGTGCTACTACTGTGGTGATTCTACACATGTTATCTCAGCATGCTCTAAACGTATAGCTAAGGTTGTTAGTCCTGTCACCGTTGGTAATTTGCAACCTAAATTTATTCTGTCTGTAACTTTGATTTGCTCACTGTCATCTTATCCTGTCATGGCGTTTGTAGATTCAGGTGCTGCCCTGAGTCTCATGGATCTCTCATTTGCTAAGCGCTGTGGTTTTACTCTTGAACCATTAGAAAATCCTATTCCTCTTAGGGGTATTGATGCTACACCATTGGCTGCAAATAAACCGCAGTATTGGACACAGGTTACCATGTGCATGACTCCTGAACACCGCGAGGTGATACGTTTCCTGGTTTTACATAAAATGCATGATTTGGTTGTTTTAGGGCTGCCATGGTTACAGACCCATAATCCAGTCCTGGACTGGAAGGCTATGTCAGTCTCAAGTTGGGGCTGTCGTGGTATTCATGGGGATTCCCTGCCTGTGTCTATTGCTTCTTCTACGCCTTCGGAAGTTCCGGAGTATTTGTCTGATTATCAGGACGTCTTCAGTGAGTCTGAGTCCAGTGCACTGCCTCCTCATAGGGACTGTGACTGTGCTATAGATTTGATCCCAGGCAGTAAATTTCCTAAGGGAAGACTGTTTAATCTGTCGGTACCTGAACATACCGCTATGCGTTCATATATCAAGGAGTCTCTGGAGAAAGGACATATTCGTCCGTCTTCTTCCCCTCTTGGTGCGGGATTCTTTTTTGTGGCAAAAAAGGACGGATCTTTGAGACCTTGTATTGATTATCGGCTTTTAAATAAGATCACTGTCAAATTTCAGTATCCTTTACCGCTGTTGTCTGACTTGTTTGCCCGGATTAAGGGTGCCAAGTGGTTCACCAAGATAGACCTTCGTGGTGCGTACAACCTTGTGCGCATTAAGCAAGGTGATGAATGGAAAACCGCATTCAATACGCCCGAAGGTCATTTTGAGTACTTGGTGATGCCTTTTGGTCTCTCCAATGCGCCTTCAGTTTTTCAGTCCTTTATGCATGACATTTTCCGGAAGTATCTGGATAAATTTTTGATTGTTTATCTGGATGATATTTTGTTTTTTTCTGATAATTGGGATTCGCATGTGGAGCAGGTCAGGTTGGTCTTTAAAATTTTGCGTGAAAATTCTTTGTTTGTCAAGGGCTCAAAGTGTCTCTTTGGTGTACAGAAGGTTCCCTTTTTGGGGTTCATTTTTTCCCCTTCTGCTGTGGAGATGGACCCAGTCAAGGTCCGAGCTATTCTTGATTGGACTCAGCCCTCGTCAGTTAAGAGTCTTCAGAAGTTCTTGGGCTTCGCTAACTTCTACCGTCGTTTTATTGCTAATTTTTCTAGCATTGTGAAACCTTTGACGGATATGACCAAGAAGGGCTCCGATGTAGCTAACTGGGCTCCTGCTGCCGTGGAGGCTTTCCAGGAGTTGAAACGCCGGTTTACTTCGGCGCCTGTTTTGTGCCAGCCTGACGTCTCACTTCCCTTTCAGGTTGAGGTGGATGCTTCGGAGATTGGGGCAGGGGCCGTTTTGTCGCAGAGAGGCCCTGGTTGCTCTGTTATGAAACCTTGTGCCTTTTTCTCTAGGAAGTTTTCGCCTGCCGAGCGAAATTATGATGTGGGCAATCGGGAGTTGTTGGCCATGAAATGGGCATTTGAGGAGTGGCGTCATTGGCTCGAGGGTGCTAAGCATCGTGTGGTGGTCTTGACTGATCACAAAAATCTGATGTATCTCGAGTCTGCTAAACGCCTTAATCCGAGACAGGCCCGCTGGTCATTGTTTTTCTCCCGCTTTGATTTTGTTGTCTCGTATTTACCTGGTTCAAAGAATGTGAAGGCCGATGCTCTTTCTAGGAGCTTTGTGCCTGATGCTCCTGGAGTCGCTGATCCTGTTGGTATTCTTAAAGATGGAGTTATCTTGTCAGCTATTTCTCCGGATCTGCGACGTGTGTTGCAGAGATTTCAGGCTGATAGGCCTGAGTCTTGTCCACCTGACAGACTGTTTGTCCCGGATAAGTGGACCAGCAGAGTCATTTCCGAGGTTCATTCCTCGGTGTTGGCAGGTCACCCGGGAATTTTTGGCACCAGAGATCTGGTGGCCAGGTCCTTTTGGTGGCCTTCCTTGTCAAGGGATGTGCGGTCATTTGTGCAGTCCTGTGGGACTTGTGCTCGAGCTAAGCCTTGCTGTTCTCGTGCCAGCGGTTTGCTCTTGCCCTTGCCTGTCCCGAAGAGACCTTGGACACATATCTCCATGGATTTCATTTCTGATCTTCCGCTATCTCAGGGCATGTCCGTTATCTGGGTGATATGTGATCGCTTCTCCAAGATGGTCCATTTGGTTCCTTTGCCTAAGCTGCCTTCCTCTTCCGATCTGGTTCCTGTGTTTTTCCAGAACGTGGTTCGTTTGCACGGCATCCCTGAGAATATTGTGTCTGACAGAGGATCCCAGTTCGTTTCCAGGTTCTGGCGATCCTTTTGTAGTAGGATGGGCATTGATTTGTCGTTTTCGTCTGCTTTCCATCCTCAGACTAATGGACAGACGGAGCGAACCAATCAGACTTTGGAGGCTTATTTGAGGTGTTTTGTCTCTGCTGATCAGGACGATTGGGTGACATTCTTGCCGTTGGCTGAGTTTGCCCTTAATAATCGGGCTAGTTCCGCCACCTTGGTTTCACCTTTTTTCTGCAACTCTGGTTTCCATCCTCGCTTTTCTTCGGGTCATGTGGAGCCTTCTGACTGTCCTGGGGTGGATTCTGTGGTGGATAGGTTGCAGCAGATCTGGAATCATGTGGTGGACAACTTGAAGTTGTCACAGGAGAAGGCTCAGCGCTTTGCCAACCGCCGCCGTGGTGTGGGTCCCCGACTACGCGTTGGGGATTTGGTATGGCTTTCTTCCCGCTTTGTTCCTATGAAGGTCTCCTCTCCCAAATTTAAACCTCGTTTTATTGGGCCTTACAAGATATTGGAAATCCTTAATCCTGTATCTTTTCGTCTGGATCTTCCTGTGTCGTTTGCTATTCACAATGTATTTCATAGGTCCTTGTTGCGGCGGTACATTGTGCCTGTAGTTCCTTCTGCTGAGCCTCCTGCTCCGGTGTTGGTTGAGGGCGAGTTGGAGTACGTGGTGGAGAAGATCTTGGATTCTCGCCTCTCCAGGCGGAGGCTTCAGTACCTGGTCAAGTGGAAGGGCTATGGTCAGGAGGATAATTCCTGGGTGGTCGCCTCTGATGTTCATGCGGCCGATTTAGTTCGTGCCTTTCATGCCGCTCATCCTGATCGCCCTGGTGGTCGTGGTGAGGGTTCGGTGACCCCTCACTAAGGGGGGGTACTGTTGTGAATTTGCTTTTTGCTCCCTCTAGTGGTTACTAGTTTTTTGACTCTGGTTTTTCTGTCATTCCTTTTATCCGCACCTGGGTCGTTAGTTAGGGGTGTTGCTATATAAGCTCCCTGGACCTTCAGTTCAATGCCTGGCAACGTAGTTATCAGAGCTAGTCTGCTGTGCTCTTGTCTACTGATCCTGGTTCCAGTTATATCAGCTAAGTCTGCCTTTTGCTTTTTGCTATTTGTTTTGGTTTTGTATTTTTGTCCAGCTTGTTCCAAAACTATATCCTGACCTTTGCTGGAAGCTCTAGGGGGGCTGGTGTTCTCCCCCCGGACTGTTAGACGGTTCGGGGGTTCTTGAATTTCCAGTGTGGATTTTGATAGGGTTTTTGTTGACCATATAAGTTACCTTTCTTTATTCTGCTATCAGTAAGCGGGCCTCTCTGTGCTAAACCTGGTTCATTTCTGTGTTTGTCATTTCCTCTTACCTCACCGTCATTATTTGTGGGGGGCTTCTATCCAGCTTTGGGGTCCCCTTCTCTGGAGGCAAGAAAGGTCTTTGTTTTCCTCTACTAGGGGTAGCTAGATTCTCCGGCTGGCGCGTGTCATCTAGAATCAACGTAGGAATGATCCCCGGCTACTTCTAGTGTTGGCGTTAGGAGTAGATATATGGTCAACCCAGTTACCACTGCCCTATGAGCTGGATTTTTGTATTCTGCAGACTTCCACGTTCCTCTGAGACCCTCGCCATTGGGGTCATAACACCTTCCACACTAACTGGAGACCAGGGAGCTGGTCCATCAGGTCTTCCCCTTTCGCAGTCCTCTTCCACTGCCCCCTTTTTTTGGGGCTCATCCCGGCAGCGGCAGAGGGCTTCGGAAGGGTCACTCATGCCCGAGTTTTTGCACTTGAGCTTGGTTTTACACGATGCGATCAAGGCTTTGGGTGACCGAATGGATGTTTCGCATAACCTCTTAAATGCATGTATCCAGGAGGTCAGCAAAAGCCTTGATCAAGTGAAAGCCGATCTCCGGAGGCCAGCACATCATTTTTTTAATCAAATTGAGCAAGGCATGTCGGAACACCTTACTCCTGATCTCCAGCTGAGTGTCATGCAGGCCTGCAATGCTGCTTACGTGCAGGCTATGCAGCAGAGTCGGTATTTTCAGCAGACAGTGGGGGCATATCCACCTGTGCCTTCACTGTCACACTTGATGTCTACCTCTGCTGCATCCCACTGCACGGCCACCTCAATTCCTTCCACAGTCGGACACCACTACAGTACCACCATGCCGAGTGCAGTTGGACATCCCACCGCCACCACCATGACATCCGCTGCTCCTGCTTGGACCTCCTCCACTGACACCACGATGCAGCAGGACCCTGGCATGGCCTTCCGTACCGCCTCCTCCACGATGCAGCAGGACCCTGGCATGGCCTTCCGTACCGCCTCCTCCACGATGCAGCAGGACCCTGGCATGGCCTTCCGTACCGCCTCCTCCACGATGCAGCAGGACCCTGGCATGGCCTTCCGTACCGCCTCCTCCACGATGCAGCAGGACCCTGGCATGGCCTTCCATACCGCCTCCTCCACTATGCAGCAGGACCATGGCATGGCCTTCCATACCGCCTCCTCCACTATGCAGCAGGACTCTGGCATGGCTGCACGCTCTACGAGCACTATGGACTCTGGCATGGCTGCATGCTCTACGAGCACTATGGACTCTGGCATGGCTGTACGCTCTACGAGCACTATGGACTCTGACACAGTGCAGCCGGACCCTGACAGATCACCCACCACCACGCCACACCATATGAGCCCACCAAGACCTCCCACAACCAGGCAAACAAAAAAAGACACAAAAAAAACAAAAACCAAGGACTCTTATTATTCCTCCCCCTTCACCTCCCAATGTGTCTGTAATGTCAGGTTTGTCTCACCCTTCCAGTGCGTCTGAAGCCTCTCATGTGTCAAGCCCCATCCCCGAACTTCCAGACCCTTCTAGTTTCATTACCCCTTCTCCTGCCACCTCTGCGTCGTCCACGGTTAGCCAGGCCTCAGTACTTCACACCCCCCGTTTACATCACTCTACCCCAAGCCGGCGCAGTAAAAAATAATTTTTTTCCTGTTGTTAACAAAATAAAAAAATTATGTTTGGTTTATTGTGTCTTCTGCAACCGGCAACACACCGTGCGCCATGAAACTTCGCCACACACTAATTTTTTGGGCCACATCATATCTCCTCTAGTTAAAAATAAAAAGACTGCAGCTTTATGTGTCTTTAGTAAACAGATATGAGGTGGCCCAAAAAATATTACATGTATCTCCATAATCTCTTTAGGTCTGTGCTTTGTGTGCCAGTCTGAAGAGAAAATGGTGGAAATACAGTGCAGACCTCTACTGAACAGGTCAGGTGTCAAAAAACTCAATAGTTATTGATACCTGACCTGTTGAGTAGAGAACTGCCTTGTATAACCACCATTTTCTCTTCTTATATTACACACAACTTGAGTTACAATGGTGGTCACACACTACATATCTATGCTCACCTGCACAGGTGTCAGAAATAGTGAATTCATGAGCCTGTATATGTTTATCATGAATTCATTATTTCTGACACCTGACTTGATGACTATAGATAGTGTGACAGTGATTGTCTCTTCAGTTTGTGTCCAATGGATACAGGAGAAGAGAATCATGATGCAATGACATCAACAAGCTTACCAATAAAGCAACATGGCTGCCCTTACTAGCAGTATGTGGCCAGTGTTTTATATGAGTATTTGTAAGCCAAAACAAGGAGTGGAACAATTAGGTAAATTATGATATTAACATAACTAGCACATCTGCTTTTATCACCCACTCCTGGTTTTGGATTACAAAAACTGATATTAAATACAGATCAAATACTGGCAGTTTTAGGACAGCCTGGGTTTGGAGAGGAAAAAAATAGAGGACCTGGTCAACTCAACCAAAACTAAAGTTTATTAATGAGAAATATAAAGTTTATTAATGAGAAATATTATTATCATTGTAGAAAATAACTGGTACATATCGAATTATAACAGGACTTTTACACTACATTGTCCTGCCATGAGACACGTCCAATATCTGAATCAAAAAAGGCCGCAAATTGGTCCCGCATGTGGCCAACTGCTGCAGTTGACCGCAGCGGGTGATGCTGGAAATCGGGCAGTGGGTGTGCAACTGGTTAATCTAGTTCAATGTTGGGTTGCTCCTTAACCATTATATAATTATGCAGAACCACACAGGCTTTGACCACCTCGTAGACTGTTTCCACTTTTAGATTTATGGCTGATGCAAGAATGCGCCATTTAGCGACCAGAATGCCAAAGGTACACTCCACTGTTCTTCGGGCCCTGGTCAGTCTGTAGTTAAAGATCCTTCTAGTGTGGTTCAAGTCCCGACTGGAATAGGGCTTCAGTAGGTTTTCACACATCTGAAAGGCCTCATCCCCAACCATAACAAATGGCATCAGTGGTCGTTGAGTGTTGGGAAGAGGTTGTGGCGGGGGAAAATTGAAATTTTTGCCATACACACGGCGGCCCATATCCTAGTTCCTGAAAGTCTGCGAATCGTTGCCACGGCCAAAAGCTCCAATGTCCACGGCGATGAAGCGACAGTTAGCATCAGCTATTGCCATGAGCACAACAGAAAAATATTTTTTGTAATTGAAGTACTCCGATCCTGTTCTGGCTGGTTTGATAATGCGAATGTGCTTTCCATCCACCGCTCCTAAGCAGTTGGGGAAATCACACACACTCCAGAATTTCTCAGCAATTTCTAGCCACATGTCCAAGGTGGGTAGGGGTATAAACTTATCCCGGAGTACATTCCACAAAGCCCGGCAGGTGTCCACAACTATTTCGGACAGGGTGGATATTCCAAGCCGGTATTGGAAGTGAAGGGATGATAAACTCCCTCCGGTGGCCAGGAATCTGTAAGAAAAACAAACACAAAAACCATTACATTCTATTCTTTTTATGGTGTGGTTACGCTAAAGAAAGAAAGGAAAAAAACCAAAAAATACATGTCAGAAAACAGTAAATTTGGACTATCATTGGTTTAGATTTGGAACGTACCTTAATGTAACCAGCAGATGTTCCTCGGTTGGAATCGCTTTACGGAGCTGGGTGTCCTGTCGCCATATGGCTCCTTGGACACGAGACAGCAAATCCAGGAATGAGTCTTGTGACATGCGTGTGTATTCCTGGAATTTCTCCGGGTTGGCATTAAGCTCGGCATAGAGCGTGTGGTAGGCTCCACGACTCTCACATAGTTTGATAATGGGGTGCCTCCAAAAACGCCTATGTTGTCTCCTTCTCCATTTTTGGCGATTTCTGTCTTGCTCCCAAGCGAAAGCACAGGCAAGAAACAGCTTGAAGCTGAAATCCAGGTTGAAATAAAAGCTCTCCATGCGAAGATCCATCATGACACAGGATACAGTAGCAAACTGTTAAAATTTCTGTAGCCCTAGGGTGGGTCTATATATAGAGATCCCATAATACACGCTCTCTGTAGTCCCATTGGCGGTGTCTGGTTATCTTGATTTTTCTCTTGTGAAATTTCTCATCATGCGCACCAAAAACGCAAACGCAGGAAAAAACGCATGTAAACTCGTACAAATGCGGCGGTTTTTTAACCGCATGCGTCAACGCATGCGTCAAAAAACGCTGTGTTTGTACGCGTTTACATGCGTTTTTTCCACCACTTGCGGATGCGTTTTAAACGCTGCAGATTTAAACGCAAATGTGAAGCTAGCCTTAATGTGGCACACACAGACACATGTAAAGATTGAGTCAATCTCTTCTTTTTATCTGATTTCAGGTGTGATTTTCATATTACCACCACCTGTTACTTGCAGCAGGTGAGTTTGAATGAGCATCACTGTGATGCTAGTAACCACTCACGGACAGACCACGAGGCAGAAGAGTCAGACTTTCCAGGGTCAATACCAAGAGGGTACGTAGATAACAAGGGAAAAGACGAAGGCATAAGTCAGGTCACAGTCCAGAGCCTATAACAATAAATAGGGGACCACAAGACAAAGGACAAGACAAAGGGATAGTCAGAACACGGTCCAATGGGTCAGAAGATAAGAACTCAGAGCAACAGAATCAGGCTAACACTCACCAAGAAGCACAAATTACGTCTGGCAGGTATCGGGGCAGACAGCTCAGTTAAGAAGCTGGGCAATCACCAGAACACTGAACACCTGTAGAAAGTCCCACACCTCCCAGTCACAGATTGGAAAGCTGAGCTGTCAATCAAAGCACTGACAGCTCAACAAGCCCATTACAGAATTGGACAGCCAAGGTGTCAATCGAGACAGACAACTCAGCAAGCCATTTTCCATAGAACAGCATAGCAATCACTCACTGAGTGGAGAAATCGTGATGATCACATGTTTGAAGCAAAGTTGTTTACCCACAATTTTAGAAAGGTGCCAACAATTTTGTTCAGCTAATTTTTGGGGTTTTGTGTGAAATTATGTCCAATTTGGACACACTATGGAAATAAAAGTGTATAGCAAAACGTGTAATTGCAATAATTTTCTGAGAGAAATACTTCATTTCCTGCCCCAATTTCAAGGGTGTCTACACTTTCAGCCATGATTGTATATATGTTTCACTTTGGCACTGATTAATTAAGACTGAATGAAGAAGCTAGTCTTAATATGAGCCATGCAGAAATAAAATGCAACACATTCATTAAGAGGCGCACGCCACTTAATGAATTTGGCACATCTTATTAGTGGTGTGCAGCTCTGTGTATCTCATTAGAAATGTTACTCTACTTAGGGGTTGGAGCAACATTTCTGGTGTACAAAACGTTGGCACCTTTGCTGAATTTTATTGGTGGTCGTAGCCATGTCTCATCTTTCTTTGGCTCCTTCCCAGATCCACTGATTTTAGAGAGGCTGCTTCAAACTGAAGTGAAAATGGCCAAAGTCCCTACATGTTTGCTCAACTATGCATGGCACAAAGTTTGCAAGTTTTTTGCTGAAAACACTTTGATGGATTGTCCCTCTATATGATAGTCAAAAGTGACTCTCTGCTACATGCCGGTAACCAGGATAGCAATGACACGATAGTCTGCACTTTTTTGCCCTTGCGCTTTAATTACCAAATATCACTGAAAGGAATACAGTAAATAATCTGTAGCAGGACTGACACTGGGGAGTGTACTATTTTTTACTAAATGTCTCCAAGTAGGTGTCATGTCGGACGCTGTTCACACTAGGGCGTCCGACAGACAGCGGTAATTCCTCATTCGTCCACTATATTCTCAGTGGCGCCGGTTAGATTTGATCCAGATTATCCGGGGTTAATCTGGCTGGTACTCGGGTTGAGGACTGAGTCACGCCCACTGCCTTTAAATAGTTTTGCTGGGCTTTGGGTGTCGCCGATTATAGCTTTTGTCGTGTGCTTGGTTATCTCGGTCTGGAGTGGTGGTCTAGGAGAAGGAGTTTCGTATCCGGTGGTGTATTTCCCTTTGTCATATTTTCTCCTTCCTTAATTTGTATTGTTTTGCCCTGTGCACTTATAGTGTATTCCTGTGTGACTGCGGCGTGGTGCATATTTTCCGTTATCCTTGTCTGTGCTAACTGTGGGTATTGGTGTGTGGTCTCTTCACTGGGTGGTGGGTGGTGGTTTCAGCCTAGGGTTGAAACAGGAGACAGGATGAGGGTGGAGGCCCAGACATGCACACCATCAGTGTAAACTCTGGGAGAAGGGTCAGTCAGGGTTTCCCAGAGTTGAGGGAAATCACAGGGGCCTGGGTTATTAGCTATTGCCTACCTAGGCTTCCCATGACAGTAGGTCCTTCCTTTCCAAATAAATAAACCTTGTGCGTTTCATTTTTTATAAATTTCCTACACCAATATGGTACACAAAAAAACTTACTGATTTTAGGAAGTGTTTTGAATCAAATTTATAGCAGACTTTGGTCAATGTGTCAGTTTTTACCATCAGAGCTTCTCCTGTGCAAAAAATATATAACTGAGGTTTCTCAAGATTCTCCTATCAGTCAGTGAAAAACAGCACAGAAATGACATCAAAGCATTGACTGTTTTTTTTTCAGGGATTCACAGACTTTCATTGGCGAATTTGATTGGTAATTCAGATCAAAATCAAATATGTCAGATGTGTGAACAGCCCCATAGGCTGTGAAAAATTCTAAGGCCACGTTCACACGTTGAGTATTTGCTCAGTATTTTATATCAGTATTTTCAAGCCAAATCCAGAAGTGGGTGATAAATGCAGAAGTGGTGAAGTATTTCTTTTATACTTTTCCTCTGATTGCTCCACTCCTTGTTTTGGCTTACAAATACTGATGTAAAATACTGAACGTGTGAACGTGGCTTAAGAGAACTCATATGTGAAAAATTGACATATGAACAAGCATGACAAAAGTGTATTTTTTGCCATGCCTCTAAGCATATATTCAATTCAGCAAGTACAAAAATCTATATTTTTTATCCTGTGTGATCTGTGTTTTAACCTCAGGGTGATTCCACCTGCTTGCTTTTGCTACTGGCAGAGACTGTTTCCATCATAACCTCATTTTTCTCAGCAGATTTATCTGAAATCAATTTTTTTTACATTGACTGAAAAAACCTTTTGAATTTCAGTGATTGCCAAGAGGCTGGTATGAATGTTGTGATTACATTTTAACAAGGTCTTAATTATTTCCAACATAAAGACCAAACATAATTCATTAGAGAATTGAGATAACATCTAATACATAAACATAGTATCTGAGTTATTCAATGTTCCAGTTTGCTCCAATGTTTCAGGTCAGTTAAATTAAATCCACATTGCAATCACCATGTAGCAATTAAATAACCATAACTGCATTATGAGAGCTTTATGCTACGGCATTATTGTAGTGAAAATCTCAGGCTTAAATGCTGCAAATTAGCATTAGCAAAATTAAATGAATTGAATTTCCATGATGGTGCTCTATTTAAATGCATTGATATGAGTCCCTTTTGTGTTAACTGGATAACTGCAGATGATGGAAAATGAAATTATACAACAGATAACAATAATAATATTAATAATGATAGTGATCATAATATTGATAATGTATCATGCTTCATGCTCTGTAGATACTGAATGTAAGAGAATATTAAATTGTGCACAAGTAATTGCAGATCAAGGCTTACATCTAGGGCCGGGACAAGGTATTTTGGTGAACTAGGAAGGTGAAGCCTATAGTGCCTTGCACCCCCCGATGAACCCTCAGCCCCCAAGTAAAGGAATGTGTCAAACACAAAGTTAACAGGTCCCCTACCACCCCACACACTTCTCACTAGAATTGTTACCTTTTCTCCCCAAAATACCAGAAAAAGTAAAATAAAGTGGTATATTTTAGGGGTGAGGTTGAACAGCGGATGTGTTTTCAGTGTTAGGCTACTTTCAGACATAGCGCATTTTTGAGCGCTATTTTGCGGGCGCTTTTCAAAAATGCGCAATGTCATTTTCGTCTGCCGGCAAAGTGAATGAGAAATTCACTTTGCCGTTCAGACACACCGCAAAAAAACGCGGCGCTTTTGTCTGCAAACACGCCGGCGTAAAAAGAATTGACATGTCAATTCTTTACGCAGCGGCGTGTCTGCGTATCCCCATAGGGCCCCATATTACCGTCCACACACAGCGCCTTTGTCCTGGGTGTCGGCGTCTTTGTACGGAGGGGTTGACACCCAGGACCGGACGTGACATCGGACAGGAAGAGGGAAGCCCCCGCCCCCCAGTGCCAGTGAAGCAGCATGGAGTCATTCAACAGAATGACCATAAACGTGGGGCTGCTGATCGAGACGGTATGTGTGTGTGTGTGTGTGTGTGTGTGTGTGTGTGTCCCCATGCGACGCTAGTGCCTCCATTGTGCTAAGTCGCCGTATGGGACTACTACTCCCATCCGGTATTAGGATGGGAGAGTTGTCCCTGTGTCCGGCGACTTAGCACAATTGTAAAGTTACACAAAACACCTACACACAATACACATACATGACACACAGTACAGTACATACAACACATAACACAGAGTATATACTCACCAACAGCACACTTGTAGGCGAAGCCCTCGATCCTCCAGGAAAAAATCCAAAAATAATAAACCAAATTCATACTCCCTGTCCGCAGAATCCATAAAACGAGTGTCCCACGCCGATCCCCTGCTCTCCGGCGATACACTGCCAGGAGCAAAGCTCCTAGCAGTGTATCGCGTACTGTTCCGGAGTTCAATGACTCCGGCGTCTCGGTTAACAGCAGTACAGCTGCGTTGAACTTTCCCACGCAGCACTGCCGTTAAGCGAGAGTGCCGGGGTCAATGACCGCCGGTAAACTCGCTCGCGAATGCGCAGTGACACACCGACAGGAACTATGGCTCCTGTCAGTGTGTTGCTGCAGCTGTGGAGAGCAGACATATCTCTGGATGTGTCTGTTCTCCATGGAAAATCTTGATACGTGGCACTTAAATACGTGGCAATTAAATACGTGGCACTTATACGTGATACGTGTCACTTAAATACGTGGCACTGAAATACGTGATACGTGGCACTTTGATACGTGGCACGTGTCACTTAAATACGTGGCACGTGGCACTGAAATATGTGGCACGTGGCACTTTGATACGTGGCACTGAAATACGTGGCACGTGGCACTGAAATACGTGGCACGTGTCACTTAAATACGTGGCACTGAAATACGTGATACGTGGCACTTTGATACGTGGCACGTGTCACTTAAATACGTGGCACGTGGCACTGAAATATGTGGCACGTGGCACTTTGATACGTGGCACGTGGCACTGAAATACGTGGCACGTGTCACTTAAATACGTGGCACTGAAATACGTGATACGTGGCACTTTGATACGTGGCACGTGTCACTTAAATACGTGGCACGTGGCACTGAAATATGTGGCACTTTGATACGTGGCACTTTGATACGTGGCACGTGTCACTTAAATACGTGGCACGTGGCACTTAAATACGTGGCACGTGGCACTGAAATATGTGGCACTTTGATACGTGGCACTTTGATACGTGGCACGTGGCACTTAAATACGTGGCACGTGGCACTGAAATATGTGGCACGTGGCACTTTGATACGTGGCACGTGGCACTGAAATACGTGGCACGTGGCACTGAAATATGTGGCACTTTGATACGTGGCACTTTGATACGTGGCACGTGTCACTTAAATACGTGGCACGTGGCACTGAAATATGTGGCACGTGGCACTTTGATACGTGGCACGTGGCACTGAAATACGTAGCACGTGGCCCTGAAATACGTGGCACGTGGCACTGAAATATGTGGCACGTGGCACTTTGATACGTGGCACTTTGATACGTGGCACGTGGCACTGAAATACGTGGCACTGAAATATGTGGCACGTGGCACTTAAATACTTGGCACGTGGCACCGAAATACGTGATACGTGGCACTTAGATACGCAACTTGCTGCGTTCTCTGCGCCCTGCGTTGAATCCCTATTTATTTCCAATTTAGTTTTAAATTGGAAATTTAGTTTTAAACCTAGCAAAATATTTATTAAAAAAAACGCTCTTCACCGGATTTTCTGTCCCCTGTGCGTGTGTGTCCCCTGTGCGTGTGTGTCCCGTATGCGTGTGAAGGTAATAACAAGCAGTTGGGGTTGTCATTCCTCAGCAGCCTGTGTTACTTTTTCTGCCTCTATCAAGTTTGTCAAATTTTGTGTGTATAACTAGTAGTTAATGTTTTACCTTTTTTAGGTTCAAAACTTCCCATGTCTTTGGGATAAGGGGTGCCGGGAGTTTTCCAACAAATATACAAAAACTGCTTCCTGGCACAAGGTCTGTGTCACCCTCTATCCCCTTGTAGTTAGAACCCCTGTACGAGTCATACACAAAGGAGCGGCAAAAAGAAATTGGTAAATATTTTCCATTTTGGAGGAGTATTTTTGAATTTCTTGTCTGTATGTAGTTGAATAGTATATTAATAGGTTCAATTTTTCACTTTTTAGTTTCAGCCTTGAGAACCCGCTGGAGGTCGGTGAGGGACAGATTTACACGGTCACGGTCAGAAGCACCAAGTGGCTCTGCGGCACCTGCTTCTCAAGGGCGTTTTGAACAGGAACTCCAATTTTTAAGCGGCAGTCTACATTACCGACCGTAAGTATCAGTAACGTCTTTAATTTTGAATAGAAAATAAAATGTATTAAAACTATTGTTTTGATGTTTCTCTTTACAGAACCATAGGCAATGTCCAGCCGATGACCGAAATCCCGGCCACAGCAACAACTCCAGTGTATGAACATGCTTCACAGCCTGCTACCAGCTCTCTTCCAAATGAGCCAAGGCCTGACCCTTCTACCCAAAATGATGATCTGCCCCTCTCCGAGACTAGTTCATTGGCATCGCCGCCGCCACCACCAACACCACCTCCACCTCCAGCCTCAACACAGAGGAAGAGGAAAAGAGGCTCTTCAAAGGAGGATGAGGAGACGGCTGCCTTGGCAAGGGCAATTTCTCTAATTGATCGCCAACCTGAAGAGGATCAATTCTCAGCATATGGAACCACTCTAGCTTCCAGAATGCGTACTCTGTCCCCCGAGGTCCAGGACTCCTGCATGACGTATATTTCAATGGCGGTGACATGTTTTAAGAAGTATCCGCATATAAATCCAACCTTTGAAGAAATGGTTTGTTCACTAAACCACATCTGGCATCCACCGACGCCGACTCCTCTTGCACCTGCAGCAGCATTCAATAGACCTCTGCCATCTGCTCCAAGTGCTGCTGCAGGTGCACCAACATCCAGAGTAGTAGCCCAGTCTGAAGAACACCATCCAGACTGGAGCTACTACTCATATTCACAAAGCCTATATGAGGACCAGTAGGCATAATGTTGCTTTTCATGTTTAAAACGCCATGATGTCCAAGTCCACTCCTCAGTTTCCGCCAAGAGGGCATGTTTCCAGCTCTGATAAGTGTTGCACAAGTGCCGAATGACTCACCGTCAGTGGTGACGAGGAAAGGGCCTTGCGCAATACTAATGAAAGCTGGAAGCATGCCCTCCTGGCGGCAATTAATGAGTGGACTTGGACATCCACAGGTTTATAATCCCATTTTGGGGATGTTATCCAGACTGGAGCTACTACTCATATTCACAAAGCCTATATGAGGACCAGTAGGCATAATGTTGCTTTTCATGTTTAAAACGCCATGATGTCCAAGTCCACTCCTCAGTTTCCGCCAAGAGGGCATGTTTCCAGCTCTGATAAGTGTTGCGCAAGTGCCGAATGACTCACCGTCAGTGGTGACGAGGAAAGGGCCTTGCGCAATACTAATGAAAGCTGGAAGCATGCCCTCCTGGCGGCAATTAATGAGTGGACTTGGACATCCACAGGTTTATAATCCCATTTTGGGGATGTTATCCAGACTGGAGCTACTACTCATATTCACAAAGCCTATATGAGGACCAGTAGGCATAATGTTGCTTTTCATGTTTAAAACGCCATGATGTCCAAGTCCACTCCTCAGTTTCCGCCAAGAGGGCATGTTTCCAGCTCTGATAAGTGTTGCGCAAGTGCCGAATGACTCACCGTCAGTGGTGACGAGGAAAGGGCCTTGCGCAATACTAATGAAAGCTGGAAGCATGCCCTCCTGGCGGCAATTAATGAGTGGACTTGGACATCCACAGGTTTATAATCCCATTTTGGGGATGTTTACAGTGTTTACGTGTTGAATTTTGTTAATAACAAAAAAAAACAACAAATCATTCTATTCTCAATTTTATTAGAAAAGTTTTTCAATTTTGACAGTTACTACAAATAAATATTTGAACTTTTAACTATGATGTAGTCGGCTTCTTTGATTTGTCGACCATGGCAAAAAATACACATTACATAACACCCACTTGCCATGAATAGAGGACACCCCCTAGAAATCAGATATACTACGAGGGGAACTGCTGAATAGAAGGCACTCTACACTCACTGGCCACTTTATTAGGTACACCTGTCCAACTTCTTGTTAACACTTAATTTCTAATCAGCCAATCACATGGCGGCAACTCAGTGCATTTAGGCATGTAGACATGGTCAAGACAATCTCCTGCAGTTCAAACCGAGCATCAGTATGGGGAAGAAAGGTGATTTGAGTGCCTTTGAACGTGGCATGGTTGTTGGTGCCAGAAGGGCTGGTCTGAGTATTTCAGAAACTGCTGATCTACTGGGATTTTCACGCACAACCATCTCTAGGGTTTACAGAGAATGGTCCGAAAAAGAAAAAAAATCCAGTGAGCGGCAGTTCTGTGGGCGGAAATGCCTTGTTGATGCCAGAGGTCAGAGGAGAATGGGCAGACTGGTTCGAGCTGATAGAAAGGCAACAGTGACTCAAATCGCCACCCGTTACAACCAAGGTAGGCCTAAGAGCATCTCTGAACGCACAGTGCGTCGAACTTTGAGGCAGATGGGCTACAGCAGCAGAAGACCACACCGGGTACCACTCCTTTCAGCTAAGAACAGGAAACTGAGGCTACAATTTGTACAAGCTCATCGAAATTGGACAGTAGAAGATTGGAAAAACGTTGCTTGGTCTGATGAGTCTCTATTTCTGCTGCGACATTCGGATGGTAGGGTCAGAATTTGGCGTAAACAACATGAAAGCATGGATCCATCCTGCCTTGTATGGAGCATCTTTGGGATGTGCAGCCGACAAATCTGCGGCAACTGTGTGATGCCATCATGTCAATATGGACCAAAATCTCTGAGGAATGCTTCCAGCACCTTGTTGAATCTATGCCACGAAGAATTGAGGCAGTTCTGAAGGCAAAAGGGGTCCAACCCGTTACTAGCATGGTGTACCTAATAAAGTGGCCGGTGAGTGTATATCTATGGTAGAAGAACTCACAGGAGTGTCAGGATTAACGTACAGCAAACAATGTGGAGTACCGGAAAACTCCAGTGTTAACTCCAGTGTGTATTGTATTCTGAGTCATAAAGACAGGAAATGACCTCAATGACTCTTTTTTTTTTCCCCCTTTTTTTTTTTCAAACAAACTTTAATTTCAGTACACAATGCTGAAAAAAACGCAGCTGCAAAAAACGCAGCAAAAAACGCAGCAAAAAACGCAGTGTGTGAAAGCAGCTGCGTTTTTTGCCTGCGTAAAAAAACGCAGGTAAAGCAGCAGCAAAATACGCGCGCGTAAAAATACGCAGCAAATATGCTGTGTGTGAAAGTAGCCTTAGGCCGAGGTCACACTAGCACAGAATACGGACGAGTGCTATGCTAGAAAACATTGCATAGCACTCGGACTAGTGTTTTTCTATGGGGCAGCTAATATCACCACATTTTTTCACTGCTGTATTCTACAGCCGCTCTAGAAAAGGCGCATCTCTTAGATGAGCCAATTCTGGCACTTAGCCTCACTCTTAACATTTGTCCTGTAGCGGTGGCAAGTGGGGTGATAGTTGTGGGGTTGATGTCGCCTTTGTATTGTAAGGTGACATCAAGCCCAGTGGTTAGTAATGGAGAGGCGTCAATAAGACGCCCCTATTACTAGCCACATAGTCACATTGGAAGAAAACACAGACACCCAGAAAAAGTCCTTTAATGAAAGAATGACACAGACTAATTTAATATTCTTAATTAGACCATGCTTACGACTTCGCTAATTCCCCCGATGCCCTCGCCATCTGTAAAAAGGTAAAAAAACAAAACAGTATTTCTCACCTTTCTGCAGAGATGCTTTTAATCCATTTGTCCCACGACGGGTCCAGCTCTGTTACATCTAGATGGCAGGCTGCATGGATGCATGATGTGTCCATATGGCTTGTCATCCAGTCGACACTGAGCAGTGTGTGCTCAGTGTCTCTGTGTGAACTGCTATTCCCTGACTGAGGGCACCGAGAGCATGAAAACGTTCTCCTGCTCGTGGTGCTGTCAGACAGGTCCCAGGAGTTCATAGCCAGTAAACTCATCTCACCTTTCTGAAATCAGTGCAAGCGCCGTGGGAAAATATCCCACGGCTCTCACGCCGACATCACATAGGTGAAGTAAGTTCACTAGCTGTGAACTCAAAGGAGAACTTTCTCACTCCTGCGGTGCCCTCAAACAGGGAATAGCAGTTCACACATAGACACTGAGCACACAGTGCTCAGTGTGTCTGCTGGATGACAGGCTGCATGGTCGCATCACGCAACTGGACCCATTGTGGGACAAATGGATTAAAAGTAACTCTGCAGACACACTTCCCCATGGAAAAATCTAAACGTGAAACGCGCGTCAGGGTGCCATCGCCATTTAAAGGTACAGTGCCCATATACCGCTAACACCCATTCTTCTTTCCTACAGCCCTTACTTGTTGACTTCCTAATCATCTGCATTTATTTTTGTGTAACACTGATTGATGCGCAACCATTGCCAGTGTTTTTTGACTTGGGCACGGGGATATTTGTTTTGAACAGGTGGATGTAACATACATGACGTTTTTCACATTTGGCCTAGAGATACAATATACTTCTTTTTGGAATCTGTTATTCTGCTCCTTGTATACAATGATACATTATTTACTGATCTTTGGTCTTACAGTAGTTGAACTGCACAGGGTTTATTATGCATATGGTACACATTTTTTGGCACTGTGTCCTTCATTATGGCTATTTTTTGCATTGTTTTCCCTATTTGACCATATTTTATCGTTATTATTTTAATTTGTACTAATAAAAGTTTGAATTTTTATGGCATATAGCTTCCCGTTTTTTCCATCTTTTTTGATACACTGTACTAATTGAATTTGTCACTGACATCTAAATATCTAAATATCTACCTATTCTATTTGTATTTACTGTATGTAATCCATCTCTTCTATCCTGTAACTAAAATCCCACATCCTAGATATCACTGAATGAAATATTCCAGTTGTAAATCTTTATTCATTACATAGTGGAATGTGTTGAGAACAATATAACCTAAAAATTATCAACATAAATCACAACTAACATCCCACAGAGGTCTGGAGTTGGAATGATGCTCAAAATCAAAATGGAAAATGAAGTTACAGGCTGATCCAATTTCAGTGGAAATGCCTCAAGACAAAGAAATGATGCTCAGTAGGGTTGAGCGAAACGGATCGGACAAATTCAAAAATTGCCGACTTTCGGCAAAGTCGGGTTTGATGAAACCCGACCACCCGATCCCAGTGAGGGATCGGCCATGCGGTCGGCGATCTTTGCGCCAAAGTCGCGTTTCGTATGACGCTTTCACTGCCATTTTTCAACCAATGAAGGAGGACGCAGAGTGTGGGCAGCATGATGACATAGGTCTCGGTCCCCACCATCTTAGAGAAGGGCATGACAGTGATTGGCTAGCTTTCTGCGGCGTCACAGGGGCTATAAAGGGGCGTGCACGCCGACCGCCATCTTACTTCTGCCGATCTCATCATAGGAAGAGGTTGCTGCAGCTTCGTCAGAAGCAGGGATATAGTTAGGGAGGGAAGATTAACCCCCAAACCGCTTGTGCTGTAGCAATTTCCACTGTCCAACACCACCTTTGTTTTGCAGGGACAGTGGAGGCTATATCTTTGTGCATCAGCTCTGTAGATTATTAGGCTTCCTTATAAGGCTCCCTGATAGCTGCATTGCTGTTTGCACCGCTGCTGTGCAAACCAACTGCTTTTTTAAAAGCAAAAATCCTGTTGCTCCTTTCTGCAGTTATCTTGTTTATTTGTCCACACTTTTTTGTGCAGCAGTCCTTTTTGTTGCTGCCATACTTGTCCTGAGATCATTGTAGGGAGATAGAAATAGTACTACAGTCCTTGGATTTTTTCAGATGTCTTCCAGCCACTTGCTGTCACTTACATTGCGTTGTGTTACACACTGTGCCTGAGTTGTGGTGCTGTCTCCCCCCAAAAAAAGGGAGAAACAAATTCTCACAAAGTGGATATACGTCAGTTCTGTTAGTTTGTCGTATATCAGCCAGCTACGTTCTGCCACTTACATTGTGTTGTAAAATACAGTGGGCCTGAGTTTGGGTTCAGTCTCCCCCCCAAAAAAGTGAGATTGAAATTCTCACAAAGTGGATATACCTCAGTCCTCTTAGTTTGTGATGTATCAGCCAGCCACTTGCTGCCACTCACATTGCGTTGTAAAATACACTGGGCCTGAGTTTGGGTTCTGTGTCCAAAAAAAAAAAGTGAGATTGAAATTCTCACAAAGTGGATATACCTCAGTCTTCTTAGTTAGTGGTGTATCAGGCTGGAGTCACACTAGCGAGTTTTACGGACGTAAGAGCGCAGAAAATACGTCCGTAAAACTCGCCAAACAAACGGCACAATTATTCTCAATGGGTCTGGTCCTATCAGCCGTATATTACGGATCCGTATTATACGGCTTTCTACGGCCGTACAAAATCGCAGCATGCTGCGTTTGTCAGCGTATTGCGCAAATAATACGCCAATGAAAGTCTATGGGGGCGAGAAAAATACGGATTCCACACGGACCAGCAGTGTGACTTGCGAGAAATACGCAGCGGTGTTAGTGAAAAGCCGGTAATTCAATTGCCGGCTTTTCATTTCTCCTTTCCAAACCCTACATGATATGAGACATGGTTTATATACAGTAAACCATCTTATATCCCCTTTTTTTTTGCATATTCCACACTACTAATGTTAGTAGTGTGCATGTGCAAAATTTGGTTGCTGTAGCTGCTAAAATAAAGGGTTAAATGGCGGAAAAAATTGGCGTGGGCTCCCGCGCAATTTTCTCCGCCAGAATGGTAAAGCCAGTGACTGAGGACAGATATTAATAGCCTAGAGAGGGTCCATGGTTATTGGCACCCCCTGGCTACAAACATCTGCCCCCAGCCACCCCAGAAAAGGCACATCTGGAAGATGCGCCTATTCTGGCACTTGGCCACTCTCTTCCCACTCCCGTGTAGCGGTGGGATAAGGGGTAATGAAGGGTTAATGCCACCTTGCTATTGTAAGGTGACATTAAGCCAGGTTAATAATGGAGAGGCGTGAATTATGACACCTATCCATTATTAATCCAATTGTATGAAAGGGTTAAAAAACACACACACATTATTAAAAATTATTTTAATGAAATAAACACACCGGTTGTTTTAGTATTTTATTGCTCTCTCAATCCACCTGAAGACCCTCGCTTGGCAAAATAATAAACCCACAATATACATACCATCCGAGGATCTGTCAGGTCCCACGATGTAAATCCTTCTGAAGGGGTTAAATCAATTTACAGGCAGGAGCTGCGCTAAAGCACTCGCTCGTGCCTGTAATCCCCGGGTGCTGGAAGGAAAGCGGGGTGATCTGTACTTACATTGAGTTGCGGTGAGGTGCTCTCTGCTGGATGTCCTCATGAACTGGAGCCTTGGAAAAGTTCCCACGCTCGAGTTCATATGAGTTCATCCACCAGAGGGCGCCTCACCGCAACTCAATGTAAGTACAGATCACCCCGCTATCCATTCAGCACCCGGGGATTACAGGTACGAGCGAGTGCTTTAGCGCAGCTCCTGCCTGTAAATTGATTTAACCCCTTCAGAAGGATTTACATCGTGGGAAGAAAATTTCGCAGTACGGATGCCATACGGATTACATACGGAAGATGCCATGCGCAAAATACGCTGACACACCCTGCTTACGGATGACATATGGACCACTATTTTGGGAACATTTCTCCGTATTACGGCCGTATTACGGCCGTAAAAAACGGAGCGTATTGTCTTACGCTGAGTGTGACGCCGGCCTCAGCCAGCCACTTGCTGCCACTCACATTGTGTTGTAAAATACACTGGGCCTGAGTTTGGGTTCTGTGTCCCAAAAAAAAAAGTGAGATTGAAATTCTCACCAAGTGGATATACCTCAGTCCTCTTAGTTAGTGGTGTATCAGCCAGCCACTTGCTGCCACTCACATTGCGTTGTAAAATACACTGGGCCTGAGTTGTGGTGCAGTCTCCCCAAAATAAAAGGGAGATTCTAATTGTCACACACTGGATATACGTCAGTTCTGTTAGTTTGCCATATATCAGCCAGCCACTTTCTGCCACTTACATTGTGTAGTGTAATATACTGGGCCTGAGTTTTGCTGCAGTCTCCCCCCCCCAAAAAAGGGAGATTTAAATTGCCACTAAGTGGATCTACGTCAGTTCTGTTTGTCGTATATCTGCCAGTCACGTTCTGCCACTTACATTGTGTAATGTAATACATTGGGTCTGATTTTTGCTGCAGTCTCCCCCTCAAAAAAAGGGAGATTTAAATTCTCAACAAGTTTAGATACACCTCTACCTTGGTTTACAGTACCATATAACGGTTGTTATTTTGGTTACATTTTCCCAAAAATGAGGAAGTCTGGTGGAAGAGGCTGTGGGCGGTCGTTGCCAGCTGGTAATGATGGTGGTGGTGGTGGAGCATCTGGTGGTAGTGGGAAAAGGAAAATAGCACCTAAGGCTGGAGGTGTTGAGCCAGCGTCATCGTCTGGCTACACAAGGCCTCAGAGGCTCCCTTATCTCGGAGTAGGAAAACCGCTTTTAAAGCCGGAGCAGCAGGATAATGTTTTGGCTTTCATTGCTGACTCAGCCTCTAGCTCTTTCGCCTCCTCTTCAGAAAGTTCCAAATATAAAAGCAGCGAGTCGTCAGTGGATGCTCCCGGTCAGGAACAAGTCGCTTCCTTGTGTCCTTCACCCAAACCAAAAGTGAAGGATGTGTCAGGCGACACTACAGGTTACTCCATGGAGCTCTTTACACATACCGTGCCTGGGTTAGAAAGGGAAATTGTTAACAGCCCATTACAAGATGAATCGGACATGGAGTGCACTGATGCACAGCCACAGCCAGATTATTATGCTGTTCCATTAACTCAGATCACTACATTGCCCTCGCAGTGTACTGAGCTAGAAACTGACCCTGATGAGACTATGGTGCCCCATCCCGAACGCTATAGCACCTTACACGGTGACACAGAGAAAGGTGCACATGACATTGAAGAGGAGGTGATAGATGACCCAGTTGTTGACCCAGATTGGCAGCCATTGGGGGAAGAGGGTGCCGCTGACAGTAGCTCAGAAACAGAGGAGGATGATTCGCAGCAGCCATCAACATCACAACAGCTTTCATCTGGCAGGCCCGTCTCAGGCCAAAAAAGTTTGTCAACCAAAAAAACTGTTTTAGGACAGCGTAGACATCCAGTGAAAGTAGCACAGCATGCAATGCCTGAAAAGGTATTGCATAGTAGGAAGAGTGGAGTGTGGCAATTTTTTTTAACCAAGATCCGAATGATCAGTGCAAAGTTATCTGTAAGAAATGCTCAAAGACCTTTAGCAGAGGGAAGAATCCCCTAAATTTAAAAACAACGTGCATGCGTAGACATTTAACCAGCATGCACTTGCAAGCCTGGACTAACTACCAAACGTCCTGTACCATTGGTGCACCTACTCAGAATGAAGGTAGTCAGCAATGCTACATTGCTTCCCTCACTGTAAGGCCACCAGTTAGGACACTACCAGCAGCAAATGTGGAGGTATCGTCGCAAGGCCAAAGCAGTCAGGGAATCACAAGGTTTTTGGTAGGAAACACTGTATGTAGGTCAACATCAAGAATACCATCACCAACCCTCTCTCAATCCACCATGTCCACCACCACCACCGCTAGTTCCACCATATGCACCTCTCCAGTCCAGCTCACCCTACAAGAGACTCTCGTTAGGAAAAGAAACTACTCATCCTCTCATCTGCGTACACAGGGTTTGAACGCCCACATTGCTAAACTAAGCTCGTTAGAGATGATGCCCTACCGGTTGGTTGAAAGTGAAGCTTTCAAAGCCCTGATGGCCTACGCAGTACTATGCTATGACCTACCCAGTCGACACTTCTTTGCGAGAAAAGCCATCCCAGCCCTCCACCAGCATGTCAAAGACCGCATTGTCCATGCACTGAGGCAATCAGTCAGTAGAAAGGTTCACCTCACAACAGATGCATGGACCAGTAGGCATGGCCAGGGACGTTACTTGTCCATCATGGCACACTGGGTTAATGTGGTGGATGCAGGGTCCACAGAGGACAGCCATAGTGGGACAGTTCTGCCTAGCCCACGGTCTAGGAAACAGTTGGCTGTAGGCGTTCGCCCCTCCTCCTCCTCCAGAAGCGAGAGCTCATCCACAGAGCGCAGTCGCACGACCACTCCATCCGCAGTTGCCAGTGTTGCACACGAGGTGTCCCATTATGGAACAGCTTGTGGTAAACGTCAGCAGGCTGTGTTGGAAATGAAGTGTTTGGGCGACAACAGACACACCGCGGAAGTTCTGGCCGAGTACTTGCAGCAAGAAACTCAGTCATGGCTGGGCAGTGTACATCTTGAGGCTGGCAAGGTAGTCAGTGATAACAGAAGGAATTTTATGGCTGCCAGACCCCTTTCAGAACTGAAACACATACCTTGCCTGGCTCATACCTTGAACCTGGTGGTGCAGTGCTTCCTGAAAATTTATCCGGGGTTACCAGCCCTGCTCCTGAAGGTGCGAAGACTTTGCTCGCACATCCGCCGGTCACCCGTACACTGCAGCCGTATGCTGAACCATCAGCGATCGCTGAGGTTTCCCCAGCACCGCCTAATAATCGACGTTGCAACAAGGTGGAACTCCACACTGCACATGCTTCAGTGTTTTGAGGAATGCACACGGCTGGTAAGTGCAGACGACACCATCATAAGTATGAGCATCCCACTAATGCATCGCAAAACAAGAAAAAATAAAGAAATCTATCCGCACTGACAGGTGGTGATTGCTGAGAACTCCAATCCACTGCTGTGTGTCAATCTATGCAGCCAGAGCTTGAGAACGGGGTGCACCTCTTGTGAAACATAGTCCATATGATAAATAGTAAAAGGAATCGAGGGCACTCACCGTCTGACGTGTGATTCAGTCCTTTATTGTGGCATAAAATAGTATTGGCAGGTCTTACAGGGAAATGCGGGTGTCGGTAGACGACGGACCGTTTCGCGCGTGTGCGCTTCTACAGGTCTGTAGAAGCGCACACGCGCGAAACGGTCCGTCGTCTCCCGACACCCGCATTTCCCTGTAAGACCTGCCAATACTATTTTATGCCACAATAAAGGACTGAATCACACGTCAGACGGTGAGTGCCCTCGATTCCTTTTACTATTTACCACTAATGCATCTGCTGATGCAAAGTTTGATGCACATTAAGGAGCAGGCGTCTGCAGCCGAGGAGGAGGGAAGCCTTGATGACAGTCAGCCATTGTCTGCTCAGGGAACTCTCCTGGACGAGGTGGTGGACTAAGAGGAGGAGGAGGAGGATGATGGGGATGAATATTTATGGGAGTAGGATGCTTCTCAGGGGGCAATAGAAACTGGTGGCGTTGCCAGGTCAGGTACAGGGTTTTTGCGGGAGACAAGTGATGTTGATTTGCAAGACAGTGCTCCTCAACCCAGCACAAGCAGTGAATCGACACCTGGAACATTGGCCCACATGGCTGAGTATGCCTTGCGTATCCTAAAAAGGGACCCCCGCATTATCAAAATGACCGATGACGATTACTGGTTGGCCTGCTTCCTGGATCCACGATATAAAGGAAAATTACAAAATATCATGCCACATGAGAACCTTGAGCAAATATTGGCTACCAAACAAGCAACTCTTGTAGACTGTTTGTTTCAGGCATTCCCAGCACACAGCGGCGGTGATGGTTCTCACACGAGCTGTAGGGGGCAACATGGCAGAGGTATTACAGGTGCACAAATCAGAAGTGGCGTTAGACAGAGGGGTTATATGACCAGGTTGTGGAGTGATTTTGCAATGACCGCAGACACGACAGGTACTGCTGCATCGATTCAAAGTGACAGGAGACTGCATTTTTCCAGTATGGTTACAAACTATTTTTCCTCCCTTATCGATGTTCTCCCTCACAGGTCATTCCCCTTTGATTACTGGGCATCTAAAATAGACACATGGCCTGAATTGGCTGAATATGCATTACAGGAGTTCGCTTGCCCTGCTGCTAGTGTGCTATCAGAAAGAGTCTTCAGTGCTGCTGGTTTAATACTGACCGAAAAAAAGACTCATCTGGCTACCCGAAATGTTGATGATCTAACCTTCATTAAAATGAACCAATCATGGATTTCAAATTATTTTGCCCCACCTTCCCCTGCTGACACGTATCTTGCCTGAAAAATGTCTTGCTTTTGGCCTTCTCTTACTGACTGCTCCAATTCCTCCATTTGCAGCTGCTGAATGTCCACCATAGGCCATTTTTATACCTCCCTAAATTGTCTGACTCCCCCCACAGGGCCGTGGTCACCACCTAGCGCAAGCACCCGTGCGAGTGCCTTTTGCCTGGACAGGTGGGTGTGCCCACTTTTGGGCGACGGCACTGGCACAGGGTCCCTCATAGTACAATGAAGTGTCTCTGACGGTGGTGGTGCACAACCAACGTCAGACACACCATCGTAATATGAGGGGCCCTGTGCCAGTACCGCAGCCCACGAGAGAGTGTTTCCCCCCAGCTCGAACAGTGCTCTACCATTTGCAATACTTACCTCTCCCTGCTCCACCACAGTGTAGTCTGTGCTGATAAATCCTTCAATTGCACTGCCAATACAAATTTGTTGAAATGATAGATGATAGTAAAAATATACAGGGGCCCTGGCCTCCATTTAGACCAGTTAATACTTTGCGCCAACTACCACTGTCTGCTACTCAGCAGAGGAGCCCACCCCTGTACCTAGCTATGCCACCTGTTTATTTATGAAAATTTTTTTGGCAGACATTTACCTCACTTTTTTATTTTAGCCTACTAACTTTTTAATTTTAGGCCTACTAGGTCTGTCTGCACCACTCCTTACACTTGACCTCCACTGAACAAACCAATGCTGCCTGTGTACTCCTGTTACCAGTTTTGAAGTGCATTTAGCCTACTTTTTTATTTTAGGCCTACTAAGTCTGTCTGTGCCACTCCTTACACTTGACCTCCACTGAACAAACCAATGCCGCCAGTTTACTCCTGTTACCAGTTTTAAACTGCATTTAGCCTACTTTTTTATTTTAGGCCTACTAAGTCTGTCTGCGCCACTCCTTACATTTGTCCTCCACTGAGAAAACCAATGGCGCCTGTGTACTCCTGTTACCAGTTTTGAACTGCATTTAGCCTACTTATTTGGGCCTACTAACTGTGTCTGCCTCCCATTACAGTTGTCCTCCAATGCACAAAGCTGAGCCAACAGTTTATTCCTGTTTCGACTGTTAAACTGCATTTGGCCTACTTGTTTGGTTGGGCCTACTAACGGTGTCTGCCGCTGCTTGTTGTTTTCCTCCACTGAACAAAGCTGAGCCACAATTTTCATCCTGTTTCGAATATTAAACTGCTTTTGGCCTACTTGTTTGGTTGGGCCTACTAACGGTGTCTTCCGCTCCTTGCTTTTCTCCTCCACTTAACAAAGCTGAGCCTCAATTTTCATCCTGTGTCGAATATTAAACTGCATTTGGCCTACTTGTTTGGTTGGGCCTACTAACGGTGTCTTCCGCTCCTTGCTTTTCTCCTCCACTGAACAAAGCTGAGCCGCAAATTTCAATTTTGTTTGGTTGGGCCTACTAACGGTGTCTGCCGCTGCTTGTTGTTCTCCACTCAACAAAGCAGTGCCGCCTGTTTACTCCTGTTACCAATTTTGAGCTGCATTTGGCCCACTTTATTACTTGGGCCTACTAACTGTTTCTGCCACTCATTACAGTTTTCCTCCACTGAACAAAGCAATGCCGCCTGTTTAGTCCTGTTACCAATTTTGAACTGCATTTAACCTACTTTATTATTTGGGCCTCTATCTCTGTTTTTCCTCCTCATCCTGCCCATTGCCCAGCCACTGCTAGATGAGTCTGCTGGTACATTGACCCAGACCACTACATTCCCCTTGCACTCTACACAGCCAGGATCTGACCCTGCTGAAAGTCAGATTCCCCTTCCCGCATTCTATACCACCTTACACGGGGAGAAAGAGGAAGGTGCAGATGAAAGTGCAGGTTCCTTCATCAGGTGGGGGGCATACTCGTTGGCGACATCACTGGCACAGGGCCCCTCAAAGTGTCTCTGCCGGTGGGAGGCGCCACCCGCTGTCAAGCACACCGCCATACTTTGAGGGGCCCTGTGCCAGTGCCAATGCGAATGAGTGGGCCCCCCCTGCTTGCTCAGGATCACAGCACTTGCAAAGTTGAAATACTTACCTCTCCCTGCTCCACCGCCGTGACGTGGGCCCACAAAAAACTTGAACCAGCCCTACCCCCCCACAACTTTAGCCAAATGACCCCCAATTTTCAATGCCTAACTATTATTATAAGGTAAATTAAGATTGACAAGCTTAAGTAACAAGAATTGATGTTTTTGGCATTAAAATGGGCACTGTAGGTGTTTTCCTGTCCTCCACTCACTGCCACACATATATCTGCCCCCAGCCGCCCCATAAAAAGCACATCTTAAGGCTAAGGAGCACTTAGCCTCCCTCTTCCCATTCCCCTGTGGTGGTGGCATATGGGGTAATAAGGGGTTAATGTCACCTTGCTATTGTAAGGTGACATTAAGCCTGGTTAATAATGGAGAGGTAGCTAGCTAGTATCCACTGTAGCTGTTAAATTTACCTTCCAGCATTTTTTTTCCCATTACTGAGGTCCACAGACAAAGCCAGCAGGGCACATTTCATACAAGTGTGTTGTGCACTGCTTCTATTGTGCTCCATGCACGAGTATAGCATTCTATTTTTTCACTAGCTTAATGTGAACGTTGTAATTTTGTGGTGGTGATATGAACCTGTCTGCAGACCTAATGCACATTAAAACATTTTTTTTTTCTGTTGCTGAATGTGATACAGCCCACCATATGTTAGGTGTCAAGTTCCTGCCGCTGCACAGGGCGAATCTCAAACCATGTCCGCTGCGGTCTCCCATTCTTCTCCAGCCGCAGTGGAGATGTCGGTCTCAGCACCTGGCTCGAACAAATACTGCACGTTTGGTTACTGCTGCCCTTCCAGGTTCAGCCATTATAACCAGTACTGTTCGGCGGCAAGCAGCCTCTCCTGGGACTAAGTCCTGCTTTTCTCCTTCTGAGCATGCCCAAGGGAACACCTTTCATTGGAGTTCAGGGGTCATACGCTCAGGTCCTGTAGCAGCTCCTATTGGTCCACTAGGAAGGTCCTGGAGAGCTACAACTATAAAAGGTTCGCATGGCTGCATGTATCATTTGTGTTTGGCTGTTGCCAGTGGATACTCTACCACTCAGTTCATATGTGGTGTGAGTCTGTTTAGCTTAGGGGCTGTACACTCAGGCAGGCAGCTAGTGTCAGTGGGGGCAATTTACCTTGGCTTAGCATCTGGTTCCTTCATGTGTGCGGTTACAACAGAAGAGTTCCAGAGCAAGCACAACCCTAATTAGGGTATTATTCCATGTGTACAGCGCAACTCTGTGAGGCAACAGAGCTCGCTTTCATTTCACACAGGGTGAAGTTTAACCCACGTGTGAGCTCAGTGTCCATCCGCCATTACTTTGCAGCAGGTATCTCTGCCCGGTGGACGCCGGGCTGTGAACGCACCTCATATCAATCTCTCTATTATTGCCATTGGATTCTCTACCACGCAGTAGCCACTAGGGAGATTCCTGCCACACTGGAGGAGCTAATAGCTGTATCTACTCATATAGATCTTCTTTTTAACGAATGAAGGTTGGAGCGAGCCCAGTGTAGGCAGAGGTTTTGGCTGGCTCCCACCTTCGCCAAACCTTTGGAATCTCGGGTCCAGGCGCCCGAGTCACATGAGGCCATGGAGGTGTCACGAGCAGGATCTAAGTCCCGAACCGCTCATGCACTCAAGGTCTGTCATGTCTGCCGGCAGTCATCTTGCCTCCAGATGTTCCCAGGGGTCGGGAAAACATCAGCATCTAGTGGTTGTAGGAGGAGGTACACTAGACACGGCAACGTTTTCCTCCAAACTGTCCTTTAAGGGGATAATTACCATAGGCTCATCCACTCATTCTTAAGAGCTTTGCGTGGAGTTCCAGGACGGAGTGCAATTTTATATCATCTGCCTTCGCCCAACGACACGCAATACCCCTGGTGATGCTTGCCAAACCAGTGACCGTACGAGTGGTGAATGGGTCGACACTGCCCTCCCAGATAACACACCAGACCATCCCATTTACTCTATCTATGTCACCATCTCATCAGGAGATTATTTCTCTACTCGTCATTCCTGAGGGAATTGATGAGGGTCCTGTTAGGGATACCTTGGCTACAGTACCACTCCCCTCATATAGAGTGGTCCACAGGCAGAATTTTGGGATGGAGTGAATCTTGTGAGGGTAGATGTCAGAGGGAGTGCATTCAGGTTGCTACGGCTGAGGTACCCGCAGATCTTTCTTCTCTTCCCAAGCAATATTGGCCCTATGCGGACGTGTTCTCCAAAAGGGATGCGGAGACCCTTTAGCCTCACCGCCCATATGACTGTCCTATTGACCTCTTGCCTGGTGCTGAGCCTCCCCGGGGTCGAGTTTACCGGTTATTTCTCCCATTAGGAAGTCAGTGTCACCTGCAGGGGCTGGGTTCTTCTTCGTGCAGAAGAACGGTGAATTATGGCCATGCATAGATTACAGAGGTCTTAACGCCATCACCGTTAAGAATAAGTACCCACTGCTCCTTATATCTGAGCTCTTTGATAGGCTTTGGGGAGCAAGGGTATTTACTAAACTAGATCTGGGTGGAATTTGCTTTGAACAACGCCATAGCCGACTCCACTGGGCAGACTCCATTTCTCCTTAATTACGGCCAGCATCCACGTGTCCCTGTGCCCATGTCATCCACCGATTCTAGGGTGGCAGACTGAACGGTGGAGGCATGTGACATTTGGGACCACACGCAGGATACTCTACCATGCAGTTCATATGTGGTGTGAGTCTGTTTAGCTTTGGGGCTGTACACTCAGGCAGGCAGCTAGCGTCAGTGGGGGCAATTTGCCTTGGCTTAGCATCTGGTTCCTTCATGTGTGCGGTTAGCACAGAAGAGTTCCAGAGCAAGCACAACCCTAGTTAGGGTATTATTCCATGTGTAGAGTGCAACTCTGTGAGGCAACAGAGCTCGCTTTCATTTCACATGGGGTGAAGTTTAACCCACATGTGAGCTCAGTATCCATCCTCCATTACTTTGCAGCAGGTATCTCTGCACGGTGGACCCCGGGCTGCGAAAGCACCTCCTATCAATCTCTCTTTTACTTTATGCATTCCACTAGCCCTAACACCGTATTCCACATTGTCATGTTGTTGCAGTGATATGAACCTGTCTGCAGATCTAACAAGCATTAAAAATATATAATTGTTTCTCTTGTTGAATATAATACAGCCTGCCATATACCACATTGTCAATTTCTGACGGTGATATGAACCCGTCTGCAGAATTAATGGGCATTAATAAAAATTATAATTTTTTCTGTTGCTGAATATGATACAGCTGGCGGTATCCCATGTTGTCATTTTGTGGTGGTGATATGAACCTGTCTGTAGACCTAAGGAGCATTAAAAACTTTTTTATCTTTTTCTGCTGCTGAATGTGATACAGCCTGCCATATCCCATATTGTCATTTTGTGGCGGTAAAATGAACCTGTCTACAACCCTAACGCCATTAAAAAAATATGTAATTTTTTCTGTTGCTGAATATGATACAGCTTGCCGTATCTCACTTTGTCATGTTGTGGTAGTGATATGAACCTATCTGCAGACCTAATGTGCATTAAAAAAATTATAATTTTTTCTGCTGCTGAATATGATACATATCCCAAATTGTCATTTTTGGCAGTGATCTGAACCTGTCTTCAGACCTAACGCACATTAAAAATTGTTTTAATTTTTTCTGTTGCAGAAAGTGATGCAACCTGCCGTATCCCATATTATCATGTTGTGGCGGTGATAAGAACCTGTCTGCAGACCTAACGCGCATTAAAAAAAAATTTCTGTTGCTGAATAAAATAGTCTGCCGTATCCCACGTTGTCAATTTTTGGCGGTGATATGAACCTGTCTGCAGACCTAACGTGCATTAAAAAATATAATTTTTTCTGTTGTTGGATATGATACAGCCTGCCATATCCCACGTTGTCAATTTGTGGCGATGATATGAACCTGTCTGCAGACCTAATGCGCAAAATATTTATTTTTTTCTGTTCATGAATGTGATACATCCTGATACAGCAGCCGAGATCTGAGTTTGCAATTGTTTTGAGCCTATCTTCTAGATTATGTGCATTTTTGGCATCCAATTTCTCATAGCCATCTTTTATGCCTAGCTTGAGATGCCCATCTGTTACACCTATCTTCTGATGAGCATCAATTGCTCTCTGGTAATTGGTGTTGGGTAAATGAGTAATCTTTGTAGGCTGGATCCTGGATCTCGTACCTCCCATAACCGCCCTGTTATTGATTATGTTGTATGTTCCCATTCCCACCATCATCATGCCCCTTTTCCTGATCAGTTCATCTAACAAAACGTCGGCCATATTTTTCCAGCAAACCTGCACCTTACCAGCAGCAACTGTGGGAAGGAGGGCGTTACAACGCCACTGTCATTCTTCTAGATTATACAGGCCTCATCCAAACTAAAAATATTTTTTTTATGTGACTAACCAAATACAGAAGAGGATATCTCAGTCTGAAATTGTTTTAAGCATCTAGTCAATGTTATACAGGCCTCATCGACAGGCCTCAAAAAATTATTCTGTTTCTAACGTCATACAGTAGGGGACATCTCAGTTTGAAATTGTTTTAAGCATCTAGGCAATGTTATACAGGCCTCATCAACAGGTCCCCCAAAAATTCTTCTGTTACTAACATAATACAGTAGGGGTCATCTCAGTTTGAAATTGTTTTAAGCATCTAATCAATGTTATACAGGCCTCATTGACAGGCCCCCAAAAAGTCTTCTGTTACTAACATAATACAGTAGGGGAAATCTAATTTAAAAATAGTTTGGAGCATATCTTCTTTGTCATCCAGCTCTCATCCACACTTAAAAAGTTATTTCTTCTGTTAGTGACATAGTAGGGGACATCTCACTTAGAAATTGTTTGTAGCATCTAGTCATTATTATACAGGCCTCATTGACAGGACTAAAAAAAATTCTTCTGTTATTAACGTCATACAGTAGGGGACAACTCACTTTGAAATTGTTTGGCACAAATTTTCTTTGTCATACAGGCCTCATCGGCACTGAAACAATTCTTTCTGCTGTGAGTTGATTCAACACACCATATTTCATCTTCTAATTTTGTGCCACTGAATTTCAGCTGTGTGCAGAGGCTGTGCCGAGTAAAAAATACAAATTTTAGCTGCTATTAGTGTGCTCCTAGCACATTATCTGAGCAACATGACTGGGAAAAAGCGAGGTCGTGGAGGAAGGGGGATTAGGCTTAGTGTTCAAGGTGTATGTGGGGTGAGTGTAAATATTTCTGAAAGCACTAGTGAACAGCTAACATGACGTCCTATACAAAGACAACTGACAACTTCTGTTACTAGATGTTGTAGTTTTTAGTGTGCTGCATTGTTCTCGCGTAATTGCAGTCTCTGATATCTTTAGTGTAGCTAATGTGCCTGCTGTTGCTGCTGCTGCTGGAGATGTTAACACTAATTTGTGGAAATGTGAACAGTCCTGCTCGGGTATCCATTTGCTGGGTTGGGTGTAGCGGAAGACCTGCTGGTCCCTATTATACTATTTCTAATATGAAATTTATGCCACGTTTGTGGTGTCTGCCAGTAAGTTTTGTAAATGTGAACACACTCCTGCTTGGGTGTCCATCCGCTGGAATGGGTGTAGTGGAAGACCTGTCAGTCCCTATTAGACTATTTCTACAGTGATGAAATTGATGTCTCTTTGTTGTTGTGTGCAAATACATTTTTGTAAATGTGTAGATTCCGCGTTTGGTCTCCTTCATGTGTGTTGCCTGTAGCAGTAGGCCTCTGATACTGGCAGTCCTGTGCTGTCTTGAGTAGTGTTGAGCGATACCGTCCGATACTTGAAAGTATCGGTATCGGAAAGTATCGGCCGATACCGGCAAAGTATCGGATCCAATCCGATACCGATACCCGATACCAATACAAGTCAATGGGACTCAAGTATCGGACGGTATTCCTGATGGTTCCCAGGGTCTGAAGGAGAGGAAACTCTCCTTCAGGCCCTGGGAACCATATTAATGTGTAAAAGAAAGAATTAAAATAAAAAATATTGCTATACTCACCTCTCCGAGGGAACCGGCAGTGTTGTTTGCTTAAAATTCGCGCTTTTCTTTCCTTACGTGAAGTCCCGGCTTTGTGATTGGTTGCGTCGCAGTCACATGGGCGACGCAACCAATCACAGCAAGCCGTGACGTAATTTCAGGTCCTTAAGGATTTTAAAATTACGTCCCGGCTTTGTGATTGGTTGCGTCGCAGTCACATGGGCGACGCAACCAATCACAGCAAGCCGTGACGTAATTTCAGGCCCTTAAGGATTTTAAAATTACGTCCCGGCTTTGTGATTGGTTGCGTCGCAGTCACATGGGCGACGCAACCAATCACAAGCCGTGACGTCACGGGAGGCTGGACACGCGCGCATTTTAAAATGCGCGCTTGTCCAGCCTCCCGTGACGTCCCGGCTTGTGATTGGTTGCATCACGGTCAACCTATCACAAGCCGGGAGGCTGGACACGCGCGCATTTTAAAATGCGCGCTTGTCCAGCCTCCCGTGACGTCCCGGCTTGTGATTGGTTGCATCGCGGTCAACCAATCACAAGCCGGGAGGCTGGACACGCGCGCATTTTAAAATGCGCGCTTGTCCAGCCTCCCATGACGTCCCGGCTTATGATTGGTTGCGTCGCGGTCAACCAATCACAAGCCGGGAGGCTGGACACGCGCGCATTTTAAAATTTTTAAAATGCGCGCGTGTCCAGCCTCCCGGCTTGTGATTGGTTGACCGCGACGCAACCAATCACAAGCCGGGACGTCACGGGAGGCTGGACAAGCGCGCATTTTAAAATGCGCGCGTGTCCAGCCTCCCGTGACGTCACGGCTTGTGATTGGTTGCGTCGCCCATGTGACTGCGACGCAACCAATCACAAAGCCGGGACGTAATTTTAAAATCCTTAAGGGCCTGAAATTACGTCACGGCTTGCTGTGATTGGTTGCGTCGCCCATGTGACTGCGACGCAACCAATCACAAAGCCGGGACGTAATTTTAAAATCCTTAAGGACCTGAAATTACATCACGGCTTGCTGTGATTGGTTGCGTCGCCCATGTGACTGCGACGCAACCAATCACAAGCCGGGACTTCACGTAAAGGAAAGAAAAGCGCGAATTTTAAACAAAGAACGCTGCCGCTTCCCTCGGTAAGGTGCAGGCTGCGTCGGAGAGGTGAGTATAGCAATATTTTTTATTTTAATTCTCTCTTTTACACATTTTTACATTAATGTTGTTTCGATACCGATACCACAAAAGTATCGGATCTCGGTATCGGAATTCCGATACCCGCAAGTATCGGCCGATACCCGATACTTGCGGTATCGGAATGCTCAACACTAGTCTTGAGTCATTTACCCGCTTTACTATCCTTACATTTTACTGAAAATAGAAATCTACGAAACTGGTATGTGTTCCACCTGAGTGTGGCTGAACATCACTTTCAATTTTTTTTTTGGGGGGAATTAATCACTTATATAGCACCAATAATTCAACATTTGCTTTACAGGCCTTACTGGCACCGTCATCATTGGGACTCACAATCTAAATTTACTATCTGAATGTCTTTGTAGTGTGGGTAGAAAAATAATTTGCTGGAAGTAAACCCTTGCAAATACGGGTAGAGCATACAAACTCTTTGCAGATGCTGTCCTTAGTGGGGTTGTAACACAGGACTACAGCGTTGCAAGACTGCTAATGTTTTTGCGCTGACAACTGAACATTTATGTGGTTGGAAGGCTATCACTGCGATTCAAACTGTGTGCCTCACTGCTGTGTTGGGGAAAACCACTGTCAAGATTGTCTTCCAGCTTGTTTTGATACTGCATCATGGGCACGTCCTTTTCTGGGGGGGATGCAACTGGCAAAATTTACTATTGTATTGTGTACAGAACAAACTGACAACCCAGAAGTCAGCATTATTTGGAATCATGTCAATGTCCAAAAATTGAAGAAAAGGATGGCACTCACCGACCAATTAAAACATTCCTTTAATGCAGTTCTGTTAAAAACAGTGGCAGAAGAGTACTGTGTGGAGTGGCTGGACGACGGACTTTTCGCGCAGTGTGCACTTCTACAGAGGACCCGTAGAAGTGCAGCCTCGATGGATGTTGCACCGCCGCCGCCCCGGTTCTCTTCTGCTTCACCGCCGCTGCCTCGGGTGTCTCCTTACACTCACCATTCCATGGCGTCCCGGCGCGCTTCTGCTTCTCCTGCTGCTTCTGGTCTCCTGCGTGTTCATTTCTCCTCTGGTTCTCCTTGGCTCCAGCTCCTTCTGCGCACACGCGCACATCGCTCTGTGATTCTGCCACTCCTCTCTAGGCCCCTGGAGGATCCTGACCCGGAAGGTACGCTGCCGCTCTGTATATCAGGCCGCCTCTTCCGTTTGGCGGTGCCTGATTATCATTCGTATCCTTGCAAGTGACTCTGGCCCCCGTGTCCCTCTGCGTACTGTCTGCAGCTAGCCCTCCAACTTGGTTTCCCTAGCTAGCCTGCCTTGACTAACTACTGCTCTCTCCTTTGTTCCCTTCTAGCTCCTGTCTGCCCGTGTCTCCACTTCCTCAGAGTTCCCATACGTCTGCGTTGTCTCCCACCCATTTCTGCATCTTGTCCGCTGGTTCGTTTCTCACCTCTCCCTGTGCTCCCGTCTCCTTCCCTTACTCCGTTCATGTTTTCCTCTGTACCTCGGTTCCCCTGGCTTGCCGCTTCCTTCTTCTTGTCTTCCTTATGTTTTCCGTTTGTCCCATTTTGTACCAGCTGCCATAGCAGTAGTCTCCCCTGGGCCTGCTCCTAATACTCCCTGTATAGGGGGTGGTCTACTTGGCCCCCTCATCCAGGGGAGGTTTGCTGTTGCGGTCCAGTGGGTTCACGCCTAGTATTCTCCCTGCTATCAGTGTTACAGTATAATCAGGCCATGGACCCCACTGGTACCCCTGCCTCCACTCAAAAAGAACTAGCATTCCTACGGGAGAACCAAACCAGGATCATGGCTTTTTTAAAATCAATGGAATCCCGGTTGTCTGCACTGCAGCCCTCTGACCCTGCGAATGTCTCCCAACTAGCTAGTCTTCATCAGGATCTCGCTCAGCAGCGTGATACTCAGGGTCATATTTTAAACTCTATGGCTTCTGTAGATAACCGCCTGCTTTCCCTACAGACGGCCGCTTCAGCGCCTGTTCAAGTTCCAGTCTCGCACCCACCTCCTCGTCTGGCTAAACCCCCGCGGTATGCTGGAGATCCCAAACTGTGTCGGGGTTTCCTTAATCAGTGTCAGCTACACTTTGAATTATTACCACAACAATACCCCACTGATCGAGCTAAGGTGGCTTTTGTGGTGTCCCACCTGGAGGGAGAGGCTTTGGCCTGGGTTAATCCCCTCTGGGAGCGTAATGATCCCCTGGTCTCTCAACTTTCCACCTTTTAAGAGACTTTTCGTAAGGTTTTCGATGAGCCAGGGCGGTTAGCCTCTACCACTGAGTCTCTTTTAATCTCCACCAGGGTACTCTTTCTGTCGGCCAGTACGCCATTCGTTTTCGTACCTTGTCCTCGGAGCTGGGGTGGAACAATGAGGTATTAGTGGGAGCTTTCTGGCAAGGTCTATCTGATCGCATAAAGGATGAGCTGGTGGGTAGAGATACGCCAACTTCCTTGGAAGATCTCATTTCTCTGGCAACCCGCATTGACTTGCGTTTTCAGGAACGCCTCCGTGAGTCTGCCAGGGAGAGGAAGCTACCCCGTCAAGCCTCAACTGCTCGCAGTCCTCCATGTTCTCTTCAAGCTTCTACTTCTGTTGCCTCAGCACCGGAACCCATGCAAGTAGACCGTATTAGGCCAGCGGAGCAACGCCGTAAAGAAAGACTCGCTCAGGGTCTTTGCTTTTACTGTGGCAGTGCCTCTCACCTTCTTCGTTCTTGTCCGGTGAGACCGGGAAACTCCTCCACCTAGGTCAGGTAAGAGAGGCCTCCCTAGGTGTTAATGATACCTCTCTACCTTTCACTCTCTCCGTTTTGCTAAATTTTGGTTCTTCTCCTTCTTCTGAGACTGCTTATGTTGATTCTGGAGCAGCAGGCAATTTTATTCAACTTGAGGCGGTTAGAAGGTTTCAAATTCCTATCAGATCCTTGGAGACTCCCCGGCAAATAGCTTCGGTCGACGGGAGACCCCTATGGGAGACCGTTTCCTTGGTCACCAAAGAGGTGGAGCTACAGATCAGAGCCTTACATTGGGAGAAGATTGCCTTTTACGTGCTGCCATCATTGTCTTATACCTTTCTCCTAGGTCTTCCTTGGTTAAGAATTCATGAGCCTGTCCTGGATTGGCGATCTGGAGATGTCCTTCGCTGGGGCCATTCCTGTCAGACTAGATGTCCAGCCTCTAAGGTCTTCCCGGTCAAACACAGCGCCTGCAGCTTTGCTTTTGGCCTATCACTCCTTTGCGGACGTCTTCGACAAGAAGGAGGCGGAGATCTTGCCTCCGCATCGACCATACGATTGCCCGATCGACCTCCTTCCGGGTTCGTCTCCGCCCCGAGGCCGAACTTATCCGCTGAATCCTCTTGAATCTCAAGCCATGACTGACTATGTCCAAGAGAATTTGGCCAGAGGTTTTATCTGGAAGTCCTCCTCACCTGCAGGTGCGGGTTTCTTTTTTGTCAAGAAAAAGGATGGAACCCTCCGTCCCTGTATCGACTACTGGGTTCTCAACAGTATAACAATTAAAAACAAGTATCCGCTTCCCCTTATCCCAGAACTTTTTGATCGGCTGCGGGGAGCGCGAATCTTCACCAAGCTGGATCTTCGTGGGGCCTACAATCTCACCGCCGCCGCCCCGGTTCTCTCCTGCTTCACGGCCGCTGCCTCGGGTGTCTCCTTATACTCACCATTCCATGGCGTCCCAGCGCGCTTCTGCTTCTCCTGCTGCTTCCTCCTCTGGTTCTCCTCGGGTGTGCGCGCGCTCCAGCTCCTTCTGCGCACGCGCGCACATCGCTCTGTGATTCTGCCTCTCCTCTCTATGCCCCTGGAGGATCCCCACCCGGAAGGTACGCTACTGCTCTGCATATCAGGCCGCCTCTTCTGTTTGGCGGTGCCTGATTATCATTTGTATCCTTGCAAGTGACTCTGGTCCCCGTGTCCCTCTGCATACTGTCTGCAGCTAGCCGTCCGACTTGGTTTCCCTAGCTAGCCTGCCTTGACTAACTACTGCTCTCTCCTTTGTTCCCTTCTAGCTCCGGTCTGCCCGTGTCTCCACTTCCTCAGAGTTCCCGTACATCTGTGTTGTCTCCTGCCCGTTTCTGCATCTAGTCCGCTGGTTCATTTCTCACCTCTCCCTGTGCTCCCGTCTCCTTCCCTTACTCCGTTCGTGTTTTCCCCTGTACCTCGGCTCCCCTGCCTTGCCGTTTCCTTCTTCTTGTCTTCCTTACGTTTTCCATTTGTCCCATTTTGTACCAGCTGCCATAGCAGTAGTCTCCCCTGGGCCTGCTCCTAACACTCCCTGTATAGGGGGTGGTCTACTTGGTCCCCTCGTCCAGGGGAGGTTCGTTGTTGCGGTCCAGTGGGTTCACCCCTAAAATTCTCCCTGCTATCAGTGTTACAATGGATATAATGAATTCAGAAAAAAAATGGGATGTGGTGTATCTCAGAAAAAACACGGACAGAACATGTACGTGCAACACGGATATCTGAATGAGGTCTAAACACAGATACTGCAGTTCATCACATACACCCTCTGCACCTGATGTCGATACAACTAAAGGAGCTGTCTGGTCAAAACAAAGTGATGACCTTTCCATAGGATGCATCATCAATATTAGATTTTTTGTGGTCAAGTACCCATGACAATCAGCTATTGTTTGCAGAAAGATGTAAACACTTTCAATAGAGCTGCACACTACGGGTGCTGCTGTTTAGCATGCGTTACCGGGTACTGCAAAATGGCTGCAGCTATAATAAGAGCTGGTTTGCAATACCCAGCAATGCCTGCTACACATTCATTGGAACTATCATTGCAACTACATTCAGGTACTATATCTGGCCCAAATAACAGCAGATCAGTAGTAGGGGGCTGGATGTTGGACCCCAACAATCTTAATTTGATGACTTTACCTGTGGATAGGTTATCAATTAAGTTTTGACTGGCCAACACCATTATATTATACAGTTTCTCGCATAGATGTGAGATAGTGAGCAAGAACCCACTTTAGCAAACTTTCATTCCACTAAATCCATGGTGGCTTTAGTGTTCTGAATATAATATGGCCTGGGAGCAATGGAACAAGGTTTATTGGCCACATGTTCTGCCTATCTGACAGGTGATGGATATATGGCTCCCTCTCTCTCAATCTGAGCATAGCTCTTGTCAGGGTACTGCAGTAATGATGATGTGCTGTCAAACCTATTAGGGTACAGAAACAAACAAGGTTTCCCTCTAGCAGGTCAGTGGGGAGAAGATCTGTCCTCTTTCCCACTGCCAGTGAGTGCTAGTAATGGCTGCTCAGGCATCGGGTCTGCTTATCAGCAGTAAAAGACGTCATGATGAACTGAATCAGCCTGCTACCACTGATTCGTAGTCTCCCTGCCGGCATGGCCATTGCTAGCACTCACTGAAAATGCAGTGAATATAGCAGCATTTAAACACTTTGCTCACCACTCTTTAGTCTGCGGCTCCCAGTTACTGGGCTGCTGGCATGACAGTGATCTTGACATCTGCCACACGCTCCACTCATGCCGGCAGTGTGAGAGAGGTCTGTCTTACGCATACGAGTCCAGCCAGATCATTTAAATGTAAAGGTTCAACATGTTTAAAGCATGAGATGACCCAAAACTGCCTCCAGGAGACTAGCCTGGGGGGTACCTGCCCCTCTGCCCCTGCCCAACCCGCCCCTGGTTATAAGTATGCCTTCTTATGGCAGATCAGTACAATAGCTATAATCATTTATCCCACTAGCAATGTCAATAACACTAAATAGTACAATGCCACTATGCAATATAATATGACTTTCACCTTCTTAGCTGGTATTTGAACAAGCCCTAAATGGTTATTGAAGATTTCTTCAATTGTTCTCTTGCTTTCCAATTTGTGCCATGAAGCATAAGACTGAGACATCTTGTCAAATGCCTCATCATAAGATAATTTAATTTCACCTATTTGAAGTTGAAGAAGCTTTGCATTTAAAACACATAAATGGAAGATATGGATTCCAAGTGCAGATCTCAGGAGACTAAGGCCGCACTTTCAAAGAAGGAAGCAAAGTTATTCATCTGTTTTCTAAGCACAAGTTGCTGCCAGCATGTACCCCTGTGCACTGCTATTTCTCAGCATATCCTTGTGTCACTCTGAGGTCTCAAAGCTTCAAACAACTTTCATTACTGTTCTTGCAAGGTTTTATTGGATCACTACACATGTCAAACCTTGTTTGGGTTCATTGATGAGGAGTCAGATGGAGGGATGCAAGTTCAAACCAAACAAAGCAATGTGTGCTTAATTGAAGACATTAACTGCCAAACACGCACAATTTTTATAAATTAGACTTCATTCAGTTCAGAATTATAATGAAATGGATGTGATTGCCACAGACGTTACTGAATATGCTGAATATACATATATCTTATGCTGAAGAAAACTGATGACATTAGTTATTGTGAAAAACAGGAATGTACAATATGCATTGTAATAGAACCCAGTTGAGAAACTATCATAAAAATATACAAGTAAAAAAACATCCCAACAAGTGCTATTATAATATTCTGTTCTCCTTTGTCCTTATTTTGCCTTATGAATGAAGATTACCTCTATATGTGTCCCAGCAATGTCTTCTTCTTCTCACAACCCAGTATTCATCTATAAAATAAAAAGATCCACCTATATTACTCTTTTGGCAAAAGAAGACAAACGAGGATCCCTCCTTTTCTCCTCCGTCAGCAATAGAATGTAAAAAGTATTAAGAATTGCGATCTTTGTTAATTCTACCAATTAAATTTGACTGAATCTCTCGAAATTCAATTTGGACAAATTCACTCAATTTGAGGACACAGATTCAGTTTACATCAACAAAATTTGCTTAGGATCGAATCTACCAGGGGTTATAAATCAATAAAGTGTTATACTCATCTTGCCTGTGCTCTCCCCTCACTTGACCAGTCATCACAATTTCCCATCCAGTCATCCCCTTGCTTTTCTTTTCTTCTTGTTCCAGGTCTTCCAGTCTTGCCGTTGACTTGAACCAACATAATCACGAGGGGCATGTCATTGTTGGTAATTATGTGTGTCACATACACTGCCTATGTGGCGCCTCAGGGTCCTGGTCATCACAGTAGCATTGCTTTCCTCACGGGGAGAGTGATGTTATGCTTGAAGGCAAGAAGGGATAACTGTAACCAGGGGCCACAAACATGCAAAACATTCACACTCCAGGCCACCAGGGGGAGCATTTGATCCTATTTACTAGGTAACTCCCTATATATATATATATATATACTGTATATATGGTTGTCTGTAGGGAAAGTCAGTCAGTTCCAGTATGGTCCAGTCAGTTCTTGCCAGGAGACAGACTGGATCAGTCTGAGGCAGAGGAGGGTTTACGGAGCTGTGTAGCAGTTCCCAGAAAGAGACAATCAGAAAGTCAAATACATTGCAGTGAATGTGCAGGAGAGCAAAGCACAGGAGATGATATCAGGGGGAGAACAGCCCCGAGCAGGCTGCCTCCTTCTGAGGCGCAGAGACCGGTAGCCGGAACACCGAGGTTATAAGGACCTCTATGACTTACATCAGAGACCGGCAGGACAGCTGAATTCCAAGTTACCTGTCTGACCTAATACCCAGGAGGCACGGTGACACCCTTAGAGGCTGGGGCGTGCCAGAGTCCCTATAAACCGGCTTAAGTCACCAGTCATACGGGTTATGTCCTATCCTATCCGGGAGACAGAGAGAGAGATAACATCTGTGAGGACCTTATGTGAAGCCATAGGCAGTAAGGGACTACACCACCATGGTGCTAGAGGAAGGCTTTGATTTCCACCTGGATAAGGGAACTCCTAACTTGCCTCCAAGCCAGCCTGACCCTGCTTGCTCTGTGATCCGGTGCCCTGGACTGTGGCTGCCTGAAATCAACAGTATACAAGGTAAAGAGACTGCAAACCCGTGTCCTCATTCTTTACTGCGCCATTCACCATCTTCCATCTACACACCGGGAGCCCTGGGGATATACTTCACCTGTGGGAAGGTATACCATCTAGCTGCCATAACATCACCCCAGAGGACCCCTTAAAGCAGCGTCGATCCCCACTGACCGAATACCACAGGTGACGTGACGAACATAAACTTTATTCCCTTTAAAGACCTTTCCCTTTTACATAGCGCCCAGGGCCACTGACCGGGTCACAGCCACTGTGACATCCCCCTGTGAAACGCAGGACCAGGTACTGAGTACCCCACAGCCCTGGCGGGCGACTCATCTTGGCATCACGAACAGGAGGGACTGACCCAGTGTTATGGAAACTTGGTTTGGATAAATCTATCCCTGTATGTGCTGCGGCCGTTCCCAATAAAACTGAGTATTTTGAGCGCTCAAGGAATGAGACTGCACACCATTGTGTCAATAACATTCCATCAATACTGATGATTTATTGTACATACATAGTTTTATAATTGCATATAGAAAGGAGTGGTTAGGGATGGTTAGTTAATTACCATATTGTCTAGCTCCTCTGTTATTGGTTATCTAAATATATATGAAATATTGTGATTAATGCACATATGGATGCTGATTAAGCAACTAAAGTGTAGCTCTCTGCATCTAGGACAAAGTTGAGACATTTGATCATCACTTAATACATTTGGTAAGGTTCTGCTTTCTGGGTGTCTGGAAAGTACCGAGGAACCATCTGGCCTAGCTCATGTGGTCAAGTCGAGCAATTGATTATAAACTAGCTGAGTATATATTAGCTGTGGATATATGAGTATATATGATTATAGAGGAGTATACATGCAAGTGAGATCTACATGATATATATATTTCTATCACAAGCTCCCCTTAGATATCACTTGCCCTAATCCTAGCCTCCTGTCCCAAAGCGCTGCAACTCTTTTGTGCTGCCGGTGAACTGCCGCAGGCCTAGCGCATACGCCCCACTCTGTACAGACTTTTCGCAAATGGGCGGTAAGTAGATCTGTCCCTAACGGGGGTTTGTTGCAATCAGTCTCTTAGTCAACAGCATGTGTAGTCAGCGGTGTGTATTCTTTATCAGGTAGGTCATCTATTCGGTCAGGCAGGGCATCCACAACATCATTCTGGCTTGGGTGTCATCCTCTGTTAGGGAGCTTTCTTGCAATGCGATGAGTGGATCCAAGTGGGTCTTCCCTCCAGTTTCACAGAGGTTGGTGTTGTCAGCAGCACCTGAAAAGGACCATCAAATCTGGGATCGAGTGGTGTTCTCCTTACAAACTTTTTCACCAACACCCAGTCTCCTGGCTTCAAGGAGTGCGTACCGGACACTGAATCTGGATCTGGCAATGAAGAAATAAACCTCGAGAATGGATGTTAGCAAGTTTCTTGGTGAGTTCAATTACATAAGCAGACAAAGTATCATATTGCATAGTCAGCTGCTGAGGGAAAGGATACCCCTAACCTGGGACTAGACCCACACAAAATTTCATATGGTGACAGCTTTTCTGGGTCTCTGGAAATGTGCCTTACACTAAGTAGTGTGATTGGGAGTGTCTCCTGCCATGGTTTGCATGTCTCTTGGGCAACTTTCAACATCCTCTTCTTAAATGTCCCATTCAGTCTTTCCAATTTCTCGCTACTCTGGGGATTGTAAGTAGTGTGTAGGCCTAAGTCTGACCCTACTGCTGACCAGATCTCTCGTGTGAGATTTGCTGTGAATGTGGGTCCCTGGTCACTCTCCATCACTTCTGGGAACCCATATCTGCATATCTCATCTCTGAGAGTAGCTTCTTTGCAGTAGTCTTTGCTGACTGGTTCCTCCCTGGGAAAGCTTCTGGCCATCCTGAGAACACGTCCATGACTACAAGGGCATATTCAAATCCTCCACTTGGCGGCATTTGGATGTGGTCTATCTGGATCCTCTGGAAGGGGTACAGTGTTCTGGCAAGATGATGTGTGGGAACTTTCTCCATTCTTCAAGGGTTGCATTTGCCGCAGGTCAAACAGCTGCTAGTGAACTTGGCTGTTAGGGTGGAGATCCCTGGAGGGAACCAGTAAGCACCAATCAGATCATTCATTTGTGTCTTTGATCTGTGTGTGGGCCCATGTGCCCACTGGACCACCATAGGGTACATGCTTTGGGGTAAACAGAGTTTGTAGTCCATTGCATATACCCTTCCTTCTTCACGTGTTGCTCCCCTCCGCATCCAGCATTCCTTCTTGTCCTTTCGGGGCTTGCTCTTGCAGCTTTTTGAGCAGATCCCAAGACGTCATCTGGTCAGGTTTCTTGTCTTCAGTCGTCATGTAGTAGCCGTCCGGCTCTACAACCTCTCCCACCTCTCCATATTGTCTTCCTTTGGCTGCCATATCCACCATGTTGTTGCCTCGTGCCTCTACTGGGTTTAGTTTTCCATGCATTTTGACTTTTAGAACTGCCATCATTTTTGGAAGTTGAAGTGCGTTCAGCAGGTCCTTAATGGCTCCATGATACTTCACGGTTGTTCCGCTTGCTGTGATGAAGTCCCTTGCAGCCCAGATGGGTCCAAAGTCATGTACTATGCCATGCGAGTACCTCGAATCGGTATACATTTGTGCAGTCTTGTCTTCTGCCATCTGGTAGGCCTTCATCAGCGCTATCAGTTCTGCTTCCTGGGCTGACAGACTAGGCAGCAGACTTCTGGACCCTGGATCTCTTGATTGCTGGTCACTGCACATCCCATGTGGAATCTTCCTTCATCATCTACAAATCTGGAGCCATCCACATAGAGGATCAACTCTGAGTTGGTCAGTGGCTCTTCTGCCACCTTGGGTAGTCCTGCTGTTTTCTTGTTTCATGATGCTGAAGCAAACATGGTCATCTGTCTGGAGCAAATTCAGATCCCTGCGGAAGGTATCATGCAGATTTTGATCAGAATTTTTATCTGAGGATCCATATCTGTATCCCCCTTGGGAGTGGGAGTAGAGTGGAAGGATTGAGGACTGTGCATCTGCAGTTGGTGACATTGTCGGGCAGGAGTAGAGAGCACTGGAGGCGAAGATGCCTGGCAGTGGAGAGATGTTTTGGCTGGGTTTGGTTGAGGATTGCTGAGATGTCATGTGGAGCCAGGATTTTCAACGGGTTTTCCAATGATGTCAGCAGTCCTGTCCATGAGGGCAACTGCTGCTCTCATGCAGGAGGAAGAGGCTCCCCTTGCAACTGGATCCAGGCAAGCTGAAAAGTAGTCCAAAGGTCTCTGCTTTCCCCCCTGAAGCTGCGTCAGGACTCCAGTAGCAAGGCCTTTTTTTCCATCAAGTAGAGACGGAATGGATTCTCTAAGTCAGGTAGGCCTAGTGCTGGCGCTGAGACTACAGATCCTTTTAACTTGTTGAACGAGCTGAAGGCTGCATCTGTCAGGAGGAATGGGGTCACACTGACGTATTCACACAGAGGCTGCATTAGGACTGAAGCATCAGGGATCCAGGCTGTGCAATATGAAACTAGAAGGCCTGTAGCGCCTTTGGAGTTGTTGGAGGAAACATCTTCTCCACTGTGGTCTTCCGGTCATCCATCAGGTGTTTCGCCTGGTGAGCAATACAGTGTCTCTGGAACGTAACTTGCTTCAGACACCACTGGACTTTGTTCTTCGAGACTTTGCAATGCTGCTCCGCCAGTAGTAGGAGATACAAGAAATGGGCTTTACACGTGTCAAAGCCAACTGCACAAAGGGGTAGATCGTCCACGTATTGTAGCAGGGTTACTTCTGCATGTTCTGTGACCCAGTTTCTGAGGACTGTGGACATTGCTTTGGTGAACTGTCAAGGGCTGTTCTGGGCCCACTGTGGCATCACTGTCCATGTGTGGTGTCCCCCCTGGTGCGTTAAGGCAAACAGGTACTGGTCATCCGGGTGAAGGGGAACACTGAAGAAAACATAAGCCAGGTCGGTCACTGTGAACACTTTTGTTGTGGCAGGCACATTTGAGAGCAGAGTGTGCGGATTCAGCACATTTGAAGTTTCAAACACCGTGGCGTCATTTACAGCTCTCAGGTCATGTACCATTCTGAACTTGGCTGGCTCTCCTTTTACAGTCTTTTTCTTGACCGGGAAAGGCGGGGTATTGCAAGGCAATGTGCAAGGAACAATGATTCCTATTTCCAGGTAGACCTTCAGTTGGTCAGAGGCAGCTTGACTCTAGGCCTGGCCTTGGCCTTACGAGGGTACGGGGTACCTGGCTTGAGTGACACCCGTACTGGGGAAACTTGAGGTTTTCTCTGGTCCTGAGGTCCTTTATACCATAGACTTTCTGGTACTACGTCCAGTACCTCCTTGGGTAGGCCTCATCGGTTGTTTGAGGTACTTGTAGGGCCGCCAGCATGATTCTTCTTGGGTCAGGGATGAAGAAAGTGTCGCGGACCCATCTTCCTGGAACACTGTGGTTGCCTTCAGCTTCTGCAGTAGGTCTGCCCCCAGCATGTTGAGTGGCGGGTCCTTGACACCACAAACTGGGACAGGACAGAGTGTCATGGCTTAGTGCACACGCTCAGTGGCTTTGTAAGCTGAGAATGTCTGACTTGACCATCAATGCCCATGCGAGACACAGAGGATTCTGATAGGCTGGTGGGATCAGCGAGTTCCACAGGTCTCATCACACTTCTGGCTGCACCAGTGTGCAGAAGAAAAGATCTGACAATGTCATCCACTTTCAGGGCAATTTGAGGTATTGGTCCTGCAGATGGGGTTTTACATGTCAGGAGCGTAGTGTCTTGCGGACCTGGCTTGCTTGCCCCTGTCCTTTGGACAGGGTACTTCACTGCTTTCTGCACTTCTTCCTTGACCTGTCTCTCTGGTTCCGGAAATGGCCAAACTTGCCACAGATGTAACACTTGACACTTCTTCTGTCTTTGTAGGGTGGTTGCACTTCAAGGTCAGTGGTCATTGTGAGAGAGGCTGTCTTCTGCACCCCTGGTTGGCACTCAATCCCTTTGGCTACTGTGGACAATGGCATGATGGGTACTGTAGCGGCAGCAGGGTCTGGCCTGCTTATTGAAGCTGCGGTGGTAAGATGGGGCCTGCAGGTGCGTCCGTGACGAGGCCCGGGGGTGCCATGAGACCGGCGGTTGCACCCAAGGTCTTTGGGCATTACAGGGGCTGCAGCTGCATCTGCCATCACTTCTTCCCCCTTTGCTAACCTTATTGAGGTCGGTGTCTCCTCTCCGGAGTCTGCAGCAGTTCTTCTGGTGTGTCGCTCAGCACTTTGCAGCGTCTTCACCTATGGCTCCCCTTCTGGCGTCCTCAGCAGCATGGCACGCATTTCCTTCTTCGCGCTCTTTGTGGTGCTATAATGGCGGCAATTTTGGCGACAATTGGCAATAAGCAGTCTCCTAGGCCCACATAAACCATTTTGCTGGGTCAGTCCACTGCCATTGACCTGTTCTCAGGCCTAGCCACTATCAGTGGTTTCCTGATTGGCTGTCTCAGTCCATGCACAAAGGCCTGTGCCAACATTTGCCTGTGTATCTGGTCATGAATGGTGAAGCCCAAGTCTTGTAATACTTGCACTACTCTGCCATGAAACTTCTTTACAGACTCTGTCTTGTCTTGGCTCATGTCATGTAAGCTGAGGGCTTGTCCTGCCAATCTACTTTTTGCCCACTCTCTGAGCTGTTCAATTAGCTGGCCATGACTCCCAAGTGTGTACACTGTACATCTAATTCTGCTGGAAGTCTGAATTGTTCCTTCATGATTGGGCAGAGTGCATCACCTGCTTCTATTTCCATTCATGGCCCAGAGATCATTCCAGGTGGCTGCATATGTTAGCTAGTTCTGCTACATTCTTCGGTAAAATGGCATTGGATGCATCCCTGGGTCTGGAAGATTGTTGAGAATGCTGGACACCTGACTTGGGGTGAAGTGCACATAGTGTAATGGTGGTGCCTCTATCTGCCCCTGCATTCTTGCTGCCTGTGGGTTTCTTTTTCTGGTACTGGACAACATGTATGATGTTCCCTCCTCATCTTCATCAGAGGAATAGTTGTGATAGCGTGTGCTGGGGTCATACACTGGCTGATTTTGAACTTAGAAGTTGCCTTTTTTATGTGAGGATGTCTCCCCCCTTGCTGACGCTGTGATGTATTAGGCTTATAGTTCTGTTGGTGTGAATGTAGGCAGCTCTGACCGGTGCTGAAGTTGTACATTATCAACAAATGGTGACGTCAGTCCTCCCCCTCTGCACCCAGGGCTGAGCTGTCTGCTGCCTGATGTGTCTGGGGGTTTCCCACTGCATTGTGTGTAGGGGATTTTCACTTTCTTTCCCCGATATTACAACTGGCAATGGCTGGACTGTGACAGGGACATAGAAGTGTCTTGTGCTGTAAGCACCACATTGTTTGAATTGGGCGTTGGCCCAGCAGAAGAAGAAGAAGAGGAAGAAGACGGAGGAGGGGTTGAGGAGTGAGAAAAAGGAACAGAAGGAGGAGAGGGAAAAGTAGGAGGTGTGGAGAAGGAGAATGAGGAGATAGAGAGAGATAGAAAGGTGTGGTGAAGAGAAAGGAGGAGAGAGAGGGTGAGGAAAAAAAGGAGGAAAGAGGTGTGGAGGAAAGAGATAGAGAGAGGGAGAGAAGAGAAAAGTGTGGAGAAAGAGGAGAGGAAAGGAGAGTGAGAGAGAAGAAGGAGGAGAGAAAGAGTGACAGAGAAAATGGAGGATAGAGAAGAACGACAAGAACAATAGAGAGGAGCAATGATGCCTTCTCCCTGTAGGGAGGGACGGGGCGTGCCACATACTGTGCAAAAACTCCCTATACCATGGATTCTGCTGAGAGCAGACTGCGCATGAGAGCAGCAGTTGCAGATCCAATATCTCCTGTCTTATACACACAAAAATCACTTCCTGGTTTGCTCACATATCTTTCTGTACCACCTAAATGATGTAAGCTCTGCTGCTACTTCATACCATGTATTAGTATTCAACAATCTAACATCAGCTAACTTCCCTTATTTTCCTTTCTACGTCATGCCATTCCACAGCTTGAAGTCTGCCATTCTTATGAATTTCACATACTTTATACCTTCGTGTTCTGCCACTATATGGGGGCTGTTTGCTCTCCAGGAAGTAAAAGACCCTCCTGTTGCTTGGCCACCTTATTTCCCATGGCAAAAACAAAAAATGAAAAACAAACAAAAAGGAAACAGAAAACAAAAAACTTCTAAAAATGAGTATATAAAAACTCAAAAAAAAAACCAAAAGAACAGAAAACCATCAAAAACCTGGTACACGATCTAAAACTCAAAATTTTGATACAAAAGGAAAAAAAAACTTTTTTTTTAAAAAGTAAAAAGTAAAGAGATTGAAGGAAAACTTTGGAAAACTTAATAAAAAAACTTAAAAAACTTAAAGAATATAAAAAAACAGAATAAAGACCTTCAAAAGAGTAAAGAGTAAGAAAAAAACAGCTATTTTTTTTCCTTCTCTCTGCACTCAACGCAGTCAGAGACACACTTCCCCTTTTCTTATACGGCTGTATCCAATGTCTAAAATCACGTATCTGAGAACAAGTATGTCACAGCAAAAATGATAGATAGCACTTAGTTTCATTTCTTCACAAATAGCTACACCATAGCCTGCATTGCAGAAACAGCCAGAAAAAACAGATGTGATAGTGTGATTTACAATGGATATATCTTTGCCAGCAGCAGAAAGGGAAGTTCAGAAAAAGAGAGAGAGAAAAAAACCTTTCTTTTACAATTGTATGCACTTAAAGCAGCAATACGTGACACAAAGAGAAACAGATAGACGTCCGGGAGATGCTCCTTTTATTATTCTGTGACATGTGCAGGCCGTTCTGGGAACAGACAACTATCAATCGCACTGGGCACGCATATGCCCGGGAAATCTACCACCCTCTGCTCCGGTCGTCCTGACTGGCCGCTGGCTACGGGAATCTGTGGCAGCCCTCTAAGCTATCACCATCCGAGCCTGGAACATGGGACTACCTGTCCCGGGACCACCTGTCCCTCCTGCTGCACGGGAATCTGTGATAGCTTATCGAGCGATTTGACCTCCTGCCATCTGTTACCCAGCCACCACAAACAAAACAGTCACCATTCCAGCTTTTCTCCCGGATCTCACACAAACATGGAACACATACACGGCACACAGCAGACACCTTGACTTATATCCCAGGGTTTGTTGGATACAGGCTTTGGACTTTTTACACTACCTGGGAATGCGGTGGCGACCACACCTGACCGGCAAAAGGCATAGACCCGGACTGGGCACAGGGGACTTTCAGGTAAGATGATAACATTTTCTTACCTTACTTATGGAGCTGCGCAGTCTCCGTCCCATGAACCAAGGCCATGGCCAACACCTCCATCTCTCCAGTCAGCAGGGTCCCCTGTGTGTTTCGTCCTTGCCCCACATTGGGTGCCAGTTGTTATGGAAACTTGGTTTGGATAAATCTATCCCTGTGTGTGCTGCGGCCGTTTCCCAATAAAACTGAGTATTTTGAGCGCTCAAGGAATGAGACTGCACACCATTGTGTCAACAACATTCCATCAATACTGATGATTTATTGTACAAATAGTCCCCAAAACATATTTAAAGTACAATAATTAACATACACATAGTTGTATATAAATGCTAAATTGCATTCTAGAATATAGGGCACAAGCGACTCAAATAATGATTAACAAAATGGAGAAAAATAGAGTCAAAATACCAATAATTGCAAAATTTAGTAGAAACTTTATTAAATAGTTGATACAAACATAAAATCAATATTGTGCACACAATGTGCACACAGCCGTGAGCAAAATAGTAACAATGTAACACCAATAAAGTGATAGAAATGACACTCCAAGGATAAGAGAGCAAACGGTACACCTAGTCAGTATATATGGGTTCTATTGTATATATGGCTTCTGTATATATATGTGTATCGACCTTAAGGCACACAAGATTGATAGGGCGCTACATAGAATTGGTAAATAGTGGTATAAGGGGCAGGCTAAACTGTAAGACAATATACTAATTGATCACATGTGATAGTAACCTAACACCTGCTGGTAACAGCCAGATGAAAGCACTGGCCACAGATCTACATTCAATACAAGTCGTAGCTGCTGAGTAATCCCCTGAGTGCCAAGGTTGAACAATGATATACAATAAAGTGAAGTACACACAACCTAAAGTAAATATTTACCCATGGTAAGTAATGGACCGGCGCGACCGTGCTCTCACCCCTACGCACGTTTCGGTGCGGGATCACCTTCTTCAGGGGGCGTGGTTTTACTTGTAGGAAGTACCCTCCTTATATGTCAGGTGTAATGAATCACCTGACATAACTATACCAGTGGGGAAGAGCCCCTGGCGCAAGCGCTCCTGCCGATGTCCAGATCGCAAAGTCCCCTCCATAGCCCCACCTCCCAGTGATAGTCACGTGACGCGGCCGGCGCCAGCTCACACACGCAGCAAGACACAGCAGGAGGGGCATCGGAACAGGAGCGATCATCTGGTATAACAAGGACACAGGCGCATAAGTATCCCAGAGGGGGAGATGACAAAGCTATAAATATATACAGTGGCATATGCGGATGATACAATATACTTCTAAGAATAGCAAACAACACATTTACAAAAATAATACTCAATGGATAACCAAAAAGTACATGGTACATAGCATACAGGTTTGTGGGCGTAATAGACTCTGCCCAATAGGAAGGATGCCCCTGACATATCTAGGTCCTGCGGTCAATCCAACAGACAGCGGCCGGCGCCAGGTCACCGCTGCAGACAGACCATCAAGACACATGATAGCAAGGGCATACATAAACTATGGGGATATAGATCGCCAAATGCATTAGTGCCTGCACAGTGATTAATATATACAGCCAAAACGTAAACAAATACTACAAAGTGCATTATATAGAGAGCAATCACCGTATAGGCACCAAAACGCACAAATAACATGCACGCAAAATATACACAATCACTACTGTATACATTATGCTAAAAATCAGCAAGTATAAAGTCTTAGACCTGGTCAACATCCACCCAGGAGGGTAGAAAAGATTTTCCATATATGTCACAAAGTCACATTTTTTCTCTCTCTCTTCCTCTTTCTCTGGATGCTGAATATCTTCCATAAAAGTACATTGTACATACATAGTATAATAACTGCATATAGAAAGGAGTGGTTAGGGATGGTTAGTTAATTACCATATTGTCTAGCTCCTCTGTTATTGGTTATCTAAATATATATGCAATATTGTGATTAATGCACATATGGATGCTGATTAAGCAACTAAAGTGTAGCACTCTGCATCTAGGACAAAGTTGAGACATTTGATCATCACTTAATACATCTGGTACTGTTCTGCTTTCTGGGTGTCTGGAAAGTACCGAGGAACCATCTGGCCTAGCTCATGTGGTCAAGTTGAGCAATTGATTATAAACTAGCTGAGTATATATTAGCTGTGGATATATGAGCATATATGATTATAGAGGAGTATACATGCAAGGGAGATCTACATGATATATATATTTCTATCACACCAGTAAATCGGATCTTGTGCGCCTTAGAGACTGTGTTGTTCTAAGAGACTGTGTATTGTAATTTGCTGCCAAAACTGCCACCATTATAGTGCCATGAGGAGCGCCGGAGAAGAAGGGCATGCCATCGTGGGCGGGCCCAGCAGAGCAGCGCGAAGACCATGCCCGCCCCTTTCCAGCACTGTGATGTGAGGAAGGAGGAAGTGCTTGAAAGCAACATGGCGGAGGGAGGTGAGTGGACATCGGAGTGTGGGATGGAGCAAGAGGACTCTCCCAGCCGGGACCTGCAAGAACTGCACCCGTCACCAAAGATGAGCCCAGGCCTCCTGCGGAGAGAGATGGAGGAGCTGGCCCAACGACTCGTGCGGACCCAGATGACAGCGGCGACTGCATGGAAGGAGTCCCTGATCAAAAAGATGATGACCGCACAGTGACAAAACTTACCACCAGCGCTCACAACCTCGACGGAGCCAGAAAGTAAGACACTGCCAGAAAGCGAGATGCTGCAAACGTAGATGACAACGCCGCAGCACAAGGCCCTGCAGCCCACTGACCAGGCACCGCAACAAGTGATCCTGACCCCAGCAGAGGAGCAGACCGGCACCGGAGTGACCGCATCTGAAGCAGGTATGAAGAACGACCCTGCCCCAGTGACCGACCCCGCTCCAGCGACTGCTCCTACCCCAGCTACTGGCCCCGCTGCAGTAACTGATCTTACAGTAACCACCTCTGAGCTAGATGACATCCTGTTGGGCCCCTTACTGGTCCCTGCAGATGCAGCAGGCCAGGCCCAGGCTGAGGGAAACCATGTAGAAACAATCAGCCAGAAAGGGTATTGTCGGCAGCAGGCACTCCAGCAGGAAAGACAGTAATTCCTGGCCCAGCAAGCATAAGAGCTGAATGTTAAAGTGACTGTGAATAGTTAAAAGTTGAAAGTTTGCCCATTGTTGCTGCAAGTTTCAAAAATGACTGCTACCGTTTAACAGTTAAATAAACCTGACCAGGTTTCTACTTAAAGGGGTCCCTCATTTAAAGGGATACTCTGTTTAAAGAGTTTCATTTTGCTTCAAGGACATTTGGATCATGGACGGTGAATGATTCACAAACTGTCTTGTAAATAGTTTGCACCTTCTTAAAGGTGCTTCCTGCTGATTTTACAAAGGAGCATTTAAAAAGACTGCTCTAACATTGCTGTGAAAGTTGCTTTGTTTTACAGAGACCTGAAGAAAAACCTGTTTGGAGCAGCAGAATTCCAGGTCTGGATACACGCCTTGTAGCCCGCCCAAGCCAACGTTTGGGGTTAATGGTGGGTCCCTCGCATCGTTGCTGCTGTTATAAAGATAATGATTGACTTGAGTATTAAATGCACTACCTCAGTATTGAAAGACTTGAATGTTGACTTGTTGCAATTTGCAAGTTAGAGTTGTATATTGCATGTTAGAAAGTTAATATATTAAAGGAAAGGTGCCGCATTTTATTTTTTGTATTAAAAATAATTGTTTATATAAACAATTATTTTTCATACAAACTTCCTTTTTTTAACTTTAACATTTTTTTTATTATTAATTTTTTTTTAAGCCACTGGGCGCCGCCATTTTGCTTTGCAGGAGTGTAAGTGAAGCTGCACGTCACTTACACTCTGCATTTACGGCAGCCCAGGGCATAGAGATCTGCGGTCGGGAGCCAACTCTATAGCTTGCATTATAAGCTGCCCCCTGCTGGGTCTGGCCACGCCCCCTGAGCCGTCCTGCACAGCAGAGGCAGGAGATCAGCGCCATCTTCCTGGAGCTCACACTGCAGCTGTGAGCTCCATCTCCCAGGATAATCGCAGGAGCCCTGCAGCTATAGGAGGAGGAGGAGAAGACCAAGGAGGGGAGGGAGAAGAAAGGACTCAGCAGGGAGCCGTAAGTATCAGTGGGGAGGGGGAGAGGGAATCTATTCCTATCCCTTGTGGTGCTGACTCTGAGCAGTGTATCTCCTCCCATGTGTGTTACTGTCTGCTGAGCTGTGTATCTAATCCTCTCCTGTGTGATACTGACTGAGCTGTGTATCTAATCCTCTCCTGTGTGATACTGACTGAGCTGTGTATCTAATCCTCTCCTGTGTGATACTGACTGAGCTGTGTATCTAATCCTCTCCTGTGTGATACTGTCTGAGCTGTGTATCTAATCCTCTCCTGTGTGATACTGTCTGAGCTGTGTATCTAATCCTCTCCTGTGTGATACTGTCTGAGCTGTGTATCTAATCCTCTCCTGTGTGATAGTCTGCTGAGCCATGTATCTAATCCTATCCTGTGTGATACTGACTGCTGAGCCATGTATCTAATCCTTTCCTGTGTGATACTGTCTGCTGAGCCATGCATCTAATCCTATCCTGTGTGATACTGTGCTGAGCCTTGTATCTAATCCTACCCTGTGTGATACTGTGCTGAGCCATGTATCTAATCCTCTTCTGTGGGATACTGTGTGCTGAGCCATGTATCTAATCCTATCCTGTGTGATACTGACTGAGCTGTGTATCTAATCCTCTCCTGTGTCATGCCGTCTGCTGAGCCATGTATCTAATCCTATCCTATGTGATACTGTGCTGAGCCTTGTATCTAATCCTATCCTGTATGATACTGTCTGAGCTGTGTATCTAATCCTCTCCTGTGTGATAGTCTGCTGAGCCATGTATCTAATCCTATCCTGTGTGATACTGACTGCTGAGCCATGTATCTAATCCTTTCCTGTGTGATACTGTGCTGAGCTGTGTATCTAATCCTCTCCTGTGTGATACTGTCTGCTGAGCCATGCATCTAATCCTATCCTGTGTGATACTGTGCTGAGCCTTGTATCTAATCCTACCCTGTGTGATACTGTGCTGAGCCATGTATCTAATCCTCTACTGTGGGATACTGTGTGCTGAGCCATGTATCTAATCCTATCCTGTGTGATACTGACTGAGCTGTGTATCTAATCCTCTCCTGTGTGATGCCGTCTGCTGAGCCAGTATCTAATCCTATCCTATGTGATACTGTGCTGAGCCTTGTATCTAATCCTATCCTGTATGATACTGACTGAGCTGTGTATCTAATCCTCTCCTATGCAGTCCTCTCCCCCGTTATGTGTGATCTATATGGCGGCGTTCTGTGAGAAGTATATGGCGGTACTATGTGATGTATATGGTGGTATTATGTGTGATCTATATGGCGATATGTGAGAACACTGGTGGTATTATGTGAGATCTATATGGCGGTATTATGTGGGCTCTATATGGCGGTATTATGTGAGATCTATATGGCGGTATGCTCTATATGGCGGTATTATGTGTGCTCTATATGGCGGTATTATGTGTGCTCTATATGGCAGTATTATGTGTGCTCTATATGGCGGTATTATGTGTGATCTATATGGCAGTATTATGTGTGCTCTATATGGCAGTATTATGTGAGATCTATATGGCGTTATGTGAGAAGAATATGGCGGTACTATGTGATGTATATGGCGGTATTATGTTTGATATATATGGCGGTATTATGTGTGATCTATATGGCGGTATTATGTGAGATCTATATGGCGGTATGCTCTATATGGATGTATTATGTGTGCTCTATATGGCGGTATTATGTGTGCTCTATATGGCGGTATTATGTGTGCTCTATATGGCAGTATTATGTGTGCTCTATATGGCAGTATTATGTGAGATCTATATGGCGTCGTTATGTGAGAAGTATATGGCGGTACTATGTGATGTATATGGCGGTATTATGTTTGATATATATGGCGGTATTATGTGTGATCTATATGGCGATATGTGAGAACACTGGTGGTATTATGTGAGATCTATATGACGGTATTGTGTGAAGTATATTGTGGTATTGTGTGCTCTGTATTATGTGTGCTCTATATGGCGGTATTATGTGTGCTCTATATGGCGGTATTATGTGTGCTCTATATGGCAGTATTATGTGAGATCTATATGGCGGTATGCTCTATATGGCGGTATTATGTGTGCTCTATATGGCGGTATTATGTGAGAACACTCTGGCGTCGTTATTTGCGATGGTATTATGTGAGAACTATAGGACAGTATTATGTGTGCTCTATACGGCGGTATTATGAGTGATCTATATGGCGGTATTATGTGAGAACACTATGGAAGTATTATCTGCAGAAAGGGGACCAAATCTAGGGTGGTTCCGGTTGAGCAGCTGCACGCGGGTCTGGGGTAATAGAGGGGGCAGCATGACCTCCAGTTAGGTGCCTTCAGGGGAGGGCTGGTAAGGCAGCTGAAGAGAGGGGTCTCATGTTTATCGTTACTATATGGCTACATTTCCTTCCCAGTATCACCCCGGACTGCGCCTGTCACCTCGCTTTCACACATCGCCAGGACAGGATCTGAGGAGGGGAATGGGGTCTTTGCATGCAAAGCCTGGATCAGAACAGGCCATCAATCAGCAGAAATGTTTCCTGGATTTCTGAGGAGACGGTCCATCCATGTGTATAAAAGACAGCGCTCTATGTACAATCCCTGGCTGCTCTGCGCACCAAACAGGGTGCCCCCCATAGACCAGCACACTGCTCTCCTGAAATACTCTGTGCTGCTGTCACCCTGCTCCCTCCACCATATATCTCCCAGAATCCTTGCTGCCTGCCATCTTCGGTGACTGTCTACTTGTCAGTATAACTTTGCAGTCACCAACAAAATGGCTGCACACTGTGTTCCTGAATCCTCTCATCCCCTAGCAAACACCAGAAGGGGAGGAGAGGAGTGACATCACACCCATGTCAGCAGACTCAGCCCATAATTACTGCAGTGCAGTAATGTGAGCTAGTTGTACACTAGGTTTTTGTCAAATTTCATTAGCTGCTCCCCCTAGTGTTTAAAAGTGGAAATGCCAAACCTTTTAAAATTATTTTTCATATTTTACTAAATTAAAAACAAATGATAATATTTTTTAAGAAAATGTAAACATTAATTCTTAAATTTTTTTCAATCGCTGGAAAATGTTTTTTTTTTATGGCACCTTCCCTTTAAAGAGTTAATATAGTGAATAATAAAATTGAGACTTGAACTTAGATAGTGTTGTGCGCAGATAGTAATGAAGATATCTCATGATGCACCTTTGAATAAGATGAACAAGATATAGTGAGCCCGTGGGGGTTTGTTGAAAGTTTTGCACTCAAAGAAGAATAAAGATAAAATGTTTGTTTTAGCATTTAAAAGATAGTATACCCTTAGAGGGGAATGGCCTTTCATAATAGCATTTAATAGTTAGTTAAGTATTATACTGTTCTCTTAAATTTCTCTATTCTCAAATATATGCATATACAAATAAGTTCTTGTAACGTTCAAGCGTCCTTACCTCCCATAAAGGGAAGTTCTAGTTTACATAATATTAACTTGTTTTATAAGTTCATAGCATTCCAAAAATTGTATGTCTTTTTGCTAATCTATATTGTTGTTCATCTTTTCCCAGCCCGGGAGCACTGGATTTAACGGGGGTGAGTGTGGCGCCCCAGGGTCCTAGTCATCACAGTAGCATTGCTTTCCTCACGGGGACAGTGATGTTATGCTTGAATGCAAGAAGGGATAACTGTAACCAGGAACCACAAACATGCAACACGTTCACACTCCAGATCACCAGGGGGAGCTTTTGATCCTATTTACTAGGTGACTCCCTATATATATATATATATATATATATATATATATATATATACACATATATATATATATATATATATATATATATATATATGGTAGTCTGTAGGGAAAGTCAGTCAGTTCCAGGATGGTCCAGTCAGTTCTTGCCAGGAGACAGACTGGATCAGTCTGAGGCAGAGGAGGGTTTACAGAGCTAGCCGTTCCCGGAAAGAGACATTCAGAAAACCGAATACATTGCTGTGAATGTGCAGGAGAGCAAAGCACAGGAGAAGATATCAGGGGGAGAACAGCCCCGAGCTGTCTGCCTCCTTCTGAGGCACAGAGACCGGTAGCCGGAACACCAAGGTTGTAAGGACCTCTATGGCTTACATCAGAGACCAGCAGGACAGCTGAATTCCAAGTTACCTGTCCGACCTAATACCCAGGAGGCACGGTGACACCCTTAGAGGCTGGGGCGTGCTAGAGTCCCTATAAACTGCCTCAAGTCACCAGTCATATGTGTTATGTCCTATCCTATCTGGGGGACAGAGAGAGATAGCATCAGTGATGACCTTATGTGAAGCCATAGGCAGTAAGGGTACCATCACACAGTGCCATTTTCATCGCTACGACGGCACGATCCGTGACGTCGCAGCGTCGTATGATTATCGCTCCAGCGTCGTAGACTGCGGTCACACGTTGCAATCACGGCGCTGGAGCGATGCCGAAGTCCCCGGGTAACCAGGGTAAACATCGGGTTACTAAGCGCAGGGCCGCGCTTAGTAACCCGATGTTTACCCTGGTTACCAGTGTAAACCTAAAAAAAACAAACAGTACATACTTACATACCGGTGTCTGTCCCCCGGCGTTCTGCTTCTCTGCACTGTGTAAGCTGTCATGGTTCCCAATGGCAAGGGAACGTAAAAAACACATAAGTAACGAACGAGCTCTCGGGTGATGGAAACTCGAGTTGACCGTGAGCTAAATCTACCACACAACTAACAGTAGTCAGGGAGCATACCTACGGCTTCCTATATGCCACGCGCCAGCCGGAGGACTAACTACGCCTGGTAGAGGAAGAAACAGACCTGGCTTACCTCTAGGTAAATACCCCAAAAGATGATAGCAGCCCCCCACATGTAATAACGGTGAATTAAGAGGAAAAGACATACACAGTATGAAAGTAGATTTAGCAAAGAGAGGTCCACTTACTAGATAGCAGAAGGATACAAAAGAGGACTTCACGGTCAACTGAAAACCCTTTCAAAAACCATCCTGAAATTACTTTAAGACTCCTGTGTCAACTCATGACACAGGAGTGGCAATTTCAGCCCGCAAGAGCTTCCAGCTACAGAGAATTACAAAAACTGCAAACTGGACAAAAGGTACAAAACAAAAGGACAAAGTCCACTTAGCTGATCAGCAGACTAGTAGCAGGAACATGCAACCGAAGGCTCTGGTTACAATGATGACCGGCAAGAAAATGACTGGAGAGCAAGGCTAAATAGGAAACTCCCAAACACTGATGGAAGCAGGTGAACAGAAGAAGCAAAGTGCAAACAAGTCACCAGTACCACCAGCAACCACCAGGGGAGCCCAAAAAGCGGATACACAACAGTACCCTCCCCTTAAGGAGGGGGCACCGAACCCTCACAAGAACCGCCAGGGCGATCTGGATGAGCCCTATGAAAGGCACGAACCAAATCCGAGGCATGAACATCAGAGGCAGTTACCCAAGAATTATCTTCCTGACCATAGCCTTTCCATTTAACCAGATATTGAAGTCTCCGTCTGGAAATACGGGAGTCCAAGATCTTCTCCACGACGTACTCCAATTCACCCTCAACCAGCACAGGAGCAGGAGGTCCAGTAGAAGGAACCAGCGGTACCTCATATCTCCGCAACAACGACCGATGGAACACATTATGGATAGCGAAAGATGCCGGGAGGTCCAAACGAAAGGAAACAGGGTTAAGAATCTCCAAAATCCTATAAGGACCGATGAACCGAGGCTTAAATTTGGGAGAAGAAACCCTCATAGGGACAAAACGGGAAGACAACCACACCAAGTCCCCAACGCGAAGGTGGGGACCAACACGACGACGACGGTTAGCAAACTGCTGAGTCCTCTCCTGGGACAATTCCAAATTATCCACCACTTGTCCCCAAATCCGATGCAACCGATCCACCACCGCATCCACTCCAGGACAATCCGAAGATTCAACCTGACCAGATGAAAAACGTGGATGAAACCCTGAATTGCAAAAGAAAGGAGAAACCAAAGTGGCAGAACTAGCCCAATTATTAAGAGCAAACTCCGCCAACGGCAGAAAGGCAACCCAATCATCCTGATCCGCAGACACAAAACACCTCAAATAAGTCTCCAAAGTCTGATTAGTTCGCTCCGTCTGGCCATTGGTCTGAGGATGGAATGCAGACGAAAAGGACAAATCAATGCCCAACCTGGCACAGACTGCCCGCCAATATCTAGACACGAACTGGGTACCCCTGTCAGAAACGATGTTTTCCGGAATACCATGCAAGCGAACCACATTTTGAAAAAACAGAGGGACCAACTCAGATGAGGAAGGCAACTTAGGCAATGGCACCAAATGAACCATTTTAGAAAAACGGTCACACACCACCCAGATGACAGACATCTTCTGAGAAACAGGGAGATCCGAGATAAAGTCCATAGAGATGTGCGTCCAAGGCCTCTTCGGAATAGGCAAGGGCAACAACAACCCACTAGCCCTAGAACAACAAGGCTTGGCCCGAGCACACACATTGCAAGACTGCACAAAAACACGCACATCTCGAGACAGGAAAGGCCACCAGAAGGATCTAGCCACCAAATCTCTGGTGCCAAAAATTCCCGGATGACCTGCCAGAGTAGAAGAATGAACTTCCGAGATGACTCTAGTGGTCCACTCGTCAGGAACAAACAGTCTACCAGACGGACAACGATCAGGTCTATCCGCCTGAAATTCTTGCAAAGCACATCGCAAATCTGGAGAGACAGCAGACAAAACCACTCCATCCTTAAGGACACCAGCAGGTTCAGAATTCCCAGGAGAGTCAGGCTCAAAACTCCTAGAAAGAGCATCTGCCTTCACATTCCTAGAACCCGGTAAGTACGAGACCACAAAATTAAACCGGGAAAAGAACAACGACCAACGTGCCTGTCTAGGATTCAGGCGCCTGGCAGACTCCAAATAAATTAAATTCTTGTGATCAGTCAAAACTACCACCTGATGTCTGGCACCCTTGTTGTGATTCGGTTCGTGGGCTCCCCCGGTGGTCTCTTGTGGTACTGGTGTCCTGCAAGCTTTGCCTTCTCAGTTCACCTGTTCCTATCAGGATGTGGGAGTATCCTATTTAACCTTGCTCCTCAGTCATTCTAATGCTGGCCATCAATGTATCCAGAGTGATTCTGTTGCATGTTCCTGCTCCCAGTTTTCTGCTCAGCTAAGTTGGACATTTTAGTCCTTAAGTCTATTTTTGTATGTTTTGTCCAGTTTGCACTTATGTGAATCTCTGCAGCTGGAAGCTCTTGTTGGGCTGAAATTACCACTCCAGTGGCATGAGTTGTCACATGAGTTAAGGTAATTTCATAATGGTGTTTTGAAGGGTTTTGCAGCTGACCGCGAAGTCCTCTGTTGTATCTTTCTGCTATTTAGTTAGCGGGCCTCTCTGTGCTAAATCTGCTTTCATACTACGTGTGTCTTTTCATCTGCTCTCACCGTTATTATATGTGGGGGGCTGCTATCTCCTGTGGGGACATTCTCTGGAGGCAAGCCAGGACTGTGTTTTCTTCTACCAGGGGTAGTTAGTTCTCCGGCTAGCGCGCGGCATCTAGAGACAACGCAGGAATGCCCCCTGGCTACTTCTAGTGTGGTGTGTAGGTTTAGCATCGCGGTCAGCTCTAGTTTCCATCACCCGAGAGCTTGTCCGTTTATTCTATGCTTCTGATGTTTCCTTGCCATTGGAAACCATAACAGTATGGCCAGCCAGAATGTTTAATCTATAGGCTGAAGCAGGAGAGAAAAGGAACTGTGTGAAACCTTTTTTTTTTTTTTTTTTTTTCCTTCCTCTGAAGTTGCACTCCAGCTCTAATTGCAGTCTCCTGTTTTCCTCTCCTCTTAACCCCTGAATGGCTCAGACTTTATCTGTTGAAATATTGATCCCCAGAGTCTGGCTACCAATTTGAATAATCTTGCCTCTAAAGTTCAGAATATACAAGATTTTTTGTTACATGCTCCTCGGTCTGAACCTAAAATTCCTATACCGGAGTTTTTTTCTGGAGATCGATCTTGTTTTCTAAATTTTAAATACAATTGTAAATTGTTTCTTTCGCTGAGATCTCATTCTGCTGGAGATCCTGCCCAGCAAGTAAAAATTGTTATTTCTTTACTGCGGGGTGACCCCCAAAATTGGGCATTTTCATTGGCACCAGGGGATCCTGCGTTGCTCAATGTGGATGCGTTTTTTCTGGCTTTGGGGTTGCTTTATGAGGAACCAAATTTGGAGATTCAGGCTGAGAAAGCCCTAATAGCCCTCTCTCAGGGGCAAGATGAAGCCGAAATATATTGCCAAAAATTTCGAAAATGGTCTGTGCTTACTCAGTGGAATGAGTGCGCTCTGGCGGCAATTTTCAGAGAAGGTCTCTCTGATGCTGTAAAAGACGTCATGGTGGGGTTTCCTGCGCCTACTGGTCTGAATGAGTCCATGACAATGGCAATTCAGATTGATCGGCGTTTACGGGAACGCAAACCTGTGCACCAGTTGGCGGTGTCTTCTGAAGAGGCACCGCAGAGTATGCAATGTGATAGCTTTCTGTCCAGAAGCGAACGACAGATTTATAGGCGCAAAAATCATTTGTGCTTCTATTGTGGAAATTCTACTCATGTTATATCAGCATGCTCTAAACGAACAAAGAAAGTTGATAAATCCTCTGCTATTGGCACTTTGCAGTCCAAGTTTATTTTGTCTGTAACTCTAATTTGTTCGTTATCTTCTATTGTTGCGGATGCGTATGTGGATTCTGGCGCCGCTTTGAGTCTTATGGATTGGTCCTTTGCCAGGCGCTGTGGGTTTGATCTAGAGCCTCTGGAAGTTCCTATACCTTTAAAGGGTATTGATTCTACACCATTGGCTAGTAATAAACCACAATACTGGACACAAGTGACTATGCGTATGACTCCAGACCATCAAGAGGTGATTCGCTTCCTTGTACTGTATAATCTACATGATGTGTTGGTGCTGGGATTGCCATGGTTGCAAACTCATAACCCAGTCCTTGACTGGAAAACAATGTCTGTACTAAGCTGGGGATGTCAGGGAAATCATGGGGACACATCTTTGGTCTCCATTGCTTCAGCTATTCCCTCTGAAATTCCTGAGTTTTTGTCTGATTATCGTGAGGTTTTTGAGGAATCTACTCTTAATTCTCTTCCTCCTCACAGAGATTGCGATTGCGCCATAGATTTGATCCCTGGCAGTAAATTTCCTAAGGGTCGTCTGTTCAATCTGTCTGTACCTGAACATGCTGCCATGCGAGAGTATATTAGGGAGTCCTTGGAAAGGGGACATATTCGTCCTTCTTCGTCTCCTCTTGGAGCGGGGTTCTTTTTCGTAGCTAAAAGCGATGGTTCTTTGAGACCTTGTATTGATTATAGACTCTTGAATAAGATCACAGTCAAGTATCAGTATCCTTTGCCATTGCTGACAGATTTATTTGCTCGCATTGAGGGGGCGAAGTGGTTCTCTAAGATTGATCTTCGCGGTGCGTATAATTTGGTGCGAATTAAGCAGGGGGATGAGTGGAAAACCGCATTTAATACGCCCGAGGGCCATTTTGAGTATTTGGTGATGCCTTTTGGTCTGTCAAATGCCCCTTCGGTCTTTCAGTCTTTTATGCACAATATTTTCCGTGAATATCTGGATAAATTTATGATTGTGTATTTGGACGATATCTTGATTTTTTCGGATGACTGGGAATCTCATGTTCAACAAGTTAGGAGGGTTTTTCAGGTTTTGCGGACCAATTCTCTGTTTGTTAAAGGTTCAAAGTGTGTTTTTGGGGTTCAGAAGATTTCTTTTTTGGGGTATATTTTTTCCCCCTCTTCTATTGAGATGGATCCTGTGAAGGTTCGGGCTATTTGTGACTGGACGCAACCGACTTCTCTTAAGGGCCTTCAGAAATTTTTGGGCTTTGCTAACTTTTATCGTCGATTCATAACTGGTTTTCCTAGCGTTGTCAGGCCTTTGACTGATTTGACTAAAAAGGGTGCTGATGTTGCAGATTGGTCTCCTGCTGCTGTGGAGGCCTTTCGGGAGCTTAAGCACCGTTTTTCTTCTGCTCCGGTGTTGTGCCAGCCTGATGTTTCTCTTCCTTTTCAGGTGGAAGTTGATGCTTCCGAGATCGGAGCGGGGGCGGTTTTGTCGCAGAAAAGTTCAGATTGTTCAGTGATGAGACCTTGTGCGTTCTTTTCTCGAAAATTTTCGCCCGCCGAGCTAAATTATGACGTCGGTAATCGGGAGCTTTTGGCGATGAAGTGGGCATTCGAGGAGTGGCGTCATTGGCTTGAGGGTGCTAAACATCAGGTGGTGGTCTTGACTGATCACAAAAATTTGATTTATCTTGAGTCGGCCAGACGTCTGAATCCTAGACAGGCGCGCTGGTCGTTGTTTTTCTCCCGGTTTAATTTTGTGGTTTCGTATTTGCCAGGTACTAAGAATGTGAAGGCGGATGCCCTTTCTAGGAGTTTTGAACCTGATTCCCCTGGTGATTCTAAACCTACGGGTATACTTAAGGATGGGGTGATATTGTCTGCTGTCTTCCCAGACCTGCGACGTGCTTTACAAGAGTTTCAGGCGGATCGGCCAGATCGTTGTCCGCCTGGTAGATTGTTTGTGCCGGATGAGTGGACCAATAGAGTCATCTCGGAGGTTCATTCTTCTGCGTTGGCAGGTCATCCGGGAATTTTTGGTACCAGAGATTTGGTGGCTAGGTCCTTCTGGTGGCCTTCCCTGTCTCGGGACGTGCGTACTTTTGTGCAGTCTTGCGATGTTTGTGCTCGGGCCAAGCCTTGTTGTTCTCGGGCTAGTGGGTTGTTGTTGCCCTTGCCTGTTCCTAAGAGGCCTTGGACACACATCTCTATGGATTTTATTTCTGATCTCCCTGTTTCTCAGAAGATGTCCGTCATTTGGGTGGTGTGTGACCGCTTTTCTAAGATGGTTCATTTGGTGCCCTTGCCCAAGCTGCCTTCCTCATCTGAGTTGGTGCCCCTGTTTTTTCAGAATGTGGTTCGGCTGCATGGTATTCCGGAGAATATCGTTTCCGACAGGGGATCCCAGTTTGTGTCCAGATTTTGGCGGGCGTTTTGTGCCAGGATGGGCATTGATTTGTCTTTTTCGTCTGCATTTCATCCCCAGACAAATGGCCAGACGGAACGTACTAATCAGACCTTGGAGACTTATTTGAGGTGTTTCGTGTCTGCTGATCAGGATGACTGGGTCTCCTTTTTGCCGTTGGCTGAGTTTGCCCTTAATCATCGGGCCAGTTCTGCCACTTTGGTCTCCCCTTTCTTTTGCAATTCAGGGTTCCATCCTCGTTTTTCATCTGGTCAGGTGGAGTCTTCGGATTGTCCTGGAGTGGATACCATGGTGGATAGGTTGCATCGTATTTGGGGGCAGGTGGTGGACAATTTGGAGTTGTCCCAGGAGAGGACTCAACGTTTTGCTAATCGCCATCGTCGTGTTGGTCCTCGTCTTCGTGTTGGGGACTTGGTGTGGTTGTCCTCCCGTTTTGTCCCTATGAGGGTCTCTTCTCCTAAGTTTAAGCCTCGGTTCATCGGTCCTTATAAGATTTTGGAAATTCTTAACCCTGTGTCTTTTCGTTTGGACCTCCCAGCATCCTTTGCTATCCATAATGTCTTCCATCGGTCATTAATGCGGAGGTATGAGGTACCACTTGTGCCTTCTGTTGAGCCTCCTGCTCCTGTGCTGGTTGAGGGTGAATTGGAGTACGTGGTGGAGAAAATCTTGGACTCCCGTGTTTCCAGACGGAGACTTCAATATCTGGTGAAATGGAAGGGCTACGGTCAAGAGGATAATTATTGGGTTACAGCTTCTGATGTTCATGCTTCTGATTTGGTCCGTGCCTTTCATAGGGCTCATCCAAATCGCCCTGGTGGTTCTTGTGAGGGTTCGGTGCCCCCTCCTTAAGGGGGGGGTACTGTTGTGATTCGGTTCGTGGGCTCCCCCGGTGGTCTCTTGTGGTACTGGTGTCCTGCAAGCTTTGCCTTCTCAGTTCACCTGTTCCTATCAGGATGTGGGAGTATCCTATTTAACCTTGCTCCTCAGTCATTCTAATGCTGGCCATCAATGTATCCAGAGTGATTCTGTTGCATGTTCCTGCTCCCAGTTTTCTGCTCAGCTAAGTTGGACATTTTAGTCCTTAAGTCTATTTTTGTATGTTTTGTCCAGTTTGCACTTATGTGAATCTCTGCAGCTGGAAGCTCTTGTTGGGCTGAAATTACCACTCCAGTGGCATGAGTTGTCACATGAGTTAAGGTAATTTCAGGATGGTGTTTTGAAGGGTTTTGCAGCTGACCGCGAAGTCCTCTGTTGTATCTTTCTGCTATTTAGTTAGCGGGCCTCTCTGTGCTAAATCTGCTTTCATACTACGTGTGTCTTTTCATCTGCTCTCACCGTTATTATATGTGGGGGGCTGCTATCTCCTGTGGGGACATTCTCTGGAGGCAAGCCAGGACTGTGTTTTCTTCTACCAGGGGTAGTTAGTTCTCCGGCTGGCGCGCGGCATCTAGAGACAACGCAGGAATGCCCCCTGGCTACTTCTAGTGTGGTGTGTAGGTTTAGCATCGCGGTCAGCTCTAGTTTCCATCACCCGAGAGCTTGTCCGTTTATTCTATGCTTCTGATGTTTCCTTGCCATTGGAAACCATAACACACCCTCAAGCCAATGACGCCACTCCTCAAATGCCCACTTCATGGCCAAAAGCTCCCGATTACCAACATCATAGTTTCGCTCGGCGGCCGAAAATTTTCGCGAAAAGAACGCACAAGGTCTCATCACTGAGCAGTCGGAACTTTTCTGCGACAAAACCGCCCCCGCTCCGATCTCGGAAGCATCGACCTCAACCTGAAAGGGAAGAGAAACATCAGGCTGGCGCAACACAGGGGCAGACAAAAAGCGGCGCTTAAGCTCCCGAAAGGCCTCCACGGCAGCAGGGGACCAATTGGCAACATCAGCACCCTTTTTAGTCAAATCCGTCAGAGGTTTAGCAACGCCAGAAAAACCAGCTATAAATCGACGATAAAAATTAGCAAAGCCCAAGAATTTCTGGAGACTCTTCAGAGAAGTAGGCTGCGTCCAGTCGTAAATAGCCCGAACCTTGACAGGGTCCATCTCAATAGAAGAAGGGGAAAAAATATACCCCAAAAATGAAATTTTTTGAACCCCAAAAACACACTTTGAACCCTTTACACACAAAGAATTCTCCCGCAAAACCTGAAAAACCCTCCTGACCTGCTGAACATGAGACTCCCAGTCATCAGAAAAGATCAAAATATCATCCAAGTACACAATCATAAATTTATCCAAATATTCCCGGAAAATATCATGCATTAAGGACTGAAAGACAGAAGGTGCATTAGCAAGGCCGAAAGGCATTACCAAATACTCAAAATGGCCCTCAGGCGTATTAAATGCGGTCTTCCACTCATCCCCCTGCTTAATTCGCACCAAATTATACGCCCCACGAAGATCAATCTTAGAGAACCACTTAGCCCCCCTTATGCGAGCAAACAAATCAGTCAGCAAAGGCAACGGATACTGATATTTGACTGTAATTTTATTCAGGAGACGATAATCAATACAAGGCCTCAGAGAGCCATCCTTTTTAGAGACAAAGAAAAAACCGGCTCCTAAAAGTGATGAAGAAGGACGAATATGTCCCTTTTCCAGGGACTCCTTAATATACTCGTGCATAGCAGCATGTTCAGGTACAGATAGGTTAAACAAACGACCCTTTGGAAATTTACTGCCAGGAATCAGATCTATGGCGCAATCACAATCCCTGTGAGGAGGGAGTGAACCAATCTTAGGCTCTTCAAAAATATCACGATAATCAGACAAAAATGCCGGAATCTCAGATGGAATAGATGACGAAATGGACACCATAGGAGTGTCCCCATGAGCCCCCAGACATCCCCAGCTTAACACAGACATAGCCTTCCAGTCAAGGACTGGGTTATGAGACTGTAACCATGGTAATCCAAGCACCAAAACATCATGTAAATTGTGCAACACAAGGAAGCGAATCACCTCCTGATGGTCTGGAGTCATACGCATAGTCACTTGCGTCCAGAACTGTGGTTTATTACAAGCCAAAGGTGTAGAATCAATACCCTTCAGAGGTATAGGGACTTCCAGAGGCTCTAAATCAAGCCCACAGCGCCTGGCAAAGGACCAGTCCATAAGACTCAGAGCGGCGCCCGAGTCCACATAGGCATCCACGGTAATAACTGATAATGAACAAATCAAGGTTACAGACAAAATAAATTTGGACTGTAAAGTGCCAATTGAAATGGACTTGTCAACCTTCCTAGTACGCTTAGAGCATGCCGATATAACATGAGCAGAATCACCACAATAGAAGCATAACCCATTTTTACGCCTATAATTCTGCCGCTCGCTTCTGGACATAACTCTGTCACATTGCATTTTCTCTGGCGTCTCTTCAGAAGATACCGCCAAATGGTGCACGGGTTTGCGCTCCCGCAAACGCCGATCAATCTGAATTGCCATTGTCATGGACTCATTCAGACCTGTAGGCGCAGGGAACCCGACCATAACATCTTTAACGGCATCAGAAAGGCCCTCTCTGAAATTTGCCGCCAAGGCGTACTCATTCCACTGAGTAAGCACAGACCACCTACGAAATTTTTGGCAGTATATCTCCACTTCATCTTGCCCTTGAGATAGGGCTATCAAAGCTTTTTCAGCTTGAATCTCCAAATTAGGTTCCTCATAAAGCAACCCTAAAGCCAGGAAAAACGCATCCACATTGAGCAACGCAGGATCCCCTGGTGCCAATGAAAATGCCCAATTTTGAGGGTCACCTCGCAGCAAAGAGATTACAATCTTAACCTGCTGGACAGGATCTCCTGAGGAGTGAGGTCTGAGAGAAAGGAATAATTTACAATTATATTTGAAATTCAAAAACCGATATCTATCTCCGGAAAACACCTCTGGTGTAGGGATTTTAGGTTCAGAAATAGGAGCATGTATAACAAAATCTTGTAAATTTTGAACCTTCGTAGCAAGATTATTTAAACCTGCAGCCAAACTCTGGACATCCATGTTAAACAGCTAAGGTCAAAGCCATTCAAGGGTTAAGAGGAGGTAAGAAGCAGATAGACAGCAATTAAGGCTAGGCAGCAAAACTCTGAGGGAAAGTAAAAAAAAAAATTTCCCTTCAACACTTCTTTTTCTCCTGCTTCAGCCCAAACAATTAACACTTTGTAGGCCGGTCATACTGTCATGGTTCCCAATGGCAAGGGAACGTAAAAAACACATAAGTAACGAACGAGCTCTCGGGTGATGGAAACTCGAGTTGACCGTGAGCTAAATCTACCACACAACTAACAGTAGCCAGGGAGCATACCTACGGCTTCCTATATGCCACGCGCCAGCCGGAGGACTAACTACGCCTGGTAGAGGAAGAAACAGACCTGGCTTACCTCTAGGTAAATACCCCAAAAGATGATAGCAGCCCCCCACATGTAATAACGGTGAATTAAGAGGAAAAGACATACACAGTATGAAAGTAGATTTAGCAAAGAGAGGTCCACTTACTAGATAGCAGAAGGATACAAAAGAGGACTTCACGGTCAACTGAAAACCCTTTCAAAAACCATCCTGAAATTACTTTAAGACTCCTGTGTCAACTCATGACACAGGAGTGGCAATTTCAGCCCGCAAGAGCTTCCAGCTACAGAGAATTACAAAAACTGCAAACTGGACAAAAGGTACAAAACAAAAGGACAAAGTCCACTTAGCTGATCAGCAGACTAGTAGCAGGAACATGCAACCGAAGGCTCTGGTTACAATGATGACCGGCAAGGAAATGACTGGAGAGCAAGGCTAAATAGGAAACTCCCAAACACTGATGGAAGCAGGTGAACAGAAGAAGCAAAGTGCAAACAAGTCACCAGTACCACCAGCAACCACCAGGGGAGCCCAAAAAGCGGATACACAACAGTAAGCACCATAGCCGGAAAGCAGAGCGGTGACGCCACCGCTGCGCTTGCTTTCCGGCCGGCAGGCGCTCACAGTGCAGAGAAGCTGAGACGCCGGAGGACAGACACCGGTATGTAAGTATGTACTGTTTGTTTTTTTTACGTTTACGCTGGTAACCAGGGTAAACATCGGGTTACTAAGCGCGGCCCTGCGCTTAGTTACCCGATGTTTACCCTGGTTACAAGCGAACACATCGCTGGATCGGTGTCGCACACAATGATCCAGCGATGTCAGCGGGTGATCAAGCGATGAAAGAAAGTTCCAAACGATCTGCTACGACGTATGATTCTCAGCGTGATGTCTGATCGCAGTAGCGTGTCAGACACAACGATATCATAACGATATGGCTAGAACGTCACGAATCGTGCCGTCGTAGCGATGAAAATGGCACTGTGTGACGGTACCCTAAGAGACTACACCACCACGGTGCTAGAGGAAGGCTTTGATTTCCACCTGGATAAGGGGACTCCTAACTTGCCTCCATGCCAGCCAGACCCTGCTTGCCCTGTGATCCGGTCCCCTGGACTGTGGCTGCCTGAAGTCGACAGTAAACAAGGTAAAGAGACTGCAAACCTGTGTCCTCATTCTTTACTGCACCATTCACCATCTTCCATCTACACACCGGGAGCCCTGGAGATATACTTCACCTGTGGGAAGGTATACCATTTAGCTGCCATAACATCACCCCAGAGGACCTCTTAAAGCAGCGTCGGTCCCCACTGACCGAATACCACAGGTGGCATCATGAACATAAACTTTATTCCCTTTAAAGACCTTTCGCTTTTACATGGGTGCCCAGGGTCACAGACCTGGTTGCATCCACCGTTACATCTCCCTGTGAAATGCAGGACCCGGTACCGAGTACCCCACGGCCCTGGCGGGCGACTCACCTACCCGAGGAGATTTGGACAGATCTACAACCCTCATTGTTTCACCTGAGTCTGACAATGGGTGTGTTCAGATGAGATACTATAAATAGCCTCATCCAGGTCCCCCACTCATCTTCCTAGACAGGTTAGAGGAGACTAATTATATCCAATGAAAGAAAGTTTCAGGACAAAATTCTGATATAAGTCATATTTTCCCACAGGACCCTCCTACTGAAATAATATAACCGCCATATTTACAGATATATTTTTACCATCCTAGATACACCAAACATGACTATGATACATCCATAATCGGGGTTCATATGACATTGTTGTTTCACAAGGCTGAAAATCAACAATTATCTTCACCATCAAATTAATAGCACCTCTTTGACAATGAGTACGCACACAGAGAAAATATTTGGTCTTCCTGTAGACTATCATCTTCTTGTTAATTTAATTTTAGGCTGTGAGGGAAGATGATGCTACCATGTTTGCAGTGATATCCGATTTTTATTTCTATAATCCATAACAATGTTCCATACCCACAGATCAGTGAAACAGTGCATTCCAGGCTACGCAAGTGCAATGTGAGATGACGTCCTAGCAACTGTCAAGTTGGTGGAGCGCAGAAGAGACATATGCGTACCACGAGGAGTCTGAGCAGAGCGCAGCCCATGGAATGCAGGATTAGAAGGTGCACTCCATCGTGAGCAAGCGCACTATATCTACATCATTCTCCAATAATGCATAGAGGGGACCGGACTTCTGGTCAGATTACAGGAAGTGTGGTACTTTCGTAGTTGCGGCGGGCCTTTTTAACTGAAGTTAGTGCATTGTGATTCAGATCTATCATCTACCATCGGGATACATGTCATGAAATCAGGCCTCCTGATGAGCCAGAGGGGCAAAACGCGTTGAGGCGATATGCAGCATAGGCGGACGGCATCTGATTGTGGATGAGTACCATGTTTACTTATGATAAGTAATGATGAGAAAAGATATGATGTATATATCTTAACATGGTCAGCGATTGTGCTGAATCTTCTCTATATTGCCAATAAAAGCCTATGAACATGTTCTCCATTGTTTTTATATCACAGTGTGGGGTTTAGTTTTCCCTATTTATAGGTGTGATCTATGCCTAGACACTAGGGGTACCTTTAGTTCATTATTGTCTGGGTAGAGGGACCCGATTGGAAACATAGGGTTTATCTAGGGACCCTAGGGTTAGCCATCGGGGAGCGGGGGCACCATAACGCTTCCCCTAGGGCGCCAACCCCTGCAGCTAGCAAGGCACCAGTATAGGTATCATTTAGGGAATATCCACCCTTACACCAGTTTTTTCACGGTGGTTTTTGTTGTGTGTGAGATGGCCACAGGTTGGTGGCATTTTAACATAATTGAATAAAGTATCAATTTTTTAAGGGGTATTATATGATTTTTTCACTAATTGCTACCCGAGATTATTATTTTTTGATGTAGGATTTTTGGAACCACGTCAAGATAACTTTGATCGGGACAGTCCTACACTGACTAATATTGAAAACATTACCTTGTGTTAATGTTGACCTCAGTGTGAATAAGGGCAGACAACAGGACTGGGCCCAACCAGTAGAACACCACCCTGGGTGAGCTTTATATACAATCTCCAGCTCAGAAAAGGGTGGTCACACCCTGGCTTGTACAGAATGCAATAATACAAAGAAAAAACACAAAAATTTAGCTTGACTGAAGTTGTTACATATGCAGGGACAGTCCTACACTGTCTAATATTAAAAACCTTACCATGTGTCAATGTTGACCTGTTGTCTGCCCTTATTCACACTGAGGTCAACATTGACACATGGCAAAGTTTTTAATATTAGACAGTGTAGGACTGTCCCGATCAGAGTTACCTTGACGTGGTGGGATGGCTTTTATGCTATTTTTGATCAAAAACAGTATTACTAAAAAATCTGTGTTATTTAGATGCACTTTTTACTTATTTACAGCAGGGGTTTTGCTCATTTTTTCTCTTGTAGGTTTTATATGTTTTGTGGCCAATGTGAACATGCGTTTATGTGCTGCATGTGCACCAACTTCAGTCATGCTCAATTTTTGTGTTTTTATTTGCATGTTTACTTGCATAATAGTCCACACAGATCCACATTTAATCCTCCTTTTTCTGTTCTCCATGCTTAGTGTGGCACACAAAAACCTACAAAGCAAAGATTGAGTATTCTCCCTTTTTTTCAGGTGTGATTTTCATATTGTCAACACCTGTAACTTGCCACAGGTGAGTTTGAACAAGCATTACATGCTTTAAATATAGTTGTTTACCCACAATTTTGGAAAGGTGCCCCCATTTTGGGGGTTTTGTCCAGGGGTAAGTGTCATGGTTCCCAATGGCAAGGGAACGTCAGAGAACTTAAATAACAGACTAGCTCTTGGGTGATGGAATCTCGAGCTGACCGTGAGCTAAACCTACCACACAACTAACAGTGGCCGGGTGACGTACCTACTTTTTATCCCTAGACGCCCAGCGCCAGCCGGAGAACTAACTAACCCTAATAGAGGAAAAAACAGACCTGGCTTACCTCTAGGGAAATTCCCCCAAAAAGGAGACAGAAGCCCCCCACATATATTGACGGTGAGTTCAGAGGAAAAGACATACGCAGTATGAAGGTAGGTTCAGCAAAGCGAGGTCCGCTTACTAGATAGTAAGAAGATACAATAGGGAACTTCACGGTCAGCTGAAAACCCTATTAAAATACCATCCAGAAATTACTTTAAGACTCATGTGTCAACTCATGACACCGGAGTGGTAATTTCGGCCCACAAGAGCTTCCAGCTACAGAAACATAACATAACTGTGAACTGGAACAAAAATGCAAACAAACTTAGGACTAAGAGTCCAACTTAGCTGATAGTAGTCTAGAAGCAGGAACATGCAACAGAAAGGCTCTGGTTACATTGATGGCCGGCACTAGAATAACTGAGCAGCAAGGCTAAATAGGATACTCCCATATCCTGATGGAAACAGGTGAACAGAGAAAGTGAAGCACACAAGTCCAGTACCACCAGTGACCACCGGGGGAGCCCAAAAACCAAATTCACAACAGTACCCCCCCCTCAAGGAGGGGGCACCGAACCCTCACAAGAACCACCAGGGCGATCAGGATGAGCCCTATGAAAGGCACGGACCAAATCAGAGGCATGAACATCAGAGGCTGTCACCCAAGAATTATCCTCCTGACCGTAGCCCTTCCACTTGACCAGATACTGAAGTTTCCGTCTGGAAACACGGGAGTCCAAGATCTTCTCCACAACGTACTTCAATTCACCCTCAACCAACACCGGAGCGGGAGGCTCAACGGAAGGCACAACCGGTACCTCATACCTGCGCAATAATGACCGATGGAAGACATTATGGATAGAAAAAGATGCCGGGAGGTCCAATCGAAAGGACACAGGGTTAAGAATCTCCAAAATCTTATATGGGCCGATGAACCGAGGCTTAAACTTAGGAGAAGAAACCCTCATAGGGACAAAACGAGAAGACAACCACACCAAGTCCCCAACACGAAGACGAGGACCAACACGACGACGGCGGTTAGCAAAATGCCGAGTCTTCTCCTGGGAGAACTCCAAATTGTCCACCACCTGTCCCCAAATCCGATGCAACCTATCCACCACAGTATCCACTCCAGGACAATCCGAAGACTCCACCTGACCAGAAGAAAAGCGAGGATGAAACCCCGAATTGCAAAAGAAAGGAGAAACCAAAGTGGCAGAACTAGCCCGATTATTGAGGGCAAACTCCGCCAACGGCAAAAAGGCAACCCAGTCATCCTGATCCGCAGACACAAAACACCTCAAATAAGTCTCCAAGGTCTGATTAGTTCGCTCAGTCTGGCCATTAGTCTGAGGATGGAACGCAGACGAAAAAGACAAATCAATGCCCATCCTAGCACAGAACGCCCGCCAAAATCTAGACACGAACTGGGTCCCCCTGTCAGAAACGATATTCTCCGGAATACCATGCAAGCGAACCACATTTTGAAAAAACAGAGGAACCAACTCGGAAGAGGACGGCAACTTAGGCAAGGGCACCAAATGAACCATCTTTGAAAAACGGTCACACACCACCCAGATGACAGACATTTTCTGAGAAACAGGGAGATCAGAAATAAAATCCATAGAGATGTGAGTTCAAGGCCTCTTTGGAATAGGCAAAGATAACAACAATCCGCTAGCCCAAGAACAACAAGGTTTGGCCCGAGCACAAACATCACAAGACTGCACAAAAACTCGTACATCTCGAGACAGAGAAGGCCACCAGAAGGACCTAGCCACCAAATCCCTGGTACCAAAGATCCCGGGATGACCTGCCAACGCAGAAGAATGAACCTCCGAGATGACTCTACTGGTCCAATCATCAGGAACAAACAGTCTACCAGGCGGGCAACGATCAGGACTATTCGCCTGAAACTCCTGCAAAGCCCGTCGCAGGTCTGGGGAAACAGCAGATAATATCACCCCATCCTTAAGGATACCTGTAGGTTCAGAATCACCAGGGAAATCAGGCTCAAAACTCCTAGAAAGGGCATCCGCCTTCACATTTTTAGAACCTGGTAAGTACGAGACCACAAAATTAAACCGAGAGAAAAACAACGACCAGCGCGCCTGTCTAGGATTCAGGCGCCTGGCAGACTCAAGATAAATCAAATTCTTGTGATCGGTCAATACCACCACCTGATGTCTAGCCCCCTCAAGCCAATGACGCCACTCCTCAAAAGCCCACTTCATAGCCAAAAGCTCCCGATTACCAATATCATAATTTCGCTCGGCAGGCGAAAATTTTCGAGAAAAGAACGCACAAGGTCTCATCACAGAGCAATCGGAACCTTTCTGCGACAAGACCGCCCCAGCTCCGATCTCGGAAGCATCGACCTCAACCTGAAAAGGAACAGTAACATCAGGCTGACGCAACACAGGGGCGGAAGAAAAGCGGCGCTTAAGCTCCCGAAAGGCCTCCACAGCAGCAGTGGACCAATCAGCAACATCAGCACCCTTTTTGGTCAAATCAGTCAAAGGTTTAGCAACATCAGAAAAACCAGTTATAAATCGACGATAAAAATTAGCAAAGCCCAAAAATTTCTGAAGGCTCTTAAGCGAAGAAGGTTGCGTCCAATCACAAATAGCCCGAACCTTGACAGGATCCATCTCAATGGAAGAGGGGGAAAAAATGTACCCCAAAAAAGAAATCTTTTGAACCCCAAAAATACACTTAGAACCCTTCACACACAAGGAATTAGCCCGCAAAACCTGAAAAACCCTCCTGACCTGTTGGACATGAGAATCCCAGTCATCCGAAAAAATCAAAATATCATCCAGATACACGATCATGAATTTATCCAAATATTCCCGGAAAATGTCATGCATAAAGGACTGAAAGACTGAAGGGGCATTTGAAAGACCAAAAGGCATTACTAAATACTCAAAATGGCCCTCGGGCGTATTAAATGCGGTTTTCCACTCATCCCCCTGCTTAATTCGCACCAAATTATACGCCCCACAGAGATCAATCTTAGAGAACCACTTAGCCCCTTTTATTCGAGCAAACAAATCAGTCAGCAGTGGCAGAGGATACTGATATCTGACTGTAATTTTATTCAAGAGTCGATAATCAATACACGGCCTCAAAGAGCCATCTTTTTTAGATACAAAGAAAAAACCGGCTCCTAAGGGAGATGAAGAAGGACGAATATGTCCCTTTTCCAGGGACTCCTTAATATATTCTCGCATAGCAGCATGTTCAGGTACAGATAGATTAAATAAACGACCCTTTGGAAATTTACTGCCCGGAATCAGATCTATGGTACAATCGCAATCTCTGTGAGGAGGTAGTGAACCAAGCTTAGGCTCCTCAAAAACATCACGATAATCAGATAAAAATTCCGGAATCTCAGAGGGAATAGATGACGAGATAGAAACCAAAGGTACGTCCCCATGAGCCCCCTGACAACCCCAGCTTAACACAGACATTGCTTTCCAGTCAAGGACTGGGTTATGAGATTGCAACCATGGTAATCCGAGCACCAAAACGTCATGTAGATTGTACAACACAAGGAAGCGAATCACCTCCTGATGGTCTGGATTCATACGCATAGTCACTTGTGTCCAGTATTGTGGTTTATTACTAGCCAATGGTGTAGAGTCAATACCCTTCAGAGGTATAGGAACTTCCAGAGGCTCTAGATCAAACCCACAGCGCCTGGCAAAGGACCAATCCATAAGACTCAAAGCGGCGCCAGAGTCGACATAGGCATCCGCGGTAATTGACGATAATGAACAAATCAAGGTCACAGACAGAATAAACTTAGACTGTAAAGTGCCAATTGAAATAGACTTATCAACCTTTTTTGTACGTTTAGAGCATGCTGATATAACATGAGTTGAATCACCACAATAGAAGCACAACCCATTTTTTCGCCTAAAATTCTGCCGTTCGCTTCTGGACAGAATTCTATCACATTGCATATTTTCTGGAGCCTTCTCAGAAGACACCGCCAAATGGTGCACAGGTTTGCGCTCCCGCAAACGCCGATCAATCTGAATAGCCATTGTCATGGACTCATTCAGACCTGTAGGTGCAGGGAACCCCACCATAACATCTTTAATGGCATCAGAGAGACCCTCTCTGAAATTCGCCGCCAGGGCGCACTCATTCCACTGAGTAAGCACAGACCATTTACGAAATTTTTGGCAGTATATTTCAGCTTCATCTTGCCCTTGAGATAGGGCCATCAAGGTTTTTTCAGCCTGAATCTCTAAATTAGGTTCCTCATAAAGCAACCCCAAAGCCAGAAAAAACGCATCCACATTGAGCAACGCAGGATCCCCGGGTACCAACGCAAATGCCCAATCCTGAGGGTCACCCCGCAGCAAGGAAATTACTATCCTAACCTGCTGTGCGGGATCTCCATCGGAGCGAGATCTCAGGGAAAGAAATAATTTACAATTATATTTGAAATTCAGGAAACGAGATCTATCCCCGGAGAAAAATTCTGGTATAGGAATTCTAGGTTCAGATATAGGAGCATGAATAACAAAATCCTGTAAATTTTGAACCTTCGTAGCAAGATTATTCAAACCTGTAGCCAAACTCTGAGGATCCATTTTAATCAGGTGAGATCAGAGCCATTCAAGGATTAGAAGGAGAGAGAGAGGCAAAGGCTGCAATTAGAGCAGAAATGCAACTGAGTCAACTATAGAGCAAGCTCAGAAGAAAAAAAAAAAAAAATCTGCAGACTTCTTTTTCTCTCCTTTCTTCTGCCAACGGTTTTAACCCTTGGCCGGCCATACTGTCATGGTTCCCAATGGCAAGGGAACGTCAGAGAACTTAAATAACAGACTAGCTCTTGGGTGATGGAATCTCGAGCTGACCGTGAGCTAAACCTACCACACAACTAACAGTGGCCGGGTGACGTACCTACTTTTTATCCCTAGACGCCCAGCGCCAGCCGGAGAACTAACTAACCCTAATAGAGGAAAAAACAGACCTGGCTTACCTCTAGGGAAATTCCCCCAAAAAGGAGACAGAAGCCCCCCACATATATTGACGGTGAGTTCAGAGGAAAAGACATACGCAGTATGAAGGTAGGTTCAGCAAAGCGAGGTCCGCTTACTAGATAGTAAGAAGATACAATAGGGAACTTCACGGTCAGCTGAAAACCCTATTAAAATACCATCCAGAAATTACTTTAAGACTCATGTGTCAACTCATGACACCGGAGTGGTAATTTCGGCCCACAAGAGCTTCCAGCTACAGAAACATAACATAACTGTGAACTGGAACAAAAATGCAAACAAACTTAGGACTAAGAGTCCAACTTAGCTGATAGTAGTCTAGAAGCAGGAACATGCAACAGAAAGGCTCTGGTTACATTGATGGCCGGCACTAGAATAACTGAGCAGCAAGGCTAAATAGGATACTCCCATATCCTGATGGAAACAGGTGAACAGAGAAAGTGAAGCACACAAGTCCAGTACCACCAGTGACCACCGGGGGAGCCCAAAAACCAAATTCACAACAGGTAAGTAATGGAGAGGTGTCTATAAGATGTCTCCATTACTAACCCCATATGGATGAGGAGAGATGGTCAGGGAACTTCCAACACAGCACTGGATGTGTCCGAATAAGGCTAGGTATGATTGAACACAGGTGGGTGCCGATCCCGCTGTTGAGCACAGCCGAAGAAGTTTAACAAGGAGAGATTTCATCTGCCACTCCAACCCGGTAAGTAAAATCAAAAACCTTTATTGGAGCATGTCAAGCCATAATTAAAAACACAGCATAAAATGCCTGATGCGTTTCTGGCACGGTACTGCACCCTTAATCGTAGGATACCAAAATGGCAATGCATACATAGATATATAGAAACAGACAACCAACCAAGATAAGTGTGCTTGATTGCATTAGACATGCACAAGAAATGCACTGTGTTTACATGGCAAAAAAAATGTGGTCATAATGAGAAACAAATTATTAATATATATATATATATATATATATATATATATATATATATATATATATATATATATATATATATAAAACAAATCATTACAAAAATTCATCCCTTTTGGATATTTGGTATCTAATTTTAAGATCCAAATGGTGAGTTGTTTCTTCCTATTACCTCCACGGGTGGAATTCACCAACTTCTCAAATCCAAAAACAAAATCTGAGAGATATTGCCTTTGTGAATGTGAACAAAGTACTTAGATGCTCCTGAATAAGAAGTATTACAATTGCTAATATTAGATAAATGTTCCGCAATTCTTTTTTTCAGCTTACGGGTGGTACACCCAATGTATTTCAAGTGACAAGAGAGACAGCATATACAGTAAACAACAAATTTTGTGTCACAATTGATGAAATGTGTAATGTTATATGTGGTATCTGAAGCTGACTGAATGGATTTTGTTTTGTCCAATGCAAAAGGACACACATTGCATCTGTTACCAGCACATTTATAGAAACCCATGACTGATCTAGTGCTATCAGGCTGTTTAACAAAACTGAGGGACAAAGAATTGCCCAGGGTGTGAGCTCTATGGGCCATGTATCTGCACCCATTGCCCTTGATTGTATGTAGGGTATCGTCCTGATTAGTAACGGGTAGATTTTTTTTATAATGGATTTAATTTAATTAAATTGTGGAATATAAGGAGTCAACAATGTAACCATGGATTGTGTATTTGACTGATGCAAATGAGTTTTGTGTTGTGATAGTAAAGATCTTAATTTACTAGAAACCTTGGAAAAAGATTATTTTATGTCCCATCTATCTATTATAACCTCTTTCACTCAATCGCTTACTGATAACTTTACTTTCTGCAAGAAATAAGTTGGTAGTGGAACATATCAGCTTTGCATGGTTGAACTCTCCATAGGGTATGGCTTTTGTAGTGTGTTGTGGGTCTGGAGGAGAACACTCCAGAGAAGTGGTTTTGTTCTGTAGTTGTGTACCGTGGGTTGTGCTAACCCTGAGCAAGATGCCCTCGCTACTATAAGGACTGTACCTAAAGTTACTGTTTTGTTTTATTTTGCTGTTTTTGCCCAGAGGGCCATGTTTATTCTGTGCTTAACCCTTGGTTTATTCCATACTTAATAAAGCAAGTGCATTTTTCAAGCCTCAGTGTTCCCGTATCTACTTCCGTGTGCAGCTGAGTGAGCCGATCTACCACAGGTGTTAGTAATGAGGGCGTCTTACAGACAACTCTCCATTACTAAGCCCTGGGCTTGATGTCAGTGCCATAAACCTATTTGAAACATCGTATTGATATGCCATTTTGGGACCACTGAAGGATGATATTATCAGTCTGGGAGGGAGACCAATATCCATGGCCCCTTCCCTGGCTATTAACCCCTTCGTGCCATGCGCCGTACTAGTACGGCGCTGCTGGCACTGCATTAGTGCCAGCCGCAGTACTAGTACGGCGCATCGATCACCGCGGTCTCGCGCTGAGCGCCGCGGTGATCGGGTGCGGGTGTCAGCTGTATATGACAGCTGACACCCCGCAGCAATGCCCACGATCGCCGCTATCGCCGATCGCGGGCATTTAACCCCTCTGATGGCGCTGTCAATAGTGACAGCGGCATAGAGGGGGATCGCGCAGGGACGGGGGCTACCTGCGCTCTCCCAGCGGAGCAGCGCGATGAGATCGTGCTGCTCCGGTGACCTGGAAGGAGTCCCCGGATCCAAGATGGCCACGGGACTCCTTCCAGGTCATTTACTGACCTGGCTTGCCGGCGCCTGCTGAGAGCTGCTGAGAACAGGCGCCGGCAAGCCTCTGCTCTTGTGTGTGAGATCGGTGATCTGACAGAGTGCTGTGCACACTGTCAGATCACCGATCTGTGATGTCCCCCCCTGGGACAAAGTAAAAAAGTAAGAAATAAAAATGTCCACATGTGTAAAAACAAAGAAAAAAAAAATCCTAAATAAAGAAAAAAAAATATATATATATATTCCCATAAATACATTTCTTTATCTAAATAAAAAAAAGCACACAATAAAAGTACACATATTTAGTATCGCCGCGTCCGTAACGACCCCACCTATAAAACTATATCACTAGTAAACCCCTTCAGTGAACACCGTAAAAAAAAAAAAAAAAAAAGGAGGCAAAACACAACGCTTTATTCTCATACCGCCAAACAAAAAGTGGAATAACACGCGATCAAAAAGACGGATATCAGCAGAAAAATCAGCAGAAATCAGATATCAGCAGAAAAATAAAAAAGTTATAGCTCTCAGAATAAAGTGATGCAAAAACAATTATTTTTTTATACAAAATAGTTTTTATTGTGTAAAAGCGCCAAAACATAAAAAAATTACATAAATGAGGTATCTCTGTAATCGTACTGACCTGAAGAATAAAACTGCTTTATCAATTTTACCACACGTGGAATGGTATAAACGCCCCCCTAAAAGAATTTCAGGAATTGCTGGTTTTTGTTCATTCCGCCTCCCAAAAATCGGAATAAAAAGCGATCAAAAAATGTCATGTGCCCGAAAATGGTACCAATAAAAACGTCAACTCGTCCCGCAAAAAACAAGATCTGACATGACTCTGTGGGCCAAAATATGGATAAATTATAGCTCTCAAAATGTGGTGATGCAAAAACTATTTTTTGCAATAAAAAGCGTCTTTTAGTGTGTGATGGCTGCCAACCATAAAAATCCGCCCAAAAAACGCTATAAAAGTAAATCAAATCCCCCTTCATCACCCCCTTAGTTAGGGAAAAATAATAAAATTTTAAAAAATATATTTATTTCCATTTTCCCGTTAGGCTACTTTCACACTAGCGTCAGTACGGGGCCATCGCGCTGCGTCGGCCCGACGTACCGACGCATACTGTGCAAGCGCCGCACAACGGGGGCAGCGGTTGCTGTTTTTCCACGCATCCGCTGCCCCATTGTGAGGTGCGGGGAGGTGGGGGCGGAGTTCCAGCCTCGCATGCGCGGTCGGAAATGGTGGACCGTCGGAACAAAAAAAGTTACATGTAACGTTTTTTGCTGCCGGCGGTCTGCCACAACACGACGCAACCGTCGCATGACGGTTGCGACGTGTGTCAATACGTCGCAATGTGTCGCTAATGTTAGTCTATGGGGAAAAAACGCATCCTGCAGATGACTTTGCAGGATGCGTTTTTTCGCCAAAACGACGCATTGCGACGTATGCAAAAAAACGCTAGTGTGAAAGTAGCGCTAGGGTTAGGACTAGGGTTAGGGCTAGGGTTAGGGTTGGGGTTAGGGCTGGGGTTAGGGTTGGGGTTAGGGTTTCAGTTAGAATTGGGGAGTTTTCACTGTTTAGGCACATCAGGGGCTCTCCAAACGCGACATGGCATCTGATCTCAATTCCAGCCAATTCTGCTTTGAAAAACTAAAACAGTGCTCCTTCCCTTCCGAGTTCTCCTGTGCGCGCAAACAGTGGTTCCCCTCAACATATGGGGTATCAGCGTTCTCAGGACAAGTTGGACAACAACGTTTGGGGTCCAATTTGTCCTGTTACCCTTGGGAAAATAAAAAAGTGGGGGCTAAAATATCAGTTTTGTGGAAAAAAAATATTTTTTATTTTCACGGCTCTGCGTGATAAACTGTAGTGAAACACTTGTTGGTTCAAAGTTCTCACAACACATCTAGATAAGTTCCCTGGGGGGTCTAGTTTCCAATATGTGGTCACTTGTGGGGGGTTTCTACTGTTTAGGTACATCAGGGGCTCTGCAAATGCAACATGACACCTGCAGACCAATCCATTCAAGTCTGCAATTCAAACGGCGCTCCTTCCTTTCCGAGCTCTGCCGTGCGCCCAAACAGTGGTTCCCCCCCCCATATATGGGGTATCAGCGTACTCAGGACTAATTGGACAATAACTTTTGTGGTCCAATTTCTCCTGTTACCCTTGGGAAAATAAAAATGTGGGGGCTAAAATATCATTTTCGTGGAAAAAAAAATATTTTTTATTTTCGCAGCTCTGCGTTATAAACTGTAGTGAAACACTTGTTGGTTCAAAGTTCTCACAACACATCTAGATAAGTTCCGTGGGGGGTTTAGTTTCCAATATGGGGTCACTTGTGGGGGGTTTCTACTATTTAGGTACATCAGAGGCTCTGCAAATGCAACATGACACCTGCAGACCAATCCATCAAAGTCTGCATTTCAAACGGCGCTCCTTCCCTTCCGAGCTCTGCCGTGTGCCCAAACAGTGGTTCCCCCCAAAGTATGGGGTATCAGCGTACTCAGGACAAATTGGACAATAACTTTTGTGGTCCAATTTCTCCTGTTAGCCTTGGAAAAAAAAATATTGCGGGCTAAAACATCATTTTGTGGAAAGAAAAAATGATTTTTTAATTTTCACAGCGCTACATTCTAAACTTTAGTGAAACAATTGGGGGTTAAAAGTGCTCACCACACATCTAGATAAGTTCCTTAGGGGGTCTTCTTTCCAAAATGGTGTCACTTGTGGGGGTTTCCACTGTTTAGGCACGTCAGGGGCTCTCCAAACACGACATGGGTTCCGATCTCAATTCCAGCCAATTTTGCATTGAAAAGTCAAATGGCGCTCCTTCCCTTCCGCGCTCTGTCATGTGCCCAAACAGTGGTTTATCCCCATATATGAAGTATCAGCGTACTCAGGACAAATTGCACAACAACTTTTGGGGTCCAATTTATCCTGTTACCCTTGGGAAAATAAAAAATTTGGGGCAAAAAGATCATTTTTTGTGAAAATTAATATGAATTTTTTTTTACGGCTCTACATTATAAACTTCTGTGAAGCACTTGGAGGTTCAAAGTGCTCACCACACATCTAAATTAGTTCCTTAGAGGGTCTACTTTCCAAAATGGTGTCACTTGTGGGGGTTTCCACTGTTTAGGCACGTCAGGGGCTCTCCAAACACGACATGGGTTCCGATCTCAATTCCAGCCAATTTTGCATTGAAAAGTCAAATGGCGCTCCTTCCCTTCCGAGCTCTGCCATGTGCCCAAACAGTGGTTTATCCCCATATATGAAGTATCAGCGTACTCAGGACAAATTGGCAATAACTTTTGTGGTCCAATTTCTCCTGTTAGCCTTGGGAAAAAAAATATTTCGGGCTAAAACATCATTTTGTGGAAAGAAAAAATGATTTTTTAATTTTCACAGCGCTACATTCTAAACTTTAATGAAACAATTGGGGGTTAAAAGTGCTCACCACACATCTAGATAAGTTCCTTAGGGGGTTTTCTTTCCAAAATGGTGTCACTTGTGGGGGTTTCCACTGTTTAGGCACGTCAGGGGCTCTCCAAACATGACATGGGTTCCGATCTCAATTCCAGCCAATTTTGCATTGAAAAGTCAAATGGCGCTCCTTCCCTTCCGAGCTCTGCCATGTGCCCAAACAGTGGTTTATCCCCATATATGAAGTATCAGCATACTCAGGACAAATTGCACAACAACTTTTGGGGTCCAATTTATCCTGTTACCCTTGGGAAAATAAAACATTTGGGGCAAAAGATCATTTTTTGTGAAAATTAATATGAATTTTTTCTTACGGCTCTACATTATAAACTTCTGTGAAGCACTTGGAGGTTCAAAGTGCTCACCACACATCTACATTAGTTCCTTAGAGGGTCTACTTTCCAAAATGGTGTCAATTGTGGGGTTTCCACTGTTTAGGCACGTCAGGGGCTCTCCAATCGCGACATGAGTTCCGATCTCAATTCCAGCAAATCTTGCATTGAAAAGTCAAATGGCGCTCCTTCCCTTCCGAGCTCTGCCATGTGCCCAATCAATGGTTTACCCCAACATGTGGGGTATCGGCGTACTCAGGACAAATTGTACAACGACTTTTGTGGTCCAACTTCACTTGTTACCCTTGATAAAATAAAACAAATTGGATCTGAAGTAAAAATTTTGTGAAAAAAAAGTTAAATGTTCAATTTTTTTTAAACATTCCAAAAATTCCTGTGAAGCACCTGAAGGGTTAATAAACTTTTTGAATGTGGTTTTGAGTACCTTGAGGGGTGCAGTTTTTAGAATGGTGTAACTTTTGAGCATTTTCTGTTATATAGACCCCTCAAAGTCACTTCAAGTGTGAGGTGGTCCGTAAAAAAAATGGTTTTGCAAATTTTGTTGCAAAAATGAGAAATCGCTGGTCAACTTTTAACCCTTATAACTCCCTAACAAAAAAAATTATGTTTCCAAAATTGTGCTGATGTAAACCAGAAATGTGGGAAATGTTGTTTATTAACTATATTATGAGATATAACTCTCTAATTTAAGGGCATAAAAACAAAAATTTTGAAAATTGCTAAATTTTCATAATTTTTGACACATTTTTGGTTTTTTTCACAAATAAATGAAAGTCATATCAAAGAAGTTTTACCACTATCATGAAGTACAATATGTCACGAGAAAACAATGTCAGAATCGCCAGGATCCGTTGAAGCGTTTTAGAGTTATGACCTCATAAAGTGACAGTGGTCAGAATTCTAAAAATTGGCCCTGTCACTTAGGTGAAAACAGGCTTCGGGGTGAAGGGGTTAATGTTAGTCCATAGCTGTCTGCTTAGTCTTTGCTGGTTATAATTTATAGGGGGAACCTACGTAATCTTTTTATGGGGGTCACCTTGTAAACTAACCATCAAACAGTAATGAGCTGTTATTAATAGCATGGAATATTTAAGGCTAATGGCCCCTTTCCCAGATTATTAATATCAGCCCCCAGTAGTCGGCTTTCTCTATGCTGGTTTCAAAATTACGCTGGAGCACACAACATTTATCTTTAATGTGATTTATTTAAAAATATAAAACAAGTACAGTAAAAAAACACACAAAGCACTGATTATGTAGCACATTGGCATCTATCTATCAAGTTCCTCATCACTATCTCTATCTTTTAACATTTTTAATACATAACACTCTTTAATTTCTATGCTGCATTTCTTTCCATACATGTCACACTGACAGCACACTGACAGCATATGGACACAAGAACACAGAAAGCACAAGGACACATTGATATCACACGGATGTCACAAGGACATACACCACGGATCTCACCAGTACTATTTTTTCCAGTACCAATATCACTAAGATGTGTGAAAGGGGCATAACTCAGAGAATAACTGCATACTCTTCAAGATATCTACAAAATTTTTATTCCATGAACATGCAAAAAATTCTTAGTGACAAAGAGAATGCTTATTGCTTGGTTGTTTTACTATTTGTTAGTAGTTAAAGTATTGCTTTAAATAAAGTATAGATGAAAATGAGTGTTGATGAATAACCTGACTGGCTTTAATGAGACATGTTATGTTTGTTTACTTACCACATTTCCATCAAAATGTCCATTTTTGACAGTCTGTCATAGCCAATAGAGACAAGCATTTTGTAATCTGTGTATTATTCTGGAGGAATGAATTATATTCCTGGTAATTGTTCAATGAATCGTTAGGCTGCGTTTTCACAATATTCATTAAGTCCCTAAATTGAATGTCTCCATTATGTGCATCTGAAAAATCCACTTTAAAGAGATTACAGCAATGATGAAGGTTAATTTATGATCATGTCACTGCAAAATGGGTTTCCTGTGCCAGATGATTGTCCATAGATGAATGTTAAGCTTAGCTTCTGCTGTCTGCTTTTCAGTGATCCCCAACCTACAAATTATAAAATGGGTCTGGACAGGGCAATATAAGTTAAATATACCGTATTTTCCGGCGTATAAGACGACCCCCCAACTTTTCTAGTTAAAATATAAAATCTTCTTAAAAGTCAGGGGTCTTCTTATAAACCATGTGTCATCTTATAGGGCGGGTGACCAATGTGCATATGATGGGGTGGAGTGGTCCTGATGACGAATAAAGGGGGCGTCTCACAGGGAAGGTGTAAGTGGAGTATCCCCCATTACCTCATTGTAGCAGCGATGCTCTCTGTGCTGGGGGTGCGGCGTCGGCCTGGTATATATTTTTTCATTCTTCATTTATTAGATCTTTAACCCCATACCGACATAAGGCATAATAGTATGCCCATGTTGGACTCCCCCTGTTTGGTGCAGGCTCCGGCGCTGAGCCCGTACCTTTCCGGGCACATGACAGCTGATCTCTACAGCTGACATGTGTCTGCAACAGCCATTGGTAAAATCACGATTCACTCACTATTGTTAACCTGTTAAATGCCGCTGTCAATCTTTGACAGCAGCATTTAAATTGCGCTTCCAGCAAGCACACTGGAAATCCCGCCCATCGGTGACCATGTCATGTGATTGCGGGTCACTGATGAGTTGGCATGACATCCAGAGGTCTCCAGCAGACCTCTTTGGTTGTCTTAGCCAGATTGCTATGAGCGCTGCCCAGTGGACGGTGCTTATAACAAGTGAGCATTTCTGCTATATGCAGGCAATTTGATCATCACCTGTATGTAGCAGAGCTGATCAGACAACAGCAGATTCTAGTTTCCCATGGAGACTATTGAAGCATGCAAAAAAACGTTTTTAAAAATATTAAAAAAATAATAAAGTTCAAATCACCCCCTTCAGCCCCATTCAAAGTAAAACAATTAAAAAAAATCAAACATACACATATTTGATATCGCCATATTCAGAATCACCCGATCTATCAATATAAAAAAATAACTTGATTGGTAAACAGCATACCGAAAAAAAAGTCAAAAGGCCAGAATTACATTTTTTTTGGTCCCCACAACATTGCATTAAAATGCAATAACGGGCTATCAAAAGATAATATCTGCACCAAAATGGTATTATTTAAAATCGTCAGCTCGGCATGCAAAAAATAAACCCTCACCCAACCCAAAATCTCGAAAAATGGAGACGCTGCAGGTATCGGAAAATTACACTTTTTTTTTTCTTTTAACAAACTTTGGAATTTTTTTTCACAAAAATCAAAAAGATCTTATACATGTTTGGTGTCTATGAACTCATAATGACCTGAAGAATCATAATGGCTGGTCAGTTTGAGCATTTATTGAACATGTTATAAAAAAAAACTGTGGGATTGCACTTTTTTTGCAATTTCACCGCACTTGGAATTTTTTTCCTATTTTCCAGTACATGATATGTTAAAACCAATGGTGTCAATCAAAAGTATAACTCGTCCTGCAAAAAACAAGCCTGCACATGGTCATATTGACTTAAACATAATAAAGTTATGGCTATGGGAAGAAGGGGAGCTAAAAGTAAAATTGCAAAAACAAAAATACCTCTAATCGTTAAGGGGTTAAACAATATGGATGCAAAAAAGTAATCAGATATGTTAAATTGCATAATAGCAGATAACATTGATCATAACACCAAATTGTTTTCTTTTAAACCAACTCTTCATGCCCACCAAATTCCTAAGGCCGGCGTCACACGGGCATATTGCATCCGATGCGAGAGCATCTGATGCGATATGCAAATAACACTCGGCTCCTGCTCACAGCAGAGCAGGAGCCGAGTGTCATGCGTCTGTGCTCCGATTCTCTTGCACAGGGAGGATTGGAGCACAGCTGCGGAGGAGATGGAGAAATGAATTTCTCCATCTCCTCCATTGCTGGGGTCCGCTTATATCGCACATCACTCAGATGATATCCAAGTGGTGTGCGCTGTCTCACTCGCACCCATAGGCTTATATGGTTGCGAGTGAGCCGAGAGTTTTCCTCAGTCTGAGACAATCGCAGCATGCTGCGATTGTCTCGGACCGAGAAAAACAGCCGACAAAAAGTCAGCTGGTGGGAGCTGCCCCATATGTTAACATTGGTCCGAGTGCAATGCGATTTTTTTATCGCACTGCACTCGGCAGTTTAAAACGCCAGTGTGACGCCGGCCTAACCCTCTTTCTCCCCAATATCCCTCCTCAATTCACCACAAGAGTAAGAAAGATAATAAAGAAGGTAAGAGAAATATGCCCAAAGTAAGTTATTGTCATATTAGCTCTTCCATTTCATTGTACTTTTATATTCCATGATGTGTATTTAAAGTTGTCTATTAATGCTTGTTTGGTTTCTGTTGGACGTGCATCAAAAATATATTTTTATTTGTTTTTCTTTTCTTATAATTTATTTGCTTTTTATGTGTGTGTTTTAGAAGAATGAAAAGGTGTTACTTTTCACTTCACTTCCTTTATAAAAACAACTGCAGACATAACATAGCATATACTGTACGTGGTCAATAATAAGTTATGATTTTAAAAATTTGTTTGCATTGGATTGGGATATTGTTGCTTTCATCAGGTTAATTTAAACACAAAAAGCATAATAATATGTAATTTATGTACAATAATCATTCAAACATTGGTACCATTGCAAAGGTGCCTTTGTCATTGAAACAGCAAATTTACATGAACCCCTTAGTGATGGCCCAATTTTTTCAAATCTAACCAGTGTCACTTTTTGTGGTAATAACTCTAGAATGCTTTAACAGATCTCATTGATTTTGAGATTGTTTTTTTCGTGACACATTGTACTTTATGTTAATAGTAAATATATGTCAAATTTTTTTGCATTTATTTAAAAAAATATCAGAAATTTGTCAAAAAAAATTGAAACGTATCAATTTTCAAACTTTGAAGGATTATCCGTTTAAGGCCGACGTCACACTTACCGTATGGAAAATCAGTCCGAGTCTCCCTGCTGAGAGTCGTACAAGTGTTCTCCGTATGGTCATCCGTGTGTAATTCGTTTGCAATGCGATGATGTGATTTTCTCACATCTATGTATCTGTATGACATCCGTATGATACACGTATGGATTTACATTTCTCACTGATTTTCCCCATTGAATTATATGACTCAATGGGCTCTGATGGTCCGTGCAGTGTCCGATTTTTTCTCGCACCCATAGACTTGCATTGGCAAGACTCTGGCGATATACGTGTAAAATCGCAGCATGCTCCAATTTTACTCGCACGCTGAATACGCCTGAGGAAAAAAAATGGTGATGGGAGTTGCCCCATAGATTAACAGTGGTCCGAGTGCTATGCGATGTTTTCTCGCATAGCACTCGTCCGTATTTTACGCTAGTGTGACCCCAACCTAATACAGACAGTCATACCTAGTGTTGAGTGATACCTTCCGATATTCAAAAGTATCGGTATCGGATTGGATCGGCAGATATTCAAAAAATATCGGATATCGCCAATACCGATCCCCGATACCAATGCAAGCCAATGGGACCAAAATATCGGAATTAAAATAAACCCTTTCCTTCCTTGTAGGCTCATTCTACATGAAGGGAAACAACTAAGAATAATGTAGGATGTATTGGGGGAGGTGGCGGAGACATTAAAGGCATAGAGGTTTAGCCCAATCAAATGTAATAGCAGGAATTTCAATTTTTTTTTTAAGACGTTCGGAGTTACAAAGATATTGACTATGTTAAGATTTTTTTATATTTTGTCAGATATTGATGTTTCACTACTTCCATGCTCTTCACCTTCTTTTTTACTTCTCCGACACTTTCTTCTTCATCATCCTCAGCAGCAGCAGCAGCATCTTTTACATCAACTTCTTCTTCACCTTATTCATCTTCTTCTTCATCTTCTACCTATTATTCTTTTTTGTTACATTCTTCATATTCTTTCTATTCAACTATTATTCTTCTTCATATTCTACTTCTTCATCATATTCTTATTTGTGACAGGAATTCCTGTAGTTATCTATAAAAGTTTGAAGATTACACCTTACATTCTGCCTGTGACAAAAGAGTAACAACAGGATTTGTCCGCGTTCAGTTAGGCCTGCAGCAGGCTTTTTCCAGGGGCACCACAAGGAGGAACGGACTCACCCCCATACACTGCTTAGTCTTCTTCTGCTTATAATTTAGATAATATCTTTTGCTCTGATGTTTAGTCTTATGCTTAATGTTCTTCTGCTGTTTGTTCTGCAGCTTCTTGTTCTTCTGCTTCTCGGTCTCCAGGGTCGTCGTTTCGAGGGTCGTCGTCTCCGGGGTCATCGTCATCTTCGGGGTGGTCTTCAGGGTCATCGTCTCCAGGGTCGTCATCTCAGGGGTCATCGTCTCTGGGGTCGTTGTCATCTAAGGGGTGGTCTTCAGGGTCATCGTCTTTAGGGTCTTGAACTTGGAAATGTAGCAGAAGGTACAAGAAGGCTGAGGAAATGCCAAGAACCAGCTAACAGTACTGGAACCCGGATGGCTACCCGAAGGTCCAAGAGCCAATGGAACTACCAAGGACCAGCTGAGGGTACTGGAACCCGGTTACAAAGCAGGAGGTGCCCATGCCAGAAAGCACTACCAAGGACCACCTGACATTGGTGGAACTCGGATACCCAGCTGTCATGTCGGACGCTGTTCAGACCAGGTCGTCCGACAGACAGCGGTAATTCCGCTTTTGACCACTATTTGCTCATTGGCGTCTGCTAGATTTTATCTAGCTGTTCCGGGGTTAATTTACCTAATCCTCGGATTGGAAGCTGGGCCATTCCCATTGCCTTTAAATAGTTCTCCTGATCATTGGGCGTCGCCGATTATAGCTTCTGTCTTGTGCGTTGTTATCTCGGTCTGGAGTGGAGAGCTGGTTGTTGGAGATTCGTTGCTGGTGGTGTATTTTCCTCTGTCTTATTTACTCCTTCCTATATTTGTATTTATTTTGCCCTGCACATTTATAGTGTATTCCTGAGTGACTGCGGCGTGGTGTATATTTTCCTTTATCCTTGTCTGTGCTAACTGTGGGTATTGGTGTATTACCAACACTGTGTGGTGGGCGGAGGTATCAGCCTAGGGTTAAAACAGGAGACAGGGTGAGGTTCGAGGCCTGGACATGCACACCATCAGTGTAAACTACAGGTAGTGGGTCAGTCAGGATTTCCCTAGTCTGAGGGAAACTGCAGGGGCCTGAGTTATTAGCTCTCGCTCACCTAGTCTCCCCGTGACATTATAATCGGCCCAACAAAAAAAAAAAAAAAGGGGTTTCTTTTTTTTTTTTTGTTTTGTCATGGATCCCATGACTTCCATAACCCACCAGTTGAGGGCACTGTCCCTACAGTTCACTGAGTTGAGGGGGGCAGTGCAGCAACAGGGACTAGCAGTATCTAATATGCAGGCTGGAGCGACAGGAAGAGTTGCTGAGCTTAAATTTCCTTTGCCTGAAAGATTTACTGGGGAACGCAGTAAATTTGTTTCTTTTCGTGAAGCTTGCAAACTATATTTCCGCATGCGCCCAATATCCTCGGGTAATGAGGCTCAGCGTGTGGGCCTGGTGTTGTCATTGTTAAGCAGGGATCCCCAAGCATGGGCGTTTTCTTTGCCATCTGATTCTATTGCATTTGACTCTGTGGAGAGTTTTTTTTCCTCTCTTGGGAAAATCTACGATGAACCTGACAGAATGGCTCTAGCAGAATCTAAGATACGCACTATTCGCCAGGGGGAGCGAGTGGCAGAGGATTACTGTTCTGAATTTCATCGCTGGGCGATCGATACACAATGGAATGATCCAGCATTGCGGAGTCAGTTTATACATGGGATTTCTGGAAGGGTTAAAAAAGCCCTTCTGATGTACGAGACTCCTGCTTCTCTAGATTCCGCCATGAGTCTGGTTGTCCGCATAGATCGCCGTTTGCGTCAGGGGGAGCATGAGACACCGCCTATGGGAGAGGGTTTAGGTTCACGTGAGGTTGCTGCAGGTGAGCCCACGGAGCCTATGCAAATCGCAGGGGTGTCACATGTCAAGCGTCAAGCCCCTGAGCTCAGGAAGCAGGGAGCCTGTTTTTACTGTGGTAAAACTGGTCATTTTATTAACATCTGTCCTCTGCTGTCTAAGAAAAACGCAACGGCGGAAAACTTCTAAGCTCAGAGGGTGTGGAGGAGACCAATCTGAGCTTATGTATATCCTCCATGGTGGTTTCCCAAAGCATGCTCCCTGCTAAAGTTTTTATTGCTGGCAGTGAGCTGCCAATTACTGTTTTTGTGGATAGTGGTTCAGCCACAAATCTCATTGATGAGGAGTTTGCGCGCACAGCAGGTTTTAGGATTGAAAGACTGTCTCATCCTATCCGCGTGGTCACCATCAATGCTGCTCCTCTCTCTCAGGGGGAGATTACTGAATTTGTGGCTGAGGTGAAACTCTACATAGGAGTTCTATATTCCGAGCGGGTTACATGTAAGGTGCTCAGGAATCTTCCTGCTCAGGTGGTTTTGGGTTTTCCTTGGTTGTCTATGCACAACCCGGTTATTGACTGGAAAATTCAGGACATAATTCGGTGGAGCGAGTTCTGCCAGGAGAATTGCCTGGCCACATGTGTGGCTGCGGTGACTTCAAGCGTTCCGGAGTCACTTCTGGATAATGTGGATGTGTTCTCTGAGAAGGGTTGTTCAGAGTTGCCGCCACATCGTCCTTATGACTGTTCTATCAGGTTTAAACCAGGGGCCAAATTGCCTAAAGCAAGGATGTTTAACATCTCCGGTCCAGAGAGACAAGCGTTAAAAGATTACATTGCTGAAAGCTTGAGCAAAGGGCACATCAGGCCGTCATCCTCGCCGGTGGCAGCAGGGTTCTTCTTTGCGAAGAAGAAAGATGGCGGATTACGCCCGTGTTTGGATTTCAGGGAGTTGAACCAGATTACGGTTCGTGATCCATACCCTATGCCTCTGATACCAGATTTGTTCAACCAGGTGGCAGGTGCTAAGTGGTTTACCAAGCTTGACCTCAGGGGGGGCATACAACCTCATAAGAGTCCGTCAAGGTGATGAGTGGAAGACGGCTTTTAATACCCCTGAGGGTCATTTTGAAAATTTGGTGATGCCGTTTGGGTTGACTAACGCACCTGCAGTGTTCCAACATTTCATCAATGATGTGTTCTCGCATGTTTTGGGGAAATTCGTTATCGTGTACCTAGATGACATTCTCATATATTCTTGCGACCGTGATGCTCATTTAGATTATGTCAGGCAGGTGTTACAGCTTCTCAGAGAGAATAAGCTGTATGCTAAACTTGAGAAATGTGTATTTTCTGTTCAAGAGTTGCCTTTCTTGGGTTATATTGTGTCTGCTTCTGGGTTTAAAATGGATGCCGCTAAGGTGCAGGCGGTGCTGCATTGGGAACGTCCTGATAACCTGAAAGCACTTCAGCGGTTCCTTGGGTTTTCTAACTACTATAGGAAATTTATCAAGGATTTTTCCATCATTGCTAAACCGCTAACTGACATGACTAAAAAGGGTACCAATTTCTCCGTTTGGCCTGAGGCTGCTGTGCACGCATTTGAATTTCTTAAGAACAGTTTTGTTTCAGCCCCCATTCTTGTGCAGCCAGACGTATCTAAACCCTTTGTTGTGGAAGTCGATGCGTCTGAGGTTGGTGTGGTGGCGGTACTATCTCAAGGCTCATCTTTGAGTGGTTTACGTCCGTGCGCCTATTTCTCCAAGAAACTGTCGTCCGCCGAACGTAACTACGATATCGGCAACAGGGAGTTGTTGGCAATTAAGTTGGCTTTTGAGAAATGGCGACACTTCTTGGAGGGGTCGGTACATCAGGTAACTGTTACCGATCATAAGAATCTGCTGTATTTGGAGTCAGCCAAGCGTCTGTCCCCCAGGCAGGCTCGCTGGGCATTGTTTTTCACGCGGTTCAATTTTGTGGTCACTTACAGACCGGGGTCTAAAAACACTAAGGCGGATGCTCTGTCCAGGTGTTTTCCAGGGGGAGAACCTCGGGAGAATCCAGTACCCATCCTCCAAAAGGGTGTTGTGGTTTCGGCTCTCACTACCAAGGTTGAGGCTGAGATTGCCGAGGCTCAGGAGGAGGTACCATCTGAGCTTCCCATCAACAAATCTTTTGTACCGCTTCATCTCCGCCTAAAGGTTTTGGCGGAGCATCATGATGCTGTCCTGGCTGGCCACCCAGGGGTTAGCGGTACCTTGGAGTTGGTGTCACGTCAGTTTTGGTGGCCCAAGATCCGACAGGACATGGTCTCATACGTGTCAGCTTGTACCACGTGCGCTAGGGCTAAGACGCCCCGCTCCCGTCCTGTTGGCACACTTCTTCCTCTTGAAGTACCTAGTAAGCCTTGGACGGAAATCTCCATGGATTTCATCACTGATTTGCCCTCATCAGCTGGGAACATGGTCATCTTGGTGATAGTTGATCGGTTTTCTAAAATGTCGCACTTTGTGTCTTTGCCTTCGTTGCCTAACGCTAAGACTCTGGCTCAGGTATTTGTGCAGGAGGTGGTCAGACTTCATGGGGTTCCGTCTGACATCATGTCTGATAGGGGGTCTCAGTTTGTGGCAAAATTTTGGAGAGCATTTTGCTCACGGCTGGGGATCAAGTTGTCTCATTCTTTGGCGTTTCATCCTCAGTCAAATGGTCAGACTGAGCGTATGAACCAAAATTTGGAACAGTACTTACACTGCTTTGTCTCTGATAACCAGGAGGAGTGGTCTACCTTTCTTCCTTTGGCTGAGTTTGCTATCAATAATCACCGCCAGGAGTCGTCTGGGGAGTCTCTTTTTTTGTGTTTACGGGCTACATCCTCAATTTTGTACCTTGAGTCAGAGGGGCTCTTCCGGCGTTCCGGAGGAGGACCAGTTAGGAACACAATTGTCATCAGTCTGGAGGAGAGTTAATCAGCGCCTGTTGAGTGTTGGTGCTAGGTACAAATGTGTGGCTGACAGTAGGCGTGTGCCAGGTCCGGACCTGAGTGTGGATGACTGGGTGTGATTATCCACAAAAAACATAAGACTCAAAATACCATCCCTTAAATTGGGTCCACGGTTTATTGGTCCATTTAGAGTCACCACCGTCATTAACCCCGTAGCGTACCGATTGGAGCTCCCTACGGTGTATAAGATACACAACGTGTTCCAAAGGTCTCTTCTAAAGAAGGTGGTGGGTTCTGTGGACGCGGTGCCTACGCCACCTCCAGTCTTGGTGGATGGTAATTTGGAGTTTGAAGTCTCCAAGGTGGTTGACTCTCGTGTAGTGCGTCGCACTTTACAGTACTTGGTACACTGGCGTGGTTATGGGCCTGAGGAGAGGTCCTGGGTACCAGCCTCGGACATTCATGCAGATCGGCTGGTCAGGTTTTTTCATCGTCGCCATCCAGACAAGCCGGGTCCTATAAGCCGTGAGGGCCCTGGGGTCCCTCGTAGAAGGCGGGGTACTGTCATGTCGGACGCTGTTCAGACCAGGTCGTCTGACAGACAGCGGTAATTCCGCTTTTGACCACTATTTGCTCATTGGCGTCTGCTAGATTTTATCTAGCTGTGCCGGGGTTAATTTACCTAATCCTCGGATTGGAAGCTGGGCCATTCCCATTGCCTTTAAATAGTTCTCCTGATCATTGGGCGTCGCCGATTATAGCTTCTGTCTTGTGCGTTGTTATCTCGGTCTGGAGTGGAGAGCTGGTTGTTGGAGATTCGTTGCTGGTGGTGTATTTTCCTCTGTCTTATTTACTCCTTCCTATATTTGTATTAATTTTGCCCTGCACATTTATAGTGTATTCCTGAGTGACTGCGGCGTGGTGTATATTTTCCTTTATCCTTGTCTGTGCTTACTGTGGGTATTGGAATATTACCTCTTCACTGGGTGGAGGGCGGAGGTATCAGCCTAGGGTTAAAACAGGAGACAGGGTGAGGTTCGAGGCCTGGACATGCACACCATCAGCGTAAACTCCAGGTAGAGGGTCAGTCAGGATTTCCCTAGTCTGAGGGAAACTGCAGGGGCCCGGGTTATTAGCTCTCGCTCACCTAGTCTCCCCGTGACACCAGCAGGAGGCACCTGAGCCAAAGGCTCTGCCCGGAACCAGCTGATGGTACTGGAACCAGGATGGGGAGGAGAAGGTACAAGAGCAAAAGACACTGCCGAGAAACAGCTGACGGTACTGGAACCCAGATGGGTAGCAGAAGGTAAAAGAGCCAATGGAACAACCGAGGACCAGCTGACATTACTGGAACCCAGTTACTAAGCAGGAGGTACCCGTGCCAGAAAGCACTACAAAGGACCACCTGACGTTGGTGGAACTCGGATACCCAGAAGGAGGCACCTAAGCCAAAGGCTCTGCTTGGAACCAGCTGATGGTACTGGAACCAGGGGGACCTATTCAAGATTGTATTCCTAAGAACCAGCTAATGGTGCTGGAACTCTGATAGGCAGAAGAAGGTCCACAGGAAAAACAAAAGTAGCTAGGCTGTGAGCTGGCCGTGGTTACCGAAAATCCACAGTCCGACAGGGGGAGCTTGTCCTATTATCACTACCGAACCAGCCTTGATTGCCAGTTCCCACAGCCCACATAGGAAGCACCTAAACTGCAGGCACCATGGAGTCAACTAACCCGACCTCAACCCGACAGGACAACGTATTGGAGGCCAAGTGACCATGACACTACCTGGAAACAGCTGGCGTGCTGTAACTGGACTGGGCAGGAGGGAGAACCTGTGCCAAAGACACTTCTGAGCAGCAACTATTGGTGTTGGAGCCCAGGGACAGCAGGAGGAGCAGGGTAGAGTTATTGCCGCAACACAGCAGGGGCGCAGCTGGCGTTACTGAACCCCACTAACATGAGAGCAAGTGTTTTTCTCTGTGCAGACAGCACTTCTGAGCACCAACTGGCAGTGTTAGAGCCCAGGGATAGCAGGAGGAGGAGGCTAGAGTTATTGCCACAACACAGCAGGGGAACAGCTGGCGTTACTGAATCCTACTAACACGAGAGCAAGTGTTTTTCTCTGTGCAGACAGCACTTCCGAGCACCAACTGGCGGTGTTAGAGCCCAGGGATAGCAGGAGGAGCAGGCTAGAGTTATTGCTGCAACACAGCAGGGGAACAGCTGGCGTTACTGAACCCCACTAACACAGGAGCAAGTGTTTTTCTCTGTGCAGACAGCACTTCTGAGCACCAACTGGCGGTGTTAGAGCCCAGGGATGGCAGGAGGAGCAGGCTAGAGTCATTGCCGCAACACAGCAGGGGAACAGCTGGCATTACTGAACCCGAATAACACAGGAGCAAGTGTTTTTCTCTGTGCAGACAGCACTTCCGGGCAACAACTGGCGGTGTTGAAGCCCAAGGAAAGCAGGAGGAGCAGGCTAGAGTTATTGCCGCAACACAGCAGGGGAGCAGCTGGTGTTACTGAACCCCAATAACAAAGGAGCAACTGTTAACTGTGCAGACAGCACTTCCGGGCAACAACTGGCGGATTTGAAGCCCAGGGAAAGCAGGAGGAGCAGGCTAGAATTATTGCCGCAACACAGCAGGGGAGCAGCTGGCGTTACTGAACCCCAATAACAGAGGAGCAACTGTTAACTGTGCAGACAGCACTTCTGGGTAGCAACTGGCGGTGTTAAAGCCCAGGGAAAGCAGGAGGAGCAGAGTGTAGGCTGAGGCCTAATTGGAGCAAGTTGAAAGGTAACCTTTAACCCCCCAGGCGTTTGTAGCTGAAAGAGCCAACTTGTGCAGCACTAATGCTGCAAAAGGAAAAGGTGGCTCTTTTAATTATGCTCCTTGCAAACGCAGAACTAAACACTTATAAAATGTGTCCCCAGATACCGTGAAACCGTCCCGGTGGTGGGACTTTCCTTCGTAATGGGACACAGCACTGCGGTTACTCCTACCCCCTTGGCACCATGCGCCACCTCCTCAGCGTTGTTTAATTCTGTCCCGGAGCCTGCGCTGTTATGTTCAACCTTGGCCATGCGCAGTTAGCGCTGCCCGTCTCCTGATGTCATTTGTTGTCAGGCGGACTGGACCTGTGCGGCCGCGCTGCCCGAGATCCCGCCTTGCAGTGCCGTCTAATGTAATCACACTGTGGGCCTGGAATCCATGGGTATGCGCAGTGCATATCTTCGCCTCTCACTCACCTCCTTTCAGCTTCTTCAGACTGTGCGATGTCACGGCCGTGGCATGCTAGTAGGGATCAGCTGACGGCGCACAGTCTGAAGAAGGCGGAGGGAGATGAGTGAGAGCCTGAGGTGAAGATATGCACTGCGCATGCCCATGGATCCCAGGCCCGCAGTATGATTAAATCAGAAGAGACTGCGAGGCTGGATCTCTGGCAGCGTGGCCGCACAGGCCCAGTCCGCCTGACACCAAATGATGTCAGAAGACGGGCAGCGCTAACTGCGCATGGCCAAGGTTGAACATAACAGCGCAAGCTACGGGACAGATTCAAACAAGGAGGTGGCGCATGGCACCAAGGGGGTAGGGATGACGGCTGTGCTGCGTCCCATTACGAAGGAAAGTCCCACCTCTGGGATAATTTTACGGTATCAGGGGACACATTTTATAAGTGTTAAGTTCAGCGTGTGCAAGGAGCAAAACTAAAAGAGCTACCTTTTCCTTGTGCAGCATTACTGCTGCACAAGGTGGCTCTTTCAGTAACAAACGCCTGGGGGGACAGTTTCCCTTAAATTTCAGTTGTTGTGTCAGCGTGGCGGTTGCAGGACACATTGCCGGATACACAGCTGGGGAGCAGCTGACGTTACTGAAACCCAATAACACTGGGTCATGTGTTTTGACTGTGCAGACGGTACTTCTGAGCTTCAACTGGCGGTGTTGGAGCCCAGGGATTACTGTTCAGGTGGTAGAAACATGAATGCAACAGGAGACATAAATACTGTAGCCAACCAATTATTTAATCTGGAAGAGGAGTGGCAAATTCCTGCGAGATCCAGCCCTTGTTCATTTTCAGAAAAGTAAGCCTGTCAACGTTATTGGAGGATAGTCGCATGCGACGGTCTGTTAGTACACCACCTGCGGCACTAAAGACGCGTTCCGATAATGCACTAGCAGCAGGGCAAGCCAGCACCTCCAATGCATAGTGGCTTAGCTCTGGCCATGTATCCAGCTTAGAGACCCAAAACTTGAAGGGGGAAGAGCCGTTTGGGAGTACAGTAAGAGGGCAAGACATGTAGTCTGTCACCATCTGACGGAAACGTTGCCTCCTGCTGACTGGAGCCGCCTGTGATGGTGTAGACATTTGTAGCGGGCACACAAAACTGTGCCACAGTTGGGCCATACTGGTCTTGCCTTGTGCTGAGGCACAGCTTCTGCTCCCTCTTTTTGCAGAGCTTCCTCCACTGCCTCGACGCACTGAGCTGCTTGGAAAGCACTAGCAGCACTGCTCTCAGTTGGACTGGAGAAGATGATGGAATTCACCAGTGTGTCTTGGTACTCCCGTATTTTACGCTCCCGGTTCCATGGTGTTATGAGGCTTTGTAAGTTGTCCCGGTAGCGAGGATCTAGGAGGGTGTACACCCAATAATCAGCCGTGTTGATAATGTGGGCGATGCGGCAGTCGTTTTTCAGACACTGCAGCATGTAATCAACCATGTGCTGCGGACTGCCAACTGGCCAAGAAACGCTGTCCCCTGCTTGAGGCGTGATCTCTGCCTGCTCTGCATCACCCCACCCTCGCTCTACACACTGGCTATTGGAGAATTGTGTAACTCCCTCCTCTGGACTGATGTCTTCCTCCCCCATTGACTCCTCCTCATCCTCCTCACAAAGTGACCCCTGCCTAGGCCTTTGTGAGGAACCACGTAGCACTGACTGTCCAGAAGCTGATGGAATTGGTGACTCCTCATCCTCCACCTCTTCCACAACATCATCCCTTAGCGCTTGCAGTGTTTGTTGAAGCAGGCAGATGAGGGGGACAGTCATGCTGACTAGTGCATCATCTGCACTCGCCATCCATGTGGAATCATCGAAGCAACGCAAAACCTGGCAGACGTCCTTCATAGTGGCCCACTCGGTGGTTGTGAAGTCTGAACGGCGCGCAGTGCGACTTCTTTGCGCCTGATGCAGCTGCTACTCCATTACTGCTTGCTGCTGCTCACACAACCGCTCCAACATATGTAACGTGGCATTCCACCTGGTGGGTAGGTCACATATGATGCGATGTTCCGGAAGGCGGAATTGGCGCTGCAGAGCTGCAATGCGTGATCTTGCCATGCTGGAACGCCGCAAGTGAGCACACTCTAGGCGGACCTTGTGCAGCAGTGCATCAAGATCCGGATAGTCCCTCAAAAAACTCTGCACGACCAAGTTGAGCACATGTGCCAGACATGGGATGTGAGTGAAGTTGCCTAGGGCAAGAGCTGCCACCAGATTTCAGCCATTGTCACACACTACCATGCCTGGCTGGAGATTCGCTGGCACAAACTACACGTCGCTCTCCTGCTTGATGGCATTCCAGAGCTGCTGCGCTGTGTGACTTCGATTCTCCAAAGAAATTAATTTCAAGATGGCCTGTTGACGTTTGGCCACAGCTGTGCTCATATCGGTCATAACAGGTAAACGTTCACGGGTCCATGTGGAGGTGGACTGTGGCGGCTCCTGCAGCGATGATTCTGAGGAACGTGTGTATGAGGAGGAGTCAATGTGTACAGACTGGATTCCTGCAATCCTAGGAGTTGGCAGAACACGTCCTGTGGCACTTGCATGATCTGTACCCGGCTCAACAACATTAACCCAATGGGCAGTGAGGGAAAGGTATCGCCCCTGTCCATGGTGACTGGTCCACACATCGGTGGTGAGGTGGACCTTGCTACTGACGGCGTTCAGTAGCGTGTGTTTTATGTGTCCCTCCACATGCTTGTGCAGGGCAGGGACGGCTTGCCTGCTGAAATAAAAGCAGCTGGTCACATTGTATTGTGGGACTGCCAATGCCGTCAAGTTACAGAAGCTGTCAGTCTCCATCAGCCTGAATGACAGCATTTCAAGGGACAGTAGTTTTGCAATGCCAGCATTCAGAGCCTGTGCTCGGGGGTGGTTTGCCAAGAATGGCCGCCTTTTCTCCCATGCCTGGGCTACCGATGGCTGTAGACTGGGCTGGGAGTGTGAGGATGACTGGGAACGTGGTGCTGTGGGTGGAATTACACTGGGTCTGTGGACAACAGTGCCAGAGGTTCTTCCATGTTGATCCTGTGAGGAAGCCGAACCAGCTGTGTGCGAGCTGGAGGAAGAGGCGACAACACGAGCTGAAGAGGTGGTAGGTGCCGCAGTAGGTTGGCCTAGGTCTTCAGTGTGTTTTTGTAACTCCACCGCGTGCTTGGTCCGCACATGTTTCCACATATTTGTGGTATTGAGGTTGCTGGCATATCTCCCTCTTTTGACTTTGTGATGACACACCTTGCATTTGACAAAGCAAATGTCATCTGCAACTGTGTCAAAAAAGGACCAGGCACTGCAAGTCTTGGGAGCGCCCGTTTTGGCTTTTGGAAGAGGCATGCTCCTAACGGGTGCCGAAGTGGAGGCTACAGGCTCAGCAGTCTTCCCCCTCCCTCTACCTTTTTGGGCCGTTCGGGGAATCTCTTCCTCAGAGCTGCTCCCATCACTTTCCTCACGCCATGATGGGTCAAGGACCTCATCATCTACACTACCCTCTTCTACCAACTGCTTCTCCTGGGTAGTCTCGGCAGCACTGTACGCACCTGAAAGTGGCACCTGAGTCTCATCATCAGATGCGTACTGAGGTGTGCTGACCGGAGGCACTGGCCCACCCGTCTCTTCAGAGTCAGAGAGACAAATCTGTTGGGCATCACTGCATACTGCCTCTTCTTCCATTTCTCCAATGCTGCTTGGCTGGCCCCCTCTTTCCAAGCGAAGAGACTCAGAGAACAGAAGTAGAGATGGCTCCTGTCCTTGGCTCTCTGACTGCCTGGGCAATTTGGCAGGTGGTGAAGAGACAGATGGGTGCTCTTCAGTGCTCTATGCCTGAGAGGATGTGGCACTAATTGAAGTTGATGCGTTAGCTGCCATCCATCTGACAACGGCTTCAATTTGTTCGTCCCACAGCAGCGGGGCACGGCGAGCTCCTACAAAGCTGCGCATGAAGGACTGTTCCCTGCTAAAACTGGGGGATGATGACGAGTCACCGGTGCCCGCAGCAGACACAGAATCCCCACGTCCTCTCCCTGCTCCACGCCCATGCCCATGTGCCTTACTCCCTGCCTTCTTCATCTTGATAGACTGATAAAGATAGGCAGAAAGGTACTAAGGGCTTAGTGTGCTTATTCCTGAACAGCTGCTAACAGGTATAAGGAACACTAATTTTATCAAGTGTGGACTAGACTTTAATATGAGCTAATGTGGCCTACACAACTCTAAAGTGGAGTGTTTGGTGAACTTTATAAACTTTTTGTTTTTTCCACAGAACGGACTACAGAGCGAGCGGCACTAACACACAGACTGTGCAGACAGCCGTAAACAGCGCTGCAAGGCCAAAAAACGCTCCTCTACGTAATCCTATATAGTGTTTTTCCACAATCTAGCAGGATACGGATGGAAAGCCACTAATAGGATAAATTTGAAAAAATGTGCAGCAGGCTGCGCTAATTGCAAAAAAGGACAATGGAACGGTATGAGGCAGTGACGCACGCTGAGCTGACTACAACCAGCTGTGGTGACAGAACAGACTACAGAGCGAGCTGCACTCACACACAGACCATGCAGACAGCCATAAACGGCGCTGCAAGGCTAAAAAAAGCTCCTCTACGTAATCCTATATATTGTTTTTCCACAATCTAGCAGGATACAGATGGAAAGCCACTAATAGGAAATATTTGAAAAAATGTGCAGCAGGCTGCACTAATTGCAAAAAAGGACAATGGATTGAACAGTATGAGGCAGTGACGCATCCTGAGCTGACTACAGCCGGCTGTGGCTGTTGTTGTGAACTGTGTTTCTGGGCTCCCTCTGGTGGTCACTAACGGTATTGTGTTAGGCATGTCTTGTTGCAGGCCTGAGCTCCAGCTGTGTCATTAAGCAGCGGGTGTTCCCTATTTAAGTCTCCTCCGGACTCAGTCTCTTGCCTGGCATCGTTGTATCCAGACCTATATGGTCTCCTCCAGATTCCTTTCAGTCTTTCTCATGCAAGAAAAGCTAAGTCCGTTTTGTATAATTTGGATCGTTTGCATTTTTCAGTGTCTTTGTCCAGCTTGCTTAATATTTGATTTTCTGGCTCGCTGGAAGCTCTAGGGGGCTGATATTCTCCCTCCGCACCGTCAGTCGGTGTGGGGGTTCTTGAATGTTCAGCGTGGATGTTTTTGTAGGGTTTTCTGCTGACCGCATAGTCCACTACCTATTTTCTGTCTATCTAGACTAGTGGGCCTCACTTTGCTGAATCTAGTTCATCTCTACGTTTGTGTTTTCCTCTTGCCTCATCGTTATTATTTGTTGGGGGCTTTCTATATCTTTGGGGTTCAATTTCTCTGGAGGCAAGTGAGGTCTTATTTTCCCTCTAGGGGTAGTCAGTTCTCCGGCTGGCTCGAGACGTCTAGAACCAACGTAGGCACGTTCACCGGCTGCTTCTAGTTGTGTGTTAGGATCAGGTATGCGGTTAGCCCAGTTTCCACCTCCCTAGAGCAGTATTTATGTTTTTGCTATCTTGCCGGAATATCAGAGGTTCTCTACCACTGGGATCATAACAGGCTGTGGACAGACTACAGAGTGAGCTGCACTCATACACACAGAGACCTTGCAGACAGCTGTGAACAGCGCTGCAAGACAAAAGCAAGGTTCTCACACAGCGGTTGCTAAATTAGCCTGGGTAAAGCACAATGAAGCAAATCGCTATCTCTAAACTGGCCCTCAGTCAGAACACAGCGTCCTGTCCCTAACTGAATTCACGGCAGAGTGAGCCCAAAATGGCGGCGGTGACTTTTATAGTGCATCATGACATCATTTCAGCAGCCAATCACAGCCATGCAAGTACTTACATGCCTACCATGCAGAACAGGATGTGCCCACACTTCTAAACATTCCTCATTGGCTGAATTCTGGCTCTGAATTATGGGAACTTCCGATTCCGGTATCCGATATACTGAAAATATCGGAACTCGGTATCGGAATTCCGATACCGCAAATATCGGCCGATACCCGATGCTTGGGGTATCGGAATGCTCAACACTAGTCATACCACATAAAATAGTGATTAAATAATATTTCCCTCATGTCTTCCTTACATCAGCACATTGTTAAAATATCCTTTTATTTTGTAATTTTGTTATTCTGTTTATTTTGCTAGAAGATTTAAAACTGTAGCAGCAGTTTTCAGTTTTTCAAGGAAATTTTAAAAAATTACTTTTTTTGTGTACTATTCAGTTTTGAAGTGACTTAGTGGACCTATATGTTGTAAAATCCCCCAAAGTGAGGCCATTTTAAAAACGGCACCTCTCAATGTATTCAAAACTTCTGTCAGATACTTTACTAACTATTCAGATGCTTTTCAGGAATTAATACAAACCAATGTCGGCTGGTTAAATAAATATTTATATGTTTTTTTCTTCCACAGCTGAGCAAGGTGCTAGATCTAACTTGGGCCAAGGGCAATTATCTTATGGGCATAGTGCAATCTTCTTATTGTTTTTATTGTTGTTTTATTGCCTTTCTATTGTTCTTTTTTCCAGTGCTGACAGCTTCAAGCATTATTCTCAGTAAACATATTCCTTTCTTCTAGGTCTCATCTAGCGTTTTATCCTTACTAGTACTGCAGTGGTTATACACTATTCTCCCCCATGTCTCTATCTGCGCAAATCTATTACTAGAAAATTAATACAAAGTGGCATGTTATTTTTACCACCTAAATATCACTAACTTCTGAACAGGCCACTATAGCTGGTTGACTCTAAGGCCGTTATTTGTCCATGAATTGCAGTGGCCGACATCAGAACCACACAATCATGATCTCAGGGTGTTGATGGGGTTAAAGAGGGAGCCCCCTCACTCTGTTAACCATTTAGATGCTACAGTGACTATTGGCCGCATCATCTGAGGATTTAAAAAGCCATGGTTCGTGGAAATACCCATCAAGGCTGATACAGCAAGGTGTCAGCTATAGCGTACAGTCAACACCACTCGGGGGATGCTTTTGTCTGATATGTGAGGTCATATGTGAGGTCAGTAAAAAGACGTATTGGTGGTCCCTAAGGGAATGGGGTCATCAAGGATTATGTTATCTTTTTACTGTGGGCCTACGAACTAACAGGCAGGTAATTGCTAACTACTTGCCTGTTCTGTCCTGTGTAGATCTATTCTGGCACAGAGCAGTTACAGACCGGTCCTCCTGGTGATTCTGTGTTTCTGTCACTTCGACAGAGCAGCAGCTTCTCTTCCACTCTGCTCTGTTGATGGGGTGCAACCAGGGCCGGACTGGCCATTTGGCAATGTCTGGTTCTGGGCTGCCTTGTCTGCTATGTTGTTAAAAGAATCAGTGTTCCCATACTGAGTTGTGATGGAGCACAAAGTTCTGACTCCATCACTTACCCCAGCAGGCCACGGGTATCATTAGAAACATTGGTCGTGTAGTAAATCTTCCTTTCCTCCATCCAGGGTAATATTAGTAATATATCCCATCTGGTGCTTAGGGATGGGGATGACACGTGCCTGTGTGACTTCAAATGCCAGGGCTGAATTTCAGCCCCAGTCCATACCTGGGTGCAACTGTCATGCTAATTTACAGCCAACTCCCCACTGCATAACTATGGAAGCTGGCTGTAGATCAGCATTTTGACAACCAAGCTCAGTCAATAGAGCAGCCCGGAAGAAGAACTGCTCTGTTGATGTGAAGCACCTGAATTGCTGGCAGGAGAGGTCAGTGACCACTCTGAGCGCCGGATTAATCAGGCATCTAGTGCTAACTGGTTGGCTTATGGTAAAAAAAATATTTTAGTCTTGGATAACCCTTTTAAATGTTAAACCTGTTGTGTGCATGAGCAGAGAAAAGAATGACAGCAGCTTTGCAACAATGTCACTATTGACTTCCATTCTCAGCAGGAGTTCAAAATTCATGGAGCTATGAGCTGCATGAATATTATGACATATTCTCTTTACGTACTGTACATATAAAGTTGTGAAAAAGTTTAACATACTTCATTTTGATTAGCTTAACCTTAACACTGGAGAACATTTTCCCTAAAACAGATTATAAAATACTATATTCAGTAGTGGACTTGTCCTTTTCAACCTACATATGCCAAAGGACCTGCCTCATCTGCATGCCCATCAGTGTAACTCCGTGAATTATCAACCTTAATTATCTTAGGACACAGATAGTATAAATGTAAAGTACCTTTCTGTTCTTGCTTGTCTAAATGAGCACATGCAGATGGGTTGTTACATCATTTTCTGCTTTGTTAACAATGCTTTCACAGGCAAAAGATATATATAAAAAATAATATATACCCCTTAGTGGTTTTTTTTAATGAGAAGCAGACGCCAGTTCAGATCTCTCTGAATGCCACTCTATCACCTAACTGTAATCTAACAAGACACATAAAAAAAAGATAATGAGAACACATTTTATTATTCCGAGCAAGTAAGAAAGAAAAGACAGACCAAAAACCAAGAGCAAATCACAGTGCCTGTGCTCCCAAATTGCCCAACTGCTAATGACCTTGCTGAAATGCCTATTCTTTGACTCTGAATCAACAAATCTGTTGTCATTCAGGTGTTGATTGGTAATCAGAAATGATTTTATTTTTGTTCCTGCCCGTCTACATGAAGCTGTAATACAGGTTCAGACATACCAGTTCTCGGAAGGGCTCATTGTGATTGTGGTCTTGAATCGTGAATTACAGTTTCACATCTGCTGCTGGCTGCTTAATACGTTCCATATGTCTCCATGTCTATATGGCAATGCTTTGTCTCCAGCTATTCACTGGTGGAGGTATTGCGAGGTAGCCCATTTTTCTCCTAGAATTGTTTATTTATTGAACAAGGATGTTGAGCAAACACCAAAGAATCAATGTATAATTTCTGGAGCAGCGGTTAGAAAATGAATTTTCTTTGACATCCAGTGAGGGAGGGACGCTCGGGGGAATAGGAGTTCTTTTAATCAGATTTCAGTCGACATTATGCGCTTGGGAATGTTGTACAGGGGTGACAAATTTCTGATGATTAAATTGCTGATCCATTACATCAGTGCATAGTCAATCATGTTATACAGCCGCATAAACGTGAAAGTGCAGGTGCTGAAGCCATGTCTACAAGTAGGACTTAGACAGGTTGTAATGTACTATAATGTACTTGTGTTTTGTGTTTGTTTTTTGTTGTTGTAGACCACTAAACATTCCGTTTCCAGTTGACTCTGTGACCAATAAAAGGCACTGTTCTAAAATATTTAATACATTTTATGTTAAATTAAAAGGGGTTGTGTAATTTTCTTAAATAAATACAGTTGAAAAGTGCTTGTAAAAATAAGAACAATTTAGTTTTTATTAAAAATCCTTTCCATTCACAATGTAGGAATATTTAATTTTATAGTTGATCACTCTTTGCTTAGGCTACTGGACATCGTTGCCGACTATCAGAGGTGGCTGGTTTTCTTAAAGGGATTGGCTGAAGATTATCTGAATTTATTATTAACCTCTAAGGCTACGTTCACATTAGCGTCTTTGGGCGCAGCGTCGTCGACGGATACCGACACATGCGTCATGCGCCCCTATCTTTAACATGGGGGGTGCATGGACATGTGCCGGTATGCGTTGTCAAGCGTTGTACGACGCATGCGTCATTTGGGCGCACCAGACAGGGCGCGGCCGACGCTACATGTTGCATTTTTCCTGCGCCAAAATTCCGGTAAACAACGCATGCAACGCACTTGCATCGTAAATGCACCAAAAAACCACATTACTGTCTATGTACAAGGCATAGGGCGCAGGTGCCTGCATTGACCCGCATTGTTCGACGCATGCGCCTTTTGAGTAAAAAACAAGTGATGAAGTGTCTAGACAGTGACAAGACCACCACATACAGTGCCTACAAGTAGTATTCAACCCCCTGCAGATTTAGCAGGTTTGCACATTTGGAATTAACTTGGCATTGTGACATTTGGACTGTAGATCAGCCTGGAAGTGTGAAATGCACTGCAGCAAAAAAGAATGTTATTTCTTTGTTTATTTTTTTTTTAAATTGGGAAAAGTCTTTTCAGAGGGTCATTTATTATTCAACCCCTCAACCCACCAGAATTCTGTTTGGTTCCCCTAAAGTATTAAGAAGTAGTTCAGGCACAAAGAACAATGAGCTTCACATGTTTGGATTAATTAGCTCTTTTTCCAGCCTTTTCAGACTATTTAAGACCCTCCCCAAACTTGTGAACAGCACTCAAACATGGTCAACATGGGAAAGACAAAGGAGCATTCCAAGGCCATCAGAGACAAGATCGTGGAGGGTCACAAGGCTGGCAAGGGGTACGAAACCCTTTCCAAGGAGTTGGGCCTACCTGTCTCCACTGTTGGGAGCATCATCCGGAAGTGGAAGGCTTATGGAACTACTGTTAGCCTTCCACGGCCTGGACAGCCTTTGAAAGTTTCCTTCCGTGCCGAAGCCAGGCTTGTCCGAAGAGTCAAGGCTAACCCAAGGACAACAAGGAAGGAGCTCCGGGAAGATCTCATGGCAGTGAGGACATTGGTTTCAGTCAATACCATAAGTAACGTACTCCACCGCAATGGTCTCCGTTCCAGACGAGCCCGTAAGGTACCTTTACTTTCAAAGCGTCATGTTAAGGCTCGTCTACAGTTTGCTCATGATCACTTAGAGGACTCTGAGACTGACTGGTTCAAGGTTCTCTGGTTTCATCAGACCAAGATCGAGATCTTTGGTGCCAACCACACACGTGACGTTTGGAGACTGGAAGGCACTGCATACGACCCCAAGAATACCATCCCTACAGTCAAGCATGGTGGTGGCAGCATCATGCTGTGGGGCTGTTTCTCAGCCAAGGGGCCTGGCCATCTGGTCCGCATCCATGGGAAGATGGATAGCACGGCCTACCTGGAGATTTTGGCCAAGAACCTCCGCTCCTCCATCAAGGATCTTAAGATGGGTCGTCATTTCATCTTCCAACAAGACAACGACCTAAAGCACACAGCCAAGAAAACCAAGACCTGGTTCAAGAGGCAAAAAATCAAGGTGTTGCAGTGGCCTAGTCAGTCTCCTGACCTTAACCCAATTGAAAACTTGTGGAAGGAGCTCAAAATTAAAGTCCACATGAGACACCCAAAGAACCTAGATAACTTGGAGAAGATCTGCATGGAGGAGTGGGCCAAGATAACTCCAGAGACCTGTGCCGGCCTGATCAGGTCTTATAAAAGACGATTATTAGCTGTAATTGCAAACAAAGGTTATTCCACAAAATATTAAACCTAGGGGTTGAATAATAATTGACCCACACTTTTATGTTAAAAATTTATAAAAATTTAACTGAGCAACAAAACTTTTTGGTTTGTAAGATTTATGCATCTGTTAATAAATCCTGCTCTTGTTTGAAGTTTGAAGGCTCTAACTTATTTGCATCTTATTAAACCTGCTAAATCTGCAGGGGGTTGAATACTACTTGTAGGCACTGTAGATATAAAAAAAGGTGATTGCATTGTATTTCACTTGCCTGCACGTCTGGAAACAGAGAGTACATGAGACACAGCTCTGCCTTCAAGAGATGTAAGTATATAATTTCTCTGCCCATTTTTTTTATTCTTTGCAATGTTTGTTGTTTGTTTTTTTCTTATGTGTGTGACATTTTTTTTTTTCTTGCAATTTATGGTGGTTTATTTAATTTTTATTGGGTTGTTCTGCGTTGACCGCATGCGTCAAAAAATGCTGCGTTGTGTATTGCGTTTTGGGTTGCGTCGACGACGCTGCGCCCAAGGACGCTAATGTGAACGTAGCCTAACTAATGTAAAAAAAATCTAAGCACTTTTCTGAAATACTTCAAATAAAAAAATTCTACCCTTCCCTGTCCACTCTAAATTCCTTTCTGTGTTTTTTTACATCCAATGATGTTTTGTCCCTGGTCGTTCCTGATGATGATCAAGGTAAGGACAGCAGCTGTGATAGTGACAGCTGCACTAGCCCCCTTATGCTATTTGATTAGAGAATCCCCAGTGCATACTGGGAGACTCAAATGTTTTTACATTAAACAGATTGAATTTAATATGGTTCTCAGTTAGGTTTTGGACAACCCCTTTAATCAAATTAGTCCATGAGCCGGGCCAGATATCGGTACCACCCGGAGTGACTAATTTTCTTTGGTATTTTTAGGTAGATGCATGTCTGTAGTTTATTTTTTGATATGATAGCCCTTACATATACGTAGCTTATTAACCCCTTCAGCCCTAGGCCTATTTGTACCCAAGTGCCTAAGCCAATCTGACCTGTGCCACTTCATGGGCTAATAACTTTGGAACGCTTTCACCTATCCAAGCCATTCTGAGATTGTTTTCTCGTGACATATTGTACTTCACGTCAGTGCTAAATGGGAGTCAATATATTTTACCTTTCTATATAAAAAAATGCTAAATATTCGGAAATTTTGGAAAAATCGGCAATTTTTTAACTTTGAAATTCTCTGCTTTTTACAAAAATACTGATACCCCCCATAATAGTTATTAATTTACACTCCCCACATGTTTACTTCATATTGGCATCATTTTGAAAATGAAACCTTATTGTTTTACGACGTAATAGGGCTTATAGTTTTATGCGCAATTTTTCACATTTACAGCAAAACCCACTTTTCAAAGGACCAAGTCACTTCTGAAGTCACTTTAAGGGGCTTACATAACAGAAACCACCCATAAATTACCCCATTTTGCAAACTACACCCCTCAAGCTGTTCAAAACTCATTTTTAAAAACTGTTAACCCTTTAGGTGTTCCACAGGAATTTTAGCATGAGCCAAGAACCAAATATGACGATATCGGTACCACCCGGAGTGACTAGATGTAGTATTTGTAACAAAATTTAATCCAAGTTATGTAAATACACACTGAACATGTCATGTGCATATATATATATATATATATATATATATATATATATATATATATATATATATATATATGTTACTCCATAATATCTTCAACATCGGACTCTGAATCTGACTGTTGTTCTACTGGCTCGTCTTCAGTACCCTTGTTCTGGCATGTCTGTAATCTGCACATGTCTGTGCACTTCAGGCCATTGCTGAGGCAAGTACACTGAGGAAGTTCACATGACCGCACACACTTGCAGGACAGTAGCTGTATAATAGCTTCTGGTGCTGGTGCCCCTTGCATCCACTTGACAACAAGCTTTCCGTCGTTATCTATCATCCAACCGCAGTCTGTTGGGTTTGCAACCCATGGCTGGCTCTGCAGACTTCTCCTCCAGATCGCAGCCTGGTAGTTTGCACGCAGTGCATGCATGAAAAGGCAGTCCTGGCAAGGAGGGAGTTGACTTGACTCTACCACTCCACGTCTGGCACAGAAGAGCTGATAACGGAGCCTGTTTACCTCAGTTGTTTGGGTAGTTGGCAGGTACATGTGGCAGGTGATTTCCTGTAACTTCTCAAAAAGTTCGGTAGACACTTCCCATGAATGACCAACTTCCTGAAAGGCATCCTGGTATGTCTTGTTCATCTTCAACTGCTTGAGTGTCGTCATCTTCCCACGGCCAGCGAATGCACTGACGGTGTCACAGCCTGTAAATGCATGCATACCAATCAATGAATCACATACGCTGCCTCCCAATGTTCGGCTCAGAGTGGTGATATCCAGGAATCTTGTCCGGTTCTGTGTACCGCATTTCTGGAACAGGTGGGATGGGATTTTGTGGCACATGCCCAGACACAGGACCATGACATCAGTATCCTCCGAAGTGATGATGACCGACTTGTAACCAGATTCTGCTGCATGAAGAGCATGGAGAAGGAGGCGTGTGTCTGCTTCTTCTTGATTTGACTTAAGGTCAGCAGCCTCTTCCCACTGTTCTTTGGTGATCTTAAAGCAGAGCTGCTCACATGTGACATACAGCTCCTTCTCCTCAAGCTTCTCCCTGTGGTGTTTCGCCTTCCATTCTTCTACCAGAAACTTTATGAGACTTGCCTTGTTGGAGGAACTACTTAGAAGCTTTTTCCACTGCTGGATGTTGTGCCCATGTTGAATGTTCTTGAAATGGATCCCTGTGCCTTCATATCTGTTGACTCTTTCTGTATCTTTGATGGATGTCTCCTTGTAGACGTCAAAGACAATATCAATGCGCTTGCTCTTAGCACCCTCATGGATAGCGCGACTCATTGCTGTGCCTGCTAGCTGGCCAAATGTTGCATTGTTTCCCTTCAGTTTCTGAACCAGGCTCATCCCATCAATGATGGTTGCAGAGGGCTCGGGGATCACTTCTGCAGGACGAGCATTCCTCTCCAACTCCCTTGCGAGGGCAGCCTTGTTGGTCTTGCGGATAGACCCATCACCATTGGCAAGTGCCCATGGCAATGGACCCAGGGGATGAGTCAAGACATCACTCATTTGTAGCTTTCTGTTCTCAGCTACAAGTATCATCTGGCCAAATAGGTTTCTGTCAGCCTTCAAAATTACCTCCTTGCCAAGACCTTGTCTGCGTGTCTTCATTTGGATGTTAGAGAACGTTTTAAGTTTGTTCTTCGTCATCTTGTCATGAAACAATGTAGTTGGCTTATCGGTACCCAAACGCTCATCCTTGAATGTTTGATATGCATCCTCTCCTATACTGTATGCCCCTTGAAGGTCTTTGGCTACATCTGGTGGTGCTACAGTCGCTGTTGACAAACTGATAAGTTCACCATTATGCTCTTTGTTGAAGGGGTTCACCCAACCTGTCTCCAGCAGTTGAACGAAAGATTGGACATCGGCTTCATCTCTTCTAATCCTAGACACCTGTAGGTCTGAATGGCTGAAGTCAGTATATTGTTGGCCTACCAGGGCCCTCAGCTGCCTCAAGTACATACTGCGGTACTCTGATGTCAGGTAGAACCTGGAAACAGCTCCAACTTTGAGGCTGAAGCCTTTTGTGCCCCCTGGTGTCTGGGTGTCTTTGTTGATTGTCTCTTCAATGGTCTGGTCCACAGGAATTCGTCCAAAAGGATTCTTGCTACCGATCTGGACCGAAAAGCCACCTTGCATGAAGTATTCATGGACCTCTGGGTGTTCTATGGGCAGCCGAGACATTGTGGCATAGTAATAGGTTAGGTATCGGGCATAGTTGACCTTGTCATAGGCAAAACACCATGGTATCATCTGTCGGATTGCTCCTAGGTGAAGCATCCAGTTGCCTTCTCTTGAAGCTCGAACCAGGGCCAGCATGGTCTCGACCATGTCCAAGTATGACATCCAGAATGCTGAGAGTTGTTCATTTCTGAGGGTCTCAAGATAAACTTGAAAGAGCTTCAGGGTAAGTGTGCAAGATTCATTATCCAAGAGCTTTTCGAAGGATCCCTGCGACACACTGATGCGAAAGTTTGTGATGTTCTTCAGTGTTTCATCCAGATGGTGAAGGTCCCTTGCATGGTTTTCTTCTAGCCATGGAAGGAAGTTTTTCCATGCAAGCCTCATAAGTGCTTCATAGACCAGCTTGTGTAGTCTCACTGCTCTGTTGTACCTCCGGCCATCCATCACTCCAGACACTGATCCTTCAGCGATTACACCGGATTCAACACACAGATCTCTAAGGCCTGCATCCTGAAATCTGTTCCCTATGATAGAGAGGAGATTACAGATTGTGTGGAAGACACCCATTCTAATTATAATGTTCTTGAACTTCTCCTGTTTCCAGATAACCTCGGCAGCTTTGGCATAGAGTGCTTGATCAAACACACACACAATTCTGTTAAGCTTCAGGGTCTGCATGATGGCATGTGTTTGCTCCAAGACTTCATTCACAGTGGACATGGCTGTTGCAGGAGCATTGATAGTGGGCAGGTAGCTTACAGTGTCCTGGGCCACTACAATGTCGCTGCGGATTTTTATGTTGAACCCAGTCCAACTGCTGGTGGTCTGATCCTCATGGTCTGACATTCTAGCCAGAAGCCAGATATGGTTTTTGGTTTTTGAATCCTGGACCTCCTTGGTAGTGTTAACATTCGAAGTCTCAATCCTGGGTGGCTCTCCCCGCTGCCCAACATTGTATATCGGTAGCATTAATTCTGTCAGAGTTATGCTTCTTTTCTTCGACTTGGTTACATCTGGCAGGACTTTCTTTGTCACAGAGCATGCAACATTGGACTGAACAGCAATGCCATTGACTCTATGAGATGTACCTGCTCCACTTAGTGTCTCCTCAAGTCTGTCAATGTTATCCCAGGCCAGGGTTGTGAACACACCTGGGTAGATACTTGCTGGCATTGGGATGTCATCCTTTGAACATTCCAACTTCTGGATACAAAGGGCTGTATCGATCTCCTCAGCCATTGAATATGACACACAGTGGCCAAGACGATTCAGAGTTCGAATCAGTTCTGTATTGCCGGTCAAAGACTTAACTGCAAAGGATAGCAGTACGTGCTTTGGTGGCTTTGTCTTTCCATTGGTAACAGCAAAAACCAAGTCACTGCCGAAGGATGTGGCAAGACGTTGAGCTCTTTCACAGGTAGTTTGGCACTCACAATCTCCTGTAAGCAGGGTTTGCAGGAATTGAGTGACTAATGCAGGAACGACATTCTGATCTGTATTGGGAGGCCATGGCTGACTCACATCTTGCTTCTTGATCTCATTCCTTAGCTGCATTGCTGCTTTGGTTACGATATCTCCAGAGTTAGCAGCTCTTGCTTCTTGCAGATCTTTTGTCATGCTGTGTACTTGCCGGACAAGGTCGTCCATTGATAGGCTACATGGATAGACTAGAAGCTTACCTTTCTCATCTGAGAGAAAGCGGAGTGATTCCCCAATCTCTGTTTCAAGTTTTCGTCGAACATGTTTCTTTGTCGATGGTTTCAGTTGGATGATACCACGGGATATCATTAATCTCTCAAGCCTAGATGTGAGGTTTATCATAGGCAGTACTTCTGGGTTTGGGAACAATTTAGTCCTTATATACAAGAAGAGTTCTTCAAGGGCCTCTTTCTCTGCCTCTTCGTAGCGTACTTCCTCGCTTTCGACCTGATTTTCAGCTGCACTAGACCTACAGGCCACTTGGGAATCATCTTTTGTGAATAGTTTGTAGCACGACTTGTGGTAGTGCCCCTCTGCAGCAACAAGGTCTCTGCTAAGTAAACCAAGTATTCTCTGTGTGCCTTTCCTTATCGCTGCTCTGCGGATCGTCTCATCTGCTCGTAGCTCAACACACTGGACAATTGGCTCCCTTGTTTGTTTTCCTTTTAGGTACTTGCTTGACTTCTCACAGAAGATACATACTTTGGCATACACCCTGCTATCACTGGGGGCACCCCTCGGTAGCTTCCTCATGGAGATTTTGCTTGCTGTTTCGACATTGACACCCTTGCCAAGGATAGAATCCAGTGACTTCTTCATTGTAAAGATACTACGACATTTACGGTGATATTGTATGTGTGGTATTTCTCCTTCTTCAAGGCCCTTAGCTGCTACCAGGACTGATTCATGCTGCCTGATCTCTGCAGCCCTAAGCAATGTTTTCCAGGAGTCCAAATCCTTAAGGGACGCCAGATCATCGCTGTCATCATTAGAGCAGTGTATGATACAGTCGATCCGTGATTTCTTCCTTGCTGGTACTTCCATCATGCCGTTAGATAGTCAGTAAACACCTGCAAACACAAAGAAAAACATTAAAATTTTATTTACCGTATTTCCTGGCGTATAAGACGACTTTTTAGCCATGAAAAACATGGCTCCAAGAGGGCGGTTGTCTTATACGCCGAATACAGCCGCCGGGGGGAAAGGCCGCCGCACAGGGAAGGAGGAGGCAGGGGCCCACCTTCATGAGGCGCTCGTTCTTAGAGCTGGGAGCGCTGGTGCTAGGTGACTGTTCCCCCTCTCTCCACAAGTTCCTTACCAGCAGCAGCACACAGTACAGGACTACAGGACCTGTGGTGATGTCACGGCCATGTGATCAGTCACAAGCCTGGGAGGTGTCAGCCTCTACAGAGGGAGATAGGAGCTCTGCAGAGAAGACCGGAGAGTCCTGTTCAGCACAGAACGTGTATGTGTCAGTGTGTGTGCGTGTGTTGGGGCACCTCAGGGTGTCTTCAAATGTGACATAGCCCCCTAGATTTCTTCCAGTAAAATTTGCACTCCAAAAGTCATTTGGCGCTCCTTCCCTTCCGAGGCCTGCCGTTCCCCAATACTGCAGTGTACGACAACATATCGGGTGTTGTTGTGTTCGGGAGAGATTGGTGAACAAATAGTGGGGTGCATTTTTTGCTGGTACACCTCTTAAAAATAAAAAAATGAGCCTAAAATGACACCTTCATGTAAAAAATGCACTTTTTCCATTTTCTCAACCAAGTGTTTCCAACTACTGTGAAACACTGGTTGGGTCAAAGTGGTCACTATACCCCCTAAAAGATTCCTTGGGGGTGTAGTTTCCAAAATAGGGTCACTTTTTGGGGTTTCCACTGTGGGGGTACCTCAGGCAGCCTTCAAATGTGACATGGCCCCCTAGATTTCTTCCAGTGAATCCGCCACCCAAAAACCACATAGCGCTCCTTCCGTGTTGAGCTGTGCTGTGTGCCCATACTTTAGTTTACGAGTACATGTGGGGTGTTTCTATAAACTGCAGAATTAGGGTAACCAAGTTTGGGTTTGCCGTTAACCCTTGCTAGGTTGCAGGTAAAATTGGATTACAATGTAATATCTGGAAAAAAAATGAAATTTTGAAATTTCGCCTTCATTCTGCTAAAATTCCTGTGGAACACCTAAAGGGTTAACAGTTTTTAAAAATGAGTTTTGAACAGCTTGAGGGGTGTAGTTTGCAAAATGGGGTAATTTATGGGTGGTTTCTGTTATGTAAGCCCCTTAAAGTGACTTCAGAAGTGACTTGGTCCTTTGAAAAGTGGGTTTTGCTGTAAATGTGAAAAATTGCGCATAAAACTATAAGCCCTATTACGTCGTAAAACAATAAGGTTTCATTTTCAAAATGATGCCAATATGAAGTAAACATGTGGGGAGTGTAAATTAATAACTATTATGGGGGGTATCAGTATTTTTGTAAAAAGCAGAGAATTTCAAAGTTAAAAAATTGCCGATTTTTCCAAAATTTCCGAATATTTAGCATTTTTTTATATAGAAAGGTAAAATATATTGACTCCCATTTAGCACTGACGTGAAGTACAATATGTCACGAGAAAACAATCTCAGAATGGCTTGGATAGGTGAAAGCGTTCCAAAGTTATTAGCCCATGAAGTGGCACAGGTCAGATTGGCTTAGGCACTTGGGTACAAATAGGCCTAGGGCTGAAGGGGTTAATAAGCTACGTATATGTAAGGGCTATCATATCAAAAAATAAACTACAGACATGCATCTACCTAAAAATACCAAAGAGAATTAGTCACTCCGCTTGGTACCGATATCGTCAAATTTGGTTCTTGGCTCATGGACTAAATAGTGCACTGCTTGCAAGCTCTTTGCTATACAGCTTGCAACTGCTGCTCTGAAGTTTGACCAATCGTTCCATCATGCCAGCTTCAGTGCACTGCTTTTCCCCAATGCTTCAGAAGCAAAAATGTCTCTTCTTGCACTTTGGGGGAATGCAAATTTCACAGAGCAGTGCAATGGTGCTACTAGTTCTAAATGTAAATCATAAAGAACATACCGCCCCAAGTAAGCAGCCGGGAAGGCTTGGGTCACAGTGCAGCCACATCTTGAGAGAACTCCTTTTAAATAATTTATTATTGTGAATTAGGCATTGTCTTCATTGATGTGACGACTTCTATTATGACCATAGCCATAACAGTTATGATGGATCCACTGTGTTGTAATGTGGCATCTAAAAGTTAAATAGTTGAGGTCTGTGTACTGAGCAATGCCTGTGTGTAGATATCTGCCAGCTTTTTACACTCCCTTGCTAAGATTGTATCCGAAAAGTGTGTCAGGTCTTTTTAATCTCTCATAGGTTTTTCTATCAAGGCCAGAATGTGTAGGTAACAACCAAAGAGGCACAAGGCTTTTGCCGAGCACTACAGAGATCTGTAGGATTCACAGCCTCCAGACTACCAAACACATAAAATTCAGACATGCCTATATAGAAATGACAGTTACCCTATAATATATCACTCACATAGGTGGCGCACGTGATTCATGGACCCACTGTGACACAGGGTCGGGCTTACCGAGAAGGGCTGTAGCTAAGTGGCTACCTAGTGTTCAATGAAGCTCCTAATGCTGGAGTCAGGCTTGAGTTGCAGGTAGCCACCAGGAACCACTCCTAGGCAGCCCCCGGTGTAACAGGCCAGATTAACCCCCCTGCCCAGAATATACCAGGGGTTAAAGTGGCCTAGGCCAGATTATACCCCGGGTATATTCTGGCCTAGGCCAAACTATACCCCGGGGGTATAAATTGGCTTAGGCCAGTTTATATCCCTCTGGGCCAGAATATACCCCGGGTATACAGAATATACCCCAGCTGCTGTAGATCAGATTTTTCACGCTTTTGAGAACCATTGAGTGATATACTTAATAACGGGGCCCCAGTCAGTGTACAGGGGTCCCAGACAACACACAGGGGCCCCAGGCAGTGCACAGGGGCCCCAGGCAGTGCACAGGGAGGCAGAGAGAGCGAATGGGGCCCTAGACAGCGCATGGGGCCCAAGACAGTGCATGGGGCCCCAGACATGGCACAGGGGCCCCAGACATCGCACAGAGGCCCCAGCCATCGAACAGGATTGAGTGATATACTCAAGAACATGGCCCCACACATCGCACAGGGGGTCCCAAACAGCGTACAGAGGGTCCCAGACAGCGCACGGGGGGCAGAGACAGTGCACAGGGGCCCTGCGCACTGTCTCTTTACCCTCTTGTATGCTGTCTCTTCCCACCTGTGCACTGTCTGGGGCCCCATGCGCTGTCTCTGCCCCCCATGTGCTGCCTGGGACCCCTGTGTGCTGCCTGGGGCCCCTGTGTGCTGCCCGGGGCCCAGTGTGCTGCCTGGGGCCCAGTGTGCTGCCTGGGGTCCTGTGTGCTGTCTCTGTCAACCTATGTGTTGCCTGAGGCCCTGTGCGCTGCCTGTGGCCCTGTGCACTGCCTGAGGCCCCTGTGTGCTGACTGGTGTCCTGTGCATTGCCTGGGGCCCCTGTGTGCTGCCTGGGGCCCCGTGTGCTGTCTCTGCCCCCAGTGTGCTGCCTGTGGCCTGTTTGCTGCCTGGGGCCCTGCGTGCTGCCTGGGGCCCAGTTCGCTTTATCTGCACCCCGTGTGCTGCTTGGGGCCTTGTTTGCTGCCTGGGGCTCCGTTATTGAGTATATCACTCAATGTTTGTCAAAAGCCTGAAAAATCTTATCTACAACAGCTGGGTTATATTCTGAATCAAAGGGGTATAATCTGGCCTAGGCCAATTTATACCCCGGGGTATAGTTTGGCCTAGGCCAGAATATACCAGGGGTATAATCTGGCTTAGGCCACTTTATCCCTGGGTATATTCTGGGTGGGGGGTTAATCTGTCCTGTTACACAGGTACTATAGCTCCTGACTCCATGGGTCATTTGCGCAGGCACAGACTGGGTGGGGGGTACCATTGCAGTTAAGGCAAGAGGCAGGGATTTCTTCCAGGCAAAGCACGCCGCTGACCCTGGAAGAAATCATTAGCATACGGAAAGAATATAACAATTCTCATCAACAGGAGCTTTAATATGAGGCATACAGGTAGGACTAACGTAACATTTCTATTACCTGTATGCCCATATTAATAGGTCATATACGTCCCGGGGGTGACAGATTCCCTTTAAATGAATACTCCAAGTAAAATTGATAAACTCAATATTTTATTATATAAGACATACATAAGCATTGATTTTATTTATTTTTCCATGTGCCCCTCATTGACCTTTCTAGCCAAGACTATTATGAAGGAAGGAAATGTCCTCATAAAAGTTTAATGCAGTTTTTTATGATCTAATATTTTACTGAATCTCAACATGATATTTTCTACTCACTGACATTTGTTTATTTCTAATAAATGTACTCTTGAATATGCTTTGCGCAAGGAAATTGCAATGTCATCAAGCATATAATACCTTAAATTCGAAAGTTGGAATCAGATCACTGCTTTATTTTAAACATGGCTTAGAAATTTTCTGAATACTTGTTGGCACCAAACTTGCAAAAGTTTGAAGAACATTTTTGGTATAAAAATTAAAACCTCTATAAATCCTATTCAAAGGAGTTGTCCTTTAACAATCATACAACCTTTCTCTTTTTCAGTCTATTGATGTAGGTCTAAAATGAGAAACACCCCCCTTGTCAAATCTGTCAGAGACCACAGGCTCAAAAAAAGCTACCTTGGACAGACTTTGCACAAGCCAGTCCGTAAAGGCAAATTCCAGATGAAACCTGTCCTTCACTCTGTAACCCCCTACACATGGATCTTTTCTACAATAGGTTCCACTGGATTGCTTCCACAGAAGGGTTGCTGGTCGGAGGAGCCAACCAGAGGCAAGAAGGGTTGTCACGTGGGGTCAATACCAAGATGCTATGCTAAAGACAAACTTAGAAAGAAAAGAGGTAACTCTACCTGGTAAGTGATTGCTGTAATCATATAAGGAGTAAGGACAGCCATGATAATATTTATTACCTCAAGATAGAAGTGAGAGAGCTACAGCACCGGACTCATTCCCCCCACCATCTCATTGCATGAGCAAGGTACAGTTTTGCTTAAGTTAAGACACTATGTATAAATAGAAGTTATCTGTGAAGGAATTTTCATACATGTTGATGAAGCATTACATGAAGAGACTAGGAATAAAGCAGGGCTACTCAATAGTCATTTTGCATTGGCCACTGAGTGCAGTAGGAGTATAGTGGACAGGTACTGTCACGGATGTCACATTCACCTTTCTTTTTAACTTTGAATGCCCTATAAGGCTATTTGACAATGTGCCTTTTTAACTTAAACAACCACTTTATGATTAATGGTGTTCATCAGAGGTCTTATGGTACTCATCATAGTCTTAAAGGGGTTTTCCGAGTCTTGGCATTCGGAATTGCCGGTAATGCGACAAAGTGAACCATTCTACTGCACCTATCTACAACCACCAAAACCACAGTCTTACTGGTAGGTCAGTAATAAAATCCACAGACAAGTGTGCGTCCATGGTCTGCTAGGAATAGGTAGCGGAAGAAGAGGACGGGTGTGTGATACTTTAGAACACGTGCAGATACTACAAGCATATACGTGTTCAACCACATCCAGATGCAACCCCGGCCACAAAAAATGATGAGAAAAGAGGTCCACAGTTGCCTTGCAACCAGGATGAGCAGCAAGCACAGAGTTGTGATGTTCATTAATTACTTTGTGGCACAGATTAAATGGTACAAATAACCTTCCAGGAGGGCAGGAGGCAGGGGCAACCCTCTGGGCCTTCAACACATTACCCTCCAGCTCAGGGTACAATGCTGAAATAACTACTCATTTCTGCAAAATTGGGGCAGGGTTCTCACTGTCACCACTACCATTGAAGCTCCAGGACAAACCATGAGACTTGACATTTTTGACATGTGAATGGAAAGTGACAACAAAATTAAACCTAGTAAAAAACAGGGGCCATCTGTTAGGGGTCGAGTTCCCGCCTCTGCACAGGGGAATCTCGGGCCATCTCCATTGCGGTCTCCCATTCTTCTCCTGCCGCAGTGGAGCCTGCTCAGCGGAGATGTTGGTCCCAGCATCTTGCTCAGTCCCACTCTGTACAAAGAGTTACTGCTGCTTTTCCTGCTTCTGCCATTGAAGTCAGTGCTGGGCAGCGGCGAGCAGACGCTTCTGGGACTAAGTCCTGCTCTTCTCGTTCTGAGCATGCCCTGAGTAAGATCTCTCAGTGGAGATCGAGGGTCACATTGTCAGATACTGCAGCTAAGTCCATTGGTCCTTTCAGGAAGGTCCTGTAGGTGCTAGGACTAAGTCCTGCTTGGCACACACTGAGCATGCCAAGGGAAAGATCTCTCAGTGGAGATTTAGGGTCACATGCTCAGGTATGGCAGCCTCTCATTGGTCCTTCTGGGAAGGTCTTTTACTTGCTGCAGCTATATAAGGCTCGCATGGCCGCACGGCCATGCGCTAGTATTGCTTTCATTTATGTACTTTGCGCCAGTGTGGTCTTGTATGTGTGTGTTCAGGGACCCGGCTGAAATAAGCCCCTAGAATGCTGGCACCTCCGGCGAGGAGTTCGTATGCTTGTGTGTTCAGGGACCTGGCCGAAATAAGCCCCTAGAATGCTGGCACCTCCGGCGAGGAGTTTCGTGTGCATGCAAGACCACTGACTGCTCTTGTTTAGACAGTTAGCCTGTGCCTCTGTGGAGTCTAACAGGGCGCAGCGCTTTGAGTTCACGGCTGCTCTGTGAAGTAACAGAGTTAGCTAACACTGCTATTAGTTCCGCTATTTACTAGCAGCAGGTTCTCCTGCATGGTGGACCCTGGGCTGCGAACGCATCTATCCTAATAAAATATATACTTTCATTAGGTGCGTTCCGCTAGCCCTTTCATAACACCATCTAGCTTGCCTAGGGTTGAGACCTTTAGCCAGTTGAAGATATGGCAAGTTCTTATGGTCAGTGATAACAGTAATGGGATGGACAGCCCCCTCCAACCAATGTCGCCATTCTTCAAATGCCAACTTAATCGCCAAAAGCTCCCTATTATCCAAGTTATAATTTCTCAGCCGAAGATAATTTCTCAGAAAAGAAAGTACATGAATGCCATTTACCAGAGGATGGACCCTGAGACAACACAGCCTCAATCCCCACCTCCGACACATTAATCACAATAAAGGGTTGGGAAACATGGAGTTGACTAAGTATACACTGTGTGCAGAATTATTAGGCAAGTTGTATTTTGATCACATGATATTTTTTATACATGTTGTCCTACTCCAAGCTGTTGAGGCTTGAGAGCCAACTACCAATTAAGTAAATCAGGTGATGTGCATCTCTGTAATGAGGAGGAGTGTTGTCTAATACAGAAGGTGTCATAAAGAAAAGGTTTACAAGAAGGGAATGAGCAGTGCTTTCTTCGGAAGATCAGGTCATTCAATGTGTGCAGTAAAATGCTGAAAATGTTCTACCAGTCTGTTGTGGCAAGCGCCATTTTTTTTTTTTTTTTGCCATCATATGCTGGGGCAGTAGTGTGCGAGTATCTAACGCTAATAAGCTCAACAAACTTATCAAGAAGGCAAGGGCGGCTCTTGGCCTCCATCTGGACTCTTTTGGGGAGGTATTGGAGGATAGAATTCAGAAGAAGTGTAGGGCTATAATGAATAATAATACACACCCACTATACAAGGTGTTCTTGAGGCAGAAGAGCACATTCAGCAGCCGTCTAATCCTACTAAGGCGTAAGAAGGAGAAATTCAGGAAATCATTTGTACCTACTGCTATGGGGATGTATAATAATTTCCTAAGGGTGGTAGACAACAATGACTGATTGCGGGTGTACTAATGTCATTTAACAGTGACTTATATACCTGTACTACCCACATTTATTTGTTATGCAATGTTGGTATACTTTTGCAAGATTTGTTTCCTAATATTTTATCTACTGCTGTTTGTATTGCTGCTATAATACCGTAATTTCCCCCGGGATCAAAAAAGTGTATTGTATTGTATCGTAATGACATCAAAACCCTATATAAGGTGTGCTTAATTATTAGGCAACTTCATTTCCTTTGGCAAAATGGGTCAGAAGAGAGATTTGACGGGCTCTGAAAAGTCCAAAATTGTGAGATGTCTTGCAGAGGGATGCAGCAGTCTTGAAATTGCCAAACTTTTGAAGCGTGATCAACGAACAATCAAGCGTTTCAAGGCAAACAGCCAACAGGGTCGCAAGAAGCGTGTTGGGCAAGAAAGGCGCAAAATAACTGCCCATGAATTGAGGAAAATCAAGCGTGAAGCTGCCAAGATGCTATTTGCCACCAGTTTTGCCAAATTTCAGAGCTGCAACGTTACTGGAGTAACAAAAAGTACAAGGTGTGCGAGATACTCAGGGACATGGCCAAGGTAAGGTAGGCTGAAAAACGACTACCTTTGATCAAGAAACATAAGATAAAACATCAAGACTGGGCCAAGAAATATCTTAAGACTGACTTTTCAAAGGTTTTATGGACTGATGAAATGAGAGTGACTCTTGATGGGCCAGATGGATGGGCCAGATGCTGGATCAGTATAGGGCAGAGAGCTCCACTCCGACTCAGATGGCAGGAAGGTGGAGGTGGGGTACTGGTATGGGCTGATATAATCAAAGATGAACTGGTGGGACCTTTTTGGGTTGAGGATGGAGTGAAGCTCAACTCCCAGACCTACTGCCAATTTCTGGAAGACAACTTCTACAAGCAGTGGTACAGGAAGAAGTCGGTATTGTTCAAGAAAAACATGATTTTTATGCAGGACAATGCTCCATCACATGTCTCCAACTACTCCACAGTGTGGCTGGCCAGTAAAGGTCTCAAAGAAGAAAAAATAATGACATGGCCCCCTTGTTCACCTGATCTGAACCCCATAGAGAACTTGTGGTCCCTCATAAAATGTGAGATCTACAGGGAGGGAAAACAGTACACCTCTCGGAACAGTGTCTGGGAGGCTGTGGTGGCTGCTGCACGCAATGTTGATCGTAAACAGATCAAGCAACTGACAGAATCTATGGATGGAAGGCTGTTGAGTGTCATCATAAAGAAAGGTGGCTATATTGGTCACTAATTTTGGGGGGTTTTGTTTTTGCATGTCAGAAATGTTTATTTCTAAATTTGTGCAGTTATATTGGTTTACCTGGTGAAAATAAACAAGTGAGATGGGAATATACAACAACTCTTTAGAGATTAAAAAGTCTGCAGGGCGGCATCCCACCACTTGAAAAAAATCAGACCCCTTCCCTGTCATATTAGTAAGGGGTTTCATAATTACTGAATAATTCTGGATGAATTTCCGGTAAAAATTAGTAAAGCCCAGAAAATGTTGTGGAGCCATCAAGTTCTCGGGACGGTCCTAATCAAGGACAGCAGGGATCTTCTCCAGATCCATCCAAAAACTGTAACATAACAACAGGTAAAAAGAGAAAAGAAGCCAGCACTGCTGAAGGTCAAAACGCAATATCTAAAGTGCACATGCACATAATAAATTCTGACTGTATTTCAAATATGAGATATTTAGCAAATAATTGATCAATTCTTTGAGCTACCCCGCCACTTCACGGCAATCTCATAATGGGGCAGTCCTAACTCTACGTTTTTTATATACATTGTGCCATTACGGCCTCCTAAATGTATAGAGAGTGAGAAAAAAAAAAAAGGACAGACCACATTATATAACATTACATGACAAACTGTACCTGGAGCATTGACAGAATCACTCCCTTAGTGCCAGGAAGGCGAGCGCGGATAGAGGCCGATCAGGTCCTGTGTGGACATATCAGATCTGGCCTCCACACTGCCAAACCAACACCAAAGTTAAAGGATGAAACTGGCTGAGGCACAGCTGCCTAATTAACTAGATCCTGAGGCAGGGCAGGCCTGCTGTGTGTGTGTGCACAGCAGCCTATCAATCATAGTGAACCCAGACAGAATGGCGCATATGACCCAGCGTGCGCGGCAACAGTGGTGGTCAGCCACATACCAATACAGAAGCAAAAAGAGAAGAGAAGCCAGCACTGCTGAAGGTCAAAACGCAATATCTAAAGTGCACATGCACATAATAAATTCTGACTGTATTTCAAATATGAGATATTTAGCAAATAATTGATCAATTCTTTGAGCTACCCCGCCACTTCACGGCAATCTCATAATGGGGCAGTTCTAACTCTACGTTTTTTATATACATTGTGCCATTACGGCCTCCTAAATGTATAGAGAGTGAGAAAAAAAAAAAAAAAAGGACAGACCACATTATATAACATTACATGACAAACTGTACCTGGAGCATTGACAGAATCACTCCCTTAGTGCCAGGAAGGCGAGCGCGGATAGAGGCCGATCAGGTCCTGTGCGGACATATCAGATCTGGCCTCCACACTGCCAAACCAACACCAAAGTTAAAGGATGAAACTGGCTGAGGCACAGCTGCCTAATTAACTAGAGCCTGAGGCAGGGCAGGGCTGCTGTGTGTGTGTGCACAGCAGCCTATCAATCATAGTGAACCCAGACAGAATGGCGCATATGACCCAGCGTGCGCGGCAACATTGGTGGTCAGCCACATACCAATACAGAAGCAAAAAGAGAAGAGAAGCCAGCACTGCTGAAGGTCAAAACGCAATATCTAAAGTGCACATGCACATAATTCTGACTGTATTTCAAATATGAGATATTTAGCAAATAATTAATCAATTCTTTGAGCTACCCCGCCACTTCACGGCAATCTCATAATGGGGCAGTCCTAACTCTACTAATTCTGGATGAATTTCCGGTAAAAATTAGTAAAGCCCAGAAAATGTTGTAGAGCCATCAAGTTCTCGGGACGGTCCTAATCAAGGACAGCAGGGATCTTCTCCAGATCCATCCAAAAACTGTAACATAACAACAGGTACCCCAAAAACTGCACCTCCTGGACGGCGAAGACACATTTTTCTAGTTTGGCATATAGTTTATCTGTTAATATTTGCAGCTCCTGTTTAACATGCCCCTGATGTGTATTCAAATCTGGTGAGTAAATCAAAATATCATCTAGATAGACCACCACAAACCTGCCCAAGAAATGATGGAAAATATCATTAATGAAATGCTGGATTACCACAGGTGCTTTGATCAGACCGAAAGACATGACCAGATTCTCGAAATGACCCTCAGGGGTATTGAATGTCATTTTCCATTCATCCCCTTCTCTGATTCTAACCAGATTGTAGGTACCCCTTTAATCCAACTTGGAGAACACCCTAGCTCTTACGACCTGGCTGAATAGACCTGGAATCAGAGGAAGAGGGTATTTATCTCAGACGGTAATTTGATTTAATCTAAAATCTAAACAGGGACATAGACTGACATATTTTTCTTCACGAAGAAGAACCCTGCCGCCATGGGTGAAGATGAGGGTCTGATATGTCACTTCTCCAGATTTTCCGCAATAAAATCTCTCATGGCATTTCCCCATTCAATTATTTCCCTGGCTTGCCAATCCACCAACGGATTATGTTTCAACAACTAGGGAAGACCCAATTCAATTGGAGTGGGAAGACCGTCCAGGACATAGCAAGGAATTATTTCACAATAATGCGACCCCACCCTCAGCCTTACATTGTGTACAATCTGAGTTATATTATTATTATTATTATTATTATACATTTTTATAGCACCATTTATACCATGGTGCTTTACATGTGAACGGGGCAAGTATAGACCAGTATAATAAACATGAGTAAAACAAGGCACACACAAGTACAGGAGGAGAGAGGACCCTGCGCGCGAGGGCTCACAGTCTACAGGGGATGGGCGAGGATACACTAGGAGAGGGTAGAGTTGGTCATGGGGCGGTTCAGCAGAGGATCACTGCAGGTTGTAGGCTTGTCAGTGGAGGTGGGTCTTCAGGTTCCTTTTGAAGGTTGCCATGGTAGGCAAGAGCCTGATGTGTTGGGGTACAGAGTTCCAGAGTATAGGGGAAGCACGGGAGAAGTCTTGTATGCGGTTGTTACATAGTTACATAGTTATTGAGGTTGAAGGAAGACTTTAAGTCCATCTAGTTCAACCCATAGCCTAACCTAACATGCCCTAACATGTTGATCCAGAGGAAGGCAAAAAAAACCCATGTGGCAAAGAGTAACTCCACCATGGGGAAAAAAATTCCTTCCCGACTCCACATACGGCAATCAGACTAGTTCCCTGGATCAACGCCTTATCAAGGAATCTAGTGTATATACCCTGTAATATTATACTTTTCCAGAAAGGTATCCAGTCCCCTCTTAAATTTAATTAATGAATCACTCATTACAACATCATACGGCAGAGAGTTCCATAGTCTCACTGCTCTTACAGTAAAGAATCCGCGTCTGTTATTATGCTTAAACCTTCTTTCCTCCAGACGTAGAGGATGCCCCCTTGTCCCTGTCTCAGGTCTATGATTAAAAAGATCATCAGAAAGGTCTCTGTACTGTCCCCTCATATATTTATACATTAACATAAGATCACCCCTTAGTCTTCGTTTTTCCAAACTAAATAGCCCCAAGTGTAATAACCTATCTTGGTATTGCAGACCCCCCAGTCCTCTAATAACCTTGGTCGCTCTTCTCTGCACCCGCTCCAGTTCAGCTATGTCTTTCTTATACATCGGAGACCAGAACTGTGCACAGTATTCTAAGTGTGGTCGAACTAGTGACTTGTATAGAGGTAAAATTATGTTCTCCTCATGAGCATCTATGCCTCTTTTAATACATCCCATTATTTTATTTGCCTTTGTAGCAGCTGCCTGACACTGGCCACTGAATATGAGTCTGTCATCCACCCATACACCCAGGTCTTTTTCATTGATGGTTTTGCCCAGAGTTTTAGAATTAAGCACATAGTTATACATCTTATTACTTCTACCCAAGTGCATGACCTTACATTTATCCCCATTAAAGCTCATTTGCCATTTATCAGCCCAAGCTTCTAGTTTACATAAATCATCCTGTAATATAAAATTGTCCTCCCCTGTATTGATTACCCTACAGAGTTTAGTGTCATCTGCAAATATTGAAATTCTACTCTGAATGCCCCCTACAAGGTCATTAATAAATATGTTAAAAAGAAGAGGGCCCAATACTGACCCCTGTGGTACCCCACTGCTAACCGCGACCCAGTCCGAGTGTGCTCCATTAATAACCACCCTTTGTTTCCTATCCCTGAGCCAGCTCTCAACCCACTTACACATATTTTCCACTATCCCCATTACTCTCATTTTATGTATCAACCTTTTGTGTGGCACCGTATCAAAAGCTTTGGAAAAGTCCATATACACTACGTCCACTGGGTTCCCTTGGTCCAGTCCGGAACTTACCTCTTCATAGAAGCTGATCAAATTAGTCTGACATGAGCGGTCCCTAGTAAACCCGTGCTGATACTGGGTCATGAGGTTATTCCTCTTCAGATACTCCAGTATAGCATCCCTTAGAATGCCCTCCAGGATTTTACCCACAGTAGAGGTTAAACTTACTGGCCTATAATTACCGAGTTCAGTTTTTGCCCCTTTTTTGAATATTGGCACCACATTTGCTATACGCCAGTCCTGTGGTACAGACCCTGTTATTATGGACTCTTTAAAGATTAAAAATAATGGTCTATCAATGACTGTACTTAGTTCCTGCAGTACTCGGGGGTGTATCCCATCCGGGCCCGGAGATTTGTCAATTTTAGTGATTTTTAGACGCCGCTGTACTTCCTGCTGGGTTAAGCAGGTGACATTTAATGGGGAATTTTTATCACTAGTCATATTGGCTGCCATGGGATTTTCTTTTGTAAATACTGATGAAAAAAAGTCATTTAGCAGATTGGCTTTTTCCTCATCCTCATCCACCATTTCACCCAGACTATTTTTAAGGGGGCCAACACTGTCATTTTTTAGTTTCTTACTATTTATATAGTTAAAGAATATTTTGGGATTATTTTTAATCTCTCTGGCAATGAGTCTCTCTGTCTCAATCTTTGCTGCCTTGATTTGCTTTTTACAGAATTTATTTAATTTTCTGTATTTATTTAATGCCTCCTCACTACCTACTTCCTTTAATTCTCTAAATGCTTTCTTTTTGTTCCTTATTGCACCCCTAACAGCTCTATTTAGCCATATTGGTTTCCTCCTATTTCTAGTATGTTTATTCCCATACGGTATATACTGTGCACAGGTCCTATCCAGGATGCTAATGAACGTCTCCCATTTTCTTTGTGTATTTTTGTGTCTCAGGATATCGTCCCAGTTAATTGCACCAAGATCCTCTCTCATCCGTTGGAAATTTGCCCTCCTGAAGTTTAGTGTCCTTGTCACCCCCCTACTATCCATCTTATTAAAGGTTACATGAAAACTTATTATTTTATGATCACTATTCCCCAAGTGACCCCCAACCCTTATATTTGATATGCGGTCTGGCCTGTTGGTTAATATTAGGTCTAGCAGTGCCCCCCTCCTTGTTGGGTCCTGAACCAGCTGTGAAAGGTAATTGTCTCTCATAGTTGTCAAAAACCGATTACCTTTGCTGGAACTGCAGGTTTCTGTTCCCCAATCTATTTCAGGGTAGTTGAAGTCCCCCATAATAATGACTTCTCCTTGAGTCGCAGCTTCATCTATTTGCTTTACGAGGATATTCTCCATTGCTTCCATTATTTTTGGAGATTTATAACAAACCCCTATCAGTAATTTATTATTTTTTCCCCCTCCCCTTATCTCCACCCACAGGGACTCCACATTTTCATTAAATTCACCTATATTATCACGCAGGATGGGTTTTAAGGAAGATTTTACATATAGACACACCCCTCCCCCTCGCTTATCTGTACGGTCATTTCTGAACAGGCTATAGCCCTGCAAGTTAACAGCCCAGTCATGGCTCTCATCCAGCCACGTCTCAGATATCCCCACCATGTCATAATTATGCTCCAACAACATTAGTTCTAATTCGTCCATTTTGTTGGCGAGGCTTCTGGCATTAGTATACATGCACTTGATGTTCCTCTCTGTACCTCTATTCTTTCTTAAATTACTAACTGTTCTAACCCCACCCCCCATGCCACCGCCACCCCCAACTTCCTTATTTGTGCCCAGCTCTCTATCTGCACTATCTTCCCCTCCTATAAAATGAATACCCTCCCCCCCAATCCCTAGTTTAAACACTCCTCCAACCTTCTAACAATTTTCTCCCCCAGCACAGCTGCCCCTTCCCCATTGAGGTGCAGCCCGTCCCTAGCGTAGAGCCTGTAGCCCACTGAGAAGTCGGCCCAGTTCTGCAGGAACCCAAACCCCTCCTTCCTACACCAATTCTTGAGCCACTTATTAACCTTCCTAATCTCCCGTTGCCTCTCTGGCGTGGCACGTGGTACAGGCAGTATTTCTGAAAATACCACGTTGGAGGTCCTTGCTTTCAGCTTGCAGCCTAATTCCCTGAAATCATCTTTAAGGACCTTCCACCTACCTCTAACTTTGTCATTTGTGCCAATGTGCACCATGACCGCTGGGTCCTCACCAGCCCCTCCCAGTAATCTGTCCACCCGATCAGCGATGTGTCGGACTCGAGCGCCAGGTAGGCAGCACACCGTCCGACGATCCCTGTCTTTGTGACAGATTGCCCTATCTGTTCCCCTAATAATTGAGTCCCCCACTACCAGCACCTGTCTGGCCTGCCCTGCTCTCCTATTTCCCTCCTTACTGGAGCAGTCACTCCTCCGGCTTTCAGAGGACATGCCTGGCTGCAGCAGTGCTACCCCTGTACTGGCACCCCCCTCATCTGCCAACTTAGCAAACTTATTGGGGTGTGCCAGATCAGGACTAGCCTCCCTGGCACTCTTCCCTCTACCCCGCCTTCTATCTGTCACCCAGCTAACTGCCACACTGTCCTGCAGCTCCATCCTACCATCCCCCTCCTCATCTATCCCATTGAGCGTCTGCTCTGTGAGCAGAAGACTCCTCTCCATATTGTCTATGGATCTCAGTGTTGCCAGCTGCACATTTAGATCCAAAATCTGGGCTTCCAAATGCACAATGTGCTCACATCTCGCACAGCAGTATGCACCCTCGACCAGCTGGTCAAGGACTGCATACATGTGGCAAGATGTGCACTGGATGGCATTAACAATTGTGGAGCACATTTCCTAATGGGGAGGAAGAGATGAGAGAGGAGTAGAGAAGGAGATCATGAAAGGACTGAAGGTTGCGTGTAGGTAGGTACCGGGAGACCATGTCACAGATGTATGGAGAAGACAGGTTGTGAATCCCTTTGTATGTCATTGTTAGTGTTTTGAACTGTAGACTCTGCGCAATAGGTAGCCAATGAAGGGCCTGGCCGAAAGGAGAGGCTGGGGAATAATGGGGAGACAGGTGGATTAGTCGGGCAGCAGAGTTTAGGGTGGATTGGAGTGGTTCCAGAGTGCTAGAGGGGAGACCAGAGAGTAGGAGGCTGCAGTAGTTGAGGCGGGAGATGATTAGGGCATGCACTAGTGTTTTTGTAGTTTCATGGTCAAGTAGTGCACAGATCCGGGAAATGTTTTTGAGTTTGAATTGGCAGGAGGAGGCAAGGGTTTGGATATGTGGCTTGAGAGAGAGGGCAGAGTCAAGAATCACCCCGATGCACCGAGCGTGCGGGACTAGGGAAACTGAGCAGCCATTGACATTTTGAGAGCTTTCTGTGCAAGTGGTGTGAGTAGATTGCGAAGAAGGGAATGGGATAAGCAAGCAAGCCCATGAGTTCTAGCAAACTCAGCATCAACTATGCTGAGTTTGGCTCCACTGTCAATAAACACAGAATTCTCCTCATTTTTATTCTCCAGCATCACCTGTGCTGTCAGGATAAACCAAGAACTGCAGGTTGACAAAAAAGCACCCCTTGCTTATTCAATTCCAGACTACCAAGGGTTAAACGAGTTTCCTTTTGCTTTGGCATCAAAAAAACAGGTCCCAATAAAATGTCCCTTTTTTCCACAAAAAAATCACACAATCTTTTTTTTTTTTTTTGCTAAATCCCGGGAAATGTACGATGCAGAGGCACCCCGTAGCTGCATGGGTTCCTCCAACCTTTCCAGTACTGGAGACTACCACCAGACTGATCCCGGGGCACGGAGGCAATACCACGAAAAGAAGGCTGCAGAGAAGGTGGATTTACCCACGTATCCCGAAGGCGTCTATCAACACGTACAAACAACGATATGGCAGCCTCCAAGGACTCAGGGATTTCATAAACTGCCAAGGTATCTTTCAACCTTTTAGTAAATCCCTGAAAAAAATGGCTTCTGAGAGCCGGGTCATTCTATTTAGTATCAGTTGTCCATCTGTGGAATTCAGAGCTATATGTCTCCACTGACTGATTATACTGCTGAAGGCGATGCAGCCTGGACTCAGCCAAGGAGACTCGGTCAGGGTCATCATACATGAGGGCTAGAGCCCCGAAAAACCCCTCCACAGACTGAAGACAAACCAAATCCTGTGGCAAAGAGAAAGCCCAGGATTGAGGATCTCATTGCAGCAGTGAGATTGTAGAAGAGAAGACCGGGCTGTGGGTGCTGACAAGGCACCGGGTCCAGAAATGCTGGTGCCGGGCCTACTGTTGCAGGGGGGAAGGAGATTGAGGATAGAGCAGACCCTTGATATGTATAGGGGGGGTATGGTGAGCCAGGGAAGGATAAGAGGGTTTGCGCAGGAAAAGAGGGGGGCTTCCTGCCAGAGAAAGGAGTCGGGGAGGTTGGGTGCTGATCCGCAGAGAGAGATAGGCTGCACAGCAGCGATTATGGCCGGGTACAGCAAGGACTATCAGACCTCATCGGGCATGCGGAGGAGCATATGCTGAGTGGAGGATCGCAGTGAGTTACTTCCTGTTGCACTGCAGCATAACGGACTAGGGGCTCAGAGGGTCAGACCGGTGACCGTCAGCTGCCGCCAGAAGTGAGACTGACTTGTTAGGCAGGGAAGCAGGAAGAACTCAGCACCAGCCTGAGCCGACAGCCAGCCATCCCAACCAGGAAGAGAGAAAGACATCCGAGTTATGCTAAGTGTAATTGACATTTATAAACTGCCATCTTGAGGTATTTTTTCCTTTTGCACCCTTCGAATTTCATATTGTTTATTCCCTGTTGTTCCCTGCAAGGAGGTTACCCCGTACCTATTAAACAAGTAATTGTTTTCCCCTGTTAACCCATGCTCTGTGTCTCTGTATCACTGCATCCTAGTACCTGTTTAGGCCGGGGTCACACTTGCGAATGTGATGCGAGAAACTCGCATGAGCCTTGCGCATTAATACCCGACACTGCCGCCGACACTCGGGATCAAAGCCTGCGGCTGCATAGAAATGCATGCAGCTGCACACTCCGGTCCCGAGTGCCTGCGGCAGTGCTGGGACGTAATGTGAGAGTGTGAGAGACACGTGCGAGTTTCTTGCATCACACTCGCTGTTATGATGACCTGGTGGTTAGGAGCACTAGGAATGACCTGATGAGCAAACTAGTAATACAGGACAAGCTCTGGGAAGTGGGAGCTCTGCTGACCGCAACCCCTAATCCTATCACAACAACTAGAAATAGCCGTGGAGCGTACCTGACTCTGCCTAGACGCCTCTTCACAGCCTAAGAGCTAACTACCCCTAAAGATAGAAAATAAAGCCTAACTTGTCTCAGAGAAATTCCCCAAAGAAAAAGGCAGCCCCCCACACATATTGACTGTGAGTTAAGATGGAAGTCACAAACACAGGAATGAAATAGGTTTCAGCAAAGGAGGCCAGACTTAACTAAACAGACTTGAGGATAGAAAAGGTATCTTTGCGGTCAGCATAAAAAACTACCAAAAAACCACGCAGAGTGTGCAAAAGAGACCCCACACTGACTCACGGTGTGGAGGTGCCACTCTGCATCCCAGAGCTTCCAGCTAGCAAGGCAAAATCATGATAGCAAGCTGGACAAGAAAACAATGGTAAACAAATAAGCTAGCAGGGACTTAGCTTTTGCTGGAGTAGATAGGTCATCTGAAAGATCCAAGAGAGAACTGAACCAGTACTAGGACATTGACAGCTGGCATCAGGTAACGATCTAAGTGGAGTTAAATAGAGCAGCCAGCCTAGGACTAAACGAGGTCAGCTGAGGAAGGAACCTCAGAACCAGCATCTCCACTCACAGCCACCAGAGGGAGTCCATGGACAGAACTCGCCGAAGTACCATTCATAACCACCGGAGGGAGTTCGAGAACAGAATTCACAACAGTACCCCCCCCTTGAGGAGGGGTCACCGTACCCTCACCAGAGCCCCCAGGCCGATCAGGATGAGCCAAATGAAAGGCATGAACAAGATCGGCAGCATGAACATCAGAGGCAACCACCCAGGAATTATCCTCCTGACCATAACCTTTCCACTTGACTAGGTACTGAAGTTTCCGTCTCGAAACACGAGAATCTAAAATCTTCTCCACCACATACTCCAACTCCCCCTCAACCAACACCGGGGCAGGAGGGTCAACGGAGGGAACCATAGGAGCCACATATCTCCAATAACGACCTATGGAACACATTATGGATGGCGAAAGAAGCTGGAAGGTCCAAACGAAATGACACAGGATTAAGAATTTCAGAAATCTTATAAGGACCAATGAAACGAGGCTTAAACTTAGGAGACGAAACCTTCATAGGAACATAACGAGACAATAACCAAACCAAATCCCCAACACAAAGTCGGGGACCAACACAGCGACGGCGGTTAGCAAAACGCTGAGCCTTCTCCTGGGACAATGTCAAATTGTCCACCACGTGAGTCCAAATCTGCTGCAACCTGTCCACCACAGAATCCACACCAGGACAGTCCGAAGGTTCAACCTGTCCTGAAGAAAAACGAGGGTGGAAACCAGAATTACAGAAAAAAGGCGAAACCAAAGTGGCCGAGCTGGCCCGATTATTAAGGGCGAACTCAGCCAAAGGCAAGAAGGACACCCAATCATCCTGATCAGCAGAAACAAAGCATCTCAGATATGTCTCCAAAGTCTGATTGGTTCGTTCGGTTTGGCCATTTGTCTGAGGATGGAAAGCTGAAGAAAACGACAAATCAATGCCCATCTTAGCACAAAAGGACCGCCAAAACCTCGAAACAAACTGGGAACCTCTGTCCGACACGATGTTCTCCGGAATGCCATGCAAACGAACCACGTGCTGGAAAAACAATGGAACCAAATCAGAGGAGGAAGGCAATTTAGGCAAAGGTACCAAATGGACCATCTTAGAGAAGCGATCACAAACCACCCAGATAACCGACATCCTTTGAGAGACAGGGAGATCTTAAATAAAATCCATGGAAGTATGCGTCCAGGGCCTCTTTGGGACCGGCAAGGGCAAAAGCAACCCACTGGCACGAGAACAGCAGGGCTTAGCCCGAGCACAAGTCCCACAGGACTGCACAAAAGAACGCACATCCCGTGACAAGGAAGGCCACCAAAAGGATCTAGCCACCAAATCCCTGGTACCAAAGATTCCAGGATGACCAGCCAACACCGAACAATGAACCTCAGAGATAACTCTACTAGTCCATCTATCAGGGACAAACAGTTTCTCCGCTGGGCAATGGTCAGGTCTATCAGCCTGAAACTCCTGCAGCACCCGCCGCAAATCAGGGGAGATGGCAGACAAAATTACCCCCTCTTTGAGAATACCAGCCGACTCAGGAACTCCCGGAGAATCAGGCACAAAACTCCTTGAAAGGGCATTAGCCTTCATATTCTTAGAACCCGGAAGGTACGAAACCACAAAATTGAAGCGGGAGAAAAACAGCGACCATCGAGCCTGTCTAGGATTCAACCGCTTGGCAGACTCGAGATAAGTCAGATTCTTGTGATCCGTCAAGACCACCACGTGATGCTTGGCTCCTTCAAGCCAATGTCGCCACTCCTCGAACGCCCACTTCATAGCCAACAACTCTCGATTGCCCACATCATAATTGCGCTCAGCAGGCGAAAACTTTCTAGAAAAGAAAGCACATGGTTTCATCACCGAGCCATCAGAACTTCTTTGAGATAGAACAGCCCCTGCTCCAATCTCAGAAGCATCCACCTCGACCTGAAACGGGAGCGAAACATCTGGCTGACACAACACAGGGGCAGAAGAAAAACGACGCTTCAACTCCTGAAAAGCCTCAACGGCCGCAGAGGACCAATTGACCACATCCGCACCTTTCTTGGTTAAATCAGTCAATGGTTTAACAACACTAGAAAAATTAGCGATGAAGCGACGGTAAAAATTAGCAAAGCCCAGGAATTTCTGAAGGCTCTTCACAGAAGTAGGCTGAGTCCAATCATAAATGGCCTGAACTTTAACAGGGTCCATCTCGATAGTAGAAGGGGAAAAAATGAAGCCCAAAAATGAAACCTTCTGAACTCCAAAGAGACATTTAGACCCCTTCACAAACAAGGAATTAGCACGAAGGACATGGAACACCATTCTGACCTGCTTCACATGAGACTCCCAATCGTCCGAAAAAACCAAAATATCATCCAAATATACAATCATGAATCTATCCAGGTACTTTCGGAAGATGTCATGCATAAAGGACTGAAACACAGATGGAGCATTAGAAAGCCCGAATGGCATCACCAGGTACTCAAAATGGCCCTCAGGTGTATTAAATGCTGTTTTCCATTCGTCGCCCTGTTTAATACGCACAAGATCATACGCCCCTCGAAGATCTATCTTGGTGAACCAGCTAGCCCCCTTAATCCGAGCAAACAAATCAGACAGTAGCGGCAAGGGGTACTGAAATTTGACCGTGATTTTATTGAGAAGGCGGTAATCTATACAAGGTCTCAGAGAACCATCCTTCTTGGCCACAAAAAAGAACCCTGCTCCCAACGGTGACGACGACGGGCGAATATGCCCTTTCTCCAAGGACTCCTTTACATAACTCCGCATAGCGGCGTGTTCTGGCACAGATAAATTGAACAGTCGGCCCTTCGGAAACTTACTACCAGGAATCAAATTAATAGCACAATCGCAATCCCTATGAGGAGGTAGGGCACTGGATTTGGGCTCATCAAATACATCCCGGTAATCTGACAAGAACTCAGGGACTTCAGAAGGATGGGAAGACGAAATTGACAACAATGGGACATCCCCATGTACCCCTTGACAACCCCAACTGGATACAGACATTGATTTCCAATCCAATACTGGATTAATAATAATAATAATAATAATTTTATTTATATAGCGCCAACATATTCCGCAGCGCTTTACAACTTATAGAGGGGACTTGTACAGACAACAGACATTACAGCATAACAGAAATCACAGTTCAAAACAGATACCAGGAGGAATGAGGGCCCTGCTGCTCGCAAGCTTACAATCTATGAGGAAAAGGGGAGACACAAGAGGTGGATGGTAACAATTGCTTTAGTTATTTGGACCAGCCATAGTGTAAGGCTCGGGTGTTCATGTAAAGCTGCATGAACCAGTTAACTGCCTAAGTATGTAACAGTACAGACACAGAGGCTATTAACTGCATAAAGTGTATGAGAACATGATGGAGGAACGTGATTATGTTGTTGTTTTTTATTAATAGGCCACACAGGGATAATTAGGTTAATGCGTTGAGGCGGTAGGCCAATCTGAACAAATGAGTTTTTAGTGCACGCTTAAAACTGTGGGGATTGGGGATTAATTGTATTAACCTAGGTAGTGCATTCCAAAGAATCGGCGCCGCACGTGTAAAGTCTTGGAGACGGGAGTGGGAGGTTCTGATTATTGAGGATGCTAACCTGAGGTCATTAGCAGAGCGGAGGGCACGGGTAGGTTGGTAGACTGAGACCAGAGAGGAGATGTAGGGTGGTGCTGAGCCATGGAGTGCTTTGTGGATGAGGGTAGTAGTTTTGTACTGGATTCTGGATTGGATGGGTAGCCAGTGTAATGACTGGCACAAGGTAGAGGCATCGGTGTAACGGTTGGCGAGGAATATGATCCTGGCAGCAGCATTCAGGACAGATTGGAGCGGGGAGAGTCTGGTAAAAGGTATGCCAATTAGTAGAGAGTTACAATAGTCCAGACGAGAATGAATAAGTGAGACAGTAAGAGTTTTTGCAGAGTCGAAAGTAAGAAAAGGGCGAATTCTGGAAATGTTTTTGAGATGCAGATAAGAAGAGCGAGCCAGTGATCGGATGTGGGGGGTGAATGAAAGCTCGGAATCAAGGATGACTCCAAGGCAGCGGGCATGTTGCTTTGGAGTAATGGTGGAACCGCACACAGAGATGGCAATGTCGGGCAAAGGTAGGTTTGTAGAGGGAGAGAACACGAGGAGTTCAGTTTTTGACAGGTTCAGTTTCAGATAGAGGGAGGACATGATGTTAGAGACAGCGGTAAGACAATCACTGGTGTTTTCTAAACACTGGATTATGGACCTGTAGCCATGGCAAACCCAAAACGACCACATCATGCAGATTATGCAACACCAAAAAGCGAATATCCTCCTGGTGTGCAGGAGCCATGCACATGGTCAATTGAGTCCAGTACTGAGGCTTATTCTTGGCCAAAGGCGTAGCATCAATTCCTCTCAATGGAATAGGATACTGTAAGGGCTCCAAGAAAAAACCACAGCGCCTGGCAAACTCCAAGTCCATCAAATTCAGGGCAGCGCCTGAATCCACAAATGCCATAACAGAATAGGACGACAAAGAGCAAATCAGAGTAACGGACAAAAGAAATTTTGGCTGTACCGTACCAATGGTGGCAGACCTAGCGAACCGCTTAGTGCGTTTAGGACAATCAGAGATAGCATGAGTGGAGTCACCACAGTAAAAACACAGCCCATTCTGACGTCTGTATTCTTGCCGTTCAGCTCTGGTCAAGGTCCTATCACATTGCATAGGCTCAGGCCTCTGCTCAGAGGATACCGCCAAATGGTGCACAGTTTTGCGCTCACGTAAGCGTCGATCGATCTGAATGGCCAAGGACATAGACTCATTCAGACCAGCAGGCATCGGGAATCCCACCATAACATCCTTAAGGGCTTCAGAAATACCCTTTCTGAAAATTGCCGCCAGGGCACACTCATTCCACTGAGTAAGCACAGACCACTTTCTAAACTTCTGACAATATACCTCCGCTTCATCCTGACCCTGACACAAAGCCAGCAAGATTTTCTCTGCCTGATCCACTGAATCTGGTTCATCATAAAGCAACCCAAGCGCCAGAAAAAACGCATCTACATTATGCAATGCAGGATCTCCTGGCGCAAGGGAAAATGCCCAGTCTTGAGGGTCGCCACGTAGCAAAGAAATAATGATTTTTACTTGCTGAATGGGGTCACCAGAGGAGCGGGGTTTCAAAGCAAAAAACAGTCTACAATTATTTTTGAAATTCAGGAACTTAGATCTATCCCCAGAAAACAAATCAGGAATTGGAATTCTGGGTTCTAACATCGGGTTCTGAACTACATAATCTTGAATGCCTTGTACCCTTGCAGTGAGTTGATCCACACAAGAGGACAGACCTTGAATGTCCATATCTACACCTGTGTCCTGAACCACCCAGAGATTTAGGGGAAAAGAAAAACAAAACACGCTGCAGAGGAAAAAAAAAATGGTCTCAGAACTTCTTTTATCCCTCTATTGAGATGCATTAACACTTTACGGGCCAGCTGTACTGTTATGATGACCTGGTGGTTAGGAGAACTAGGAATGACCTGATGAGCAAACTAGTAATACAGGACAAGCTCTGGGAAGTGGGAGCTCTGCTGACCGCAACCCCTAATCCTATCACAACAACTAGAAATAGCCGTGGAGCTTACCTGACTCTGCCTAGACGCCTCTTCACAGCCTAAGAGCTAACTACCCATTAAAGATAGAAAATAAAGCCTAACTTGCCTCAGAGAAATTCCCCAAAGAAAAAGGCAGCCCCCCACACATATTGACTGTGAGTTAAGATGGAAGTCACAAACACAGGAATGAAATAGGTTTCAGCAAAGGAGGCCAGACTTAACTAAACAGACTTGAGGATAGAAAAGGTATCTTTGCGGTCAGCATAAAAAACTACCAAAAAACCACGCAGAGTGTGCAAAAGAGACCCCACACCGACTCACGGTGTGGAGGTGCCACTCTGCATCCCAGAGCTTCCAGCTAGCAAGGCAAAATCATGATAGCAAGCTGGACAAGAAAACAATGGTAAACAAATAAGCTAGCAGGGACTTAGCTTTTGCTGGAGTAGACAGGTCATCTGAAAGATCCAAGAGAGAACTGAACCAGTACTAGGACATTGACAGCTGGCATCAGGTAACGATCTAAGTGGAGTTAAATAGAGCAGCCAGCCTAGGACTAAACGAGGTCAGCTGAGGAAGGAACCTCAGAACCAGCATCTCCACTCACAGCCACCAGAGGGAGTCCATGGACAGAACTCACCGAAGTACCATTCATAACCACCGGAGGGAGTTCGAGAAGAGAATTCACAACACTCGCAAGTGTGACCCCGGCATTATAAGATCACAATTCCTACTTTTTGCTTCTCATTTCCGGAGGAGTGAGGATGAAGTTTAAAATACAGTTTACAAGCCTCCTTGAATACAAAATAATTGTCTCTACCTCCGGAAAACCTGTCCAGGAGGGCAACCTTGGGTTCCATCTGAACCCACCTACCTGTATAGACCCCAACATTAGCGACCTGCAGCCGCTGTTGCTGCTGCTGCTGAACCTCACAGCGGAGGTCAGCTACTTCCAGAGACAGACAGCTGTTGTGAATTCCGCTCTTGGGCTCCCTCCGGTGGTTGTAAGTAGCACTTTTTTGAGTTCTGCTCTTGGGCTCCCTCCTGTAGTTTTGAGTGGTATGGCTGATTCTTGGATTTAGCATCAGCAGCTGCTTCCACTGATCGTCTTTCTGACTCGGCTATTTTAGTCTGGCCTTATCCCTCAATCAATGCCAGTTGTCAATTGTTCCTGCTTGGAGTCACGGCTCTTTTGGATTTCCCTGACACTGACCAAGTTCAGCAAAGATAAGTCCTTGCTTGTCCTTTTGCAGTCCACTTGTTGTGGACTTTATTGTTCAGCACATTCTATGTTTTGCTCATTTGTCCAGCTTATCAGTATGGATCTATTCAGCTAAGCTGGAAGCTCTGGGCTGCAGATTTTACCCTCCACACCTTTAGTCAGGTGTAGAGATTTTTGCATTTCTCTGAGGTGGACTTTTTCTAGTTTTTATTACTGACCGCACAGTGTTCTTTCCTGTACTATCTATCTAGCTAGAAGTGGCCTCCTGTTGTGTATCCGCTTTTTGGGCTCCCCTGGTGGTTGCTGGTGGTACTGGTGACTTGTTTGCACTTTGCTGCTTCTGTTCACCTGCTTCCATCACCGTTTGGGAGTTTCCTATTTAGCCTTGCTCTCCAGTCATTTCCTTGCCGGTCATCATTGTAACCAGAGCCTTCGGTTGCATGTTCCTGCTACTAGTCTGCTGATCAGCTAAGTGGACTTTGTCCTTTTGTTTTGTATCTTTAGTCCAGTTTGCAGTTTTTGTAATTCTCTGTAGCTGGAAGCTCTTGCGGGCTGAAATTGCCACTCCTGTGTCATGAGTTGACACAGGAGTCTTAAAGTAATTTCAGGATGGTTTTTTGAAAGGGTTTTCAGTTGACCGTGAAGTCCTCTTTTGTATCCTTCTGTTATCTAGTAAGTGGACCTCTCTTTGCTAAATCTACTTTCATACTGTGTATGTCTTTTCCTCTTATTTCACCGTTATTACATGTGGGGGGCTGCTATCATCTTTTGGGGTATTTCCCTAGAGGTAAGCCAGGTCTGTTTCTTCCTCTACCAGGCTTAGTTAGTCCTCCGGCTGGCGCGTGGCATTTAGGAAGCCGTAGGTATGCTCCCTGGCTACTATTAGTTGTGTGGTAGATTTAGCTCACGGTCAACTCGAGTTTCCATCACCCGAGAGCTCGTTCGTTATTTATATGTTTCTTACGTTCCCTTGCCATTGGGAACCATGACAGTATGACCGGCCATGTGTTAAACTTATTGGCAGAAGAAAGGAGAGAAAAAGGAAGTCTGTAAATTTTTTTTTTTTTTTCTTTTTCCCTATGCTTGCTCCATAGTTGGATCAGTTGTATTTCAGCTCTATTTACTGCCTTTGCCTTTCTCTCCTTATAATCCTTGAATGGCTCTGAGCTCACCTGTTTAAAGATGGATCCTCAGAGTTTGGCTGCAGGTTTAAATAATCTTGCTACGAAGGTTCAAAATTTACAAGATTTTGTTATGCATACTCCTATTTCTGAACCTAAAATCCCTACACCAGAGGTGTTTTCCGGAGATAGATCTCGGTTTCTGAATTTCAAATATAATTGTAAATTATTCCTTTCTCTCAGACCTCACTCCTCAGGAGATCCTGTCCAGCAGGTTAAGATTGTAATTTCTTTGCTGCGAGGTGACCCTCAAAATTGGGCATTTTCATTGGCACCAGGGGATCCTGCGTTGCTCAATGTGGATGCGTTTTTCCTGGCTTTAGGGTTGCTTTATGAGGAACCTAATTTGGAGATTCAAGCTGAAAAAGCTTTGATAGCCCTATCTCAAGGGCAAGATGAAGCTGAGATATACTGCCAAAAATTTCGTAAATGGTCTGTGCTTACTCAGTGGAATGAGTGCGCCTTAGCGGCAAATTTCAGAGAGGGCCTTTCTGATGCCGTTAAAGATGTTATGGTCGGGTTCCCTGCGCCTACAGGTCTGAATGAGTCCATGACAATGGCAATTCAGATTGATCGGCGTTTGCGGGAGCGCAAACCCGTGCACCATTTGGCGGTATCTTCTGAAGAGACGCCAGAGAAAATGCAATGTGACAGAATTATGTCCAGAAGCGAGCGGCAGAATTATAGGCGTAAAAATGGGTTATGCTTCTATTGTGGTGATTCTGCTCATGTTATATCGGCATGCTCTAAACGTACTAGGAAGGTTGACAAGTCTATTTCAATTGGCACTTTACAGTCCAAATTTATTTTGTCTGTAACCTTGATTTGTTCATTATCAGTTATTACCGTGGATGCCTATGTGGACTCTGGCGCCGCTCTGAGTCTTATGGACTGGTCCTTTGCCAGGCGCTGTGGGTTTGATTTAGAGCCTCTGGAAGTCCCTATACCTCTGAAGGGTATTGATTCTACACCTTTGGCTTGTAATAAACCACAGTTCTGGACGCAAGTGACTATGCGTATGACTCCAGACCATCAGGAGGTGATTCGCTTCCTTGTGTTGTACAATTTACATGATGCTTTGGTGCTTGGATTACCATGGTTACAGTCTCATAACCCAGTCCTTGACTGGAAAGCTATGTCTGTGTTAAGCTGGGGATGTCGGGGGGCTCATGGGGACACTCCTATGGTGCCCATTTCGTCATCTATTCCATCTGAGATTCCGGCATTTTTGTCTGATTATCGTGATATTTTTGAAGAGCCTAAGATTGGTTCACTCCCTCCTCACAGGGATTGTGATTGCGCTATAGATCTGATTCCTGGCAGTAAATTTCCAAAGGGTCGTTTGTTTAACCTATCTGTACCTGAACATGCTGCTATGCGCGAGTATATTAAGGAGTCCCTGGAAAAGGGACATATTCGTCCTTCTTCATCACCTTTAGGAGCCGGTTTTTTCTTTGTCTCTAAAAAGGATGGCTCTCTGAGGCCTTGTATTGATTATCGACTCCTGAATAAAATTACAGTCAAATATCAGTATCCGTTGCCTTTGCTGACTGATTTGTTTGCTCGCAAAAGGGGGGCTAAGTGGTTCTCTAAGATTGATCTTCGTGGGGCGTATAATTTGGTGCAAATTAAGCAGGGGGATGAGTGGAAAACCGCATTTAATACGCCTGAGGGCCATTTTGAGTATTTGGTAATGCCTTTCGGCCTTTCTAATGCACCTTCTGTCTTTCAGTCCTTAATGCATGATATTTTCCGTGAATATTTGGATAAATTTATGATAGTGTACTTGGATGATATTTTGATTTTTTCTGATGACTGGGAGTCTCATGTTCAGCAGGTCAGGAGGGTTTTTCAGGTTTTGCGGGAGAATTCTTTGTGTGTAAAGGGTTCAAAGTGTGTTTTTGGGGTTCAAAAAATTTCCTTTTTGGGGTACATTTTTTCCCCTTCTTCTATTGAGATGGACCCTGTCAAGGTTCGGGCTCTTTACGACTGGACGCAGCCTACTTCTCTGAAGAGTCTCCAGAAATTCTTGGGCTTTGCTAATTTTTATCGTCGATTTATAGCTGGTTTTTCTGGCGTTGCTAAACCTCTGACGGATTTGACTAAAAAGGGTGCTGATGTTGCCAATTGGTCCCCTGCTGCCGTGGAGGCCTTTCAGGAGCTTAAGCGCTGCTTTTTGTCTGCCCCTGTGTTGCGCCAGCCTGATGTTTCCCTTCCCTTTCAGGTTGAGGTCGATGCTTCTGAGACTGGAGCGGGGGCGGTTTTGTCGCAGAAAAGTCCTGACTGCTCAGTGATGAGACCTTGTGCGTTCTTTTCGCGAAAATTTTCGGTCGCCGAGCGAAACTATGATGTTGGTAATCGGGAGCTTTTGGCCATGAAGTGGGCATTTGAGGAGTGGCGTCATTGGCTTGAGGGTGCCAAACATCAGGTGGTAGTTTTGACTGATCACAAGAATTTAATTTATTTGGAGTCTGCCAGGCGCCTGAATCCTAGACAGGCACGTTGGTCGTTGTTCTTTTCCCGGTTTAATTTTGTGGTCTCGTACTTACCGGGTTCTAGGAATGTGAAGGCAGATGCTCTTTCTAGGAGTTTTGAGCCTGACTCTCCTGGGAATTCTGAACCTGCTGGTGTCCTTAAGGATGGAGTGGTTTTGTCTGCTGTCTCTCCTGATTTGCGACGTGCTTTGCAAGAATTTCAGGCGGATAGACCTGATCGTTGTCCGTCTGGTAGACTGTTTGTTCCTGACGAGTGGACCACTAGAGTCATCTCGGAAGTTCATTCTTCTACTCTGGCAGGTCATCCGGGAATTTTTGGCACCAGAGATTTGGTGGCTAGATCCTTCTGGTGGCCTTCCCTGTCTCGAGATGTGCGTGTTTTTGTGTAGTCTTGCGATGTGTGTGCTCGGGCCAAGCCTTGTTGTTCTAGGGCTAGTGGGTTGTTGTTGCCCTTGCCTATTTCGAAGAGGCCTTGGACGCACATCTCTATGGACTTTATCTCGGACCTCCCTGTTTCTCAGAAGATGTCTGTCATCTGGGTGGTGTGTGACCGTTTTTCTAAAATGGTTCATTTGGTGCCATTGCCTAAGTTGCCTTCCTCATCTGAGTTGGTCCCTCTGTTTTTTCAAAATGTGGTTCGCCTGCATGGTATTCCGGAAAACATCGTTTCTGACAGGGGTACCCAGTTCGTGTCTAGATTTTGGCGGGCAGTCTGTGCCAGGTTGGGCATTGATTTGTCTTTTTCGTCTGCATTCCATCCTCAGACCAATGGCCAGACGGAACGAATTAATCAAACTTTGGAGACTTATTTGAGGTGTTTTGTGTCTGCGGATCAGGATGATTGGGTTGCCTTTCTGCCGTTGGCGGAGTTTGCTCCTAATAATCGGGCTAGATCTGCCACTTTGGTTTCTCCTTTCTTTGGCAATTCAGGGTTTCATCCGCGTTTTTCATCTGGTCAGGTTGAATCTTCGGATTGTCCTGGAGTGGATGCGGTAGTGGATCGGTTGCATCAGATTTGGGGACAAGTGGTGGATAATTTGGAATTGTCCCAGGAGAGGACTCAGCAGTTTGCTAACCACCGTCGTCGTGTTGGCCCCCACCTTCGTGTTGGGGACTTGGTGTGGTTGTCTTCCCGTTTTGTCCCTATGAGGGTTTCTTCTCCTAAATTTAAGCCTCGGTTCATCGGTCCTTATAGGATTTTGGAGATTCTTAACCCTGTCTCCTTTCGTTTGGACCTCCCGGCATCTTTCGCTATCCATAATGTGTTCCATCGGTCGCTGTTGCGGAGATATGAGGTACCGGTGGTTCCTTCTACTGAACCTCCTGCTCCTGTGCTGGTGGAGGGTGAATTGGAGTATGTGGTAGAAAAGATCTTGGACTCCCGTATTTCCAGACGGAGACTTCAATATCTGGTTAAATGGAAGGGCTATGGTCAGGAAGATAATTCTTGGGTAACTGCCTCTGATGTCCATGCCTCGGATTTGGTTCGTGCCTTTCATAGGGCTCATCCAGATCGCCCTGGCGGTTCTTGTGAGGGTTCGGTGCCCCCTCCTTAAGGGGAGGGTACTGTTGTGTATCCGCTTTTTGGGCTCCCCTGGTGGTTGCTGGTGGTACTGGTGACTTGTTTGCACTTTGCTGCTTCTGTTCACCTGCTTCCATCAGCGTTTGGGAGTTTCCTATTTAGCCTTGCTCTCCAGTCATTTCCTTGCCGGTCATCATTGTAACCAGAGCCTTCGGTTGCATGTTCCTGCTACTAGTCTGCTGATCAGCTAAGTGGACTTTGTCCTTTTGTTTTGTATCTTTAGTCCAGTTTGCAGTTTTTGTAATTCTCTGTAGCTGGAAGCTCTTGCGGGCTGAAATTGCCACTCCTGTGTCATGAGTTGACACAGGAGTCTTAAAGTAATTTCAGGATGGTTTTTTGAAAGGGTTTTCAGTTGACCGTGAAGTCCTCTTTTGTATCCTTCTGCTATCTAGTAAGTGGACCTCTCTTTGCTAAATCTACTTTCATACTGTGTATGTCTTTTCCTCTTATTTCACCGTTATTACATGTGGGGGGCTGCTATCATATTTTGGGGTATTTCCCTAGAGGTAAGCCAGGTCTGTTTCTTCCTCTACCAGGCTTAGTTAGTTGTTGTGAATTTGGTTTCTGGGCTCCCCCGGTGGTTTCTATTGGTACTGCACTTATGTGCTTCATCTCCTCTGTTCACCTGTTTCCATCAGGATGTGGGAGTTGTCTATTTAGCCTTGCTCCTCAGTCATTTCTATGCCGGCCAACAATGTTACCAGAAACCTTTCTGTTGCATGTTCCTGCTCCTAGACTACTATCAGCTAAGTTGGACTTTTAGTCCTAAGTTTGTTTTGCATTTTTGTTCCAGTTCTCTGTGTTAGAATATTTCTGAGGCTGGAAGCTCTTGTGAGCTGAAATTGCCACTCTGGTGTCATGAGTTGATATTAGAGTCTTAAAGTAATTTCAGGATGGTGTTTTGAAAGGGTTTTCAGCTGACTGTGAAGTTCCCTTTTCTGTCTTCCTACTATCTAGTAAGCGGACCTTAATTTGCTAAACCTATTTTCATACTTCGTATGTCAATTTCCTCTGAAATCACCGACAATATATGTGGGGTTCCCTGTGCCTACAGGTCTGAATGAGTCCATGACAATGGCTATTCAGATTGATCGGCGTTTGCGGGAGTGCAAACCTGTGCACCATTTGGCGGTGTCTACTGAGAAGGCGCCAGAGATTATGCAATGTGATAGAATTCTGTCCAGAAGCGAACGACAGAATTTTAGGCGAAAAAATGGGTTATGCTTCTATTGTGGTGATTCAACTCATGTTATATCAGCATGCTCTAAACGTACTAAGAAGGTTGATAAGTCTGTTTCAATTGGCACTTTACAGTCTAAGTTTATTCTATCTGTGACCCTGATTTGCTCTTTATCGTCTATTACCGCGGACGCCTATGTCGACTCTGGCGCCGCTTTGAGTCTTATGGATTGGTCCTTTGCCAAACGCTGTGGGTTTGATTTAGAGCCTCTGGAAGTTTCTATACCTCTGAAGGGTATTGACTCCACGCCATTGGCTAGTAATAAACCACATACTGGACACAAGTAACTATGCGTATTAATCCGGATCACCAGGAGATTATTCGCTTCCTTGTGTTGTATAATCTACATGATGTGTTGGTGCTTGGATTGCCATGGCTGCAATCTCATAACCCAGTCCTCGACTGGAAAGCAATGTCTGTGTTAAGCTGGGGATGTCAGGGGACTCATGGGGACGTACCTTTGGTTTCCATTTCGTCATCTATTCCCTCTGAGATTCCGGAATTTTTATCTGATTATCGTGACGTTTTTGAGGAGCCTAAAATTGGTTCACTACCTCCGCACAGTGATTGCGATTGTACTATAGATCTGATTCCGGGCAGTAAGTTTCCAAAGGGTCGTTTATTTAATCTATCTGTGCCTGAACATGCTGCTATGCGGGAATATATTAAGGAGTCCTTGGAAAAGGGACATATTCGTCCTTCGTCATCTCCCTTAGGAGCCGGTTTTTTCTTTGTATCTAAAAAAGATGGCTCTTTGAGGCCGTGTATTGATTATCGGCTTTTGAATAAAATCACGGTTAAATATCAGTATCCTTTGCCACTGCTTACTGATTTGTTTGCTCGAATAAAGGGGGCCAAGTGGTTCTCTAAGATTGATCTTCGTGGGGCGTATAATTTAGTGCGAATTAAGCAGGGGGATGAGTGGAAAACCGCATTTAATACGCCTGAGGGCCATTTTGAGTATTTAGTAATGCCTTTTGGTCTTTCAAATGCCCCTTCAGTCTTTCAGTCCTTTATGCATGACATTTTCCGTGAATATTTGGATAAATTTTTGATTGTGTATCTGGATGATATTTTGATTTTTTCGGATGACTGGGACTCTCATGTCCAACAGGTCAGGAGGGTTTTTCAGGTTTTGCGCTCTAATTCCTTGTGTGTAAAGGGTTCTAAGTGCGTTTTTGGGGTTCAAAAGATTTCGGTTTTGGGGTACATTTTTTCCCCCTCTTCCATTGAGATGGACCCTGTCAAGGTTCAGGCTATTTGTGATTGGACGCAACCCTCTTCTCTTAAGAGCCTTCAGAAGTTTTTGGGCTTTGCTAATTTTTATCGTCGATTTATAACTGGTTTTTCTGATGTCGCTAAACCGTTGACTGATTTGACTAAGAAGGGTGCTGATGTTGCTGAGTGGTCCCCTGCGGCTGTGGAGGCCTTTCGGGAGCTTAAGCGCCGCTTTTCTTCCGCCCCTGTATTGCGTCAGCCTGATGTTACTCTTCCTTTTCAGGTTGAGGTCGACGCTTCAGAAATCGGAGCTGGGGCGGTTTTGTCGCAGAAAAGTTCCGACTGCTCCGTGATGAGACCTTGTGCGTTCTTTTCTCGTAAGTTTTCGCCCGCTGAGCGAAATTATGATATTGGTAATCGGGAGCTCTTGGCTATAAAGTGGGCTTTTGAGGAGTGGCGTCATTGGCTTGAGGGGGCTAGACATCAGGTGGTGGTATTGACCGACCACAAGAATTTGATTTATCTTGAGTCCGCCAGGCGCCTGAATCCTAGACAGGCGCGCTGGTCGTTATTTTTCTCTCGGTTTAATTTTGTGGTTTCTTACCTACCGGGTTCTAAAAATGTGAAGGCGGATGCCCTTTCTAGGAGTTTTGAGCCTGATTCCCCTGGTAATTCTGAACCTACAGGTATCCTTAAGGATGGAGTGATATTATCTGCTGTTTCCCCAGATTTGCGACGGGTCTTGCAGGAGTTTCAGGCGGATAGACCTGATCGTTGCCCGCCTGGTAGATTGTTTGTTCCTGATGATTGGACCAGTAGAGTCATCTCGGAGGTCCATTCTTCTGCGTTAGCAGGTCATCCTGGAATCTTTGGTACCAGGGATTTGGTGGCTAGGTCCTTCTGGTGGCCTTCCCTGTCGCGAGATGTGCGAGGTTTTGTGCAGTCTTGTGATGTTTGTGCTCGGGCCAAGCCTTGTTGTTCTCGGGCTAGTGGATTGTTGTTATCCTTGCCTATTCCGAAGAGGCCTTGGACTCACATCTCCATGGATTTTATTTCTGATCTCCCTGTTTCTCAGAAGATGTCTGTTATCTGGGTGGTGTGTGACCGTTTCTCTAAGATGGTCCATTTGGTTCCCTTGCCTAAATTGCCTTCCTCATCCGAGCTGGTTCCTCTGTTTTTTCAAAATGTGGTGCGCTTGCATGGTATTCCGGAGAATATCGTTTCTGACAGGGGAACCCAATTCGTGTCTAGATTTTGGCGAGCGTTCTGTGCTAGGATGGGCATTGATTTGTCTTTTTCGTCTGCTTTCCACCCTCAGACTAATGGCCAGACCGAGCAAACTAATCAGACCTTGGAGACTTATTTGAGGTGTTTTGTGTCTGCGGATCAGGATGATTGGGTTGCCTTTTTGCCCTTGGCGGAGTTTGCCCTCAATAATCGGGCTAGTTCTGCCACCTTGGTTTCTCCTTTCTTCTGTAATTCGGGGTTTCATCCTCGTTTCTCTTCCGGTCAGGTGGAGTCTTCGGATTGTCCTGGAGTGGATGCTGTGGTGGAGAGGTTGCATCAGATTTGGGGGCATGTGGTGGACAATTTGAAGTTGTCCCAGGAGAAGACTCAGCATTTTGCCAACCGCCGTCGTCGTGTTGGTCCTCGTCTTTGTGTTGGGGACTTGGTGTGGTTATCTTCTCGTTTTGTCCCTATGAAGGTTTCTTCTCCTAAGTTTAAGCCTCGGTTCATCGGCCCGTACAAGATATTGGAGATTCTTAACCCTGTGTCCTTTCGTTTGGACCTCCCTGCATCTTTTTCTATTCATAATGTCTTCCATCGGTCATTGTTGCGCAGGTATGAGGTACCGGTTGTGCCTTCCGTTGAGCCTCCTGCTCCGGTGTTGGTTGAGGGTGAGTTGGAGTACGTTGTCGAGAAGATCTTGGACTCCCGTGTTTCCAGACGGAGACTTCAGTATCTGGTCAAGTGGAAGGGCTACGGTCAGGAGGATAACTCTTGGGTGACAGCCTCTGATGTTCATGCCTCCGATTTGGTCCGTGCCTTTCATAGGGCTCATCCTGATCGCCCTGGTGGTTCTGGTGAGGGTTCGGTGCCCCCTCCTTGAGGGGGGGGTACTGTTGTGAATTTGGTTTCTGGGCTCCCCCGGTGGTTTCTGGTGGTACTGCACTTATGTGCTTCATCTCCTCTGTTCACCTGTTTCCATCAGGATGTGGGAGTTGTCTATTTAGCCTTGCTCCTCAGTCATTTCTATGCCGGCCAACAATGTTACCAGAAGCCTTTCTGTTGCATGTTCCTGCTCCTAGACTACTATCAGCTAAGTTGGACTTTTAGTCCTAAGTTTGTTTTGCATTTTTGTTCCAGTTCTCTGTGTTAGAATATTTCTGAGGCTGGAAGCTCTTGTGAGCTGAAATTGCCACTCTGGTGTCATGAGTTGATATTAGAGTCTTAAAGTAATTTCAGGATGGTGTTTTGAAAGGGTTTTCAGCTGACTGTGAAGTTCCCTTTTCTGTCTTCCTACTATCTAGTAAGCGGACCTTAATTTGCTAAACCTATTTTCATACTTCGTATGTCAATTTCCTCAGAAATCACCGACAATATATGTGGGGGCTACTGTCTGCCTTTTGGGGAAAATTTCTCTAGAGGTAAGCCAGGTCTGTATTTTCCTCTGCTAGGGTCAGTCAGTCCTCCGGCTGGCGCTGGGCGTCTAGGGATAAAATGTAGGCACGCTACCCGGCCACTGTTAGTTGTGCGGTAGGTTTAGCTCACGGTCAGCTCGAGTTCCCATCTTCCAAGAGCTAGTCCTTTGTATGCTTTACTACGTTCTCTTGCCATTGAGAACCATGACAGTTAGTCCTCCGGCTGGCGCGTGGCATTTAGGAAGCCGTAGGTATGCTCCCTGGCTACTATTAGTTGTGTGGTAGATTTAGCTCACGGTCAACTCGAGTTTCCATCACCCGAGAGCTCGTTCGTTATTTATATGTTTCTTACGTTCCCTTGCCATTGGGAACCATGACAGCCTCCTTTGCTAAATCTTGTTTCATACTACGTATGTCATTTCCTTCTCCTCTCACAGTCATTATTTGTGGGGGCTGTCCTATCCTTTGGGGATTTTCTCTGAGGCAAGATAGCTTTCCTATTTCTACCTTTAGGGGTAGCTAGTTCTCCGGCTGTGACGAGGTGTCCAGGGAGTGACAGGAACATCCCACGGCTACTGCTAATGTTGTGTTAAGATCAGGAACTGCGGTCTGTATAGTTACCACCTGCTCAGAGCTAGTCGCATGTCACTCCTAAATTACCAGTCCATAACAGTACAACTGGCCAAAAATGAGTTGAATGCATCTCAAAAGAAGGAAAAGAAAAAGAGTTCTGAGCCATTTTTTTTTCTTTAGTCTGTTTTGTCTTTTTCCTTCCTCTTAATCTCTGGGTGGATTTGAGCGTGGACATGGATGTCCAGGGTTTGTTTTCTCGTGTGGATCAGCTTGCTGCAAGAGTTCATAGTATCCAAGATTATGTTGTTCAGACTCCAGTGTTGGAGCCTAGAATTCCTACTCCAGATTTGTTTTACGGGGATAGATCTAAGTTTTTGAACTTTAAAAATAACTGCAAATTGTTTTTTGCTCTGAAACCCCATTCCTCTGGTGACCCCACTCAGCAAGTTAAAATAGTTATTTCTCTGCTGCGTGGTGACCCTCAGGACTGGGCATTCTCCCTTGAGTCAGGGGATCCGGCATTGCTTAATGTAGATGCATTTTTTCAATCGCTCGGATTATTGTATGACAAACATAACTCTGTGGATCATGCGGAAAAAACCTTGTTGGCCCTGTGTCAGGGTCAGGAAGCGGCAGAATTGTACTGCCAGAAATTTAGAAAATGGTCTGTGCTCACTAAATGGAATGAGGATGCTCTGGCAGCAATTTTCAGAAAGGGTCTTTCAGAAGCCCTTAAAGATGTTATGGTGGGGTTCCCCACACCTGTTGGTTTGAGCGAATCTATGTCTCTAGCCATTCAGATTGATCGGTGCCTGCGCGAGCGCAAAGTGGTGCACCATATGGCAGCGTCCTCTGAACAGAGTCCTGAGCCTATGCAATGTGATAGGATTCTGACTAGAGCGGAACAGAGGGGATACAGACATCAGAATGGGCTGTGTTTTTACTGTGGTGATTCTGCTCATACTATTTCTGATTGCCCTAGGCGTATTAAGAGGGTCGCTAGATCTGTTACCATTAGTACTGTACAGCCTAAGTTTCTCCTGTCTGTGACCCTGATTTGCTCATTGTCATCTTTCTCTGTCATTGCATTTGTGGATTCAGGCGCTGCCCTGAACTTAATGGACTTAGACTTCGCCAGGTGCTGTGGTTTTTCTTTGCAGCCTTTGCAGAGCCCTATTCCTTTGAGGGGTATTGATGCTACACCGTTGGCCAAGAATAAACCTCAGTATTGGACTCAGCTGACTATGTGCATGGCTCCAGCACATCAGGAAGATTGTCGTTTTCTGGTGTTGCATAATTTACATGATGTTGTTGTACTGGGTTTTCCATGGTTACAAGTACACAATCCAGTGTTGGATTGGAAATCGACGTCTGTGACTAGTTGGGGTTGTCAAGGGGTACATAGTGACGTTCCTTTAATGTCAATTTCCTCTTCCCCCTCTTCTGATGTTCCTGAATTTTTGTCAGATTTCCAGGATGTATTCGATGAGCCCAAGTCCAGTTCCCTTCCTCCTCATAGGGACTGTGATTGTGCTATCGACTTGGTTCCTGGCTGTAAGTTCCCTAAGGGCCGACTCTTCAATCTGTCTGTGCCAGAGCATGCCGCTATGCGGAGCTATGTTAAGGAGTCTTTAGAGAAGGGGCATATTCGGCCGTCTTCGTCACCATTGGGAGCGGGATTCTTTTTTGTTGCCAAGAAGGATGGCTCCTTGAGACCCTGTATTGATTATCGCCTTCTTAATAAGATCACGGTTAAATTCCAATACCCTTTACCTTTGCTCTCTGATTTGTTTGCTCGGATTAAGGGGGCTAGTTGGTTTACCAAGATTGACCTTTGAGGGGCATATAATCTTGTTCGTATTAAACAGGGTGACGAATGGAAAACTGCATTTAATACGCCCGAAGGCCACTTTGAATACCTGGTGATGCCTTTCGGGCTTTCTAATGCTCCTTCTGTATTTCAGTCCTTCATGCATGATATTTTCCGCAATTATCTTGATAAATTCTTGATTGTGTATTTGGATGATATTTAGATTTTTTCCAATGATTGGGAGTCTCACGTGAAGCAGGTCAGGATGGTATTCCAGATCCTTCGTGATAATGCTCTATTTGTGAAGGGGTCTAAGTGCCTATTTGGGGTCCAGAAGGTCTCTTTTTTGGGGTTTATTTTTTCTCCTTCGTCTATAGAAATGGATCTTGTTAAGGTCCAAGCCATTCATGACTGGGTTCAACCCACATCTGTGAAGAGCCTTCAGAAATTTTTGGGCTTTGCTAATTTGTATCGCCGTTCATTGCCAACTTCTCTAGTGTGGTTAAGCCCCTGACTGATTTGACGAAGAAGGGCGCTGATGTGGCAAATTGGTCCTCTGAGGCTGTGGAGGCCTTTCAGGAGCTTAAGCGCCGATTTACTTCTGCCCCTATCTTGCGTCTGCCTGATGTGTCTCTTCCTTTTCAGGTTGAGGTTGACGCTTCTGAGATTGGGGCAGGGGCCGTTTTGTCACAGAGGAATTCTGATGGTTCTTTGATGAAACCATGTGCCTTCTTTTCCCGAAAGTTTTCGCCTGCAGAACGCAATTATGATGTCGGCAATCGGGAGTTGTTGGCTATGAAGTGGGCATTTGAGGAGTGGCGACATTGGCTTGAGGGAGCCAAGCAACGCGTTGTGGTCTTGACCGATCATAAGAATCTGATTTACCTCGAGTCGGCCAAGCGGCTGAACCCTAGACAGGCTCGATGGTCCCTGTTTTTCTCCCGTTTCGATTTTGTGATCTCATATCTTCCGGGATCTAAGAATGTTAAGGCGGATGCCCTCTCTAGGAGTTTTTTGCCTGATTCTCTGGGAGTTCTTGAGCCGGTTGGCATTCTTAGGGAAGGGGTGATTCTTTCTGCCATATCCCCTGATTTACGGCGGGTGCTTCAGGAATTTCAGGCTGATAAACCAGACCGCTGTCCTGTGGGGAAGCTGTTTGTTCCTGATAGATGGACAAGTAAGGTAATTTCTGAGGTCCATTGTTCGGTGTTGGCCGGTCATCCTGGGATTTTTGGTACCAGAGATTTGGTTGCTAGGTCCTTTTGGTGGCCTTCCTTGTCGCGGGATGTGCGTTCTTTTGTGCAGTCCTGTGGGACCTGTGCCCGGGCTAAGCCTTGCTGTTCCCGCGCTAGTGGGTTGCTTTTGGCTTTGCCTGTCCCTGAGAGGCCCTGGACGCATATTTCCATGGATTTTATTTCGGATCTTCCTGTGTCTCAGAGGATGTCTGTTATCTGGGTGGTTTGTGACCGGTTCTCTAAAATGGTCCATTTGGTACCTTTGCCTAAATTGCCTTCCTCCTCTGATTTGGTTCCATTGTTTTTTCAGCATGTGGTTCGTTTGCATGGCATTCCGGAGAATATTGTGTCTGACAGAGGTTCCCAGTTTGTTTCCAGGTTTTGGCGGTCCTTTTGTGCTAGGATGGGCATTAATTTGTCTTTTTCTTCAGCGTTCCATCCTCAGACAAATGGCCAAACTGAGCGAACTAATCAAACCTTGGAAACCTATTTGAGATGCTTTGTGTCTGCTGATCAGGATGATTGGGTGGCTTTCTTGCCGTTGGCCGAGTTTGCCCTTAATAATCGGGCCAGTTCGGCTACTTTGGTTTCGCCTTTTTTTTGTAATTTTGGTTTCCATCCTCGTTTTTCTTCAGGGCAGGTTGAGCCTTCTGATTGTCCTGGTGTTGATTCCATGATGGACAGGTTACAGCAGATTTGGACTCATGTGGTAGACAATTTGACATTGTCTCAGGAAAAGGCTCAGCGTTTTGCTAACCGCCGTCGGTGTGTTGGTCCTCGGCTTCGTGTGGGGGATTTAGTCTGGTTATCTTCTCGTCATGTTTCTATGAAGGTTTCTTCCCCTAAGTTCAAGCCTCGGTTTATTGGTCCTTATAAGATTTCTGAGATTATCAATCCAGTGTCTTTTCGTTTGGCCCTTCCGGCCATCCACAATGTTTTCCATGGATCTTTGTTGCAGAGATATGTGATGCCCGTTGTTCCCTCTGTTGATCCTCCTGCCCCGGTGTTGGTTGAGGGGGAGTTGGAATATGTGGTTGAAAAAATTTTGGATTCTCGTTTTTTGAGGCGGAGGCTTCAGTATCTTGTCAAGTGGAAGGGTTATGGCCAGGAGGATAATTCTTGGGTGGTTGCCTCCGATGTCCATGTCGCCGATTTGGTTCGTGCTTTTCACTTGGCTCGTCCTGATCGGCCTGGGGGCTCTGGTGAGGGTTCGGTGACCCCTCCTCAAGGGGGGTACTGTTGTGAATTCCGCTCTTGGGCTCCCTCCGGTGGTTGTAAGTAGCACTTTTGTGAGATCTGCTCTTGGGCTCCCTCCTGTGGTTTTGAGTGGTATAGCTGCTTCTTGGATTTAGCATCAGCAGCTGCTTCCACTGATCGTCTTTCTGGCTCGGCTATTTTAGTCTGGCCTTATCCCTCAATCAATGCCAGTTGTCAATTGTTCCTGCTTGGAGTCACGGCTCTTTTGGATTTCCCTGACACTCTGACCAAGTTCAGCAAAGATAAGTCCTTGCTTGTCCTTTTGCAGTCCACTTGTTGTGGACTTTATTGTTCAGCACATTCTATGTTTTGCTCATTTGTCCAGCTTATCAGTATGGATCTATTCAGCTAAGCTGGAAGCTCTGGGCTGCAGATTTTTGCCCTCCACACCTTTAGTCAGGTGTGGAGATTTTTGCATATCTCTGAGGTGGACTTTTTCTAGTTTTTATTACTGACCGCACAGTGTTCTTTCCTGTACTATCTAGCTAGAAGTGGCCTCCTTTGCTAAATTTTGTTTCATACTACGTATGTCATTTCCTTCTCCTCTCACAGTCATTATTTGTGAGGGGCTGTCCTATCCTTTGGGGATTTTCTCTGAGGCAAGATAGCTTTCCTATTTCTACCTTTAGGGGTAGCTAGTTCTCCGGCTGTGACGAGGTGTCCAGGGAGTGACAGGAACATCCCACGGCTACTGCTAGTGTTGTGTTAAGATCAGGAACTGCGGTCTGTATAGTTACCACCTGCTCAGAGCTAGTCGCATGTCGCTCCTAAATTACCAGTCCATAACAGACAGCGCAGCTGCTCTGCCAGCCCTGCAACTGGATCCATAAACAAGGGTGAGAAAAAAAACACACCCCAAAAAAACGCACAAATAAAACCACATGTCATTTTTTTTCTAAATATGCACGACCTGTGATAATGTCATGCATAGAGTGGGAAAGACTAAGTGCAACACGAAGGGATGAGGGGAAGTTAGCCCAAACACTAGGGAATGGGGCAGTGGAACCCCTAGGCAGATCCCATCCCTATGTTGGTTTCACACCAATCGCTGAGCAGGAAACCTAAGCCCTTTATTTCCCTAGAGTTAGGCCCTGCATAGGGAGGGGAGTAGGTGAGCACTGGTCAGTCCCCACTGATAACTAAAGACAACAAGAGAGACAAACAAAGAGAGAGGAAATTAGCTTGAGCAGTCTCCAGAGAGATCACGGCAAACAACCTCCAAGAGCAACAGAAAGGAAGTTAGCCGACAGCTACAGCTCGAAGCCTTCACAAGGGAAAAAGTGAATATCACTGGTGACTCCTTAAAGCAGGTTGGGAGTTTATAAACACCAAGGTCCAGGTGTGTCAATTAGAGCCAGAGTGAGGTTGCCGTTGGTCCAGCAGTCAGAAAGATTAAGAAGGCAATGCCAAACTCAGAAACCTTCTGCAGCCAGATGTCTGTCCAGTGGCAGCAGAGCAAAGAGCAGAGGATGAACGAGGAGGAGAGGTGAGTATTGTATTTTTATTTTTTATATATCAGTGAGTAAGCGGTGGCCATAATACTGTAGGACTGCATTTGCAGAACCCCCTCCATCATTTGAAGCAACCCCCTCCATCATTTGTAGCACTCCCTCCATCATTTGCAGCCCCCACTCCATCATCATTTGCAAATTGCAGCACCCCTCCATCCTTTGCAGCCCCCTTTATCCATGATTGGCAACCCCACTCCATTATTTGCAGCATCCCCTCCATCATTTGTAGCACCCCCTCCATCATTTGCAGCACCGTTCATCATTTGAAGCACCCTCTCCATCATTTGTAGCACCCCCTCCATCATTTGTAGCACCCCCTCCATCATTTGCAGCACCCCCTCCATCATTTGCAGCACCACTCCATCATTTGCAGCAACCCCCTCCATCGTTTACAGCCTCCCTCCATCATTTGTAGCACCCCTCCATCATTTGCAGCACCATTCCATTATTTGTAGCACCCCTCCATCATTTGCAGCACCACTCCATCATTTGCAGCAACTCCCCCATCATTTGCAGCACCCCCTCCATCATTTGCAGCCCCCTTCCATTATTTGCAGCCCTCTTCATCATTTGCAGCCCCCCTCCATCATGCGCAGCAGCTCCTCCATCATTTGCAGCCCCCTCCATCATTTGTAGCACCCCCTCCATCATTTGCAGCCCCCCTCCATCATTTGTAGTACCCTCTCCATCATTTGCAGCACCACTCCATCATTTGCAGCAACTCCCCCATCATTTGTACCACCCCCTCCATCATTTGCAGTCCCCTTCCATCATTTGTAGCACCCCCTCCATCACTTGCAGCAACCCCCTCCATCATTTGTAGCACCCCTCCATCATTTGTAGCACCCCCACCATCACTTGCAGCAACTCCCTCCATCATTTGTAACACCACCTCCATTATTTGCAGCAACCCCTTTCATCATTTGCAGCTCCTCCATCATTTGCAGAAACCCCCTCCATCATTTGCAGCACCACTCCATCATTTGCAGCACCCCCTCCATCATTTATAGCACACCCCTCCATCATTTGTGGCACCCCTCCATCATTTGCTGCCCCCTCCATCATTTGCAGCACCACTCCATCATTTGTAGCAATCCCCTCCATCATTTCCAGCACCACTCTTCATTTGCAGCAACTCCCCCATCATTTGTAGCACCCCCTCCATCATTTGCAGCCCTCTTCCATCATTTGTAGCACCCCTTACATCACTTGCAGCAACCCCCTCCATAATTTGTAGCACCCCTCCATCATTTGTAGCACCCCCTCCATCACTTGCAGCAACCCCCTCCATTATTTGTAGCACCACTCCATCATTTGCAGCAACCCCCTCCATCATTTGTAGCACCCCTCCATCATTTGTAGCACCCCCTCCATCATTTGCAGCCCCCTTCATCATTTGCAGCCCCCCTCCATCATGCGCAGCAGTCCCTCCATCATTTGCAGCCCCTCCATCATTTGTAGCACCCCTCCATCATTTGTAGCCCCCCCTCCATCATTTGTAGCACCCCCTCCATCATTTGCTGCCCCTCCATCATTTGCAGCACCACTCCATTTGCAGCAACCCCGTCCATCATTTGTAGTACCCCCTCCATCATTTGCAGGCTTCCTCCATCATTTGCAGCCCCCCTCCATGATTGGCAACCCCACTCCATTATTTGCAGCATCCCCTCCATCATTTTAGCCCCCTCCATCATTTGTAGCACCCCCTTCATCATTTGTTGCCCCCTCCATCATTTGTAGCACCCCCTCCATCATTTGTAGCACCGCCTCCATCATTTGCAGCCCCTCCATCATTTGCAGCACCCCCCTCCATCATTTGTAGCACCGCCTCCATCATTTGCAGCCCCTCCATCATTTTCAGCACTCCTCCATCATTTGCAGCCTTCTCCATCATTTGCAGCAACCCCTTCCATCATTTGCAGCCCCCTCCATCATTTGCAGCATCCCCTCCATCATTTGTAGCACCTCCTCCAACATTGGTAGCACCCCCTCCATCATTTGCAGCACCCCTCCATCATTTGTAGCACCCCCTCCATCATTTACAGCAACACCCTCCATCATTTGCAGCATCCCCTCCATCGTTTGTAGCACCCCCTCCAACATTGGTAGCACCCCCTCCATCATTTGCAGCCATCTTCCATCATTTGTAGCAACCCCCTCCATCACTTGCCGCAACCCCCTCCATCATTTGTAGCACCCTTTCCATCATTTGTAGCACCCTTCCATCATTTGCAGCACCACTCCATCATTTGTAGCAATCCCCTCCATCATTTGCAGCAACTCCCCCATCATTTGTAGCACCCCCTCCATCATTTGCATCCATCTTCCATCATTTGTAGCAACCCCCTCCATCATTTGCAGCAACCCCCTCCATCATTTGTAGCACCCCCTCCATCATTTCAAAAAAGGAGAACAAGGAGCATACAATGGCAATTTATATAAGCAAAATCTTTATTAATACAAACATTAAAATGGTTATCAGTAATGCGTCGTTATATTACAATTCTAATAAATAACAGAAGGGAAGCTGCCACCCCAATTCACGACACAAATACTGGAAAGTAATCCAAGGGGAAAGAGCGAAGCACAATCCCTGTATATAGTATATAGTGGGTAAGCCCATAAGGAAAAAAGTGCATCAAGTATCCTAGTCACATGTGCTAGCATGGAAGTAGAATCGTCAATTGTCTATAGCATAACAACAATTATTGAAAAAGGGCTTACCAACAAGAGGAGGGTGAGGAGGGGAGGCATAGCCGGAGAAGAGACCCCGACGGGCGTTTTGCGGCACTGCAACGCCGCTTTCTCAAGGGGATGTGGAATGTGAACAACCAGGACCTTCTAATAACCCCCCCGACCCTGATCACATGTGCAACTCCAGCCAATTGCAGTGGCGCAAGCAGCGCATGCGCACTGCGACGTTCGGGTTCTAGCATGAAGACAGGGCGTCAGACCAAGTGTGCACGCGCCGGAAAATGTCCTGGAGCGAACACACCAGGCACAAAAGACGCCCGCCCACATGCCGGAGCCGACCATACACAGTGCGATGCGCACTGCCACAAGGAAGAGAATGCTGCTAAAAGTGTAATAACAGCTGTCAGAAAAAGAAGCATACCAAGTAATCATTACAGCTTGTCATTCACAATATTAAAAGACCATTTGGTAATGTACAAGTAATATAGTCCTACAAGTTGCTGCATGAACACATAAAAAATGTGAGCCAGCGTCATCGTCTGGCTACACAAGGCCTCGAAGGCTCCCTTATCTGGGAGTAGGAAAACAGCTTTTAAAGCCGGAGCAGCAGGAAAAAGTTTTGGCTTTCCTTGCTGGCTCAGCCTCTAGCTCTTTCGCCTCCTCTTCAGAAAGTTCCAAATATAAAAGCAGCTCTTACTCTTACTGACTTCTCCAATTCCTCCATTTGCAGCTGCTAAATGTCCACCATAGGCCATTTTTATACCTCCCTAAATGGGCTGACTTCCCCCACAGGGCCGTGGTCACCACCTGGTGCAAGCACCCGTGTGAGTGCCGTTTGCCTGGACAGGTGGGTGGACCCACTTGGGCGATGGCACTGGCACAGGGTCCCTCATAGTACAAAGAAGTGTCTCTGACGGTGGTGATGCACAACCAACGTCAGACACACCGTCGTAATATGAGGGGCCCTGTGCCAATACCGCCGCCCACGAGACAGTGTTCCCTCCCAGCTCGAACAGAGCTCTACCACTTGCAATACTTACCTCTCCCTGCTCCACCACTGTGTAGTCTGTGCTGTTAAATCCTTCAATGGCACTGCCAATACAAATTTGTTGAAATGATAGATGATAGTTAAAATATATACAGGGGCCCTGGCCTCCATTTAGACCAGATAATACTTTGCGCCTACTACCACTGTCTGCTACTCAGCAGAGGAGCCCACCCCTGTACCTAGCTATGCCACCTGTTTATTTATGAACAATTTTTTGGCAGAGATTTAGCCCACTTTATTATTTGGGCCTACTAACTGTGTCTGCCACTCATTACAGTTTTCCTCCACTGAACAAAGCAATGCCGCCTGTTTAGTCCTGTTACCACATTTGAACTGCATTTAGCCTACTTTATTATTTGGGCCTACTAACTGTGTCTGCCACTCATTACAGTTTTCCTCCACTGAACAAGCAATGCCGCCTGTTTAGTCCTGTTACCACATTTGAACTGCATTTAGCCTACTTTATTATTTGGGCCTACTAACTGTGTCTGCCACTCATTACAGTTTTCCTCCACTGAACAAGCAATGCCGCCTGTTTAGTCCTGCTACCACATTTGAACTGCATTTAGCCTACTTTATTATTTGGGCCTACTAACTGTGTCTGCCACTCATTACAGTTTTCCTCCACTGAACAAGCAATGCCGCCTGTTTAGTCCTGTTACCAATTTTGAACTGCATTTAGCCTACTTTATTATTTGGGCCTACAAACTGTGTCTGCCACTCATTACAGTTTTCCTCCACTGAACAAAGCAATGCCACCTGTTTAGTCTTGTTACCAATTTTGAACTGCATTTAGCCTACTTTATTATTTGGGCCTATATCTGTGTTTCCTCCTCATCCTGCCCATTGCCCAGCCACTGCTAGAAGAGTCTGCTGGTACATTGACCCAGACCACTACATTCCCCCTGCACTCTACACAGCCAGAATCTGACCCTGCTGAAAGTCAGGTTCCCCTTCCTGCATACTATACCACCTTACACAAAGAGGAAGGTGCAGATGAAAGTGCAGGTTCCTTCATCAGGTGGGGGGGGCATACATGTTGGCGACGTCACTCTGCCAGTGGGAGGCGCCACACACCGCTGTACTATGAGGGGCCCTGTGCCAGTGCCAACGAGTGGGCCCCCCTGCTTGCTCAGAATCACAGCACTTGCAAAGTTGAAATACTTACCTCTCCCTGCTCCACCGCCGTGACGTATTCCGCGTTTCCTGGGCCCACGAAAATCTTGAACCAGCCCTACCCCCCCCCCACAACTTTAGCCAAATGACCCCCAGTTTTCAATGCCTAACTATTATTATAAAGTAAATTAAGATTGACAAGCTTAAGTAATAAGAATTGATGTTTTTGGCATTAAAATGGGCACTGTAGGTGTTTTCCTGTCTTCCACTCACTGCCTACTTTGATTCCCCATTGACTTGCATTGGATTTCGTGTTTCAGTCGGCCCCCGACTTTTCGCAATAATCGGCCGATTTCACCTGATCCGACTTTTGACAAAGTCAGGTTTCGCGAAACCCGACTCGATCCGGAAAAAGTAAAAGTCGCTCAACTCTACTCTTAAGTAGGGTTGAGCGACTTTTACTTTTGGGGGTCGAGTCGGGTTTTGCAAAACCCGACTTTGTCAAAAGTCGAGTCGAGTGAAGTCGGCCGATTATTGCGAAAAGTCGGGGATCGACCGAAACATGAAACCTAATGCAAGTCAATGGGGAAGCATAGTCGGCAGTGAGTGGAGGCCAGGAAAACACCTACAGTGCCCATTTTAATGGCAAAAACATCCATTCTTGTTACTGAAGCTTGTCAATCTTAATTTACTTTATAATAATAGATAGGCATTGGAAATTGGGGTCATTTGGCTAAAGTTGTGGGGGGTAGGGCTGGTTCAAGTTTTTAGTGGGCCCATAAAACGTGGACTACGTCACGGCGGTGGAGCAGTGAGAGGTAAGTATGTCAAGTTTGCAAGTGCTGTGATCCTGAGCAAGCAGGGGGGGCCCACTCGTTCGCATTGGCACTGGCACTGGCACAGGGAACCTCAAAGTACAGCGGTGTGTTTGCACGGCGGGGGCGCCTCCCACCGGCAGCGACACTTTTGCGTACTCTGAGGGGCCCTGTGCCAGTGACGTCGCCAACGAGTATGCCCCCCCACCTGATGAAGGAACCTGCACTTTCATCTGCACCTTCCTCTTTGTCCCTGTGTAAGGTGGTATAGCATGCGGGAAGGGGAACCTTACTTTCAGCAGGGACAGATTCTGGCTGTGTAGAGTGCAAGGGGAATGTAGTGGTCTGGGTCAATGTACCAGCAGACTCATCTAGCAGTGGCTGGGCAATGGGCAGGATGAGGAGGAAACACAGATAGAGGGCCAAAGAATAAAGTAGGCTAAACGCAGTTCAAAATTGGTAACAGGACTAAACAGGCGGCATTGCTTTGTTCAGTGAAGGAGCAAACCCAGGAGCAGCAGACACCGTTTTAAGGGCCCAACCACACTAGTAGGCCGAATGCAGTTTAATATCTGCTACTATAGGCCAAAAGCCTAAAGACTGAAGCTCAGCTTTATACAGTGGAGGACAACACCAGGGAGCGGCACACACCATTAGTAAGCCCCAACCAAAGTTGAAGGCCAAATGCAGTTTAATATCTGATACTATAGGCCAAAAGCCTAAAGACTGAAGCTCAGCTTTATACAGTGGAGGACAACACCAGGGAGCGGCACACACCGTTAGTAAGCCCCAACCAAAGTTGAAGGCCAAATGCAGTTTAATATCTGGTACTATAGGCCGAAAGCCTAAAGACTGAAGCTCAGCTTTATACAGTGGAGGACAACACCAGGGAGCGGCACACACCATTAGTAAGCCCCAACCAAAGTTGAATGCCAAATGCAGTTTAATATCTGATACTATAGGCCGAAAGCCTAAAGACTGAAGCTCAGCTTTATACAGTGGAGGACAACACCAGGGAGCGGCACACACCGTTAGTAGGCCCCAACCAAAGTTGAAGGCCAAATGCAGTTTAATTTCTGATACTATAGGCCGAAAGCCTAAACACTGAAGCTCAGCTTTATACAGTGGAGGACAACACCAGGGAGCGGCACACACCGTTAGTAGGGCCCAACCAAAGTAGTAGGCCAACTGCAGTGTGGCATTAAAAAATACTTAATGAGAGCCTGAAGGTTGAAGCTCGGACAAGGAAACCTGGAGGAGAACACCAAGGAGGAGGAGAACACCAAGGAGCGGCAGACACCGTTACTAGGCCCCAACCAAAGTAGTAGGCCAACTGCAGTGTGACATTAAAAAATACTTAATGAGAGCCTGAAGGTTGAAGCTCAGACAAGGAAACCTGGAAGAGAACACCAAGGAGCGTCAGACACCGTTACTAGGCCCCAACCAAAGTAGTAGGCCAACTGCAGTGTGACATTCAAAAATACTTAATGAGAGCCTGAAGGTTGAAGCTCAGACAAGGAAACCTGGAGGAGAACACCAAGGAGGAGGAGAACACCAAGGAGTGGCAGACACTGCTACTAGGCCCCAACCAAAGTAGTAGGGCAACTGCAGTGTGACATTAAAAAATACTCAATGAGAGCCTGAAGGTTGAAGCTCAGACAAGGAAACCTGGAGGAGAACACCAAGGAGGAGGAGAACACCAAGGAGCGGCAGACACCGTTACTAGGCCCCAACCAAAGTAGTAGGCCAACTGCAGTGTGACATTCAAAAATACTCAATGAGAGCCTGAAGGTTGAAGCTCAGACAAGGAAACCTGGAGGAGAACACCAAGGAGCGGCAGACACCGTTACTAGGCCCTAACCAAAGTAGTAGGCCAACTGCAGTGTGACATTCAAAAATACTCAATGAGAGCCTGAAGGTTGAAGCTCAGACAAGGAAACCTGGAGGAGAACACCAAGGAGCGGCAGACACCGTTACTAGGCCCCAACCAAAGTAATAGGCCAACTGCAGTGTGCCATTAAAAAATACTCAATGAGAGCCTGAAGGTTGAAGCTCAGACAAGGAAACCTGGAGGAGAACACCAAGGAGCGGCAGACGCCGTTACTAGGCCCCAACCAAAGTAGTAGGGTGTTGTGAACTCTGTTTTCAGGCTCCCTCTTGTGGTCACTGGTGGTATGGTGTGACTTTTGCTTTGGGCTCCCCCTGGTGGCTTTGTTTGTTATCCTGCTGGTCTCTGGCTATCAGCTGGTTCGTTATCCTCTGGGAGGTTCCTATATAGCTCTGTTTTACTTCCATTTGTGGCCAGCTGTCGATGTAATCAGTGCTACTCAGATTTCTTCTGACTACCTTGTTCCCAGTCCATCCAGGACAAGCTAAGTTTTGTTTGCTTATTTTTTGATCAGCAGTGTTTATCATGTTTTCTTGTCCAGCTTGCTAAAATGTGATTCCCTCGCTTGCTGGATGCTCCAGTGGACTGAGTTTCTCCCCACACACCATTAGTTGGTGCGTGGGTTCTTGAAATCTCAGGATGGATATTTTGTAAGGGTTTTTTATTGATCGCATAGACCCCTGCTCTATTTTCTGCTTTCTAGTACTAGTGGGCCTCTTTTGCTGAATCTGATTTCATCCCTACGTATGTGCCTTCTTCTTGCTTCACCGTTAATATTTGTTGGGGGCTTCTATATCTTTGGGGATTATTTCTCTGGAGGCAAGCGAGGTCTTTCTTTCTCTTTAGGGGTAGCTAGTTCCTCAGGCTGGCTCGAAACGTCTAGGAATTTTTTAGGCACGTTCACCGGCTACCTCTAGTTGTGTTGGATAGGTTCAGATTTGCGATCAGTCCAGTTACCATCTCCCTAGAGCTTGTCCTTAGTTTATTCACTTGCTGGTCTATTCGTGATCCTCAGCCACTAAGGATCATAACAGTACAGCTGGCCATAAAGTGTTAATTGCATGGCAGAAGCAGGAGAAAAGAAGCCTTGAGAATTTTTTTTTTTTTTTTTTTTGCCGTGTGTCTAGCTGCTGTGGCTAGCTTCTCTCCTCCTCTTAATCTTGGTGTGGCTCTGAGTTCAGCTGCTGACATGGATGTCCAGAGCTTGGCTTCCAGTCTGGATCATCTTGCTGCTAGGGTTCAAAGTATTCAGGATTTTGTTGTTCACAGTCCTATGTCAGAGCCTAGAATACCTATTCCGGAGTTGTTTTCTGGAGATAGATCTAGGTTCCTGAATTTTAGGAACAATTGTAAGTTGTTTCTTTCTTTGAAACCTCGTTCCTCTGGTGATGCCGTTCAGCAAGTTAAGATTATCATTTCCTTTTTGCGTGGTGACCCTCAAGATTGGGCCTTCGCATTGGTGCCAGGGGATCCTGCATTGCTTAGTGTAGATGCGTTTTTTCTAGCCCTTGGATTGCTCTATGAGGAACCTAATCTTGAGAACCAGGCTGAAAAAACGTTATTGGCCCTCTCGCAGGGGCAAGATGAAGCAGAGGTGTACTGCCAGAAATTTCGGAAATGGTCGGTGCTTACTCAGTGGAATGAGTGTGCCCTGGCTGCAAATTTCAGAGAAGGTCTTTCTGAAGCTATTAAGAATGTCATGGTGGGGTTCCCTACGCCTGCAGGTCTGAATGAGTCAATAACTCTGGCCATTCAGATTAATCGGCGTTTGCGGGAGCGCAAACCTGTGCACCATTTGGCGGTGTCTTCTGAACAGACACCTGAATCTATGCAATGTGACAGAATTCTGACCAGAAGTGAACGGCAAAATTATAGACGGCAAAATGGGTTGTGCTTTTACTGTGGTGACTCAGCTCATGTTATCTCAGCATGCTCTAAGCGCAAAAAAAAGGTTGATAAATCTGTCACCATTGGTACTTTACAGCCTAAGTTCATTTTGTCTGTTACCCTGATTTGTTCCCTGTCATCTTACCCGGTTAATGCTTTTGTAGATTCAGGTGCCGCCCTGAGTCTGATGGATTGGTCATTTGCCAGGCGCTGTGGTTTTGATTTGGAGCCTTTGAAATTCCCTATTCCACTGAGGGGAATTGATTCTACACCATTGGCTACGAATAGACCTCAGTACTGGACACAAGTGACCATGTGCATGACTCCTGTTCATCAGGAGGTGATTCGCTTTCTTGTACTGCATAATTTGCATGATGTCGTCGTGTTGGGTCTACCATGGTTGCAGACTCATAATCCAGTCCTGGATTGGAAAGCTATGTCGGTGTCAAGTTGGGGTTGTCAGGGAATTCATGGTGACGCTCCTGTGGTGTCAATTGCTTCGTCCACTCCTTCTGAAGTCCCTACGTTTTTGTCAGACTACCAGGATGTATTTGAGGAGCCCAAACTCAATTCTCTACCTCCTCATAGGGACTGTGATTGTGCTATAAATTTGATTCCTGGTAGTAAGTTTCCTAAGAGATGACTTTTCAATTTATCTGTGCCGGAGCATGCTGCCATGCGGAGTTATATAAAGGAGTCTTTAGAGAAGGGACATATTCGCCCGTCCTCATCCCCTCTTGGTGCAGGATTCTTTTTTGTGGCTAAAAAGGATGGTTCCCTGAGACCCTGTATTGATTATCGCCTTTTGAATAAAATCACGGTCAAATTTCAGTATCCTTTGCCATTGTTAACTGATTTGTTTGCTCGCATTAGGGGGTCTAGTTGGTTCACCAAGATAGATCTTCGTGGTGCGTATAACCTTGTGCGTATAAAACAGGGTGATGAATGGAAAACTGCATTTAATACGCCTGAAGGCCATTTTGAGTACTTGGTGATGCCTTTTGGACTTTCTAATGCTCCTTCAGTCTTTCAGTCCTTTATGCATGACATCTTCCATGAATATCTGGATAAGTTTATGATTGTGTATCTGGATGATATTCTGTTTTTTTCGGATGATTGGGAGTCTCATGTTAAGCAGGTCAGGATGGTCTTTCAGGTCCTGCGTGACAATGCTTTATTTGTGAAGGGCTCAAAATGTCTTTTTGGAGTCCAGAAGATTTCTTTTTTGGGTTTCATTTTTTCTCCTTCTACTATTGAGATGGACCCAGTCAAGGTTCAGGCTATTCATGACTGGACGCAGCCTACATCTGTTAAGAGTCTTCAGAAGTTCTTGGGTTTTGCTAATTTTTACCGTCGCTTCATAGCTAATTTTTCTGGCGTTGTTAAACCTTTGACGGATTTGACCAAGAAGGGTTCTGATGTGACTAATTGGTCTTCTGCGGCTGTGGAGGCCTTTCGGGAGCTGAAGCGTCGGTTTTCTTCGGCTCCGGTCTTATGTCAGCCAGATGTCTCACTTCCCTTCCAGGTGGAGGTTGATGCTTCCGAGATTGGAGCGGGGGCTGTTTTGTCGCAGAGAAGCCCCGATGGCTCTATGATGAAGCCATGTGCTTTCTTTTCAAGAAAGTTTTCGCCTGCCGAGCGGAATTATGATGTCGGTAATCGGGAGCTGTTGGCTATGAAGTGGGCATTTGAGGAGTGGCGACATTGGCTCGAGGGAGCTAAACATCGTGTGGTGGTCTTGACTGATCACAAGAATTTGATTTATCTCGAGTCGGCCAAGCGGCTGAATCCCAGACAGGCTTGTTGGTCGTTGTTTTTCTCTCGTTTTGATTTCATGGTCTCGTACCTGCCGGGTTCGAAGAATGTGAAGGCTGATGCTCTTTCTAGGAGTTTTGTGCCTGACTCTCCTGGAGATTCAGAGCCGGCTGGTATCCTTAGAGAAGGGGTGATTTTGTCTGCCATCTCCCCAGATTTGCGACGTGTGCTGCAAGAGTTTCAGGCGGATAGACCTGACCGCTGTCCACCGGAGAGACTGTTTGTCCCGGATAGATGGACCAACAGAGTCATCTCCGAGGTTCATTCTTCGGTGTTGGCGGGCCATCCTGGAATATTTGGTACCAGAGACTTGGTGGCCAGGTCTTTTTGGTGGCCTTCCTTGTCGCGGGATATGCATTCCTTTGTGCAGTCTTGTGGAATTTGTGCTCGGGCGAAGCCTTGCTGTTCTCGTGCAAGTGGTTTGCTGTTACCTTTGCCTGTCCCGAAGAGGCCTTGGACGCACATTTCCATGGATTTTATTTCAGATCTCCCTGTCTCTCAGAGAATGTCTGTCATCTGGGTGGTGTGTGATCGTTTTTCTAAGATGGTCCATTTGGTGCCCTTGCCTAAGTTGCCTTCCTCCTCCGAGTTGGTTCCACTGTTTTTTCAAAATGTGGTTCGTTTGCACGGGATTCCTGAGAACATTGTTTCTGACAGAGGATCCCAGTTTGTGTCTAGATTTTGGCGGACCTTTTGTGCTAAGTTGGGCATTGAATTGTCTTTTTCGTCGGCCTTCCATCCTCAGACGAATGGCCAAACCGAGCGAACTAATCAGACCTTGGAGACTTATTTAAGATGTTTTGTTTCTGCTGACCAGGACGACTGGGTTACTTTTTTGCCGTTGGCCGAGTTTGCCCTTAATAATGGGGCTAGTTCTGCTACTTTGGTTTCTCCTTTTTTTTGTAATTCGGGGTTTCATCCTCGTTTTTCCTCGGGTCAGGTGGAGCCTTCTGACTGTCCTGGAGTGGATGTTGTGTTGGATAGGTTGCATCAGATTTGGAATCATGTGGTGGACAATTTGAAGTTGTCACAAGAGAAGGCTCAGCTCTTTGCCAACCGCCGTCGCTGTGTGGGTCCCCGACTTCGCGTTGGGGACTTGGTGTGGTTGTCTTCTCGCTTCGTTCCTATGAAGGTCTCCTCTCCTAAGTTCAAGCCTCGGTTTATCGGTCCTTATAAGATTCTGGAAGTCCTTGGCCCTGTGTCATTCCGTCTGGACCTCCCGGCATCATTTGCTATTCATAATGTGTTCCATCGCTCGTTGTTGCGGAGGTATGTGGTACCTGTGGTTCCTCCGGTTGAGCCTCCTGCCCCAGTGCTGGTTGAGGGAGAATTGGAATACGTAGTGGAGAAGATCTTGGATTCTCGTGTTTCTAGACGGAGGCTCCAGTATTTGGTCAAGTGGAAGGGCTATGGTCAGGAGGATAATTCTTGGGTTGTCGCCTCTGATGTTCATGCGGCCGATTTGGTTCGTGCCTTCCATGTGGCTCATCCTGATCGCCCTGGGGGTTTTCATGAGGGTTCGGTGACCCCTCCTTAAGGGGGGGTACTGTTGTGAACTCTGTTTTCAGGCTCCCTCTTGTGGTCACTGGTGGTATGGTGTGACTTTTGCTTTGGGCTCCCCCTGGTGGCTTTGTTTGTTATCCTGCTGGTCTCTGGCTATCAGCTGGTTCGTTATCCTCTGGGAGGTTCCTATATAGCTCTGTTTTACTTCCATTTGTGGCCGGCTGTCGATGTAATCAGTGCTACTCAGATTCCTTCTGACTACCTTGCTCTCAGTCCATCCAGGACAAGCTAAGTTTTGTTTGCTTATTTTTTGATCAGCAGTGTTTATCATGTTTTCTTGTCCAGCTTGCTAAAATGTGATTCCCTCGCTTGCTGGATGCTCTAGTGGACTGAGTTTCTCCCCACACACCATTAGTTGGTGCGTGGGTTCTTGAAATCTCAGGATGGATATTTTGTAAGGGTTTTTTATTGATCGCATAGACCCCTGCTCTATTTTCTGCTTTCTAGTACTAGTGGGCCTCTTTTGCTGAATCTGATTTCATCCCTACGTATGTGCCTTCTTCTTGCTTCACCGTTAATATTTATTGGGGGCTTCTATATCTTTGGGGATTATTTGTTATGACCCCAATGGCAGAGGGTCTCAGAAATAAATTCTAAGTTTGCAAACACAAAAAACCAGCTCATAGGGCAGTGGTAACTGGGCTGACCGTATATCTAATCCTAGCACCACAAATAGCAGCAGCCGGGGAACGTGCCTACGTTGGTTCTAGACGTCTCGCGCCAGCCGGAGAACTAACTAACCCTAGAAGGGAAAAGATAGACCATTCTTGCCTCCAGAGAAAAGACCCCAAAAGTTGGATACAAGCCCCCAACAAATAATAACGGTGAGGTAAGAAGAAAAGACAAACGTAAGAATGAACTAGGTATTTAGCAAAGAGAGGCCCACTGACTAATAGCAGAATATAGTAAGATGACTTATACGGTCAGCAAAAACCCTATCAAAATTTCCACGCTGGATATTCAAGAACCCCCGAACCGTCTAACGGCCCAGGGGGAGAATACCAGCCCCCTAGAGCTTCCAGCAAAATCAGGAATCACATTTAGTACAAGCTGGACAAAAAATAATAGCAATACAAATAACCAAAATCAAGGAAGCAGGACTTAGCTTAATTATGCACGAACCAGGACCAGCAGACAGGAGCAAACAGAAAGAACTGATTACAACGATGCCAGGCACCAGACTGAGAATTCAGGAAGTTCATATAACAACACCCCTGGACTAACGACCCAGGTGGGTGCCAAACTGAGGAAAGACAATCCCAGAGTCATATCACTAGTGACCACAAGAGGGAGCCAAAAAAGTCTAATTCACAACAGTACCCCCCCTTTAAGGAGGGGTCACCGAACCCTCACCAAGACCACCAGGGCGATCAGGATGAGCAGCGTGAAAGGCACGAACTAAATCGGCCGCATGCACATCAGAGGCAACCACCCAGGAATTATCCTCCTGACCATAGCCCTTCCACTTGACCAGATACTGAAGCCTCCGCCTGGAGAGACGAGAATCCAAGATCTTCTCTACCACGTACTCCAACTCGCCCTCAACCAACACCGGAGCAGGAGGCTCAACAGAAGGGACCACAGGTACAACGTACCGCCGCAACAAAGACCTATGGAACACGTTGTGAATGGCAAACGACACCGGAAGATCCAAGCGAAAGGACACAGGATTAAGGATTTCCAATATCTTGTAAGGACCGATGAAGCGAGGCTTAAATTTAGGAGAGGAGACCTTCATAGGAACAAATCGAGAAGACAGCCATACCAAATCCCCAACACGAAGTCGGGGACCCACACCGCGGCGGCGGTTGGCAAAACGCTGAGCCTTCTCCTGTGACAACTTTAAGTTGTCCACCACATGATTCCAAATCTGCTGCAACCTATCCACCACAGAATCTACCCCAGGACAGTCAGAAGGCTCCACATGTCCTGAGGAAAAACGAGGATGGAAACCAGAGTTGCAGAAAAATGGCGAAACCAAAGTAGCGGAACTAGCCCGATTATTAAGGGCAAACTCAGCCAACGGCAAGAAGGTCACCCAATCATCCTGATCTGCAGAAACAAAACACCTCAAATAAGCCTCCAGAGTCTGATTAGTTCGCTCCTTTTGTCCATTAGTCTGAGGATGAAAGGCAGACGAAAACGACAAGTCAATGCCCATCTTAGCACAAAAGGATCGCCAGAACCTGGAAACAAACTGGGATCCTCTGTCAGACACGATATTCTCAGGAATGCCGTGTAAACGAACCACATTCTGAAAGAACAGAGGAACCAGATCGGAAGAGGAAGGCAGCTTAGGCAAAGATACCAAATGGACCATCTTGGAAAAGCGATCACATACCACCCAGATGACAGACATGCCCTGAGACACCGGAAGATCTGAAATGAAATCCATGGAAATGTGTGTCCAAGGCCTCTTCGGGACAGGCAAGGGCAAGAGCAACCCCCTGGCACGAGAACAGCAAGGCTTAGCTCGAGCACAAGTCCCACAGGACTGCACAAATGACCGCACATCCCGTGACAAGGAAGGCCACCAAAAGGACCTAGCCACCAAATCTCTGGTGCCAAAAATTCCCGGATGCCCTGCCAACACCGAGGAATGAACCTCGGAAATGACTCTGCTGGTCCACTTATCAGGAACAAACAGTCTGTCAGGTGGACAAGAGTCAGGTCTACCAGCCTGAAATCTCTGCAACACACGTCGCAAATCCGGAGAAATGGCTGACAAGATTACTCCCTCTTTAAGAATACCAACTGGTTCAGCGACTCCAGGAGAGTCAGGCACAAAGCTCCTTGAAAGAGCATCAGCCTTCACATTCTTTGAACCTGGTAAATACGAGACCACAAAGTCAAAACGGGAGAAAAACAATGACCAACGGGCCTGTCTAGGATTCAGGCGTTTAGCAGACTCGAGATACATTAGATTTTTGTGATCAGTCAAGACCACCACACGATGCTTAGCACCCTCGAGCCAATGACGCCACTTCTCAAATGCCCACTTCATGGCCAGCAACTCCCGATTGCCAACATCATAATTCCGCTCAGCAGGCGAAAACTTCCTAGAGAAAAAAGCACATGGTCTCATTACAGAGCAACCAGGGCCTCTCTGCGACAAAACGGCCCCTGCCCCAATCTCAGAAGCATCCACTTCAACCTGAAAGGGAAGTGAGACATCAGGCTGGCACAAAACAGGCGCTGAAGTAAACCGGCGCTTCAACTCTTGGAAAGCTTCCACGGCTGCAGGAGCCCAGTTAGCAACATCAGAACCTTTCTTGGTCATATCCGTCAAAGGTTTAACAACGCTAGAAAAATTAGCGATAAAACGACGGTAGAAGTTAGCAAAACTCAAGAACTTCTGAAGACTCTTAACTGACGTGGGTTGAGTCCAATCATGAATAGCTCGGACCTTGACTGGGTCCATCTCCACCGCAGAGGGGGGAAAAAATAAAACCCAAAAAGGGAACCTTCTGTACTCCAAAGAGACACTTTGAGCCCTTAACAAACAAAGCATTCTCACGCAAAACCTGAAACATCATCCTGACCTGCTCTACATGCGAGTCCCAATCATCAGAAAAAAACAGAATATCATCCAGATAAACAATCATAAATTTATCCAGATACTTCCGGAAAATATCATGCATAAAGGACTGAAACACTGAAGGAGCATTAGAGAGCCCAAAAGGCATCACCAAGTACTCAAAATGACCTTCGGGCGTATTAAATGCAGTTTTCCATTCATCTCCTTGCTTAATGCGCACAAGGTTGTACGCACCACGAAGATCTATTTTGGTGAACCACTTGGCACCTTTAATCCGGGCAAACAAGTCCGACAACAGAGTCAAAGGATACTGAAATTTAACAGTGATTTTATTCAGAAGCCGATAGTCAATACAAGGTCTCAAAGATCCGTCTTTCTTGGCCACAAAAAAGAATCCAGCACCAAGAGGGGAAGAGGATGGACGGATATGCCCCTTCTCCAGAGATTCCTTGATATACGAACGCATTGCGGTATGCTCAGGTACAGACAGATTAAATAGTCTTCCCTTAGGAAATTTACTGCCTGGAATCAAATCTATAGCGCAGTCACAGTCCCTATGAGGAGGCAGAGCACTGGACCTGGACTCGCTGAATACATCCTGAAAATCAGACAAATACTCAGGAACTTCTGAAGGAGTAGAGGAAGCAATAGACACCGGTGGGGAATCACCATGAATTCCCTGACAGCCCCAACATGACACAGACATTGCCTTCCAATCCAAGACTGGATTATGGGTCTGTAACCATGGCAGACCCAAAACGACCAAATCATGCATTTTATGCAGAACAAGAAAACGAATCACCTCCCGATGTTCAGGAGTCATGCACATGGTTACCTGTGTCCAAAACTGCGGTTTATTTTCCGCCAATGGCGTATCATCAATACCTCTAAGAGGGATAGGATTTACCAACGGCTCAAGAACAAAACCACAGCGCTTGGCAAATGACAGATCCATAAGACTCAGGGCAGCACCTGAATCTACAAACGCCATAACAGGGTAGGAAGACAATGAGCAAATTAAAGTCACAGACAAAATAAATTTAGGTTGCAAATTACCAATGGCGACAGGACTAACAACCCTTGTTAGGCGTTTAGAGCATGCTGATATAACATGTGTAGAATCACCACAGTAAAAACACAACCCATTCTGACGTCTATGATTTTTCCGTTCATTTCTAGTCTGAATTCTACCACATTGCATTAAATCAGGTGTTTGTTCAGACAACACCACAAGAGGATTAGCGGCTTTGCGCTCCCGCAAACGCTGGTCAATTTGAATAGCCAGCGCCATGGAATCATTCAGACTTGTAGGAATGGAGAAACCCACCATCACATTCTTAATGGCTTCAGAAAGGCCATTTCTGAAATTTGCGGCCAGAGCACACTCATTCCACTGAGTAAGCACGGACCATTTCCGAAATTTTTGGCAATACACTTCAGCTTCATCCTGGCCCTGAGAAATAGCCAGCAAGGCTCTTTCTGCCTGAATTTCAAGATTGGGTTCCTCGTAAAGCAATCCGAGCGCCAGAAAAAACGCATCAATATTTGCCAATGCCGGATCTCCTGGCGCTAGCGAGAAGGCCCAATCCTGAGGGTCGCCCCGTAAGAAAGAGATAACAATTTTTACTTGCTGAGCTGAGTCTCCAGATGAACGGGGTCTCAGAGATAGAAACAATTTACAATTATTCCTGAAATTCCTAAACTTAAATCGGTCTCCAGAGAACAGTTCAGGAATAGGTATTTTAGGTTCAGACATAGGACTACTGGTAACAAAATCTTGTATGCCCTGCACACGAGCAGCAAGCTGGTCCACACTTGTAATCAAGGTCTGGACATTCATGTCTGCAGCAAGCTCAAGCCACTCAAAGGTAAAGGGGAGGAAGAAAGGAAAAAAAAAAAAAACTCAGAATTTCCTTTCTTATAATCCCACTTCTGCAATGCATTAAACATTCAACTTTGGCCTGGCATACTGTTATGACCCCAGTGGCAGAGGGTCTCAGAAATAAATTCTAAGTCTGCAAACACAAAAAACCAGCTCATAGGGCAGTGGTAACTGGGCTGACCGTATATCTAATCCTAGCACCACAAATAGCAGCAGCCGGGGAACGTGCCTACGTTGGTTCTAGACGTCTCGCGCCAGCCGGAGAACTAACTAACCCTAGAAGGGAAAAGATAGACCTTTCTTGCCTCCAGAGAAAAGACCCCAAAAGTTGGATACAAGCCCCCAACAAATAATAACGGTGAGGTAAGAAGAAAAGACAAACGTAAGAATGAACTAGGTATTTAGCAAAGAGAGGCCCACTGACTAATAGCAGAATATAGTAAGATGACTTATACGGTCAGCAAAAACCCTATCAAAATTTCCACGCTGGATATTCAAGAACCCCCGAACCGTCTAATGGCCCGGGGGGAGAATACCAGCCCCCTAGAGCTTCCAGCAAAATCAGGAATCACATTTAGTACAAGCTGGACAAAAAATAATAGCAATACAAATAACCAAAAAACAAGGAAGCAGGACTTAGCTTAATTATGCACGAACCAGGACCAGCAGACAGGAGCAAACAGAAAGAACTGATTACAACGATGCCAGGCACCAGACTGAGAATTCAGGAAGTTCATATAGCAACACCCCTGGACTAACGACCCAGGTGGGTGCCAAACTGAGGAAAGACAATCCCAGAGTCATATCACTAGTGACCACAAGAGGGAGCCAAAAAAGTCTAATTCACAACATTATTTCTCTGGAGACAAGCGAGGTCTTTCTTTCTCTTTAGGGGTAGCTAGTTCCTCAGGCTGGCTCGAAACGTCTAGGAATTTTTTAGGCACGTTCACCGGCTACCTCTAGTTGTGTTGGATAGGTTCAGATTTGCGATCAGTCCAGTTACCATCTCCCTAGAGCTTGTCCTTAGTTTATTCACTTGCTGGTCTATTCGTGATCCTCAGCCACTAAGGATCATAACAGTAGGGCAACTGCAGTGTGACATTCAAAAATACTCAATGAGAGCCTGAAAGTTGAAGCTCAGACAAGGAAACCTGGAGGAGAACACCAAGGAGGAGGAGAACACCAAGGAGCGGCAGACACCCTTACTAGGCCCCAACCAAAGTAGTAGGCCAACTGCAGTGTGACATTCAAAAATACTCAACGAGAGCCTGAAGGTTGAAGCTCAGACAAGGAAACCTGGAGGAGAACACCAAGGAGCGGCAGACACCGTTACTAGGCCCCAACCAAAGTAATAGGTCAACTGCAGTGTGACATTAAAAAATACTCAATGAGAGCCTGAAGGTTTAAGCTCAGACAAGGAAACCTGGAGGAGAACACCAAGGAGCGGCAGACACCGTTACTAGGCCCCAATCAAAGTAGTAGGGCAACTGCTGTCTTATATAAACAACTACTTAATGAGAGCCTGAAGGTTGAAATTCAGCTTTTTCAGTGGAGGACAGTGTGATTGAGTGGCACCGCAGACAGACAAAGGTAGTATGTGTTAACTAAAAAAGTTGGCTCTATGCATTTTTAAATTAGTTACAGGGTGTAGCATGGCTAAAGGGTGTCTAATCGACGGGAGATATGTGTCACATAGATGGCTTGCTGCTGTGATAAACCGTAGCTACCTATATGTGTGTCAGGACCTGTGGTGAAGTCACAACCACATGTCTGATCATGTGATGGGTTCTGGGTGTGGTTAGACCTATTAAAGAAATCCTAATGCTTAACACAGTGGATATGTGTGGAGGTGCTAGCCTCCAGAGTGTATGGGAATCTGTCAGTGTGGACAGATTTCCGTGTGTCTAAGCTGGACACTACAGACAGGAGTCTGTGTAAAGAGACGGAGAAACCTTTCTGTGTCTGTGGCCTCAGACAGAGCCTGAGTGCCATCAGGCCTGAGAAGAGCAGAGATCTTCTATGGACTTTTATGTTATGTTGGCCTGATGTACGGACTGTTATCCTTTTTGTTGCTGCCTTGCTGGTTTATAGAGCAAATAAACCTGTCAACTTTTAAAGGAACGTGTCTCCTGCGTGTCAGCCGTTGCACCTGAGCGAGTGAATCCCTACAAGGGGTACACAGGCAGCATTGGTGTGGTTAGTGGAGGACAATTGGAAGGAGGGACCGCAGACAGACTTCCTAGGCCTAAAATAATAAAATAGGCTCTATGCAGCTTCCATTAGGTGGCAGGGGTACACAGGCAGCATTGGTGTGGTCAGTGGAGGACAATTTGAAGGAGGGACGGCAGACAGACTTCCTAGGCCTAAAATAATAAAATAGGCTCTATGCAGCATTCCATTAGGTGGCAGGGGTACACAGGCAGCATTGGTGTGGTCAGCGGAGGACAATTCGAAGGAGGGACCGCAGACAGACTTCCTAGGCCTAAAATAATAAAATAGGCTCTATGCAGCTTCCATTAGGTGGCAGGGGTACACAGGCAGCATTGGTGTGGTCAGCGGAGGACAATTCGAAGGAGGGACCGCAGACAGACTTCCTAGGCCTAAAATAATAAAATAGGCTCTATGCAGCTTCCATTAGGTGGCAGGGGTACACAGGCAGCATTGGTGTGGTCAGCGGAGGACAATTTGAAGGAGGGACCGCAGACAGACTTCCTAGGCCTAAAATAATAAAATAGGCTCTATGCAGCTTCCATTAGGTGGCAGGGGTACACAGGCAGCATTGGTGTGGTCAGTGGACGACAATTTGAAGGAGGGACCGCAGACAGACTTCCTAGGCCTAAAATAATAAAATAGGCTCTATGCAGCTTCCATTAGGTGGCAGGGGTACACAGGCAGCATTGGTGTGGTCAGTGGAGGACAATTTGAAGGAGGGACCGCAGACAGACTTCCTAGGCCTAAAATAATAAAAATAGGCTCTATGCAGCTTCCATTAGGTGGCAGGGGTACACAGGCAGCATTGGTGTGGTCAGCGGAGGACAATTTGAAGGAGGGACCGCAGACAGACTTCCTAGGCCTAAAATAATAAAAATAGGCTCTATGCAGCTTCCATTAGGTGGCAGGGGTACACAGGCAGCATTGGTGTGGTCAGTGGAGGACAATTTGAAGGAGGGACCGCAGACAGACTTCCTAGGCCTAAAATAATAAAATGGGCTCTATGTAGCTTCCATTAGGTGGCAGGGGTACACAGGCAGCATTGGTGTGGTCAGTGGAGGACAATTTGAAGGAGGGACCGCAGACAGACTTCCTAGGCCTAAAATAATAAAAATAGGCTCTATGCAGCTTCCATTAGGTGGCAGGGGTACACAGGCAGCATTGGTGTGGTCAGTGGAGGACAATTTGAAGGAGGGACCGCAGACAGACTTCCTAGGCCTAAAATAATAAAAATAGGCTCTATGCTGCTTCCATTAGGTGGCAGGGGTACACAGGCAGCATTGGTGTGGTCAGTGGAGGACAATTTGAAGGAGGGACCGCAGACAGACTTCCTAGGCCTAAAATAATAAAATGGGCTCTATGCAGCTTCCATTAGGTGGCAGGGGTACACAGGCAGCATTGGTGTGGTCAGTGGAGGACAATTGGAAGGAGTGTCTGACACAGAAAGTACTCCGAGTCCCAAAACCTAAATTGATGTTAATGTATCCCCAAAAAAAAAAAAAAAAAAAAGGGTGGCATACTTAGGTACAGGGGTGTGCTTCTATGCTGGCTTTCAGACATTGTAATTGGGCTCAAAGTATTTACTGGTGTAAATGTAGGTCAGGGCCCCTGACTATTTTAACTAGCATCATACATGTCAACAAATTGTTATTGTCTGTGCCAGGCATGGAAGGATTTCAGCGCATAGACTAAACAGTGGTGGCGCAGCGACAGATAATTTTTCAAGTGGTAGAGCACTGTTTGACCTTGGGGGGGGACACTCTCTCCTGGCCGGCGGTACAAGCCCAGGGCTCCTCATGTTACAACGGTGTGTCTGACGTTGGGTGCGCGCCACCACCGCCAGAGACACTTCATTGTACTATGAGGGACCCAGTGCCAGTGCCGTCGACCAAAAGTGGGCACACCCACCTCTTCAGACAAACGGCACTCTGACGGGTAGAGTTGAGCGAAACGGATCGGTCATTTTCATAAGTCGACGACTTTAGGCAAAGTCGGCGTCTCATGAAACCCGATCCCTGTGTGGGGTCGGCCACGCGGTACGCGACTTTCGCGCCAAAGTCGCGTTTCAATGACGCTAAAAGTGCCATTTCTCAGCCAATGAAGGTGGACGCAGAGTGTGGGCAGCGTGATGACATAGATATCAGTCCCCACCATCTTAGAGAAGGGCATTGCAGTGATTGGCTTGCTTTCTGTGGCGTCACAGGGGCTATAAAGGGGCGTTCCCGCCGATCGCCATCTTACTGCTGCTGATCTGAGCATAGGGAGAGGTTGCTGCCGCGTCTTCAGAAGCAGGGAGAGCATTAGGCAGGGTAAATAAACCCCAAACCGCTTGTGCTGTAGCGATTCCCACTGTCCAACACCACCTTTTGTTTGCAGGGACAGTGGAAGCTACATTTTTTTTTCCTCAGCGCTGTAGCTCATTGGGCTACCCTAGAAGGCTCCCTGATAGCTGTATTGCTGTGTGTACGCCGCTGTGTAAACCAACTGCTTTTTTCAAAGCCTAAATCCTGTTGTTCCTTCCTTTCTGCACAGCTATCTTGTTTGTTTGTCCACACTTTTGTTTTTTTTGGTGCAGCTGTCCACTCCTTGTTATTGCTGCCTGCCATACCTTGCTGAGATTACTGCAAGGAGATAGTAATTGTAGGACAGTCCCTTTTTTTTTTTTTTTAATTCTCCCTGAAAAAAAAAAATAGTGGGAGATTAAGATTGGCATTTCAGCTTGAGTGCCGGTACTGTGTGTGCCATCTGTCTCAAATTATTGGGGCACAGAAAATCTAGTGTGTCATACTGGGAATTTTTTTTTTTTTTTTTTCAAATTCTCCCTGGAAAAAATAAATAGTGGGAGATTAAGATTGGCATTTCTGCTTGAGTGCCGGTCCTGTGTGTGCCATCTGTCTCAAATTATTGGGGCCCAGAAAACCGAGTGTGTAACATTGGGCCTGATTTTCCTTTCAGTTTCAGCCACCTAAAGGTATATATAAATCCTACAGAAGTTTGAGTTCACCTTATAAGTTGTTTTACAGTAACAAATAACGTTACTTTGGTTACGTTTTGCAAACAATGAGGAAGTCTGGTGGAAGAGGTCGTGGCCGTGGGCGGTCATTGTCAGCTGGTAATGATGGTAGTGGTGGTGGAGCATCAGGTGGTCGTGGTAAAAGCAATACAGCACCTAAGTCTCGAGTTGTTGAGCCAGGTTCGTCGTCTGGCTACACAAGGCCTTAAACGCTCCCTTTTCTGGGAGTAGGAAAACCGCTTTTAAAGCCGGAGCAGCAAGAAAAAGTTCTGGCTTTCCTTGCTGACTCAGCCTCTAGCTCTTTTGCCTCCTCTTCTGGAACTGGTAAATGTAAAAGCAGCGCGTCCTTAGTGGACGTTCACGGTCAGGGAGAAGCCGCTTCCTTGTCTTCTTCAGCAAGAACAACAGAGAAGGATGCGTCTGGCGACACAACGTGTTACTCCATGGAGCTCTTTACACATACCGTTCCTGGGTTAGACAGTGAAACAGTTAACAGGCCATGCCCAGTAGAAGTTGCATTGGACATGGAGTGCACAGATGCACAGCCACAGCCAGATTACTATGCTGTTCCTTTGACTCAGACCAGAACATTGCCCTCGCAGTGTACTGAGCCAGAATCAAACCCAGCTGAGACTATGGTGCCCCGTCACGAACGCTATCCCACCTGCTTACACGGTGACACAGACGAAGTTGCACACGAGATAGAAGAGGAGGTCATTGATGACCCAGTTGTTGACCCCGATTGGCAGCCATTGGGGGAACAGGGTGCAGGCGGCAGTAGTTCTGAAGCGGAGGAGGATGAGACGCAGCAGGCATCAACAAAGCAACAGGTTCAATCTGCCATGCCCGTATCTGGCCAAAAATGCGTGGCAAAGGCAAAACCAGTTGTAGGACAGCGTGGCCATCCGGTTAAAGAAGCTCAGTCTGCAATGCCTGAAAAGGTATCCCATAGAAAGAGTGCAGTCTGGCATTTTTTTAAACAACATCCAAATGATCAGCGCAAAGTAATCTGTATAAAATGTTCAACTAGCTTAAGCAGAGGTCATAATCTAAAAAGTCTAAATACAAGTTGCATGCATAGACATTTAACCACCATGCATTTGCAAGCCTGGACTAACTACCAAACGTCCCTTAAGGTTGTAGCACCCTCGGCGAATGAAGCTAGTCAGCAACGCTACATCCCTTCCGGCACTGTAAGCCCACCATTTCCCGCACCACCTGCAGTATCTGTGCAGGTTTCGTCGCTAGGCCAAAGCAGTCAGGGAATCACCAGGTTCGTAGTAGGAAACACTGCATGTAGGGCACCGGCAAAAATACAGTTTCCAACCCTCTCTGTCTGCCATGTCCACCGGCACCCCCGCTAGTTCCACGATCTCCATCTCTCCAGTCCAGCTCACCCTACATGAGACTCTCGTTAGAAAAAGGAAGTACTCATCCTCGCATCCGCGTACACAGGGTTTGAACGCCCACATTGCTAGACTAATCTCGTTAGAGATGATGCCCTACCGGTTAGTTGAAAGTGAAGCTTTCAAAGCCCTGATGGACTACGCTGTACCACGCTACGAGCTACCCAGTCGACACTTCTTTTCCAGAAAAGCCATCCCAGCCTTCCACCACCATGTTAAAGAGCGCATCGTCCATGCACTCAGGCAATCTGACTACAAAGGTGCACCTGACAACAGATGCATGGACCAGTAGGCATGGCCAGGGACGTTACGTGTCCATCACGGCACACTGGGTGAATGTGTTGGATGCAGGGTCCACAGGGGCCAGCAATATTGGGACAGTTCTGCCTAGCCCACGGTCTAGGAAACAGTTGGCTGTAGGCGTTCGCCCCCCTCCTCCTCCTCCTCGTCCTCCTGCAGAAGCGAGAGCTCGTCCACAGACCGCAGTCGCACAACCAGTCCATCCACAGCTGCCACTGTTGCACACCAGGTGTCCCATTATGGGACAGCTAGTGGCAAGCGTCAACAGGCTGTATTGGCAATGAAGTGTTTGGGCGACAACAGACACACCGCGGAAGTTCTTTCCGAGTTCTTGCAGACAGAAACTCAGTCATGGCTGGGCACTGTATATCTTGAGGCAGGCAAGGTAGTGAGTGATAACGGAAGGAATTTCATGGCTGCCATAGCCCTTTCCCAACTGAAACACATTCCTTGCCTGGCTCACACCTTAAACCTGGTGGTGCAGTGCTTCCTGAAAAGTTATCCGGGGTTACCCGACCTGCTCCTCAAAGTGCGCAGACTTTGCTCACATATCCGCCGTTCGCCCGTACACTCCAGCCGTATGCAGAACTATCAGCGGTCTTTGAACCTTCCCCAGCATCGCTTAATCATCGATGTTGCAACAAGGTGGAACTCAACACTGCACATGCTTCAGAGACTGTGTGAACAGAGGCTTGCTGTTATGTATTTTTGGGAGGATACACATACACGGGCAGGCAGTTGGATGGCAGACATGGAGTTGTCAGGTGTGCAGTGGTCGAAGGTACAAGACCTGTGTCAAGTCCTTCAGTGTTTTGAGGAATGCACACGACTGGTTAGTGCAGACAACGCCGTAATAAGCATGAGCATCCCCCTAATGCGTCTGCTGATGCAAAGTTTGACGCACATAAAGGAGCAGGCGTCTGCAGCCGAGGAAGAGGAAAGCCTTGATGACAGTCAGCCATTGTCTGGTCAGGGCAGTCTACAGGACGAGGTAGCAGGCGAAGAGGAGGAGGATGATGGGGATGAGTATTTTTTAAATGAGGAAGTTTCTCCGGGGCCAATGGAAATTGGTGGCGTGGCAAGGCCGGGTACAGGTTTTTGGAGGGAGACAAGTGACGTAGATTTGCCTGTAACTGCCCCTCAAACCAGCACAACCGCAGATTTGACAACTGGCACTTTGGCCCACATGGCAGATTATGCCTTACGTATCCTCAAAAGGGACCCACGCATTATTAAAATGATGACCGATGATGATTACTGGTTGGCCTGCCTCCTTGATCCTCGCGATAAAGGCAAATTGCAAAATATTGTGCCACATGAGGACCTCGAACAAATATTAGCAACCAAACAAGCAACTCTTGTAGACCGTTTGATTCAGGCATTCCCAGCACACAGCGCCGTCGATGGTTCTCACACGAGCTGCAGGGGGCTACAGGGCAGAGGTGTTAGAGGTGCACAAATCAGAAGTCGCGTTGGACAGAGGGGTTTTCTGACCAGGTTGTGGAGTGATTTCGCAATGACCGCAGACAGGACAGGTACTGCAGCATGTATTCAAAGTGACTGGAAACAACATTTGTCCAGTATGGTTACTAACTATTTTTCATCCCTTATCGATGTTCTCCCTCAACCGTCATTCCCATTTGATTACTGGGCATCCAAATTAGACACCTGGCCTGAATTGGCAGAATATGCATTGCAGGAGCTTGCTTGCCCAGCAGCTAGTGTTCTATCAGAAAGAGTATTCAGTGCTGCTGGATCAATATTAACGGAAAAAAGGACTCGTCTGGCTACCCAAAATGTTGATGATCTAACCTTCATTAAAATGAACCACTACTGGATTTCAAATTATTTTGCCCCACCTTTCCCGGCTGACACCTAGCTTTCCTATAAAAAGGTCTTGCTTGTGGACTGGTCTTACTGAGTGTTCCAATCTCTTAATTTGCAGCAGCTGTTTGTCCAGCATACGACATGTTTATACCTCCCAAAATGGGAAAACTACCCCCACGGGGCCGTGGTCTCATCACTTGGCGCAAGCACCCGTTAAGAGTGCCGTTTGTCTGAAGAGGTGGGTGTGCCCGCTTTTGGTCAACGGCACTGCCACTGGGTCCCTCATAGTACAATAAAGTGTCTCTGGCGGTGGTGGCGCGCAACCAACGTCAGACACACCGTTGTAACATGAGGGGCCCTGGGCCTGTACCGCCGGCCACAGGAGAGTTCCCCCCCCCCCCAGCTCAAACTGTGCTCTACCACGTGCAAAATTATCTCTCACAGCTCCAGCAATGTTTAGTCTATGAGCTAACATCCTTCAATGCCTGGCACTGACAATACCAATTTGTTGACATGTATGATGCTAGTTAAAATAGTCAGGGTCAGCGTCCTACATTGACACCAGTAAATACTTAGTGCCAAATTACTATGTCTGAAACTCAGCAGAGGAGCCCACCCCAGTACCTAAGTATGCCACACTTTTGTTTTTTTGTTTTGCGATACATTAACATCTATTTATTTTTTGGGAGTATTAACTGTGTCAGACACTCCTTGCAGTCGTCCTCCACTGACCACACCAATGCTGCCTGTGTACCCATGTAACCTATTTAAAACTGGATTGAGCCTATTTTATTATTTTAGGCCTAGTAAGTCTGTCTGCGGTCCCTCCTTCCAAAAGTCCTCCACTGACCACACCAATGCTGCCTGTGTACCCATGTAACCTATTTAAAACTGGATTGAGCCTATTTTATTATTTTAGGCCTAGTAAGTCTGTCTGAGGTCCCTCCTTCCAATAGTCCTCCGCTGACCACACCAATGCTGCCTGTGTACCCATGTAACCTATTTAAAACTGGATTGAGCCTATTTTATTATTTTAGGCCTAGTAAGTCTGTCTGCGGTCCCTCCTTCCAATAGTCCTCCGCTGACCACACCAATGCTGCCTGTGTACCCATGTAACCTATTTAAAACTGGATTGAGCCTATTTTATTATTTTAAGCCTAGTAAGTCTGTCTGCGGTCCCTCCTTCAAAAAGTCCTCCACTGACCACACCAATGCTGCCTGTGTACCCATGTAACCTATTTAAAACTGGATTGAGCCTATTTTATTATTTTAGGCCTATTAAGTCTGTCTGCGGTACCTCCTTCCAATAGTCCTCCGCTGACCACACCAATGCTGCCGTGTACCCCTGGAACCTATTTAAAAGTTCATACAGCCTATTTATATATTTTATTTAATATTAATAAAGCCATGATGGACTATGCTGTACCACGCTACAAGCTAACCAGTCGACTCGATACTTCTTTTGCGAGAAAAGCCATCCCAACCCTCCACCAGCATGTAAAAGACCGCATTGTCCATGCACTCTGGCATTCTGTGAGTACAAAGGTGCACTTGTCAACAGACGCATGGACCTGTAGGCATGGACACGGAAGGTTACGTGTCCATTACGGCGCAATGGGATAATGTGGTGGATGCATGGTCCACAGGGGACAGCCTACTAAGTCTGTCTGCAGTCCCTAATTAAAATTGTCCTCAATTCAGGTTTTCGGGCTTTTTTAAAAAATAGGAAACTGCATTTGGGCTACTAGTTTGGTTGGGGCCTACTAGTGATGTCTGCCGCTCCTGGGTTTTCTCCTCCTCCTGGGTGTTCTCCTCCTCCTTGGTGTTCTCCTCCAGGTTTCCTTGTCTGAGCTTCAACCTTCAGGCTCTCATTAAGTATTTTTAAATGTAACACTACAGTTGCCATACTTCTTGGGTTGGGGCCTAGTAACGGTGTTGTCCTCCTCCTTGGTGTTCTCCTCCAGGTTTCCTTGTCTGAGCTTCAACCTTCAGGCTCTCATTAAGTATTTTAACACTACAGTTGCCATACTACTTGGGTTGGGGCCTAGTGTCATGGATCCCAATGGCTGGGGATCGCACTGGACAAGCAAAATAACATAAATAACGGACGAGCTCTAGGGTGATGGAACCTGGGCTGACCGCTGCCCTACTCCTGACAAACACAACTAGAAATAGCCAGGGAGCGTGCCTACGTTGATTCTAGACGCCACGCGCCAGCCTAAGAGCTAACTAGCACTGCAGAGGAAATAAAGACCTAGCTTGCCTCCAGAGGAATGAACCCCAAAAGGTATAGTTGCCCCCCACATGTATTGACGGTGAAATGAGAGGAAGGCACGCACATAGAGATGAAAATAGATTTAGCAAAATGAGGCCCGCTATAACTAGAAAGCAGAATGATACAAAAGGGGTCTGAGCGGTCAGCAAAAAACCCTAATCAAAAACCATCCTGAGATTACAAGAACCCATGTGCCAACTCATGGCACATGGGGAGAACCTCAGCCCACTAGAGCTACCAGCTAGCATAGAGTCATAATTAGCAAGCTGGACAAAAAAACCAAACAACTGAAAAACAAAACTTAGCTTATCCTGAGAGATCTGGGAGCAGGTAGTCAGGAACCAAACTGAGCACATCTGAGTACATTGATAGCCGGCAAGGGAATGACAGGAAAGCCAGGTTAAATAGGAAACACCCAGCCTCTGATGGACAGGTGGAAACCCGAGACCGCAACCCACCAAAGTCACCCAGTACCAGCCGTAACCACCAGAGGGAGCCCAAAAACAGAATCCACAACAGTACCCCCCCCTTGAGGAGGGGTCACCGAACCCTCACGAGAACCCCCAGGGCGATCAGGATGAGCTCTATGGAAGGCGCGGACCAAATCAGTCGCATGAACATCAGAGGCGACCACCCAGGAATTATCCTCCTGACCATAACCCTTCCACTTAACCAAATACTGGAGTTTACATCTGGAAACACGAGAATCCAAGATCTTCTCAACAACATACTCCAATTCTCCCTCCACCAGCACCGGAGCAGGAGGCTCAACCGAAGGAACAACGGGCACCTCATACCTCCGCAATAACGACCGATGGAACACATTATGAATAGCAAACGATGCTGGGAGATCCAAACGAAAAGACACAGGGTTAAGAATCTCCAAGATCTTATAAGGACCGATGAACCGAGGCTTGAACTTAGGAGAAGAGACCTTCATAGAGACAAAACGAGAAGACAACCACACCAAGTCCCCAACAAGAAGTCGGGGACCCACGCGGCGACGGCGATTAGCAAACTGCTGAGTCTTCTCCTGAGACAACTTCAAATTGTCCACCACCTGATTCCAAATCTGATGTAGCCTGTCCACCACCACGTCCACTCCAGGACAATCCGAAGGCTCCACCTGGCCAGAGGAAAAACGAGGATGAAACCCCGAATTACAAAAGAAAGGAGAGACCAAATTAGCAGAACTAGCCCGATTATTAAGGGCAAATTCGGCCAGTGGCAAAAAGGCAACCCAGTCATCTTGATCAGCAGAAACAAAACACCTTAAATAAGTTTCCAAGGTCTGATTAGTTTGCTCCGTCTGGCCATTCGTCTGAGGATGGAATGCAGACGAGAAAGACAAATCAATGCCCATCTTAGCACAAAACGTCCGCCAAAATCTAGACACAAACTGGGATCCCCTGTCAGAAACGATATTCTCCGGAATCCCATGCAAACGAACCACGTTCTGAAAAAATAAAGGGACCAACTCAGAGGAGGAAGGCAACTTAGGCAAGGGTACCAAATGAACCATCTTAGAAAAGCGGTCACACACAACCCAGATAACGGACATTTTCTGTGAGACAGGGAGATCTGAAATAAAATCCATGGAAATGTGCGTCCAAGGCCTCTTCGGGATAGGCAAGGATAACAACAACCCACTGGCCCGAGAACAGCAAGGCTTAGCCCGAGCACACACTTCACAAGACTGCACAAAGGTGCGCACATCCCTTGACAAGGAAGGCCACCAAAAAGACCTGGCCACCAAGTCTCTAGTACCAAATATTCCAGGATGACCAGCCAACACAGAAGAATGGACCTCGGAGATGACTCTACTGGTCCAATCATCCGGAACAAACAGTCTTTCTGGTGGACAACGATCAGGTTTATCCACCTGAAACTCCTGCAATGCACGTCGCAAGTCTGGGGAGACGGCGGACAATATTACCCCATCCGTAAGGATACCAGTAGGCCCAGAGTCTCCAGGAGAGTCAGGCACAAAACTCCTGGAAAGAGCATCTGCCTTCACATTCTTTGAACCTGGCAGGTATGAAACCACAAAATTGAAACGAGAAAAAAACAACGACCAACGAGCCTGTCTAGGATTCAGACGCCTGGCAGACTCAAGGTAAATCAGATTTTTGTGATCAGTCAAGACCACCACACGATGTCTAGCACCCTCAAGCCAATGACGCCACTCCTCAAATGCCCACTTCATGGCCAAAAGCTCCCGATTACCCACATCATAATTGCGCTCGGCGGGCGAGAATTTTCTAGAAAAGAACGCACATGGCTTCATCACCGAGCCATTGGAACTTCTCTGTGACAAAACTGCCCCCGCTCCAATCTCGGAAGCATCAACCTCAACCTGAAAAGGAAGTGAAACATCTGGTTGACATAACACAGGAGCAGAAGAAAACCGGCGCTTAAGTTCCTGAAAGGCCTCCACAGCCGTAGGAGACCAATTAGCAACATCAGCACCCCTTTTAGTCAAATCAGTCAAAGGTTTAACAACACTGGAAAAATTAGTAATGGACCGACGATAAAAATTAGCAAAACCCAAGAACTTCTGAAGACTCTTAACAGATGTAGGTTGTGTCCAGTCACAAATCGCCTGAACCTTGACGGGATCCATCTCAATAGTAGAAGGAGAAAAAATGTACCCCAAAAAAGAAATTTTCTGGACTCCGAAGAGACATTTTGAGCCCTTCACAAACAGAGAATTGGCCCGCAGGACTTGAAACACCTTCCTGACCTGTAGGACATGAGACTCCCAGTCATCAGAAAACACCAAAATATCATCCAAATACACAATCATAAACTTATCCAGATATTCACGGAAAATATTGTGCATAAAGGACTGAAAGACTGAAGGAGCATTAGAAAGTCCAAAAGGCATTACCAAATACTCAAAATGGCCCTCAGGCGTATTAAATGCGGTTTTCCACTCATCACCCTGTTTTATCCGCACAAGATTATACGCACCGCGAAGATCTATCTTAGTGAACCACCTAGCCCCCTTAATGCGAGCAAACAAATCAGTCAATAATGGCAATGGATACTGATATTTGACTGTAATCTTATTCAGAAGGCGATAATCTATACAAGGCCTCAGGGAACCATCTTTTTTTGCCATGAAAAAAAAACCTGCTCCCAGAGGGGACGAAGATGGACGAATATGTCCCTTTTCCAAGGACTCCTTAATATAATTCCGCATAGCAGTATGCTCTGGCACTGACAGATTAAATAAACGACCCTTAGGGAACTTACTGCCAGGAATTAATTCTATAGCACAGTCACAATCCCTATGAGGAGGGAGCGAATTGCGCTTAGGCTCCTCAAAAACATCCCGATAGTCAGACAAAAACGCAGGGACCTCAGAAGGAGTAGATGAAGCTATTGAAATCAGAGGTGCATCATCATGAACCCCCTGACATCCCCAGCTTAACACAGACATTGTTTTCCAATCCAGGACAGGATTATGAGTTTGTAACCATGGCAGACCAAGCACTAGTACATCATGTAAATTATACAGTACAAGGAAGCGAATCACCTCCTGATGAACGGGAGTCATGCGCATGGTCACTTGTGTCCAGTACTGCGGTTTATTCATAGCCAATGGTGTAGAGTCAATTCCCTTCAAAGGAATAGGAACTTCCAGAGGCTCCAGACTAAAACCGCAGCGTTTGGCAAATGACCAATCCATAAGACTCAGGGCAGCGCCCGAATCCACATAGGCATCGACGGAAATGGAAGACAGTGAACAAATCAGAGTTACAGACAAAATGAACTTAGACTGCAGAGTACTAATGGCAAAAGATTTATCAACCTTTTTTGTGCGTTTAGAGCATGCTGATATAACATGAGCTGAATCACCACAATAAAAACACAATCCATTTTTCCGCCTATAATTTTGCCGTTCACTTCTGGACTGAATTCTATCACATTGCATAGTCTCAGGTGCCTGTTCAGAAGACACCGCCAACTGGTGCACATGTTTGCGCTCCCGTAAACGCCGATCAATCTGAATGGCCATAGCCATAGACTCATTCAGACCTGTAGGCGCAGGGAACCCCACCATAATATCCTTAATGGCCTCAGAAAGACCATCTCTGAAGTTTGCAGCCAGGGCGCACTCATTCCACTGAGTAAGCACCGACCATTTCCGAAATTTTTGACAATATACTTCCGCTTCATCATGCCCCTGAGAGAGGGCTAATAAAGCCTTTTCAGCCTGAATCTCCAGGTTAGGTTCCTCATAGAGCAATCCCAGTGCCAGAAAAAACGCATCCACACTGAGCAATGCAGGATCCCCTGGTGCCAATGCAAATGCCCAATTCTGAGGGTCGCCCCGCAGGAAAGATATTACAATCTTAACCTGCTGAGCAGGGTCTCCAGAGGAGCGAGATTTCAAAGAAAGAAACAATTTGCAATTGTTCCTGAAATTCAGGAAGGTAGATCTATCTCCAGAAAAAAACTCTGGAATTGGAATTCTAGGTTCAGACATGGGAGTGTGAACAACAAAATCCTGTATGTTTTGAACTTTTGCAGCAAGATTACTCAGGCTGGAAGCCAAACTCTGGACATCCATGTTAAACAGCTAAGGTCAGAGCCATTCAAGGGTTAAGAGGAGGTAAGAAGCAGCTAGACAGCAATTAAGGGCTAGGCAGCAAAACTCTGAGGGGGAGGGGAAAAAATAAAAAAAAATTTCCCTTAAACACTTCTTTTCCTCCTGCTTCAGCCCAAACAATTAACACTTTGTGGGCCGGCTATACTGTCATGGATGCCAATGGCTGGGGATCGCACTGGACAAGCAAAATAACATAAATAACGGACGAGCTCTAGGGTGATGGAACCTGGGCTGACCGCTGCCCTACTCCTGACAAACACAACTAGAAATAGCCAGGGAGCGTGCCTACGTTGATTCTAGACGCCACGCGCCAGCCTAAGAGCTAACTAGCACTGCAGAGGAAATAAAGACCTAGCTTGCCTCCAGAGGAATGAACCCCAAAAGGTATAGTTGCCCCCCACATGTATTGACGGTGAAATGAGAGGAAGGCACGCACATAGAGATGAAAATAGATTTAGCAAAATGAGGCCCGCTATAACTAGAAAGCAGAATGATACAAAAGGGGTCTGAGCGGTCAGCAAAAAACCCTAATCAAAAACCATCCTGAGATTACAAGAACCCATGTGCCAACTCATGGCACATAGGGAGAACCTCAGCCCACTAGAGCTACCAGCTAGCATAGAGTCATAATTAGCAAGCTGGACAAAAAACCAAACAACTGAAAAACAAAACTTAGCTTATCCTGAGAGATCTGGGAGCAGGTAGTCAGGAACCAAACTGAGCACATCTGAGTACATTGATAGCCGGCAAGGGAATGACAGGAAAGCCAGGTTAAATAGGAAACACCCAGCCTCTGATGGACAGGTGGAAACCCGAGACCGCAACCCACCAAAGTCACCCAGTACCAGCCGTAACCACCAGAGGGAGCCCAAAAACAGAATCCACAACAGCCTAGTAACGGTGTTCTCCTCCTCCTTGGTGTTCTCCTCCTCCTTGGTGTTCTCCTCCTCCTTGGTGTTCTCCTCCAGGTTTCCTTGTCTGAGCTTCAACCTTCAGGCTCTCATTAAGTATTTTTAAATGTAACACTACAGTAGCCATACTACTTGGGTTGGGGCCTAGTAACGGTGTTGTCCTCCTCCTTGGTGTTCTCCTCCAGGTTTCCTTGTCTGAGCTTCAACCTTCAGGCTCTCATTAAGTATTTTTAAATGTAACACTACAGTTGCCATACTTCTTGGGTTGGGGCCTAGTAACGGTGTTGTCCTCCTCCTTGGTGTTCTCCTCCAGGTTTCCTTCTCTGAGCTTCAACCTTCAGGCTCTCATTAAGTATTTTTAAATGTAACACTACAGTTGCCATACTACTTGGGTTGGGGCCTAGTAAAAGTGTTCTCCTCCTCCTTGGTGTTCTCCTCCTCCTTGGTGTTCTCCTCCAGGTTTCCTTGTCTGAGCTTCAACCTTCAGGCTCTCATTAAGTATTTTTAAATGTAACACTACAGTTGCCATACTTCTTGGGTTGGGGCCTAGTAACGGTGTTGTCCTCCTCCTTGGTGTTCTCCTCCAGGTTTCCTTGTCTGAGCTTCAACCTTCAGGCTCTCATTAAGTATTTTTAAATGTAACACTACAGTTGCCATACTACTTGGGTTGGGGCCTAGTAACGGTGTTCTCCTCCTCCTGGGTGTTCTCCTCCTCCTCCTTGGTGTTCTGCTCCAGGTTTCCTTGTCTGAGCTTCAACCTTCAGGCTCTCATTAAGCATTTTTAAATGTAACACTACAGTTGCCATACTACTTGGGTTGGGGCCTAGTAACGGTGTTCTCCTCCTCCTGGGTGTTCTCCTCCTCCATGGTGTTCTACTCCAGGTTTCCTTCTCTGAGCTTCAACCTTCAGGCTCTCATTAAGTATTTTTAAATGTAAAACTACAGTTGCCATACTACTTGGGTTGGGGCCTAGTAACGGTGTTGTCCTCCTCCTTGGTCTTCTTCTCCAGGTTTCCTTGTCTGAGCTTCAACCTTCAGGCTCTCATTAAGTATTTTTAAATGTAACACTACAGTTGCCATACTACTTGGGTTGGGGCCTAGTAACGGTGTTCTCCTCCTCCTTTGTGTTCTCCTCCTCCTTGGTGTTCTCCTCCTCCTTGGTGTTCTCCTCCTCCTTGGTGTTCTCCTCCAGGTTTCCTTGTCTGAGCTTCAACCTTCAGGCTCTCATTAAGTATTTTTAAATGTAACACTACAGTTGCCATACTTCTTGGGTTGGGGCCTAGTAACGGTGTTGTCCTCCTCCTTGGTGTTCTCCTCCAGGTTTCCTTGTCTGATCTTCAACCTTCAGGCTCTCATTAAGTATTTTTAAATGTAACACTACAGTTGCCATACTACTTGTGTTGGGGCCTAGTAACGGTGTTCTCCTCCTCCTGGGTGTTCTCCTCCTCCTCCTTGTTGTTCTCCTCCAGGTTTCCTTGTCTGAGCTTCAACCTTCAGGCTCTCATTAAGTATTTTTAAATGTAACACTACATTTGCCATACTACTTGGGTTGGGGCCTAGTAACGGTGTTCTCCTCCTCCTGGGTGTTCTCCTCCTCCTTGGTGTTCTCCTCCAGGTTTCCTTGTCTGAGCTTCAACCTTCAGGCTTTCATTAAGTATTTTTAAATGTAACACTACAGTTGCCATACTTCTTGGGTTGGGGCCTAGTAACGGTGTTGTCCTCCTCCTTGGTGTTCTCCTCCAGGTTTCCTTGTCTGAGCTTCAACCTTCAGGCTCTCATTAAGTATTTTTAAATGTAACACTACAGTTGCCATACTACTTGGGTTGGGGCCTAGTAACGGTGTTCTCCTCCTCCTGGGTGTTCTCCTCCTCCTTGGTGTTCTCCTCCAGGTTTCCTTGTCTGAGCTACATCCTTCAGGCTCTCATTAAGTATTTTTAAATGTAACACTACAGTTGCCATACTACTTGGGTTGGGGCCTAGTAACGGTGTTTTCCTCCTCCTTGGAGTTCTCCTCCAGGTTTCCTTGTCTGAGCTTCATCCTTCAGGCTCTCATTAAGTATTTTTAAATGTAACACTACAGTTGCCATACTACTTGGGTTGGGGCCTAGTAACGGTGTTCTCCTCCTCCTCCTTGGTGTTCTCCTCCAGGTTTCCTTCTCTGAGCTTCAACCTTCAGGCTCTCCTTAAGTATTTTTAAATGTAACACTACAGTTGCCATACTACTTGGGTTGGGGCCTAGTAACGGTGTTGTCCTCCTCCTTGGTCTTCTCCTCCAGGTTTCCTTGTCTGAGCTTCAACCTTCAGGCTCTCATTAAGTATTTTTAAATGTAACACTACAGTTGCCATACTACTTGGGTTGGGGCCTAGTAACGGTGTTCTCCTCCTCCTGGGTGTTCTCCTCCTCCTTGGTGTTCTCCTCCAGGTTTCCTTGTCTGAGCTTCAACCTTCTGGCTCTCATTAAGTATTTGTTTGTAAAAATTGGTGGTTGGGGCCCTACTAACGGTGTCTGCCGCTCCCTGATGTTGTCCTCCACTGTATAAAGCTGAGCTTCAACCTTCATGCTCTCATTAAGTAGTTGTTTTTAAAAATTGGTGGTTGGGGCCTACTAACGGTGTCTTCCGCTCCCTGGTGTTGTCCTCCACTGTATAAAGCTGAGCTTCAACCTTTTGGCTTTCGGCCTATAGTAGCAGATACTAAACTGCATTTGGCCTTCAACTTTGGTTGGGCCCTACTAACGGTGTGTGCCGCTCCCTGGTGTTGTCATCCACTGTATAAAGCTGAGCTTCAACCTTCTGGCTCTCATTAAGTAGTTGTTTTTAAAAATTGGTGGTTGGGGCCCTACTAATGGTGTGTGCCGCTCCCTGGTGTTGTCCTCCACTGTATAAAGCTGAGCTTCAACCTTCTGGCTCTCATTAAGTATTTGTTGGTAAAAATTGGTGGTTGGGGCCTACTAACGGTGTCTGCCGCTCCCTGGTGTTGTCCTCCACTGTATAAAGCTGAGCTTCAACCTTTTGGCTTTCGGCCTATAGTAGCAGATATTAAACTGCATTTGGCCTTCAACTTTGGTTGGGCCCTACTAACGGTGTGTGCCGCTCCCTGGTGTTGTCCTCCACTGTATAAAGCTGAGCTTCAACCTTCTGGCTCTCATTAAGTATTTGTTGGTAAAAATTGGTGGTTGGGGCCTACTAACGGTGTGTGTCGCTCCCTGGTGTTGTCCTCCACTGTATAAATCTGAGCTTCAACCTTCAGGCTCTCATTAAGTAGTTGTTTTTAAAAATTGGTGGTTGGGGCCCTACTAACGGTGTGTGCCGCTCCATGGTGTTGTCCTCCACTGTATAAAGCTGAGCTTCAATCTTAAAGCTCTCGTTAAGTAGTTGTTTTTAAATTGTGTGGTTGGGCCCTTAAAACGGTGTCTGACGCTACTGGGTTTTATCCTGTTTTGTTGTCCCGACCTTCAATGTTCAGGCTTTCGGCTTACATTTTAAATAATTAAACTGCAGTTGGCCTACTACTTTGGTTGGGCCTAGTAACGGTGTGTGCCGCACCTTGGTGTTGTCCTGTGTTATTTTCATGACCTTTAATCTTCAGGCTTTCGGCCTTCATTTGTAATATTAAACTGCATAGGGCCTACTAGTGTGGTTCGGCCCTACTAATGGTGTCTGTCTGCCGCTCCTGGGTTTTCTACTCCACTGAACTAAGCAATGCCACCTGGTTAGTCCTGTTACCAATTTTGACCTGCATTTTACCCACTTTATTATTTGGGCCTATATCAGTGTTTCCGCCTCATCCTGCCCATTGCCCAGCCGGTGCTAGATGAGTCTTGTGGTACTTTGACCCAGACCACTACATTCCCCTTGCACGCTACACAGCCACAATCTGACCCTGCTGAAAGTCAGCTTCCCCTTCCCGCATACTGTACCACCTTACACAGGGACAAAGAGGAAGGTGCAGATGAAAGTGCAGGTTTCTTCAACAGGTAGGGGGGCATACTTGTTGGTGACGTCACAGGCACAGGGCCCCTCAGAGTACGCAAAAGTGTCGCTGCCGGTGGGAGGCGCCCCCGCCGTGCAAACACACCACCGTACTTTGAGGGGCCCTGTCCCAGTGCCAATGCGAACGAGTGGGCCTCCCTGCTTGCTCAGGATCACAGCACTTGCAAAGTTGAAATACTTACCTCTCACTGCTCCACCGCCGTGACGTAGTCCACGTTTCCTGGGCCCACTAAAACCTTGAACCAGCCATACCCCCCACAACTTTTGCCAAATGACCCCAATTTCCAATGCCCAACTATTATTATAAAGTTAATTAAGATTGACAAGCTTCAGAAACAAGAATGGATGTTTTTGGCATTAAAATGGGCACTGTAGGTGTTTTCCTGGCCTCCACTCACTGCCGACTAAGCTTCCCCATTGACTTGCATTGGGTTTCATGTTTCGGTCGATCCCCAACTTTTCGCGATAATCGGCCGACTTCACTCGACTCGACTTTGGACAAAGTCGGGTTTCGCAAAACCCGACTCGATCTTAAAAAAATGAAAGTCGCTCAACACTACTGACGGGTGCTTGCGACAAGTGGCGAGACCACGGCCCCGTGGGGGGAGTTAGGCCATTTAAGGTACCTTCACACGAAGCGACGCTGCAGCGATAGCGACAACGATGCTGATCGCTGCAGCGTCGCTGTTTGATCGCTGGAGAGCTGTCACACAGACCGCTCTCCAGCGACCAACGATGCCGAAGTCCCCGCAGGGCCGCGCTTAGTAACCCGATGTTTACCCTGGTTACCAGCGTAAAAGTAAAAAAAAAAAACAGTACATGCTCACCTGCGCGTCCCCCAGCATCTGCTTCCTGACACTGACTGAGCTCCGGCCCTAACAGCACAGCGGTGACGTCACCGCTGTGCTTTCACTTTCACTTTAGGGCCGGCGCTCAGTAAGTGTCAGGAAGCAGATGCTGGGGGACGCGCAGGTGAGCATGTACTGTTTGTTTTTTTTACTTTTACCCTGGTAACCAGGGTAAACATCGGGTTACTAAGCGCGGCCCTGCGCATGGTAACCCGATGTTTACCCTGGTTACCAGTGTAAAACATCGCTGGTATCGTTGCTTTTGCTTTCAAACACAACGATACACGGCGATCGGATGACCAAATAAAGTTCTGGACTTTATTCAGCGACCAGCGACATCACAGCAGGATCCTGATCGCTGCTGCGTGTCAAACGAAACGATATCGCTAGCCAGGACGCTGCAACGTCACGGATCGCTAGCGATGTCGTTTCGTGTGAAGGTACCTTTAGGGAGGTGTAAACATGTCATATGCAGCTGGCAAAGGTGGGGCAAAATAATTTGAAATCCATGAGTGGTTCATTTTAATGAAGGTTAGATCATCAACATTTTGGGTAGCCAGACGAGTCCTTTTTTCGGTCAGTATTGAACCAGCAGCACTGAATACTCTTTCTGATAGCACACTAGCTGCTGGGCAAGCAAGCTCCTGCAATGAATATTCAGCCAATTCGGGCCAGGTGTCTATTTTGGATGCCCAGTAATCAAAGGGGAATGACGGTTGAGGGAGAACATCGGTAATGGAGGAAAAATAGTTAGTAACCATACTTGACAAATGTTGTCTCCTGTCACTTTGAATGGATGCTGCTGTACCTGTCGTGTCTGCGGTCATTGCGAAATCACTCCACAACCTGGTCAGAAAACCCCTCTGTCCTATGCCACTTCTGATTTGTGCACCTCTAACACCTCTGCCCTGTTGCCCCCTGCAGCTCGTGTGAGAACCATCACCGGCGCTGTGTGCTGGGAATGCCTGAATCAAACGGTCTACAAGAGTAGCTTGTTTGGTTGCCAATATCTGTTCGAGGTTCTCATGTGGCATGATATTTTGCAATTTGCTTTTATAGCGAGGATCAAGGAGGCAGGCCAACCAGTAACCATCATTAGTGTTGAGCGATACCGTCCGATACTTGAAAGTATCGGTATCGGAAAGTATCAGCCGATACCGGCAAAGTATCAGATCTAATCCGATACCGATACCCGATACCAATACAAGTCAATGGGACTCAAGTATCGGACGGTATCCCTGATGGTTCCCAGGGTCTGAAGGAGAGGAAACTCTCCTTCAGGCCCTGGGAACCATATTAATGTGTAAAATAAAGAATTAAAATAAAAAATATTGCTATACTCACCTGTCCGACGCAGCCTGGACCTCACCGAGGGAACCGGCAGCGTTCTTTGCTTAAAATGCGCGCTTTTCCTTCCTTCCGTGACGTCACGGCTTGTGATTGGTCGCGTGCCGCCCATGTGGCCGCGACGTGACCAATCACAGCAAGCCATGACGTAATTTTCAGGTCCTTCTAGGCATTCAGTATTTTAAAATTACGTTCCGGCTTTGCGATTGGTCGCGTCGCGGTCACATGGGCGACGCGACCAATCACAAGCCGTGACGTCACGGGAGGCAGGAAACGCGCGCATTTTTAAAATTACGTCACGGCTTGTGATTGGTTGCGTGCCGCCCATGTGACCGCGACGCGACCAATCACAGCAAGCCGTGACGTAATTTCAGGTCCTGATGCCTATTTCTGCATTCAGGACCTGAATTACGTCAGGGCTTGCTGTGATTGGTCGCGTCGCGGTCACATGGGCGGCACGCAACCAATCACAAGCCGCGACGTAATTTTAAAAATGCGCGCGTTTCCTGCCCCCCGTGACGTCACGGCTTGTGATTGGTCGCGTCGCCCATGTGACCGCGACGCGACCAATCACAAAGCCGGAACGTAATTTTAAAATACTGAATGCCTAGAAGGACCTGAAAATTACGTCACGGCTTGCTGTGATTGGTCGCGTCGCGGCCACATGGGCGGCACGCGACCAATCAGAAGCTGTGACGTCACGGAAGGAAGGAAAAGCGCGCATTTTAAGCAAAGAACGCTGCCGGTTCCCTCGGTGAGGTCCAGACTGTGTCGGAGAGGTGAGTATAGCAATATTTTTTATTTTAATTCTTTATTTTACACATTAATGTTGTTTCGATACCGATACCCGATACCACAAAAGTATCGGATCTCGGTATCGGAATTCCGATACAGCAAATATCGGCCGATACCCGATACTTGCGGTATCGGAATGCTCAACACTAATCGTCATCTGTCATCATTTTTATAATGCATGGGTCCCTTTTGAGGATACGCAAGGCATAATCCGCCATGTGGGCCAATGTTCCAGTTGTCAAGTCAGTGCATATGCTGGGTTGAGGAGCACTTTCTGGCAAATCAACGTCACTTGTCTCCCTCAAAAACCCTGAACCCGGCCTTGCACCGCCAGCAGTTTCTATTGCCCCCTGAGAAGCTTCCTCATCCAAAAAATAGTCATCCCCATCATCCTCCTCGTCCTCCTCCTCTTTGCCCGCCACCTCGTCCTGTAGACTTCCCTGAGCAGACAATGGCTGACTGTCATCAAGGCTTCCCTCGTCCTCAGCTGCAGACGCCTGTTCCTTTATGTGCATCAAACTTTGCATCAGCAGACGCATTAGGGGGATGCTCATGCTTATTATGGCGTTGTCTGCACTAACCAGCCGTGTGCATTCCTCAAAACACTGAAGGACTTGACACAGGTCTTGGAGCTTCGACCACTGCACAGCTGACAACTCCATGTCTGCCATCCAACTGCCTGCCCGTGTATGTGTATCCTCCCACAAATACATAACAGCACGCCTCTGTTCGCACAGTCTATGAAGCATGTGCAGTGTGGAGTTCCACCTTGTTGCAACGTCGATGATTAGGCGATGCTGGGGAAGGTTCAAAGACCGCTGATGGTTCTGCATATGGCTGGAGTGTACGGGCGAACGGCGGATGTGAGAGCAAAGTCTGCGCTCTTTCAGCAGCAGGTCGGGTAACCCCAGATAACTTTTCAGGAAGCACTGCCCCACAGGTTTAAGGTGTGAGCCAGGCAAGGAATGTGTTTCAGTTGTGAAAGGGCTATGGCAGCCATAAAATTCCTTCCAATATCACTCACTACCTTGCCTGCCTCAAGATGTACAGTGGAGCGCCCCCACTGCCGCAGGGCCGAGGGGTACCCGGTACCGGGCCTCTCTGTCTCAGTTCTGGGGTTATCACGGTGGCTAGACCTGGTTCGTGACCCTGCTGAGGGGCGTCCAATGAAGATGGAGAGTGATGCTGTTGTGGTGTGGTGCCGGTCGCAGTAAATAACAAGGACACCAGGTTGCAGTCTCTTTACCTCTTTACTGAAGGCTCCAGGATCCTCAGTCCGGAATACGGTTAACCGGGCTGCGTGAGTTCGGCCGGTCCGATGGCACCTCCAGAGTTCCCTTTGCAGGTGGAAATCTGTGCCTACCTTCTAGCGCTTGTGTGTTGTAGTCCTTCTCTGCTGTGCTTACGGGATAGTCCTCACAACTGTTGTGTCTGTTTCTGAAGTTCCCTCACAACTCGATTATGATGTTCTGTTTCGTCCCCCAGATGATATGGCTAGGAGTATGACGGTTAGGCTCATAGGTCTTCCGGGACCCTAGAGTCGCCCCTCTCCAGATGTTGCCCCCTGTGTCTGCTTAGGTGATTTTGGGTGAGACAGCCCGCCTAGAACTGACTGTCCTGCCGTAGGTTTGAAGTAAGGCCTGGAGCTCAATACTTCCTCGGCGTTCCGGCCACCGGCTATGCGCCTCAGTAGGATGTTGCCTCGTCTTACAGCACGACTCCTACTGGTGATTCTCCTTGTTGCGTTGATCTCGTTTCTCACTCAGCACAGTAAACCTCGCTTCTTGTCCTTTCTTGGGGTACCGCCGCAATGAAGTGCAGGCGCGGTTCCGTAACGTTCTTTCGGTTCGCTAGGCCTCTGTCAGGATCCCACCCCTGACAGGGACCCCCTGAATCTTCCCCTGCAACACCCTCTGCCACAGGATGTTTCTTGGTTCCAACCCAGTCAGCTTCTGACTAACTTCCTATCTAACCCCCAGTTTTACCAGATTGTGAGGAGTGGCCTAATACATAGCACCCTTAGCTCCCCCTGGAGGCCAGACTGTGAAGTGTATTGGTGTCTGTGATACCTGGTCAGGTGAACTCCTTCAGTGCCATCAGACGTACCATAGCCCCCCTTAGCGGCGGAGCATCAGTACTGCAACGACCAGGACTCTGGGGCGCTGCATACAGTGCCCAGCCATGACCGAGTTTCTTGCTGCAAGAACTCAGACAGAACTTCAGCGGTGTGTCTGTTGTCGCCCAAACACTTCATTGCCAATACAGCCTGCTGATGCTTGCCACTAGCTGTTCTATAATTGGACACCTCGTGTGCAACAGTGGCAGCTGCGGATGTAGTGGTTGTGCGACTTCGGTCTGTGGACGAGCTCTCGCTTCTGCTGGAGGACGAGGAGAAGGAGGGGGGACGAACGCCTACAGCCAACTGTTTCCTAGACCGTGGGCTAGGCAGAACTGTCCCAATATTACTGTCCCCTGTGGACCCTGCATCCACCACATTAACCCAGTGTGCCGTGATGGAGACGTAATGCCCCTGGCCATGCCTACTGGTCCATGCATCTGTTGTCAGGTGCACCTTTCTACTCACAGATTGCCTGAGCGCATGGACAATGCGGTCTTTTACTTGCTGGTGGAGGGCTGGGATGGCTTTTCTTGAAAAGAAGTGTCGACTGGGTAGCTCGTAGCGTGGTACAGCGTAGTCCATCAGGGCTTTGAAAGCTTCGGTTTCAACTAACCGGTAGGGCATCATCTCTAATGAGATTAGTCTAGCAATGTGGGCGTTCAAACCCTGTGTACGCGGATGTGAGGATGAGTACTTCCTTTTTCTAACGAGAGTCTCATGTAGGGTGAGCTGGACTGGAGAGCTGCATACGATGGAACTAGCGGGGGTGCCGGTGGACATGGGTGACTGAGAGAGGGTTGGTGATGGTATTCTTGATGGTGCCCTACATACAGTTTTTCCGACCACGAACCTGGCGATTCCCTGACTGCTTTAGCCTTGCGACGAAACCGCCACATTACCTGCAGGTGGTGTGGTAAACGGTGGGCTTACAGTGAGGGAAGGGATGACGCGTTGCTGACTAGCTTCATTGTGAGAGGGTGCTACAACGTTAAGGGACGTTTGGTAGTTTGTCCAGGCTTGCAAGTGCATGGTGGTTAAATGTCTATGCATGCAACTTGTATTTAAATTTTTAACATTCTGACCTCTGCTGAAGGTCCTTGAGCATTTCTTACAGATGACTTTGCGCTGATCATTGGGATCTTGGTTAAAAAAATTCCAGACTGCACTCTTCCTATCGGATACCTTTTCAGGCATTGCACACTGAGCTACTTTAACCTGATGGCCACACTGTCCTACAACTGGTTTTGGTTTTGCCACACGTTTTTGGCCAGATACGGGCCTGCCAGATGGAACCTGTTGCAATGTTGATGCCTGCTGCGGCTCCTCCTCCGCTTCAGAGCTGCTGCCGCCTGCACCCTGTTCCCCCAATGGCTGCCAATCGGGGTCAACAACTGGGTGATCTATGACCTCCTCTTCTAAGTTCTGTGCACCTTCCTCTGGGTCACCGTGTAAGCCGGTGCTATAGCGTTCGTGACGGGGCTCCATAGTCTCATCGGGGGCAGATTCTGGATCAGTACACTGCGAGGGCAATGTTCTGATCTGAGTCAAAGGAACAGCATAATAATCTGGCTGTGGCTGTGCATCTGTGCACTCCATGTCTGATTCATCTTGTAATGGGCATGGCCTGTTAACAATTTCCCTTTCTAATCCAGGCACGGTATGTGTAAATAGCTCCATGGAGTAACCAGTTGTGTCGCCTGACGCATCCTTCACTGTTGTTCTGGGTGAAGGACACAAGGAAGCGACTTGTTCCTGACCGGGAGCATCCACTGATGACGCACTGCTCTGACATTTGGCACTTTCCGAGGAGGAGGCGAAAGAGCTAGAGGCAGAGTCGGCAAGGAAAGCGAATACTTGTTCCTGCTGCTCCGGCTTCAAAAGCGGTTTTCCTACTCCCAGAAAAGGGAGCCTTCGAGGCCTTGTGTAGCCAGACGAGGACGCTGGCTCAACAACTCGAGACTTAGGGGCTATAATGCTTTTCCCATGACCACCTGATGCTCCACGACCACCACCACTACCATCATTACCAGCTGCCAATGACCGCCCACGGCCACGACCTCTTCCACCAGACTTCCTCATTCTTGGAAAAATGTTACCAAACTAACAACCGTTATGTGGTCCTGTAAAACCAGGTACAAGGTGTGCGTGAACTTGTTGGGAATGTAAATCTCCCTTTTTTATGTGTGGGAGAATGCAGTGAAAAATGAGGCCCACTGTATTACACTGGACAGTTTGATTAGCAGAAAGAGGCTGGCAGATATGGCACTAACAGGAGTGACGCAGATAAAAACACTGGCAATAGAAATGACCCTCTTTATGTGTGGGAGAATGCAGTGAAAAATCAGGCCCACTGTATTACACAACAACACAGTTTGATTAGCAGAAAGAGGCTGGCAGATATGGCACTAACAGGAGTGACGCAGATAAAAACACTGGCAATAGAAATGACCCTCTTTATGTGTGGGAGAATGCAGTGAAAAATCAGGCCCACTATATTACACTACACTGTTTGCCTGGCAGAAAGAGGCTGGCAGATATGGCACTAACAGGAGTGACGCAGATAAAAACACTGGCAATAGAAATGTCCCTCTTTTTTTTGATATGGGAGACAAGGGATTGAATCAGGCCCACTATATCACGGTATAGTTCCTGTGGCACAAAATGACTGACAGATACCACAGACAGCACTCGCACAGATGCACAGGTTTGTCAAGATTATTCTCCCTTTATTTTAATTTTTTGGGGGGATATGTGAGACAAGTGATTTAATCTGGCCCACTGTTATACAGTAGGTTTTCTGTGGCAGAAAAACAAAGACAGATGCCACACACAGGACTGGCACTAATGCAGATTTGCCAATCTTAATCTCCCACTTTTATTTTTTTTTCTGGGAGAATTGTGAAGAAATCAGGCCCACTGTTACACAGTAGGTTTTCTGTGGCAGAAAAAAAAAATGCCACACACAGGACTGGCACTAATGCAGATTTGCCAATCTTAATCTCCCACTTTTATTTTTTTTTCTGGGAGAATTGTGAAGAAATCAGACCCACTGTTAGACAGTAGGTTTTCTGTGGCAGAAAAACAAAGACAGATGCCACACACAGGACTGGCACTAATGCAGATTTGCCAATCTTAATCTCCCACTTTTATTTTTTTTTCTGGGAGAATTGTGAATAAATCTGGGCCACTGTATTAGAGAATATTTTCTGTGGCAAAAAGTGGCTTGAAGAGATATATATATATATATATATAAAAAAAAAAGGGACTGTACTACAATTACTATCTCCCTACAGTTATATCAGAAAAGTATGTCAGGCAGCAATAAAAAGAACTGCTGCACACAAAAGTCAAAAGTGTGGACAAACAAACAAGATAGCTGTGCAGAAAGGAAGGAGCAACAGGATTTGTGCTTTGAAAAAAGCAGTTGGTTTGCACAGCGGTGTACACACAGCAACGCAGCTATCAGGGAGCCTTATAAGCTACAGAGCTGTTGCACAGAAATCGAGCCTCCACTGTCCCAAAAAGAAAAGGTGGTGTTGGACAGTGGAAATCGCTACAGCACAAGCGGTCTGGGGCTTAATTTACCCTGCCTAACGCTATCCCTGCTTCTGACGAAGCGGCAGCAACCTCTCCCTATGCTCAGATCAGCAGCAGTAACATGGCAGTCGGCGGGAACGCCCCTTTATAGCCCCTGTGACGCCGCAGAAAGCAAGCCAATCACTGCCATGCCCTTCTCTAAGATGGTGGGGACCAGGATCTATGTCATCACGCTGCCCACACTCTGCGTGCACCTTCATTGGCTGAGAAATGGCGCTTTAAGCATCATAGGAAACGCGACTTTGGCGCGAAGATCGTGTACCGCATGGCCGATCCCACGCTGGGATCAGCTCGGGTTTCATGAAACCCGACTTTGCCAAAAGTCGGTGACTTATGAAAATGACCGATCCGTTTCGCTCAACCCTACTCTTAAGTGTTCCAGGAGCTGATAGTATTTTTTTATCATGTTCAATACTGAATAATTTAATATGTTTTGAAAATGTTGATAACATTTTTTCATCATCTGCATATAATTAGCATGTCTATCATACTGTACTTTCCATAATTCCACAAATTTTCCTTCTAGGTGTTGCAATTTCAATGTTGAGGAGTAGGGTTGAGCGAAACGGATCGTTCATTTTCATAAGTCGCCAACTTTTGGCAAAGTCGGCGTCTCATGAAACCCGACCCGATCCCTGTGTGGGGTCGGCCATGCGGTACGCGACTTTCGCACCAAAGTCGCGTTTCAATGACGCTAAAAGCGCCATTTCTCAGCCAATGAAGGTGGACGCAGAGTGTGGGCAGCGTGATGACATAGATCTCAGTCCCCACCATCTTAGAGAAGGGCATTGCAGTGATTGGCTTGCTTTCTGCCGCGTCACAGGCGCTATAAAGGGGCGTTCCCGCCGACCGCCATCTTACTGCTGCTGATCTGAGCGTAGGGAGAGGTGCCGCTTCGTCAGAAGCAGAGATAGACAGTGTTAGGCAGGGTACATTCACCCCCAAACCGCTTGTGCTGTAGCGATTTCCACTATCCAACACCACCTTTTGTTTGCAGGACAGTGGAAGCTACTTTTTTTTTCCCTCAGCGCTGTAGCTCATTGGGCTGCCCTAGAAGGCTCCCTGATAGCTGCGTTGCTGTGTGTGTACGCCGCTGTGCAAACCAACTGGTTTTTTCAAAGCACAAATCCTGTTGTTCCTTCCTTTCTGCACAGCTATCTTGTGTGTTTGTCCACACTTTTGTGTGCAGCAGTCCTTTTTATAGCTGCCTGCTATACTTTTCTGAGATTACTGCAGGGAGATAAAGATTGGCAAGTCTGCCTCTGTGCCAGTCCTGTGTGTGGCATCTGTCTCTCATTGTGTGCCACCGAAAACCACTGTGTAATACTGGGCCGTTTTTTTTTTTTTCTAAATTCTCCCTGTAAAAAAAATAATAATTAGTGGGAGATAAAGATTGGCAAGTCTGTTGTGAATTTACCTTTTGGCTCCCTCTAGTGGCTACTAGTGATTTGACTCTGGGTATGTCATTCATCCCTTGTATGCTCACCTGGGTCGTTAGGTCAGGGGTGTTGCTATATAAGCTCCCTGGACCTTCAGTTCAATGCCTGGCAACGTTGATATCAGAGCTAATCTGTAGTGCTCTTGTCTTCTGATCCTGGTTCCTGCTTGATTAAGCTAAGTCCGCTTTCTTGCTTTTTGCTATTTGGTTTTGTTTGCATTTTTGTCCAGCTTGTTAATAATCTGTATCCTGACCTTGCTGGAAGCTCTAGGGTGGCTGGTGTTCTCCCCCCGGGTCGTTAGACGGTTCGGGGGTTCTTGAATCTCCAGCGTGGATTTTGATAGGGTTTTTGTTGACCGTATAAGTTATCTTACTACATTCTGCTATTAGTGAGTGGGCCTCTCTTTGCTAAACCTAGTTCATCTCTGTGTTTGTCATTTCCTCTTACCTCACCGTTATTATTTGTGGGGGGCTTGTATCCTACTTTTTGGGTCCTTTCTCTGGAGGCAAGAGAGGTCTTTGTTTTCCTCTTCTAGGGGTAGTTAGCTCTCCGGCTGGCGCGAGACATCTAGCGACCAACGTAGGCATGTTCCCCGGCTACTTCTAGTGTTGGCGTTAGGAGTAGATATATGGTCAACCCAGTTACCACTGCCCTATGAGCTGGATTTTTGTACTTTGCAGACTTGCTGATATTTCTGAGACCCTCGCCATTGGGGTCATAACACAAGTCTGCCTCTGTGGCAGTCCTGTGTGTGGCATCTGTCTCTCATTGTGTGCCACCGAAAACCACTGTGTAATACTGGGCCATTCTTTTTTTGGGGGGTAAATTCTCCCTGTAAAAAAAAAAAATAATAGTGGGAGTCTGGGAGATAAAGATTGGCAAGTCTGCCTCTGTGCCATTCCTGTGTGTGGCATCTGTCTCATTGTGTGCCACCGAAAACCACTGTGTAATACTGGGCCATTCTTTTTTTGGGGGGTAAATTCTCCCTGTAAAAAAAAAAAAATAATAGTGGGAGTCTGGGAGATAAAGATTGGCAAGTCTGCCTCTGTGCCAGTCCTGTGTGTGGCATCTGTCTCTCATTGTGTGCCACCGAAAACCACTGTGTAATACTGGACCATTCTTTTTTTTTGGGTAAATTCTCCCTGTAAAAAAAAAAATAATAGTGGGAGTCTGGGAGATAAAGATTGGCAAGTCTGCCTCTGTGCCATTGCTGTGTGTGGCATCTGTCTCATTGTGTGCCACCGAAAACCACTGTGTAATACTGGGCCATTTTTTTTTTCTAAATTCTCCCTGTAAAAAAAAAAATAATTATTAGGAGATAAAGATTGGCAAGTCTGCCTCTGTGCCATTGCTGTGTGTGGCATCTGTCTCATTGTGTGCCACCGAAAACCACTGTGTAATACTGGGCCATTCTTTTTTTGGGGGGGTAAATTCTCCCTGTAAAAAAAAAAAATAATAGTGGGAGTCTGGGAGATAAAGATTGGCAAGTCTGCCTCTGTGCCAGTCCTGTGTGTGGCATCTGTCTCTCATTGTGTGCCACTGAAAACCATTGTGTAATACTGGGCCATTTTTTTTTGGGGGGGGGTAAATTCTCCCTGTAAAAAAAAAAATTAATAGTGGGAGTCTGGGAGATAAAGATTGGCAAGTCTGCCTCTGTGCCAGTCCTGTGTGTGGCATCTGTCTCTCATTGTGTGCCACCGAAAACCACTGTGCAATACTGGGCTATTTTTTTTGGGGGGGGGTAAATTCTCCCTGTAAAAAAAAAACTAATAGTGGGAGTCTGGGAGATAAAGATTGGCAAGTCTGCCCCTGTGCCAGTCCTGTGTGTGGCATCTGTCTCTCATTGTGTGCCACCGAAAACCACTGCGTAATACTGGGCCATTTTTTTTTCTAAATTCTCCCTGTAAAAAAAAAATAATTAGTGGGAGATAAAGATTGGCAAGTCTGCCTCTGTGCCATTGCTGTGTGTGGCATCTGTCTCATTGTGTGCCACCGAAAGCCACTGTGTAATACTGGGCCATTCTTTTTTGGGGGGTAAATTCTCCCTGTAAAAAAAAAAATAATAGTGGGAGTCTGGGAGATAAAGATTGGCAAGTCTGCCTCTGTGCCAGTCCTGTGTGTGGCATCTGTCTCTCATTCTGTGCCACCGAAAACCACTGTGTAATACTGGGCCATTTTTTTTTTTCTAAATTCTCCCTGTAAGAAAAAAATAATTAATGGGAGATAAAGATTGGCAAGTCTGCCTCTGTGCCATTGCTGTGTGTGGCATCTGTCTCATTGTGTGCCACCGAAAACCACTGTGTAATAATGGGCCATTCTTTTTTTTTGGGTAAATTCTCCCTGTAAAAAAAAAATAATAGTGGGAGTCTGGGAGATAAAGATTGGCAAGTCTGCCTCTGTGCCATTGCTGTGTGTGGCATCTGTCTCATTGTGTGCCACCGAAAACCACTGTGTAATACTGGGCCATTCTTTTTTTTGGGGGGGTAAATTCTCCCTGCAAAAAAAAAAATAATAGTGGGAGTCTGGGAGATAAAGATTGGCAAGTCTGCCTCTGTGCCAGTCCTGTGTGTGGCATCTGTCTCTCATTGTGTGCCACCGAAAACCACTGTGTAATACTGGGGCATTTTTTTTGGGGGGGGTAAATTCTCCCTGTAAAAAAAAAATTAATAGTGGGAGTCTGGGAGATAAAGATTGGCAAGTCTGCCTCTGTGCCAGTCCTGTGTGTGGCATCTGTCTCTCATTGTGTGCCTCCGAAAACCACTGTGTAATACTGGGCCATTTTTTTTTTCTAAATTCTCCCTGTAAAAAAAAAAATAATTAGTGGGAGATAAATATTGGCAAGTCTGCCTCTGTGCCATTGCTGTGTGTGGCATCTGTCTCATTGTGTGCCACCGAAAACCACTGTGTAATACTGGGCCATTCTTTTTTTGGGGGTAAATTCTCCCTGTAAAAAAAAAAATAATAGTGGGAATCTGGGAGATAAAGATTGGCAAGTCTGCCTCTGTGCCAGTCCTGTGTGTGGCATCTGTCTCTCATTGTGTGCCACAGAAAACCTAGTGTGTAATATTGTTTTTTTTTTTTTTAAATTCTCCCAGTAAAAAAAAAAATAGTGGGAGATTAAGATTGGCATTTCTGCTTGAGTGCTGGTCCTGTGTGTGTGCCATCTGTCTCAAATTATTGGGGCACAGAAAACCTAGTGTGTAACATTGGGCCTGATTTTCCTTTCAGTGTAAGGCACCTATAATGGTATATATAAATCCAACAGAAGTTTGAGTTCACCTTATAAGTTGTTTTACAGTAACAAATACCGTTACTTTGGTTACGTTTTGCAATGATGGTAGTGGTGGTGGAGCATCAGGTGGTCGTGGTAAAAGCAGTACAGCACCTAAGTCTCGAATTGTTGAGCCAGGTTCGTGGTCTGGCTACACAAGGCCTCGAACGCTCTCTTTTCTGGGAGTAGGAAAACCACTTTTGAAGCCGGAGCAGGAGGAACAAGTATTGGCTTTCATTGCTGACTCTGCCTCTAGCTCTTTCGCCTCCTCCTCGGAAAGTGCCAAATGTCAGAGCAGTGCATCGTCAGTGGATGCTCCCGGTCAGGAACAAGTCGCTTCCTTGTGTCCTTCACCCAGAATAACAGAGAAGGATGCGTCAGTCGACACAACAAGTTACTCCATGGAGCTCTTTACACATACCGTTCCTGGGTTAGACAGTGAAACAGTTAACAGGCTATGCCCATTAGAAGTTGAATCGGACATGGAGTGCACTGATGCACAGCCACAGCCAGATTACTATGCTGTTCCTTTGACTCAGACCAGAACATTGCCCTCGCAGTGTACTGAGGCAGAATCAAACCCAGCGGAGACTATGGTGCCCCGTCACGAACGCTATACCACCGGCTTACACGGTGACACAGAAGAAGTTGCACACGACATAGAAGAGGAGGTCATAGATGACCCAGTTGTTGACCCCGATTGGCAGCCATTGGGGGAACAGGGTGCAGGCGGCAGTAGTTCTGAAGCAGAGGAGGAGGAGCCACAGCAGGCATCAACATCACAACAGGTTCCATCTGCCGGGCCCGTATCTGGCCAAAAACGCGTGGCAAAACCAAAACCAGTTGGTGGACAGTGTGGCCATCCGGTTAAAGAAGCTCAGTCTGCAATGCCTGAAAAGGTATCCGATAGTAGAAAGAGTGCAGTCTGGCATTTTTTTAAGCAACATCCAAATGATCAGCGCAAAGTCATCTGTCAAAAATGTTCAACTACCTTAAGCAGAGGTCAGAATCTTAAAAGTCTAAATACAAGTTGCATGCATAGACATTTATCCACCATGCATTTGCAAGCCTGGACTAACTACCAAACGTCCCTAAAGGTTGCAGCACCCTCGGCCAATGAAGCTAGTCAGCAACGCTACATCCCTTCCCTCACTGTAAACCCACCATTTCCCGCACCACCTGCAGTATCTGTGCAGCTTTCGTCGCCAGGCCAAAGCAGTCAGGGAATCACCAGGTTTGCAGTAGGAAACACTGCATGTAGGGCACCGGCAAGAATACCATCTCCAACCCTCTCTCACTCACCCATGTCCACCGGCACCACCGCTAGTTCCACGATCTCCAGCTCTCCAGTCCAGCTCACCCTACATGAGACTCTTGTTAGGAAAAGGAAGTACTCATCCTCGCATCCGCGTACACAGGGTTTGAACGCCCACATTGCTAGACTAATCTCATTAGAGATGATGCCCTACCGGTTAGTTGAAAGCGAAGCTTTCAAAGCGCTAATGGACTACGCTGTACCACGCTACGAGCTACCCAGTCGACACTTCTTTTCTAGAAAAGCAATCCCAGCCCTCCAACTGCATGTTAAAGACCGTATCGTCCATGCACTCAGGCTGTCTGTGACTACAAAGGTGCACTTGACAACAGATGCATGGACCAGTAGGCATGGCCAGGGACGTTATGTGTCCATCACGGCACACTGGGTGAATGTGGTGGATGCAGGGTCCACAGGCGACAGCAATATTGCGACAGTTCTGCATAGCCCACGGTCAAGGAAAGAGTTGGCTGTAGGCGTTCGCCCCCCCTCCTCCTCTTCCTCGTCCTCCTGCAGAAGCGAGAGCTCGTCCACAGACAGCAGTCGCACATCCACTCCATCCGCTGCTGCCACTGTTGCACACCAGGTGTGCCATTATGGGACAACTAGTGGCAAGCGTCAGCAGGCTGTATTGGCAATGAAGTGTTTGGGCGACAACAGACACACCGCTGAAGTTCTGTCCGAGTTCTTGCAGAAAGAAACTCAGTCATGGCTGGGCACTGTACATCTTGAGGCAGGCAAGGTAGTGAGTGATAACGGAAGGAATTTCATGGCTGCCATAGCCCTTTCCCAACTGAAACACATTCCTTGCCTGGCTCAAACCTTAAACCTGGTGGTGCAGTGCTTCTTGAAAAGTTATCCGGGGTTACCCGACCTGCTCCTCAAAGTGCGCAGACTTTGCTCGCATATCCGCCGTTCGCCCGTACACTCCAGCCATATGCAGAACTATCAGCGGTCTTTGAACCTTCCCCAGCATCGCCTAATCATAGACGTTGCAACAAGGTGGAACTCCACACTGCACATGCTTCAGAGACTGTGCGAACAGAGACGTGCTGTTATGTATTTGTGGGAGGATACACATACACGGGCAGGCAGTTGGATGGCAGACATGGAGTTGTCAGGTGTGCAGTGGTCGAAGCTACAAGACCTGTGTCAAGTCCTTCTGTGTTTTGAGGAATGCACACGGCTGGTTAGTGCAGACAATGCCATAATAAGCATGAGCATCCCCCTAATGCGTCTGCTGATGCAAAGTTTGACGCACATAAAGGAGCAGGCGTCTGCAGCCGAGGAAGAGGAAAGCCTTGATGACAGTCAGCCATTGTCTGGTCAGTGCCGTGTAGAGGACGCGGTAGCGGGCGAAGAGGAGGAGGAGGATGATGGGGATGAGTACTTTTTTAATGAGGAAGCTTCTCCTGGGCCAACAGAAATTAGTGGCGTTGCAAGGCCGGGTTCTGTTTTTTTAAGGGAGACAAGTGACGTAGATTTGCCTGTAACTGCCCCTCAAACCAGCACAACCGCAGATTTGACAACTGGAACTTTGGCCCACGTGGCGGATTATGCCTTGCGTATCCTGAAAAGTGACCCACGCATTATTAAAATGATGAGCGATGACGATTACTGGTTGGCCTGCATCCTTGACCCTCGCTATAAAGGCAAATTGCAAAATATTATGCCACATGAGAACCTCGAACAAATATTAGCAACCAAACAAGCTACTCTTGTAGACCGTTTGATTCAGGCATTCCCAGCACACAGCGCCGGTGATGGTTCTCACACGAGCTGCAGGGGGCTACAGGGCAGAGGTGTTAGAGGTGCACAGATCAGAAGTGGCGTTGGACAGAGGGGTTTTCTGACCAGGTTGTGGAGTGATTTCGCAATGACCGCAGACAGGACAGGTACTGCAGCATCTATTCAAAGTGACAGGAGACAACATTTGTCCAGTATGGTTACTAACTATTTTTCATCCCTTATCGATGTTCTCCCTCAACCGTCATTCCCATTTGATTACTGGGCATCCAAATTAGACACCTGGCCTGAATTGGCAGAATATGCATTGCAGGAGCTTGCTTGCCCAGCAGCTAGTGTGCTATCAGAAAGAGTATTCAGTGCTGCTGGTTCAATATTAACCGAAAAAAGGACTCGTCTGGCTACCCAAAATGTGGATGATCTCACCTTCATTAAAATGAACCACTCCTGGATTTCAAATTATTTTGCCCCACCTTTCCCGGCTGACACCTAGCTTTCCTATAAAAAGGTCTTGCTTGTGGACTGGTCTTACTGAGTGTTCCAATCTCTTAATTTGCAGCAGCTGTTTGTCCAGCATACGACATGTTTACACCTCCCTCAATGGGAAAACTCCCCCCACGGGGCCGTGGTCTCGCCACTTGGCGTAAGCACCCGTTACAGTGCTGTTTGTCTGAAGAGGTGGGTGTGCTCGCTTTTGGTCGACGGCACTGCCACTGGGTCCCTCATAGTACAATGAAGTGTCTCTGGCGGTGGTGGTGCGCACCCAACGTCAGACACACCGTTGTAACATGAGGGGCCCTGGGACGGTACCGCCGGCCACAAGAGAGTTCCCCCCCCAGCTCAAACTGTGCTCTACCACGTGCAAAATTCTCTCGCACAGCTCCACCAATGTTTAGTCTATGCGCTGACATCATTCAATGCCTGGCACTGACAATACCAATTTGTTGACATCTATGATGCAAGTTAAAGTAGTCTGGGTCAGTGTCCTATATTGACACCAGTAAATACTTACTGCCAAATTACTTTGTCAGAAACTCAGCAGATGAGCCCACCCCTGTACCTAAGTATGCCACACTTTTTTTTTTCTTTTGTTGTTTTGCGAGACATTAACATCTATTTATTTTTTGTGAGTACTGTGTCAGACACTCCTTGCAATCGTCCTCCGCTGACCACACCAATGCTGCCTGTGTACCCCTGCGAGATAACTCTAAGTGCCTTGAGCCTATTTTTATTTATTTTAGGCCTAGTAAGCCTGTCTGCGGTCCCTCCTTGCAATCCTCCTCCTCCACTGACCACAATGCTGCCTGTGTATCCATGTAACCGATTTAAAACTGCCTTGAACCTATTTTTTGTTATTTTAGGCCTTCGTTAGCCTGTCTGTGGTCCCTCCTTGCAATCCTCATCCACTGACCACAATGCTGCCTGTGTATCCATATAACCGATTTAAAACTGCCTTTAGCCTATTTTTTAGTTATTTTAGGCCTTTGTTAGCCTGTCTGCGGTCCCTCCTTGCAATCCTCATCCACTGATCACAATGCTGCCTGTGTATCCATGTAACCGATTTAAAACTGCCTTGAGCCTATTTTTTGTTATTTTAGGCCTTCGTTAGCCTGTCTGCGGTCCCTCCTTGCAATCCTCATCCACTGACCACAATGCTGCCTGTGTATCCATATAACCGAATTAAAACTGCCTTGAGCCTATTTTTTAGTTATTTTAGGCCTCCGTTAGCCTGTCTGCGGTCCCTCCCCACTGACCACAATGCTGCCTGTGTATCCATGTAACCGATTTAAAACTGCCTTGAGCCTATTTTTTGTTATTTTAGGCCTTCGTTAGCATGTCTGCGGTCCCTCCTTGCAATCCTCATCCACTGACCACAATGCTGCCTGTGTATCCATATAACCGAATTAAAACTGCCTTGAGCCTATTTTTTAGTTATTTTAGGCCTTCGTTAGCCTGTCTGCGGTCCCTCCTTGCAATCCTCATCCACTGACCACAATGCTGCCTGTGTATCCATGTAACCGATTTAAAACTGCCTTGAGCCTATTTTTTGTTATTTTAGGCCTTCGTTAGCCTGTCTGCGGTCCCTCCTTGCAATCCTCATCCACTGACAACAATGCTGCCTGTGCATCCATGTAACTGATGTAAAACTGCCTTGAGCCTATTTTTTAGTTATTTTAGGCCTTCGTTAGCCTGTCTGCGGTCCCTCCTTGCAATCCTCATCCACTGACCACAATGCTGCCTGTGTATCCATGTAACCGATTTAAAACTGCCTTGAGCCTATTTTTTGTTATTTTAGGCCTTCGTTAGCCTGTCTGCGGTCCCTCCTTGCAATCCTCATCCACTGACCACAATTCTGCCTGTGTATCCATGTAACCGATTTAAAACTGCCTTGGGCCTATTTTTTGTTATTTTAGGCCTTCGTTAGCCTGTCTGCGGTCCCTCCTTGCAATCCTCATCCACTGACCACAATGCTGCCTGTGTATCCATGTAACCGATTTAAAACTGCCTTGAGCCTATTTTAAGTTATTTTAGGCCTTCGTTAGCCTGTCTGCGGTCCCTCCTTGCAATCCTCATCCACTGACCACAATGCTGCCTGTGTATCCATATAACCGATTTAAAACTGCCTTGAGCCTATTTTAAGTTATTTTAGGCCTAGTACGCCTGTCTGCAGTCCCTCCTTGCAATCCTCCTCCTCCGCTGACCACAATGCTGCCTGTGTATCCATGTAACCAATTTAAAACTGCCTTGAGCCTATTTTTATTTATTTTAGGCCTAGTAAGCCTGTCTGCGGTCCCTCCTTGCAATCCTCCTCCTCCGCTGACCACACCAATGCTGCCCGTGTACCCCTGGAACCTATTTTAAAGTGCATAGAGCCTATTTCTTTATTTTATGTAATATTAAAAAAGCCATGATGGACTACGCTGTCCCACGCTACGAGCTACCCAGTCGACACTTCTTTTGCAAGAAAAGCCATCCCAGCCCTCCACCAGCACCACCTCCATTGTCCATGCACTCCGGCAATCTGTGAGTACAAAGGTGCACCTGACAACAGACGCATGGACCTGTAGGCATGGCCACGGAAGGTTACGTGTCCATTACGGCACAATGGGTTAATGTGGTGGATGCATGGTCCACAGGGGACAGCCTACTAAGTCTGTCTGCAGTCCCTAATTCAAATTTTCCTCCACTGTCTAAATCTGAGCTTCAACCTTCTGGCTCTCATTAAGTGCTTTTTTAAAAAAAATTGGTGGTTGGGGCCTAATAACTCTGTTTGCCGCTCCCTGGTGTTGTCCTCAACTGTATAAATCTGAGCTTCAACCTTCTGGCTCTCATTAAGTGTTTTTTTTAAAAAAATGGTGGTTAGGGACTACTAACGGTGTCTGCCGCTCCCTGGTGTCGTCCTCAAGTGAATAAATCTGAGCTTCAACCTTCTGGCTCTCATTAAGTGCGGTTTTTTAAAAAACTTGGTGGTTACGGCCTATTAACGGTGTCTGCCGCTCCCTGGTGTTGTCCTCAACTGAATAAAGCTGAGCTTCAGTCTTTAGGCTTTCGGCCTATAGTATCAGATATTAAACTGCATTTGGCCTTCAACTTTGGTTACGGCCTACTAACGGTGTCTGCCGCTCCCTGGTGTTGTCCTCAACTGTATAAATCTGAGCTTCAACCTTCTGGCTCTCATTAAGTGTTTTTAAAAAAAAATGGTGGTTAGGGACTACTAACGGTGTCTGCCGCTCCCTGGTGTCGTCCTCAAGTGAATAAATCTGAGCTTCAACCTTCTGGCTCTCATTAAGTGCGGTTTTTTAAAAAACTTGGTGGTTACGGCCTATTAACGGTGTCTGCCGCTCCCTGGTGTTGTCCTCAACTGAATAAAGCTGAGCTTCAGTCTTTAGGCTTTCGGCCTATAGTATCAGATATTAAACTGCATTTGGCCTTCAACTTTGGTTACGGCCTACTAACGGTGTCTGCCGCTCCCTGGTGTTGTCCTCAACTGTATAAATCTGAGCTTCAACCTTCTGGCTCTCATTAAGTGTTTTTAAAAAAAAATGGTGGTTAGGGACTACTAACGGTGTCTGCCGCTCCCTGGTGTCGTCCTCAAGTGAATAAATCTGAGCTTCAACCTTCTGGCTCTCATTAAGTGCGGTTTTTTAAAAAACTTGGTGGTTACGGCCTACTAATGGTGTCTGCCGCTCCCTGGTGTTGTCCTCAACTGAATAAATCTGAGCTTCAACCTTCTGGCTCTCATTAAGTGCTGTTTTTTAAAAAACTTGGTGGTTACGGCCTACTAATGGTGTCTGCCGCTCCCTGGTGTTGTCCTCAACTGAATAAAGCTGAGCTTCAGTCTTTAGGCTTTCGGCCTATAGTATCAGATATTAAACTGCATTTGGCCTTCAACTTTGGTTACGGCCTACTAACGGTGTCTGCCGCTCCCTGGTGTTGTCCTCAACTGTATAAAGCTGAGCTTCAACCTTCTGGCTGTCATTAAGTGCTTTTTTAAACAAAAATTGGTGGTTACGGCCTACTAACGGTGTCTGCCGCTCCCTGGTGTTGTCCTCCACTGTATAAAGCTGAGCTTCAGTCTTTAGGCTTTTGGCCTATAGTAGCAGATATTAAACTGCATTTCGCCTACTAGTGTGGTTGGGCCTTTAAAACAGTGTCTGCTGCTCCTGGGTTTGCTACTCCACTGAACAAAGCAATGCCGCCTGTTTAGTCCTGTTACCAATTTTGAACTGCATTTAGCCTACTTTATTCTTTGGCCCTATATCTATGTTTCCTCCTCATCCTGCCCATTGCCCAGCCACTGCTAGCTGAGTCTGCTGGTACATTGACCTAGACCACTACATTCCCCTTGCACTCTACACAGCCAGAATCTGACCCTGCTGAAAGTAAGGTTCCCCTTCCCGCATGTTATACCACCTTACACAGGGACAAAGAGGAAGGTGCAGATGAAAGTGCAGGTTCCTTCATCAGGTGGGGGGGCATACACGTTGGCGACGTCACTGGCACAGGGCCCCTCAGAGTACGCAAAAGTGTTGCTGCCGGTGGGAGGCGCCCCCGCCGTGCAAACACACCGCTGTACTTTGAGGGGCCCTGAGCCAGTGCCAATGCCAACGAGTGGGCCCCCCCTGCTTGCTTAGGATCACAGCACTTACAAACTTGACATACTTACCTCTCACTGCTCCACCGCCGTGACGTAGTCCACGTTTCCTGGGCCCACTAAAACCTTGAACCAGCCCTACCCCCCACAACTTTTGCCAAATGACCCCAATTTCCAATGCCCAACTATTATTATAAAGTTAATTAAGATTGACAAGCTTCAGAAACAAGAATGGATGTTTTTGGCATTAAAATGGGCACTGTAGGTGTTTTCTTGGCCTCCACTCACCGCCGACTATGCTTCCCCATTGACTTGCATTGGGTTTCGTGTTTCGGTCGATCCCCGACTTTTAGCGATAATTGGCCGACTGCACTCGACTCGACTCTGGACAAAGTCGGGTTTCACAAAACCCGACTCGATCTTAAAAAAATGAAAGTCGCTCAACCCTATTGAGGAGGCTATATAGAGAAAATAACTGTAAGCTCATTAAGTAGAATGACCGCATCTAGTGAATCAAAAACAGCAATGCGAATGGAAAATATACTAAATTATAAATTTGACAAATGTTATTTTGCTATTAATTAAATTATTATGTGTATAATGTATATTTTGTATATAATAGATTTATAATAATATATTTATTGGTATTGTATTTCTTTAAACACAAGCACTTATTGGACAAAACCTGATCACATTTGAATTGAAATGGTCACTGTCACTATAAATGTTTACTACTTTGACCTATAGGCAGACAATAAAACGGATCCAATACGTGGCTTTGAAAGGCAATCGATATTTCTACACTCTCTTCTGAGAACGCTATTTTTTTTTTCCTATGTGAGCTGCTATGGTTTATTGCAAAGTCTTGCTTCGTGAGCTCTACATGAGACATGGACATGAACACTTCGCGAAGGTAATATGAGCAGGAGTTAACAACATAGACTTTTTACAGTGTATCATATTTACTCTTCACATTTTTCAAACTCTGAGGCTGCAGTCACACTATCAGTATTTGGTCAGTATTTTACATCAGTATTTGTAAGCCAAAACCAGGAGTGGAACAAATAGAGGAAAAGTATAATAGAAACATTTGCACCACTTCTGTATTTATCACCCACTCCTGGTTTTGGCTTACAAATACTGATGTAAAATACTGACCAAATACTGCTAGTGTGACAGCAGCCTAAAAGAAAGCACCCATTAATTTCTAATATCAGACCAGGGGTGGACATTCTGCCATTGCATCTTTTTCACTGCATTGGGGTTGAGTGAATTAAAGCCCATCCCAGCTGGTAAGTAGCAGCAGACAATTACAGAGGCTGTCTGCCCTTAGATCTCATGTCTACAGTCACTCAAATGCTGTGTGGATTCCCCAGTGATGGCGCTGGAAGTGGTGGGCGCATAATCGCAAGTATGTAATTTGAATACATGTGGTCACAAGTCGACTAGACATGCACCTCCTCGCTTAGGCCAGTCTCACACGTCCAGATAATTCCGGTACCGGAGAAAATGGTACTGGAGTTATACGTGTCTGTGTGTCCGTGTGCTCACGTGGCACATCAGTGTGGCACACGTGCGGCAGCCGTGTGCCGCCCGTGTGCTGCCTGAGGACCACACGGACCGTGCAGGAGAGACAGTAAGCGTGTGGTGCTGAATGCAGCATTCATCTCTTGTCCCCTGCAGCGCTCGCAGGAGAGAAGAGATGAAAAATCTATTTTTTATTTTTTTTTAAATAAAGTTTGGGGTCACCTCCCGCCTCCCACCCCCTGTGCACCCACCTGCTTGCAGAGAAATACTCACCCAGCTCCTGCGATGCCTCCTCTCAGCGCCGGCAGCCTGTCCTGTGTGAGCGGTCACGTGGTACCGCTCATTACAGTGATTAATATGCGGCTCCACCCCTATGGGAGGTGGAGCCGCATATTCATTACTGTAATGAGCAGTACCACGTGACCGCTCACACAGGACAAGCTGCCGGCGCTGAGAGGAGGCATCGCGGGAGCTGGGTGAGTATTTCTCTGCAAGCGGGCGGGTGTGCTGGGGTGGGAAGGGGTGGGACGCGGGAGGTGACCCCAAACTTTATTTTTAACAAAAAAAACCTTGATCTTTCATCCCTTCTCTCCTGCAAGCGCTGCTTTCAGCCGAACAGGACACAAGGAATGAATGCCGGCTTCAGCACCACACGCAGGGGACAGCACTTAACTGTAGCGCTGTTTCTCCTGTGGCGGTACGTGCACACGGAGGAGAGTGCACACTGTTCTCCGTGTGCACGTGTGCGGGACGCTTTGCGGACCATGCTGCCGGAGAAAAGCGGACATGTCTCCGTGTTTTGCACACAGACACACGGTCCGTGAAAACACGCAGTCATGTGCATAGACCCATTCATTTGAATGGGTGTACGTGTGTCAGTGTCTCCTTTTCATAAGAAAACTGTCACTACACATACCGGAGCCACTGACGTGTGAAACTGGCCTTAATTCAAGTGTATTAAGCAAGGCTGGACACATATAGTTGGAATATGGCCGAAAGTATGCAGATCGCAAACTTGCGGTCATATAACTACTTGCTCCCACCACCGGATATCCTCACATCACGCCTATCGATTTTGAAACGCATTGCTATCTTTAAATAAATGGTCGTTGTTTTATACACCTTCTCATCTTTGTCTTTATCATGACAGGGCCCACCAGAACTTTTTTTCTTATTTTTTGCCTCATAATTCATTTTTTTTTTTTTGGAATGCCTGTTATAACTGTGAAGTCTAGATTCGATAGATCCCCAAAACGACAATGATTTTGTTGCCTTGTGTTTTTTACTGGTGGTGAGTCTTACGCCGGAGTCACACTACCGTAGAATACGAATGAGTGCTTTCCGAGAAAACATCGCATAGCTCTCGGACAATTGTTAATCTATGGGGCAGCTCACATCAAGATGCAATTTTATGCGTATATCATCAGAGACTCGCCAATGCAAGCCTATGGGTGCGAGAAAAACTCGGACACCATACGGACTATTTGTCTAGCTTGCGACAAATACGCACACATTTTCTTCATTTCAGCCCATTGAACCATTAAATTGAAATGGGGCAAAGTAGTGAGAAATGTAAAGCCATACGCATGTCATACGGATGCCATACGGATGCATATGTGCAAGAAAATCGCATTATCACATTACAAATGCATTACACACTGATGACCATACGGAGAACACTTGTGCGATTCTCGGCAGGGAAACACGGAATGATTTTTCATACGTTAAGTGTGTCCCCATCCTTAGGGTAAGTTCACTCTAAGCATTTTTTCAGCATTTTTTTCTGCAGCTAAACCTGATCTCTTGGCAGGAAAGGAGTTGCAGAAAAAAGCAGGTTTTGATTTTTTTTTGCATTTTTTAATGTGTTTTTGCTTTGTTTTTTTGTGCATGCTGATAAAGTTTAGCGCAAAAAAAGTCACAAACGCAGCAAACCCTGATACCTGCATTTTTGCTACAGAATTTCAGCATTTTTTCACCACCCATTCATGTCACTGCTGACAAAACCATTAACGAAGTGACATGCTCTATTGTGCAAAAAAGCATGCAAAGCACAAAATAAAGGAAGAAAAGTATCCACATGGCCGTATGGATAAAAAATATGTACCTTTATTTCAAATGGTTAAAAAAGTTGACTATTGCACATGTGAAATAAAGGTACATCTTTTTTATCCATACAGCCATGTGGATCCTTTTCTTCCTTTTTTGTCAATTTTTAACGGCACTAGATCCATGCTATATAACAAGCAACGCCACTGTGGCGCCCCAGGGTCCTGGTCGTCACAGTAGCATTGCTTTCCTCATGGAGAGTGTGATGTTATGCTTGAAGGCAAGTGTCAGGACTCGGAACATTTTTTAATACCTTTTGTGCATTACTGCCCTTTTCCAAGATGGCGTCTTTGGTCTCATGTGCACTGTGTCTTCCTGCTATAAAACTCCACCCCAGCCTTTAGTCTGTGCTAGAGTATTCTGCCTTGCATCCAGCTCCTGACCTCTGATTACTCCCTGGCTATATACCTGCTCCTGTGAACCTGTGTGGTGATCCTGCTACTCTGCTCTGAGTTCCTGCTGCATAAACCAGTTTCCAGTAATCCTCCATCATCTGCTGCCCGTGTTTACTTCTATCTGCATTTGCTGGACATGTAAGCTGTTTCTGCTCTGCAAAAACCTGAGACTATTAACCAGGCCTCCCTGGTTGAGCTAAGATATGATTTGAACTGCCTTATAAGCTTATCTATCTGTGTTTGGACTAAGACAAGGATTTATTCGTGTCAAGTATCCTCAAGAATAACTGTGCTTCATAGACTTTCTGCTTGATTGCATTTTCCTCTGAAGTTTCCTATAGACTGCTAAGCTGCATTTAATATTTACACCAAGTGTTGTGGACTTGAGTTTCTCTCTGCACCTGTTTGAATCATCGTGTGATAATATAGACTTTACCACTTATAAAACTGTGTCCTGTAGTTGTCTTGTTCCACGCAAAGAGTCTCCTGAGTTATCCCCTATAATTATTACACTTTGTTGGAATGCTCTGCGGGCATCACGTTGCGTTTGCAGAGCCCCTGATGTGCCTAAACAGTAGAAACCCCCCACAAGTGACCCCATTTTGGAAACTAGACCCCCGAAGGAACTTATCTAGATGTGTGGTGAGCACTTTGAACCCCCAAGTGCTTCACAGAAGTTTATAACGCAAAGCCATGAAAATAAAAAATCATTTTTCTTTCCTCAAAAATAATTTTTTAGCCCGCCATTTTTTATTTTCCCAAGGGTTACAGGAGAAATTGAACCACAAAAGTTGTTGTCCAGTTTCTCCTGAGTACGCTGGTACTCCATATGTGGGGGTAAACCAATGTTTGGGCACACGTCGGAGCTCGGAAGGGAGAGAGCACCATTTGACTTTTTCAACGCAAGATTGGCTGGAATCAATGGTGGCGCCATGTCGCGTTTGGAGACCCCCTGATGTGCCTAAACAGTGGAAACCCCTCAGTTCTAACTCCAACACTAACCCCAACACACCCCTAACCCTAATCCCAACCCTAACCACAACCCTAACCCCAACACACCCCTAACTAGGATTGAGCGACCTTAACTTTTATAGGATCGGGTCGGGTTTCACGAAACCCGACTTTCTCAAAAGTCGGGTCGAGTGAAATCGGCCGATCCTATAAAAAAGTCGGGGTCGGGGTCGGCCGAAACACGAAACCCAATGCACTGCAATGGGATACTATGGTTCCCAGGGTCTGAAGGAGAGGAAACTCTCCTTCAGGCCCTGGGATCCATATTTAAGTGTAAAATAAAGAATTAAAATAAAAAATATTGATATACTCACCTGTCCGGCGGCCCCTGCAACTTACTGAGGGAACCGGCGGCCTGCTTTGGTTAAAATGAGCGCGTCCAGGGCCTTCCATGACGTCACGGCTTTGTGATTGGTCGCGACGGCCCATGTGACCGCCACGCGACCAATCACAAGCCGCGGACGTCATTCTCAGGTCCTAAATTCCTAGAAGATTGGTCGCGACGGCCCATGTGACCGCCACGCGACCAATCACAAGCCGTGGACGTCATTCTCAGGTCCTAAATTCTTAGAATTCTAAATTCTAGGAATTTAGGACCTGAGAATGACGTCCGCGGCTTGTGATTGGTCGCGTGGCGGTCACATGGGCCGTCGCGACCAATCACAAAGCCGTGACGTCATCTTAAGGTCCTTCACACGCTGATTCTTAGGAAGGAAGGCTGCCGGAAAGAAGCAGGGCGCGTCCGAGGGTGAGTATATTCCTATTAGGTATATACTCACCCTCGGCTTCTTTCCGGCAGCCTTCCTTCCTAAGAATCAGCGCGTGAAGGACCTTAAGATGACGTCACAGCTTTGTGATTGGTCGCGATGGCCCATGTGACCGCCACGCGACCAATCACAAGCCGCGGACGTCATTCTCAGGTCCTAAATTCCTAGAATTTAGAATTCTAGGAATCTAAGACCTGAGAATGACGTCCGCGGCTTGTGATTGGTCGCGTGGCGGTCACATGGGCCGTTGCGACCAATCACAAAGCCGTGACATCACGGAAGGCCCTGGACATGCTCATTTTAACCAAAGCAGGCCGCCGGTTCCCTCGGTAAGTTGCAGGGGCCGCCGGACAGGTGAGTATATCAATATTTTTTATTTTAATTCTTTATTTTACACTTAAATATGGATTCCGATACCGATTCCCGATATCGCAAACATATCGGAACTCGGTATCGGAATTCCGATCCCAGATTCAGAAGATCGACGACCTCATGGCCGACCCCACACAGGGGTCAGGTCGGGTTTCATGAAACCTGACTTTGCCAAAAGTCGGCGACTTCTGAAAATGGCCGACCCGTTTCGCTCAACCCTACCCCAACCCTAGTCTTAACCCTAATTCCAACCTTAACTCTAATTCCACCCCTAACCCTAAGACGTTGCGAATTTGTGTGCATATTTTTCCGCACCGTTTTTGAAAAATCTGCAGGTAAAAAGCACTGCGCTTTACCTGCGGATTTACCGCGGATTTCCAGTGTTTTTTGTGTGGATTTCACCTGCAGATTCCTATTATGGAGCAGGTGTAAAACGCTACAGGATCCGCACAAAGAATTGACATGCTGCGGAAAATACAACGCAGCGTTTCCACGCTGTATTTTCTGCACTATGGGCACAGCGGATTTGGTTTTCCATAGGTTTACGTGGTACTGTAAACGTGATGAAAAACTGCTACGAATCCGCAGTGACCAATCCGCTGCGGATCTGCAGCCAAATCCACACCGTGTGCACATAGCCTAATTCTAACCCTAATTCCAACCCTAGCCCTGTTTCTAACCCTAACCCTAATTGCAACCCTAACCCTAATTGCAACCCTAACCCTAATTCTAACCCTAACCCTAATTCTAACCCTAACCCTAATTCCAACCCTAGCCCTTAGTGCAACCCTAGCCCTAAGTGCAACCCTAGCCCTAAGTGCAACCCTAGCCCTAAGTGCAACCCTATCCCTAAGTGCAACCCTATCCCTAAGTGCAACCCTAAGTGCAACCCTAAGTGCAACCCTAACCCTAAGTGCAACCCTAACCCTAACCCTACCCCTTACCCTAATGGAAAAACAAAAATAAATATATTTTCTGTATTTTATTATTGTCCTTACCTATGGGGGTGATAAAGGGGGGTTTATTTACTATTTTTTTTTATTTTGATTGCTGTGATAGAACCTATCACAGCGACCAAAATGTACAGGGAACGAATCTGCCGGCCGGCGCAGTGCGCCCGCCATTTTCCAAGATGGCGGCGCCCATGCGAGAAGACCGAGGACACTGGGAGGGACACCAGGACTAGGTAAGTATGGGGGGGTGCGATCGGACAGTGGGGGGGTGGAGGGGAGGAAGGGGGAGGGGCGGAGGGGAGAGGAAGGCGCTTAGGACAGGATGGAGGGGTACGGAACACTGACGGCGGCTGCAGATCGCCGCCGTCAGTCGGTGGGGGGGCCAGATCGGGGTCTCCAGCTATGGCCGATGCTATTGTAGCATCAGCCATGGCTGGATTGTAATATTTCACCAATTTTCATAGGTGAAATATTACAGATTGCTATGATTGGCTGTTTCACTTTCAACAGCCAATCAGAGCGATCGTAGCCACGGGAGGTGAAGCCACCCCCCCCTGGGCTGTAGTACCACTCCCCCTGTCCCTGCATGTTGGGTGAAATTGGAGTTAACCCTTTCACCCGGCCTGCAGGGACGCGATCCAACCATGACGCATATGCTGCGTCACAGGTCGGATTAGCACAGTTTTTCATGACGCATACGCTGCGTCAAAGGTCGGAAAGAGGTTAATGATGGACAGGTGACTTGCAATCCAGCTGTCCGCCGGTTTCTGCCTTGGGGCATGAAGTTACCCCCACAACCTCAGTCTTCCGGCTACCGGTATTCTGCACTTCAGTGTGGAGGAAGCTCAGTCGCAGCTTCCATCCTGCTCTTTACTCTCCTGTGCTCCACTTCCCCTCTCAGTCTCCTACAGACTGTTCTGCTGCTCTTTCCTTCCAGTAGCTGCAGCACCTCACGTGGCTGCATGGCCCCAGCTTTCCTTTCTTAGACTCTCTCCGTCTACTTCCTCTCTTAGACTAACTAACTCCTCCCCAGGCCAGAATATATATTATCTAGGGAAGTTCCCTTGAATCCAGGTTCAGAGCTCCCCTTCTGGCCTGGAGTCAGAACAATGTTGTATGTGCTGAATACCTGTTAAAGGGATCCTTCCTTGCTTCCAAGCATGACATCACTCTCCTCATGAGGAAAGCAATGCCATTGTAACAACCGATTACCTGGGGTGTTACACTGGCATCTGCTTACCTTTGTTAAGGACATATGGGGAGTTGTAGGTTAATGTGATAATGTGATACAATTGTATATGGGGCTGACCTGACACTACAATTGATTGCTGTACTAAGCTTGTCAAGGTATGCATATACTGATGGAGGTTTTGGTGATATATTACTGCATTGATGGTGGTTTGTTGTGAATTAGACTTTTTGGCTCCCTCTTGTGGTCACTAGTGGTATGACTCTGGGATTGTCTTTTTTCTGTTTGGCACTCACCTGGGTCGGTAGTCCAGGGGTGTCGCTATATTAACTTCCTGGATCCTTAGTCCAGTGCCTGGCATCGTTGTAATCAGATCCTTCTGTTGCTCCTGTCTGCTGGTCCTGGCTCTTGCAAAATTAAGCTAAGTCTTGCTTCTTTGTTTTTTGAGTTACTTGCTTTGCTACTATTTTTGTCCAGCTTGTACTAAATGTGATTTCTGACCTTGCTGGAAGCTCTAGGGGGCTGGTGTTCTCCCCCCGGCCGTTAGACGGTTCGGGGGTTCTTGAATATCCAGCGTGGATATTTTAATAGGGTTTTTGCTGACCATATAAGTCATCTTACTATATTCTGCTATTAGCTAGTGGGCCTCTCTTTGCTAAATACCTAGCTCATTCTTATGTTTGTCTTTTCCTCTTACCTCACCGTTATTATTTGTTGGGGGCTTGTATCCAACTTTTGGGGTCTTTTCTCTGGAGGCAAGAAAGGTCTTTCTTTTCCCTTCTAGGGTTAGTTAGTTCTCCGGCTGGCGCGAGACGTCTAGAACCAACGTAGGCACGTTCCCCGGCTACTTCTATTTGTGGTGCTAGGATTAGATATATGGTCAGCCCAGTTACCACTGCCCTATGAGCTGGTTTTTTGTGTTTGCAGACTTGGTATTTATTCCTGAGACCCTCTGCCATTGGGGTCATAACAGTATGCCAGGCCAACATTGAATGTTTAATGCATTGCAGAAGTGGGATATAAGAAAGGAAATTCTGAATTTTTTTTTTTCCCTCTCTTCCTCCCCTTTACCTCTGAGTGGCTTGAGCTTGCTGCAGACATGAATGTCCAGACCTTGATTACAAGTGTGGACCAGCTTGCTGCTCGTGTACAAAGCATACAAGATTTTGTTACCAGTAGTCCTATGTCTGAACCTAAAATACCTATTCCTGAGCTGTTTTCTGGAGACCGATTTAAGTTTAGGAATTTCAGGGATAATTGTAAATTGTTTCTATCTCTGAGACCCCATTCATCTGGAGACTCAGTTCAGCAAGTTAAAATTGTTATCTCTTTTTTACGAGGCGACCCTCAGGATTGGGCTTTCTCGCTAGCGCCAGGAGATCCGGCATTGGCAAATATTGATGCGTTTTTTCTGGCGCTCGGATTGCTTTACGAGGAACCCAATCTTGAGGTTCAGGCAGAAAAAGCCTTGCTGGCTATTTCTCAGGGCCAGGATGAAGCTGAAGTGTATTGCCAAAAATTTCGGAAATGGTCCGTGCTTACTCAGTGGAATGAGTGTGCTCTGGCCGCAAACTTCAGAAATGGCCTTTCTGAAGCCATTAAGAATGTGATGGTGGGTTTCTCCATTCCTACAAGTCTGAATGATTCCATGGCGCTGGCTATTCAAATTGACCGGCGTTTGCGGGAGCGCAAAACCGCTAATCCTCTGGTGGTGTTGTCTAAACAAACACCTGATTTGATGCAATGTGATAGAATTCAGACCAGAAATGAGCGGAAAAATCATAGACGTCAGAATGGGTTGTGTTTTTACTGTGGTGATTCTACACATGTTATATCAGCATGCTCTAAACGCCTAACAAGGGTTGTTAGTCCTGTCGCCATTGGTAATTTGCAACCTAAATTTATTTTGTCTGTGACTTTAATTTGCTCATTGTCCTCTTACCCTGTTATGGCGTTTGTGGATTCAGGTGCTGCCCTGAGTCTTATGGATCTGTCATTTGCCAAGCGCTGTGGTTTTGTTCTTGAGCCGTTGGTTAATCCTATCCCTCTGAGGGGTACTGATGCTACGCCATTGGCGGAAAATAAACCGCAGTTTTGGACACAGGTAACCATGTGCATGACTCCTGAACATCGGGAGGTGATTCGTAGGGTTGAGCGAAACGGGTCGATCATTTTCAAAAGTCGCCGACTTTTGGCTAAGTCGGCGTCTCATGAAACCCGATCCGACCCCTGTGCTTGTCGGCCATGTGGTACGCGACTTTCGCGCCAAAGTCGCGTTTCAATGACGCGAAAAGCGCCATTTCTCAGCCAATGAAGGTGAACGCAGAGTGTGGGCAGCGTGATGACATAGATCCTGGTCCCCACCATCTTAGAGAAGGGCATTGCAGTGATTGGCTTGCTGTCTGCGGCGTCACAGGGGCTATAAAGGGGCGTTCCCGCCGACCGCCATCTTACTGCTGCTGATCTGAGCTTAGGGAGAGGTTGCTGCCGCTTCGTCAGAAGCAGGGAGAGCGTTAGGCAGGGTCCACTAACCACCAAACCGCTTGTGCTGCAGCGATTTCCACTGTCCAACACCACCTTCGGTGTGCAGGGACTGTGGAAGCTATTTTTTTTTTTTTTCCCCTCAGCGCTGTAGCTCATTGGGCTGCCCTAGAAGGCTCCGTGATAGCTGTATTGCTGTGTGTACGCCACTGTGGAAACCAACTGCTTTTTTCAAAGCACATATCCTCTTGTTCCTTCCTTTCTGCACAGCTATCTTTTTTGTTTGTCCACACTTTTTATTTAATTTGTGCATCAGTCCACTCCTATTGCTGCCTGCCATACCTGGCTTAGATTACTGCAGGGAGATAGTAATTGTAGGACAGTCCCTGTTTTTTTTTTGTTTTTTTTGTGGGAGATTAAGATTGGCATTTCTGCTACAGTGCCATCCCTGTGTGTGCCATCTCTCACTGAGTGGGCCATAGAAAGCCTATTTATTTTTTCCGTGATTTGTGTTCTAAATTCTACCTCAACACAAAAACACTACATCAATCAGTGGGAGAAAAATATTGGCCTCAGTCAGGGCTTGTGTGCCACTGCTGTGTGTGCTATCTCTCATTCAGTGGGCTATAGAAAGCCTATTTATTTATTTATTTTTTTTAATATTATTTGGTTTCTAAAGTCTCCCTGAAAAAAAAAAAAAAACCTAAAAAAACAGTGGGAGAGTAATATTGCCCTTTCAGCTTGTGTGCCAGTCTTGACTCCTGGGTGTGCCACCTCTCTCTAATTGTGGGCCATAGAAAGCCTATTTATTTTTTCCGTGATTTGTGTTCTAAATTCTACCTCAACACAAAAACACTACATCAATCAGTGGGAGAAAAATATTGGCCTCAGTCAGGGCTTGTGTGCCACTGCTGTGTGTGCTATCTCTCATTCAGTGGGCTATAGAAAGCCTATTTATTTATTTATTTTTTTTAATATTATTTGGTTTCTAAAGTCTCCCTGAAAAAAAAAAAAAAACCTAAAAAAACAGTGGGAGAGTAATATTGCCCTTTCAGCTTGTGTGCCAGTCTTGACTCCTGGGTGTGCCACCTCTCTCTAATTGTGGGCCATAGAAAGCCTATTTATTTTTTCCGTGATTTGTGTTCTAAATTCTACCTCAACACAAAAACACTACATCAATCAGTGGGAGAAAAATATTGGCCTCAGTCAGGGCTTGTGTGCCACTGCTGTGTGTGCTATCTCTCATTCAGTGGGCTATAGAAAGCCTATTTATTTTTATTTTTTTTTTAATATTATTTGGTTTCTAAAGTCTCCCTGAAAAAAAAAAAAAAACCTAAAAAAACAGTGGGAGAGTAATATTGCCCTTTCAGCTTGTGTGCCAGTCTTGACTCCTGGGTGTGCCACCTCTCTCTCTCATTCAGTGGGCCATAGAAAGGCTATTTTTTTTTTGGTTTTTTTAATATTATTTGGTTTCTAAAGTCTCCCTGAAAAAAAAAAAAAAACATAAAAAAACAGTGGGAGAGTAATATTGCCCTTTCAGCTTGTGTGCCAGTCTTGACTCCTGGGTGTGCCACCTCTCTCTCTCATTCAGTGGGCCATAGAAAGGCTATTTTTTTTTTGGTTTTTTTAATATTATTTGGTTTCTAAAGTCTCCCTGAAAAAAAAAAAAAAAAACATAAAAAAACAGTGGGAGAGTAATATTGCCCTTTCAGCTTGTGTGCCAGTCTTGACTCCTGGGTGTGCCACCTCTCTCCCTCTCATTCAGTGGGCCATAGAAAGCCTATTTATTTTTTTTTTTTAATATTATTGGGTTTCTAAAGTCTCCCTTAAAAAAAAAATACATAAAAAAACAGTGGGAGAGTAATATTGCCCTTTCAGCTTGTGTGCCAGTCTTGACTCCTGGGTGTGCCACCTCTCTCTCTCATTCAGTGGGCCATAGAAAGGCTATTTTTTTTTTTGGTTTTTTTTAATATTATTTGGTTTCTAAAGTCTCCCTGAAAAAAAAAAAAAACATAAAAAAACAGTGGGAGAGTAATATTGCCCTTTCAGCTTGTGTGCCAGTCTTGACTCCTGGGTGTGCCACCTCTCTCCCTCTCATTCAGTGGGCCATAGAAAGCCTATTTTTTTTTTTTTAAATATTATTGGGTTTCTAAAGTCTCCCTTAAAAAACAAAAAATACATAAAAAAACAGTGGGAGAGTAATATTGCCCTTTCAGCTTGTGTGCCTGTCTTGACTCCTGGGTGTGCCACCTCTCTCTCATTCAGTGGGCCATAAAAAAGCATTTATTTTTTTTTCCTTGATTTGTGTTCTAAAATCTACCTCAACACAAAAACACTACATCAATCAGTGGGAGAAAAATATTGGCCTCAGTCAGGGCTTGTGTGCCACTGCTGTGTGTGCTATCTCTCATTCAGTGGGCTATAGAAAGACTATTTATTTATTTATTTATTTTCTTATTATTTGGTTTCTAAAGTCTCCCTGAAAAAAAAAAAAAAAACATAAAAAAACAGTGGGAGAGTAATATTGCCCTTTCAGCTTGTGTGCCAGTCTTGACTCCTGGGTGTGCCACCTCTCTCCCTCTCATTCAGTGGGCCATAGAAAGCCTATTTTTTTTTTTTTTTAAAATATTATTGGGTTTCTAAAGTCTCCCTTAAAAAACAAAAAATACATAAAAAAACAGTGGGAGAGTAATATTGCCCTTTCAGCTTGTGTGCCAGTCTTGACTCCTGGGTGTGCCACCTCTCTCTCTCATTCAGTGGGCCATAGAAAGGCTATTTTTTTTTGTTTTTTTAATATTATTTGGTTTCTAAAGTCTCCCTGAAAAAAAAAAAAAAAACATAAAAAAACAGTGGGAGAGTAATATTGCCCTTTCAGCTTGTGTGCCAGTCTTGACTCCTGGGTGTGCCACCTCTCTCCCTCTCATTCAGTGGGCCATAGAAAGCCTATTTATTTATTTTTTTAAATATTATTGGGTTTCTAAAGTCTCCCTTAAAAAAAAAAAAACATAAAAAAACAGTGGGAGAGTAATATTGCCCTTTCAGCTTGTGTGCCAGTCTTGACTCCTGGGTGTGCCACCTCTCTCCCTCTCATTCAGTGGGCCATAGAAAGCCTATTTATTTTTTTTTTCCTTGATTTGTGTTCTAAAATCTACCTCAACACAAAAACACTACATCAATCAGTGGGAGAAAAATATTGGCCTCAGTCAGGGCTTGTGTGCCACTGCTGTGTGTGCTATCTCTCATTCAGTGGGCTATAGAAAGACTATTTATTTATTTATTTATTTTCTTATTATTTGGTTTCTAAAGTCTCCCTGAAAAAAAAAAAAAAAACCTAAAAAAACAGTGGGAGAGTAATATTGCCCTTTCAGCTTGTGTGCCAGTCTTGACTCCTGGGTGTGCCACCTCTCTCTCTCATTCAGTGGGCCATAGAAAGGCTATTTTTTTTTTGGTTTTTTTAATATTATTTGGTTTCTAAAGTCTCCCTGAAAAAAAAAAAAAAACATAAAAAAACAGTGGGAGAGTAATATTGCCCTTTCAGCTTGTGTGCCAGTCTTGACTCCTGGGTGTGCCACCTCTCTCTCTCATTCAGTGGGCCATAGAAAGGCTATTTTTTTTTTTGGTTTTTTTAATATTATTTGGTTTCTAAAGTCTCCCTGAAAAAAAAAAAAAAAACATAAAAAAACAGTGGGAGAGTAATATTGCCCTTTCAGCTTGTGTGCCAGTCTTGACTCCTGGGTGTGCCACCTCTCTCCCTCTCATTCAGTGGGCCATAGAAAGCCTATTTATTTTTTTTTTTAAATATTATTGGGTTTCTAAAGTCTCCCTTAAAAAAAAAAAAACATAAAAAAACAGTGGGAGAGTAATATTGCCCTTTCAGCTTGTGTGCCAGTCTTGACTCCTGGGTGTGCCACCTCTCTCCCTCTCATTCAGTGGGCCATAGAAAGCCTATTTATTTTTTTAAAAAAATATTATTGGGTTTCTAAAGTCTCCCTTAAAAAACAAAAAATACATAAAAAAACAGTGGGAGAGTAATATTGCCCTTTCAGCTTGTGTGCCAGTCTTGACTCCTGGGTGTGCCACCTCTCTCTCATTCAGTGGGCCATAGAAAGCATTTTTTTTTTTTCCTTGATTTGTGTTCTAAAATCTACCTCAACACAAAAACACTACATCAATCAGTGGGAGAAAAATATTGGCCTCAGTCAGGGCTTGTGTGCCACTGCTGTGTGTGCTATCTCTCATTCAGTGGGCTATAGAAAGCCTATTTATTTATTTATTTTTTTTCTTATTATTTGGTTTCTAAAGTCTCCCTGAAAAAAAAAAAAAAAACATAAAAAAACCGTGGGAGAGTAATATTGCCCTTTCAGCTTGTGTGCCAGTCTTGACTCCTGGGTGTGCCACCTCTCTCTCTCATTCAGTGGGCCATAGAAAGGCTATTTTTTTTTTTTTGGTTTTTTTAATATTATTTGGTTTCTAAAGTCTCCCTGAAATAAAAAAAAAACTTAAAAAAACAGTGGGAGAGTAATATTGCCCTTTCAGCTTGTGCGCCAGTCTTGACTCCTGGGTGTGCCACCTCTCTCTCTCTAATTGTGGGCCATAGAAAGCCTTTTTTTTTTTTTTTTTTTATATTATTTGGTTTCTAAAGTCTCCCTGAGAAAAAAAAATAAATAAATTAGGTGGGAGATTAATATTGACATTAGTGCTTGAGTGACAGTCCTGCGTGTGTGTCATCTCTGTGATTTTGTGCCACAGAAAACAGAGTGTGTACCATTGTGCCTGATTTTCCTTGTGGTCTCACCAACCTGTTAAGGGATATTGAAATCATACTGAAGTTATAGCTCACCGTGTAAGTTGTTTGACAGCAACAAATAAAGTTACTTTGGTTAAGATTTTAAAACAATGAGGAAGTCTGGTGCAAGAGGTCGTCGTGGGCGTTCATTGTCAGCTGGTAATGATGGTAGTGGTAGTGGAGCATCAGGTGGTCGTGGGGATAAAAATATTCCACCTAAGTCTGGAGCTGTGGAGCCAGTTTCGTCGTCAGGCTACACAAGGCCTCGAACGCTCTCTTTTCTGGGAGTAGGAAAACCGCTTTTAAAGGCGGAGCAGCAACAGCAAGTTTTGGCTTACATTGCAGACTCAGCCTCTAGCTCTTTTGCCTCCTCTTCCGAAACTGGTAAATGTAAAAGCAGCGCGTCGCTTGTGGATGTTCACGGTCAGGGACAAGTCGCTTCCTTGTCCTCCTCAGCAAAAACTACAACAAGAGAGAAGGATGCAGCAGGCGACACAACGGGTTACTCCATGGAGCTCTTTACACATACCGTCCCTGGCTTACAAAGTGAAACACTTAACAGGCCATGCCCATTACAAGTATATTCTGACATGGAGTGCACTGATGCACAGCCACAGCCAGAGTACTATGCTGCTCCTTTGACTCAGACCACCACATTGCCCTCTCAGGGTACAGATCCACAATCAGACCCTGATGAGACTATGTTGCCCCGCCACGAACGCTATACCACCGACCGACACAGTGACACAGACGAAGTTGCACACGAGCTTGAAGAGGAGGTAATAGATGACCCAGTTATTGACCCCGATTGGCAGCCATTGGGGGAACAGGGTGCAGGCGGCAGTAGTTCAGAAGCGGAGGTGGAGGAGGGGCCGCAGCAGGCATCAACATCGCAACAGGTTCCATCTGCCGGGCCCGTATCTGGCCCAAAACGCGTGTCAAAGCCAAAACCTGTTGGAGGACAGCGTGGCCATCCGGTTAAAGCTCAGTCTGCAATCCCTGAAAAGGGATCCGAGTCTAGGAAGAGTGCAGTCTGGCATTTTTTTAAACAACATCCAACTGATCAGCGCAAAGTCATCTGTCAAAAATGTTCAACTAGCTTAAGCAGAGGTCAGAATCTGAAAAGTCTAAATACTAGTTGCATGCATAGACACTTAACCACCATGCATTTGCAAGCCTGGACTAACTACCAAACGTCCCTTAAGGTTGTAGCACCCTCGGCCAATGAAGCTAGTCAGCAACGCAACATCCCTTCCGTCACTGTAAGGCCACCATTTTCCGCACCACCGGCAGTATCTGTGCAGGTTTCTTTGCCAGCCAAAAGCAGTCAGGGTCAGGGAACCACCAGTTTTGTAGGAGGAAATATTGCATCTAGGGCACCGGCGGAAACAATACCGTCTCCAACCGTCTCTCAGTCTGCCATGTACACCGGCACACCCGAAAGTTCCACGATCTCCAGCTCTCCAGTCCAGCTCACCCTACATGAGACTCTGGTTAGAAAAAGGAAGTACTTATCCTCGCATCCGCGTACACAGTGTTTTAACGCCCACATAGCTAGACTAATCTCGTTAGAGATGATGCCCTACCGGTTAGTTGAAAGCGAAGCTTTCAAAGCCCTGATGGAGTACGCTGAACCACGATACGAGCTACCCAGTCGACACTTTTTTTCCAGAAAAGCCATCCCAGCCCTGCACCAGCATGTTAAACAGCGCATCGTCCATGCACTCAGGCAATCTGTGAGTACAAAGGTGCACCTGACTACAGATGCATGGACCAGTAGGCATGGCCAGGGACGTTATGTGTCCATCACGGCACACTGGGTGAATGTGGTGGATGCAGGGTCCACAGGCGACATCAATTTTGGGACAGTTGTGCCTAGCCCACGGTCTAGGAAACAGTTGGCTGTAGGCGTTCGCACCCCCTCCTCCTCCTCCTCCTCGTCCTCCTGCAGAAGCTACAGCTCTTCCACAGAACGCAGTCTGCCAACCACTCCATCGGCAGATGACACTGTTGCACACCAGTTGTCCCATTATGGGCCAGCTACTGCCAAGCGTCAGCAGGCTGTATTGGCTATGAAGTGTTTGGGCGACAACAGACACACCGCGGAAGTTCTGTCCGAGTTCTTGCAACAAGAAACGCAGTCGTGGCTGGGCACAGTAGATCTTGAGGCAGGCAAGGTAGTGAGTGATAACGGAAGGAATTTCATGGCTGCCATCTCCCTTTCCCAACTGAAACACATTCCTTGCCTGGCTCACACCTTAAACCTGGTGGTGCAGTGCTTATTGAAAACTTATCCTGGGTTCTCCGACCTGCTCCTCAAAGTGCGTGCACTTTGCTCACATATCCGACGTTCGCCTGTACACGCCAGCCGTATGCAGCCCTATCAGCGGTCTTTGAACCTTCCCCAGCATCGCCTAATCATAGACGTTGCAACAAGGTGGAACTCAACACTGCACATGCTTCAGAGACTGTGCGAACAGAGGCGTGCTGTTATTTATTTGTGGGAGGATACACGGGCAGGCAGTAGGATGGCAGACATGGAGTTGTCAGGTGTGCAGTGGTCTAAGATACAAGACATGTGTCAAGTCCTTCAGTGTTTTGAGGAATGCACACGGCTGGTTAGTGCAGACAACGCCGTAATAAGCATGAGCATCCCCCTAATGCGTCTGCTGATGCAAAGTTTGACGCACATAAAGGAGCAGGCGTCTGCACCAGAGGAAGAGGAAAGCCTTGATGACAGTCAGCCATTGTCTGGTCAGGGCAGTGTACAGGACGAGGTAGCGGGCGAAGAGGAGGTGGAGGACGAGGAGGATGATGGGGATGAGTATATTTTTAATGCCGAACCTTTCCCGGGGGCACAGGAAATTGGTTGCGTGTCACGGCCGGGTTCTGGTTTTTTGAGGGACACAAGTGACGTAGATTTGCCTGCAACTGCCCCTCAACCAATCACAACCGGAGATTTGACAACTGGAACTTTGGCCCACATGGCGGATTATGCCTTACGTATCCTAAAAAGGGACACACGCATTACGAAAATGATGAACGATGACGATTACTGGTTGGCCTGCCTCCTTGATCCACGCTATAAAGGCAAATTGCAAAATATTATGCCACATGAGAACTTGGAACTAATATTAGCAACCAAACAATCAACTCTTGTTGACCGTTTGCTTCAGGCATTCCCAGCACACAGCGCACGTGATCGTTCTCACACGAGCTCCAGGGGGCAGCAGACTAGGAGTGTTAGGGGTGCACACATCAGAAGTGGCGTTGGACAGAGGGGTTTTCTGACCAGGTTGTGGAGTGATTTTGCTATGACCGCAGACAGGACAGGTACTGCTGCATCAATTGAAAGTGACAGGAGACAACATTTGTCCAGTATGGTTACTAACTATTTTTCATCCCTTATCGATGTTCTCCCTCAACCGTCATTCCCATTTGATTACTGGGCCTCCAAATTAGACACCTGGCCAGAATTGGCAGAATATGCATTGCAGGAGCTTGCTTGCCCGGCAGCAAGTGTCCTATCAGAAAGAGTATTCAGTGCTGCAGGTTCAATATTAACCGAAAAAAGGACTCGTCTGGCTACCCAAAATGTTGACGATCTAACATTCATTAAAATGAACCACAACTGGATTTCGAAATCTTTTGCCCCACCTTGCCCGGCCGACACCTAGCTTTCCTATGAAAAGCTCTTGCCTGTGAATTACTTTTCTAATGTCTAATTTGCTGCAGCTGATTGTACAGCATACGACATGTTTACACCTCCCTAAATGGCAAAACTCCCCACACGGGGCCGTGGTATCGCGACTTGGCGCAAGCACCCGTGAGACTGCTGTTTGTCTGAAGAGGTGGGTGTGCTCGCTTTTGGTTGACGGCATTGCTACTGGGTCCCTCATAGTAAAATTTAGTGTCTCTGGCGGTGGTGGTGCGCACCCAACGTCAGACACACCGTTGTAACATGAGGGGCCCTGGGGCGGTCCCGCCGGCCTCAAGAGAGTTCCCCCCTACCCCAGCTCAAAATGTGCTCTACCACGTGCAAAATTATGTCGCACAGCTCCACCAATCTTTAGTCTATTCGCTGACATCATTCAATGTCTGGCACTGACAATACAAATTTGTAGACATCTATGATGCAACTTAAAGTAGTCTGTGTCTGTGTCCTATATTGGCACCATTAAATAGTTACTGCCAAATTACTATGTCAGAAACTCAGCAGATGAGCCCACCCCTGTACCTAAGTATGCCACCTTTTTTTTTGTTTTGGTTGTTTTGCGAGACATTAACATCTATTTATATTTTGGGAGTACTGGGACAGACACTCCTTGCACTACTCCTCCACTCACCACCAAGCTGCCCGTGTATCCATGTAACCGCTGTAAAACTGCCATGAGCCTATTGTTTGTTATTTTAGGCCTTTGAAGCCTGTCTGCGGTCCCTCCTTCCACTAGTCCTCCACTGACCAGACCACTGCTGCCCGTGTACCCCTGGAACCAATTATAAAGTGCCTACAGCCAGCCCATTTTTTTATGTTAGGCCTTTGAAGCCTGTCTGCGGTCCCTCCTTCCACTAGTCCTCCACTGGCCAGACCACTGCTGCCCGTGTACCCCTGGAACCAATTATAAAGTGCCTACAGCCAGCCCATTTTTTTATGTTAGGCCTTTGAAGCCTGTCTGCGGTCCCTCCTTCCACTAGTCCTCCACTGACCAGACCACTGCTGCCCGTGTACCCCTGGAACCAATTATAAAGTGCCTACAGCCAGCCCATTTTTTTATGTTAGGCCTTTGAAGCCTGTCTGCGGTCCCTCCTTCCACTAGTCCTCCACTGACCAGACCACTGCTGCCCGTGTACCCCTGGAACCAATTATAAAGTGCCTACAGCCAGCCCATTTTTTTATGTTAGGCCTTTGAAGCCTGTCTGCGGTCCCTCCTTCCACTAGTCCTCCACTGGCCAGACCACTGCTGCCCGTGTACCCCTGGAACCAATTATAAAGTGCCTACAGCCAGCCCATTTTTTTATGTTAGGCCTTTGAAGCCTGTCTGCGGTCCCTCCTTCCACTAGTCCTCCACTGACCAGACCACTGCTGCCCGTGTACCCCTGGAACCAATTATAAAGTGCCTACAGCCAGCCCATTTTTTTATGTTAGGCCTTTGAAGCCTGTCTGCGCTCCCTCCTTCCACTAGTCCTCCACTGACCAGACCACTGCTGCCCGTGTACCCCTGGAACCAATTATAAAGTGCCTACAGCCAGCCCATTTTTTTATGTTAGGCCTTTGAAGCCTGTCTGCGGTCCCTCCTTCCACTAGTCCTCCACTGACCAGACCACTGCTGCCCGTGTACCCCTGGAACCAATTATAAAGTGCCTACAGCCAGCCCATTTTTTTATGTTAGGCCTTTGAAGCCTGTCTGCGGTCCCTCCTTCCACTAGTCCTCCACTGGCCAGACCACTGCTGCCCGTGTACCCCTGGAACCAATTATAAAGTGCCTACAGCCAGCCGATTTTTTTATGTTAGGCCTTTGAAGCCTGTCTGCGGTCCCTCCTTCCACTAGTCCTCCACTGACCAGACCACTGCTGCCCGTGTACCCCTGGAACCAATTATAAAGTGCCTACAGCCAGCCCATTTTTTTATGTTAGGCCTTTGAAGCCTGTCTGCGGTCCCTCCTTCCACTAGTCCTCCACTGACCAGACCACTGCTGCCCGTGTACCCCTGGAACCAATTATAAAGTGCCTACAGCCAGCCCATTTTTTTATGTTAGGCCTTTGAAGCCTGTCTGCGGTCCCTCCTTCCACTAGTCCTCCACTGGCCAGACCACTGCTGCCCGTGTACCCCTGGAACCAATTATAAAGTGCCTACAGCCAGCCCATTTTTTTATGTTAGGCCTTTGAAGCCTGTCTGCGGTCCCTCCTTCCACTAGTCCTCCACTGACCAGACCACTGCTGCCCGTGTACCCCTGGAACCAATTATAAAGTGCCTACAGCCAGCCCATTTTTTTATGTTAGGCCTTTGAAGCCTGTCTGCGGTCCCTCCTTCCACTAGTCCTCCACTGACCAGACCACTGCTGCCCGTGTACCCCTGGAACCAATTATAAAGTGCCTACAGCCAGCCCATTTTTTTATGTTAGGCCTTTGAAGCCTGTCTGCGGTCCCTCCTTCCACTAGTCCTCCACTGGCCAGACCACTGCTGCCCGTGTACCCCTGGAACCAATTATAAAGTGCCTACAGCCAGCCCATTTTCTTATGTTAGGCCTTTGAAGCCTGTCTGCGGTCCCTACTTTAAATACTCCTCCACTCACCACCAAGCTGCCTGCCCGTGTATCCATGTAACCACTGTAAAACTGCCATGAGCCTATTGTTTGTTATGTTAGGCCTTTGATAGCCTGTCTGCGGTCCCTACTTTAAATACTCCTCCACTCACCACCAAGCTGCCTGCCCGTCTATCCATGTAACCGCTGTAAAACTGCCATGAGCCTATTGTTTGTTATGTTAGGCCTTTGATAGCCTGTCTGCGGTCCTTACTTTAATTACTCCTCCACTCACCACCTAGCTGCCTGTGTATCCATGTAACCGATGTAAAACTGCCATGACTGCCTACTGTTTGTTATTTTAGGCCTTTGATAGCCTGTCTGCGGCCCCTACTTGCAATAATCCTCCACTGACCACAATGCTGCCTGGAGTGCCTGCCTGTGTATCCATGTAACCGATGTAAAACTGCCATGAGTGCCTACTGTTTGGTATTTTAGGCCTTTGATAGCCTGTCTGCAGCCCCTACTTGCAATACTCCTCCACTGACCACACCAATGCTGCCCGTGTACCCCTGGAACCTATTTAAAAGTTCATAGAGCCTAGTTATATATTTTATTTACTATTAATAAGGCCATGATGGACTACGCTGTACCACGCTACAAGCTAACCAGTCGACACTTCTTTTGCGAGAAAAGCCATCCCAACCCTCCACCAGCATGTAGAAGACCGCATTGTCCATGCACTCTGGCAATCTGTGAGTACAAAGGTGCACCTGACATCAGACGCATGGACCTGTAGGCATGGCCACGGAAGATTACGTGTCCATTACGGCGCAATGGGTTAATGTGGTGGATGCATGGTCCACAGGGGACAGCCTACTAAGTCTGTCTGCAGTCCCTAATTCAAATTGTCCTCCACTGTCTAAATTGGAGCTTCCACCTTCTGGCTTTCGGCCTATAGTATCAGAAATTAAACTGCATTTGGCCTTCAACTTTGGTTAGGGCCTACTAACGGCTTCTGCCCCTCCCTGGTGTTGCCCTCAACTAAATAAAGCTGAGCTTCAACCTTCCGGCTCTCATTAAGTGGTTTTAAAAAAAAAAAATGGTGGTTAGGGCCTACTAACGGCTTCTGCCCCTCCCTGGTGTTGCCCTCAACTAAATAAAGCTGAGCTTCAACCTTCTGCTCCAAATTACCATTTTAAAAAATGCAATAGGCTTTTCCGGCCTACTAAAGGTGTCTGTCTGTGTGCCCCTGCCTGGTGTTGTCCTCAACTAAATAAAGCTGAGCTTCAACCTTCTGCTCCAAATTACCATTTTAAAAAATGCAATAGGCTTTTCCGGCCTACTAAAGGTGTCTGTCTGTGTGCCCCTGCCTGGTGTTGCCCTCAACAAAATAAAGCTGAGCTTCAACCTTCTGCTCCAAATTACCATTTTAAAAAATGCAATAGGCTTTTCCGGCCTACTAAAGGTGTCTGTCTGTGTGCCCCTGCCTGGTGTTGCCCTCAACTAAATAAAGCTGAGCTTCAACCTTCTGCTCCAAATTACCATTTTAAAAAATGCAATAGGCTTTTCCGGCCTACTAAAGGTGTCTGTCTGTGTGCCCCTGCCTGGTGTTGTCCTCAACTAAATAAAGCTGAGCTTCAACCTTCTGCTCCAAATTACCATTTTAAAAAATGCAATAGGCTTTTCCGGCCTACTAAAGGTGTCTGTCTGTGTGCCCCTGCCTGGTGTTGTCCTCAACTAAATAAAGCTGAGCTTCAACCTTCTGCTCCAAATTACCATTTTAAAAAATGCAATAGGCTTTTCCGGCCTACTAAAGGTGTCTGTCTGTGTGCCCCTGCCTGGTGTTGCCCTCAACTAAATAAAGCTGAGCTTCAACCTTCTGCTCCAAATTACCATTTTAAAAAATGCAATAGGCTTTTCCGGCCTACTAAAGGTGTCTGTCTGTGTGCCCCTGCCTAGTGTTGTCCTCAACTAAATAAAGCTGAGCTTCAACCTTCTGCTCCAAATTACCATTTTAAAAAATGCAATAGGCTTTTCCGGCCTACTAAAGGTGTCTGTCTGTGTGCCCCTGCCTGGTGTTGTCCTCAACTAAATAAAGCTGAGCTTCAACCTTCTGCTCCAAATTACCATTTTAAAAAATGCAATAGGCTTTTCCGGCCTACTAAAGGTGTCTGTCTGTGTGCCCCTGCCTGGTGTTGCCCTCAACTAAATAAAGCTGAGCTTCAACCTTCTGCTCCAAATTACCATTTTAAAAAATGCAATAGGCTTTTCCGGCCTACTAAAGGTGTCTGTCTGTGTGCCCCTGCCTGGTGTTGTCCTCAACTAAATAAAGCTGAGCTTCAACCTTCCGGCTCTCATTAAGTGGTTTTTAAAAAAAAAAATGGTGGTTAGGGCCTACTAACGGCTTCTGCCCCTCCCTGGTGTTGCCCTCAACTAAATAAAGCTGAGCTTCAACCTTCTGCTCCAAATTACCATTTTAAAAAATGCAATAGGCTTTTCCGGCCTACTAAAGGTGTCTGTCTGTGTGCCCCTGCCTGGTGTTGTCCTCAACTAAATAAAGCTGAGCTTCAACCTTCTGCTCCAAATTACCATTTTAAAAAATGCAATAAGCTTTTCCGGCCTACTAAAGGTGTCTGTCTGTGTGCCCCTGCCTGGTGTTGCCCTCAACTAAATAAAGCTGAGCTTCAACCTTCTGCTCCAAATTACCATTTTAAAAAATGCAATAGGCTTTTCCGGCCTACTAAAGGTGTCTGTCTGTGTGCCCCTGCCTGGTGTTGTCCTCAACTAAATAAAGCTGAGCTTCAACCTTCTGCTCCAAATTACCATTTTAAAAAATGCAATAGGCTTTTCCGGCCTACTAAAGGTGTCTGTCTGTGTGCCCCTGCCTGGTGTTGTCCTCAACTAAATAAAGCTGAGCTTCAACCTTCTGCTCCAAATTACCATTTTAAAAAATGCAATAGGCTTTTCCGGCCTACTAAAGGTGTCTGCCCCTCCCTGGTGTTGTCCTCAACTGAACAAAGCTGAGCTTCCACATTCTGGCTTTCGCCCTATACTATCAGATATTAAACTGCATTTGGCCTACTAGTGTGGTTAGGCCCTTGAAACAGTGTCTGCTGCTCTTGGGTTTGCTACTCCACTGAACAAAGCAATGCCGCCTGTTTAGTCCTGTTACCAATTTTGAACTGCATTTAGCCTACTTTATTCTTTGGCCCTATATCTGTTTCCTCCTCATCCTGCCCATTGCCCAGCCACTGCTAAATGAGTCTGCTGGTACATTGACCTAGACCACTACATTCCCCTTGTACTCTACACAGCCAGAATCTGACCCTGCTGAAAGTAAGGTTCCCCTTCCCGCATGTTATACCACCTTACACAGGGACAAAGAGGAAGGTGCAGATGAAAGTGCAGGTTCCTTCATCAGGTGGGGGGGCATACTCGTTGACAACGTCACTGGCACAGGGCCCCTCAGAGTACGCAAAAGTGTCGCTGCTGGTGGGAGGCGCCCCCGCCATGCAAACACACCGCCGTACTTTGAGGGGCCCTGTGCCAGTGCCAATGCGAACGAGTGGGCCCCCCCCTGCTTGCTCAGGATCACAGCACTTGCAACGTTTAAATACTTACCTTTCCCTGCAACACCGCCGTGACGTAGTCCGCATTTCCTGGGCCCACGAAAAACTTGAGCCAGCCCTACTCCCCCCACAACTTTCCCCCAATTCCCTATGCCCAACTATTATTATACAGTTAATTAAGATTGGCAAGCTTCAGAAACAAGAATGGATGTTTTTGGCATTAAAATGGGCACTGTAGGTGTTTTCCTGGCCTCCACTCACTGCCGACTATGCTTCCCCATTGACTTGCATTGGGTTTCGTGTTTCGGTCGATCCCCGACTTTTAGCGATAATCGGCCGACTGCACTCGACTCGACTCTGGACAAAATCGGGTTTCCCAAAACCCTACTCGATCTTAAAAAAATGAAAGTCGCTCAACCCTAGTGATTCGTTTTCTTGTTCGGCATAAAATGCATGATTTGGTCGTTTTGGGTTTGCCATGGTTACAGACTCATAATCCAGTCTTGGATTGTAAGGCAATGTCTGTGTCAAGTTGGGGCTGTCAGGGTATTCATGGTGATTCCCCGCCGGTGTCTATTGCTTCCTCTACTCCTTCGGAAGTTCCTGAGTATTTGTCTGATTATCAGGATGTGTTCAGCGAGTCCAGGTCCAGTGTTCTGCCTCCTCATAGGGACTGTGACTGTGCCATAGATTTGATTCCAGGTAGCAAATTTCCTAAGGGAAGACTATTTAATCTGTCTGTACCTGAGCATACCGCAATGCGTTCGTATATCAAGGAATCTCTGGAGAAGGGGCATATCCGTCCTTCCTCTTCCCCTCTTGGTGCGGGATTCTTTTTTGTGGCCAAGAAGGACGGATCTTTGAGACCTTGTATTGACTATCGGCTTTTGAATAAAATCACTGTTAAATTTCAGTATCTTTTGCCTCTGTTGTCAGACTTGTTTGCCCGAATTAAAGGTGCCAAGTGGTTCACCAAGATAGATCTTCGTGGTGCGTACAACCTTGTGCGCATTAAGCGAGGAGATGAATGGAAAACCGCGTTTAATACGCCCGAAGATCATTTTGAGTACTTGGTGATGCCTTTTGGGCTCTCTAATGCTCCTTCAGTGTTTTAGTCCTTTATGCATGATATTTTCCGGAAGTATCTGGATAAATTTATGATCGTTTATCTGGATGATATTCTGTTTTTTTCTGATGACTGGGACTTGCATGTAGAGCAGGTCAGGATGGTGTTTCAGGTTTTGCGTGAGAATGCTTTATTTGTTAAGGGCTCAAAGTGTCTCTTTGGAGTACAGAAGGTTCCCTTTTTGGGGTTTATTTTTTCCCCTTCTGCGGTGGAGATGGACCCAGTCAAGGTCCGTGCTATTCATGATTGGACTCAACCCACGTCAGTTAAGAGTCTTCAGAAGTTCTTGGGTTTTGCTAACTTCTACCGTCGTTTTATTGCTAATTTTTCTAGCATTGCTAAACCTTTGACGGATATGACCAAGAAAGGTTCTGATGTTGCTAACTGGGCTCCTGCAGCCGTGGAGGCTTTCCAGGAGTTGAAGCGCCGGTTTACTTCGGCGCCTGTTTTGTGCCAGCCTGATGTCTCACTTCCCTTTCAGGTTGAAGTGGATGCTTCTGAGATTGGGGTCATAACAGCCTTCCTTGTCACGGGATGTGCGGTCATTTGTGCAGCCCTGTGGGACTTGTGCTCGGGCTAAGCCTTGTTGTTCTCGTGCTAGCGGGTTGCTTCTGCCCTTGCCCGTCCCGAAGAGGCCTTGGACACACATTTCCATGGATTTCATTTCTGATCTTCCTGTGTCTCAAGGAATGTCTGTCATTTGGGTGATTGCCTCTGATGTGCATGCGGCCGATTTAGTTCGTGCCTTTCACGCTGCTCATCCTGATCACCCTGGTGGTCTTGGTGAGGGTTCGGTGACCCCTCCTTAAGGGGGGTACTGTTGTGAATTAGACTTTTTGGCTCCCTCTTGTGGTCACTAGTGGTATGACTCTGGGATTGTCTTTTTTCTGTTTGGCACTCACCTGGGTCGTTAGTCCAGGGGTGTCGCTATATTAACTTCCTGGATCCTTAGTCCAGTGCCTGGCATCGTTGTAATCAGATCCTTCTGTTGCTCCTGTCTGCTGGTCCTGGCTCTTGCAAAAGTAAGCTAAGTCTTGCTTCTTTGTTTTTTGAGTTACTTGCTTTGCTACTATTTTTGTCCAGCTTGTACTAAATGTGATTTCTGACCTTGCTGGAAGCTCTAGGGGGCTGGTGTTCTCCCCCCGGCCGTTAGATGGTTCGGGGGTTCTTGAATATCCAGCGTGGATATTTTAATAGGGTTTTTGCTGACCATATAAGTCATCTTACTATATTCTGCTATTAGCTAGTGGGCCTCTCTTTGCTAAATACCTAGCTCATTCTTATGTTTGTCTTTTCCTCTTACCTCACCGTTATTATTTGTTGGGGGCTTGTATCCAACTTTTGGGGTCTTTTCTCTGGAGGCAAGAAAGGTCTTTCTTTTCCCTTCTAGGGTTAGTTAGTTCTCCGGCTGGCGCAAGACGTCTAGAACCAACGTAGGCACGTTCCCCGGCTACTTCTATTTGTGGTGCTAGGATTAGATATATGGTCAGCCCAGTTACCACTGCCCTATGAGCTGGTTTTTTGTGTTTGCAGACTTGGTATTTATTCCTGAGACCCTCTGCCATTGGGGTCATAACAGTGGTTACAGTAATGTTTTACTGCACTGATGGTAATTGTGGTGATGCATTGTTGTATTTACGGTGGTTCTGGTGAGGTTTTACTGCACAGATGGTAGTTTTGATGATGTATTATTGTATTGACAATGATTCTGGTGATTTACAGTGCTATCAGTGGTTCTGGTGCTGTAGTCAGATGGTGTAATCTTTAATTCATCACACTTTATAGAAAAACATTAGAAAATAAATTTGCTGGACTAAAAATACAGTTGTCTGAATGTCTGCCAGCTGAACAAGAAATTGACTAAAGCCTCCATACTCTATAGGCAGCTTTCCGATCGTTCGCCTGTCAGCTATGTTGCCCAACTCTCCCATATACAGGATTGCTCACTTTGCCTAGTCCATGAGAGCTGTTGTTGGAAATCTCTGGCAGCAGTTTATCACTTAGAGAACAACAGGATTTACAGTCCAAAATCAGACATGCTGGATTTTTATTTTTCCTGACAATCACCTATCAGAGCCACCCATATACATTGGATTGTCAGTGAAACCAATTGATATCTGCATGTTTGGCCAAATTTATTCTAATGTCTATCGGGGTCTTAACTAGTATCTTTCTTAAGGGTATGGACACTGTCAGGATATGTGCACACAACTTCTTTCAGATATCCATGATTGAGTTTTTCAGACAGAAAACGCTTCAGGACTCAAAGATGTCATTTTGTTCTGAATTAACTTTTTTTGCTTTTTAAAATAATTTTTCAAGCTGGTATTAGAAAGTATTCTAATTTACTGAGATAATGACTTTTGGGTTTTCATTGGCTATAATCCATAATCATCAACATTAGCAGAAATTAACACTTGAAATAGATCACTCTGTTTGTAATGACTCTAGATAATATATGAGTTTCCCTTTTTGTATTGAAGAACTGAAATAAATAAACTTTTTGATGATATTCTAATTTTGTGAGACGCAAATGTAGATACCAACTACTGTTGGGAAAACTCTATAAGTTCTGATATTTTGGAGATGATCCAACCCAGACATATAATAATCCCAATTTATTTAATGTCAAAGTCACTTAGATCCTTATGCTCGTTCACTTTTTCTCCTTTCAATATGTCAACTTTGACCTTACTATTCACTTTGGATCAATATACAGTTGTGCTCAAAAGTTTACATACCCCTGCAGAATTTTTGCTTTCTTGGCCTTTTTTCAGAGAATATGAATGATAACAACAAACTTTTTCTCCACTCATGATTAGTAGTTGGGGGAAGCCATTTATTGTCAAACTACTGTGTTTTCTCTTTTTAAATCATAATGATTACCCAAAACATCCAAATGACCTTTATCAAAAGTTTACATATCCTGGTGATTTTGGCCTGTTAACTAGTGTTGAGCGATACCTTCCGATATTCAAAAGTATCGGTATCGGATTGGATCGGCCAATATCCAAAAAATATCGGATATCGCCAATACCGATACCCGATACCAATACAAGTCAATGGGACACAAATATCGGAAGCTATCCTGGATGGTTCCCAGGGTCTGAAGAAGAGGAAACTCTCCTTCAGGCCCTGGGATCCATATTCATGTAAAAAATAAAGAATAAAAATAAAAAATATGGATATACTCACCCCTCCGACGGACCCTGGCTCTCACCGGTGCAAGCGTCTGCCTCCGTTCCTAAGAATGCAGTGAGTGGGGGCTAAAAAATTATTCAGGGTGTTCAAAGAGGGGTGTAAATTGTTTTTCTCCCTGCATCCGCATGCCTTTGGGAATGAAAGCCAGAAGGTGGGAATTAATTTTTCTTTATTAAGGGGACCTCCACAGGCTTGGGCATTTTCTCTCTCTCTCCCTCTGCTCCAGAACGTATGCCTGTGGGTCAGTTTTTTGAGGCGCTTGGACATATTTATGATGAGCCGGATAGAGGGCTGTTCCACAGAGGCCTGTCCAACTGTTTGCAGGATGCTTTGGCCTTGAATCCTCCCCTGGATACCCTGGAGGACACCATGACCCAGGCTGTCCGTATGGACCGTAGGCTCCATGTCAGAGGGGTGATGCAGCAGGAAACCCCTTTATACTTCAGCTCAGGGGACACCGCTTTGCCTGCAAAACCCATGGAGGTGGGAGCCATCTCTGTCAAAGATAGAGAGGAGACGTCACAGAGATAATCAGCTGTGCTTTTACTGCGGAGCCTCAGGACACTGGAAAAAGGACTGTCCTTCTTGTCCCTCCTCATCTAAGATGTCAGGAAACGCCTAAGTCTGGGTAATGATCGAGGAGGTTGCCCAGACTCCCAGGTACAATTTTCCTCATTGGATAAAATCCTTCTCCAAGTGGAGTTGGAGATTGTTAATGGTCCCGTTTTGACTACCACTTATGTTGACTGTAGAGCCACCATCAGTTTAATTGACTCCCATGTTGTGACTCTTTATAAGATAGGGACAGTTAGGCTTGAATCCCCCATCAAAGTGGTGGCTATTGACTCCTCTCCTCTCACCCGAGAGATAATCTGTTTTGTGTCTGAGGTGTTTTCACTACGAGTGGGTCCTGCTCATGTGGAAAACATAAGCTGTTTTGTTTTGAATAATTTGCCTGCAGGTCTGGTTCTAGGTATGCCTTGGCTTCAAAGTCATAGCCCTGTTATTGTTTGGGTATCTGGGGAAATTGTCCAATGGGGCTCCAATTGAACCAGTCTGTGTTGCAATTCTGTGCCATTGTCCACCGCTTTAAAATCTGTATCTGTGTCGTCTGTCATTCTGGAGGATATTCCGGAGTACCTAAAAGACTTTGAAGACGTGTTTTCCGAAAGCAAGGTTGGGGCGCTACCACCACATAGACCTTTTGATAGTGCCATTAACTTAGTTCCTGGAGCAAAACTTCCCAAGGCTCATTTGTTTAATCTGTCCAGGCCCGAGCGCCAAGCCATGAAGGAGTATATTGCTGAGAGTCTCCGCAAAGGGCATATTCGCCCTTTTCTTTTGCCTGTAGCCGCTGTGTTTTTTTTTTTGTGAAGAAAAAAGATGGTGGTTTGCAGCCGTGCCTCAACTTTCAGGAACTCAACAAGATTACCGTGAGAAACACGTATCCACTCCCCCTCATTCCAGATCTCTATAACCAACTCTCGGGGTCAAATGGTTTTTCAAGCTTGATTTACTGGGGCCTATAACCTGATAAGGGTTCGTGAAGGGGATGAGTGGAAAACTGTGTTTCTCATGTTTGAAGGACTGTTTGAGAACCTGGTCATGAACTTCGGTCTGACTAACGCTCCTGCTGTCTTTCAAAATTGTATTAATGTCATTTTTTCTGATCTGATTGGGCGTTTTGTGGTCATTTACCTTGATTACATTTTAGCGTACTCACCTGATAGTCAATCCCACTTGCACCATCTGTGACCTGTTCTTCTTAGACTTAGAGAAAACCATTTGTATGCTAAGTTGGAGAAGTGTTCGTTCTTTTTACAGTAATTGTCTTTTTTGGGTTTGATTATGCTTATGAGGGATTTCGCATGGATCCAAAAAAAGTCCAGGCTATTACTGATTGGGTTCAACCTCATGATTTAAAGAGTTTGCAATGCTTTCGGGGCTTTGCAAACTACTATCGAAAGTTTATTAAGGGTTTTTCGCAAGTGGTTAAGCCCCCGACTGATCACACACTAAAGGGCGCTGTTGTGAAGAATTGGTCAACTTCTCCAAAAAAATGTGTTTTATTTCCGGTCCAGTGTGGGTCGACGCTTCTGAGGTGGGAGTGGGGCCAGTGTTGTCCCAGGGTCCCACTAGTCTGACCAACCTCAAACCTTGTGCCTTCTTTTCCAGAAAGTTCTCTTCTGCCGAGAGAAATTACGATGTGGGTAATAGAGAGCTTCTGGCGGTTAAGTTGGCGTTTGAAGGATGGAGGCATTTTTTTTTACAAAAATTTAGCTTATATCGAGTCTGCCAAAAGATTGACCCCCAGACAGGCCCGGTGGTCACTTTTTTTCCCAATTTCAATTTTCCGTCACCTTCTGTCCAGGGTCTAAGAATGTTAAAGCAGATGCATTGTCCCGAAGCTTTGATCCGGTGTCTCCTCCTGAACCCCCGTTCTCCATTCTTCAGCCTGGGATGGTGACTGACCAGCTACTTGTTGCCAGTAACTGACCGGTTTAAGGGGGTTTCTTCCTGGTATTCCAATGACCATCAAAGTTTTTTGCTGAGATACATTGGACAGTATAAGATATAAAAGAGGACTGGAATCTGAGTGAGGGGAGACACACACATGGAAGAGAGATGGGAGATACAGAGACAGCCTGATGACTTGTACCATAATAATGGAATGCATGAATAATGTTATTTTACTGTTTTTAGTGACTGCTTATTTCTTATTATTTAAGTAAATTCATTTTTGTTTATTCAATTTTCATGTGAGCATTTATTATTCATCACAATCCTTGAACCTGTAACAAAACAAAGTGGTGTCAGAAGTTGGATTGTTTTGAATAAAAATGGTTGCAAAACTGAATAAGTTTGTTAAAAATAGAAAATAAGTTGATAGTGTCATATCTTTGCCAGAATGGGTGTTATCAGGACCATGGACCCCAATGGCACACGAATGTAATAAGTATATGAAGGGACATTGTTTATCACATCCCCAGGATGTAGCTACCAAATTTGATCTCTCAAGGTATGATTCAAAGGAGCAAAAAACAACAGCCACAGTTGGATGGGTATGTGTCCAGGCACTTCAAAGTTTGCAGGAGGAGATTGATAACTTGTGTTTAGAGCTGCATACAGCTATAGAGCAAAGGATCAGCTTGCAATCAGCTTTGAGAGACCAATTAAAACAGCAAGACAATATGTAAAGGAGTTTTGAAGCTTATGTGGTAAAAAATGTGAATGAAAATAAGCGCATGAGGAGACAGCAGCCAGTGTCAGTTATTCATACTGCACAGATTAGAACTATGATTGCACATGAGAAATGGTCAGATTTGCTAGAATGGGAGGGCACTGACAGTGTGACACATAAAGAAGAAAGGCATGCCAGACCAATTGTAATAACAAAAACTAGGAGAGAAGTCACACAGCGTAGTGGAGATAGGATGGATGCAGGAAATGCAGTTGTTGAAGCACAAGCCGCAATGACAGGAATCTAGGAATTATACAGCAGGGGAGTGGGCCGAAATAGCTACCAGGTACAGGAAGCAAGCAGGAGAGTATTTGTTAACATGGATTCTCAGATTATGGGATCAGGTAGCCGATACTATAATTTTGAACCATCTTGAGGCAGTAGGAATTGGTAGTATTTGTATTGATCCTATGGTACGTCTAAAAATGAGACGTGCAAGGGACATTGCAGAGAATTTTTCGCTATTGCATTTGGTGAGGGATTCTGTGGCACAAGTATATAACTCTCCTATTGAATTAATACCACAAACACGATGGGAGTCTCTTGCAGACGGAGTTCAGAGATTGAAAGAAATCGCATACATAGTTGGTATAACTCGTAATCCTTTGCCAGATTTGAATGATCACTTTGCTGTTGATGAGGATTAGAAGGGACCAGGTGCTGCAATGCTGACAGTAATGATGAACAATAAGTTCATAGAAGGTGCCCCAGATGCTTACGAATCGCCATTATTTACCATGTTCAGTGCGCTTATGGGAAATTCCACTACTGTCTATACAGCATGAATAAACCAACGAAAAAACACATGATCAAAAAAAACCAGAAAAATGGATAGAAAATACAAAATTGCTTTATTAAATATTACAGGATATTTGGCAAATGGGAAAAGGATCAAAGCCAAGTTGCACATGTAGGGAACACAAGGTTACACACAAATGGGTAAAAAGTGGGAAACAATGAAGGTGATTCACATTCAATAGATGGCTACAAGTGTAAACTCAGATGCATATTGCACTATCCCAATTGGCCTGTACAGGTTCTAAAACATTCATTTGTAGGCATATATATACTAAGGTCACAGTATTCCATTATTACCTGTTTAGGCTAGTAACCAAACCCATGATGTGCACCTACCCCGATGCGTGTTTCAGCGTGATGGCCTTTTTCAAGGGGTGATTGGAAAAGGGGGAATATGGGTATAATAAGGCCTCATCCACCAATAACCAACCGCTAACCGCTCATGTGATTTTTTTTTACACCAATAAGATTGCAAATGATGCTAACCACCAATCACAGGGATTCCCCGTTGTCATAGAATCACAAAGCACTGACATGGTCACGTGATATCTGCCATTCCATCATACACAGCGCCAAGTCCGCCTACTGTGACGCATGTGTTTCCACAACAACCGAGGGTGCGAGGCGTCGTCGTCAAGTGCCCAGTGAAAGGATATAACCAATCACTATGGCGACGATGGACGCCGAGAACCGTCAGGCATGCAAGGAGCTGCAGCACACATGCGTACCAGCGGTAGGTAAGCCGAATATGAGGAAAATTAATCAATGAGATAAATCAGTATATTATGTACAGTATGTAGTGCATGCATATAATTATACATATACCTGGATCATTGAATAGCATAATATTTAGCGATTTTTTTTCAAAATAATTCTCAATTAACACCATTATTGGTAACGGAGCGAAAATATGACAGGAATTTTTACCAAAATGGCAAAAAACATAAAGAAACACATTCCAAGTTTGTCTAAATACACAGATGACAATTAGACATATTATACATTTTACCCTTCGCCACGACAGCACCCCACATGAGAGAGAGGGATCCGCCCATAGGAACAGGAAACCTACAGAATAAAAGGAGGCGGTCCCCTCTCCTCCTCAGTTTAGGTTTCCTGTTTCTATGGGGAACCCGAAGTACCTACAGTCAAGGATTCCTGGGGCCATGCACCCGCCTGCGTCGGTCTCCGTGGGAACGGCAGGGGCTGCGGCACCAGAGGCAGCGTCGGGGGAGCCACTGTTTGCAGCCTCCCCCCTCGTCTGATCGTTGCCATGGTCCGGGTTCGGTGCCGCTGGTCCGCCCGGCTCCATGAGGACGCGCGCGCTCAGCGGCCGGCTTCTTATCCAGCAGCCGCCGCATGGTAAGGAGGAGCGGCGCGTCTAACCTGGAAGTCGCTGGAGCACTTCCGGGTTGGGTCCGGGGAGGCAGGAGATTCGGCGCCAGATTTAAAAGTGCGGCACTAGCGTCGGCCGGTGTGTGTAAGTATGGCTTCACCGGCCGATGTAGCGCACTTGCCTGCAACAGAGCGGTCTCCCAGTAAGGAGACAAGCGCCAGGAGCAGCACTAAAAGTGGAGATCGATCCCAGGTTAAGCGATCTGCCACCAAACAGAAGGATGTTTCTTCAGAGAATCCGCCTCCAGAACCGGTACCTGTCAGCTTCACTGGGTGAGTTTTTAAAAGAGTCTCTTCCCATATGCTGATATATGTTCCTCCTGTATCCCCTTCCTCTAGACTAAGAAAAGGACACATAAATCCAAACATAAAGAATGTGCCTTATGCTTACAACCCCTCCCGGACTCATACACAAAGAGATTATGTGCAGAGTGCATCATATTGACCTTACGGGAAGAAAACGTAATGACTCCGTCTGACGTTAGAGCCATAATACGTGAAGAGATGCAGGGTTTGGCGCATACGAGTAGCACCAGTACCCGTCAGCCTAGCAGGTCCCGATCTCCAGTAAGCTCGGAGTCAGAGGTAGTACAAAAATCCTCTGATGAAGAGGAGTCCCAGCCAAGTTCATCGGAATATGAAGGAGGCCTTTGTCTACCAAATAGTAGTGTAGACAGTTTAATTAAAGCCGTCAGGAGCACGATGGGGTGCCCAGATGAGAAGGGAAAGAAGTCAGCGCAGGACATCATGTTTGCGGGGTTAGGACAAAGAAAACGAAGGTCCTTCCCCGCCATACCCACAATTAAGGAGCTGGTTAAAAAAGAGTGGGAGAAACAACACACGAGAGGATTCTTACCATCCTCTGCTAAAAGACGCTACCCCTTCAGTGATGAAGAACTTAGTTCCTGGCAAAAGATACCAAAGGTTGATGCGGCAGTGGCTTCAACTTCTAAACAGTCGGTCTTGCCTGTGGAGGACTCAGGGACTTTAACTGATCCATTAGACCGAAAGGCAGAAGCCTTACTTAAGAGGTCATGGGAGGCTAATACGGGGGCATTCAGACCAGCCATCTCTAGCACCTGCACTGCAAGGTCACTGCTAGTATGGACAGAGCAGCTGGAGGAACAAATTAGAGGTGGAGCTTCGAGAAATAAAATTCTGTCGAAAATCCCTCTAATGAAAGATGCAGTAGCATTTCTAGCAGATGCGTCGGTGGATTCGCTACGCCTAACAGCCAGGTCAGCCGGCCTAGTAAACACAGCCCGGCGAGCACTCTGGTTGAAAAATTGGAAAGGGGACGCACAGGCCAAAGCAAAACTTTGTGCGATTCCCTGCCAGGGAGAGCTTTCAGGAGACGCCCCTTTACCAGAAACAAACCTACTGAACAAAGGGAGCGCTGGGAGACAAAGGATCCAAAACAAAGAGGTGCTCTGTTTTTGGGATCCTATAACCAAAAACGTAACAAGTACCGTTAATTATGAAGTGGGCGGTAGATTGAAATATTTCTTTTCTAAATGGAAGCTGATAACATCTAGTCTTTGGATTCTGGACATTGTTGAAAACGGATTAAAATTAGAATTTGATAGAATCCCTTGGGATTCTTTTATTGTAACATCTCCAAGAGGTCAGCAACAACAAGAAGCTCTAGAATCAGAGATCCTGTCGCTTCTATCTAAAAAAGTATTGATAAAGGTTCCACGAGATCAAGAAGGGAGGGGGTTCTATTCCCCTTTATTTTTGATCAATAAGCCAGATGGCTCATTTCGAACCATCATAAACCTCAAAAAACTAAATTCCTTTTTTGCGTAACCACACTTTCAAAATGGAATCCATTAGTTCTACCATCAAGCTTTTGTTCCCTAGGTGTGTCATGGCCGGGATAGACCTAAAAGATGCTTACTATCACCTTCCCATACATGCCGAACACCAGCAGTATCTAAGAGTAGCGGTCATCCTGGAGGGACAGGTTCGTCACTTTCAATATGTAGCAATGCCATTTGGGCTTTCTATGGCCCCCTGCATCTTTACAAAAGTGATGTTAGAAGTGATGGCTCATCTACACCAACGGGACACTTTAATAATACCATACCTGGATGACTTTTTAGTGATAGGCAATTCTGTGGCTCAATGTAAATTGCGGTTGTCTAACACAATCTCATCCCTGCAGGACTTGGGTTGGATTATCAACTTCGAAAAGTCCAGATTGAAGCCAGACACTACTAAAATGTTTCTAGGGATCCAGCTGGACTCCGTAAGTCAAAAGAGCTTCCTCCCACATTCAAAGAGAATGACTATACAGTCAAAAGTGTCAGAAGCAATAAGAAACCCCTACATGACACTGAGAAAGGCTATGTCCTTATTAGGGTCATTGTCCTCATGTATCCCGGCTGTACCATGGGCTCAATTCCATACCCGCCAATTACAGTACGAAGTACTGTCAGCCCAGGGACGGAAAGGACACCTAGAGAGTAAACTAACTCTCTCTAGAGATGTCGTAGAATCTCTATCCTGGTGGCTAGATATGGGACACCTTTCAGGAGGCGTACCTTGGATAGTAGATCCATCCAAAATAATTACTACCGACGCCAGCCCTACGGGATGGGGTGCACATATGGAAAATGATGTAGTCCAGGATACCTGGAATCAGGCAGAATCATCATGTTCTTCAAATTGGAAAGAATTAACAGCAGTAGGGAAAGCCTTAAATTATTTTCTTCCACAGATTCAAGGAGCAGATGTAAGAGTTTTCTCAGACAACTCCACCACAGTGGCCTATGTAAACCGTCAGGGCGGTACACGGTCAGGAAGTCTGATGACCATCGCAGGGGAGATCTTCCAGTTCGCAGAGATTCATCTGGCATCTCTAACAGCCCTACACATCAGAGGAGTAGAGAATACCAAAGCGGACTACCTCAGTCGAAACAGGCTGCGCCAGGGAGAATGGTCCTTAAACAGAACCGTGTTCCGACTAATAACAGAAGCATGGGGAGTGCCTCAGATAGATCTATTTGCCACAAGAGGCAACAGACAGGTAGAAAGATTCGCTTCCCTGAACTCCTTGGATCATCCAGACATACTGGACTCCCTACACCATCCTTGGAACTTCAAACTGGCTTACGCCTTTCCTCCAATGTCTCTAGTTCCGCTAGTGATCAGGAAGATCAGGAGGGAACGGGCAAGGGTGATCCTCATCGCACCCTTCTGGCCAAAGAGGCCGTGGTTCTCCTGCCTCCAGAGCATGTGTCTATGCGAGCCATGGATTCTTCCATTGGACAGGGAACTACTGTTCCAGGGGCCGTTTTTCCACCCGCAAGTGAAAGGGCTTCACTTGACGTCGTGGAACTTGAGCGGCAGTTACTAAGCTCAAGGGGTTTTTCAGAACAACTAGTGAAAACCCTGCTACTAAGTAGGAAAAGATCTACCACCCTGATATATAGCAGGGTATGGAAAAAATTCTTAAACTTTCATACAATACCGTTCACTAAACACGTTCCGATAACACCTATTCTAGAGTTCCTACAAAAAGGTAGAGAATTAGGACTATCAGTAAACACCTTAAGAGTCCAGATATCAGCGTTAGGAGCCCTATATGGATATAATATAGCCGCTGATAGATGGGTCTCCAGATTTATTAAATCTTGTGAACGAAGTAACCCGGTACATATTCCCCGTCTACCTCCGTGGGATTTAAATCTAGTGCTAGAGGCCTTAACCAGCTCCCCATTTGAGCCTCTAGATTCTATACCTCTAAATGTCCTCACATATAAAGTAGCCCTCTTGGTAGCCCTGACCTCAGCCAGACGCGTTAGCGACATCCAGGCCCTATCAGTAGACCCACCCTTCTTACTGATATTCCATGATCGGATAGTCCTAAAACCAGACCCCTCATACCTCCCTAAGGTAACATCCACCTACCACAGGTCACAGGAAATATTTCTCCCTTCCTTCTTTGATTCTCCTGTAACCCCTGAACAACATAAGTTCCACACCTTAGATGTCAGAAGAGCCATCCTGACTTATATAGAAAGGTGTCAGACATGGAGGGAGAGTAGGGCTCTGTTTATCTCCTTTCAGGGCCACAAGAAAGGACATGGGGTCACAAGAGCTACCATATCTCGATGGATCAGAGATGCTATCTGCTTGGCCTATACATCAAAAGGCGAGATTCCTCCAGTGGGTATTAAAGCACACTCGACACGAGCCATGGCTTCCTCCTGGGCGGAACAAGCGGATGTCCCGATCCATTTGATATGTAAGGCCGCAACTTGGTCTACACCTTCTACCTTTTACAACCATTATAGACTTGATCTATCTTCATCTTCTGATTTGGCCTTTGGTAGAGCTGTTCTTAGTACAGAAATCCCACCCGAATAATGACTCTCTGAAAGTCTCTCATGTGGGGTGCTGTCGTGGCGAAGGGTAAAAAGCCGGATTACTCACCGGTAATGCTCTTTTAATGAGTCCACGACAGCACCCATTTACAACCCTCCCTGATTATGCACAGCTCTTTCTTTAGATTCACAAATAATGGTTGTATAGAGTTTTTAAGATATTTTGCTGAATAAGAATTAATACTAAAGCTTTTGCGGTTCCCTTTTTATACTCTGTAAACTAAACTGAGGAGGAGAGGGGACCGCCTCCTTTTATTCTGTAGGTTTCCTGTTCCTATGGGCGGATCCCTCTCTCTCATGTGGGGTGCTGTCGTGGACTCATTAAAAGAGCATTACCGGTGAGTAATCCGGCTTTTTTGTAACATAACATCATATATGTACTCAAAATTCAATACAGCAAATCAAAACAATTATTATATATAACTATAGAAAAAGGAAGATACAATTCCATTTATCATATGACAATGGACAATATGATGTTTAATGCAATCCAAGACTGTTGCTTCAACATTGTATATTTGTACGTATCCTCGTCAGTCATACTGGATGTCTCATAGTTATAGATGCAAAAGGTGGATGATTACTAAGTAAAAAGAACACATAAAATTAATTAAAACCAAAAATAAAATCAACATGTGCAACAAAAAGCAAGCCAAAGCCTGAACAAAGATATTACAAAAATGGAACAAAAATAATTGCTTCATTAAGCCCTTTAGGGTGAACTGTATACAAAGTCCAAATCCATCTAGTTTCACGTTGTGATAGTTTTTGACTCAATTTACCACCATGGATACCCAGATCAATTATGTGAATCCCTCTAATTCTCAGCAAGGAACTGTGATGTAGCTTAAAATGCCGGGGTAGTGTCCTAAGTGTGGTCGGGTGATCGTGATCAGCTGCCGCCTGAATCCCTAGTACATGTACCCGGACACGCACTTTTAGTTGACGAGTAGTCATCCCAATGTAAATTAATTTGCATGGACATAGGGCAAAGTAAATTACATACTGAGAGGTGCATGAAATGTATCTCCTAATATCATACGTCCTCGTGCTAGCAAAATTAAAGAACGTCATAGTGCGGTCAATGTTGGGACAGGCGACGCACCGACCACAAGGAGCACAACCACACCTAGGACAACCACCATCAAGGAAACTGGACTTTGGTTCACCCTGATAATGGCTATGTACAAGATATTCTCTAAGGTTTTTGGCCCATCTAATGGTGATATTTGGCGTGGCAGGAAGAAGTTGGTTCAAAATAGAATCAGTCTGAATGTCTATACAACATGCAGTTTAATTTCTCAGTTATCTGCTCTAGAGAAAGAAAAAGTATAAAAAAAATTGCACAGTAGTGAGATTAGATCAAGAAAGGACAAAAGGGGATTATACTAAAATTAGAAAGAGCAGGAAGGAGTTGTTTTGTGACCTGATAGATAGTGGAGTTCCATTCCAGGAGATAGATGGGATCTCTACTAGTGACCTGTTGAGAAGGTGGCAAGATCTGAGGAGGAAAGGCAAATTGCAAATCGCCAAGCCCAGGAGGGTGACGACAAATGAGATAGGGGGTTGGAAAGATAGATGTGGGACCAGGGTCGGACTGGGGTGCCTAGGGCCCACCAGTGGAATTGACTCTAGGGGCCCACCCTATGGCTACCATAAACGGTTTTACTATGTGTTCATTTTTTGACCTCTCTCACTAAAACGTGAACCTTTTAGCAAACTATACAGTGTGCAAAAGAGAACTGTATTGTGCACTGCACCACATCAAAGTGTTTCTTGTTTAGCAACTTATTTAATGTGTTTGATAACGGAATCTGTTATTTACAATCAGTAGTATTTCCACACATGGACATTCCTTGTCCTAGGTAACCTACCCAGGCCCTCAGTCAATTTACAGGTCCCCCGCGCCCTCAGAACCACCATAGTTGTGTCTGCATACATAAACACTCTGCCTAAGGCCGGGGTCACACTTGTGAGTGCAATGCGAGAAACTCGCATGAGTCTCTCGCAACAATACCTGACACTGCAGCCGGTACTTGGGACCGGAGGTTGTGTCTGCATAGAAATACATGCAACCGCACGCTCCAGTCCAGAGTGCCAGCGACAGTGCCGGGTATTGTTGCACATTGCACTTGCAAGTGTGACCCCGGCCTAACAGTCCCTTTATTACACTATATACATAAACAGAGCTTTAGAAAAAGTACTTGTAATGTCTGTTTATGATATGTAAATGAGGGCTTTGACCAGTCTCCTGCACTCCCGATCATGCTCAGTGAGCCTCTCTAAAGCTGGAACACGAACAACCAACTTGAGAGGATATATGCAGTGAGGGGAAGAAGCCGCGCATGCGGAAGGTAAGTATAGAGCTGGCGATGATGCCGGTGCTTGTAAGTCATGTTATCACATCCACAGGGGCATGATAACATCTAAGTGGGCTGATTAGTTTGAGGACACTAATGCCCCATCGAATTGTCAAAGCAATCATTTACATATCATAAATGGACTTTAGAAATACTTTTTAGAAAGATCTGTTTATGTGTTTAATGTATAAAGGTACTGTTAGACCAGGAACTTATATATGCAGACACAACTGCTGGTGGTTCTGGGGCCACAGGGGACCTGATGCCGGACGGATTTCACATGATCCGCGTGATGGCCAGATGCTCCCATTAACTATAAGGTGAGACCACCTGGATCCGGCATTGAGCCAGCAAAACGGCCAAACCTCAGCATGGTATGATGTCCATGCAGCGCCCCAGGGTCCTGGTCGTTGTAGTACTGATGCTCCGCCGCTAAGGGGGGGCTATGGTACGTCTGATGGCACTGAAGGAGTTCACCTGACCAGGTATCACAGACACCAATACACTTCACAGTCTGGCCTCCAGGGGGAGCTAAGGGTGCTATGTATTAGGCCACTCCTCACAATCTAGTAAAACTGGGGGTTAGATAGGAAGTTAGAGAGAAGCTGACTGGGTTGGAACCAAGCAACATCCTGTGGCAGAGGGTGTTGCAGGGGAAGATTCAGGGGGGTCCCTGTCAGGGGTGGGATCCTGACAGAGGCCTAGCGAACCGAAAGAATGTTACGGAACCGCGCCTGCACTTCATTGCGGCGGTACCCCAAGAAAGGACAAGAAGCGAGGTTTATTGTGCTGAGTGAGAAACGAGATCAACGCAACAAGGAGAATCACCAGTAGGAGTCGTGCTGTAAGACGAGGCAACATCCTACTGAGGCGCGTAGCCGGTGGCCGGAACGCCGAGGAAGTATTGAGCTCCAGGCCTTACTTCAAACCTACGGCAGGACAGTCAGTTCTAGGCGGGCTGTCTCACCCAAAATCACCTAAGCAGACACAGGGGGCAACATCTGGAGAGGGGCGACTCTAGGGTCCCGGAAGACCTCCGAGCCTACCCATCATACGGGTGCGTCCTAGCCATATCATCTGGGGGACGAAACGCAACATCATAATCGAGTTGTAAGGGAACTTCAGAAACAGACACAACAGTTGTGAGGACTATCCCGTAAGCACAGCAGGGAAGGACTACAACACACAAGCGCTAGAAGGTAGGCACAGATTTCCACCTGCAAAGGAAACTCTGGAGGTGCCATCGGATCGGCCGGACTCACGCAGCCCGGTAAACCGTATTCCGGACTGAGGATCCTGGAGCCTTCAGTAAAGAGGTAAAGAGACTGCAACCTGGTGTCCTTGTTATTTACTGCGACCGGCACCACACCACAACAGCATCACTCTCCATCTTCATTGGACGCCCCTCAGCAGGGTCACGGACCGGGTCTAGCCACCGTGACAACCCCAGAACTGAGACAGAGAGGCCCGGTACCGGGTACCCCTCGGCCCTGCGGCAGTGGGGGCGCTCCATCTTGCCACCTGTTTTGCTTGCTCATGACCGGCCTCCTATTATAGTCAATAGGAGCATCTGGCTGTATCAGCAAAGTGCTGGATCCTGTGGATTCCATCTGGCTTTCCCTAGACAGACAAGCCTGCCGGATTTCACAACGCAAGTGTGAATGTAGCCTTACAGTGTGAATGACTTTTGATGCTGCGGGTTCAGATGCAACACCTGTCCCAGCATCTTCACTACAGTAACAAAACTACAACTCCCAGCAGGCCCTGAAGGTTTGAATCTGACAGGACATGCTGGGAGTTGTAATTTTCAGGGGGGAGATTAGCAATAGAATCTCTCAATATGGTGGCAGTCAGACTTGCCTGAAGCACGTCCGTCTCTCCCCATCCAGGATCACACACAATGAAAGCCTGCTGCCACACTCTGCAGACTGGGGGTGGGCCACGGGGGTCCTCACTGTCAGCCTTGTGGTCGAGAAGCAGGTAGCAGAGAAAGTACATGTCAGGAGGCAGGGGGCCAGGGTCACACTGTTAACGGCACAGTATGCCCATCAGGCCCACATACAGGGCCAGACTGGGACAAATAAGCCGCCTTGCCACACAAACCCCACCAGCCCACACACTACAACACTCCCCAACCCCGATCAGTGGATTTTCCGTTACTCAGTTGTGCCCTTCACTCTCTTAAAGGAGTTATTTGAAGAGTCACATGTGAATGGCGGCGCAGTGCGTATGATTGACCACAGCTGCATTACATGGTGCTCTTCAGAGTGCTGATTCTCAGGATCGTGGTGGTCAAAATGATTTTTTTCCACTTGTATGCCATGATCCACAAAACTTTCCAGATGCAATGCAGCCACATTCCCTTACATTATACAGTAGTGCATTGTAGCTGCAGCATAATGTGATTATTGGCTGCATGCTGAATTATGGCCAAAGTTGGAGAGTAGCCCCAGCAAAGTATGACCTCTTTGCAGTGTAAGCATACCTCCCAACTTTTGAAGATGGGAAAGAGGGACAAAGTTTGCGGCGCGCTAAGCGCGCCGCGGCAAATTTTAGGCCACGCCTCTGACCACACCCATTCATAATTAGTCACACCCATATCCACGTCTGTCATGATTCTCAATGGCGAGAGAACATAGCCCAGCATATATGAGAACTAGCTCTTGGAAGATGGAAACTATACTGACCATGAACTAAACCTGCCGCACAACTAGAAGTGGCCGGGTAGCATGCCTACGTTTTTTTTTAATCCCTAGATGCCCAGCGCCAGCCGGAGAACTACCTAATCCTAGCAGAGGAAAAGACAGTCCTGGCTCACCTCTAGAGAAATTTTCCCAAAAGGCAGACAGAGGCCCCCACATATATTGGCGGTGATTTAAGATGAAATGACAAACGTAGTATGAAAATAGGTTTAGCAAAATCGAGGTCCGCTTACTAGATAGCATGAAGACAGAAAGGGCACTTTCATGGTCAGCAGAAAACCCTATCAAAACACCATCCAGAAATTACTTTAAGACTCTAGCATTAACTCATAACACCAGAGTGGCAATTTCCGCTCACAAGAGCTTTCCAGACACAGTAACGAAACAGCAGCTGTGAACAGGAACAAAATGCAAAAACACACAAGGACAAAAGTCCAACTTAGCTGGGAGTTGTCTAGTAGCAGGAACATGCACAGAAAGGCTACTGATTACATTGTTGACCGGCATGAAACTGACAGAGGAGCAAGGTTATATAGCGACTCCCACATCCTGATAGGAGCAGGTGAACAGAGGGGATGATGCACACAAGTTAAATTCCACAAGTGGCCACCGGGGGAGCCCAGAATCCAATTTCACAACAGTACCCCCCCCTCAAGGAGGGGGCACCGAACCCTCACCAGAACAACCAGGGCGATCAGGATGAGCCCTATGAAAGGCACGGACAAGATCGGAGGCATGAACATCAGAGGCAGTGACCCAAGAATTATCCTCCTGACCGTATCCCTTCCATTTGACCAGATACTGGAGTTTCCGTCTGGAAACACGAGAGTCCAAGATCTTTTCCACAACGTACTCCAACTCACCCTCAACCAACACCGGAGCAGGAGGCTCAACGGAAGGCACAGCTGGTACTTCATACCTGCGCAACAATGACCGATGAAAAACATTATGAATCGAAAAGGATGCAGGGAGGTCCAAACGGAAGGACACAGGGTTAAGAATCTCCAATATCTTGTACGGGCCGATGAACCGAGGCTTAAACTTAGGAGAAGAAACCCTCATAGGGACAAAACGAGAAGACAACCACACCAAGTCCCCAACACAAAGCCGAGGACCAACACGACGACGGCGGTTGGCAAAAAGCTGAGTCTTCTCCTGGGACAACTTCAAATTGTCCACCACCTGCCCCCAAATCTGATGCAACCTCTCCACCACAGCATCCACTCCAGGACAATCCGAAGATTCCACTTGACCGGAGGAAAATCGAGGATGAAACCCCGAATTACAGAAAAACGGGGACACCAAGGTGGCAGAGCTGGCCCGATTATTGAGGGCGAACTCCGCCAAAGGCAAAAAAGCAACCCAATCATCCTGATCCGCAGACACAAAACACCTCAAATATGTCTCCAAGGTCTGATTAGTCCGCTCGGTCTGGCCATTAGTCTGAGGATGGAAAGCAGACGAAAAAGACAAATCTATGCCCATCCTAGCACAGAATGCCCGCCAAAATCTAGACACGAATTGGGTCCCTCTGTCAGAAACGATATTCTCCGGAATACCATGCAAACGAACAACATTTTGAAAAAACAGAGGAACCAACTCGGAAGAAGAAGGCAACTTAGGCAAGGGAACCAGATGGACCACCTTAGAGAAACGGTCACACACCACCCAGATGACAGACCTCTTCTGAGAAACAGGCAGATCCGAAATAAAATCCATCGAGATGTGCGTCCAAGGCCTCTTCGGGATAGGCAAGGGTAACAACAATCCACTAGCCCGAGAACAACAAGGCTTGGCCCGAGCACAAACGTCACAAAACTGCACAAAGCCTCGCACATCTCGTGACAGGGAAGGCCACCAGAAGGACCTTGCCACCAAATCCCTGGTACCAAAGATTCCAGGATGACCTGCCAACGCAGAAGAATGAACCTCAGAGATGACTCTACTGGTCCAATCATCAGGAACAAACAGTCTACCAGGTGGGCAACGATCAGGTCTATCCGCCTGAAACTCCTGCAAGGCCCGCCGCAGGTCTGGAGAAACGGCAGACAATATCACTCCATCTTTAAGGATACCTGTGGGCTCAGAATTACCAGGGGAGTCAGGCTCAAAACTCCTAGAAAGGGCATCCGCCTTAACATTCTTAGAACACGGTAGGTAAGACACCACAAAATTAAACCGAGAGAAAAACAACGACCAGCGCGCTTGTCTAGGATTCAGGCGCCTGGCAGACTCAAATTAAATTAAATTTTTGTGGTCAGTCAATACCACCACCTGATGTCTGGCCCCCTCAAGCCAGTGACGCCACTCCTCAAAAGCCCACTTCATGGCCAAAAGCTCCCGATTCCCAATATCATAATTCCGCTCGGCGGGCGAAAATTTACGGGAAAAAAAAGCACAAGGTCTCATCACGGAGCAGTCGGAACTTCTCTGCGACAACACCGCCCCAGCTCCGATTTCAGAAGCGTCGACCTCAACCTGAAAAGGAAGAGCAACATCAGGCTGACGCAACACTGGGGCGGAAGAAAAGCGGCGCTTGAGCTCCCGAAAGGCCTCCACAGCATCAGGGGACCAATCAGCAACATCAGCACCCTTCTTAGTCAAATCAGTCAATGGTTTTACAACATCAGAAAAACCAGCAATAAATCGACGATAAAAGTTAGCAAAGCCCAAAAATTTCTGAAGACTCTTAAGAGAAGAGGGTTGCGTCCAATCACCAATAGCCTGAACCTTGACAGGATCCATCTCGATGGAAGAGGGGGAAAAAATGTATCCCAAGAAGGAAATCTTCTGAACCCCAAAAACACACTTAGAACCCTTCACACACAAGGAATTAGACCGCAAAACCTGAAAAACCCTCCTGACCTGCTGGACATGAGAGTCCCAGTCATCCGAAAAAATCAGAATATCATCCAGATACACAATCATAAATTTATCCAAATAATCGCGGAAAATGTCATGCATAAAGGACTGGAAGACTGAAGGGGCATTTGAAAGACCAAAAGGCATCACCAAATACTCAAAATGGCCCTCGGGCGTATTAAATGCGGTTTTCCACTCATCCCCCTGCTTGATTCGCACCAAATTATACGCCCCACGGAGATCAATCTTAGAGAACCACTTGGCCCCCTTTATACGAGCAAACAAATCAGTAAGCAGTGGTAACGGATATTGATATTTAACCGTGATTTTATTCAAAAGTCGATAATCAATACACGGCCTCAAAGAGCCGTCTTTCTTAGACACAAAGAAAAAACCGGCTCCTAAGGGAGATGACGAAGGACGAATATGTCCCTTTTCCAAGGACTCCTTTATATATTCTCGCATAGCAGCGTGTTCAGGCACAGACAGATTAAATAAACGACCCTTAGGGTATTTACTACCCGGGATCAAGTCTATGGCACAATCGCACTCCCGGTGCGGAGGTAGTGAACCAACCTTGGGTTCTTCAAAAACGTCACGAAAGTCAGACAAGAATTCAGGAATCTCAGAGGGAATAGATGATGAAATGGAAACCAAAGGTACGTCCCCATGAGTTCCTTTACATCCCCAGCTTAACACAGACATAGCTCTCCAGTCGAGGACTGGGTTATGAGATTGCAGCCATGGCAATCCCAGCACCAAAACATCATGTAGATTATACAGCACCAGAAAGCGAATAACCTCCTGGTGATCCGGATTAACACGCATAGTCACTTGTGTCCAGTATTGTGGTTTATTACTAGCCAATGGGGTGGAGTCAATCCCTTTCAGAGGTATCGGAGCCTCCAATGGCTCCAAATCATACCCACAGCGTTTGGCAAAGGACCAATCCATAAGACTCAAAGCAGCGCCAGAGTCGACATAGGCGTCCGCGGTAATAGATGACAAAGAACAAATCAGGGTCACAGATAGAATAAACTTAGACTGTAAAGTGCTAATTGAAACAGACTTGTCAGGCTTCTTAGTACGCTTAAAGCATGCTGATATAACATGAGTTGAATCACCACAATAGAAGCACAACCCATTTTTTCGTCTAAAATTCTGCCGCTCGCTTCTGGACAGAATTCTATCACATTGCATATTTTCTGGCGTTTTCTCAGTAGACACCACCAAATGGTGCACAGGTTTGCGCTCCCGCAGACGCCTATCGATCTGAATAGCCATCGTCATGGACTCATTCAGACTCGCAGGCACAGGGAACCCCACCATAACATCCTTAATGGCATCAGAGAGACCTTCTCTGAAAATCGCCGCCAGGGCGCACTCATTCCACTGAGTAAGCACAGACCATTTGCGGAATTTTTGGCAGTATATTTCAGCTTCATCTTGCCCCTGAGACAAGGACATCAAGGCCTTTTCCGCCTGAAGCTCTAAATGAGGTTCCTCATAAAGCAACCCCAAGGCCAGAAAAAACGCATCCACATTGAGCAACGCATCAACGCATTTGCCAATGCAAAAGCCCAGTCTTGAGGGTCGCCCCGGAGCAAGGAAATTACAATCCTGACCTGCTGTGCAGGGTCTCCGGCAGAGCGAGACTTCAGGGACAAAAACAATTTGCAATTATTTTTAAAATTTTGAAAGTGAGATCTATTCCCCGAGAAGAATTCAGGCAAAGGAATTCTAGGCTCAGACATAGGTGCATGAACAACAAAATCTTGCAAATTTTGTACCTTTGTGGCGAGATTATTCAAACCTGTAGCTACACTCTGAAGATCCATTTGAAACAGGTGAACACAGAGCCATTCAAGGATTAGAAGGAGAGGAAGAGAGGAAGGCTGCAGTATAGGCAGACTAGCAAGTGATTCAATTAAGAGCACACTCAGAACTAGAGGGAAAAAAAAAAAAAAAAAATTGTAGCAGACTTCTTTTTTCTCTCCTTTCTCAGCCAGTAATTTAACCCTTTTTTGGGCCGGTCAAACTGTCATGATTCTCAATGGCGAGAGAACATAGCCCAGCATATATGAGAACTAGCTCTTGGAAGATGGAAACTATACTGACCATGAACTAAACCTGCCGCACAACTAGAAGTGGCCGGGTAGCATGCCTACGTTTTTTTTTAATCCCTAGATGCCCAGCGCCAGCCGGAGAACTACCTAATCCTAGCAGAGGAAAAGACAGTCCTGGCTCACCTCTAGAGAAATTTTCCCAAAAGGCAGACAGAGGCCCCCACATATATTGGCGGTGATTTAAGATGAAATGACAAACGTAGTATGAAAATAGGTTTAGCAAAATCGAGGTCCGCTTACTAGATAGCATGAAGACAGAAAGGGCACTTTCATGGTCAGCAGAAAACCCTATCAAAACACCATCCAGAAATTACTTTAAGACTCTAGCATTAACTCATAACACCAGAGTGGCAATTTCCGCTCACAAGAGCTTTCCAGACACAGTAACGAAACAGCAGCTGTGAACAGGAACAAAATGCAAAAACACACAAGGACAAAAGTCCAACTTAGCTGGGAGTTGTCTAGTAGCAGGAACATGCACAGAAAGGCTACTGATTACATTGTTGACCGGCATGAAACTGACAGAGGAGCAAGGTTATATAGCGACTCCCACATCCTGATAGGAGCAGGTGAACAGAGGGGATGATGCACACAAGTGGCCACCGGGGGAGCCCAGAATCCAATTTCACAACACACGTCCCAAGCACACCCATTTAGCACTGCTGATCACACTGTTTCATATACAATAGTTATAAACAAAAAAATATGGCCACACAGTGCTCCATACTGTATAATGACCACACATGATGCCCCATACTGTATAATGGCCACACATGATGCTCCATACTGTATAATGAACACACATGATGCTCCATACTGTATAATGGCCGCACATGATGCTCCATACTGTATAATGGCCGCACATGATGCTCCATACTGTATAATGACCGCACATGATGCTCCATACTGTATAATGACCGCACATGATGCTCCATACTGTATAATGACCGCACATGATGCTCCATACTGTATAATGACCGCACATGATGCTCCATACTGTATAATGGCCGCACATGATGCTCCATACTGTATAATGACCGCATGCATACTGTATAATGGCCGCACATGATGCTCCATACTGTATAATGACTGCACATGATGCTCCATACTGTATAATGGCCGCACATGATGCTCCATACTGTATAATGACCGCACATGATGCTCCATACTGTATAATGACTGCACATGATGCTCCATACTGTATACTGGCTGCACATGATGCTCCATACTGTATAATGACTGCACATGATGCTCCATATTGTATAATGACCACACATGATGCTCCATACTGTATACTGGCTGCACATGATGCTCCATATTGTATAATGACCGCACATGATGCTCCATACTGTATAATGACTGCACATGATGCTCCATACTGTATAATGACCCCACATGATGCTCCATACTGTATTATGGCCACAGTTCTCCATACTGTATAATGACATACAGGCACGCAGCTCACACACATGCAGCATCACACACACAGTATCACACATACACACGCAGCATCACAAACACATGCAGCTTTGACACAAATGCATCACACATGCAGCCATCACACACACACACAGCCATCACACACACACACGCAGCCATCACACACACACACACAGCCATCACACACACACGCAGTCATCACACACACACACGCAGCCATCACACACACACACACACAGCCATCACACACACATGCAGTCATCTCACACACACACGCAGTCATCACACACACACGCAGTCATCACACACACACGCAGCCATCACACACACACACGCAGCCATCACACACACACACGCAGCCATCACACACACATGTAGTAGAAAAAACCCAAAATGAAAGAAAACAATAACAAGTTCCTCCGCATACTCACAACCACAGTGGGGGAGACTACCAGGAGGACATATTTAGTATAGTAAGGACACTCCTAAAGCCAATACGATAAAGCAGAAAAGGAGAAACGGAGTTTCATGTCCAAAAAACATTTATATAAATATTTAATTAAATTACAGCAATTTTTACCAATGATTACAAATACATACAAATACATAAAAATAAGAATCAAGCGCTTTAGAAGGGTAGGGGTAGCACAGACAAGAAGACGGTGCAGAAATCGGCCTGATGCCACATGTAAAAGCAGATCACTTGTATTGTGCAAAGTATAACATAGGTCTAGAGACGGGGAGCGTATAGCCAATTATATGCCAATACCATGAGCCCTGTACACTGACTCATATCTCGCATGTCAAACCATAAAGCCTCCCCCCGGACTCTTACCCATGTACTGGCACCACGACCGGACCACACCGTTGCCCCAACGCACGTTTCGCGTCAGCTTGCTTCCTCAGGGGGCGGTGTTGTTAGCTGTCCGGCGCTTCATTTTATAGTGTCCCAATTTGCCTTCAATACGTCCACCTGTATCGGCGCATAGCTGCGTGTCGCCCAGCCAGGTGCTGCATTGCGAGCGGCATCCAAGATGGCGCCGCGGTTCAGCAAGCCAGTCACCTGACCCCACTGAACCGCAAACGTCATCCGACGGCGCCTCCCACAATGCCCCGGGACTAAGACGACACTAGGAATGCGCGCAGTGGGCCGAATGGCAGCCGCCCTTGATCAGGAGGCGGGGTAGTATGTTAATTTTCACTGTGGAGGAGTGACCACATTAGACAGTGCAAAAAAGAATAATAGAAAGGAGGAAAAACAAAAGACTAATTGAATACTGCGGTGAGCACGATAAAAGGTGAAAGAAGAGATAGAGTAAATGCAGAAACTACAAGTGGCTAAGTAAATACAACAAGCCATAATTAAGACTCCATATACGGAGTGTTAGATATTCAGATTAGTGTATAAATAAGTTGTATATATTGCCATATACAAGAGTGACCATAAATTAAAAAAGATTTTTTTTAATAACCATATAAGTGACATATTAGATATACAAATCAACAGCAAATTAATTCATATTTTTTATAAAAACATCTCGTGCTAAACCAGATTCCCCATTTTTTATTTATTCCAGACCACTTGGTGGGCCATGGTGTACCAGGCTGAAGACACGAAGCAGACAGCGGATCAAGACTCCAACAAGAACAGCGGACAAATCCCGAATCTCCAATGACAAAGGGACGATGTACAGAAGCGCCATACCCAGTAAAAGGTAACTGTATATAGATCAAAGAAAAACTACAATTAAAAATAACATCAAAAAATAAAAATAAAAAAACAGACAACAACACAGAAAATAAGTACATGTATTAAAAACCGACTGGAGAACAACTATAAAAAGGAGCTGAAACTCAGGTTTTCGTTTAGGCCGGCAGGGGCTAGAGTGTTTAATACCGCTATCCAGCGGCACTCTCTTTGGGCCAGTTTTTGTTTGGCATCACCACCTCTAATGCCAACATGGATCCTCTCAATGCCCCATGCCTTTAAATCTTTGGGATTACATTTATGGTGTTTCCGAAAATGTTTGGGAATTGGTTTTAAGCTCTCTACATCCTCGATATCTTGTGCTGCTACAATATCTCGTACGTGCTCGCGAATGCGAACACGTAGTTCTCTCGATGTTAGTCCAATGTAGACAAGCTTACAGGTACACACTGCATAATATACAACATGTGTTGTACTACATGTTATATATTGATTGATTCGAAATTGCCGCCTGCCATTTGATGAAGAGAAAGTCAGAGATCTAGTAAGATTCTTACATGCGAGGCAGCCACCGCATGGAAAGAAACCTGTTTTTTGTCTCCCTGCCTGAAAGGGATCCGGTGTTTTGGCCACATAGTGGCTATGTACCAAAATATCCCTAAAATTACTGCTCCTCCGAGCCGTCATTAAAGGTCGATCAGACAAACATCTGCCAAGTATTGGGTCAGTGGTTAAAACAGGCCAATGTTTTTTTAGAATACTCTGCATTTCATTCCATTTGTGGTTAAAGGTGGATATGAATCGTGGTTGTTCATCCCAGGCTTTCTCCTTAGTTTTACGTCTCTCAACCAAGAGATCACTCCTTTTTGTTTTTTTGGCCTGTAGATACCCCTTCTTAATGTTACGACCGCTATATCCTCGCTGTTTAAAACGTTCCCCAAGGTCCACAGCCTGTTTCTCAAAAAGTTGATCTGAAGCACAGATCCTTCGAGCCCGAAGGAACTGGCCAGTGGGGATGGCTCTTATCGTGGAGGGTGGATGGGATGAGGTTGAGTGCAATAGAGCATTGACTGATGTCTCTTTCCTATACATATCTGTATATATGTATCCATTAGACTGTACTTTCAGTGTAATGTCTAAAAAGGAGATTTCACTCCCATGATATGTATAGGTGAGTCTGATGTTGGAGTCATTGTCGTTCAATCCCACCATGAATCTCTGTAACTCCAGAACAGGGCCATGCCATATAAACAGAACATCATCTATATATCTGTACCAGCCAAGAATCTGGGGGGCAGACTGTGCGCCACCGTGAAACACCTCACGCTCCCAATAGCCAAGAAACAAATTAGCATACGATGGCGCACAGGCCGCCCCCATGGCAGTGCCCTGTTTCTGGAGAAAAAAACGGTCCTTAAATACAAAAAAAAAAAACGTCGGATGACGTTTGCGGTTCAGTGGGGTCAGGTGACTGGCTTGCTGAACCGCGGCGCCATCTTGGATGCCGCTCGCAATGCAGCACCTGGCTGGGCGACACGCAGCTATGCGCCGATACAGGTGGACGTATTGAAGGCAAATTGGGACACTATAAAATGAAGCGCCGGACAGCTAACAACACCGCCCCCTGAGGAAGCAAGCTGACGCGAAACGTGCGTTGGGGCAACGGTGTGGTCCGGTCGTGGTGCCAGTACATGGGTAAGAGTCCGGGGGGAGGCTTTATGGTTTGACATGCGAGATATGAGTCAGTGTACAGGGCTCATGGTATTGGCATATAATTGGCTATACGCTCCCCGTCTCTAGACCTATGTTATACTTTGCACAATACAAGTGATCTGCTTTTACATGTGGCATCAGGCCGATTTCTGCACCGTCTTCTTGTCTGTGCTACCCCTACCCTTCTAAAGCGCTTGATTCTTATTTTTATGTATTTGTATGTATTTGTAATCATTGGTAAAAATTGCTGTAATTTAATTAAATATTTATATAAATGTTTTTTGGACATGAAACTCCGTTTCTCCTTTTCTGCTTTATCATCACACACACATGCAGCCATCACACACACGCACGCAGCCATCACACACACACACGCAGCCATCACACACACACACGCAGCCATCACACACACACACACGCAGCCATCACACACACACACGCAGCCATCACACACACACACGCAGCCATCACACACACACACGCAGCCATCACACACACACACACGCAGCCATCACACACACACACGCAGCCATCACACACATGCAGCCATCACACACACACGCAGCCATCACACACACACGCAGCCATCACACACACACACGCAGCCATCACACACATGCAGGCATCACACACACCCAGCCATCACACACACACACACCCAGCCATCACACACACCCAGCCATCACACACACACACCCAGCCATCACACACACACCCAGCCATCACACACACACCCAGCCATCACACACACACACCCAGCCATCACACACACCAGATACCTCATACACACATGACACACACACAAATGCAGCATCACACATCTCACACACACACATCACACACACATCACACACACACAATCTCCTCTGTGGTGCAGGGGCGGCTGATCTGTCCATGTGCAGCTCTTCAGTTTCTCCGGCTGCTCACAGCTCTGCACTGTCCCGGCTCCTCCCCCGTCTCTCCTTCTCTGCCGGGATAGCAGCTAAGAGCAGGAGACGCCGGAGCTCCGTGCACACACAGGCCAGTATGCCGAGTCGCTGACCTCTCATCTTGATCGCTGCTGGCTCTCTGCCTCAGCGTGGCAGCGCCGCACACACAGGGGGCGGGGGGGGGGGATCGGTCGGGAGGAGACCCAGCATGTATAAGAAAAAAAAAAAAACAGCCACAAACCTAAGCTACTCAGGTGCCGCCCCCTGCATTGTCCCTGCCCAAGGCACGGGACATTAGTGTCCCGCCCGGGATCCCGGGGCTGGCTGTCAAAATCAGGACAGTCCCGCGGGATCCGGGACGGTTGGGAGGTATGGTATAAGCGCTGCAATGAAATTCATATACAGCATCTTACTCGCTCACATGGCTGGAGAAATTGGAAAGAGAAATGTACTGAACATGCTGCTGTCTGAAGAGAGCGCAGCATGGGCGTCTCCGCGGTTGAGCCGCGGGCATCAGTGCACGCTTAGTGGAGATGGGATTTCTTGAAATCCCATCCACTATGCTGTAACATCTGGACGCTTCAGGATGGACACTGCGCTAGTACACAGCGTCCAACCCGCAGCGTTTGCTAACCGTGTGCACGTACCCTTAGAGGTTGTAGTAAATGACAGAGGACTAATGTTAGGAACAGAAAAAGCCTTTGTGCAAGAATTGTGTAAGGGTCCCCACCTCTAAATAACACGTCATTCCATAAGAACAAGGTGTATACACATAAGCACTATACACACATGACTCACACGTCACACAAGCATCACACACGCAAATCACACAAGCACCATGCACACACATCACACAAGCACCACACATGCTCATCACACAAGCACCATGCACGCTCATCACACAAGCACCATGCACACACGTCACACAAGCACCACCCACGCTCATCACTCAAGCACCATGCACGCTCATCACACAAACACCATGCACACACGTCACATAAGCACCATACATATGTCACACAAGCACCAAGTGCAGCGCCCCAGAGTCCTGGTCGTTGCAGTACTGTGGATCCGCCACTATGGGGAGCCATGGTGCGTTCGATGGCACTGAAGGAGTTCCTCTGAGCAGGTATCACAGACACCAATATGTTTCACAGCTGGGCCTCCGGGGGGAGCTAAGGGTTCTATTCATTAGGCCACTCCCCACCATAGTGGGTAAACTGGGGGTCAGGCAGGAAGTTAGAAGAGAAAGCTGACTGGATTGAACGAAGCAACACCTTGTGGCAGAGGGTGTTGTGGAGGAAGAGACAGTAGGGCCTCTGTCAGGGGTGGGATCCTGACAGAGGCTTGGCATTGGAAAGAACGTAACGGGACCGTGCCTGCTCAGCATAGCGGCGGTGCCCTAAGAAAGGACTAGAAGCGAGATAGATTGTGCTGAGTGAGAAACGAGATCAAGCGAAAGGAGAATACCAGTAGGGGTCATGCTGTAAGACCGGAGCAACATCCTACTGAGGCGCACTACCGGTGGCCGGAACGCCGAGGGAGTCGAATAGCATACAGCTTCAAGCCATACTCCAAACAGCGGCAGGGCAGTCAGTTTAAGGCGGGCTGTCTAACACATATCACCTATGAAGTCTTGGGGGGCAATTGCGGGAGAGGGGCGTCTCTAGGGTCCCGGAAGAACTCCAGGCCTACCTGACAAACGGGTGCCGTTCCAACCTGAATAACAGGGCGGGATGGAATACGAGAAGAACATCAAGTAATCGAGTTGTGAGGGAACTTAAGAAACAGACACAACCGTTGTGGGGTACTTTCCGTGAGCACAGCAGGGAAGGACTACAACACACAGCGCTAGAGGGAGGGCACTGATTTCCACCTGTGAGGAGAACTCTGGAGGTGCCATTGGACCGGTCGGACTTGCGCAGCCTGGTGAACCGTATTCTGGACTGAGTACTCAGAGATCTCCAGTAAAGAGGTAAAGAGACTGCAACCTGGTGTCCTCGTTATTCGCCGCGACCTGCACCGCTACACCACCATTAACCCCACTTATTGCATCGGACGCCCCCCACTGACAGACAGGGCCACGGACCGGGCCTAGCCACCGTGACAACCCCAGGACTGAGACTCAGAGGCCCGGCTCCGGGTACCCCTCGGCCCTGCGGCGGTGTGGGGGCGCTCCACAACTTGGCGTCACGAACAGGATCTACTTAAGCCTGAAGAATCAGGTCATGTGTGCCTTGGAACTGTGATTTATCGTGCTTGGACTGTGCTTTATTACAAGGACTGTGTGTTGCCACTTGCCGCCAGAAGTTCCCGCCAAAACCGCCGCCATTACAGCGCTAAGGAGAGCGCAGGAGAAGAAGAAGGGCGTGGAAGTGGGCGTGAACAAGCTGAAGAGCGCGAAAGACAATGGCCGCCCAGTCTAAATATCTCGGCCCCTTGAGGACGTGTCCGTCAGCAGCCGAGATCCGCCTCCTGATCCTCAATGGTGGGCAGAGACAGAGAAAACGAAACCGCCCACGAAGGAGAGAGCGGGAAAAGGACCAGGAAGAAGAAGTCAGAGACATGGAGGACGCCATGGCGAGCCACCCGGAGCCGGAGCGTGGGGTCGGAGCCGAGGACTCCCCCAGCTACCCGGAGGGGCACCGCAACCAGGCCTCCACCGCTGACGCTGAATTCCTGCAGGCTTGAGTGGACGAGCTCGGCGACCGACCCCGGCGGACGCAGTTGAGCACCGAGGCCGGGTGGAAGAAGGCCATCATCAGGAGCCTCACCGGACATCTGTCGGCAGCCTCATCTGGTCCGGAGCAGGAAAGAAGTCCCAGCGCTCCGAAGCTGGAAAGCAAGGCGCTGCCGGGAAGGGGTATGCTGCGAGCAGAGATGACAACGCCGCAGTACAAGGTCCCGCAACCAGCGTTCCAGACCCCAGCGGAGACGGAGCAGACCGGCACCGGAGGGACCGCATCTGAAGCAGGTATGAAGGACGACCCTGCCCTGACAACTGACACCACTCCCGTGACTGCTGGTGCCACAGCTGCTGACCCCGTTCCAGTGACTGATCTTGCAGCAGCCTCTACCTCTGCTGCAACAAATGCCCCTACTCAAGCTGCGCAGATCTCCATCGCTGCGCATGATTTAACCATACATGAAAGACGGATTAACGGCGTTTGTCCAGCACTGGGTGTAACCCTGGACCTCACTTTTCCCAGGTCGAGAAGGGTTAAGTGCCAGGTGCAGCCCTGGAAGCCGTCCAACTAAGCCTCGGAAACCTGAAACTGTAAATAGTTAACTGTTTATTTCCTTGCTGTTTTGCTGCTAAAACCCGTCCTGGGTTAACTCTTAAAGGGATCCCTTTGTTTACCAGGGATCCCTATTGCTTTTTATTTTTGCTTTCACTTTCATTTTTGCTTTTTGTTCCACAATGTTATAAAAACTGCTGAATCATGAACAGTGCATGATACAAACTGCTTGTAAATAGTTTGCATCTTCTTAAAGGCGCTTTCTACTGGTTTTACTTAAAGACTCTTTGCGAAGATACCGTTCTGGAACCTTTGCTGAGCAAAGACTGGTAGGCTGAGAAGACGAGCTACCTCAGAAAGACTTAATCCCCTCTTAAGGGGGATGTGTGACCTAAACTTGAAAGTGATACTGTTTTAGAACCGTAATATGATGATGCTCTGGAAGAAATGTAACTGTTATGCATAAAGAAAAGTTATGTGTGTTTAATCTGTTTGAAATGTGAAACCTAGATAATGTTCTTTAAAAGGAAAGATGCAGAGAGCCCGTAGGGGAAGAATTAGAGTCCTGCATAGTTGAAAGAAAGGAAGTAATAACGAAGGTGAGGATAGAAGGTAAACCCTGAGTCCCCATAGAAAGTTAGTTCGTTACTAAGGACAGAGAGTGAACCCGTAGGGGTTAGGGAGCGAGTCCTTATAGGAGCCAAGTAGAGCCGGCTCAGTGTTCTCAAATTGAAAGTAAAGTTATGTTCTATACTATGTATAGTAGTTGAAAAGGCAGTAGGCCCTGGCTGAACGGGGCGGTCCTGTAACAGAAAGGAGAGGCAGTAGGTCTGGCGCCGATAGGACAGGCGGTCCTGCAGATTCCAAAGAAGGCGAATGAAAAGTTAGAATACCTTATAATGTGATTATAGGAAGGTCTTTAGTGGATTTAGAGTGTGAATCCTTAAAGGCAATGTTAAATTATTGTTCACAAAATTTGCACTTAGTAGAATACCCGGTTGGGTAATGAGAGTTAATTGGAGCCTGTTGCTATGATATTTAATTATGTTTGTAACGTTAAAAGTGTCCTCACCTCCCATAAAGGGAAGCCTGTTCAAGTATACTTATTGTTTTGCACTCAACAAAATTGTATGTCTTTTTGCTAACCTGTATTGTTGTTTTCTTCCCAGTCCCGGAGTACTGTGTTTAACCAGGGGGGAGTGCAGCGCCCCAGAGTCCTGGTCGTTGCAGTACTGTGGATCCGCCACTATGGGGAGCCATGGTGCGTTCGATGGCACTGAAGGAGTTCCTCTGAGCAGGTATCACAGACACCAATATGTTTCACAGCTGGGCCTCCGGGGGGAGCTAAGGGTTCTATTCATTAGGCCACTCCCCACCATAGTGGGTAAACTGGGGGTCAGGCAGGAAGTTAGAAGAGAAAGCTGACTGGATTGAACGAAGCAACACCTTGTGGCAGAGGGTGTTGTGGAGGAAGAGACAGTAGGGCCTCTGTTAGGGGTGGGATCCTGACAGAGGCTTGGCATTGGAAAGAACGTAACGGGACCGTGCCTGCTCAGCATAGCGGCGGTGCCCTAAGAAAGGACTAGAAGCGAGATAGATTGTGCTGAGTGAGAAACGAGATCAAGCGAAAGGAGAATACCAGTAGGGGTCATGCTGTAAGACCGGAGCAACATCCTACTGAGGCACACTACCGGTGGCCGGAACGCCGAGGGAGTCGAATAGCATACAGCTTCAAGCCATACTCCAAACAGCGGCAGGGCAGTCAGTTTAAGGCGGGCTGTCTAACACATATCACCTATGAAGTCTTGGGGGGCAATTGCGGGAGAGGGGCGTCTCTAGGGTCCCGGAAGAACTCCAGGCCTACCTGACAAACGGGTGCCGTTCCAACCTGAATAACAGGGCGGGATGGAATACGAGAAGAACATCAAGTAATCGAGTTGTGAGGGAACTTAAGAAACAGACACAACCGTTGTGGGGTACTTTCCGTGAGCACAGCAGGGAAGGACTACAACACACAGCGCTAGAGGGAGGGCACTGATTTCCACCTGTGAGGAGAACTCTGGAGGTGCCATTGGACCGGTCGGACTTGCGCAGCCTGGTGAACCGTATTCTGGACTGAGGACTCAGAGATCTCCAGTAAAGAGGTAAAGAGACTGCAACCTGGTGTCCTCGTTATTCGCCGCGACCTGCACCGCTACACCACCATTAACCCCACTTATTGCATCGGACGTCCCCCACTGACAGACAGGGCCACGGACCGGGCCTAGCCACCGTGACAACCCCAGGACTGAGACTCAGAGGCCCGGCTCCGGGTACCCCTCGGCCCTGCGGCGGTGTGGGGGCGCTCCACACATGCACACTCGTCACACAAGCACCATGCACACTCGTCACACAAGCACCATGCACGCTCGTCACACAAGCACCATGCATGCTCGTCACACAAGCACAATGCACGCTCGTCACACAAGCACCATGCACATTCATCACACAAGCACCATGCACACACGTCACACAAGCACCACACATGCTCATCACACAAGCACCTTGCATGCTCATCGCACAAGCACCATGCACGCTCATCAAACAAGCACCAAGCACACACGTCACACAAGCACCACACATGCTCATTACACAAGCACCATGCACACACATCACACAAGCACTATGCACACTCATCACACAAGCACCATGCACTCGTCACACAATCACCACACAAGCTTGTCACACAATCACCATGCACGCTCATCACACAAGCACCACGCATGCTCGTCACACAAGCACCATGCACACTGGTCACACAAGCACAATGTATGCATGTCACACAAGCACCATGCACACTGGTCGCACAAGCACCATGCACACTGGTCGCACAAGCACCATGCACACTCGTCACACAAGCACCATGCCCATTCGTCCCACAAGCACCATGCACGCTCGACACAAAAGCACCATGCACACACGTCACACAAGCACTATGCACGCATGTCACACAAGCACCATGCACACTGGTCCCACAAGCACCATGCCCGCTCGTCACACAAGCACCATGCACACTTGTCACACAAGCACCATGCACACTCATCACACAAGCACCATGCATGTTCGTCACACAAGCAACATGCACGCTCGACACACAAGCACATGTACGCATGTCACACAAGCACCATGCACGCATGTCACACAAGCACCATGCACACTGGTCCCACAAGCACCATGCATGCTCGTCATACAAGCACCATGCACACTCGTCACACAAGCACCATGCACACTCGTCACACAAGCACCATGCACACTCGTCACACAAGCACCATGCACACTCGTCACACAAGCACCATGCACACATCAGATAAGCAGCATGCACACTCGTCACACAAGCAGCATGCACACTCGTCACACAAGCATCATGCACAATCATCACACAAGCACCATGCACACTCGTCACACAAGCACCATGCACGCTCGTCATACAAGCACCATGTACACGTGTCACACAAGCACCATGCACACACATCACACAAGAACCATGCACACTCGTCACACAAGCACCATGCACGCACTTCACACAAGCACCATGTACACGCGTCACACAAGCACCATGCACACACATCACACAAGAATCATGCACACTCGTCACACAAGCACCATGCACGCACTTCACACAAGCGCCATGCACGCTTATACAGCAGCTCACATGAAACAAGTGCAGTGTGGAGAAATATACAGTACAGAATATATACTGCACATATTCTAAACATGATAGTAAAGTCACAGTATCACTTACCTCATTCGATCCTGTCTCCATTCCAGCAAGATGCATCCTGTACTTAGAGTAGTGAGCCCCAAATGGTAAGCTCCACCCCCAACGCTGCTAAGCTCTGCCTCCAGGTCAACACATTTAAAGAAGTTATAATCCCCTTCTTAAAACTTTTTGCCACAGGTGGGTCACTGCGCAGTAGTGATGGGCAGTCCGGCTCTTTTTGGTGATCCGGCTCTCATGGCTCCGCTCACCAAAAAGAGCCGGCTCTTTCGGCTCACAAAACGGCTCTTTTTGGATCCTAAATGGATCCCTATTGAATATCTATTCAGGCGTCCGAAACTCCGCCCACCTACCGCAGAAACTCTGCCCACTTCTTTGAGCAAATTAAATTGAAGAGTGGGCGGGGTTTTGCTCAGGTGGGCGGAGTTACGCATCCCGAAGTCTGGGATTTTACGCCCAGTGAGAGCCATTCAGGAATTTTAGTGGCTCTCACTGGTGTGCCGGCTCCCATCGTTCACAGCAGGGAGCCGGCTCTTTGTGTCGGCTCGTTCGCGAATGACACATCACTACTGCGCAGCTGCTCTGAGCCTGGAGACGCCTCACTGCTCACAGACACAGAGCAGTCTGCAGAGTCTCCCAGATCAATCAGGCTGCACACAGCATGAGAAGAGTCGGAGAGTGAATAAGGCTAAGTTCACACTAGCGTTGTGCGCCGCTGCGTCGGCGACGCAACGCACAACGCACGCAAAAACGCGGCAAAACGCACGCAAAAACGCTGCGTTTTGCGACGCATGCGTCGGTTTTTGCCGAAAATCGGACGCAAGAAAAATGCAACTTGCTGCGTTTTCTTGGTCCGACGCTTGCGGCAAAAAAGACGCAAGTGTCGCACAACGCAACACAAAAAAACGCATGCGTCCCCCATGTTAAGTATAGGGGCGCATGACGCATGCGTCGCCGCTGCGTCGCCGACGCAAACCCGACGCAAATTAGCTTAACGCTAATGTGAACGTAGCCTAAGCCATAGCTCTGTCCTCACAGGGAGTTCTGGTGCCACACAGGAGAAGGACACTGTGCTCTACTGACTGCAGGAGCTGTCAGGGAATGAAGATGTATCTCTCTCTCTCTGGGGGATTTACTGATGGAGCCTGGGTGGGACACCTGATGGAGGCATCCAAAGCCCTTACTGTAAACGCCCCTTACACTCCTCCAATACCAAGGCATACTGTACCCCTTGTACTGATTCCCTCATGGACTAATTTAATTGCAGATTTTTAGATAAACGTTGTGGAACATTCCATGTGAATTGAGTTTGTTTTCATTCTAGAGGTTTTTTTTTAAGAGAAATATTCCTGTGAGCATACTATGACGTATGCACTGGCTGAGATATAAGAGAAATATTCCTGTGAGCATACTATGATGTACGCGATGGCTGATATATGAAAAATTGGGTTTGGTCTTGGTGATGCATAAATGTGCATTTCTCATTTGAGGGTTTTTAATACCTTCCAACTGACAGTACGCTGTCCCTTGGTGCTAGACTTTGATGTTTTTAAATGGCAAAAGACCACAACAGATGCAATATGATTCTGTATGTGGGAGCCATGTGAGAGAAGCATACAAGGAAAAGAGGGAGTGAAATGACAGACAATGAATTTAAGACTAGTGATATGACTGATAATATGATGGGGTTGACTAAATTAATAGATGACTAAAGGTACCATCACACTCAGCGACGCTGCAGCGATATAGACAACGAGCCGATCGCTGGAGCGTCGCTGTTTAGGTCGCTGTAGAGATGTCAAACACAGCAGCTCCAGAACGATGCAGGAGCGATCCAGTGACGTAACAGCGACTCACTTATCGTTCTCCCTGGTCGTTAGCTCCATGTAAAACATTGCTTACATCGTTGCTTTTGATGTCAAACATGATGATACACACCGACCTGACGACTAAATAAAGTTCTGGACTTCTAGCTCCGACCAGCGATATCACAGCGGGATCCAGATCACTGCTGCGTGTCAAACACAACGAGATCACTATCCAGGATGCTGCAACGTCACGGATCGTTGTCGTTCTCGTTGCAAAGTTGCTGAGTGTGAAGGTACTTTTAGTGACTTATTTGTGCTACATGTTTTTGTCACTGTATGTTGTTTGTGCAAACCCCTGCATTGTCATGGATATCCTTTGTTTAAATTGGTTCGTAGCCAAAGAGAAAATCCATGTGGTATTTTTCTTTTTTATGAGCTCATCCTTTCAATTTTGTTTGTACTGTGATTAGTTTTAAAAGGAACTGTTTTCTCCTTTCAGTCCACCAAATTATAGATTGGGGGGTGGGGTATGTAATTAACCTTTTGTTTTGTCTGCAGGAGTCAAAGAAGAAACCTTTGGCCATTTAATGAGATTGCAGTTTACAGTAAATAGTTCATTTTTTGCAGTACTGAATATTTTTATTTTGACTTTTATTTTTGTTTTTTTTTACATTTTTATTTTCTGGGAGCTCTCATGAATATTGGGTTTTGGAAAACGTATAAGTTAAAAGGAATTGATTTTAGTGATTTTTTTTGTTAACCCCTTTCTGACATTGGACGTACTATCCCGTCGAGGTGGGGTGGGCCCGTATGACCACCGACGGGATAGTACGTCCAGTGCGATCGGCGGCGCTCACGGGGGGAGCGCGGCCGATCGCAGCCGGGTGTCAGCTGATTATCGCAGCTGACATCCGGCACTATGTGCCAGGAGCGGTCACGGACCGCCCCCGGCACATTAACCCCCGGCACACCGCGATCAAACATGATCGCGGTGTGCCGGCAGTACAGGGAAGCATCGCGCAGGGAGGGGGCTCCCTGCGTGCTTCCCTGAGACCCCCGGAGCAACGCGATGTGATCGCGTTGCTGCGAGGGTCTCGTACCTCCTCCTCGCTGCAGGTACCCGGATCCAAGATGGCCACGGCATCTGGGTCCTGCAGGGAGGGAGGTGGCTTACCAAGTGCCTGCTCAGAGCAGGCGCTGGTAAGCCTGCAGTGCTGTAAGTCAGATCGGTGATCTGACAGAGTGCTGTGCAAACTGTCAGATCAGCGATCTGTGATGTCCCCCCCCTGGGACAAAGTGAAAAAGTAAAAAAAAAAATTTCCACATGTGTAAAAAAAAAAAATTCCTAAATAAAGAAAAAAAATATATATTATTCCCATAATTACATTTCTTTATCTAAATTAAAAAAAAACAATAAAAGTACACATATTTAGTATCGCCGCGTCCATAACGACCCCACCTATAAAACTATATCACTAGTTAACCCCTTCAGTGAACACCATAGGGAAAAAAAAAAAGAGGCAAAAAACAACGCTTTATTATCATACCGCCGAACAAAAAGTGGAATAACACGCGATCAAAAAGACGGATATAAATAACCATGGTACCACTGAAAACTTCATCTTGTCCCGCAAAAAATGAGCCACCACACAGCATCATCAAAGAAAAAATAAAAAAGTTATAGTCCTCAGAATAAAGTGATGCCAAAATAATTATTTATTCTATAAAATAGTTTTTATCGCATAAAAGCGCCAAAGCATAAAAAAATGATATAAATGAGGTATCGCTGTAATCGTACTGACCCGAAGAATAAAACTGCTTTATCAATTTTACCAAACGTGGAACGGTATAAACGCCTTCCCCAAAAGAAATTCATGAATAGCTGTTTTTTTGTCATTCTGCCTCACAAAAATCGGAATAAAAAGCGATCAAAAACTATCACATGTCCAAAAATGTTACCAATAAAAACGTAATCTCATCCCACAAAAAACAAGACCTCACATGACTCTGTGGACCAAAATATGGAAAAATTATAGGTCTCAAAATGTGGAGACGCAAAAACTTTTTTGCTATAAAAAGCGTCTTTTAGTGTGTGACGGCTGCCAATCATAAAAATCCGCTATAAAAAATGCTATAAAAGTAAATCAAACCCCCCTTCATCACTCCCTTAGTTAGGGAAAAAAAATAAAATTAAAAAAATGTATTTATTTCCATTTTCCCATTAGGGTTAGGGCTAGGGTTAGGGTTAGGTTTAGGGCTAGGGTTAGGGCTAGGGTTAGGGCTAGGGTTAGGGCTAGGGTTAGGGTTGGAGCTAGGGTTGGAGCTAAAGTTAGGGTTAGGGTTGGGGCTAAAGTTAGGGTTAGGGTCGGGGCTAAAGTTAGGGTTAGGGCTTGGATTACATTTACGGTTGGGATTAGGGTTGGGATTAGAGTTAGGGGTGTGTCAGCGTTAGGGGTGTGGTTAGGGTTACCATTGGGATTAGGGTTAGGGGTGTGTTTGGATCAGGGTTTCAGTTAGAATTGGGGAGTTTCCACTGTTTAGGCACATCAAATGCGACATGGCGTCCAATCTTAATTCCAGCCAATTCTGCATTGAAAAAGTAAAACAGTGCTCCTTCCCTTCCGAGCTTTCCCGTGCGCCCAAACAGGGGTTTACCCCAACATATGGGTGCATCAGCGTACTCGGGACAAATTGAACAACAACTTTTGGGGTCCAAGTTCTCTTGTTACCCTTGGGAAAATATAAATTTGGGGGGCTAAAAATCATTTTTGTGGGAAAAAAAAAGATTTTTTATTTTCACGGCTCTGCGTTATAAACTGTAGTGAAACACTTGGGGGATCAAAGCTCTCAAAACACATCTAGATAAGTTCCTTAGGGGTCTACTTTCCAAAATGGGGTCACTTGTGGGGGGTTTCTACTGTTTGGGTACATCAGGGGCTCTGCAAATGCAACGTGATGCCTGCAGACCAATCCATCTAAGTCTGCATTCCAAATGGTGCTCCTTCCCTCCCGAGCTCTGCCATGCGCCCAAACAGTGGTTCCCCCCCACATATGTGGTATCAGCGTACTCACGACAAATTGGACAATAACTTTTGGGGTCCAATTTATCCTGTTACCCTTGTGAAAATACAAAACTGGGGGCTAAAAAATCATTTTTGTGGAAAAAAAAAAGAATTTTTATTTTCACGGCTCTGCGTTATAAACTGTAGTGAAACACTTGGGGGATCAAAGCTCTCAAAACACATCTAGATAAGTTCCTTAGGGGGTCTACTTTCCAAAATGGTGTCACTTGTGGGGGGTTTAATGTTTACGCACATCAGGGGCTCTCCAAACGCGACATGGCGTCCCATCTTAATTCCAGTCAATTTTGCATTGAAAAGTCAAATGGCGCTCCTTCGCTTCCGAGCTCTGCAATGCGCCCAAACAGTCGTTTACCCCCACATATGGGGTAGCAGCGTACTCAGGACAAATTGCACAACAACTTTTGTGGTCTAATTTCTTCTCTTACCCTTGGGAAAATAAAAAATTGGGGGCGAAAAAATAATTTTTGTGAAAAAATATGATTTTTTATTTTTACGGCTCTGCATTATAAACTTCTGTGAAGCACTTGTTGGGTCAAAGTGCTCACCACATATCTAGATAAGTTCCTTAAGGGGTCTACTTTCCAAAATGGTGTCACTTGTGGGGGTTTTCAATGTTTAGGCACATCAGGGGCTTTCCAAACGCAACATGGCGTTCCATCTCAATTCCAGTCAATTTTGCATTGAAAAGTCAAATGGCGCTCCTTCCCTTCCGAGCTCTGCGGTGCGCCCAAACAGTGGTTTACCCCCACATATGGGGTAGCAGCGTACTCAGCACAAATTGTACAACAACTTTTGGGGTCCATTTTCTCCTGTTACCCTTGATAAAATAAAACAAACTGGAGCTGAAATAAATTTTGTGTAAAAAAAATGTAAATGTTAATTTTTATTTAAACATTCCAAAAATTCCTGTGAAACACCTAAAGGGTTAATAAACTTCTTGAATGTGGTTTTGAGCACCTTGAGGGGTGCAGTTTTTAGAATGGTGTCACACTTGGGTATTTTCTATCATATAGACCCCTCAAAATGACTTCAAATGAGATGTGGTCCCTAAAAAAAAATGGTGTTGTAAAAATGAGAAATTGCTGGTCAACTTTTAACCCTTATAACTCCCTAACAAAAAAAAATTTTGGTTCCTAAATTGTGCTGATGTAAAGTAGACATGTGGGAAATGTTACCTATTAAGTATTTTGTGTGACATATCTCTGTGATTTAAGGGCATAAAAATTCAAAGTTGGAAAATTGCGAAATTTTCAAAATTTTCACCAAATTTCCATTTTTTTTTCACAAATAAATGCAAGTTATATCGAATAAATTTTACCACTATCATGAAGTACAATATGTCACGAGAAAACAATGTCAGAATCGCCAAGATCCGTTGAAGCGTTCCAGAGTTATAACCTCATAAAGAGACAGTGGTCAGAATTGTAAAAATTGGCCCGGTCATTAACGTGCAAACCACCCTTGGGGGTAAAGGGGTTAATGTACAGTATTAGCATGCAATACAAATGTGTGGGTTACCCAAAGTGTGATTTTCTTTGTTTATAATGTAAAAAATTAATTTGCTAGAATTGGGTTCTGTTTTTCCTGAAAAAATGTGGAAATATTAAATGGTACTGATTTTGATTAGAATTAACATAATTTTGTAATTTTGATTGACATGATTGCACTAGTAATTATGATCATCGTTATTATGTAAATGTGATTTGACATGAATTTGATGTATTTGATAACTGGTGTTTGATATTCTGGAGTTATGATATATTTCAGTGTAAAAGTCCAGGCATATATGATATATATGATACACATATTTTATTTAGTAGTCATGATCTAGATTAGAAATATCTGTTTGCTACCGTGGAAAATTTCAAAAGTCGTCCTGGGCACAGTAAATTGGACCAAGTAATTTTGTTTTAATCATTTGATAAAGGGGTGGAGAATCAAGCCACCAGGACTGTGAATATATTATGGACTGAGTTATCATGGACTAAGTTAATCTATCTTGGACTGTTGCTTTGGACTGAGTTTACCTCTGCCAGGATTTTGGAACTTTTTAAAGTGTGACTTTGAATTTCACTTTCCACAGTGCAGGCTGTATCTGTGCATATGCTGCAAATGTCCAATTGAGCACTGAGACCGCACCCAGATGCTGTTAAACTATTACCAGGGTGAATTCTCATAACCACCAGCTGATGACAAGCGAGGGGAGTACTAACCCTAGAAGGTTTTGCCTGAATCCAAATGGCATATAAAGTGAGGCCCTGACCAGCTGCAGCAATAGAAGATGAAGGGACTCTTATGTTCAGCCATGGACACCTGCACTCCCCTCACCCATTACTTTGAAGAAACAAGGGGTTAATGTCATAAAGGACAGGACAAATTACTTTTATGAGTCTGTTCTTTTGCTATCCAGGGAGAGTAGTGATATCATCTTGGCATTTAAGTTGATGAGAGCATAATAATCCCCTTGCTTTCCCTGCACCAGAGACCAATTTAGATTTGTGGTCTAAGAAGATCCGAAGAAAAGAAGATTTCTGCAAAGACATTTGATTTTCCAGTACCTGTTGGTCCAATGTCTTTGTTTTTGTTTTTTATGTCCAATGTTTTTGTACCAAAGTGTTTTTCTTTAGGTAGCAAACACATAAATAAATATATAGGGAACAATGTTGAAATGGTTTATGAAGAACTTGCATAGTTTAGTGGTAGGATTAATTAAAGTGGTTGAAACCAAGGGGTGGAATGTGTAGCACTAGCAAGTTATCTTTAATGGTTTTAAACACTCCAATTAATTAATATTAATTATTGAGATACTGATATGGTTTCAATCAATTTATCTATAATATATTCAGTATATCCTTACTGTATTGAGTTAGCAAAAGGTTATTGAAGTTTAAATGTCCAACCAGATGACCCACCTAGCAGAAGGTCATTTGTTGTTTAGTAAATGACCAGTTATTTGTTATTAGTAAATTTATTTGTTGTTATTAACTGACCAGCTACTTGCTGTCAGTAACTGACCAGTTTAACCCCTTCATGACCCAGCCTATTTTGACCTTAATGACCTGGCCATTTTTTGCAATTCTGACCAGTGTCCATTTATGAGGTAACAACTCAGGAACACTTCAACGGATCCTAGCGGTTCTGAGAATGTTTTTTCGTGACATATTGGGCTTCATGGTAGTGGTAAATTGAAGTCAATCATTTTTGCGTTTATTTGTGAAAAAATGGAAATTTGGCTAAAATTTGGAAATATTTTAGCAACAATTTTTTTATTTTCCCAAGGGTAAAATGAGAAACTGGACCCCTAAAGTTATTGTACAATTTGTTCTGAGTTCGCCGATACCCCATATGTTGGGGGGAACCACAGTTTTGGTGCACAACAGGGCTTGGAAGGGAAGGAGCACCATTTGACTTTTTCAATGAAAAATTGGCTCCAATCTTTAGCGGACACCATGTCGTGTTTGGAGAGCCCCTGTGTACCTAAAGATTGGAGTTCCCGCACAAGTGACCCCATTTTAGAAACTAGTCCCCCCAAGGAGCTAATCTAGATGCATAGTGAGCACTTTGAACCCCCAGGTGCTACACAAATTGATCCGTAAAAATTAAAAAGTACTTTTTTTCACAGAAAATGTATTTTAGCCTCAATTTTTTCATTTTAACATGGGCAACAGGATAAAATGGATCCTAAAGTGTGTTGGGCTATTTCTCCTGAGAACACCGATACCTCACATGTGGGGGTAAACCACTGTTTGTGCACACTGCAAGGCTCGGAAGGGAAGGAGCGCCATTTGACTTTTGAATGAATAATTAGCTCCAATCGTTAGCGGACGCCATGTCACGTTTGGAGAGCCCCTGTGTGCTTAAACATTGGAGCTCCCCCACAAGTGACCCCATTTTGGAAACTAGGCCCCCCAAGGAACTTATCTAGATTCATAGTGAGCACTTTAAGCCCCATAGGTGCTTCACAAGTTGATCCGTAAAAATGAAAAAGTACTTTTTTTCACAAAAAATTTCTTTTAGCCTCAATTTTTTCATTTTCACATGGGCAACAGGATAAAATGGATCCTAAAATTTATTGCGCAATTTCTCCTGAGTACAGCGATACCTCATATGAGGGGGGAAACCACTGTTTGGGTGCACGGCAGGGCTCGGAATGGAAGGAGCGCCATTTGACTTTTTGAATGAAAAATTAGCTCCAATTGTTAGTGGACACCATGTCGCATTTGCAGAGGCCCTGATGTGCCTAAACAGTAGAAACCCCCCACAAGTGACCCCATTTTAGAAACTAGACCCACCAAGGAACTTATCTAGATGTGTGGTGAGCACTTTGAACCCCCAAGTGCTTCACAGAAGTTTATAACGCAGAGCCGTGAAAAAAAATAATTTTTCTTTCTTCAAAAATTATTTTTTAGCAAGCAATTTTGTATTTTCACAAGGGTAACTGGAGAAATTGGACCCCAAAAGTTGTTGTCCAGTTTGTCCTGAGTAAGCTGATACCCCATATGTGGGGGGAACCACTGTTTGGGCACACGTCAGGGCTCGGAAGGGAGGGAGCACCATTTAACTTTTTGAACGCAAGATTGGCTGGAATCAATGGTGGCACCATGTCGCGTTTTGGACCCCCTGATGTGCCTAAACAGTGGAAACCCCTAAATTCTAACTTCAACACTAACCCCAACACACCCCTAATCCTAATCCCAACCCTAACAATAACCGTAATCACAACCCTAACCCCAACACACTCCTAACCCTAATCCCAACCCTAAGCATAACCACAAGCCTAACCCTAACCCCAACACACCCCTAATTTTAACCCTAATTCCAACCCCAACTCTAATCCCAACCCTAACTCTAATTCCAACATTAAACCCTAAGGCTATGTGCCCACGTTTCGAATTTGTGTGTTGATTTTTCCGCACCATTTTTGAAAAATCCACAGGTAAAACACTGCATTTTACCTGTGGATTTCCTGTTGTTTTACACCTGCGGATTCCTATTGAGGAGCAGGTGAAAAACACTGCGGAATCCGCAAAAGAATTGACATGCTGCGGAAAATACAACTTAGCGTTTCTGCGTGGTATTTTCTGCACCATGGGCACTGTGGATTTGGTTTTCCATAGGTTTACATGGTACTGTACAATGCATGGAAAACTGCTGCGAATCCGCAGCGGCCAATCCGCTGCGGATCCGCAGCAGCCAATCCGCTGCGGATCCGCAGCCAAATCTGCACCGTGTGCACATACCCTAATTCCAACGCTAACCCTAATTCTAACCCTAATTCTAACCCTAACCCTAATTGCAACCCTAACCCTGGTTCTAACCCTAACCCTAGCCCTAACCCTAGCCCTAGTTCTAACCCTAAGCCTAGTGGAAAAATAAAAAAATATATATTTTCTTTATTTTATTATTTTCCCTACCTGTGGGGGTGATAAAGGGGGGGGTTATTTACTAGTTTTTTGGATTTTGATCACTGTGATAGGTTGTATCACAGTGATCAAAATGTACAGGCATTGAATGAATTAATCTGCCGGCCGGCAGATTCGGCGGGTGCACTGCGCATGCGCCCGCCATTTTGGAAGATGGCGGCGCCCATCGCTGATGACTGCTGGTACCGGGAGGGACGCCAGGACTCGGGAGGCACAGAAGGGGAGATATTGGACAGCATGGGGGACAGAGGACAGGTGGGGGATGGAGGACAGGACAGGGGGGCAGAGGACAGGACAGAGGGGAGAGGATGGCTAACGGCAGCGGCAGATCGCTGCTGTCAGTCGGTGGCAGAGTGGATCGGGGTCTCCAGCCATGGCCGATGATATTGCAGCATCGGCCATGGCTGGATTGTAATATTTCAGCAGTTTGGTGAAATATTACAAATTGCTCTGATTGGCTGTTTCACTTTCAACAGCCAATCAGAGCGGTCGTAGCCACGTAGGTGTAAAGCCACCCCCCCCCCCCGAGCTGAAGTACCACTACCCCTGTTCCTGTAGGTCGGGTGAAATTGGAGTTAACCCTTTCACCTGATCTGCAGGAACACGATCATTCTGTGACACAGCATATGCGTCACAGGTCGGATTGGCACCAACTTTCATGACGCATACGCTGTGTCACAGGTCGGGAAGGGGTTAAGGGGGTTTCTTCCTGGCATTCCAATGACCATCAAAGTTTTTTGCTGAGATACATTGGACAGAATAAGATATAAAAGAGGACTGGAATCTGAGTGAGGGGAGACACACACATGAAAGAGAGGTAGGAGATAAAGAGACAGCCTGATGACTTGTACCACAATAAAGTAGTGTATGAATAATGTTATTTTACTGTTTTTAGTGACTGTTTATTTCTTATTAGTTATTAAGTAAATTCATTTTTGTTTATTCAATTTTCATGTGAGCATTTATTATTCATCACAATCCTTGAACCTGTAACAAAACAGATGCGTTACCCAAGGCAGAGTTTGCTTTCAACGGTTGTGTCAGTCAGTCCACGGGAATGTCTCCCCTACTGGTCAACTATGGGTTTAACCCGCATTTTGTGGAGTTTTCTCGCATGGACTCAGGTTGTGAGGAGACAGAGGGTACTATGCAATACTTAAAAGCCCTGTGGGTGGAGGTTCATTGAAGCATCACCAAGGCCCAGGGAAGATATACATTTTTTTGCGAACAAGAGGAAGGTGTCAGGTCCTACGTTCCTAGTGGGTGAGAAGGTGTGGTTATCCACCCACAATATTAAGCTTAACATCTCCTCGGCCAAACTGGGTCCTAAGTTTATTGGCCCATATAAAATGATTGAGGTTGCCAACCCAATGGCCTAAAGGTTACAGCTTCCCGCCTCCTTCAAAATATCCAACTTTTTCACAGATCCCTTTTGAAACCATTGGGGCAGTCGAGGAGGACTCCTCATCTGTCACTCCTCCTGTGTTGGTATTAGGTCATCTGGAGGATGAGGAGGGGTGCATCATTGATTCTCGGTGGGTGCACCGGAATCTGCAGTATTTGGTGCACTGGAAGAAGTATGGTCCGGAGGATCGGACGTGGGTCTCGGCCAGTTCAGTGCATGCCAATTGGTTAATTCGGGCTTTTCATGCCAGGCATCCTGTGAAGCCTGGGGGACCAGTGGCCCCCCGTTAAAAGGGGGATACTGTCATGGTTGTGGACAGGGTGACTTCCCTGTCCTCTCGACCTTTTTCTATGTCCCAACCATGCTTACGTCTCACACTTTTGGCACTTCATCGATCTCCCGGCTTGACTTCGGCACGTTCAGACTACTCTCCAGCTCTGCCGGTCACTGCCCCCACTCGGCATCTGGCTCCGCCTCCATCCACTCCCCCGGAGGTCATTTGTTTCAGGTCCTGTGCTCCAGCAGGTAAACTCACCGCATCGCTCCTTACTCTCTCTGTTCTTCTGTAACACGTGCACAGACTCCTGCTGTAAGTCTGCAGCAGGGCTCTTGATATGCGCAGTTCATGCTAGAGAGGCCAGGAATTTACAGCAACTGAAGGATTTTTGCCAAGAAGAGTGGGCAGCTTTACCATCTGAGAAAATAAAGAACCTCATCCACAACTGCCATTTAAGACTTTAAGCTGTCATTGGTGTTAGAGGGGGCAATACACGGTATTAAGAAATGGGGTATATGAACTTTTGATCAGGGTCATTTAGATGTTTTGGGTTGTCTTTATGATTTAAAAAGAGAAAACACAGTAGTTTGACAATAAATGGCTTCACTAAACCACTAACCATGAATGGAGAAAAAGTTTGTTGTTATCATTCATATTCTCTGAAAAAAGACCAAGAAAGGAAATTTTTTTGCCAGGGCATGTAAAACTTTTGAGCTCAACTGTATCCCATCTTTACTTAGGTGTTATTTGACGGACATGATCTTTTCTGTACCTATAGCTTTTCATTTATGCACAAATATTTTTAATTACATTTTGGAAAAATTATGAATGATACCTCTGATAGGGATGAACAGGTTGAGGAATAGTTGACTCTCACAGTTAGCGATAACCTTTATTTATTACCTCCTCTTACTCTGATTACTAATTCATTAGAGGCATCACAGCCTGAGGCTAATTAAAATGCAGAGCTGAGGTTCGAAACGCTTGCAGTTTGATGCTCAGATTTGCAAGTTAAATGCCCTTAATGGGAATCCAATCACATTTACATTTTTTTTAAGCAGAAGAGTTGCTGTTGGTTTTGCTACTGGGAGATCTTGGTAAATCTACAGAAAACATTTCAATTTTTCACAGTGGGATGGCTGCAGCTTACACCCTTCTGGAATATATTTACAAAAAAAGCCTCTGACAAATTAGCTAGCAGTGTTAATTAGTACAGCAAGTGCACAAGTCCCATTTGTGGATTGTTAATTGGTATCTCAGTCGGAAGAGCAAATCATTGGTTTTATTATTTTACAAAAGAAGATGGTCCAGCTCAGCTGCATTATCAGCTTGGAGGCAAAGGTCTTTTTTCCTTGTGGATTGTGGATTGTGTTCTCTCAAAGTGCTCCTGTGTTTTCTGAAATAAAGAAAAAAATAGGATGAGATTGCTACAGTTCAGAGCCTTCTTTATTGATTTTTTTAGAAATTCATGTAAAAGCAAGATACTATGTCCAGAAGCGAATAGAGTTTCATAGTTTCATGTATTAAAAATGTACTTAGATTAATTGTCTTTCTACAATATTGCTGTATAGTTTTATTCACTTTATCTCTGCGTACAGAACTGTGTTATAAGCTAGAAACATACAAAGAAAGTATAATAAATATTAAAAAAAGAATTGACAGATGACTCTGCAGTGCATCAATACAGAGTGATCTGTCAATCAGTGCGGGGACATGCATAAAGCCTCCATTCTCAGTGCTGTGAGCAGTGACTTTAATTTTGGGCATGCCTGCATAGGAACTTTGAAACCCCAAATGTTTCACTAAAGTTGATAGCGCCCAGGCTTGAGAAAAAAAATCCTATTTTTTCCACAAACTTGACTTTTAGTCCCCTTTTTTTATTTTCCCAAGGGTAACAGGAGAAATTGGACCCAAAAAGTGTGCAATTTGTTCTGAGTACGCTGATAGCCCATATGTGGGGAAAACCACTGTTTGAGCGCATGGCAGAGCTCAGAAGGGAAGGAGCATCATTTGACTTTTTCAACGCAGAATTGGCTGGAATTGAGATCAGACACCATGTCGCATTTGGAGAGCCCCTGATGTGCCTAAACAGTGGAAACCCCCCAATTTTAACTCCAACCCTAACCCCAACACAACCCTAACCCTAATCCCAACCCTATCCATAACTCTAACCACAAACCTATCCTTAAACACCCCTAACCCTAATCCCAAGCTATAACTTTTTTTTTCTGGTGATGTAGCTATATGGTGGTCTGTTTTTTGCGGGACAAGATGACATTTTCAGCGGTACCACGTTTATTTATATCTGTCTTTTTGATCGCGTGGTATTCCACTTTTTGTTCAGCAGTATGATGATAAAGCATTGTATTTTTGCCTTTTTTTTCTAATGGTGTTCACTAAAGGGGTTAACTAGTGGGACAGTTTTATAGGTTGGGTCGTTACGGACGCGGCGATACTAAATTATGTGTACTTTTACTGTTTAGATTTTTTAATTCAAATATTTATTGATTGATGGAATAAATATTGATTTTTTATTATTTATTATTTTTTAAAATAGTTTTACAATTATTATTATTTTTAATTCATTCTAACTTTTACACTTTGTCCCACTATGGGACACTCATTTTGTGCAGGCTGCTCGCTTATATGGCATGCACAGCTGCATGCCATATAAGCTGTCAGCGCTGCACTCTGTGCACACTGACCTCAGAGACTTCTTGACATGCACTTGCACATGACAGGAAATCTCTCAGCTCTGGTAACCCAGATGTTGTCATGACGACATCGGGTTACCATGGGAGCGATCGGGACCCCGTGTCATGCTGCGGGGTCTCCGATGAAAAGGCAGAGGGGCTCCTGTGCGCTGTGATCATGTTTGATTGCAGTGTTCCAGGGTTAAAGTGCCGGGAGCGGTCCGTGAGCACTCCTGGCACTTAGTGCCAGGTGTCAGCTGTGAGAATCAGCTGACACCCGGCCGCGATCAGCCGCTCTCCACTCAGGAGCGCGGCTGATCGCACGTGACATACTATTCTGTCCATGGGATTAAAGTCCCAGGTCACATGGACGGAATAGTACATCCAGTCTCGGACTGGCCCACCGGAGAACCGGAGAATTCTCCGGTTGGCCCAGGCACTGACACCTGCTGGCATACTGGTCATCAGCTGCCTAGGGCCCCCCACAGCTCCAGGGGCCCCCAGCCAGTGGCTATGGGGCCCCTGAGTCAAGGGGACCTGCCCTGTGCCAGTAGCAGCAGCTGGAGACAGGATCCTGTCCCCGCTGCTAAAGCAAAATGAATATTCATGCTTCCCTACTCCCCTATGGGTGTGGAGAGGCATGAATACCATTTCATACTTCATGGAGGTGGTTGGGGAGAATGATAAGGGTGGAGGGGGAGAAGGCAATGATGGAGTTGGTGATGAGGACAATTATGGGGGTGGAGAGGGGCTGCATTATGATTTATGAGGGGGCTACATTATATTCTGTGGGGGGACTGCATTATTCTCAGGAGACTACATTATACTATGGGGGCTGCATCATACTATATGAGGGGGCTACAGTATACTCTATGGGGGGCTGCATTCTCTCAGGGGACTACATTATATTCTGTGGTGGGCTGCATTATACTATATGAGGGCGGCTGCATTATACCCTATGAGGGTGCTACATTATATTCTATGGTGGGGACTGCGTTATACCTGAGGGGGTTGCATTATATTTCATGGGGTGCTGCATTATATTCTATGAGAGGGGACTGCATTATATTTTATGAGGGGGCTACTCCAACCCTTGCTACATAATTAAGACGTGGACTACCTTATATTATACCCCGATATTAGCGCTTTTTACCGCACAATTGGTGGTCTTGTATCTATTTTTATGTAGCTACATAGTGTGCCCCAAGAATAATTTCCTCTGGTAGGCTCAAGGTGCTCCAGTCTGACGCTGAGTACGTCGGATGGCAGAGAGGTGTTAAGGATACTGAGATGTTAAAAAATGGCAAGGCTATGTAACAATGTTTGTTTTCATTCACTAAAGAGCACATGGTGAAGAAATGAAAAGTCATTTGTCCGTGCATAAATAAAATGTTAATTCACATAACCTTATCTGTGTGCTCACTGAGCCCTCTAGGAAAAATCAGCTCATGCAAAATATACATGTATAAAAAACTGTTCCTTCATAGGTTGCAATTTGTAAATCCATTTGTGCTTTGAAGTCGTGTCATCACTTCACACCCAGAGGGATTTCAGATTGTTTTTCGCCCATCTGCCAGTGAAATGAAGATGTAGCCTCAAGGCACCCAGGAAATCCTAGTGAAGTGAATACTGAGCTACATGCAAGCTCTTCCCAAACCTTGAAGGATACAATAAAGCACAGGACACTGAGCCTGGTAGTCAGCTGAAGAAACAGTGCACTTGATGCTCTGCCAGACTAAATGAGCACTTTCACCGAGCTATATACCGATCTACATAGTTGAGCCTTAAGATGCAGAGAAAGCCCAGCATATGTGGAGGGTTAATTAACATTTTCTCTATGCTGGCAGATACAGAGATGCTCAAAATGCACATTCATCCCCATATGTTTTTCATTTCAGACAAGTCTGGCTGAGAAATGGTTAATTCTGTTAAGAAGGCTGTGGTTGAGAAGAAATAAAATCAGCATTCAGATGCATTCTACTTGGATTTAGTCCTGAAACAAACTGTATTTTTTGCAAGGTATCTGAGACTAAAGCTGGTTGAAAACCATTTGTAAAAATCTCTGAGAATCCTTGCTTTTAACAGTATCTGGAATCGTTAAGCATGCATTAAAGATCCAGACAAGATGCAGTAAGCATGAATAATTTCTCTTTATGTTACTCTGTAAGATGAAGCTTAATGTGTGCTGAGATTATTATCATTTTGTTTTTCCACTTCATACAGAGTGTGATCCCATTTTAAAAGCACAAACGCTAATACACAGCACTGAGTGTACTTTACCAGTATTTATGTAAATCTACTGAATACACAAGTTGTTACTTTGTAAGGCTGGTTTCACATTTGCGGTTGTGTCCGCAGTGTTTGTGCCGCAATTATCCGCATGCGTCGTTTATTCCTATCTTAAACCTTAGGGACGCATGTGTCTGCGATTGGTTGCGTTAGACGACGCAAAAAATGCATTACGGTCTATGTGAACGCATGCGCTCGCAAGCACATGCGTTTGCTTTCGTTTGTGAACACATGCGTTGCACCACAGGAAAACATGTCTAGACACTGATAAGCCACCCCCCACATACAAGGTGATAAAGGGAGGGAGTGGGCATTTGCAGATCACTACCCAGCAGACAGAAGCAGAACAGACACAGGCAAGAACCTTGGAGGAAACAAGACACTGAACAATGTGAGTATATCCTAGCCAATGTCTTTATTTTAAATTTTTTGTCTCTATATGTCTTAATTTCTGGCATTTTTTTCTTTGTGCATGCATCAGAATGTCATCTTCTTCTGAGGAGGAACGTTCTGAGCCTGCACAAGCTGAACATGTCAGTGAAGTGAGTACTCACCTCCTCAGATTGGTAAGTATTCACTGTCACATCTACACATATGACAATTTTTTTTTTCATTTTTTTAGAGCACTTCATCCACTGTGGCAGAGGCTGAGCAGGAGCAGCGGGTTCACGGTCGGGTGACAAGGCGGCAGCGTATACGTATATGTGGCTGACTGTTATTGTATCCTCACTTTACTATTCTTCAGGGTATGTGCACACATTCAGGAATTTTCACGTTTTTTGCGCATTTTTTCACGATAAAAACGCTAAAAAATGCATAAAAAACGCATAGATATGCATCCTATCATTTAGAATGCATTCTGCATTTTTTGTGCACAGAAGCATCATGCTCATTACTTGTGCAGATTTTTTGAAGATTTCCCATTGTTTTGAAGTGTCCTGAAAAACAAACGCCAAAAATCTGCATAAAATCCACGAAAAACGGTGCAAAATCCGCGCTAAAAACGTGCAAAAAAAATGCATGCAGAATTCCTGCGGAAAACCTCAGGTTTATATCAGGAAAATTCTGCATGCATTCCGGACGTGTGCACATACCCTCAATGTTCATTTCTTTACTTTCCTCTCTCTTTATCTTTTTCTTCTTGACTCCTGTTTTTCTTGACTTTCAATATTCATGCCAGTTTTCTGTCTCTGTTTTCGTTCTTTTCCTTATGTTACTGTCTCCTACATTAATGTCTTTATTTATTTTTTAGGTTTCAGAACGGGATGAGGACCTCATTGAAAATGACCTCCTAATCTCCCTGGTCCATGAGCGAGTCCCGTTGTGAGATACCCAGGTTCCGCAGCACTCGGACAACGTGATGATCTATGGCTATGGCTATGGAATGAGGTGGCCAAAGCGATGTGGGATGGCTGGGACAATGCCCCGACTCGGGTCTGAAATGCATTTTGTAAGTATTGCAATGAAGTGTGATGCAGCAGTGACCTTGGCCGTGCTCACACAACTGTGTGTGATGAGAGAAACTCTCAGGAGTTTCTCTCCTCACACGCAGTTGTGTGATCACGGTCCAAAGTGCATTGTCTAACCATTATTTATACTTTTCAACAGTGCTCATATTCAAAACACGTTGGCGTTCGATGAAGGATCGCTTCAACAAGGACCTTCGTCAAGAGAGCCGGGTTCCTAGTGGTTCTGGAGCAAGGATCCGCAAATACTTGCATTTTTGAGACTGATCCTTGCCCAGAGAACATAAGTATTTTTTTGGTGTATTGGGTTGTGTTGTATTGCCTAAATTTGTATGTTTCTATTCCACAGGAGTTGGCGCTTAACTTTTGTAAATGTTTGGTATTACATTTTTTTTCTTCTTTTTTCACAGCACATGGAGCAGCACTCTTGACCCTGGTTCTGGAGCGGTCCTTCATCAGACAGCCACGGACCCTTCCCAGCCATCCAGCAGCCCTGCAGCAAGTGGGCCTGCCACACAGACTGGAGACCAGGAAGCTGGTCCATCAGGTTTTCCCCTTTCCCAGTCCCCTGCCTCTTTTTTTGGGAGGGGCTCTTCCCGGCAGCGGCAGAGGGCCTCGGACAGGTCACTCATGCCCGAGTTTTTGCACTTGAGCTCGGTCTTTCATGATAGACTCAAGGCGATGGGTGACCTACTGGATAGTGCCATAAACCATATGAATTCACTTATCCAGGAGGTTACCAAAAGCCTTGACCAAGTGAAAGCTGACCTCCAGAGGCCAGCACATCATTTTTTTTAATCAAATAGAAAAGGGCATGTCAGAACACCTTACTCCTGATCTCCAGCTTAGTGTAATGCAGGCCTGCAATGCTGCTTATGTGCAGGCTATGCAGCAGAGTCGGTATTTTCAGCAGACAGTGGCGGCATATCCACCAGTGCCTACACTGTCACGCTTGACCTCAATGCCGAGCTCTGCTGCATACCACTTCATGGCCACCTCGATTCCAAGCACTGCTGGACACCACTACAGTACCACCCTGCCGAGTGCTGTTGGACAGCCCACCGCCACCACCATGACAACTGCTGCTCCTGCTTGGACCTCCACTGCCACCACCATGCAGCAACAGCACCCGGATCAGGACAGGTCAGCGACCATCACCAGGTCCCAGCTGCAGCAGCAGCACCCGGATCCTGGCATGCTTTTCAGAACCAGCATGCAGCAGCAGCTGCACCCGGACCCTGGAATGGCTTTCACCACCACCAGAATGCAGCAGCAGCACCCGGACCCTGGCATGGCCTTCTCCACCACCACAACCATGCAGCGGCACATGGACCCTGACAGGTCGGCCACCATGACCAGGCCGCAACATATGAGCCCACCGAGGCTCCCCAGACCGCAGCGCCGATCCCAAAAAGGGAAACAAAATAAAAAATAAAGGACGGTCTCCATTCCTCCCCCCTCACCTCCCAATGTGTCTGTAATGTCAGGTTTGTCTCACCCTTCCAGTGTGTCTCTGCCCTCTCATGCATCAAGCCCCATCCCCGAACTCCCAGACCCCACTACCTTAATTGCCCCTTCTCCTGCCACCCCTGTGTCGTCCACAGTTAGCCAGGCCTCAAAGCTACACACCCCCATTTCTGTCACTCTACCCCAAGCAGGCACAGTTAAATTATTTTTTTGTTAAAAAATAAATAATAATGTTTTTTGCCCCCAATAATGTTTGGTTAATTGTGTATTTCGCCGCCGGCAACACACACCGTGTGCCGAATAAAACACTGCGTCGTTGACTTTATTTTTTGGCCAACTCATAACTCCAGTAGTAATTAAGTAGAACACTGCACCTTTGTGTGTTTGGTATAGAGCTATGACGTGGCAAAAAACAAACAAAATTACTTGTATTTTCTCCATAATTTCTTCAGTCTGATTAATTTATGTTGTAGACTGAAGAGAAAATGGCGGTAATACACAGCAGAACTATACTCAACAGGTCATGTTTCAAAAAAATAATTATTACACCTGACCTGGTGAGTAGAGAACTGCCGTGTATAACCTCCATCTGTTCTTCAGTGTACGTAATCTATTTCACACAAATGGAAGAGACGATGGAGGTCATACAAGGCATATCTATACTCACCTGGACATGTGTCAGAAATAGTGAATTCATGAGGCTGTTATTTGTGCATAATGAATTCATTATTTCTGACACCTGACTTGATGAGTATAGATCTGTTTTGCATTAAACCTCCATCGTCTCTTCAGTCTGCGTCCAATAGGTACTGCAGAACAGAATCAGAACATAATAACGTCAACTACCTTACCACTAGCAACCTAAGTGGTTTTTAGAGGAAATACATAGGAGACTCGGTCGTAGTTTATTAACAAAAAATATTAGTAACATTTAAAACATAACTGGTACAGACCCAAACCCAATAGGACATTTTACACAATATTGTCTTGCCATGCCACACATCCAATATCAGAATCAAAATAGGCAGCAAATTAGTCCCGCATGTGGCCAACTTCAACAGTTGACCGCAGCAGGTGATGCTGGTAATCTGACAATGGGTTTGCAACTGGTTCATCCAGTTTAATGTTGGGTTGCTCGTTAGCCATTATGTAATTGTGGAGAACCACACAGGCTTTGACAACCTCATTGACTGTCTCCATTTTTAGATTAATGGCTGTCCCAAGAATGCGCCATTTTGAGACTAGAATCCCAAACATACACTCTACTGTTCTTCGGGCCCTGGTCAGTCAGTAGTTATAAATCCTTTTAGTGTGGCTCAAGTCCCGACTGGAATATGGCTTCAGTAGGTTTTCACACATCTGAAAGGCCTCATCACCAACCATAACAAATGGCATCGGTGGGTATTGAGAGTTGGGGAGAGATCGTGGCAGTGGAAAATTAAAATTTTTGTTATATACACGTCAGCCCATATCAGAGTTCTTGAAAGTCTGGGAGTCATTGCCATTTCCAAAAGCTCCAATGTCCACGACGATGAAGTGACAGTCCGCATCTGCTATTGCCATGAGCAAAACAGAAAAATATTTTTTGTAGTTAAAGTACTCTGATCCCGTTCTGGCGGGTTTGATAATGCGTATGTGCTTTCCATCCACTGCACCCAAACAGTTGGGGAAATCACACACACTCCAGAATTTCTCTGCAATTTCCATCCTCATGTCCTCGGTGGGGGGAGAACATTCCACAAAGCCCGGCAGGTGTCTGAAACTATACCAGGTAGGGTGGAAATTCCAAGCCGGTACTGGAAGTGGAGGGATGATAAGCTCTCTCCGGTTGCCAGAAATCTGAAATAAAAATAAAAAAAAAATTAAATCACAATCAATTCTATTTATGGTGATGTTCTGCTAAATACATAAAGGAAAATATAAGCAGATCAACAATAATTATGACTGGTATTTGTTTAGAATTATTACGTAGCTTAATGTAACCAGGAGACGTTCCTCTGCTGGAATCGCTCTACGGAGCTGGGTGTCCTGTCTCCGAATGGCTCCTTGGACACGACCAAGCAAATCCCGAAAAGAGTCTTGAGACATCCTGTTTTTTTCCGGGTTGGCATTAAGCTCGCCATATAGCGTGTGATAGGCTCCACGGCTCTCCCGGAGTTCAATAATGGGGTGTCTCCAAAAATGCCTACGCCATGTCCTTCTCTGCCGTTCTCTATTTCTTTGTTGCTCCCAAGCAAACCCACAGGCAAGAAACAGCTTGATGCTTAAATCCAGGTTGAAATAAAAGCTCTCCTTACGAAGTTCCATCATCACACAGGATACAGTAGCAAACTGTTAAGATTTCAGCAGTCCAAGGGTCTATATATAGATATCCCATAATACACGCCCACTGTGTGTCTGTTTATCTAGATTTTTCTCCTGTTAAATGCTTCACCATGCATACAGAAAAAGCAAACGCATGCAAAACGCATGGAAAAGTGTGAAAACGCCGCGTTTTTTTAAACGCATGCGTTAACGTGTGCGTCTAAAAAATGCTGCGTTTGTACGCATTTCCATGTGGTTTTTCCTGCGGTTGCGGTTATTCCTGCGGTTGCAGATTAAACGCTGCAGATTCTAACGCAAATGTGAAACTAGCCTATTCCCATCCATGGTGTTCTCCACTCGTAAGAAATATTGATTGAATATTATTCTGTTGTAGAGTTTATAGGCATTACCTTCATATGTTTGTCAATAAAGAACTGAATAATTAATTGGTACAACTGTACAGAGTATTAGGACCATGCTGTAATTAACCCCAGATTGGGATAGTTCTAGTAAGAGTTCTTCTTAATTCTTAGCATTTTTTAACATTCTTCAATTCCTTTTGATGGGGTAAGCAAAAAAATAGTCTTTGAAATGGAGGAAATAAATGTTTATTGCTAGTTTGTAGACGGCTCTGTTCACACCAATGCAATAATCCAGCACAGTTGTAATAGTTTTGATGGCAAGAACAGAGTAGTCTTCAGTACCACAACACTGGTCTACAAAAAAAAAAAGAAATTTTCTGGCATGGACTTTAAGAACAGTTTTAGACTAATTTGAGTGTGCTGCATTCAAATCTGATCTTATAATTTCTCTATCACATCACGTGTTTGCGCTATAGGTATATAGCCCATTTTCATGAATTCCATGGTAAATATAAGTAGTGTATGAAAAGTGCCGGTTTATACGGTTCACTAAGGTAAATTTAGTTTTCATTTAGTCTCCCAATAAATGTGAGAATATCTTTGTTTTCTTTGAACATGCATAATTCCCATTTGTTATGATAACACCCTTGTTTTCTGTGCTACTGGGACAGTAGAGCTACAGCAGAGCATTGGGTGAAAACTGAATGGCCTCAGCGACAGAGTTTGGCATCTGGCGATAAGAATGTCATCCATGATCCTCTAGTGGATAGGAAGGACATTGTCTTTCCTCCCTTACACATAAAACTTGGATTGATGAAGCAGTTCGTCAAAGCTCTCAATCACAGTGGAGAATGCTTTAACTATATATGTTCAACTTTTCCTGGTCTTAGTGAAGAGAAGAAAAAGGCTGGAATATTTGATGGACATCAAATAAGAACACTTATGAGAGACCCAAATTTTATCACATCAATGAATGAGACAGAAGAAAGAGCTTGGAATGCATTTTGTAATGTGGTGCAGAATTTTCTAGGTAATAAGAAATCAGACAACTTTGAAGAGATTGTGGAAGAGCTACTAATGAGTCTGCGAAATCTTGGATGTAGAATAAGTATCAAGATTCACTATTTACACAGCCATTTGGACTTTTTTCCAGAGAACCTTGGGGATGTGAGCGCGGAGCAAGGGGAGCGTTTTTTTCAGGACATTAAAACAATGGAAGAATGGTATCAAGGCCGGTGGAACTCACATATGATGGCTGACTATTGCTGGAGCTTGATGAGAGACAACGCAGAAGCTGTACATCACAGATCAACCAAGAAAAGAAAGTTCACATAACTGCCATTTGCCATTTGTCATTCCTCTGTGTGCCATATATATTTTGTAGTTTAACACTGTAAGTATATTTGATTTGCTGTACATAGACTTTGTAATCTTTGTTATTCCTTGATTAAAAATATACAAAATGTAGTACCGAAAATCATGTGTTTTTATCATAAAACATTAGGAGTAATTTTCATCAAAAATTGAATATCTCAAAATCCTGATGTGATAGCCAAAACGGAGTTCATATTCGTAATCAGCAGCCAAAATTGACTTAAAATATGTTTTAAAACCTTTTGCCAGAAAAATTGCATTGACCAGTGTAATTGATGTAAACAAACATCAGAAACCGGATGGAATC